>NC_133666.1:547537188-548996234 GCF_037893015.1 Macrotis lagotis | reverse complement strand
AAGAAGGAAGGAAGGAAGGAAGAAGAAAGAAAGAAAGAAAGAAAGAAAGAAAGAAAGAAAGAAAGAAAGAAAAGAAGAAGAAAGAAAGAAAGAAAAAGAAGGAAGAAAGGAAGAAAGAAAGAAAGAAAGAAAAAAGAAAGAAAGAAAAGAAGAAGAAAGAAAGAAAGAAAGAAAGAAAGAAAAGAAGAAGAAAGAAAGAAAGAAAGAAAGAAGGAAAGAAAGAAGAAAGAAAGAAAGAAAAAGAAGGAAGGAAGGAAGGAAGGAAGGAAGGAAGGAAGGAAGGAAGGAAGGAGGGAAGGAAAAGAAAGGGAAAGGAAAAGGAAAAGAAGCTGGGAAAGCCAGTAGAAAAATACAGATACAACTAAACATGTACAAAATGTTAATGTTTGATATAGATGATAAAACTGGATAAAAAGATTAATCATGGGGGACAGCTAGATGGTGCAGTAGATAGAGCACCGGCCCTGGAGTCAGGAGGACCTGAGTTCAAATGCGACCTCAGACACTTAATAATTGCCTAGCTCTGTGACCTTGGGCAAATCACTTAACTCCATTGCCTTGCAAAAACAAAAACAAAAATAAAAAAGATTAATTATGTATTAAATATCACTGGGAAAACTGGCTAGAAATATAGTTAAAAATAAACATATCTTCATATTATATCCCAATATTAATACTCATTAGATCTCATAACTTCATAAGAAAATTGATTATTTTTTAAAATTAAAAATACAGTTCAATTATCAGGACAGATACATTAATATCTATTAGATAAATAGAATGAATCATTGATTATAAGAGATTTTATAGGATCATTAGATCATTAGATCATCAGAGACAGGAGAAATCATCTAGTCCAATGTTTTAGATAAATAAACAGAAGTCAAATGGTATATCCAAAACCATCTAGTTAATTATTGGAGATGATTCCAAACCAAGTGCTTTTTCCATAACATTAAATTACCTCTTAGAATGACAAAAATACAAATAAAATTTAAAAAAATAGTTTTCGCAATTATATAAGATAAAAATTTCATATCTAAATTTTATAAGGAACTAGTACAAATATTTGAAGGCAATTCCCAGTTCACTGATAAGTGGTCAAATAATAAGAATGAAAAGAAACTGCAAAGACTTGGTCACATATTCTATAAATAACCATTTGAAAAAAATGTTTGTTCTTACTAACATTTACTAACTTACTAACCAGAGAAATATAAATTACAAACATTTTGAAGTTTACAACTAACATGACAAAATCAATGCTGACAAATTTATGGACAAAGAAGAACATTGTTCACTTTATAAATTACCAAAATAATCATGCCTTTGGTACACATAAAAGAGAGAACTTTTCTAAACATACATACATATGTCTGTACATATGATATTTACACAAATACTAGCATTGTTTGCAATTTTAAAAAAATGCACCTTGGAAATAAACTGTCAAGTTGTTGATGAATGGTTGAATTAAGTTATGAAATATGGGTAGAATAAAATAGACTAAATACAATTAAAAATTAGAAATTTTAGAGACTTAAAAAAATAAGAAGTAATATGAATGGGAAAAATTGAGACCCAATTCATAAAAGAAAAAAATAAAATCATTTCAACAAGCATTCATTAAGTATCTACTATATGTAAAGCATTATTTTCAGCAGTAAGGATAAAAAAATTCCAAATGAAAAATCATGCTTGCCCTCAAGGAGCTTACTGATATATACAAAAATAGGCATAATTGATGTTTTGTTTTTCAGTTATATCTGATTCTTTGTGATCCCATTTAGAGTTTCTTGGCAAAAATAGGAATGGTTTACCATTGCTTTCTTCAGCTCATTTTTCAGATGAGGGAACTTGAGGCAAACTGAATTAAGAAACTTGCCCAGGATCACAGAATTTGTAAATGTCTGAAGCCAGATTTGAACTCAAGGAGATGAGTCTTTCTGACTTTTGGCTGGACACTTTATCCACTGTGCTACTGAGCTGCCCCATAGACATAAATACAGACATTAATAAAGAAGGAATAAATTGCTATGGACATATGGAATGTGAAACTTTGAGTGACTGGTTCTTAAAGTATATTTAATTGAGTTTGTCATTTAAGATCAACAAAAATAGATATAGATATATGTTAAAATGGAAACAGAAACATAAAAATTCCATCATATACCTCTTCAATAGTAAATATGGATAGTCAACTTTCCTAATCTCCACTTTTATCTATTCCTCTCTCCTACTTATTGTACCCTCTCCTCCCATTCTACCAGTGAACTACTAAACCAACTCAACTTCCCTCTTTGCTCAAAAAAGAGTATAAGGTGCTAAAAGATTGATTCAAGTGATTAAACATCAGTTTATATTTCTCAGTATTGTCCTGACTGACTGAAATTAGTTGGTCATTTGCCCTGACAAGAGATCATACTAGAAGGGTACGGATGTTTTCGTTATGATGCTTTTGCCATTGTCATTCCAAGCATTTGTAAGGTTTCTTTACCCAAGTAGAGACAGCATTCAACTAGTCCTATGAGGTAGCTTCCCCTAGGAACCACCAGGTGGTGCTCTTTGAGACTTTTTTTTCCTAGAAGTCTAAATGCTTAGCTCTGATAAATGTGTCATTAATCCTGCAAAGGAAAATCTTCAAGGAAATTGATGGAAGCTCCCATGAAATCTTAAATGCTTAGGTTCTCTAATAGCTTCTATTGTTGGTAACATGAAAATATACCTTATCCCAACCATTCCCTACAACAAAAAACATGATCAGGGAATACTAATATATCTAGTGATAGAGAATTTTTTGCTTCTGGAATTGGATTTGGAGGAAAAACTCATCCTTATTTAGATAAGAAAATGTATCTCAAATACTTACAGCTTCAGATTTTGGGTAACTATCAGGAAAATTTTAGATAGAGGCAAAATATAACAATGCAAAGATCATTAGAATTTTAGTCCAAGATAATCTAGCTCATTAAAGCTAACACAGAAGCGATTTTCTCAAAGTCAGACAGCTAACTAGTGTCAGAGTATGCATACTCTAAACTAGGTCTTATGACTAAGTCTATTGCTCTTTTCACAATACCTCACTGCCCTTCCTCAGTTTATTTAACTCTACTATACTAGAATTAAGTAAAGGGCCAGAAAAATTAAACAGAAAAATGTGATGAGGAAAGCATTACAAAGTTATGTGTATATATACATATAAATGTGAATCTTATTGAGAAATTGTATTTCAAGACAAAAACAAAAAAAAAAGATTCAAGTTCAATGATATTTCTAAAAAAGAGGAAGTTAGATTTTATAGTATAAAGGATATGTAAATCAATATGCAAATTACTGAAACAGGTGGCCAGAAACAGATTTTTGCAAAAGAGGGCAGTATGTTTGGTTCTTAGATTCTACCTAAAAAAATGTTGTGGCCATATCTCCATATAAGTCAGCATGACTCATCAGAAAAGTTTGGGTTAAATAAAAATGTAACCTAGAAAAATGAGAAAAGAAGCAGTCTAAGAGATGAGTGAAATTTTTATGCCCTGGAGGAAAAAAGTCACTCATTTTCCATTACTTCTATTTCTCTTCCCTCTAGATTCTTTTCCCAGTTCACTGAACTTAAGGAGGAAAGTTTTTTTGCTTAGTTATTTTATGTCATCCTACTTAAATGATCTCATAAGTAGCATTGTAGATAGTGTTCACCTGTCAAATTCCATATTATTTCATTTTTTAAGATTATTAAAATAGAAAAATTTTATTTGGCCCTTCAAACTTGTTGCATCTATATTTACCAATTGCAATTTTAGTACTTTCTAGTCACATCCGTTACCATGCTTTTATCACTAGGCTAAGCAAATATAAACATGTCTCTGAATTATACTCATAGAAAGAGAGGAAAATGTGTGCATTCTGATAATCAGAATGAAAGAATCTAGGAAAAGGCAGGAAGTCATGAGAAAGAAGTAAGAAAGTAACTATAAATAGTCAAGGTCTTCTTCAGCATTTCTCATAAATTGACTTTCCAGCACAGTAAACAAAACTACAATAGAAATAATGGAAGATTAAAAATCATGCTCTCATAAAGTTTGGAGGACAAGAATTTTGTGATGATTTGAAGAGAGACTATATATTTGCGGTCTACCAAAGACAAGTATCACCTCTAAATGCATGAAGTATAAAGGTTAATCTCCCTACTAAGAAAGGAGGTAAAAATGTTTCCAGGTACATCTCTATTCTAGAAGTCAACTGGGAGAGTAAAATGATCCTGGAAATGGTGAAAGCAGATTTTCAATAAGGAAAAAGAACATAAATCACAGAATCTCAGGTTGGTAACAAACTGCAGAGGCCATCTAGTTAGTCGCTTAATAAACTAGCATTAATTAAGTACCTAGTATATTCCAGTCCTGGGGTTGCAGAGAAAGGAAAAGGACAGTCCTTGAACCCAAGGAAATTTAGATATTGAAATAACTGCAAAAAAAGATACAGGATAAATTGAAGAGTAGTTCTGGAGGGAAGACAATAAGATTAAAGAAGGCTAAGAAAGGCATCTTACAGGAAGCACAAATTTAGTTGAGATTTGAAGGAAGCAAAGAGGTTAAGGAGGGAGAAAGGAGGAAGAACATTCCTACTATTTAATTACATTAAAATTAAAATTAGAGAGGTGAAGTGCTATGCAAAGAAAGGATAAGGGAAATCCTAAAATGGGTCAGGAATTTAAAGGAAGCAAATGTGACACACGCAAAAAAAGAATCGGTGAATATTTGGAGCCATATGATAAGTTCAAAGGCAGTTAGATGTTCAGTGAATAAAGAGGCAGATCTGGATTCAGGAATACCTAAGTTCAACTCTGGTCTCAAAACACTTACTAGTTTATTACCTTGGGTAAATCACTTAATCTTGCCTTAATCCACTAAAGAAGGAAATGATAAACTACTCAGGCAATTTTTCAAAGAAAACCCTGTGGACAATATGATTCATAAAGATAAAAAGCAAGACATGACTGAACAACAATACAATGGGTATGAGACTTTTTCTGTTGTTCAGTATGTTAGCTGTTTTTTTTTGTATCAACTGCAAAATTTGATGAGCATGACAACTGTTTTTATCTAAGCCACTGATAAAAAATGTTAATAACAGTTATTACCAGGATCATTGAGTGACTTTTTGAGTCTAGTCATGTAATCAGTTCTGAAGCTATCTGACAATATTATCATATAGTCCATCTTCTTCTATCTTTTTATCAAAATTAATGTGATAACCATCACAAAACATTGCCCGAATCTATTAGATAATCTACTGAACATGTCACAAAAGAGAATTAGATTAATCTGGTATGACCTGCTTCTGCAGAAGTCATGCTAGCTCAATGAGTCAAACAGCACTAACTGCTTCCTACCTACACTGAATTCTAGGGATATAAAGACAATACACACCATCCAGAAGCTTACATTCCGATGGAGAACACAACATATGAGGCATATATACAAGTTACAATAGTGAGTGAAAGCAAGTAGATGAGTATGACTCAGTTTAATTACCACTTTCTTTTTTTATTTTTTTTCCTTATTTATTTATTTATTTATTTATTTTCAGCCATGTGTGACGTATATTTTTAAGTTACAAAATTTCCTTCTATCCTCCCTTCCCACCCCTTCCCCTCAGCAGTGAATAGTTAGGTCAGCATTGAACATAAATAGTTTTGATAAACATATTTATAGATTAGTCATTTTCAGTATAAAGAATTAGGATTAAAGGAAAGAGATATATGAGACAATTTTTATAAATTATTCATTAGATTATGAAAGGTTGGGGGTTTTTTTTGCTTGCTTTTGTGTGTGTGTGTGTGTGTGTGTGTGTGTGTGTTGTTGTTGTTGTTGTTTTGCTTTGTTTTTCTTCCTCTGGATGGGGATAACATTGTCCATAACTGGTCTTATACAGTTGTCCTAGCTCTGTGAACTGCTGAGATGAGCTGCTTCCATCAAGGTTGTTAATGTTATTGTTGTGTACGTTGTTCTCTTGACTCTACCGCCTTCACTCAGCACCAGATTCCATAAGTCATTCCATGCTTCCCTAGAGTCAAAGCATTTATGGTTTCTTATAGAACAATACTATTCCAATTCTTTGCTACTATAAAAAGAGCTGCTATGAATATTTTGGAACATGTAGGACTTTCCCCTTTTTTTAAAATTTCTACTGGATATAGAACTAGAATTGGAATGGCTGGATCAAAGGGTATGAAGTTTTATTGCTCTTTAGGCCTAGTTCCATATTGCTCTGCAGAAAGATTGAATCCATTCACAACTCCACCAGCAATGCATCAATGTCCCAATCCTCCCATAACCTCTCCAACATTGATCATTTTACCTTTTTCTCATCTTGGCCAATCTGATAAATGTGAAGTGATACAACATTGTTGTTTAATTTGCATTTTGCTAATCAATAATGATTTGGATGATTATATATAGCTTTAATTTCTTCATTTGAAAACTGTCTATTCATATCCTTTGACCATTCATCAATTGGGGAATGACTTGTGACCTTATGAATTTGATGCAATTCTCTACATATTTTAGAAATGAGACCTTTTATCAGAACTCCTAGTTGTAAAGATTGTTTCCCAGCTTTCTGTTTTCTAATTTGGGCAGCATTGATTGTTATTAGTGCAAAAAATTTTTAATTTAATATGGTCAAAATGATGCATTTTGTAGTTTATAATGCACTCTAATTCTTTTTAGGTCATAAATTTATCACTTTCATTAGATCTGATACATAATTTCTTGGTGTATTAATTTATCTCTGATGTCACTATGTCTAAATCCTGTACCTATTTTATAGGATGTGAGATGTGAATCTATGTCTAGTTTTAACCATACTATGTTCCAGTTTTCCCAACAATTTTTGTCAAATACTGAGCTCTTATTCCAGAAGCTGATGTTTTTGGGTTTGTCAAATAGTAGATTGCTGACTGCCATTTCTTTTGAATCCATCCTAATCCACTGATCCATCACTCTATTTTTTAAACAGTGCCAGGCAGTTTTGATGATTGCCATTTTATGGTATAGTTTTAGATCTGGTAGAGCTAGGTCACCTTTCTTTATATTTTTTTATCAGTTCCCTTGCTATTCTTGACCTTTGTTGCTCCAGATGAATCTTGTTACAATTTTTGTAGCTCAGTAAAGAAGTTATTTGGTAGTTTGATTAATATGGCACTAAGTAATTTAATTTGGATAGCATTGTCATTTTTTATTATTTAAGCTCCATCTAGCCCTGAGCATTTGACATTTTTCCAACTATTTAGATCTGACTTTATTAGGGTGAAAAGTACTTTATAATTGTGCTCACAAAATTTCTGGGTTTGTCTTGTGAGGTAGATTCCCAAGAATTTAAGGTTGTCTATAGAAATTTTAAATGGAATTTCTCTTTCTATCTCTTGCTCTGGGCTTTGTTCATTTATATATATATATATATATATATATGAATGCTGGTGATTTATGGGGGTTATTTAATATCCTGCTACTTTGCTGAATTTGTTAATTGTTTCAAGGAGTTTATAGATAATTTTCTTGGGTTCTCTAAGTATACCATCATATCATCTGCAAAGAATGAAAGCTTTGCTTCCTCGTTGCCAATTCTGATTCCTTCAATTTAATAGTAATGGTGATAATGGATCTTGTTTCACCCCGATTTTATTAGAAATACTACATTTATTCCCATTAAATATTTTTGTAGATAGTTTTAGTTTATTATTTTAAAGAAAACTCCATTTATTCCTAAACTTTCTAGTATTTTTAATAGGAATGGAGGTTGTATTTAATCAAAGGCTTTTTTCAGCATCTATTGAGATAATCATATGGTTTCTGTTGGTTTTGCTATTGATATATTTAATTATGTTGTTTTCCTAATGTTGAACCATCTCTGCCTTCTTGATTTAATTTCTACCTGACTATGGTGTATTAACCTAGTAACTTGTAGTCGCATTGCTAAAATTTTATTTAAGATTTTTGCATCCAGAGCAGCTAGGTGGCACAGTGGATAGAGCACCGGCCCTGGAGTCAGGAGTACCTGAGTTCAAATACGGCCTCAGACACTTAATAATTACCTAGCTGTGTGGCCTTAGGCAAGTCACTAAACCTTACCATTGGCTTGCAAAAAAAAAAAAAAAACTAAAGATTTTTGCATCTATATTCATTAGGGAAATTGATTTATAATTTTCTTTGCTTTGGTTCTTTCTAGTTTAGGTATCAGCATCAAGTTTGTGTCATAAAAGGAGTTTGGCAGAACTCCTTCCTCTCCTATTTTTTAAATAGTTTATGTAGAATATGAATTAATTGTTCCTTAAATGTTTGATAGAAATCACTTTTAAATCCATCTGGATCTGGAGACTTTTTCTTAGGGAGTTTATTGATGGTTTCTTCAATTTCTTTTTTTGAAATGGAGTTGAGTAATTTATTTCTTCTGTAAATCTAAGTAGTTTGTATTTTTGTAAATATTTATCCATTTCACTAAGATTATCCAATTTACTGGCATACAGTTTGGCAAAGTAACTCAAAATTATTTCTTTAATTTCCTCCTCATTGATGGTTAGTTCACCTTTTTCATTTTTGATACTGGTAATTTTACCTTTTTTTTCTTTTTTTAGTCAGATTAACCAAAGGTTTGTCTATTATATTGGCTTTTTCTTAAAACCAACTCAGTTTATTTATGAAATCAATGGTTTTTCTTGCTTTCAATTTTATTAATCTCTTCCTTGATTTTCAGAATTCCTCCTTGGTTTTTAATCAGGGATCTTTAATTAGCTCTTTTTCCAGCTTTTGTAGTTATATACCCAATTCATTGATCTCTTTCTCTATTTTATTCATGTAGGCATTTAAAGATATAGAGTTTCCCCTCAAAACTGCCTTGGATGCATTCCATAACTTTTGGTATGATATCTCATTGTTATCATTTTCTTGAATACAATTATTGATTATTTCTATTATTTGCTGTTTGATCCACCCATTACTTAAGATAAAGTTATTTAATTTCCAATTCTTAGTTTATTTTTTCATGACCTTTAATATAATACATGAAATTACATTGTAAATGACATGTAATTTTTATTGCAACATAGTCTGAGAAGTGTGTATTTATTATTTCTGTCTTTCTACATTTGATTATAAGGTTTTTTATGCCTCAGTACATGGTTAGTTTTGGTATAGGTGCCATGTACTGCCGAGCAAAAGGTATATTCTTTTATATCACCATTAAGTTTTCTACAGAGGTCTATCATATCTTTGTTTTCTAAGATTTCATTCACCTTCTTAACTTCCTTCTTGTTTATTTTGTTGTTAGATTTATCTAGTTCTGAGAGAGAGAGCAATAGCAATTGAGGGCCTCCCTTTAATAACAGTTTTATCATCTATGTCTCCTTATAATTCACTCAGCTTTTCCTCTAGAAATTTGGATGATATACCATTAGTTGCACATATGTTCAGTAACAATATAGCTTCATTACCAAGGTGCCTTTTAAGAAGATATAGTTTCTTTCCTTATCTCTTTTAATGAGATTGATTTTTTTTCCTTTTACTTTATATGAAATTAGGATCACTACCCCTGTTTTTTTTTTTACTTCAGCTGAGGTATAATATATTTTGCTCTAACCTTTTACCTTTATCCTGTGTGTATCTCTCTGCTTCAAATGTGTTTCTTTTAAAGAACATTTTGTAGGATTCTGTTTTTTAATCTATTCTGTTATACACTTCTGTTTTATGGGACAGTTCAACCCATTCACATTTACATTTAAGATTTCTAATTCTGTATTTTCCTCTATGTTATCTTTCTCCATTTATATTTTTCTCTTTCCTTTTCTCGTATTCTCCTCACCTAAATTTAACTTCTAATTTATTTGCACTTATACCTTCACCTTCCCTTTTATCAGTCCCTTCTTCCCTTATCTTTTCCTTTCCCCATCCCATCCTTCACTATAGATTAGGGTATATTTTTAAACCTAAATTGGGATGGATCTTATTCCCTCTCTGGACTAAATCTACTGAACAGAATTTACTCAGTGTTCACATTCTCCCTCCTTTCCCCTCTAAAATTATAAATCTTTGTGCCTCTTCCCTTGGAGTTATTTATAGATCTAGTAGTACTATTAATCAGGTACCATCAGTCACATTTTGATTATTTAATTGCTTAATAAGCTAATATTGTTATCAAGGTATCCTCACAGATTGTTTGCTTCTTTGCTTGATAAGCAGCATTGTCTCAAATTACAATGAATTAAAATTATAATCATTTTTTACCTTACCCCCTCTTCAAGTATCTTTCAAGTACACACAAGTTTCCTCATGAGCCAAAGAATCATCCAAAGTCATATTATTTCTTGAACTAATTGTGGCCCTCCCCCCCAGGTCTATTTTATCTCACACTTTACCCCCAACCCCACCACTTCCCCCACCCAGGATCAGTGTACTTAACCCCTTGATAAGGGAAGTAAGGCCTATTTTCTCTCCCACTTTAACCCCCCTCCCACTCAGGGTGCTTAACCCTTTGTTAAGTGAAGCACAGGTTAAGTCAAACCCTGATCTAATTAACTGCAAGAATCTTAAAGATCTCTTAGTATTGGAAGGTTCTGAGGACTGAAAACTTTATAAATGATTGAAAGTTACAGGAAATAGTGACTCAGGTCCTTGCAGTTTATGATGCCCTCAATAGACAAAGTGCTAAGCACAGTAGAATTACAGTGGGTCAAAGGATAATGAGGTACTTAAGTTTAAAGTTAATAGTCCTGCTTTTCTTCAGGGCTTTTTGTCTTAAACATAGTGATGGTATCTTGGACCTCTTCAGTGGAGAGAGATAAGACTCAACTATACCCATATCCTTTAAGTCCATTCTCTTCAATTATATTCAACCCTTTAATTATCCTAAGAGAAGTAAAGTTCATAAAATTAGAAGCACTATATCTTCCCTTTTAGGGTTGTATTCAATGTGATGGTCTTGACCAAGATTTTTTTTAATTTGTTTTTTATTTACCTTTTTTAATGTAACTCTTGAGTCATATATTTGATGATTGAATTCTCTATTCAGTTCAGGTATTTGTGTCAGGAAATTCTGGAAGTCCTCTATTTCATTGAATACCCATCTTTTTCTCTAATAGTATATATTGAATTTTGCAAGGTAATAAGTACATTCTGGGTTGTAATCCCTGGTCCTTTGCACGCCAATATATGGTATTCCAGGTCTACCTATCCTTTAATATTGAGACTGATAGATCCTGTCTGAGTCTGACTCTTTTTCCTTTGTATTTGAATTTTTTTGTTGTTGCTTGCAATATTCTCTCCTTTATTTGACAGTTTTGAAATTTGACTATTACAGCCCTTGGAGTTTTTATCCTGGGGTCTCTATCTGGAGGAGTTCTGTAGATTCTTTCAATGGTTACATAGTTATCTTGTTCTAGATTTGGACAGTTTTCCCTTATAATTTCCCACATGATGTTTTCTTTTTTTTGATCTAGGCTTTCTAGTAGTCCAATGATCCACAGATTGTCTCTCCTGGATCTATTTTCCAGGTCACATGTTTTCTCTAAAAGTTATTTTACATTTTCTTCAATTTTTTCAGCCTTTTTTATTTTGTTTGATGAAATCTTTCAGTCTTGTAGATTCATTGGGAGTTTTTTGCTCAACTCTAATTTTTAAGGGGTTTTTTTTCAATTAGCTTTTGTGTTTTCTTTTTCCAGTTGGTTATTTTTACTTCTAACAGAGTTGATTTCTTGGTTGATTTTTCATAAATTTCCTGCATGATTCTCATTTCTTTTTTCCATTTTTCTTCTTTCTCTCTTCTTTGGTTTTTAGATTCTTTTAAACTCTTCAATGAGCTTTTGTATTTGAGTCCAATTTAAAGACTGTTTTGATATTTCCTCTGTGAGTGATTTTTCACTGCTTTCTTCTTCAGACATGGCATTGTTACCATCTGTAAAGTAGTTTTCTATAGTGGTGCTCTTTTAGCTTTTTTGTTCATCTTTGTTGTTTTAGCTCTTCTCCTGGGGTAGAGGAGTATAAATGCAAGCTTTTTTTTTTTTTTTTTGCTGGGGCTGGGGTCTGATCCCTGGCTTGTTGAGGGTCAAGATGTTGCCTATGCAGTACATACCTTGCCTTTGCAGGTTTTTTCCCTCCTTTATGTCCAGGTTCTGATTTAGTAGTGGTTTGTTCCCAACCCAGTCCTGTCTTTTACCCCAGCATTCCCAGGGTTCAGACTTTGTTTGGAGTTGGGATCCTCCCTGCTGGCTTGCTATCTAGCTTCTGGGACTTCTGCTGTTGACATGCTGTTGGGACCTGGACTGCACTGTGTTTTAAAGTCTCCTGCTGGCTTTCCTGCTCTACTGTCTCCTAGGCTTTACTTCCCCTTTTCCCCTAAAGAGACAGACATTCACTGAAGATCCTCCATGATGTCTACAGTTGAAAACTTATTTGAACCTTCTCTTTTTTTTGGTGGGGACTGTAGTTTGAATGTCACAATAGAGGCTTCATTTATCTTTGATGGGGAAAAGGTCTAGGATCATGTTAGCTTCACATCACCATCTTGACTCCACCCCAGAAGTTCCCAGTTACCACTTTCATAGATAAATATTTGTCATACAGATCTTTAAAACAATATTCTAGAATTTCCCACTAATCAAAGTCAAGTTCACTGACCTGAATCTGGCATTTTTTTGTTCTCATAACACTTTAGAAAACTGAAGCATTTGCCTTTTCCCCCTTACATTTTCCATAATCTTTCCAATATCGTTGACAGTGAGTTAGCAATAATATTCATCAGTTTTATCGATAACTGAAGATGTTTTGTAATTGAGTAATTTTGAATTCAAAGGCAACAGGTGCTCTTTCACTTTCTCTTCTGATAGTCATTTTTGTTCTGAAATTTCCAGTATAATTTTTGCATTCTTTTGCAAATAAAATAAGTAATATTAAAATTGAATATCTGTGCCTCCTCTTGATTGTCAGTTATCATCATCCCAATCATCTCTTCTTTTATCCTTCTTTACCCGCCCACCCCCACTATATGAAAAAAAAAAAACCTTTTTATTGCTTTTAGCTTCCTTGGACATTCTCAGTTTATTGTGAACTTTTACATTCCAGACATTATGTTTCCAGAACTATAACATATATATTTTTTCTATGGGCTTTCCTTGTTTCCATCTTCTGCATATTTCTTTTTAAAATGTTGTTTGGCAAGTTTTCTATGCCAATGCGGAGAAATTGATCTCTTCAGACAAATCTTATTTTTCTTCTATGATGAGGATGTTTTTATTCTGTGCCTTCATTATTTTATTCTTGAGCATCTCTTATCCTTCCTTGGACTGACCTTCTCTGTGACACTTCTAACATAAAGGGTCCTATCCATCTTTTTATAATCTATTTCTCCCAAATCAAAGGTACAAATAAAACAATGTTCAGATGTCTTTTTTATCTCAGCACAAGAAGATCAAAAGACTCCCAGTTTAGTTAGCAAATAGCTCCTTGACAAGAAGGAAGAAATGGTCTAAGGCAATAAGAGTTTAAAATACAAATTTTATTTTCAAGACTACAAAGGACAGATTATGAAGAGAATAACATCATAAAGAAATGAAATGCTATGGACAAGAAAGTCTACTATATCATCACATGAGCAATCCGAAAGCAACTGAAGCTAGTAAGAAGAAAAGAAATTGATGGAAAATCAAATAAAATTTTCATAATCATGTATTTTATTATCAAATGCTAGTGGAATCACCATATTTACATATCATGCTCCAAAGAATTGTGAGACGTAAGAGGACAAAATAAAGTAGTTGAACCTTCCTAGCTCCTACACTTTGCTAAAGTTATTTATATACAACCAATAAGTGGTTTGAAAGTGGAACCAGGGATTCAGTGATCATTAGCATGCCCAAAGTATTTCATTTCTTCTGTGATTAAATCCACTGACTTCACTTTCTTTCTTTGGCCAAACAGGGTGATTCTACCATGCTAATGCTGCCAATCCTTTATTATTTTTTCTTACACTGGCCTGTATTTTGAGTATTTTAAGTAAGTCCTAATACAACTGCAGGTGACTTAAAGAAACTACTAGGACCCTATAGGACACTGACAGCTGAGTAAATGCAGCAACTATAAGTGGAATGACTTAATAGAAGGGTCAGCTATTTCAGGTTGTTTGAGTGCCTTGCCCTCATTAAAGATGGGGATCAAATAAAGGTTTTGACTAAAACATTTCATTCATTGATCCCAGGGTAGCCACACCCTGAGAGCAACATTCTCTCATTCAAAGCTGCTTGCTTTCCCTGTCTCCTCCCCAAGAATAAAGGTCTCCAAAGTAGATGATGAAATCTATTAAGTAAACTTGGCCTGAATATATAGGAGGAAAAAAAAGAAAACTATTCTACATATGTTGAGATCATACAAACTTGGATAATTGAGACAGTGAGTGCCCATATCCAATGCACATGTGTGGCAGCAAGACCAATTGGTAACCACACAACCAAATTTGCCATTATGACATTGGGAAATGTGGAGAATGGCTAGAAGGTTTGAAAAAAAGAAGTCAAAACCATCTGGAAGCACCTTTAAAATATCACACCTAATACCATAAAATCAAAAGAAGGAGGGGGAAAAGAACTGCTTTGAGATCAATAAATTTTAATGAGCTATAGTTGGATGAGATCAACTTCAGAGAAGAAAAAAAGTAAAGATTCATAGCTGACTACACAGTAGTTTTCTCCATATGGAGAGAACTCCATAATTATGAAGAATGTCTCAATGGATTGCCATTTGGTGACAAATATTGCATCTTATAAACATTACATCTCAAAAATCTGGAACTTAGCCAACATTCTAGGTAGCCCAGATATTTGTAGCTTTCAAGTTACAAACAAAATTGAAATGCCAGAAGTCTAGAGAAGGATGTAGTAATTTTAATTAGGGGGCATACGACTATGAGCTTCGCTAGAAACAAATTTATCAGATAAGTAAACTGTACTTTGCTCAATGCTTATCATATTCTGTCACATTAGTATCTAGAACATTCAAGCATTCAATTTTTGGCCATTGCAGGAAAATTTTACCCCAAAAAAATCTAAATAAGAATTAACTAAAACAGAGCTTCTACTAGACAATATCTTAAAATGGAAGTCTATTTGTACTCTGAACTTCATCATCTTCCAGTTCTTTGATGCTTGTTTGCTCTCTATCTCTGTATTTTACAATATGAGAAATCTCAAGCCCTTTGCCCATTCCATCTGGCTGTGTGGAAGATTTACAAGGTAAAACCATAGCATATTGTGAGTTTGCCAGAAGACAGATGCACTTCAGATACCAAAGGTGATGCACAGATTTGGAGTTTTCATTCAAACAAGTGCCCAATTCATCTTTAGTCAAATTTTTATCTTGAATTATCTTGAATTCTTTGGCCTAAGGACCTGGAAGTTTGGCAAGAGAAGGCCTATAAAATATCTAACAACTCCTGGTAGGACAGATGCTTCATAAGAATACATTTCTTAGAAACTTCATTGCTTCCACTTTAAATCTTTACCAAAACAAGGAAACAAAGAAGTCTGACTGCTTATTTCCCCTAAAAGCTGATCACATCATTTAATTTAAATTGAGACAAATTGATTAAATGTCTTCCATGTGTCAGAAATTGTAGATATAAAAAAACAAAGATATAATAACCTTTGCCCTCAAGAAGCTGACATTTTCCTGGGGGGGGGGGAATATTTGCATGGATTAATAAATTTCTAAATATTTTGATCTCATCAGTATATGGAGCTCCTATTGATGAAATGGCTGACTAACAATTTAGATCAGCAGTTATGCTATGAACAATAACTTTAAAGAAATACATGGAGTTAAAACAAAGCTAATTGACCTACCCAGGATCAATCAGTGTTGGAACTCAAACCCAGATCTTCTTGTCACAGAAGACAATCCATCACCTCCAAATCTATCATATTGTTTACTATGTAATATTCCTCACACACAGCTTTGATCACATCATTTACTGCTCAAATCTTCCGTGAGTTTCCAAGACTTACTTTCAAGCATCTTCATAATCTGGCACCTCCCTACTTTTCCATATTTATCTCATACTGCTCAATTTTACTCACTCTTATCTACAGCCAAATTGGGCAATTCCCAACAACTGAACTCATCCCACACTTTCCTGCCTCTGTATTTTGGCTCACGATTATTTGAATGTCTCAGATCTCTTACCTTCTCCCCACCACTACCATTAAAATCCTATATTTTCTTCAGCTCAAATCCCATCTCTTCCATGAAACTGTTCCTGATATCCCCAGTCAGAAGTGCACTCATGTTCTCATTCTCCAGATTGTTCATAACATCTAATAGGTGTCGGAATAATTTATCAAAAGACAATGTTATACAGGTTTGGAGCCTGAAAGAATTACATTAGAATCATGTCTCTATCATCAATTCACTTTTGGGGAGTAACTGGGCAAGTCATGTAACCTTTCAATTCCCCAGAGCAGGTGCCAATCTACATTTGTAAAGGGAGGTCCACCAAAAAAAAAATTCACAAATTCTGTCTTCTTATTCTAATTTATATTATACTTATTTTTGCAGAATTTTTATCTCTGCTACCAAATAATAAGCTTATGGAAGTCAGTAACATGATTGTTTTTGGAGGTTCTGAACACACATTTTTGTTTTTGTTTTTCTTTTCACAAAGGTAGGCATTAAATTTTTTATTGATAGGTTATTTCCAAAAGCATCCATATGTAAGATTTCTAATAAGAATCTCCTTTTAACTTGCTAGAAGTCTTCACATTTACAAACTTTGAAAAATAAGTTTTTAATTTATATATATATATATTGTGTTTTTATATCACCTTAATTTTCTCCAATATTCATCTCTCTTCCCTCCTAAATAGTTAATCCATGTAGCAAATAGTATTTTTAAGACAAAAAAATGAGTAGGGGAAGAGTCGATAATAGACCTTTAAAAAGTCTGAAAATATGTTCAATGTACAAAATCTATGGACTTCCTACCTCTGCAAAGGGAAAGAGTAGTGGTATTTTTTTCATATCTATTCTTTCAATCCATGATAGTTCTTTCTAATTTTGCAGTATTTTTTTTATTTATGTGTGTTTGTTCTTTCCATTTAAATTATGGTAGTCACTAAGGATAATGCTTTTCTTAGTTCTGCTTATATCTCTCTGCATTAGTTCATTTAGAGCTTTTTATACTTCTCTATATCCATTACATTCTTCATTTTCATGGAAAAATAGTATTTCATTACATTTATGTACCATGATTTATTTAGCCATTTTCCAATTGATCAGCATCTACTTTGTTTCTAGTTCTTTGTTAAAACAAAAACTGTAGCTATAATATTTTGATATATTTGGAGACTTTACTCCTATTGATGTCCTCCTTGGGGTATAATCTCAGTAATGGAATTTCTGTACCAAAAAGTAAGAATATTTTATTTTAAAATTTTTTTTCACTTTTTCAAATTGATTTCCAAAGTGATTGGAGTGATTCACACTTCGACCAACAATGCTCTAGTGTCCCTATCTTCCCTGAACTTCTCCAATATTATAATTCTCATTTTTGCCATCTGTGCCAATTAGGTGGATATGAGATAAAACTTTGGGCTTCTTTTGCATTTTCATTTCTCTTATTATTAGTGATACAGAGTATTCTTTTGTGCAGTTGTTAATATTTTGAATTTATTCTTTTAAGTATAGTTGTTCATATCTTTTGATAATTTATCTATTGTGGGATGACTTTTTGGTATATGTATATATTCTATATCTATATCATATATATATATGTTACATATAATTTGTTATTCAGACATTTCAGACATGTCTGACTCTTCATAACCCATTGTCTGGGATATTTGATGTGCAAATAATCTCTTCATTTCTGATTTTTTTCCTTTAAAAATGTTCCAAACTCTTTTTTTTATATTATTGAATGTCCATGTCTTGTTTTGCATAGTTGGGTTCAGATTTGTAGGACAGATCACTGTGGGCTGCATTCCATTGCACTTTTAATATACAGTTGTACATTAAAACTGTTTTGTCATTTCTTCTCTATCTCATTTTTCAGATTAGGGAATGAGGTAAACAGGGCTAAGTTGACTTGCCTACATTCATACAGTTAGTAAGTGCCTGAGTCTGAATTTGAATTCTGAGTCTTATTGACTTCAGACCTAGCACTCTATCCATTATTCCACCTTACTGCCCCATTACATATAATAATGTATACTATATACACTTTAATGATAGTTTCTATAATATACATGTACATATATACATATATAAATATGTAATTGTTTATATATTTTCAACATCACTGCTTCCCTTCTTAATTCTGGTGAATTGTTTGTTCAGAAACATTATTTTCTCATAATCTATTTTTATCTTTTGTAATTACTCTTATCCCTCATTTGGGAGTAAAAGTACATCTCTTGGTTTCCAGGTGACTTGCACAACAAGATAGCAAACAAGCCATTTTCTCTATTCCCCACAATCTCTCAGATTTTCCCAAAACAGAAATATTGTGCCAGAGATAAAGTAAATTCAGCTGGTTTTGTGATTCAGGGCACAAGAATCTAAAAGAAGGTTAAAAAAGGCAAACAAATCCAAGAATAAATCCAAGAATTAGCAGATCTAATGACATGACACAGCTTTTCATCAAAACCCACCCTAACATCTTGTCTCCTTCTTCCCACTTTCTAGTGCCATAGAGACTTTAGCTACAGGCTATAGAAGTTTCCTTAGGCCTTGACAGTCAGCTTGGCCACAGCCCTTCATACGCAAAACCCTACTAGGATCTACAACCCAGAAACACCAACTCTGCAAAGCTCTGAACTACTATTAACTCTGAATTGCCAGTAAAGAACAGAGGGAATTAGCTACATCACTAGGCAGGATATTATGCATATGAGAACTGTGAAGCACCACATTAAAACTGCAGGAAGAACACAGCATCCAGATAGAACCAGTTCTGATCACTTGAAAGTAGATTACAAGGGGCAGCTAGGTGGCACAGTGGATAGAGCACTGGCCTTGGAGTCAGGAGTACCTGAGTTCAAATCCAACCTCAGACACTTAATATTTACCTAGCTGTGTGACCTTGGGTAAGATACTTAACCCCATTTGCCTTGCAAAAACTAAAAAAAAAAAAAGAAAAAGAAAAAAGTAGATTACAGCCAATGTCAAATCTGGTGATCTAAATTTTCCAGTATGGTAGGAGGCTGAAACAATTTGAGATCTAACCCCCAAGGAAACCACTATTAGGATGGAGTGAACAATAAGGAAAATGATGAGAGTGGAAGGGAGTAGAATGAGTGATCGATTCCAGGTAAAAGAAATTTCAAAGACATTGATCACAAACAAATAAATCATCAGGAAAAGAAACAACCAAAGGAGATATGGCTTCTAGCTCTAGTAAATGACTTCATACATCTATGAATAAAGAAAAACTATCCAACTTTGGTATAACAAAGAATTCTGTGGAAGTTGAGAAGAACATGGAACCACAACATTCTGTTCTGGAGTGGTTTTTAAAAAGTAAGAATTATGAAAGTAGAGTTTATATCCTGCACAGCAAAACTGATGAGCAGAATAGAAAAACTTGAAACTGCAATGACAAGGTTCACCAAAAAAAAAGAAAATAGAGTACAATAGATTGGGAATGCAAATACACATAAGTGAAAAAAATATATAAAAGAGAAACAAACAATAAGTATATTAAAAGAAAATATGTTAGCTATGTAAATAAAAACATGAGTCTTGAAGACAAGATATGTAAGAATAACCAGAAAAATATGACAGGTCAAAAAACTTTAATACTATAATGAAGAAAATAATAGAAGAGAATTGCCCAGAACTTCTGAACACAAAAAAAATAAATTTCAACTGAAAGAATTCACAGATTGCCTCCAGAAAAAAAAAAAATCCAAGGCACATAGTAGTTAAACTTAACAATCTAATTCAGGAAACAAGTTCTTTAAACCATCAGGAAAAACACCTTCAAAGATAGTGGAAAAGACATGAATAATGGAAGACAATGCCATACTGCCTAGGAAAAGAAGCGAGGAATGGAATTATGTGTTATTAAGTGCAATGGAGCTCATGTTGCAGTCCAGGGTGATCTATTCTGTAAATCTGAGCTTAACCATACAAAATGAAGCATGGACATTCAATAATAAAAAAAAAGTCTGAAACATTTTTAAAGAAAATAAAAGCAGAAATGAAGAGATTATTTGCACCTCAAATAATTCTAAACAACAGAAATGCAGAAGTGAAAAATGTGAACAGAAATAGCAACAGAATGACAACAGAAAGAATAGGAAGAGATTGTTTTCTAAATGTACAGAAGGAAACAAGAGTAAAGGTAAAAATCTAGAAGCAATAATTAAGGAGATGGACAGGGGATGTTGTGGATACCTGGTGACACCCAGTCTACATGAATGAATGCTTCCTTTTGTGAGACTACATTAAAATATGGAAGGATATATGGTTGATTGTTTTTTGTCCTTTGTTGTCCAAGAAGACCAAAATGATATCACTATGGTTAAGATAAATTGCAGTGTATCCAACTCAGGCATAAATAGTCATGTTAAAACCTGGGATCGGTACTGCAAACTTACGATTGGCATATTTCCTTTGAGCTGCTTCAATTCTACCTTTCTCATAGAGTGCAGTATCCTCACTAATGAGGGCATGCCATGCTTGGCAGTCCTGTGCCAGTGTCTCCCATGATGATCAATTCTAAGTTCTTAAAAAATCTTCAGAGTGTTCATTATTACTTCTTCTGAGCCCCTTGTGAGCACTTGCCCTGTGTGAGTTCTCCACAGTCTTCTTGGCAAGTGTACTTCTGGCATTCTATGTGACCAATCCATTGTAGTTGCACTCTCTGATGGAATATTGGAATGCTTGACAGTTTAGCTCAAGAAAGGACCTCTGATATCTTCTCCTTCCCAGTGATCTTAGGAATATTCCTAAGACAAATTAAATGGAAGCAATTCAGTTTCCTAATGTGGTGCTCATGGATTATCCAGGTTTCACAGGCACATGGAAATGAGGTCAGCTCTGTAGATCTTCAGTTTGGTGGCTGATCTAATACCTCTCCTCTCCCACACTGAGCTAGTTCTGGCAATGTGAGTTTAACCTCATTGTCAATATGTACCTCCCTGGAATGGAGACTGTCCAAAGTACTCAAAACTTCTCCATCTGCTGTAATTGGTGGTTCCACATTTAAATGGTGTGGTAATTATTTAAAACCAAAAATTAGCACAAACAGCAGAGAACTGATCCATACTTTGTTGAATCTCAGCTTCAGAGGCTACATTGAGTGCACAATCATCTTCAAACAGAAGATCACACACCAACACTCCTTACACTTTGGTCTTGGCTTGTAGCCTTTTCAAGTTGAAGAAATTACCATCAATACAGTAGTGGAAGACATGTTCACCCTCAGTGAAGGCATTTGAAAATAGTGTTGAAAACCTCATGCTAAAAAGCATGGAATAAAGTGCATACACATCCTTGTTTCACTCCACTGGTGACTAGGAAATCTTGAGAGCATCATCCATAATGACATCATGAAACTGACATACAATAATGATGAACTTCAGGCAACCAAATTTTGACATATAAAGGGGAGAAGGATGCAAGAGGACAGAAAGGAGTGAATGGTGAATCATATCAGGGGTTTTGGTGCCTGAAAAGTCTACTTTTCTAGAGATCCCTAGAGGCAATTGGCAATGGAGAAGTGAGAGAGCATTGATGTCAGGGAGGAGATTTCCAGGCAAGTGTAGGAAGAAAAAATGTAAGGTCAACAAGAAAGTATATAAATCAGTGGGGAAGAGGACAGGATGTGCCCTATCTTACTAAGGGTACTGTACTCTCTGACAATTGCAATAAAAAGAAAAGGGAAATCCCTGCAGGGCAGTGGCAGAAATATTGTATTAAGAAAACAGAAAAAAAGTGAAAGAACAGATAATTATAAGGGTCGTGAACCAGAAATTGAGGAAACAGAAAGAGGAGATAGATAATGAAGATAGTGAAAGAAATCCTTTTTTTTTCAAAAAGGGTACAAAAAAATTGAAATTCAAAAAAAAGTAATGAGTAGTACTAGCTAAAGGGGAGGAAAGGAAGAGGAACTGACCTCAGGAAAAAAGAAGAGAAAAGGAGAGAAATATATAAACATAAGAAAGTAGCAAAGAAGAATTAATAAGCAAATCCTAAAGGAAAACAGGTAAAAAAAAGAAGAGGGGATCAAAGGTGAGAAAATGAAAGTCATAGAAACAGAGACATCTTTAAAAAGATTAAAGCAACTGAAAGAATATTATAATGAGTTTATAGCAGAAGAGGGGGAGGGGGAAAATAATTTGGGGAGAAACAATTTTAGAGATAGAGGAAAATATAAACCTAATTCTCATAACTTTAAATGTGAATGGATTAAACAATCCCAGAAAATGAAAAACATTGATAGAGTAGATGTCAAAATGCTAAAATTTTTTGCATACAAAAAAAATTTTCAAAATACAAAACAAAATAGAAAACAATTATTATGCCTCAAATTGATACAAAGGAGTAGGAGTTGTCATCATGTCATGGTAAATTTGACCTTAGAGTATAATATGAAGCAGGGCAGAAATCAATAGAGTTTTGCCAAGATAACTCACTGGACACAACAAACACTTTTTCAACAATCCAACAGGTGACTTTACACATGGATATCACTAAATAGTCAATATAGAAATCAGATTGATTACATACTTGGCAATCAAAGGTGAAGAAACATTATACAGTCAGTTAAACCAAGACCTATGGCTGAGATCATGAAGATTCTTATTTCAAAATTCATACTTAAATTGAAGAAATAAGAGAAAATCATAAGACCATGTAGGCAAAATACATCATTTATTAATTTGAAGTAGAAGTGATTAATAGCTTTATGGAGTTAGATCTGGTAGACAGAATGCTAAAGAACTATGGACAGAAGTTTACAATTTTGTATATGAGAAAGCAATAACAATAAACATCCCAAAGTAAAGCAACAACAAAAGGCAAAAGAGCTGAAAAAAAAGGGAAGGAAAAAAGAAAAATACAGAACTTCAGAGAATGATAAGGAGAGATGAGCAATGCAAAGAAATAGAAGAAAACAATAGAATGGAAAAAATAAGAGATCTCTTCAAGAAAATTACAGATATCAAAGGCAAAAATGAGAATGATAAAAGGAAAAAAATGGTAGAGACATAATAGAAGTAAAAGAGTAAAGAGTTAGGAGGAATATAGAGAATAATTTTACAAGAAAGATCTTAATATAACCAATAACCAAAATGCTGAACTAGATCCAAACAAAGGTGGAATTTCAGATGAGCTATGTAAAAATCCTAAAAGAAGATGCTGTTAAAGTGCTATACTCAATATGCCAGCAAATTGGGAAAACCCAACAATGGCCACTGGATTAGAAAAGATCAGTTTATATCCCAATCCTAGAGAAGGGAAACGCCAAAAAAAATGTTCCAATTACAAAAGAATTACATAGATTTCACATAACAGCAAGGTTATAGTTAATATTCTATAAGACTTCAGCAGTATGTGAATCAACAATTAAGAAGTACAAGTTGCTTTTCAAAGAGGTAGAAGAACTAGAAACCAAATTAGCAACATTCATTGAAATGAGGAAAAAGCAAAGGAATTTTACAAAAACATCTATTTCTGCTTCATAGGTTACACTAAAACTTTTGTTTAAACCACAACAAAATGCTTACTCCTTGGAAAGAAAACTATGGAAAATCTGAATAGTATACTAAAAAGCACTCAATAACCCTCTCTCAGTTTTGGATAAGTCTAACAGAAAATTTTTTTTTAAAAAGAGAAAATGTAGAACTGAACAAATTTCTGGAGAATCTAGAGTTAAGAGATTGATAGGGATATCTAAATGAAATAACTAAAAAAACATATTTCTTTATTCTATAAAAATCTTTTAGAAAAATTGACTATGTACTAAGACAGATATTTTTAATAAATGTAAAAAAGGTAAAAATAGTCAATACATCTGTTACAATTCATAATGCAATAAGAATAGAAATTGACCCAGGGACCAAAAGCAAAAGGTCTATATGGGGACCTGAAAAGTCAAAGAATATATTTTAGAAGCAATTAATAAATATGTGATAGAAAATTATAATAATAAAGCCACATGCTAAAATATCTGGGATGCAGATCATATATAAACAAAATAGGAAAAGAAAAAATTAATGAACTAGATATGTTTTTAAAAACAGAGAATCAATAAGTAAACCTAAAATCAGCACAAAAAGAGTAGCTATTAAAAATTAGAGTGGAAATAGTTGAAGTAGAAATAAAGAAGATATTAGAAGTGATAATTAAAACTAAAAGTTGATTTTCTGAAAAGACTAATAAAATTGATGCATTTGGCTAATCTGATTTTAAAAAAAGAGTTGAAATCAAATCCATAAAATACCAAATGAGCAAGATGAAATCACAGCGAAATCACAAGAAAAAAAAGAATTAGAATATATTATACACAAAGCAAAATAAATAGGGGAATACTTTCAAAAATATAAAATTCAAGAAGTACTTGACATAAGAGGCGTGAAAAGATACAACCAATCTACCCTATGACGGGTGGGAATCCACAGGTTTTGCACATATTGCACATGTTTTGAACTTTTTCAGCATTCTCAGTTGTGTTGACTTTTTTCTCCCCCTCCAAAATAGTATTTGTCATTTAGGATGGCTCTTGGGGAGGAGGAGGGGAAGAAATATACGGGGTTGCTATGGTGATGTAAGAAACAGAAACATCAATTTTTAAAATGATCCTAAAGACTACATCTCCTACCTATATTTGTAAACTATATCTGATCTGCTTCCCTTTGGGGGGGGGCAGTACAAGGCAAAAGAAGTTAAATGACTTGCCCAAGTCACAAGCTAGGCTATTATTAAGTGGCTAAGGCTGAATTTGAACTCATATCCTCCTGACTACAAGGTCAATATTCTATCCTTTTTGCCACCTAACTGCCCTGATCTGTTTCCTTCTAAGTTTTTAATAGATTTTAATTTTAAGGTGATGTTTATCCAGAATATCTTATGGAATATGGTTTAAGGCAATTCTCTAAACATAACTTCTGCCAGACTGCTTTCCAGTTTTCCCAGTAGTTTTCTCAAATAGGGAATTCTTTCCTAAGTAATTTATGTTTTCTGGGTTATTGAACACTGAATTATTGAGTTTCACTGTTTCTGATTCTCCCTTATCTAGTCTGTTCCTTGATCTACCTCTCTATTTTTTAACCAGCACCAGATGGTGTTACTGATTGCTGTTTTAAAATATAGATTGAGGTCTGGAAGTGGTATTATTCCTTCAAAGTTAATCTTTTATTTTTTCAAATGAGTTTGTTTTATTTCATCAAATTCTGTAAAGTATGCTTTGATAATATGATTAGCATAGCATTAAACATGCAAATTAACTTTGATAGTATAGACTTTTTTATTATAATGGCCTGGCCGGATCATGAGTAATGAATAGTCTGACAGTTATTTAAGTTGTTTTTTTATTTCTTTAAAAAAGCACTTTGTTATTGAATCTATACAAGTCTTTTTGTGCTTTGGTAGGTCAATCCCCAGATATTTTATGCATTTTAAAGTTATTTGGAATGGGATTTCCCTTTCTGCTATTCCACATATTTACAAATTAAAAGTATTTCTTGGAATAAGAAAGGCTCAGAAGAAGAAATATGAGAAGACATCCCCAACTCAACTCTTTCAGAGGTGGGAGGTCTGCAAGTGTTTTACATTGCACATATTTTCAGACTTCTATGTATTCATAAGTTTTGCAGATTTTTTTTCTCTTCTTTTTTTGTCCTTTAAAAATATTATTCATTCTCTAGGATGGCTTTCTAGGCATATGAGGGAGAAGGATACTAGTGGGAATTTCTTTTCCACTATGTCCTTCCTTCTCATGTTTACCTTTTAAATATAATACAATAAGCATTTATTAAGTGCTTACTCTGTACTAAGCACTATGCCAAGCACTGTAGATACAAATAAGGAAAGCAAAGATGGTCCCTCCCCAGAAGAAGTATGGAGGAGTTAGCATGAGAGCATGATGATGGCTGAACGTTCCCTGGGCTTCTGAGCCTTTTGCTCTTATCTCTAGCTCTCCAAACAGAGGAGCAGAAATAACTGAGACTATGGATGAGATATGAATACCAAAACTGAAGCAACCTCTGTGATGGTGAGTTTCCTGGTGATGAGCTTTTCTGGGAGAAGGCAGAGAGAGGGGTGGGGGGACAGGCGATGATGATAGAGAAATGGAACTCAAAGAATGTAGCAGATCCTTCTCTTTCTTTTCCTAAGATACCATCTGTCCATAAAATGCTCCCTGATACCCTTAGACAAGAGTCTGGAACAAAGTAGGTATTTAATAAATGTTAAAAAAATTTCTTTTAATGCATTAGGATCAATATACTTGGAAGATAAGGAAGTTGATTTCAGTCTCCTACGGTATCTTAATGGAAAAGTGGAGTGGGGGATAGAGTATTCAAGTCAAAAAGCATGGAACAACTATAACAGGTCCTTTACCCTTAATGTCATTGCCGTTTTTGACATGAGCATTATATATCTGGTTTTGGATTACAATATCACATGGCATATATCAGAATCCAAGGATCACAATATGCTGGTTGGGAGCCATGTCTAATCAGGAGGCATCTTTTCTAGGCTAGGACACCTTCTTCTGTCCTCACCTCAATGTCAGTTCTTAAAACTGACAACCCAACAAAAAGGATGAAGAAATTCCCAATAAGGAAGCCCACGCTGTAGCCCTTGCCACATTTGTTCTAGCTTCTTTTTAGAATGGTGCTTCTTGACCTCCAAATGACCTTTATATTTATAGGCCAAAGGGAGCAATTATGTAACTGAGAACAGCTAGACTTAACCCAAAAATGCAACAGCAATTTAAAACAGCCCACAAAAAAGAGAAAAGAAAGTCACAAAGCTCTATGTATAAACCTAATACCGACAGAGACCACCTGCTTTCTATTTCCCCTGCCTCCTCCAGCACACACACACAGTACACAATACCTTCGTTAACGCTTTATTATTTCATTACCCAACATATTTTCAACAAAGACAAAAATCTGCCCTCCAACTTTCAGATAAAAAAGGAATTCTCCTGGTTTTTTTCCCTCTTGTTTCATTTTTGTCATCACTTTAACACCTTGCTGGTTCATTATATGGAATTTGTTTTTAAATTTAAGACAAGAGACTTTTATCCTTTGAAATGCCAATAAAACTGATGCAAAATCCCAAAAGTAACATGCTGGATGAAGCAAATATGATGAAGCATATATTCCTTTATGTTTCACTCAATTCAACAGTCTGTACAAAATAAACACATAAAATCAAAATACTGTGATGGCTTAAAAGCAACATGAAACCACAATCCACATTACTCCACTTGCCATCTTCCTCCGGGAAACACTGGAGCTGCCTTTCAACCCATAGCCTTTGTTTTCTATTATTTCTCAGTTCAATCCAAGAAGGAAAAAAAAAAAGAAAAAAGGAAAGTGAACTTTCTTCTTTCCTTTTCATTTTTTAAAATAAAGTAAATGTGTACCTGCTAACAGACTACGAGTGAGAACATGACTGAACCTTGGATGGTGAAAGTTCATACAGCTGACATAGAAAAAGGAAAAAAACTGAGCATACTGACTAGTTGAAGTTGACCTATTAATATGGCACAGAGCCTAAGGAGGAAAGTTGAGTAAAACTCTGCAGTTTGTTTTACTTTTCTGGTGAAATGACCATTTGTTTCCAAATAGTCCCAAAGCTCATGTCTTTAACGGCCATTACTCCACTGTATTGGCATGCTGTTAAGGGCTTTGCCTATTCCCTAATTATCAGAAAGGACTGCTGGAATTCATTAAGAAATTATAACAATAACGTTACCGTGCCTTCAAAACCAAGTTTGGGGAATTACCTTAGAACTTTAAATCTTGAATAACCCACCTTCACTGCAGGAAAACAGCAGAATCTACAAAAAAACAATATCATGCACCTGAAAGGTCCATAATGCTTTTCTTCAGTACAAAAGAGAATATAGAAAACTTGTGTTCTGGAAATTGTCTTAGCTACAGATGGAAATTAAAACATTCCTCAAGTAGAGACAAATATAATTTTAATTAGAAAATACTTTCTTCATAATCTATTTTCATTGGTTTTGGTACCCTTTCCACCAATACAAATAACAATCATTCTGATTTGATAAAAGGATTTTTGAGAATTGTTCTGATCAAAAGGTTCAATTGCAGCTAGATGACATAAGGGAAGAAAACTAGGTAGGAGTCAGGAAGACTTTGGTGCAAATCTTGTCTTCAAATATTTACTAGGTAATCCTGAGAAAATTAACCTGTTTTCTCATCGGCAAAATGTGGAATCATTATAGCACTTACCTCAAAAGGTTTTTGTGTAAAGAGCCCTGTAAATCTTAAAGCATTATACAATTACTAAAGTATAATACAAAATTATTAATAAAATAATAATTACTCAAATTCCTTGAGCAAACTGAAGCTGAATTTCTCTGAAAGTAGTTAGCTAATAGATATATGGAATTTTGCTGGTCCCATACCTGAAACCTTTCAAACTTGGTAAGTGTTCTTATTGCTCTTCATTTACATCTGACTCTATGTGACCCTGTGGACTATAGCATACCAATAATGTCCATGGGGTTTTCTTGGCAGGGATACTGGAGTGGTTTTGACATTTCCTTCTCCAGTGGATTAAGGCAAGCAAAAGTTAAGTGACTTGTCCAGGGTCATACAGCTAGCAATAGATTTGAACTCAGGCCTTTCTGACTCAGATCTAGTGCTCTATTCACAGAGCTATCTGCCTCTTGGCAAGAGCTACCAAGGCTTAAATGCCATTGGCCTAGAATTAACTATAGAGTTAACTATAATTAATCCTAGAGTTAACTACTGGTCACAGTGAGTCTTTAGGACTTTGTTAAAGATTAAGCTTGTTCTGCTTAGCCCAGAAGACAGAACTAGATCTCAAAGTGACAATTTCAGGAAAAATGATAAATAAAGCTATCCAAAAGGGGGATGGCTAACACAGTGACCATTTGACCAATATGCTAGAGAGGGGATTCTTTGATAGGTATAACTTGAGAGAGACACTCCTATCAAGTCAAATTCTAGGATTCTGTGAGTTTATTGAATCTTAAAATCATTGATAGATCTTGGATCATGGACAGAGAGGGAAGGGGAGAAGGTTCATTGGGAAAAGTCACTTAGAAATTAGAGGGAGAAATGCAATTATTAATTCACATTGATTTCACTCTATTTCAACCTACACAGACACATTGCTGTTTGTCCTTCATTTTCAAAGAGGACCAATGACATCATGGTGTGATGCCTTGCTTGCTGTGTGAATTGGATTTAAGTGAGGCAGAGTTACACAGCCCCATTCTCTCTTCCAGTGAAGTCCAGTAGCAGGACAAAAGTCAATTTGACTGACAATGACCTGTAATGCAATGGATGACCTTGACATCTTTGATGTTCAATGTGTGACCAAACTAAACACTGCACAGCTCCTGTTTCGGCTGCCTTCACAAAATTCTTCTTATATACCCAATTCTACGAAAGCTTAGGGTATATATTTTCTTAGTTCAGCAATAAGTTTGAGGTCAGTTGGTTACTCTCAAGCTGGTTTAACCCATCTGCCAAGAGTTTTGCCTGGATCTGGCCAATGTTCACGCTACAATTTCTTGGAGCCACAGGTGAGAGTTGAATTCTAGATAGACAGCAAAGGTAAATGAGAAGCCCTGAAAAGTGTGCTAGTCCTCCCTGAATAACCCATACACCCCATACAAAGATGTAGGCAAAGCCTTGATCTTATCAACACTTTAAAATGTTCCAGCTCTACAAACTAGAATTTTTAAAAAACTTTTAATCATCATATTACTTGTTTGTGCATCACTACTTCTAAATCTATTCTTTGCCCTCACTGAAACCACCAGGATCTCCATTCCTCCCTGTTTCCTCAGGCCACTATCCCTGATATGGCCTCACTTCTGTCCCTCAAACTTGGATCTAATCTAAAAAGGGCTCCCAGTGCTCCATGTCAATCCTTTTGACTCAATTCTATTCCTCACAGAATCTGCTCCACAAATCTTTCTCTTTAGTACCCTTCACTTTATCATCCCACAGAGGACTCCACTTTGAGGATATCCATCACAAGCTCTCATTTTTCTCCACTTCTATATCTAAATCCTTTTTACATCATCTTTCATCTCTTGCTTGTTCCAGATTTGGAAGAAAAGATAATCCTTCTCCTTGTCAATGTTAACTCCTCTATTTCCATGTTTATTATTTGGAAAATCAATTATCCGTGCCCCACCCTTAGGTGTGGTTGTATACCAAAGAGTTTTCCTAAATCCCATCTTCTCTTCTCTCACTATGCTCTGTTTTGGTAACTAATCAATTCCCACAGGGGTGTTATCTCTTTGCTGATGAGTCCTCATAGTCAGGTTCCTGTTGGATGCCACTTACACATCTCAAACCCAAAATGTTCAATATGTAACTCATATTCTCTACCTTCAACCCATTCTCTCTGTCTCCTTAATTTGAAGATAGGTATCTCAGTAGATACATTGCAAAACTTGAAGAAAAGAAGATTGGACATTATTGATTAGAGAAATGCAAATTAAAGCAGCTCTGAGGTACCTTCCCATATCTATCAGATTGGCCAATATGACCAGAAAGGACAATGATCAGTGTTGGAAGGGAAGTGGGAAATCTGGGACACTAATATATTATTGGTGGAGTGTGAACTCATACAACCTTTCTGGAGAACAATTTGGAATTATGCCCAAAGGGCAATAAAAATGTGCATACCCTTTGGTCCAGCAGTACCACTACTGGGTCTATAGCCTGAAGATATCATGAAAATGGGGTAAAAACATCACCTGTACAAAAATAATCATAGCAGCTCTGTTTGTGGTGGCAAAGAATTGGAAATTGAGTGAATGTACACCAATTAGGGAATGGTTGCACAAATTGTGGTTATATGTACATTATGGAACACTATTATTCTATTAGAAACCAAGACGGATGGGAATTCAGAGAAGCCTGGAAGGATTTGCATGAACTGATGCTGAGCAACATGAGCAGAACCAGAAGAACATGTACACCATCATAGCAACATGGGGGTGATGATCAGTCTTAATGGACTTGCTTATTCCACCAGTGCAACAATCAGAGACGATTTGGGGACATCTGTGATGGAGAAAAGCCATCTGAAATCAGAGAAAGAAGTGTGAAGTTGAACAAAGACCAGTCTATTATTTTTATTTTTTTTAAAGTTATCTTATTATGTAATTTTGCTATTTCTTATATTTTTTCCCTTTAAGGCTATGATTTCTCTCTCAACATATTCAATTTAGATCAATGTATAGCATGAAAACAACATAAAGACCATCAGACTGCCTTCTCTGAGGGTAGAGGGAGGAAAGTAAAATTAGGGGAAAATTGTAAAAGAAAAAAGAAAGAAAAGAAGATTGGAGTTAAAATCCTACTTCAGACACAATATCAGTGTTATCTTGAGCAAGTCTCTTGAGCTCTCTCTTGATTTCCTCATCTGCAAAATGAGTATAAAAATTCTACCTTAAAAGATTACTGTGAGGATCAAAAGAGATTGCATATATAACTTCATTTGACTTGAACTTTTCTAACAACTGGCATTCCCCCAAAGCTCCATCCTGGGCCCTCTCTATTTTTACCTCTATTCTACCTTCACTTGGGAGTTTAACAGCTCTCATGAATTTAGTCATTATCTCTATGACTCTCTGCAACTCTATATAGATGATTGTACTTATATAGTATATATATACATATATATATATATATATACACACATATATATGTATATATATCTATAAATACATGTACATATATATGCTTATACATGTAAACTCATATGTATACATATATGTGATATATATGTATTTGAGGATGTATATCTATATATCCAACCCTACTCTCACTCTCATAAACTCCAATCTCATTTTGAGTATCTTAAACTGAATATCCCATAGATATTTCAAACACAACATATTCAAAAACAAACTCATTATCCTTCCCCCTAAATGCTCCTCTCTTTCTGAACTTTTCTATCTTTGTTAAGAGTATCATCATTCTTTTTGTTGTTGCTGTTGTTGTTGTTGTTGCAAGGCAATGGGGTTAAGTGACTTGCCCAAGGTCACACAGCTAGGTAATTATTAAGTGTCTGAAAAAGGATTTGAACTCAGGTCCTCCTAATTCCAGGGCCAGTGCTTTATCCACTGCACCACCTAGCTATCCCTCTTCATTTTTTCAGCCACCCATGCTCACAACTTCATTGTCATCCTTGATTTCTCTTTCACACTCACTCAACATAGAACTGATCCACCCATTCTGGAAAACAATTTGGAACTATGCCCTAAGGGCTATAAAACTCCCATACCCTTTGATCCATCAATACCCACTACTAAGTCTGTATCCCTAAGAGATAGTAAAAAAAGAGGAAAAGACCCACATGCCCAAAAATATTTATAGTAGCTCTTTTAGTAAATGGCAAAAAATTGGAAATTAAGAGGATGCCCATAAATTAGGGAATGGCTGAACAAATTATGTATATAAATGTTATGAATACTATTGTTCTCTATGAAATCATGATCTGGTGGATTTCAGAAAAAAAGACTTACATGAATTGATGCTGAGAGAAGTGAGCAGAACCAGTAGAACGCCATACTTATTAACAGCAATATTGTGTGATAATCAACTACGATAGACTTAGATCTTATCAGCAGAAAAATGATCAAAGACAATTCTAAAAGACTTGTGATGGAAAATATCATCCACATCCAGAGAAAGAATTATGAAATCTGAATGTAGACCAAAGTTTACTTTTTTCATTTTTTAAAAAGTTTTTTAAGTTTTTTAACTTTTAAAGTTTTTTCACTTTTAAAAGTTTTTTAAAAGGTGTTTTACCATTATCTTATTATGTAATTTTACTATCTCATACTTCATTTTTCCTCCTTAAAGATGTGATTTCTCTGACATCATATTCAACTGAGATCAAATGGAAACAAAGTAAAGACTAACAGACTGCCTTCTGTGGGGGGGGGGGGGTGGAGGGAAGCACGAAGGGGGGAAATTGTAAAACTCAAACTAAATAAAATCTCTCTTAAAAAAAGTTGTTTTATGTTTTTTTTCTCATTTTTTTTCCTTTTCTTTTATTCTTCTTTCTCAACATTACTAAAAAAAATGTTTAACATAATTGTACATATATATATACTCTCTGTCATGGGGGATAGGGAAGGAAAAAGAGGAGAAAAAATGTGGAACTCAAAATCTTACCCAAAATTTAATGCTGAAAACTCCACATATCTAAATCTATTGCTGTCTTGCTTTTTTTTTTCAACCTTCAGACAGCTCCTGAACATGTGTCCTCTGTACCCCCATAGACACCACCCTGGTGCAGGCTCTCATCACCTCACATCTGCTGCTGTTTGTCTCCCTGCCTCAAGTCTCTCATCCATAGAATGGAGAGCAACCATCCTATGCTCAGTTGTCAAAGTGATTTTCCTAAAGTTCAGGTTTGACTATTTCAACTCCATTTCCAATTCCATAAACTCCAGTGGCTCCCTAAATTGTCTTTAGGATCAAATATAAAATGTTCTTTTGCATTTGTTCACAATGTGACCCCTTCCTAGCTTCCATCTTACACTTCATTCTCTTCCACATAGCCAACAACACCTTCCTTTTTGCAATACTTCTCACTTGACATTCCATCTCCTGACTCTTTTTACTATTCACTGACTGTTTATCAGGGTTTCCTCCACTCCTCTCCACCCAATGACTTCCCTGGATTCCTTCAAATCTTACTTTCTGCAGGAAGCCTCTCCTGAGCCCTCTTCCCTACTTAGCTAGTGCTTCCTTTGTAGATCAACTCCCATTCACTCTGTATCTATCCTGCATATACATACCTGTATGTATGCTATCACCTGATTGGAACATGAGATCCTTGAGAATAAAAATGTTTTCCCCTTTAATTTTTATCTCCCATGCTTAATATAGCATCAGGGTCAAGGTAAGCAAGTTCTTAAATAAATATTTTTACCTGAGTGACAAAAACTCTTTGCAAACCTTAGGGCACTGTAAAAGTTTTTATTATCATTATTATTAATAATTGCCCCTATTCCATTTGGGGACACTGCTATCCTTCGAGTTACCCAGGTTCACAAATGCATTGTCTTCCTTCTTTACTCTCTTTCTTCCCTTTTAGCAATTAGTTGCCAGGTCTTGTCAATTTTAACTCCACTTTTCTAGTTGTTGTTGTTGTTCAGTTGTTTTTAGTAATATCTGGCTGTTTGAGACCTCAGTTGGAGTTTTCTTGGCAAAACTCCTGGAATAGTTTGCAAAAATACTAGAGTAGAGGCAAATGGTGTTGTGACTTTGCCCGAGTTCACACAGCTAGTAAGCATGTGAGGTTGGATTTGAACTCAGAAAGATGAGTTCTCCAGGTCTGGTACTTTGTCCACTTCATTACCTGTCTGCCCTATGACACCTTGCAAATTCTTAGATTTCTTCCCTCCCATAATCACTACTCAAGTTTAGACCCTTATCACTTCTTTGTGGACTATTAAAATATCTTCTTCTTTGGTCTCTCTGTCTTCAGTCTTTTCCCTTCTCTATTTTATTCTCCATGTAGCTTCAAAATTTATTTTACTAAAACATAGCATTGACCATGTTAATCCCTTGCTTAAGAAGTTTTGCTGACTTCAGTTTACTCCAGAACAAAATTCAAATTCCTGAATGGAATATCAAACATTTCACAATCTGACTAAAATCATTTCTTCAACAATGATTTCACATTACCCTCCATCAAACATTCTATGTTCCAGACAATATGTTCAGTCATTTCAGTTGTGTCTGAATCTTTATGACAGCTGATTTTCTTGGCAAAAAATGCTGGAGCCATGTCATTTCTCTGTCCATCTCATTTTACAAATGAGGAAACTGAATCAAACAGGTTTAAGTGATGGTCAGCGTCACATAGCTAATGTGCCTGGGGTCAAATTTGAACTCAGATCAATCTGACTCAAGACCCAGCACTATATCCACTGACCCCTACTATTTTCTATACCTGAAATTTCTTCTCTCACCTCTGTTCTTTTAAATAGATTGTTCCTTACTGCTAAAAGTCACTCTCTTCTCACCTTCACATCTTAAAATCTCTGGTATCCTTCCAGACTCATGTCAAGTGTCACCTCTTACATGAGATTTTTCCTAATCTTTCTCCCACTCTTCTGTTTTGTTAGTGGTCTCTCTGCTGCCTTTGGCCAAAGTAACTCTGTATGTGTGTTTTATATCTAATAATCTATGCATCTATGTAATTCCTCCACCACCACCACCAAAAGTGGAAGATAAGTTACGTAAAATCAGAAATTACTTCAGATCTCCAGCACAAAACATAATGTCTGTTCATAAAAGGTACTCCATAAATGCAGGTTGAACTGAAATGTTGGTTGGTTGGTTGTTGTCCTTTCTCGAAGAGGATCAAAATGACATCACTATATTAGCACTATGTTGCAGTGTGTCTTGACTGTGGTTGATAAGACTAACAAAAGCTTTGAATGTTCTACCAAAAGTTAGGCACAAATGGTCCATGTGAACATTTGGGGTGGGTTCTCTAAATGTGTTCATCTCTCATTTCTTTCTTTTGTTTTTCTTTTTGGTAGGATAATGGAATTAAGTGACTTGCCCAAGATCACACAGCTAATAAGTATCAAGTATCTGAGACCGAATTTGAACTCAGATCCTCCTTACTCCAGGGCTGATGCTCTTTCCACTGAGTCACCTAGCAGTCCCATCTCCCATTTCTTTTGAGCCACTTCAATTCTGTTTTGCTCATATAGCACAGTATCCTCTCTAATGAAAGCATGCCATGTTGCGCAGTCCTGTACCAATATCTCCAAAGTCACACAATCAATTACAAAGTCCTTATGAGAGAACTTGGTAGTGTCCTTATATTATTTCTTCTGATCATCATATGAGCACTTGCTTTGTGTGAGTCGAATTGATCATGAGTGAATTGAAATGTATATTAAAAAAGGAATAACAAAATATTTATTGCCCTAATTCATTGGAATGTTTTCACTTGGGCACTACCTAATTTCAGAAGGTCTGTAGATCTGTTATTTCCTTGAAATGAGAGTCATAGATCTCCCCACAAAAATTATGTGGAGAACACTGGAGGAATTACATGAGAGAACTAAATATACTAGAAGAATACATTGTAAATTTTCAGGTGACATTAACCTAGTATGAGGTCAGTCCCTGAGAGATCACAAAGAAGAATATTCAGAAGGAAAATATAGCAAAGGGGCAAGATGTGAAATGACTGGCTAGGTATCAATATATCAAAATTCACAGGTATCATAGTGAACCTCATCTATCTTGCTGCATCTGTGTAACTGCTCTTGTTTACAAGCAAAATGTGTTATTTCATAAATTAAAATAAAGTAAACAGTAAAAAAAGCAAACACAATATTATAAAAGAAAATGGATTTAAATATTTACCCAGTGACTATAGCCATCCCTCTAGCCCAGAAGGTCTTCTCCCGGCCTTTGTAGCTGTCAAAATTCTGCCCATCTCTCCAGACCCACCTTCTCCACACATCCTTCATCCACTATTCTAACTCCAAATCAATTTGACAAGCATCAATTAATCACTGGCTATCTGACAATCAATGTCCTTGCCACTGGAGATACAAAGGATCCCTGATCTCAGGGAATTTCCTATCTACTGGAATTATGTCTATTGGACATAAATTTGCAGTAGAAGATAGAATTTAGAAATGGCAAAGAAGAAATTCATCATTGAAAGACAAAAGGAATACTTTCAGCTATGGGGAAGTGAAGTTTTATAGAAAACATGACATCAAAACTGTAAAGGAAAAAGATTTCAGCAGTTGAATATGAACTATTCTCGAGTGTCTCTTGCCACTTGATTGAATATGGCAAGCCTCATATCTTCATTTGTCTTTCTAGCCTCCACAATACCTAGTACTGGGATAGATTCATAGTATAGATATTTGTTGAATTGAATAAAGAGAAGAAAATTATGCTCTCATCACATTTAATATTGAAGAGGTCCATTCTAGAATGTTCCTTGAAGTTTGTCAATGAGCTACCCAACTTAAGAGGGTTATGTATCATTTGAATTGAGTCTATAGAAGATCCTAGGAGATAATATTGGATTTTTTAAAATTAGACATATAGTAATGTGCTAAAGTAATTGAGGTTATGTATGTAACAGTATTTTTCAGAGTTTAGAGTGACATTTATTTTTTTATATCCCAGGAAGAAGGAAAGATATTAAGATGAAAAGAACACCTTTATTATCTGCTAAAAAGATCATCTCTGGTGTCCATAGTTCATTAGGTTATGATAATATTCACCACTCATGAAGTTCTTTCCTGAATATAACTCTGTTATATTCTAACTAGTATAACTTGAGCAAGTGATTTTTGCAAATGTCAGCTATCTCATCTGTTATTGTTGTTAAATCATGTCAGTCATCTTTGAATCTTCATGACCTCATTTGGGATTTTCTTGGCAAAGATACTAGAGTTGTTTGCTAATTCCTTCTTCAGTTCATTTTACAGATGAAGAAACTGAGACAAAAAAGTTCAGTGACTCACCCAGGGTCATATGTGTCTGAGACCACTTTTGAACTCAACTATTCCTGATTCCAGAACTGGTGCTCTGCCCTCTGTACCACAGTCTCATCTGTAAAGTAGTGATAATACTACTCTACTAAAAGGCATAGGAGATAGAGAGGCATCCTTGAAGCCAGACAATCTGTTCAAATATCACCTCTAATACACACTAGTTAAAGTGACTTTAGGCAAACCATTTACCCTCTCAATGACTCAAGGCAACTCTTTAAAACTTGAAGTTGCTTGAACTGATGCTGAGCCAGATGAACAGAACCAGAAAAATATTGTACACCCTAACAGCAACATATGGGTAATGATCAAACTTGATAGACTTGCTCATTCCTTCAGTGCAACAATCAGGCACAATTTTGGGATATCTGAGATGGAGAATACAACTGTATCCAGAGAAAGAATTGTGGAGTTTGAACAAAGACTATTATCTTTAATTTTAAAAAAACAGTTATCTTTTATGTAATTTTACTATTTCTGATACTTTTTTTCCCTTAAGGATATGATTTCTCTCTCATCACATTCAACTTAGATCAATGTATACCATGGAAATAATGTAAAGACTAATAGACTGCTTTCTGTGGGGGGGAGGGGGAGGAGGGAAGCAAGATTAGGGGAAAAATTGTAAAATTCAAAATAAATTAATTAAATTTAAAAAATTTTTAAAAGACTTGAAGTTGTAGAACAGGTATAGATCTGCATTGATAAAAAGATTTTCTTCATATATTAATGAAACTGTAAGTCTGGTCTGAAAAAGAGAGTTAGTTATATTTATTATATGCCCAGTTATATTACCCAGAGTTATAGTCAGGAAAGAACTTTGTGAGTGGTGAATATTATCATAACTTAATGGCCTACAGCCCAGAAACCATCTTTTAGAAAATGTTAGAGGTGTCCTTTTCCCCTGGGTGCTTACAATACCAGCAATAGACAAAGAATCAGAAATGGAATGGTCCTTAGAGATTATCTTGTCTAATCTCTTCATTTTATAAATAAAGAAACTGAAGTTCAGAGAGGTAAAAACCACTATGCATTTGTTGTCTTAACCCACACAGATAGCAGCAAAACCAAAGCTAAAGTCCTGATTCTCTAAATTTCAGCCTATCCACGATGGCTTGTTTTGGGAACACAGTTTTTCCAGAAACATTTGTCTCATTTCATTTCATTTCATTTTCATTTCTCTCCTTTTCTCTTAAGTTTCAACAAAGTCACAAAGCCAAGAAGAGATGAGAAAGTTTTCTCAACCAAACTTAGTATGTGTTAAAAGTTACAAGCAGAGACTGAGTCCTGGGCCAAGCTGAATCTGTTCTCTTATGCCTGGGTCTGAGAAGATGGAAAGCATCCAAATGTGCAAGAATGTGAATACCCCAAGTAAAATTCTATGGAGCTTAGAGAGACAATTATTTTCAGAAGCAGTGGAATCATGTGGGCTAAGGAAGAATCTTGGTAGGGATGCTGGTGCTAGTAACTTTTGCTATAGAAAACATGCATCTGTCACCCATATTTTTCAATTTATCTATATTTTTGAGCCTGTGATATCCATCAAGGTCAGATCTGTCTTAAATTAGTCAAGCATTGTAAGCAGTTGGAGGAAATTTTTAAAAAAAGCTGTGTCCTGGAACAAAGACTGCCTCTTCAACTACTTTATCATTACATTAAAAAATTACATATTTAGAGTTTTTGCACAAAGCTGAACCTTAGGAGAACCTCCTGTGGTTCTCTGGTCCAATTAAACATATTTGTTTTAAAGTATTTTCATTTTCCTTACACCTTACATCACCTCCCTATCTCACCCTACTCACACACATATATTCTGTAATCCAGTGATACTATACCCTTTACCTGGAACTCTCTTCTTCATCTCTGCCTTGAGTTTATATCACTCCATCTGAGTCTGAATCTTGTCTTTTGCACTTCCTATGTGGCCTTAAATAAGTCACCAAATGATTTATGTCTTTAATTTTCATATATATACATGTATAAATTGAGGTGGAGATTAGATTATCTATAATGTCCCTTCTAACTCCATTTCTAAGATATTCATTATAAAGAATGTAAGGCCTTGGAGACAGAGATAGTATTTCATCTTTTCTGCACAAACTTTAGGGTTATAGAAAGCTAGTAGTGGATAGATTATGGGACTTAAGAATCAAATCTGAATTCATACCCTGACTCAAACATTTACTAGCTGTGTTACCCTAGGCAAGTCTCTGAGCCTATCTGTGCCTTAGTTATTCACCTGTAAAGTGAGAATGTTGGATTCAATGGTCTTTAAGGTTAAATTCAGCTCTCACCTCATGATTCTTTATGCAACTGTATACATCTTTATTGAAAAGTAAAAACATTTCACTAGGTAAAAAATAAAAGATAATTATCATAATATTAATTATTACATAAGCCACTTTGCTAATGAAAATTCAAATAATGACCTGTTCATACAAATGTCTGCCTGATCCCTTCTTCCCACTGTGATCAAGTAAAGTATAAAGTTCATCAGTACTTTCAACTCGTCCAAGATCAAATTTTGTCATCACAAATGAGTAATAGAGTAGTCATTTCTTTATCTAAGTTAAGCTGTAATGACTAAGGCAGTAGTCACTCATTAATTTGATCAACAAACTTTTACTAAAAGTTGTGTGATGATTTATATAACCTGCTAAGGAGATATGATGTATGGGGTGTTCAGGGAGAACTAGCACCTCTGGTGAGGGCTTGCCAAGCCCTTTACAAGGCTGTTCATCTACCATTGGCTTTTATCTGACATTCAACTCTCAACTCTGGCTCCAGCTGTAGCATTCTGAGTGGCTACACCCTAGTAAAACTCTCCTAGCAGACATGCTAAAAATTAAGTTGAGGGTAATCTAACCTCAAACCTATAGAAGAGTTAGGAAGGTATCTATGATAAGCATGGGAAGACTTCTCCCAATAGAATGAGCAGATCAGAACAATTTGTTCCAATAACCATGAAGGTGGTTAAAGCAAATATGGTGGAGCTCTTAGAAGTTGGACAGACACCAAAGATGCCAAGATCACTCACTGCACTTTTGTCTTGCCACTGGATTTTGATGACCCTGGGAAAGCACATGAGAGTAATGATACTGTGCAGCTTAAAGCCAATTTACTCATAAGTAAAGATTTACTCATAAGTAAAGTTCTCTTTGAAAACAAAGGACAAATACTAATACATATTAATAGGACATAATAAATGAATAAGAGAGTCATAGAGTGGTAAGTGAACTCCAAGAAAAAGAAAGATATTTCTTAGAAATGTGGAAGAAAGATTCAAGAATTAATGTGTTATTGGCATGAAAAATATTCCCCTTCACTCAAAAATCAGAAAATCTCACTTTGCTGATGTTAACTGGAAAAAGAAATGAGTCATTAACCATTGACTCCCCAAAAAAGTTCCAATGAAATCAATATGATTTCTTGAATGGGTCTTACTTTTCATATTTTGAATTATATAATATAATGAGAAGCTACCTGGTATAGGGGGTCATTCTTAGATTCAGGAAGATCTAGTTCAAGTTTAGCCTCTAACACATTCTAGTTGTAAAGCCATGGGCAAGTCATATAATCTTTGAGACTGTTAAGTTGAAGATAAATGACTAATCAGCATCTGTGGATTGTGCTTCCACACTACAAGTTCTTCCCATAGATGAAATTCCAACCCTGAACGATTACCTTCCCCTGTACATCCCACTCCCCTCCCCCACAAAAAATAGAATAAAACTGATCAGGGATTTTTAATAATTTACACATGGTGAATTAGACCATTTTAGTGACTTAATGAAGCCAATATGAACATTAATTTAGCCGTAGAAGCATCAGCCTATAAACTTTAGGCCAAAAAGAAACTGAGTATAACCTTTTTTCTCTTTCCTATCCCTTTTCTATAATATTTTCTTAGGAAGTTGAGTTTGGGGGGACATGCCGAGTAGGTTGGCTAAAGGCAAATATATCTGTATTCTCTTAGCCCAGAGAAGGGGAAAGGGAAGGGGAAGGTTGGCCTCCCAGTCGGCCTTAGAGAAGTTAAAAGTGGTAAATGTGTTGGATGCCAATTCAAATCTGTAGCCAAGAGAACTTTTGCCTTAATAATTTCAAAAAATCAATTTGCAAGGTTGGATTAGTCTATTTTAGCAATTAGCTATGCATAGTATAAATGTCTAAATATTTCAAATAAAATAGGAAAGTAATGTGGAACAGTGGAAAAAGCATTAATTTTAGAGGTAGAGAACTTGGATTTATATCCTATTCCCTTATCCTCACTATCTATATGACCTTGGGCAAATCACTTAAATCCCTCTTCAGACTGACTACCAAATATTAGTTGAACTCACTACAGCATGAAATTTAAAATTCAAATAGAAATTAAAAAATAGAAATATTATGGGAAAATGCCACAAGTATGGCCTTCAATGAAAAATATGAAACAAAATATATAGTACTTTCAGTTTTTAATTGGAAAGCATTGTGTAGTGTGACTGTATATACCACCCATCAATCACCTATGTTTAAAGATTATGAAGTGTTCTATCATAGAACTTTTAATGCATAGTCTAAGAAAACATGCTGCATTATCAATAATTGCTAATATTTTTAGAATACCTATACCCATATGGTATGTTCCAGGTGTTTCGCTAAGTGCTTTACAAATATTACATTTGTTCTTCACACCAACTCTGGAACTTCACAGCTTAGCAAAAAACCCATTTTACAGTTGAAAAACTGAGGTAAACAGAGGTTAAGTGATTTATCCAAGGTCACAGAGCTAGTAAGGATCTAATACTGGATTTGAACTTGGATCTTCTAACCTCTAGGCCCAGTTGTCTAAACAACATGTACCTACTTGCCTCAATAGATAATTGTATTATATATAATGCTTTGTACACAAAGTTGATTTGTCTTTCTGTGTTCACCCCCAACTATACCACAAGACTGAGTAAAATAGAGCAGGGCCCTCTAAGATAAAACATTTGATTTTTGTCATTGTTGTAGTTTAAGATCACTGTATAATGGTAATCTCCATATTAATCAATCTAGAAGTAGCTAGGTATAACAATGTATAGTCAACCCTGGAATCAGGAGGACCTGGGTTCAAATCCAGACTTAGACACTTAATAATTACCTAGCTGTGTGACCTTGAGCAAGTCACTTAACCCCATTGCCTTGCAAAAACAAGCTAAAAGAAAAAACCATATTAAGTAATCTATTTCTGAAGTAGAAGCCATTTAAGCCATGATAAAATCTCTGGTCTAAAAGATTCTCCAGGAGGGCATGATTGCAAAAGGAGTTGGGCTGGTTCTTTAGCGGGAGTTAGAAATGTACATCCACATCGTGGCACTGGTACCTACAAAATATTTAAAATCTAAAGTAAGACCTTCAGTTCTCTGGGTGGATTCTCTTGAAAGATTTATGGGAAAGAACTGAATAGAATGCAAAAGCACAGGTAGGATGGATTTACTTCCATTAAAATGACAATAGACACCAATCTGAGTCATAAAGTCATAAAGTATTCTATTACAAAGAGGTATAAATTATGAGAGAATATAATAAATAAAATTTCAGAATATTATAGGCATTTCAATCATAATAGGACAAATATAGCCATGATTTATTTTGACAACTTTTCCATCATGACTCTCTTTCTCTCTTTGAAATAAGTACCTAATGACAATATGATATATATATATATATATATATATATATATATGATTCAACTCATTTCAAATCTTTGTTGTATTGGAGTGGGCATTTAGTTGGATTGAATGAGCAATAAAATCTAATCTGCAAAGAGATGAGTTACAATGGAAATGAAATGAATATTTTAATGCTGGCCCTAAAGTGAGCCTCTTTTTAAATTTTTTTTTAATAATTCAATATAATTGATTTCCTTTCTAATCTATGTATTTTATTTTTATGTATTTAAAAGCATCATTCTGAGAAAGGATCCATAGACTTCACCAGACTATCAAAGGAATCCAGGGCAGAAAAAAAAAGGGTACAAATATCTTAACCTTAATGAATTGAATTCTTATTAAATCTGTTTATTTCTTCCTTTATTTCTTATAGAAAATATCTTTTCTGGGGCTGACAAAAGAAAACAAAAAGAACTGTCAGGTATTTGAGACACAATGATGAACTTCACATTAAACACATTTGATTCCCAAGCTATCCTCATACATGTAAACGGAAACAATTAGCCTTTGGATGAAAAATCTTGACAGTACAAAGAAAGACCATGACCTAATATCAGAGCAAAGTTAAGAAATGTCATTAAGTGAGATAATTAGCTGATGATGGAAGGTCACACCCAGTTTACTTTTCACAGTTGATAGATCAAAGTTTTTCATTCATTTTAAGGGGAAAAAAAAAACAATAAAGCTAGTTGCCTTTGGAAAATTCTTTCACAAAACATCGTCTCTTTTCAGCCTGTTATTTCTAAGACTTATGGGAATTGTCTTACAGGGATTGTCAGGACATATGTCAGTAAATCAAAGCAGAATATTCTTTAAAAATTCAACATGCATCATGGCTTAAATGGTCTTCCTTTGCAGATTAAATAATGAAGATATTGCAACTATATCACAATCTTAAGCTTTTAAAATTCTGTCTTTATAAAGCATTGGTAGGTTTGCCTATTCTTGTCACATCAAAGAGCATGAAATCCAAGGCAAATCAACTGTTTAGCCCCAAAAAAGAGTTCATCAAATATGTCCAAATTAGAAATTCTTTGGTTCAGCTTTGAAAGAATGCCACTCAAAATTAAATATACTTCATTTATGTAATATGAGTCAAAATAAATTCTGAAGCCCTTCTTCACTGATACATCACTGAATACGTATTCTCCCAGGTCTGCAACCAGAAGAATTAAAAGTCCCAGGAGGACAAAAAAATGTGGGAAACCCCACCATGGGACAAACTATAAATAACAGAACACTATTGTTTACCTTACTTTAATCTAAATAACATTTTTTTCTTACCATTTCATCCCATTTCCAGATTGTGTTGGCTAAGATGAAAAAAAAAACTGCCTCCATGAAATTTTTGTCCTGGTGGGGATCGTTATGACCCTAGACTAAGAGATAAAAAGGAAATTAAAGACCATCAAGTCCAATGCCCTCATTTAACATATGGGGAAAATGAAGCCCAAAAAAAATGACTTACCCATACAACTAGTAAATGCATAGTCAGGTTTTCCTGATTCCAAGTTCAGACTCCTATTCACTGCACCACACTGTCTCCACAAAACAGACCAGATGTTTAAATTCATGCTTACAGTCTGTCCTGTCTTCATAAGTGAAAGAATAGATTTTACCTGCAGAATAACAGCATGATTTCCATCAAACAAGCGTAAGATTTGTATAAGTTTTCAGACCATGAATTTCATCAAAATTAAAGATTTTTAAGAACCAGGGAACTAAGCTATCAACTAGAAGGAAGGGACAACCTTTTTCCTAGGACTGGTCAAATTATATCATATGGTTGAATAACCAAACTTGATTTTTAGCCATTAAATATTGATCAAAAGAATTTAGAAATTTTTCTCCCTATTGAAAAGTAGGTGAATATAGGCAGTTCAGTTTCTATTTTTTATTACCCAAAAATATAAATATGACACTTCAAAGTAACCCATACCTTTCTGACTTTTTGAAGATAATAACTTTACTATTTAGTTCTTCAGTAATATCTGACTCATGACTCCACAGATTTATCCATGGGATTTTCTTGGCAAAGATAGTGAAATATTTCACAAGTAATTTCTACAGTATGTCCTTATTTTACAGCTGAGAAACTGAGGCAAATAGGGGTTAAGGTACTTGTCCAGGGTCACATAGCCAGAGTCTGAGGTCACATTTGAACTCAGGACTTCCTGATACCAAACCGTGGTCTATCCACTACACTACCTAGTTGTTTTAACAATAGCTTAAGAACAGTATTTTTAGCAATTCCAAATTATCAGTTAAAATGATGATGTTTAAATTAAAATCCATTTGCTAAAGATTAATATCAACTATTTACATGTCATAATTACCCTTAAGGTTTGTAATGACATATACAAAGAAGAAGCCACCCAAATTATAGCCTATAATGTACCACTATATAAATTAAAGAGAATGTAAAGTGTTTATTGGAAAGAATGCTTTGTAATCAAAGGTACATCATAATTTAAACAGGAATATATCAGAGCCAACTCAAACCAGCTTGTGAGTTCTGATAGACTAATTTTCCAAGGTGAGTATTGACACATTGGAAACAGAAAAAAATGCTACAAACCAGGGCTTAATTTATTGTTTTGGTGATTGTCAAGACTTAAGAAAGTAATGGAAAAAATGTTAATAATGCAAATTAAGGGGCGGAGCCAAGGTGGCGGGGTGAAGGCAGCATTCCCCTACAACTCCGACCCCCCCAAACCCCCCAAAAAACAAACAAATGAGGGCTCTAGCCAAAATTTAGAGGGGCAGAACCCACAGAAAGACTGAGTGATACATTTTCCCAGTCCAAGATAACTCAGAACCTCCACAGGAAAGGTGTGCTTCACCAGGACCTGGGATGGGGGGGGGAAAAGCCACTGCGCAGCCCAGCCCAGCTCCGCAAAGCCTAGTCCAGCCCAGAGATCACCAGCAACAGCTTGAAGGGGAGAGGAGAGAACTCTGCTGCACCTGGGTGAGTGTGGAGTGAGGAGCACCGACCACAGAACCTGAGAATCGGGAGAAAGCAGCCTGCACCCCCAGAGAAGGTAAGGGAAGTCTGCGGATATCTCTCTGCTCTCCCTGGGGCAGGACTCTGCTGTTTGCCTACACTCAGACTCTGGGTGCAGCTTGGGCTTCCTTACTAAGATAGCTGGATCTGGCCTCAGGGCAGAGGGCAGTGCTGTGGTCATCTACATATCAAAGCACGGGCTAGAGCTTAAGACCTTGGAAGAATGAAGGTCCTGGTGGGGTGTCCACCCCCCCAAAAAAAACCACCCCAAAGCCTTGGAAGTGCTGTAAATTAGCCTTGGGCTGAGGAAATGAGTAAACAACAGAAAAAGAAGGATCTGACCACAGAGAATTATTTCAGTCCTATGGAAGGTCAAAACACATACTCTGATAACAACATCGAAGCTTCTGTATCCAAAACCTCCAAGAGAAATAGAAAATGGGCTCAGACTATGGATGAACTCAAAAAAGACTTTGAAAAGCAATTAAGGGAGGTGGAGGAAAAATTGAGGGGGGGGGTGGGGAATGGGAGCAATGAAAACCAAATCAAAAGCTTGGTGAAAGAAATACAAAAAATACTGAAGAAAATAATATGTTAAAAACCAGTTTAGGCCTAATGGAAAAAGCAAAACAAAAGGCAAATGAGGAAAAGAATGCCTTAAAAAGCAGAATTGGCCAGCTGGAAAAGGAGATAAAAAAGCTCTCTGAAGAAAGTAACTCCTTCAAATGCAAAATGAAACTAAAGGAAACTGATGACTTTGCAAGAAATCAGGAAGAAATAAAACTCTTCCAAAAAAGCCAAAAATTAGAAGAAAATGTGAAATATCTCATTGGAAAAACAACTGACCTTGAAAACAGATCCAGAAGAAATAATTTGAAAATTATTGGACTATCTGAAAGCCACGACCAGGAAAAGAGCCTAAACTTCATTTTTCAAGAAATAATACAGCAAAATTGCCCTGAGATCCTAGAAGCTGAGGGTAAAATAGAAATTGAGAGAATTTACCTGTCACCCCCTGAAAGGGATCCCAAAAGAAAACTTCCAGAAATATTATAGCCAAATTCCAAAACTCCCAAATCAAAGAGAAAATTCTAAAAGCTGCCAGAAACAGACAATTCAACTACCGAGGCTCCATAGTCAGGATTACACAGGATCTAGCAGCATCTACATTAAGGGCTCGTAGGGATTGGAATATGATATTCCAGAAGGCAAAACATCTTGTTTTACAACCGAGAATCAATTACCCAGCAAAACTGAACATCCTCTTTCAGGGGAAAAGATGGATTTTCGATGAAACAGAGGACTTTCAAACTTTCCTAACAAGATGACCAGAACTGAACAGAAAGTTTGATCCCCAAGTACAGGACTCTGGTGAATCATAGAGGGAGTGGAAGAGAGGGACTAACTATGAGGAACTTGATGATGTTGAACTGTTTGTATTCCTGCACGGGAAGACAATATTGATAACTCATATGAACTTTCTCATTTATAAGAGCAGTTAGAAGGAGCATATATAGATAGGACATAGGAAGGAGTGGAATATAATGGTATGATGTGGTAAAGGGATGGAGTCAATGGGTGATGGGAGAAAGTACTGGAAGGAAGGAAAAGGAGATGAAGAAGAAGCTGAGGGATTTCACATAAGAGACAAAAAAGAAAAGCTTTTTCAATGGAGGGGAGGGGAGAAGGCAAGGGGGAATGAGTGAGCCTTCATTCTCATCGGAAATGGCTCAGGGAGGAAATGGCATACACACTTAATAGGGTGAGGAAATCTGTCTTGCCCTGGAGAAGGATGGGAGAAAAGGGATGGGATGAGGGGGAATGGGGGGAGGGAACAGGGGAATAGATGACAGAAGAGAGGAAAGATCAAGGGAGAGGGCACTCAGATGCAACAGGCTTTTGGACAGGGCCAAGATGAAAGGAGAGAAGAAATAGAATAAATGAGAGTGGGGAGGAATAGAGTGGAGGTACAGCTAGTGATAGCAACCATGGGGAAAATATAGAAGCAACTTCTCTGGTGGATTTATAATAAAGAAAGGAACTCACCCCAAAGACAGAGCCATTGGAATCTGAACACAGACTGAAGTACAATTTTTTTTCTCTCTCTCTCTGTTCTTGAGGTTCCCCATCTTCTTGGGGGGGGTATGTTTATTCTTATGTTTACACTGATAACATTCAATTTACATCAATGTATGGCATGGAAACAATGTAGAGACTGTCAGACAGCCTTCGGGGTGGGGAAGGGAAGGGAGGAGGGGGGGAAATTGTAGAATTCAGAGCCTTGAAAAAAAATGATGGGTATAATTTACTATTGTATATAATTGGAAAACAAATAAAATGTTTAAAAAATAAAAAAATAATGCAAATTAAACTGCTTCAAAGAGTCTGCTATTAACCATTTGCCAGAACATCTCTGGTATAAATAATATCCCAATTGGACCCAGTGGCAGATCTTCCCCTCCCTGTCCTAACCCCTAGTACTCACCTTGTATTGGACACTTTTTCCTGGCTGGAAGCTGCCCCCTCCAATCTGACTCTGGAGTCCAGTTACCAATTCCCCAATAGTTGTAGACCAAGCTCTTTCAGGCTCAACTTGCCATTTTTTTACCCCTGACCTCAGAACACAGTCATTCATAAGGCTTCATTGATTGAGCAGTGAGTTGTCAACTACAGACCTTTAAGGAAAATGATATCTGCTTGGGCTTCATCACCTGCCCTGTTACAGCTCCAAGGTTTATCAGATCTTACCATTTAACCCTCAAGCAGGCATAGTATCTGACATCTGAATCTCACCCTCCAACTTGTTCTTAGCAGATTCATATGGGGCAGCTAAGTCTTGCAGTAGCTAGAGGACTAGGCTAGGATTTAGGAGGATAGGAGTTTGAATTCTGCCACAGGTGTGTGACCTTGGGCAAGTCACTGAACTCCAATCGCCTCACAACCAGAGCCATTTCCAGTCATCCTGTTTTGCATCTGGTCACTGGATCCAGATGGGTATAGTTTATATTTATATAATCAAATGCAATATATATATATATATATATGTATATATATATATATATATATGTATATATATATATATACATATATATATATATATATATAGTTATAAGAATATTTGGATATTTCCAGAGATACATATTTCCTATATCAATATATACGTAAAGACATACAAAGGTATAGCATTATTAAGTAAGCCCTTACTATATCTGTCAAACACCATTCTAGGTTGCAGGAATCTGTAACAGCTCCTGCCCTCAAGGAGCCTCTGCTCTCCTGGGAGGGAGGGTAGAAGAAGCATAAAAATTTGTATATAAAGGGGAGTTAATAAGACAAGTGACTTTTATCTCTGATCCCTTTGAAAATAGCCCAAAAGGCAGCCAAGGATGCTACTGACAGGCTTAGACTCCCACAAAACAGCTATGACAAGTAAATACAAAATAATTTGGGGAAGGAAATGGCAATTATTGTGAGGGATATTAATAAAGTTGATAATAATAAATTACATTTACATAGTGTTTTGAGGTATGCAAGATGCTTTATATAGGTTTCCTGATTTGAACCTCAAAATAAAGTTTCATTATTCAATCCTCAAAATAAATTCCTATTTCACAGATGAGGAAATTGATTCTGAGAAAGATTGTGTCTTTCCCAAATTCACACAGATGGCAAGCACTTGAGTCAGAATGTGTACTCAGCTCTTCCTGACTCCAACTCTATAGTTTTGTCCACTAAAACTGTGATGTCAAACTCAAATGGAGAGTGATGTCTGTAGGCTATGTATTGACATGGATTGATGATGATGTTTGTCCTTCATTCCTTTTCTTAAAAAATAAATTTATTTATTTATTCTTGAATTTTACAATTTTCCCCAAATCTCACTTTCCTCTCCCCCCACCCCCACAGAAAGCAGTTTGTAAGGCTTTACTTTGTTTCCATGCTATACATTGATCCAAGTTGAATGTGTTGAGAGAGAAATTATATCCTTAAGAAAAAAACATATAAGAGATAGCCAGATTACATAATAAGATAACGGTTTTTTTTTCAAATTAAAGGTAATAGTCTTTGGTCTTTATCCAAATTCCACAATTCTTTCTCTAGATACAGATGGTATTCTCTATCACAGATACCCCAAAATTGTCCCTGATTGTTGCACTTATGAGATGAGTGAGTCCATTAAGGTTGATCATCAATCCCATGTAGCTATTATGGTGTACAGTGTTCTGGTTCTACTCATCTCACTCAACATCAGTTCATGCAAATTGTCTAGGCTTCTCTGAATTCCCATCCCTCCTGGTTTCTAATAGAACAATAATTTTTCATAACGTATACCACAATTTGTTCAGCCATTCCCCAATTGACAGACATTCACTCGATTTCCAATTCTTTACTACCACAAATAGAGCTGCTATGAATATTTTTGTATAAGTTATGTTTTTAACTTTTTCATCATCTCTTCAGGGTATGGACCCAGTAGTGGTATTTCTGGATCAAAGGGTGTGCCCATTTTTATTGCCCTTTGGACATAATTCCAAATTGCTCTCCAGAAAGGTTGGATGAGTTCACAGCTCCACCAACAATACATTAGTGTCCCAGATTTCCCACATCCCTTCCATCACTGATCATCATCCTTTCTGGTAATATTGGTCAGTCTGATAGGTCTGAGGTGGTACTTCAGAGATGCTTTAATTTATATTTCTCTAATAAGTAATGATTTAGAGCAATTTTTCATATGAATATGGATCGCTTTAATTTCCTCATCTGTAAATTGCCTCTGCATATCCTTTGACCATTTGTCAATTGGGTATGACTTTTTTTTATAAATTTGAATCAGTTTTCTATATATATTTTAGAAATTAGTCTTGTCCTTCATTCTTAAAGAAGACCCTGACATCAGGGAGGTGATGTCTTGACAAACCAGTGAATTGGATTTGAGTGAGGGAACTGCTGTCCTAGGTCACCAGCCTCACTTTCTCCAGAGCCATAATTCAGTGTCCCTAGGATCAGGATCAGAACAACTGGAGATAGTCTTGGATGTGAGATAGTCAAGGTAAAGTGACTTGCCTAAGGTCACACAGTAAATGTCAAGCATCTTAAGGTCAAATTTGAACTCAGGTCCTGCTGACTCCTGGTGCCCTATCCATTGTATAACCTGGATGCCCTAACACTGACAAAAAAACTACCAATTAACATTATCCTTATTGTATTATATTTTTATCTATTTTGCTAAACATTTCCCAGTTATATTTTAACTTTGTTCATTGCTACATTATAAAGTTCTACCACCACATGCTGGGCATTTTTGCAACTATATCACCTCAACTTACATCATACAATTGTCCATCCACATTATACAAAGCTGCTACTAAATTTGGGGAGTTTTTGAAAGGTAGTTTTGAGATATACTTGAGAGCTCCAGTCAATCAATACTTCTTATCAAGGGCTTGACATCATTCCTAGAACTAGAAGACTAAGTATATAGAATTAGTCCAAGCAGGAGTGAAGCTTGTCAGTACCATGACTGAGCTGTCTGTTTTAAGCTTTTTAATTGATAGGAAGAAAAGGTTAAATAAAATCTTAAATAAAGTCTTTTGTCATATCTTATCCTCATCCCGTCTCCATCTCCAAGCACAGCCTATACTTATAATAACCTGAAAAGATAATATGATAGAATATCTTAAACACATTATCATCTGGCAAAAAAATTTGGTTTTTTTTGTTTTGTTTTTGCTTTTAAAAATCTTGAGTCCTTGGACATTTAGAAGCTAATTATTTCAACAGAAACCTGGTAATGAAGAAACCTAGTATTGATGAACATGGAGGGCAAAAATAGGCTATACCATGTAACAAGAATATATTAACAAGAAAAGAATATAATTTTCCCTAAAGGAAATAACTTATGGCTTGCCCCTCCTAGAAGTTTTGCCTAGAGACATTGAATTATAGGAGTTTGCTTTCCACATTTGGGGAAGACAATATCTGGGCACATACATAATTTATAACCCCAGTCATCTTGCAATCTGTACATACTGAGGGAGATTCTAGATTGAGGAAATGAATGTACTGATATATTGGAATCTTGCCCATTGCTTTCCAAAGGTGAATGAAATTCCTGCCTCCTAGGATGCAGGAAAAGGTTAAGAGGCCAACCATTCTCTTTTCCATTCTCAGAGAGGCATATTGGACTGGTATTTTATATCTCTGACCCTTAAATTTTGAGGGTCTAAGAGCAGTGATTTTGGTCCAAAATAAAAACTAACTCCCATGGTCACTATTGAGGAAAATTTTACCAAGGTTATATACCTGGAGGCTTAACATCACACAGCATGATCACAAATAGTGAATAATGAGCAAACTCATTTAATTAAACAAATGGTAAGCAGAAATCTGAGCTCTACAGATTAGAATATACCTAAAAATGGAGAGATTGAATGAGTTTTTTCATTGGGAGCAAGATACCTCATATCATCTCACCCAAAGGAAAATCCCCCCAAATCTCTAGAGATACATTGGCAAACCAACTCCCCCTACATGTCTGCATCTTCCAGAGTCTATCTTTGTCTCTGTATGTCTATCTGTTTCTTTGCCTCGCTTCCCCTTCTTTCTTAGATGCTATCCCTCTCACAAAATCTAGAACCACTTTTGCTTCCTATCTTCTCCAGACTTTGCCATTCAACTCCACCCTTCAAGTAGACACACAGCATTCTTTCTCTCCCAGTTCAAATTTTCCTTCCAAATATGCAACAAACCAAATGCCCTTAACTTAGTTGGATAATCAGATTACATATATTTTAATATATCTTTTTTTTAATAAAGAGCAATAGGAGGAATTGATCACCAGGAGCAGTGAGTAAAATGGAAGAGTTACTGCCTAAAAGAACAAGAACAATAGATCAAGAAAACATATATGATAAGTAAATACAAAATAAATTAGGTAGAGAAATATCAAATATTGTAAGGGATATTAATATTAATAATTATAGCTCACATTTATATAGGGCTTTGTTTGCAAAAGATTCTTTCTTTGATCTCCATAATAATCATGTGAGATAGGTAATACTATTATTTCCATTTTAAAGATGAAGAAACTATGGCTTTGAGAGGTCTCCCTGACTCACACAGTTATAAAATTTGCACTTATAAAAAAAATTTGGAGAGGGGTGCCTAGGTGGCACAGTGGATAGAGCACCAGCCTTGGAGTCAGGAGTACCTGAGTTCAAATCCAGCCTCAGACACTTAATAATAATTACCTAGCTATGTGGCCTTGAGCAAGCCACTTAACCCCATTTGCCTTGCAAAACCTAAAAAAAAAATTGGAGAGCAAGCAAAACTAATGTTGAGACATACTCTCTTGCAAAGTATAATGCAAATTCCCAAGAATAAAGAATTTCTTTTCTAAATCAAGAATTGTCCTCAGGGAATCAAAAGCTACACTTAGAGAATCAAAAGCTAAACTATCTATCTTACAATAACACAGGAGACACTGGCACAGGATCCCCCAGCATGGCTTGCCTTCATCAGAGAGGATGCTGTGCGCTATGAACAAGACAGAATAGAAGCAGCTCAAAGGAAATGTGAGATACGCAAGTTTAGAGTAATCATCCCGGGTGTTCACATGTACTATTTGTGCCCAACGTATAGGCAAGCATTCCAAGCTCATATTGGTCTGATCAGCCACAGTCAGAAACACTGTAACTTATTTCTAGCATAATGATGTCATTTTGATCTTCTTGGTTAACAATGGACAAGAATATTGGTTCTTCATGACTTTTGATAATTAACAAAGCAACATTTCATTACTTTATAAAGGGATAAATACTGGACCTGTGATTTATCAGAGTAGATGACTCCCTTCCAAATGTGGAAATGTCCTCTAATGTGGTTCAGTACCTTCTCTGCAGTTTTCATCTTAGAGAGATATCTAGAGCACTAAGGAGCTAAGTATCTTCCTGGGGTCATGCAACCAGTAAATGACAGAAACAAGACTTAAACTTATTTTTCCTGGAATTAAGTCTATCTGCTATGCACTACTTCACACTGCCTCTCTTTCATATTTTTCCCCAAAAATCCTGAGGACAGAGTAACTATTATTATTCCCATTTTACAGAAAGAAATTGAGACTCAAAAAAGGTTTGAGAGAGAAAAACATTCAGAATGTAATAAGAGAATTTCTGACTCAATTTTATGACCACCATTTACTTAAGATGAGAGATCATATAATTAGATAGAACCTGCAAAATCAAATTCAAACTTCAAATTATAGATGGTCTTAAGGGTTAGTTTGCAAATTTCAACTATAACCCTAGTGTTTACTGACTAGTTTCCTATTTTACCTGATCTAGATCTCCCTCTGCTCTCTCTTTGTGTGTAAATCATTACCTACTTCTGCTAGCTGTAAAATTTCATTGTCTATGTAACTAAAATCTATCTAAAAACTACTGAAACTGCTCCCCAGGGTGCACTGGTTTTTATTTGTATAGGGAATCTATATTCTGAGCATAAAATGAATCAATTTTTCCATATCTCTGCATATCAATGACCTAAGAACAATTCCTTGGACAATTTCTGACCCAAGAGAAACATAGAGACATATATAGAGAGAATTATGCACACACACACACACACACACATACACACACACACAGAAAAGCATGAGAGATATAAACAGAAGACAGACAGATATACAGAAACCCAAAGAGAAACAAAGAGAACATGTATTTATTGTTTCTTATATTAGATAGATAGATAGATAGATAGATAGATAGATAGATAGATAGATAGATAGATAGATATACTAAACGCTGGAGATACCAATACAGACATGATAGTCCCTGCCCTTGGAGCTTACATTCTAAAAAGAGATGGCAAAAGGAAGTGAGAAAGATGCCCTAGGAGCAGTATGGTGTGGAGATGACTGGAAAGTAACAGGGAGGACTGCAGGAGGCAGATAAAAATGATGGCATAATTGGTGTGGTAATAGTGAGGAAAAGGTGTAGAAGGAAGACCTCAGGTCTGGCAAGATAGCCACTGAACCAATAGATGGTAGAGTTAGGGCCTGAGCACAAAATCTGACTACAAGTCCTATTACATTGCCTCTTTTTTCCCCCAACTTTATTAATGTGCTTTGTCTTTACATCACATTTGTAGATTACTCCTACTCTGAGAGGTGTCTCTTGTGACAAAGCAAAGTGAATAATAGTAACCTCATCTTAAAATTTGTGCAACATTTCACATCTTTAGGGACTCTTACCTCTCTATTTTTTTTAAAGTAATAACTATTCCTTCACACTTCTCCCTCCCTACTGAGAGGAAAAAAAAATAATTTGCTATTGTTCAATTATTTCAGTCATGTCCAAATCTTTGTGACCCTTTTTTAGGGTTTTTCTTGGCAAAGATCCTGGAATGGTTTGCCATTTCCTTCCACAGTTCATTTTACAGATGAGGAAACTGAGTCAAACAGGGCCCAGTAGTGAATGTCTAAGGCCAGATTTGAATGCAGGAAGAGGAGTCTTCCTGACTTCAAGCCTAGTACTCTATCCATTGAGTCACCCAGCTGCCCTGATTACTAATTACTTGAAATAAATATGCATAGTCATGCAAAACTAATTTATATATGTGTGTGTATGAGTAGATATATAGATATAGACATATGTCTGTATCCTTGATATATGTATTTGAGTAGTTTTATCTATATAGATAGATATAGATATAGATAGACATTCTGTACCCTAAATCCATCACTTCTTTGTAATGAATATCATATTTCATCACTGGTCCTCTGGAATTATGAATGATCATTTTATTGCTCATATCATAAAACTTTCAAAGTTGTTTGTTGTTATAGTGTTGCTGTTGTATAAATTATTCTCCTGGATCTGCTCATTTCTTCATTTTTCATTTTTCTAAAAAGTTCTCTAAATTGATCATGTAAAAATATTGATATATAAAATGTTTTTCTTCTGTTTCTATTCACTTTACTCTGCATCATGTCTTTCCATGTCTCTTTGAAATCATCTATATCCTCATTTCTTCAACACAATGATATTCTAATACAATACTATACCACAACTTATTCAATAGTTCCTAAATTGTTGGATAACCTCTTAGTTTACTTCCTTTTATTTTTTTAAAAAAATTTCTCATTTTTGGTTAGACTAGTGTTCTAGCCAGCACAAATATTCTGTCTCTAAATGTAGCTAGGAATGCAGAAACATACTTGTCTTCAATTAAATTAACTACAAAAAATTATACCCCAAACCTTCCTAAGAAGCTTGCTCGCTCTCTCTCTCTCTCTCTCTCTCCCTCCCTCCCTCTCATCTCTGTCTCCTCTTTCTGTCTCTGTTTCTCTCTCTCATACATATTCATACAAATATACAAATATGTAGAAAAGAAAATAGAGAAAAATGATCTATAATCATTTTAAAAATAAAAGAGAACAAAAGGAAGTTTAGAAGGGGACAAGAGATACAGGGAATTGTTGGAATCATCATGATGATAAATTAGAAATATATTCCCCAAAATCTACATAGTAGAGATTTATAGCTTCATAGGCAGTCTTTTTTTGTTATTATCTTCTGCATTTGGAACTAATGATGTTTTTATTTATCAAGTTCACATAATAAAAATAATAATAATGATGATTTTAAAAGAACCCATTATAAATGTATCATCTATAACATTCTATGAAATTTCTAAACATTTTCTGAAATTATTTTTATTCTGGTGGTTCAGAGTGAAATGACTTGAGGTTCATAAGTGAATACTCACTGTACAATGGAGAGCAGGTTGATTCCTTAAATTTTCTCCTTTTGTTCTTCAAGGATTTCCCCAGAGCTGCTATTCTGAGAAACCTATGTGAACAAGGAAATCAAATTAATACAAAGTTAAAAACCAAGCAGCTCTTTTCTTGAAAAGAGCCTGCTTCAACTGGAAGGAGCACATGGAAAACACCAAAAAGCTCCATACAGAGTAAGGCCAAGGACAAGTCTCATGATTTGGGAAAAAACTGAATCAAAAAGATGACTGAAATCTTAAGTTACACCTACAGGACCTATTGCCACACTCCAGGTGAATTCAGAAACTTGGTTCATCCGTATAGTAAGATAAGGCAAAACTTGCTTCAATTTGTGTAGAAACTTATAACTGGTATAGAACTCAGTGGTGAATATTTCTTACCTGTAAAATGGTCACCCTAAACAAGAGAGAAGATATTACTTACCATGTGATGAGGTAGGAGGAGGGGGAAGGCAGAGAGAATGCTTTTCTCCCTATTGCTGAGCTTTCATGTATAATAATCTGCTTGCAAAAGGAAGAGAAAGTGTTTTCATAAACTTTAACAGGTGTGGTCATTTGCCTCCTTTCTGATGAGCGACCAGTGGTTTGGTTGGTTTCCCAGTCCTATCTGACCTGCCTAAGCCACTGAAATTTGCCTGATCAGGTTTCCTCAGAAGGCCTAAGCTCTCCCTCTTCAGCATAGTGTTCCAAGAGCAGGCATTGTGAGGGCCTTTTATCATTCATGCCCCAGAAATAAGAATGTGGAGGAGAAGGAAAGGGAAGATGAAAGAATACTATTTTGAAAATTCGCCAAATGGTGATTTTTTTTTCAAGCCCCCTGGGTCATTCCATACAGAGTTGGTTTGAATCTCCACTCTTCAAAGCTGTTTCCAGATCCATTTTTACCATGTCTGTACACCACCCCCCTGTCCGTGGAGAAATGGAGAAAAGTTTCTTTTTTTTTTTTATTTTTGTCGTGGAGCCTTGGAATTAATTTAAAGCAAATACTTCCCCAAAATGTTTCAATCCACAAAATGAGATTGTTTTTCAAGCTTTTATTTTACTTATTCTGTTTCCAACATGTTCTAGTTACAGCCCCATGTGTAAACTATTGTGAGCATATTAAATTAGAAACACATTTCTTTTTATTGTTATCTTTACCTCTCCAGCTTTTAGTCTTCCTTGAAATATCTTGTGACCCTCATAGCCCCACATCCTCTGTCAAATGAGTAAGAAGTCCCATCTTTCTCAATCAGCCATTGCTTTCTAGATCAGCAAAATTGGTGGAATAAGCAAATAAATGAATCTCTGCTACTTCTGTGAATGGGTTCATTTAGAAATATTTGGCTCAGATATTAGCCTCAACACCCAGGAATAAAACAATCTCATTTAGAAAGTTTGCCTACTCTACTAATAATGTCACCTAATAATGCCACCTAATTTCTAATGTCACACAAATTTCCAGAGGTTCTATTTCACCCACAAAAGATTCAAAGTCCAAATCCTCCACGCCATACATGATCTCACTTCAACCTACCTTTAGTCTCATCTTACATTTCTCCTTTTCATCTAAATGGCATTACTCCCAATGCACAAAATTCATCCAATCTGACTTCGGTTTTGCATTCTTCCCTACATCTGAAAAGCCTTCCTTCTCCATCTCCACCTCTTTCAAAAGTCAATTCTGGTGATCGTCTTCTTTCAGGAAAGAGATTGCTCCTTGACTCTCATATAATATTTTACCTGTATTTTTTTGTGCATTCTAATTTGTCATAGTGATCTGTGTATCTGTAATCTTTCCAACCAGATTCTTTAAGCTTTTGGAGGCCAAGCACAAAGTGGTGTTCACCCTTGCATTTCACAATACTGTGAGTCAACGTCTGGTTCACCCCACAGCCAGTTCATAACACACATATGCCAAGGCTTAACCACCCTAGAGATGGGGTATTAAATTCGCCCCACCTCCTTGCTCTGTTATATCTTCAACCTACTCCTTCATTCTATATCTTGTGGCATAGGTAGAATTAAGCTTCCTGGCTCTCATCATCTCATGCCTTATTAGAAAATATAGAGAACATTTTCATTGTATTGATCCAAGTCAATGCTCTGATAAAATAGTCAACTCCTATGGGTGCTAACTCTTTGTCTAAGTAAAGTCCAAGAAATCATTTGGTCTGGAGCTCCACAACTGCAGGCAGGACTGTAAATTCAATAAATCTAGGAGCTTTTTAGGGATGATATAATTAAATGTTTGACCAAACATAGCAAGCTAATGTTTAAGTTGATAATTTTGTATGGTCCATGAATGACCTTTGGCAGAAAAAAAAAAAAGGTTCCCTAGCCCTGATCCAAAGATTTTTTAACAGCTGCTGGCCAAAATGACTCTGGGTTTTTGATTATGAATGTGAGTACCATTACATGTCTGAATCAGCACTTTTGTGCTTCCCAGTGGGGCTATGGGACAATGGAAGCTGCACATATAATACTCAATTTGCATCTATTTGCATTACTATTAAGATAGTAGTAAAGCCTCATTATCTACTATTCTTCTCTGTCTTCATTCTTCACTTGAACTCCTTCCCTGTTGCCCTTTAAATACCTTAGTATGGGGCGGCTAGGTGCTGCAGTGGATAGAGCACTGGCCCTGGAGTCAGGAATACCTGAGTTCAAATATGACCTCAGACACTTAATAATTACCTAGCTGTGTGGCCTTCGGCAAGCCACTTAACTTCAATTGCCTTGTAAAAACCTAAAAAGAAAAACCTTAGTTACAATAGATTGAATTGGTTAAGGTTGCTGTGAGAGTAAACAAGGTAAAATTCTGAAAAACAGTTTTGAAAGGCTAAAATCTAGTTCATAAGATAACAAGGACACAGATCGTTATGACAAATTAGAAGATAATGAATACACAAGAAAATAATACAGGCAAAATAGAGTCAAGGAAAAAGTTACACATCAAGTTACTAGTGAAAAATCTATGTTTTTATTCAGAATAAGCATTTCATTGATACAAGTTGCAAACTCCCTACCCCTGGAAAATGGTCTTCAGAGATTATAGGGTCAAAGTATTTGTTACCACTTGACTAACCTTTTCCAAACTTGCTAAGCTGGTCCTTCCTACATTCAGACTCAAAGCCTTTACAGCTTGGTGCAACCTGTCAGAGCTTTGAGGAATAACCTTTGAGAAATCAGTATTATCTGCTCAACTCAATGAGTCATGAGAGTGGGACCTCAATGGATGAAGGTCACATTGTCCTTATGAAAACCAATAACATTAATGCTTCTATGTCCTTAGTACAAAGAATTTAGGGTGATCAAATAAGCAAACAGGAAAAGGCTGAAACATATTATTATCCTCAATCACTCTACTTGATGTTCTAATCTATTTCTACAGAAAAGCTTCTCTCACCTTATTAGCCTCTCTCCTTCCATACAAGATGGAAAATTTTTTCTGAGTGTAGATGAATACTTAAGAGATAGGTGAACTTTACCTATTCTAGCCACTGTACTAAAAAAAAAAAGAGTAATTTTCTGTCCGTACTTTCAAGGATGGAAATCTGGTCATCAAATGCAATTCTCTGTTCTGTAGTCATTAATTTTGCCTTATAGCAATGCAGTATAAAGCATTCAAAATACAAAGAAGTCTCTAGAAGAGTGTCCCAGTGATCTATGATTGATATGTGATCAAAATTAAGTTATTAACATTATTATATATTAATTGATTAATATAATTTTATAATCAACATTAATACCAGTGACAGATTAAAATATGGTGGCATGCTTGACATGTTGAGCAATAGAAGCAGAATCCCAAAAGATCTGAATAGGCCAGAGTATTGGGTTGAATCTAATAAGGTGAAATTTAATAGGGATGAATATGAACTGACAAGAGTTCAAAAACGGACTTCACAAACACAAAATGGATGAAGTATGGCCAGATAGCAATTTGCTTTCAAAAGACCTAGTGGACTGAAAGTTTAATGTGTCAGCAGTGTGATTATTGTTGGCCTGAAGCTGTGATTTCATTATTGTTGATGTTTAATCAATTTGGTCATGTCCAACTCTCTGTTACCCCATTTTGGAGTGTTTTTTGTCTTGTGAGAGACTTCTAAAAAAGAAAGGGGAGCTAGATAACTCAATGGATAGGACACTAGGTCTGCAGTCAATAAGATCTGAATTCAAATCCATCTCAGATATTTATGAGCTCTATGACCCTAAGCAATTCACCTCTGCCTGCCTCAATTTCCTCAACTATAAAATGGGATAATAATAGATGCTATCTACCTCACAGGGTTGTTTTGAGGATTGTCTATTCTGATACTCTTTAATTTGGAATTAATATTTCTGATCAAAAATTAGTCTCTTAACCTTTAACCAATAGTTATAAATTTCAGTTAGTAAAAATGTCAGTTTGTTTTGTAAGGCCTGTTTCCTACAACCCAAATGTTGACTTGGACTGTGTTAATACTGCCTTGAACTCAGTGATAGTACCAATAAATTCTTTTACATTATCAACAAGCCTCAAGATAAGAAACATCTTGGATGAGGAATTCTTTTGTTATTTGTAAACATTTACTCTCCAGCTTAAGTGTGATTCTTGTCAATAGGAATATTAAGTTAATATTATAAGATATGAGGGGATCATAGATGACATGGTTTTACACCATCTACCCATGGGTTTTTGGTAAGATTTTAGAGAATAAAGTTTCATTTATAAAACTAACTTGTTTTTTTTTTCAATTTTAGCCTAAGAAAATTATATTTAACAGGATCAATTAGATAATATTTGCAAAATACTTAGCACAGGACCAAACATTTATTATTAAAAAATATTTGTTTCATACCTTCCAAGGAAATTTGTTCTACCAATATAGATCTTCAACTATTCCTCAATATATAGCCTTAGAGAGGCTAATTTGCCCAAGGCTGCATAACCAGTATATGTATTAGGTGGGACTCAAGAACATATCTTCCTGATTCCAAAGCTGCCTTTCTGATAATGTGATAGGGCAAGCAAAAAAAAAAAAAATAGCTAATAAATGCTGTCATAGATTGCCTTAGTAGAGATGCAGTGCCAAGGTTTGGTAAGGAGCTAGCCCCACTATGGTCAGCTCACATCTAGTGTTGTGGAATCTGAGTTCTCTGATAGTCAGCGTTTTTCCCATAATATGCTCTTGATAAATAATTAAATCATTTATTTATTAATTCTGGACTGATAAACTAGATTCTCTCCAGGAAAAAAAAGGAATGGAAAGGAATAATTATGCTTATAGCACCACTATTAGCCCAGCACTGTGATAAGTGCTTTTTACAAATATTCTCTTTTTTGATGAAGATTATCAGTGTATTTGAGAGCTTTAAGGTGATGCCCTGTGAGGATCTTTTGAATGGAAGGGTAGCATTTGGCTTGAGGGGTAGGGAGAGTCAGGATCAATGCATTTTAAGTATATGAAAAGTTCTGTTTTGTTTTGTTTTGCTTTGGAGAGCAAAGTTTTAGAGAAAAGCAAAATGTCAGTGAAAGTTTCAGAAGCCGATGTAAGCTTGATGCAGGGAAACTTTCCTAAGAACAATATCTGCTCGAGAGTCAAAGGGATTACTTTAGGAAGTAATGCATTCCTTTTTCCCTTGGGAAGTCATCCAAGCAAAGGATGAATGACAACTTTTCAGGCATATAATAGAAACCATTTTTTATTCAGGTTGGTTTGGGAGATTCTGAATCCCCATCTAATTCTGTGATCTAGAGCATTAGAATAATTTTTAAAATAAAATTCGTAGAAAAAAATTCCCTTCTAATTCAACTCAATTCAACAAACTTTTTTTAAGGTTTCCACACAGCTAGGTAATTATTAAGTGTCTGAAGTCACATTTGAACTCAGGTCCTCCTGACTCCAGGACCACTGCTCTATCCACTGTGCCACCTAGCCACCCTCAAAGAACTTTTTAAAAAAAAATATTAAACACCTACCAGGTGCAATGCACTATGGTTTAGGAATAATAATAGAAAAGGCAGATGGTGGAGGCTGCACAGGCTTTGGGATTCTATGGACAAAAATGAGGGATGATTAAAGGGTTAAGGGAACTGGGAATTGAGGAGAAATCTCACCTCTAGGTTCATGATGCTCTCATTCAGAGTTTCCTCTGATAACTTCAAAATATGACTTTTCTCCACAAATGTGAATAAAAAGATATCCAACTCCTCTATGAAAGAATACATTGAGGAGCAGTTAGGTGGTACAGATGATAGACTCCCCTGTAGTCAGAAGAGAGAGAGAGAGAGAGAGAGAGAGAGAGAGAGAGAGAGAGAGAGAGAGAGACTAATATATATCTATCTCACTTTAGTTTTGCTACTTTAACACTATTAAATCAGTCAAATCAGTCAAAGAGAAGCTTTAAACCAAGTGCTAAAAAGCCTTCAAGTGCCCTATTTATTATATATCTTCTGGTACATCAGGAGCAGAGGAGTGCCCACCTCCATCAATGCATTCCACCTACCTCACCTTCCATCATTGTCAGGCCTTTCATCCCTACCAGTTATCTTCCCTTACCTCATTTTGCCAACCCAACCCAGACCAGACAGTGTGACCCAGGGGGCCAAATTGGGCAGCAAACTGAGACCGCAGTAGATGCCACTATTTATTATAGTATAAATGCATTTAATATACATAAATTTATACTATCATTTCTATTAGGTTCCTAACGTTTTTAATGTCACTGAAAAAAAAAAAGTTTTTGAAGTTTCCCTAACTCCATTTCCCCCAAAAGTCCAATACCTTTTTTTATTGATTTGGTGCATTGAGGTGATTTTTAGGAATATATATATATATATATATATGTCACATTATGAGGTAACTAGGTGACTTCCAGAGCACTGGACCTGGAATCAAAAAGACTTGAGTTCAAATGTGACCTCAGAGACTTACAAATCATTTAACTTTTGTTTGCCTTAATCTACTGGAAAAGGAAATTCCAGTATTTTTGCCAAAAAACTTCAGGGTCAATATTGTCATGTTATGGTCCATGTTATGGTCCACAGGGTCACCAAGTGACAGGCACAACTGAATGCCTGAATAAGAACAACAGAAACTGGCTACAATTAAACAATTATAACTTCCCACACATTTGAGGAGGTTCTTTGAGGAAGACTTTGTTTTGCAATGGGACAGGCTGGCTTTGGATCAAATGCTCTGACTTCAAATTCCATCTCTGTCAACCTCTAAGGAAGGTGACCTTGGGCAAATCAATTAACCCTCTAAGCCTCAATTTGCTCACCTGCAAAATGAACTAAAGTTAGATGGATGATCTTTGAAGTCCCTTCTAACTAACTATACTACTCTTAGAAGCCCATGAGAATTCTGGAGGCTTACAAATAAGAGTGCTAACTGATAATTCTTAGGGCTTTCAAAGCAGGAAAAAAAAATGAAGATACTGAAGCTCAGAATAGACTTACCCATGGTCACAAGCTATCAATATTAACATTAGACTCAAAGCCAGGTCTTCTGTTTCAGGGTTCCTTTTACTTAAGTCATATTGCCTGATATTTAAATTGGAAGGCAGAAAGGAAGGAGGGAGATAGGGAAGAAGGAGGAGGGGAGGAAGAGAAAAAAAAGGGAGGGAGAGAGGAAGGACAAAGTAACAGAGAAAGGGAAAGAGGAAAAAAATAAGCATCTACAATTCACCAGATACCATGCTCAACATTATAATTATCATTTCATTTGTTCCTTACAAAAACCCTAAGAGGTGAATGTTATCATTAACCCCATTTTTGCAAATGAGGAAATAAGGCAGAGAAATTGTGACTTGTCCAGGATTATACAGCTAGTAAGCAACCAAGTACAGATCTGAATTCAGGTCTTCCTGACTCTGGGTCCAGGTCTCCAATCACCACCTAGCTGCCTCTAAAGACAAAAACAAAAGAGTGTCTGCACTCATTCTATCAGAAGGTGACAGCCCGGGTGTCACTGGGTGGCTATGCTTCAAAGAACTTTAAGATGAGGGCAGTGGATAGAACATCAGCCCTGAAATTAGGAGGACCTGAATTCAAATCCCACCCCAGACACTTGATATTTACTAGCTGTGTGACCTTGAGCAAGTCATTTAATTCTGATCGTCTCTCATCCAGGGCTATCTCCAGTCACTCTGATCCATCTCTGGCCACTAGGCCCAAATGACTCAGAGGAGAAAGTGAGGCTGGTGACAGAACAGCCCCCCCCTCATTCAAACCCAATTCACGTGCTTGTCATGGCATCACCTCCCTGATGTCATGGTCTTCTTTTTCTTTTTTGTTTTTTTTTTTTTTGCAAGGCAATGGGGTTGAGTGATTTGCCCAAGGTCACACAGCTGGCAATTATTAAGTGTCTGAGGCCAGATTTGAACTCAGGTCCTCCTGACTCCAGGCTGGTACTCTGTCCACTGTGCCACCTAGCTGCCCCTGTCAAGGTATTTTTTGAAAATGAAGGACAAATCACCATCACCATCACCATCATCATCTTCATCATCATCACCTTCATCATCATCTTCTTCATCATCATCCAAGTGAAGAGCAAGCATGCCTAATAAGTGTTTAGTCCCCTAGACAAAGCCCATTCTTCTCATGTTTAGTGATAGCTCTCCTCTGGCCACTTCTTTAAAATGTTCTTTATGCTTTTGTCCTTTACTTTAATGTAAAAAAGTCATTTCTTTAAAACTTGTGGCTCCAAGCACAGCTCACAGCTAACAAAACCAACAGCAGTTCAGTCCATTAGAGCCCTCCCTTCCTGGGTTTCCATTGCGATCTCATTTGAATGATTTCTAGCACTGATACCCATTACTTCTTTGCCCCTCGCTGAATATAACAAAGGTAACTGCCTCCAGACACTCTTTTAAAAGCCAATTTTCCAGGTAGATAGAGGCACTTCACAGACTGAAAGCTTAGAGCCAAATAAAAATGTTCTGGTTTGGCTTGAGCAATCAAAATGTAAGCCAGGCCATTGAAGGTGACTGGCTTAAAGACAAAAAACAAATGCACAAAGTCACTTCCATTACCCAGACATGTGGTGAAAGTGTTGTCTCCTGGCTCACCCAGCTTTCATTGCAAAATGAAGAAGCATTCACATTTATTCTAGGGCATTTAAAGGTTTATAAAGCATTTTCCTCACCACAACCATGCAAGAATAATGCCTATTTTACAGATGAGAAAATTGAGGCAAAGAGAAGTTAAATCATCTACCTATGGTGATACAACAAATGCAGGTCCTCAAATCCAAATCAATTCTCTCATCACTATAGCACACCCACCACTTTTCCTCACAGGAGAAAATAAGTCTTCTCTGTTATTATTTTTTGTATTGTTCATTTTTTATGACCTTAAATAAGTCTGTTCTGAGCCTTAGTTTCTTCATCCATACTATTTATTACCTAAAAGTTAGATCCAAAGTAACTATTCTCATGCCCTATGAGAATCATCTAAAAGAATTGGAGATATTGATCCTGTAAAATAAGAAAAACCTTAAAAGAAATATTGGCTGTCCTTAAGCATTGTAAGGTCTATTGTCTAAAAAGGATTTATTTAGACTTATTCTTCCTGAGCCCAGAACAATGATTGGAAGTTGGGGCAAGGCAGAAAGGGATCTGGTTAAGGTAAGACTTTTAGTAGTAAAATGAATAAAGTTTTGACTTGGAATTAGGAAGACTTGAGTTCAAATCCAGCCTGAGAAATTTGCTAGTTGTTGTTTTTTATTTTATTTATGGAAGTGGGGTTAAGTGACTTGCCCAAGGTCACACAGCTAGGCAATTATTAAGAATCTTAGGCTGGATTTGAACTCAGGTCCTCCTGACTACAGGGTCAGTGCTCTATCCACTGCTCCACCTCATTGCCCCATTTGCTACTTGTTTGACAAGGAGCAAGAAACCTATAAAATGTGACTCTAATTTAATTTCTCAGACTCCAAATCTATGACCTTAATTAGATCTGTCCAAACGTGGAATGTAGTACCATGACAGGGAGTGAATTCTTAATCATGAAAAGTCTTCAAGAAGATGTTTGATGACCATTTGTAAAGTACAATGTAGAAAGATTTCTTGGTCAAGTATGAGTCAGACTAGCTGGTCTACCTCAGAGGGTCTTTCTAATTCTCAATTTTCCCATCTGTAAAAATATCAACAATTTCCTTTGCAGCCCCTACTTCTCAAGGTTCAAACTGCAAAGAGATAATGTGTGTAAAAAGTTCTATAAATGTAAAGTGCTTTTAAAAAATCAGCTATTTTATAATTATTGTGGGCAATTCGTGCATGAGCTAATATTTGTAAGAAGCTTTGAACTTGGTGGATAAAAGGCTCTTCTTAGGGGGGGAAAAAACCCTCTGCATGCCTATGTGATGTCTTTTTGCACGATACATTTTAGACTTAGAACAGGTGCAGAGATTATATTTAGCTGTCTGGAATATTGGATGGACTTCCATCAGGCTTAGATGAATACTTGGACTGAGCCAAATTTTGTCCTTAAACACTCACTTGCAGCTCCCATTGAAGGTAAAGAATCTGGCTGAGAAGTCAGAATGGGGGGGCCAGGGGGAGACGGTAAAGCCCACGGGGGTTTTAGCAGGGGGGGAGGGATTGGGGAGGAGGAGAATGGAGGCCCAGAGTGCTGTCATTTCGGTACTATGCATTTCAACAAAGTAGACAGAGTTTACCCAAACATCCAATTAAGCCACTCAGCTCCCATCAAAAAAAGTCAGGGCCCAAATGAAGAGAACACCAGACCTCATTGAGGCCTGTCAAGATGCAACTCTGAGGCAGGCCCCTGGGAAGGCAGATAGAATGAGAACACCTGAGAACAGTCCTTTAAGATGGTATTTTAGCAGTTCCAACTTATCATCACTAACTTGATCCATGCTAATGAGAACCAGAGCTCAGGACAAGGGCACTTATTTTGAAAAATACCGATTTTTCAAAGATTTTGCATTTTAAATTAAACCATATGAGTCATTGTATCCTAGCTTCAGCAGCCTCTTCTAGAAAAGCAAGTTCTTTGTCCTGAATACTGGAAAGGATCCCTTGATGGCAGAAGAAGCCCTTGCCCAGAGTGTTGAGGACAGAGGCCTTTGCTGTTCATCTTAAACCAGATGGTCTTCACAAGCAGACAAGGCAACAGAGGACCTCCAAGTGTGAACTCTCAGTATTGGAAGGGACTTTAGTGACCTCTTAGAGAGTCTAGGACCAAATGTAGAAGAACTTCTCCCTTGCAACATTCCAGACAAATGACTATATAGTCTTGGTTCAAAAATTACCACCACCCTCTATACCTCCCTGCCCCCAGGTCAGAGAAACCCAGTACTTCCCAAGGCATCTCATTTCAGTTGGGGAATTTTCCCTAACATCAAGTTTAAATTTGACTTTTTTGCAATTTCTACCAGTTGGTCCTGGTTGTTTCCTCTGGGGATATTCAGAACAGGTATGATCCCCATTCCAAGTATCAGCCTTTCAAATATTTAAAGACAGTTATCATATGCCCCATGAGTCTTTTCTTTTCTGAGTTAAACATCCCCAGTGCCTTCAGTCCATCCTCATGAAGCATGAATTTCACCATCCTAGTTGTCCTACTCTGGAAGTTATATTTATAATTTATCAGTAAATCAATGAATACTCATTAAACACCCATTTATGTGCCAGTCATTTTTCTAAGCAGTGGAGATACAAAGAAAAGACTCCTCAAGGAGATCACAATCTAAAAACTTTCCTTATATAAGAGGATGATAACACATTTCCATCCATTGATTATATCACCAGGTAAGAAATGAGTCATCTCCTTCACACAATCAAAGACATCTCAATTAGTTGAGATAAGGATTCCCAGAGCATACCAAAGAGCTTTGCTAAAAAAGTGAGGACCAGAACCCAACAAAATGCTTATGAGTGATTGCACCTCAGCATTGCTTCCTAGGAAGACTCTGCAAAGATATTCAAGAGCTAGTGAACTTAGAGTATTTGGAATTTCTTGAATGAAAGAAAGGTGCTGTGTAACTCTAAGTCATCATGAATGGTTACCAAACAGCACCTTTTTTTGTTTGTGTTTTGGGGTGGTTTTTTGGTCTGATGGAGCTGTCTGACTTTTCTGTTTCCGTTTCTAGTAGTGGTAGTGTATTCTAAACAGCTTCCACTGGAAAATTTGGATAATGCTTAATCACTGGTGGCCCTGAAACAAATATAATTTCTCAGGCTCTTTCTCTTCAATTCTGCAACCTTCTATACCTAGAATAAATAAATGTGTTTGTTTCTAAGATAAATAAAAAACAATTCAACAAAGTTTTTTATAATCCTTACTTAAGAGGCATTTGTTTTTCATTCATATGTTCACAAGACTTAAGAGACCATCTGATTCAACACCCTCATTTCACAGATGAGGAAATTTGAATTGCCCAAAATAGAACCATGATTCCAATCCAGGTCTTCCTTCAAGGGCTCTAATTATTCAATAAATGTTTCTTAAGTGTCCTATTCCAGAGTGAGTTTCTATCACGGTCAATGAAAGAAGATGTAGAAAGTCTGACTCTTTCCACCTCCATATCTAGCTTCATGGAAGATATAACTTTTTCTCCCATGTGGGTTTTCTGGCCATTTGTTCCCTCCCCCCACCCCTACCAGTATGGAAATCTATAGGGTAAGGTGGAAAGGGATGGGAATAAGTTGAACCTAACTGTGTATGGGAGTTCAATAATTGTGTTGCATCTTATCCCATGATATTTTCCTCACTATTCCATCCTGATTAAATACTTTTCTATTTGGCTTAAGGTTATCATGTAGTCTAAAGATGGAGTATGCAAGAGATGGGATAGTAGAGAAATGTCAAGCCCTAAAGTAAACCCAGTATCACATGATTCCAGAATTTAGTTATATTCCTTTTTCAAATGAGGATATTGGTCTGATGAATTATAAAGCAGATGTGGATTGTGTTTTTTGATATCATAGTCCCCTATCTCCATCCCCTCTAATCTTCAATGTTCTTTCTGACTATAAATAAGCTTAAGTAATTTTTTGCACCTGGACCTCATCTTCCCCTTCCTTTCACAGTGAAATTTCGATCAAGAGCTTCTGTTTCCACTCTTCCTCCCTCCCTTTCAGTCTCTTGTAGTTTGGTTTCCAAACTTAATCCTTCAATGGAAATTGTTCTCTCCAAGATTACCAGTGATCTCTTAATTGCTAAATTTGTAGGGGATTTTTTTAGGCTTCATCCTCTGTTACCTCTCAGCAAGATCCAAAACTATAAGTCACCCTTTTATTCCAACCATTCTCTCCTCCTGTGAGATGGAAAAATGGACAGACTCTGGAGTCAGGAGATCCTGAGTTCAAATCCAGTCTCACAGTTAACACTTAACTAGCTGTGTGACCTTGGGCAAGTCACTTAAATCCCCCCCCCATCCTGACCACTGGATCCAGATGGCTCTGGAAGAGAAGGTGAAGCTGGTGACTTAGCACAGCACCCCTCACTCAAATCCAATTCATGTGCTTGTCATGGCATCACCTCCTTGAGGTCATGGTATTCTTTGAGAATGAAGGACAAACATCATCATCATCATGACCCTACTTTCTCTTGATTCTCCTATCTGGCTGGCTGCTGCTTCTCATTCTCCCTTTTTGGATCATTATACATGTCCTACTATCTAACCTGGATCCTTTTTTATCTTTTTTTTTTTTTTGGCTAGGCAATGGGATCAAGGTTACACAGCTAGGTAATTTTTAAGTGTCTGAGGTCAAAATTGAACTCAGGTCCTCCCAACTCCAGGGCCAGTGGGTGGGTGCTCTATCCACTGCACCCCACCTAGCTGCCCCGGATCCTTTTTAAATCAATCAATCTACAAGTCATTAAGTGGAATGTTGTTTATGAGGAATACTAAGACAGCCAGCATACCTGAATGACAAAGTGACTATTTATCAGGTCCCATAGGTCCAATTGTCAATGCAATGCAGATAACTACTAGATAACAATTTCTAGTTTCCCTCCAGGAGGGAGTTTCCCTTCCTAGTTTCCCTTCCAGGAGAAAAGTAAGAAGAAATCAAGGGATTTTACATATGATGATCTTGGCATTCTCAGCAAAATAGGAGATAAAGTTATCCTCTGAGAGCCAAGAGAGACTGATTCTTGTCCTTTGGTATCAAAGAAGACCAAAATGATATCTCTGTGTTTGAGAAAAATTATAACATGTCCAACTGTGGCTGATCAGGCTAATACAAGCACGGAATGCTCTACCATATGTGGGGCAAAAATAGAGTACCCACTTTGGGTGAGTACTCTAAACTTATGTATGTTCCATTTCCTTTGGGCAGTTTCAATTCTGCCCTTCTCGTAGAGCACAGTACTCTCTCTGATGAGGGCATGCTGTGCTGGACAGTCCTGTGCCAGTGTCTCCCATGTTGCACAATCAATTCCAAAGTTTTTAAGAGAGACCTTCAGGGTGTTCCAGTATTGCTTCTTCTGACCCTCTGTGTAAGTTCTCCATAGAATAGTTTTTTTTTGGCAAGCATACTTCTGACATACTAACAACATGACCAACCCATCATAGTTGCACTCTCTGTAGTAATGTTGGAATGCTGGGCAGTTTAGCTCAAGAAAAGACCTTGGTGTCCGGTATCTTCTGCTGCCAGGTGATCTTCAGAATCTTCCTAAAACAAATTAAATGGAAGCATTTCAGTTTCCTGACATGACACTGGTGGACTGTCCAGGTTTTATAGGCACATAGCAATGAGGTCAGCACAATGGCTCTGTAGACCTTCAGTTTGGTAGTCAGTCTAATACCTGTTCTTTCCCATACTTTCTTTTGGAGCCTCCCAAATACTGAGCTAGCTCTGGCGATATGTGTATCAGCCTCATTGTCAATGATCTATTTGCAGATGACTGTGCACTCATTGCAGCCTCTGAAGCTGAGATGCAATAAAGTGTAGATTGATTCTCTGCTGCTTGTGTTCATTTTGGTCTAACAATTAACACCAAGAAAACTCAGGTGCTCCATTAGCCAGCACCACACCATCCATATGTGGAACCATCAATTACAGCAAATGGAGAAGCTTTGAGTACTGTGGACAAGTTACCCTGGCAGTGTCCTTTCCTGGGAGGTACACATTGCTAATGAGGCCAAGAGAGACAAATGGAGTTGAAGACACAAAGTGAAAGGAAAGGTTTACAATCAGAAACATTAAGAATCAAGAGGAAATGAATCAAAATGACAAAATGAATCAAAAAGACTAAAAAACAATAAGGATCCAACTGAAGAAAGATAGTATCAGTCTATAATGGAACTATTTCACATAGTTAGACTGATTTTCTATAGCAAATAGCTCATTGGCTAAAGCAGATGATGGAGTTTATCAATGTTTCAGATTTATCAGGAAAGGTTCAAGGAGAATAGAGATTCTAAGGTGCTAATTATAATGCCTTTGAGTGCCACCATACTGCCTGATCATGGAGTCTGATAAAATAAGGATGGATTTTGAGAAGATATGTGGAACTTATGGGCTTGACAAGTTGTAGTAAGAGTGAGAGTGGCTGAGGTGGCTGTGGTCATTGAAGGAACTTTTCATGGTTTCAGAACTTAGCTTTGAAGTACTTCTGAGTGTTGGAATATAAGACCTGACTTTTCTAATGGGTGGCAGAAGAGGGATTGAGAAGATTTAGGAAATGAGTCCACTGTGTTGGTTACTAATAAGGATGCTGAATGGGATAGAAATGAAAGCCATGAATTAGCAATCTAAGAGATAAAACTTCCTTATGTTTGTTTATTTCATTTGTTTAAATGTCATACTCATGTACAAATGATGAGGGATTAAGACTGATGAGGGATCAAATTTATTTTTAGATTCTTCAATAACTATATATAATATATATACACTCATAACACCTCAATTCAACAAGCATTTATTAAATCTATGCTAGAGATACAAATATAAAAAGAAACAATCATTGCCCTCCTTGAGCTTACATTCATTCTACTGGGATATCATTCATGGAGCTTTCATATCTGATAAGTGGAAGAAGGATAGGGAAACAGCACTAATATGAGATGGAGCCTCTGCTAGAGAGGGGAGGGAAGAGGAGGGGAGGTAAAAGGAGTGAACAATAAAAAAGACATCCAGCATTGTAGGTCTGAAAGAGTAGTTGAAGTGACCAGGTTAAGATCCCTAGAAAGGCAGCCATATCTAAACTGAAAACAGGTCAGCTTCTGAGCCCTTGGAAGAACTAGGATACTCTTCATCTCCCAAGGCTGCAGAAAAGTTGGACAGACCTCATGCATGGCAGCAGACAATTCATATATCCTGGAGAGCAGTAATGTATTTATGGTATATTGTGATAGCAATGGAAATGATTTACTCTACCAGGCTTGTTTATAAACTATTGCCTCATGTGTGTACTGTTAAATGATTCTCCCTAAAGGTCCTTAAAGGATACCACTCCCCCACCTGCCCCAAAACATTCTCCACCACTAATGGTATAAATGACTAAAAACTCTGGCAAACTTTTGGGTAGTTTTCCAATCCCAGAAGACAGAAAAAAAAATAGGAAAACAAAGCCCAGAAAGTTTCTTGTTTTGCTCTCATGAAGATCACTGACAGCATCACTTCAAAAAGTGTCTTCTGGGAAAACCTCTAGAGCTCCATTCTATAATGAAGTATTGAAGGTGCCCAAACTTGGATTACATTGCCACACTTCCTGGAGCTGGTGATCACTATTTTTCTGGATATGAAGAAGCTCTATTCTCCATCACCAAGGACAAAACACCAGAATAAAGTAGTTTATCAACTATCATTTGTGAAGCATTTCCTAGGTGGCAAGCATTATGCTAAGCCCTGTATCCTGAAAAGGTTCTGCCTTTCACTGAAGGTTGAGGCTTCAGTCCAAGGATCCCAGGCTGGTGGGGTTATATTATTCATTCATTCATTCATTTATTTATTCATATACCACTTTCCCATTATTTTAACAGAATCAGGACCAAATCTCCAGGTTTGAAGAGGACCTAGTGCAGGTGCAAGCATGCTTCAGGGTTAAAAGTGCCAATAAGCATAGAAAACTTTGCTTTTGCAAAATAAAAAGGAAAGGAACTAAAGATGAATTGGAATGAGCCCCTAATTCTCCTTGGCTCTGTATGTGGCTCAAGGTACTGCTAATTCAGAGAAAAGTTCTAGACTTTTGTGTTAGGCTGAAAAATAAATAGAAAACTATTTGTCCTACAGGAATTAGAGTGATAGGGACATTTATTTATAGAACTCTCTTGTGTGGTCAATTTCAGAACCACCACTTGCCAGACTATTCTTGAAGTTTGCATTTGTAGAAATAAATTAAGCTAGGAAAATTCATCTAATGTTCAGCAGCTCCTGTTTTGTCTTGCTCACAAGTGAGGCTAAAGTGTTTATTTAAGTTAAAAGGTTGAAATCTGTATACTATTCATTCTGCCAACTGGTCATAGGGCTCCATCATCAACAACAATCCCCCTAACCTAGAAGGACCTGTATCCTTGGGATCATCCAGTTTCTTCCTCAGACTATTCAGCTTCTTTATTTCCTTAACCATTTTCTACCCTGTCAAACTTTACATCCTCCAAATAGGATCTCCAGAATCCAGGCTGGAAGCAAGTATGCCACTTATGTTAGTTATTCCTGAAACCAGAAAACCTCCTCTTTACCCTAGTCATGCCACCTAGATGTCAGTCTCACCTCTCTGCCTTTCACTTCCTGCTTGAAAATGGTAATCAGATCAATACTACCAAATGCCTAAGGAATCAATGGACCATCCTATTGCTAAAGTTGTCATCTTTGTGAATTTCTAGACCATTACTCTTTATCCTGACTTCCAATCTCCAATAGGTATTATCTCCCCCAATGGAATATGAAGTCCTTTAGGACAGGTACCAACTTGGCTTTATATTTGTAAATTTAGAAAATAGGAAATACTTAAAATAGATTTCATTCATTTATATTGAAATGTATGCATATATATATATATATATATATATAATACACACATTGTTGTTATGTCATTTCAGTTAGGTTCAACTCACCATAACCCCATTTGGAGTTTTCTAGGCAAAGATAGCAGAGTGATTTACTATCTCCTGCTCCAGGTCATTTTCCAGATGAGGAAACTGAGGCAAACAAGATTAAATGACTTGTCCAGGGTCACATAGCTAGTGTCTGAGGCCAGCTCTGAACTTGGAAAGTTGATTCCTCCTGACTCCAGGACCAACATTCTATCCATTGCCCACATATGTACATATATTCAGACTCCCAGTTCCCCTACCTTTGAATAGATCAGAACCAAAGCATAAGGAATGAAGAGAGGAGAGAGGTATATAACTGGGGAAAGTGCTCTTTGTGCTTTTTTTTCCTAATTAATTTTTTATTAATATGCTTATTTTCAGCTAATTAAAGGAATAATAAAAATTTCAAAACTAGAAGAGACTCAGTAACAAACTGGTCCAAGTGGAAAACCAGATAAGAATCCCCTTAGATTTACTTAAAAGTCTTGATCCAGCCTTTATTGAGCATTCTCTGAAGAGGGGGAACTTACTACCTTTCAAAACAGACTTTTTCCACTTGAAGTTAGCTCAGATTTTTAGGAGATTTTTCTTTACAGTGAGTTTAAAATCACCTCCCTCTAATTTTTGCGCAATGTTTCTAGCTTTGCCCTTTGGGACCAAGCAAAACATATTCAATCTTTCTTCCACTTAGCAATCTTGCAAATATGTGAAAAAGGCAATTCTATTCTTCCCTCCCTCAATCTTCTCTTCTTCAGGCTAAAAGTGGTTTTGCCCATAGTAGGCAATCAATGTTTCGTGAATTGAATTGAATTGAATTGAATTGAATTGAATTGAATTGAATTGAATTGAACCAAATTTATGACATTAACTCAAGGTCTATTTTCACCAAAATGGTTAGCCTACAATATTGAAGTCTTTCCTAAACTGGAATGGCCAGAACAGCTCATGATGTTCTAAACCAAAGTAGGATACAGCAAAACAGCTATCTCCTTATGCCTGGAAGCTATGCCTCTCTTAAGGAATAAACACCTCTCAAGAAAGTAATTGTATTCTTTTTTTTGTGAGAAGGATTGAGACTAATAAAAACACCAGGAAAAGATTCCAATAAAATGCATTAAAATTTCTGCTATAAATGCATAGGTATATACAAATACAAACACACACACTCATACACATACACACGCGCGCGCGCGCGCACACACACACACACACACACACACACACACACACACAATCTTGCATCAGCCCCCAAAGCAATTGAGTTCTCTTCATCTCAAGGGTATCATGTCCAAAGTGAATGTCAGCTGAGGGATATGATTAGTCCATGAACAGATGTGCGGCTACTCTTGCAGACCTCTCTGAGGCACAGTTCTGTGTCCGGGGTATAAAATAAACTTCAAATTGGTTGCAGCTTTAACAAAAAGAAAAGCTGGCAAAGGTTCTTTTTCTAAAGACCTCTGTTTACTGTAGAGTGTTTTAACCATGACGTTTTAATTTCAGAATTTTTTAAATATGTATTTTGTGAGAAGTAAACAGAGATGACTTAACTGGAAATTGAACCTGGGTCTTCTGGCCACAGGCCCACGTTTCTACCAAGGGGCCAAGTGTCTTCTGAAATATAAATCCATCTGCCCAAGTTGCTGTCTTGCCAGTGTGAGCTAAAATGCACATGGTCCCCGGCTGGAGAGCCCTCAGGCCAAAGCATTCTTCTCTCTATTGGACCTTCTGCTCCTAAGAAGCTAGGGTGAATTTCTGATCTAATCACTAAAAAGTCGAATAGTGGCAGTCAGTCCTTCTCCTTGGGTTTTCTGGGTTTGTCTACTACACTTATCTCCAAACCCAGGAGGATGATAGAAGGAAGTGAAAGATCACTGGGTATGGAGTCAGAGACATTCAAAGTCATCTCTGTTGTTTTTGACCTCCAGGGCTCGTTTGTTCATCATAACATGACAGAGGTTGGTCTAGATGGCTTTTAAGCATCCATTCAGATTATCCTTAGCAGTTTTAGCCTCTGTCCCAAGTTTGATTCAGGATTTCTCATCAGACAATAACATTAAGTGGTGTCTTTGTTTTCCATGACAGGCAATATGGCAGGGGCTAGTCAGGGAGACCTATGTTCAACTCATACCTTTGACACATACTAATTTATATAATCAAGGGCAAATCATTTAACCTTAGGTAACTAAGACTATAAATTTCAGGGAAATTACTTATCTATACATTGATGAAGTTAAGTTTTTGAGAAAAGTGGAGGATCCATAAAGAACTTACTAGTCTTGACCCTATCCCCTTCCACCCTACCCCAAAATTATATTTCACAGTTAAGTGGACAAAGTCAATTTTATAATAGAGATACAATTCTGTTGTGATATAACAGAATTGAATAGGATGTTTTGTTATAGCTAGGCATAGACTTAGAGATAAGGAAAAAAAAGGATAGAGATAAATAGATACTTGCATAGATGGAGAAATGTTCATTTGAGTTGTATCTTGAAGAAATTCATGGAAAATAAGAGTCATAAGTAATAAGTAGGAATATTCCAGGCATGAGGGACAGCCAATATAAAGACCTTGAGGCAGAAGGTGGTTTGTTGTATATGAGAAATAGCAAAGAGGTCAACATCATTAGATCATGAGTCTATTTGGAGGAGAATAAAATGTGAGAAAACTGAAAAGGACTAAGTTATGAAAATCTTTAAATGTTAATCAGAGGAGTTAATATTTGATCCTAAAAGTAATCAGCTTTGAGAACTCATTGAGAAAGAGAATGATATGGTCATTAGGAAAATCACTTGGGCAATCAAATAGAGGATATATTGGAGAAGAGAGAATTGAGAAAAGAAGGTCAGTTAGATGGCTATATGGACCTTCTATTGATTAATCTATATGACTATATGGTTGTGATAAAAGGTGAAGAGGGGACTGAACTAGGCTGGTGGCTATGTGAGTGAAGAGAAAGGGAGATATAGTGAAGTTAGACTTGGCTAGTTTGATCGACAGATTGGATTTGTAGGGTAAGAGAGAGTGAGGAATCAAAAGGGACATTAAGATTCCAGACTAAGGAGAAGGTATAAGATAATGCTTATTTTGAGGGATGCAGGATCTTCTTGGTATGGGCACCAGTGCCCTATTCCATCCATATTTTGTCCTTCTATGTGATCCTTATCCATTTTCTCCCATAAATATTGCAAGATAATCTATTCAATATGTAAAGACCAGCTCAAAGGTGGTAGAGAGCTTGAAAGGGTCAATCTTAGGGCAAATAAAGGGAGGTTCTTTATACATTTGCCATGATTTCCAAATATCTGGAAATTTAATGTAGTGTAGAAAAGATATTCAGAGAAGGGACTAAATTTTTGCTTTTTCACCCAGATGGTTTGGCATTGTTTGGACACACAAAGACTCAGGACTTGGATTAATGAACAAATACTCATAGTGACATGCATCTCAGCTTCTAAAAATAGGACTACAGATTTTCTTGAGCAACCACACATTGTTCTCCCAAAGCAAATGTTGGAGGAGTTACATGTAAATAAACTAAAATACACGGCAGCAATGCCCTTTTAAACACGTGTAGACCTAAAACTGAAGAGAAGGAATGCCTCTGGGTTTGGGCCTACCGAGCCCAAAGGACTCAAAAACACACATTCGGGAAATGGAGTGTGATTGTGCCAGATCTAAATAGGTTTCACAGACTAAAGTGTAACCTATCCAGGCAAATTTCATATTGCCACAGGTGCTTCTTGGGGAAGGGGCTGTTTATTTTATAATCTCAAAAGGGCAAGGGGATGCTGGCAGGAATATTGTGTTTGGGGACCCCCCAGAAATGAAATTTAAACCACTATTCAGGGGCATGTCCTTTTTCACAGCTTCTGAGAAATTGTATGTACAGTCAAACATAGTTCCAAAAAGGAAACAATAATAAGTAGTAGATCTTCCTTTTTTTCGTTACTTTAATTTTTACAGACTTTTATCCTAAACTTATCACTAAGGACACAGGCTGCTCCACCATCATCTCCATGCTTGGAAGTCCTGCCTGCCTCAGTTCTACCTTTAGACTCTTTCTCTATCTTCCATGTTCAGTCTAGGTCCCTTGCCTGTGAAGGAAAGCTCTGGCTCCTCTAAGATCCTTCCCTCATCTCACCCAACTTCACCCCAAGGTGTCTGACTGTTTCTGTCCTATACACCTATCACACACTAAACTTTGTCTTATACTACATGTCAGAAGGCATGAACTAAAGAATAAAGAGCTTGCCTAAGAGTCAGCATAATAATGATTTCAAATATTGTTTCTTCTCCCAGAACCTGGCTATGGGACCCTGGAGAAGTCACTTAACCCTTCAAATGTGCCTAACAACTCTCTTTAAGTTACAGAACAGCAACAAGTCTACATTATTAGAGCTCCAAGAGTTACTAATGAAAGTGTAAGTCCTTTGGAGAAAAAAATAATTGAATGTACACATCATGTTCCCCCAGATTAATTTAAACTCCTTAAGGACAAGAATTAGGTCTCTTTTTTAAGTATAGCCTCAACAGTTATTCCATAATTTACACTTAATAAAATGGTGGACTCATTCTGAACAAAGAGTTTGCTGTGTGTGTGTGTGTGTGTGTGTGTGTGTGTGTGTGTGTCTGTGTAGAGAATATACTCACTGCTTCTCTTCAGGCTGAATTTTTTACAAAAAGTAAAACTAACAGAATTCATGAGTTAGGAGAGAACTCCAGGACCTTGAAGACCTCCAGTGACAAGAAACTCACTACCTGGGGAAGCTCATTTAACTGTTGGACAGCTCTCATTCTTAGAGTTTCCTCCAAACTTCCCAAATCTGCCTCTCAATGACTTTTATTCAAGAATAATAATAATAATTATTATTATTATTATTCAGTATCAAGAATACCACAACATTAGGTAAGTGATATTATGACTTGCACATAAGATTGATTAAAGTGAGGGATCATTGTGCAAAGATACCATTCTCTCACTCTCCCATGTGATCCTAGTGATATGACATAGATCAAAATGGTTGTTGAACATTGCATAACCTTGACCTTTTAGGGTCAGGTATTTTCCATGTCACTACAGTATCATCTCTCATTGATCTAATCATCAATCAGTATGGTAATTTTATAGTGATACATTTCCAATATTATGGTAAAGCTAACCTGTCTCTCAATGGTTTAATTTTATGGTGACAAATTTATGACAGTAAGATAAAGCTAACCTATCACTTGACTGTCTATCCTATTCATCTTTGCAACTATATTTCACCCCTGAACTTTGGTTCCTGGAAGCTGAAGTTGGGATCATTTATAGTCAGAACTATGACAGTATCTGATCATTTTCAAACTTCTGACTTTCCTTCTTGATTATGCCCCCTTTTCTGTGTCATTTCTCCAAGTATTTGAAGACAGTTATCATGGCCCCCCCCATCCCTTATCCCTCAAGTTTTCTCTCCTTCTGAATAAACAATCCAGTTCCAATAAACCATCCTTTTAGGGAAGCATTTCCAGTCCTCTCACTATACTGCTGACCTCTCTGGTATCCTTGCTACAAAAACTCTTCTTCCACACACACACACACACACACACACACACACACACACTTTAAAAGTATCAAAATTCTCTGAGCATATATGTGAAATCTGTTTCTATGATGGTCTGTCTTTTACATTAAGATGTCTCTGGCTCCTGCCAGGCATCATCTGTAATTAAATCCCCATCTATTCCAATTAGAGCAACAAAATAAATTCTATCTCTAATTCTATCTCCATGGAAGGGCATTTCCCTCACCTTTTGGAAAGAAGTGGACAAGAGTCACATAGGATGTGTAGGCGTGGTCAGGTTGCAATTGGTGTCATTGGCTTACAAATCCATTTGGGTATATCAAAGCACATTTACTGGTAGGCTCCCAGGACAGGTTTTTAAATGCCCTCTTACTTTGCACAGCTCCCCCACATACACACTTCTGTTCTTTTGGAAGGTTCAACATAGAAACTGTCTTGGCTTGGTAGGGGGAATTGGATTGTTTGTTAAAGAAAAAAAAAAACAGTTTTTCAAACAACCATGAACAATTTTCCAAGCCAAGCTGAGTTTTTAAGACCTTAAAACATCCCCAGGGGAAAAAAAAAGAATAAGTTTGTTATTTAAAAATCTGCCTTTCTGAAACATTCAGGTTTATTTCTCCAGCCACGGCAGCTTCAAAGTTGCAACTGACAGCAGGAGAGATGCAATCAATCATGGTTGGTGGGGTTTTTTTCCACTATTTCTAATAGTTTCCCTGAAATCTTGGACTGCTGGAAAGTACTCTCTCCCTTGCTGGGCAGACACATTCTAATGCCTCAGACAGGTCTGCTCAGTGGGAGACAAGGACTTACACAGCCTGGTGGAGCATCCAGCTGCTCACTCATATGCAGGTGGAAGAGCTCAGCAGATACCAGATGCTGCATCTCATAGGCCAGACCCATAAGCAATGGGATGAAGCCTGAGCCAGAGAGAGAGAGAGGAGAGGAGAGATCTGCATAAGGAAAAATGGAAGATATTTTCTTTGCAAGTGATTTTCGCAGTTTTCTTTACCTGGTTTAGGAAAGGAAGAAATTTTATGTCTTTGTGATTTAGGATTTTTTATTTGTTACTTTTTACTGTAGTCCTTCACTAGATTCCAACAGTTTTCATAGATCCTTATTCTGAGTAGTGATTTGGGTTAGTTGACCTCAAAGAAATTGGACTTTTTTAATTCTATGGCTGGGTTTCATATCTTGCTTAGTTGGTCTTTCCTCTACTGAAGTCTACTTAGATGCTTCATCCTTGGAATAGAGGTGGATCTGGGTATATTTTGACAGAGATTGAAAAGAAATCCAAGTGAAATACATGAGAAGGGAGAGAACATGCTTGGATGGGAGGAGGTGGGAGGCAAGGCTACATGAGAAGGAGATGGCACCTAAGCTGAGCCTTGAAAGAAGAAAAGAGTTCTAAAAGATGTAGATAAGGAAAGAGTCCAGATCTGGTAATGAACTCTGAATCTGTCATCAGACAAGTAACTGAGCTACATTCAGAGAGGCTCACCAGTTAGGTTGGATACAAGTTGATGATTTTTTTCCCCCAGTAACTTGAAAAAACATCCAGGGCAGGGGAGGGTGGGAAGGTAGCAGAGGATCTCCATCAAATGCCACAATGACAAAAGCATAGATACTTGAAGAGAATAATATCACCATTCTTTTAAAAGAAACAATATGGTACCATAGAAAATGACTCTTGTTCAGATTAGAACATCTCCAGTTCAATTCCCAGCCCAGTCAATTATTTCCTGTGTGACCTTGGGCAAATCATTTCACTGTCTCAGCTAATTTCCTCAACCTATGAAAAGAGAGTTGAACCAGATAGTCTCAAAGGTCCCTCCTTATCCTGAATTTATGATTTAGGAATGTCCTGATAATTCCCTGTCAATAGATGATCCTACCCAAATCTATCATCCAATCATCCCATCTCACCATTCACACTCGGTGAACTTTACCAGTTTCTGCTGATGCTCCTACTGCTGACCAAGACCTTCTCTTGCCTTCTTTACTCCACTATCTTGGCTCTGAGCACCCCTCCCCTGCCAAATCCTTCTCTTACACTAGAAAGACAATAGTTTTGCAAAACCCAGAAGTTGGCTACCAATGCAGTGACAGACAAGAATGGAGGACCTGGTTGGTTGGGCACAAAGTACACAAAGAGCCTATTTGTATGCTTTCTGGAACCTCCTCCTCCCCATCAATGACAGTTTCCAATGAAATTTTAGCTGGGTTCACTTTAACTAAACTGGTCACTTTTTGGAAGGTTCCCAAATACTCAAGAGAGCAACTTTTACTTTTATTCGTGGTCCTTACTTTTATTTATTAAAAAAAAAAACCTGCCTCATGCTTAACTTCAAACCAGCTTGCATAAAACATGAAACAAAGTTTCCTGATGGATCCAGGTGGTTATTAGCCATTCCCAATTAATGAGAAGCCCTGTCTGATGCCTATATGACCTGGGTCTTAATCACTCTATAGAAAAGGGAAGAAGGGAAGGGCGGGTGGAAGGAGAGCGGAGAGTTCTGAAGCTTAGGTCTCAAAGGATCAACTGAGGGAGAGTGTTTGAGTCTGGCTGGGAATGAAAGGGGCCTGGGCTTTGGTCCAGCAAATGCAAAGTGTTACTTTTTAAAGCATTAAAAGGGGACCAAAGAGGGATGGGAGGCTTAGCCCCAGAGTAAGGACACTGACCTCCCAATGCCATAAAAAAAAATCAGCCAGGAGGATCATGGGGTGAGGATCACCCCACAGGTTCAGTTCCATCCCCCAGAGTCTAAGTGTTCATTTTAACGAGTTGTGAAGGGCAAGCCGCCAACCCAACAGGCCTCCATGAGACAAATTGATTCAAGGTTTTCTCCTTGAGCCTGCAGCCAGGTTTCCTGAAACAATAGCAGCTGGAGAGGTTCTATTGTTTCATCTCAGTGGAGTTTTGAAACTTCCTTGCCCTGGACAAGTGGTCCTCCACGTGGGTTCAAATGGGAATGGGAAAGCACTTTGGACAGTAGATTCTTTTACATGCCCAGACAAAACTGCCCTCAGGGCTTTAAGGGAATTTTGGGAAGCTGGGAGTCCCTCCATTCAAAGCATCAAGGCCAACTTCTGGCTCCTTCATTTCACTGCTACTACTCTTGGTATGATCTCTGAACCTCTGTTTCCTCATCTGTAAAACAGGAATAATAATTTTTGCAATCAGTCAATCAACAAACATTTATTCAAAGAAAGATTCGAAGAAAGATAAAAACAGTTCCAGTCCTCAAGGAGCTTGGTGGGGTAGACAATATGTAAACACATAGGTATATTCAAGATATAGACAAAGGAAGGAAAGGGCATTTGAGAGGAAAAGACACTGCGCTGTATCATTATCAGATTATAGATTTATGCTTGAAAATGACTCAGACACCATCTAGTCCAACTTCCTCATAGTATAGATGAGGGAACTGAGACCTAGAGAGATTAAAAGACTTAACCATAATCACACACAGAGGTAGATTTGAATTCAAGTGCTCAGGTTCCATATAGTGTTCTTTCTATTTTTTTTTTCTAAAGGAAAAGCACTCTGAAATTTTAGAGTGATTTGATTCAACATTGGGTGGAAAGGTTTGGTGTTAGATATATACAAAGAAAATATGAGAAATGGTTCCTGCCCTCAATAAGCTTACCTTCTATATTATACTTTCCTTTCAAAGTATAGATTTATATGTCTTAATATAAGTCAGGAGGTCAGAGACAGTTATAGTCTGACCAATCATGTTGAAAATCATTCAGAAGCACAAGGATGAATTTGACTGGAGTACTGGCATACATGAAGTTGGAGGAAGTCAAGAATACAGAGAAGATAATTTGTACCTCAGGTAAATTTATTTCCCTAATACAATTTTCTCTAAATGATTGCTTTAAATAATCTAAGTAAATAGTGTTGTTCCCTTGAAAAGTTTTCATTCTCCTAACTGGGTTTAACATAAGTTTAAAAAGTAAAGAAATGTTGTCAATAAACAAAAAAAAGGATAAAAGAAACTCTCAAGTATTAACTCATTTAAGAAGATTTAAAGCAACATTACCACATGCTTTATCCATTAGACAGAATCCCAAAGTACAATGACTAAAGTCTAGTAAACAGACCACCAAAAGGTAACAGAGCTATTATAAAAATTTAAGAGCTATCAAGTACTGTGAGTTTTACAGTAGGTCAGCTCAGAGTTATTTAACACATGTTTGGGGGTTTTTTTTTCATACTTGTGATGCACCAGAAAAGTTACCAATACTCAATATTTCTCAAGATCACATTTACAACTGTGTGATGCAGAGGAATTAATAAGCATAGAGGATAGCCTTACTAATTTGGATGCTTTTCATGTGGAACTCCAGGTAGTTTGTATAGCCCATTGGTTATAATGACAAAAATTCATTATTTAGTGGTCTACCTTCTGATAGAGAGCTCCTCCTAAACAATTAATAGAAGACAATCTGTATTCAACACTATACCCTTATATTCACCTAGCATTTGAAAAATTATAATCCTCTCTACTTTATAATGAGATATTAACATAGATGGAGAGGTTGAAGGGCCAGAGAGCACAGCTCTCTAAGTAAGGTAAGGGTAAGCAGTATAGAGAGAGGAAAGTCAAACCAGAAAAGCAGACACATTTTTTTTTAATTTTAGAAAGGATTTATTTATTTTGAATTTTACAGTTTTTCCCCCATCTTGCTTCCCTCCCCCATCCCCCACAGAAGGCAGTTTGTTAATCTTTATGTCATTCCCATAGTGTGCATTGATCTAAGTTGAATGTGATGAGAGAGAAATCATATCCTTAAGGAAGAGACAGATAGTATGAGATATAGCAGAATTGCATAATAAGACAACATTTTCTCATGGATAGGTAGAGCTAGTATAATAAAAATGACAATTTTACCAAAAGTAAACTATCTGTTTAGTGCCCTACCAATCAAAATTCCAAAAAATTACTTTAATGAGTTAGAAAAAATTGTAAGTAAATTCATGTGGAGAAATAAAAAGTCAAGAATTGCCAGGAGCTTAATGAAAAAAAGTGCAAAAGGAGGTGGCTTAGCTCTACCTGATCTAAAATTATATTATAAATCATCAGTCATCAAAACTGGCTAAGAAATAGAGTGGTGGACCAGTAGAATAGACTAGGTGTAAAAGCAGGAGATGATTATAGTAATCTGCTGTTCAATAAACCCAAAGAGTCCAGCCATTGGGATAAAAACTCCCTCTTTGATAAAAACTGCTGGGATATTTGGAAGTTAGTATGGAAGAAACTTAGATTAGACCAACACCTCACACCCTATACCAAGATAAGATCCAAATGGATATAAGATTTAGACATTAAAAAAAATACTATAAGCAAATTAGACGATCAAGGACTAGTTTACCTGTCAGATCTATGGAAAGGGAAGCAGTTTATGACTAAGGAACAGTTGGAGAACATCAGCAAAAACCAATTAGATGATTTCAATTACATTAAATTAAAAAGCTTTTGCACAGATAAAACCAATGTAACCAAGATCAAAAGAAATGTAGTAAATTGGGAAACAATCTTTACAACTAATGATTCTGACAAAGGACTCATTTCTAAAATATACAGAGAACTGAGTCATATTTTTAAAACAAAAAGCTATTCCCCAATTGACAAATGGTCAAAGGATATGCAAAGGCAATTTACAGATGAGGAGATCAAAGCAATCCAGAGTCATATGAAAAAATGCTCTAAATCATTAATTATTAGAGAAATGTAAATTAAAGCTTCTCTGAGGTACCACCTCACACCTCTCAGATTGGCCAATATGACCAGAAAGGATAATGATCATTGTTGGAAGAGATGTGGAAAATCTGGGTGGAGCTGTGAACTCATCCAACCTTTCTGGAGAGCTATTTGCCAAAAGGCAATAAAAATGTGCATACCCTTTGACCCAGCAATAGCTACTGGGTCTATATCCTAAAGAGATGAAGAAAAAGGGTAAAAACATTACTTGTACAAAAATATTTATAGCAGCCCTGTTTGCGGTGGCAAAGAATTGGAAATCAAATAAATGTCCTTCAATTGGGGAATGGCTTAGCAAACTGCGGTATATGTATGTCATGGAATATTATTGTTCTATTAGAAACCAGGAGGGACAGGATTTCAGGGAAGCCTGGAGGAATTTGCATGAACTGATGCTGAGTGAGATGAGCAGAACCAGAAAAAACACGGTACACCCTAACAGCAACATGGGAGCAATGATCAACCTTGAAGGACTCCCCCATTCCATCAGTGCAACAATTGGTAACAAAGGAGAGTGCCATCTGTATCCAGATAAGGAGCTGTGGAGTTTGAACAAAGTTCAGGGACTATTCCCTTTAATTTAGAAAAAACAGATATCTTATTGTCTGATCTTGTTACCTCTTAGACTTTTTGTCTCTTCTCTAAGGATATGATTTCTCTCTCATCACACCCAATTTGGATCAAGGTACAACATGGAAACAAAGTAAAGACTGACAGATTGCTTTCCGTGAGGGGGTGAGGGGAGGAAAGTAAGATTGGGGGGAAAAATTGTAAAACTCAAATAATATCTTTAATAAAAATTAACAATAATAATAATAATAATAATAAAAAGAAATCAAAGCTATCTTTAATCACATGGGAAAAATGCTCTAAATCATAAACTTCAAATTAAAACATCTCTGAAATACCTCCTCATACCTATCAGAAATGACAAATGCTGGAGGGAATAAGGAAAAATAAGTATACTAATAAACTAATAGTAGAGTTGTGAATTGATCAACCATTATGAAGAACAATTTGGAACTATGCCCAAAGGCATAGTGGCAGAGAATTAGAAATTAAGGATGTGCTCATCCATTGGGGAATGGTTGATCAAGTTGTAGCATTATAAGTATGATGGAGTACTATAATATACATTAAAAAGTGCTATAATATATAATACTATAAGAAATGACAAGGGAGAGAGGTTTCAAAAAAACGTGGCAATACCTATATGAAATGATGCAAAGTGAAATGAAAATAATGTGGTTTTCATTTTTGTATATAAATGGCAAGGATATAATGATGATCAACTATGAAAGACTTGGCTACTCTAATCAATACAATCATCCAAGACAATTCCAAAGTACTCATGATAGAAAAATGCTATCCACCTCCAAGGAGAGAACTAATGAATTCTGAGTGCAAATTGAAATAGAATTTTTTTGGAATTTTTTGCTTTTTTTGTAATATGGATAATATAAAAATCTATTTTGCATGATTTCACACACACAATAGCTATCATTTTGCCTGTCTTCTCAGTGGATAAGGTCAGGTTGAGAGGAAAGAAGAGAATTTGGAACTCAGTTTTAAAAGGATGTTATAAATAATATTTTTTGAAAATTGTATGTGAAGCCAATAAAAGTGAATTCTATGGGAATTCAGTGAAAGACAATTGACATATTCCTTAACTCTTCCATTTCTGGACAAAGGAAAATTCCTCACTATTCTTGAGCCTTCTACATCATCCAGCCATACTTTCTTCTATCCCCTATCCTACTTCTAAAATTTATTCATTTTCATGGGGATGTGGGCCATGAGTTCTGGAATTAATATTTCAATTCCAGGATCTTACTTAGTTATCCTAAAAGAGTTAACTCACCTCTGGTTTATTAGGCATTTACTAATGTTTATGCAATGTCAACAATTCAGTAAATATTTATTCTTCTCTGACTTTATGTAGTACACTAGCTTAGCCACTTATTTAGGATGCAAAGATACAGTCCAGCCTTGAGAACTTCATGATCTAGAAGGGAGATGAGATAGGGCCACAAATAATAATAACAATACCAAATAGAATATGACATCTAAGAAGCTAGAAAAAGAATAAAAAGAGAGAGCTATGAGAACTAGCCAGGAACTAAATACCCAGTACTATATATACACACACACATTCAATTTAATTTAATGTATTCACATTTATCAAGTATCTACTATGTGTCAGGCAAGAGGCAATCTGCCATTGAAAACTGAGTCCTACTGTGACCAAATTTAAAATCAGGAAGAACTAGTACAAGCCCTGCCTCTGACACATTGATGATTGGGTGACCTTGGATAATTCACAGAGAAAGATCTTCATTACTACAAGTAACTAAAACTATAAGTTGTAAAAGAGATTTGGAACTGCTTTGATGGAGGCAATTTCTATACTGTGATCTCTCTACATTGATGAAATCATGGGTCTAGATTAAATATATAAATATAATATATAAATTCATATGTACATACATTTTTGCCTATAAATACATAGTTTCAGTCTTTTCTTACTCTTCATGACCCCATTTGGAGTTTTCCTGGCAAAGTCACTAGATTGGTTTGCTTTTTGCTTCTTGAGTTCATTTTAAGATGAGGAAATAGAGGCAAACTGGGTTAAGTGACTTGTCCAGGGTCATATAACTAATGTCTTTATCCTAACTTTTTTAAGACAACTAGGGTTAAATGATCTGCCCAGGGTCACACACTTATGTCTGAGGCCATAGTTGAACTCATCTTTCTGACACAGGTCTGGCCCTCTATTTACCACTTAGTAACACAGAAATACATACATATATAGATATAGAAGATCTGCATTTTGCATTGTACATTATATATGCATGCATAAGGATATGCAGATAAATAAGCAAATTAATTCAATAGAGTTGTCAAATAGTCCTCTGTGGGGTGCACACCACAACAAAATATGACTCCTATGTAATTTTAATGTATTGTTAATTGAAAAAGAGATACATAAAATAGCCATTTTCTAAGTCAATGCATGCTTATATAGACTCTTATGTATGGATTAGTGGCCCTCATTTCCACTTAAGTTTGACACCACATGTACATATACAGAGAACTGAAGGTCCCTCTTAAAAAGTTTGGAATTCACTTCTGGCCAAGATGGCAGAGAGAAGACAGGCACAGTTCTAAAATCCCCTGATCTTCCCTTACAAATAGTATGAAACAAACCTCTTAACAGAAATCCAATCTATAAAACCCAGAAAGAGAAACTAGGAAAAGAACATCCACCTCAGGATCTGTCTTCCCCCAATCGTGGGTGAGTCGGGGTGCAGAGGGCAGACTCTTCTGGGAGAACCAGGTGAGAGTGAAAGCCTAGATCAGCCTGGGATTAGCCTGATTAGCAGTGCAGTTGGAGCCTGGGAGCCTGAGAACCAGACTGGCTAGATCAGCGCCAGGGCTAGAGCCTGGTCTGCAAACAGTGCTCAGGCCAACTAGGGAGCAGAGGCATTGGTGGTAGCATGGCCATCTGGAGCTTGCAGGCAGGGCTGGAGGGAGAGTTCTGGTGCAAGAGAGCTGTGGACATCATCCCTGGGCTTCTCTGGAACAGAGGAACTCTGAGTCGGTCTCCATTTCAGATGAAGCCTCTTGCCAGAACAAACACAATTACAGCCCACCTTCCCCCCAGGCTAAGGCTGAGCTGCAGAACTAGCTCAGCTGTGAATAAGGGGAAAGATTACCTCACCCTAGGGTAGAGGCCACCATTGATCAAAGATCAAAGTATTCTACACTTTCAATCACTCCCTCCAGGCCAAGGGAGAAGGTCTCAATCAAGGTCACAGACACTCCAGAGAAAGCAACCAGTACCCCCTACTGGCTAGCTGGAGATATTACACTCAGAGAGCAAAACCTCTAGCACCACCTACTGGCTAGCTGGAGATATTAAACTCAGTGATTAAAGCCTCTAGGGAACCCAACACCAAACCTCGGTGAACCAGCCCCTTCCCAAAACAAGGTCCTAGGAGGATGAAGAAAGGCCAGCGAAAAAGAGGGTCCATAGATAAATTCTTGGAAGGAAAAGACACGAGCTCAGAGAGACCTAGAACCTCTGAGAGGAATATGACCTGCTCTCCAGCACAGAAAGACTTCCTTGAAGAAATAAGAAAAGAGTTTAAAAATCAATTGGAAAATTTGGGAGAGAATATTAACACCTTACAAGAAAACAATTCTCTCAAAACCTCAATTGGTCAAATGAAAAACTCTTACAAAATTAGAATTGACCAATTGGAAAAGGAGTTGAAAAAGGTAAATGAAGAAAATTCTTCTCTTAAAAAAAAAGAATGGAGTCTGTGGAAACTAATGACTTCATGATGCAGAAAGAGTCTATTAAACAAAACCAAAAAATTGAAAAAAATAGAAGAAAATGTAAAATACCTCATCAGCAAAACTACTGACTTCAAGAATAGAACAAGGAGGGACAACTTGAGAATTATAGGCCTTCCTTAAAACATTGAAGAGAAAAAAACCTGAACTTAATATTACAGGATTTAGTGATGGAAAATTGCCCTGATATCATGGAACCAGAGGGCAAAATAATAATTGAAAGAATACATCAATCCCCTCCAGAAAGAGATCCTGTAATGAAAACACCAAGGAATGTTGTGGCCAAATTCCAGAACTATCAAATAAAAGAGAAAATACTGCAAGCAGCCAGAAAGAAACAATTTAAATACCAAGGAGCCACAGTAAGGATTACACAGGACCTGGCTGCATCAACATTAAGGGATCGAAGGGCCTGGAACAAGATATTCTGAAGAGCAAAGGAGCTTGGAATGCAGTCAAGAATCCACTATCTGGCAAAGCTGAGCCTTCTCTTTCATGGGAAAAGATGGATGTTTAATGAAATGGAAGACTTTCAATAATTCCTGATGAAAAAAACAGAGCTAAATAAAAAAATTGGACATCAAACAGGAGGTTCAAGGGACACATGAAAAGGGGGGAGAAAAGGGGGTGGGCATAAAGAAAAAAAAACAGTTTCATCCAATAAGATGAAACTGGCTAAATCCCATCATGGGGAAAAGATTCTCATAACTCTTAAGAATTGTAACTCTTATCAGAAAAAATATACTTAGCCAGAAGTGATGAAAACTTATGACTTAGTCATGAGACTGCTACCCAATGGGATGAAACTGGCTATATCCCTACTTCAGAGAAAGACTCTAATAACTCTCAAGAATTGTAACTCTATTAGAGAGAATATACTTAGCCAGAAGTGATGGATACTCAGGATTTTTGATGACTCAGATAGAATGATTTAAAAATGCTTCCTCCTTAAAAACGGGGACAGGAAGGAGATGTGAGGAGGGAGGAGATTGAATGGGGTAAATCGCATTACATAAAGAGGTACAAAAGACCTATTTAATAGAGGGAAAGAAGGGAGGAGATGAGAAACACCTGAATCTTCCTCTTATCATACTTGGTTTAAAGTTAACTTACATACCTACTCAGTTAACTTAAAAAAGATCTTATCTTTCAGGTGTTAAAGGGGAAAGGGGAAAGGGGGGATGAAGAGGAACAGAAGGAAGGAAAGAGAAAAGGGAAAAATGGAAAGGGGAGAGTATGGGGAGGGGAGGGGAGTGGATATAGGAGGGCAAACACACAGAAGGTGGTGATATTCAAAAACAAAACACTGAGGAATACAGATGGGGGAAGGGAGAAAAATACAAACAGAGGGAAGATAGTATGGAGGGCAATAAAGAGTTAGTCATTATAACTTTGAATGAGATTGGGATGAACTCTTCCTTAAAACACAAGCAAATAGCAGACTGGATTAAAAACCGGAATCCTACAATATGCTGCTTACAAGATGAGTATTTGAAGCAGAGAGATACATATAGAGTAAGGGTAAAAGGTTGGAGCAAAATATATTTTGCTTCAGCCGAAGTGAAAAAAGCAGGGGTAGGAATCCTCATCTCAGACAAAGAAGCTACAAAGATAGACAGCATTAGCAGAGATAAGGAAGGAAATTATATCCTCCTAAAAGGTATTATAGGCAATGAAGTTATTTCAATACTGAATATTTATGCACCCAATGGGATAGCATCCAATTCTTAGAGGAGAAGCTGAAAGAACTACAGGAAGGCATACACAGCAAAACTCTACTAGTGGGAGACCTCAACCTCCCATTCTCAGATTTAGATAAATCTAATCCTAAAATAAACAAGAAAGAAGTAAAGGAGGTAAATAGATTGTTAGAAAACCTAGATAGGATAGACTAATGGATGAAACTGAATGGGGATAGAAAGGAATATGCTTTTTTCTGCAATACATGGCACTTACTCAAAAATTGACCATGTAGTAGAGCATAAAAACCTAATGATCAATTGCAGAAAAGCAGAAATAGTAAATACATCTTTCTCAGATCATAAAGCAATCAAAATCATATGCTATATTTGGCCAAGGAGATATAGACCCCAAATTAATTGGAAACTAAATAACCTCATTTTAAAAAATGAGTGGATCAAACAACAAATTATAAAAAGAATTAATTATTTCATCCTAGATAACAACAATAATGAAACAACTTACTAAAACCTAAGGGATTCATTCAAAGAGGTTGTCAGGGAATATTATATCTTTAGATGCTTACATGAATAAATTAGAGAAAGAGGAAATCAATGAATTAAATATGCAAGCAAAAAGAGAAAGAACAAATCAAAAACCCTCAACTAAATACCATATTAGAATTCTAAAAATTAAAGGAGAAATTAATAAAATTGAAAGCAAAAAAACTATTGAATTAATAAATAAAACCAAGAGTCAGTTTTATGAAAAAAAACAATAAAATTGATAAACCTTTGGTCAAATTGATTTTAAAAACAGAAAGAAGAAAACCAATTTGCTAGTATAATAAATGAAAAAGGTGAACTTACCACCAATGAGGAGGAAATTAAAGTAATAATTCAGAATTGATTTTCCCAACTCTATGCCAATAAATTTGACAATCTAAGTGAAATAGACAAATATTTACAAAAATATAAGTTGCCCAGGTTAAATGAAGAGGAGATTAAATACCTAAACAACTTATCTCAGTAAAAGAAATTCAACAAGCCATCATTGAACTCCCTAGGAAAAAATATCCAGGGCCTGATGGATTCACAAGTGAATTCTATCAAACATTTAAGGAACAATTGGTTCCAATTCTATATAAATAAACTCTTTGGGAAAATAGGTGAAGATGGAACTCTGTCTAACTCTTTCTATGTCACCAATATGGTACTGATACCTAAACCGGGAAGAGTTAAAATGAGAAAGAAAATTATAGACCTATCTCTCTGATGAATATAAATGCAAAAATCTTAAATAAAATCTTAGCAAAACAATTACAAGAAGTTATCACTAGGATAATACATTATGATCAAGTAGGATTTATCCCAGGAATGCAGGGTTGGTTCAATATTAGAAAAACTCTTAGTATAGTTAATTATATCAATTACAAACCTATCAGAAATCATATCATTGGGGCAGCTAGGTGGCATAGTGGATAGAGCACCAGCCCTGGAGTCAGGAGTACCTGAGTTCAAATCCGGCCTCATACTCTTAATAATTGCCTAGCTGTGTGGCCTTGGGCAAGCTAATTAACTCCATTGCCTTGCAAAAAAAACCTAAAAAAAAAGAAATCATATGCTTATATCAATAGATGCTGAAAAATTTTTTGACAAAATACAGCACCCATTCCTACTAAAAACACTAGAGAGTGTAGGAATAAATGGACTGTTCCTTAGAATAATAAGCAGTATCTATCTGAAACCATCAACAAGCATTATATTCAATGAGGATAGGCTAGATGCATTCGCAGTAAGAGCAGGAGTAAAACAAGGATACCCATTATTACCACTACTATTCAATATTGTTTTAGAAATGTTAACTTCAGCAATAAAAGAAGAAAAAGAAATTGAAGGAATTAGAATTGGGAAGGAAGAGACAAAACTCTCACTCTTTGCAGATGACATGATGGTATACCTAGAGAATCAAAAAAAATCATCTAAAAAACTACTGGAAACAATGAGCAACTTTAACAAAGTCACAGGATATAAAATAAACCCTCATAACTCCTCAACTTTTCTATATATGACTAGCAAGATACAGCAGGAAGAGCTAGAAAGAGAAATTCCATTCAAAGTAACCACAGACAATACAAAATACTTGGGAGTCTATTTGCCAAGGCAGACTCAGGAACTTTTTGAAAACAATTACAAAACACTTCTCACACAAATAAAATGAGATTTAAATAACTGGGCAAACATCAACTGCTCATGGATAGGTTGAGCTAATATAATAAAAATGGCAATTGTACCAAAACTAAACTACCTGTTTAGTGCCCTACCAATCAATATTCCAAAAAATTATTTTAACGAGTTAGAAAAAGTTGTAAGTAAATTCATATGGAGAAATAAAAAGTCAAGAATTTCCAGGGGAAAAATGAAAAAAATGAAAATGAAAAAATGTACAAAAGAAAGTGGCTTAAACCTACCAGATCTAAAAGTATATTATAAAACATCAGTCATCAAAACTGTCTGGTATTGGCTAAGAAATTAGGTGGTGGACCAGTGGAATAGAATAGGTACAATAGCAGGAAATGATTATAGAAATCTGCTGTTTGATAAACCAAAAGAGTCCAGCTATTGGGATAAAAACTCTCTGATAAAAACTTCTGGGAAAATTGGAAGTTAGTATGGAAGAAAACTCGATTAGACCCATACCTCACACCCTATACCAAGAAAAGATCCAAATGGATACAGGATTTAGACATAAAAAGCAATATTATAAGCAAACTAGAAGATCAAGGAGTACTTTATCTGTCAGATCTATGGAAATGGAAGCAGTTTATGACTAAGGAAGAGATGGAGAACATCACTAAAAACAAGCTAGATGATTTTGATTACATTAAATTAAAAAACTTTTGCGCAAACAAAACCACTGTAACCAAGATCAAAAGAGATATAGTAAACTGGGAAACAATCTTTACAACTAGCATTCCTGACAAAGGATTCATTTCTAAAATGTACAGGAACTGAGTCAAATTTAAAAAAAAAAAAACAAGCCCAAATTGACAAATGGTAGAAAGGCAAATTTACAGATGAGGAAACTAAAGCAATCCATAATCATATGAAAAATTGCTCTAAATCATTACTTATTAAAGAAATGCAAATTAATGCATCTCTGAGGTACCACCTCACATCTCTCAGACCAGTCAATATGACCAGAAAGGATAACAATCATTGTTGGAAGGGTTGTGGGAAATCTAGGACACTAACACATTGTTGGTGGAGCTGTGAACTCATCTAACCTTTCTGGAGAACAATTTGGAATTACTCCCAAAAGGCAACAAGAATGTGCATACCCTTTGATCTAGCAATATCACTACAGGGTCTATACCCTGAAGAGATGATGAAAAAGGGTAAAAATATCACTTGGACAAAAATATTCATAGCAACCCCATTTGTGGTGGCAAAGAATTGGAAATCAAATAAATGTCCTTCAATTGGGGAATGGTTTAACAATCTAGTATTTGTGTGTCATGGAACTCTATTGTTCTATTAGAAACCAGGAGAAATGGAAATTCAAGGAAGCCTGGAGGGATTTGCATGAACTGATACTGAGCAAGATGAGCAGAAGCAGAAAAACATTGTAAACCGTAACAGCAACATGAGGGTGATGATCAGCCTTGATGGACTTGCTCATTCCATCAATGCAACAATCCAGGACAATTTGGGGCTATCTGCAATAGAGAATACCATCTGTATCCATAGAAAGGATTGTGGAGTTTGAACAAATACCAAGAACTATTACCTTTAATTTAGAAAAAAAAACCTGATATTTTATTATATAATCTTGCTATCTGTTACATTTTATTTTTCTTCCTTAAGGATTTCTCTCTCATTACATGCAATTTGGAACAATGTATACCATGGAAACAATGTAAAGACTGGCAAATTGCCTTCTGAGGGGGGTGGGGGGAGGGAAGCAAAATTAGGGGAAAAAATTTTAAAACTCAAAATAAATGTAAAAAAATCTTTAAAAGGAAAAAAAAAGTTTGGAATTGATTATGCAGCATAGGAAACACTAGCAAAGGACCACCCAGAATGCCATGCCCTCATAAGAGAGGATGCTGTGCACTATGAGCAAGGCATAATGGTGTAGCTCAAAGGAAACATGAGATATTTAAGTTTAGAGAAACCACCTCAGGCATTCACATGGATTAGTTGTACCCTACCTGTGGTAGAGCATTCTGAGCTCGTATTGGTCTAATCAGCCAATTGGATACACTATAACTTGTCTCTAATATAGTGATGTCATTTTGGTCTTCTTCATTGAAGAAGGACAAGAACCAACCAATCAACCAACCATACACATCCCTATGGCAGGCATTGTGATAAGCACTAAAGATATAAAGCCAAAAAATAATACAGCCTTTGACATCAAGGAGTTTCCAATTTCTTGTGAAGGAAACAACATATATTCAGATAAATAAAGTAAGGAGGGTAGGGGTAGAGCACTAATAATTTAAAGAATGCAAACTTCAAAATTGATGACAATCTGTTATCACACCTTCTTTCATTTTCCATCAATTCACAAAATATTCATCCACAGCATCCAAATTATCTGAAACAATTTTTTACTCAGAGGAAAAGCCATATGATAATGCCCTTTCACCTCTTACTGCATCACAAAAGCTCCCTTCTAACTCTTTAGCAAACCTACCTCTCAAATGAGTTTGCAGTGAATTTCCCAAGATCAACACCAACATCTTTCATCATAGCTTTAATTCAAGACGTACTGGCACTTTTAGGCAACAGGACCAGCTGTACATACAAAATGCTTGTCTAAGAACTCTCTGCAAGATCCAGGCTTCTTAACATACTTGCTCAAGCATGAATGAGTACAACATCTCCTTGGAATCTCTGGTCAGATAGAGGCAAGTGCAGAGCCCAGTTGAGTTCTGCATTCCACATCAAGCCAAAATACCTTTCCCCTTTGGGATTCCTTTTAGATGTTATTCCAAAGATTTGGAGGGTCAAACGCAAGGCTAACTAACAGCTTAGTCCCCAGCATCCTGACAGCATAATTAATATTGTCAACTTTATGAAAATGTGATGGTACCATATCAGTGTCTCATTACAAACCTGCTCTCTTTTTAGGAGCCACCAAAACTGGGAGGAAATTTTTCTCAAATCACTTGGCATTAATTCATTTTATTGATGCTTTGTGGAGTTAAGGCTAAAGCAGCAGTGCAATTCTCAGTGTTATTAGAATTGTTCTCCCCTCTGATGGTTAATTATTAACCATTGCCACAAGGTTAAAAATAATTTAATCTAGGGTCCATCTAGTAGCCTGAAATACCTGCTGAATTTATTCAGAGTTATTTATGGAAACTTTCCAAAGGTTTTAGATCAGGGATGTCAAATTCAAAAAGAAACTAATCCCTGCTGTCTCATGTTGACTTAGAAAACCACAAAATAACATTATCCATGTTATATTGTATTTTTACTTATTTTGCTAAAAAATTTCTCAATTATATTTTAATCTGATTAGTACAGCTCTGCTGCAAGTTTGATACCTCTCCTTTAGAGAATTATAATAACTTCTCTGAGAAACCAGGTTTTCTCAAGGGAATTGGCAAGCTATAGCACAGAGATAGCACTGGACCCATTACCACAATACTATCTCTTATCTAAAGAAAAGATGCATTTGATAAAATGAAGCTCCCTTCTCAGAAAGCATCAATGTACCTGATAGAATCATAACTAGGAATTTCTGAGCCAAAATCAAGTATCACAAATTGTACCTGAGGCTCTAATACAAAGACCCACTTAGATGAAGAATGACAAGAATAGTCATCATTCTAAGAAGGGAAGACAGATTGCCCAGCAAAAAGTACAAAAGGGAGACTGTCATGAGAAAATAAGAAAATAAGAGAGAGACAGAGATGGAAAGAGAGAGAGGGAGAGAGAGAGAGAGAGAGAAAGAGAGAGAGAGAAAATCCATTTTGTATTTTCAGTTAGGCATTTTCCACAAAGGTTTCTCTCAGTGGAAGCTCAGAGCTGAAAAAAAAAGATTTATTCACTTTTAAAAATTTAATTTAATTTGTAATTCCCCAAATCCCTTTTGTTGAGTGGTAAAAGAGGTCATTTTTTTTTGCCTCATTTCTTACCTAGCCTTAATCACTGAATGGGCATTGCCTCAGACAAAGGGAAAGACCTTAGCTTTAAAAGGCCAAGAGAAATCTTGGACCATCTCTTATCATCCTGATCTATATTTTACCCATAGAAGCAGATGGCTCCAGAGGAGAAAGTGAAGCTAGTAACTTTGCTCAATCCTGCCTCACTTAAATCCAAGTTACTTGCAAGTCAAGTTATCAACTTCCTGATGTAATCAGTCCTCTTCCAAAACAAAGCACAAAACAAATAACAACAATATCCAGACTACTAAAGCAAGATGGTTGCTGAACCTCCAATGGCCATACTAACTTCTTAGGTTTGAATATTAACTTCTACACTCCTCTCCCAGAAGGGCTGTTGTTCATCCATATGAACAGCTCAGAAAATGTCAAACAAATTCTCCCATCTAAGACCCCAGGAAAATAGATTTAGAGCTAAAAAGAGATCTCAGAGGCCATCTTACTCAGTTTCTTCATTGGCACAAAATTGTCCAAAGTCACATGGACAGGAAGCACTAGAAGAAGGATTTTTTAGATCCTTGTTTCCCAGAACTAGGGTTATTCCCACCATGCCACACAACTTTTCAATAATCAATAGTCAATAAAATTTATCAAGTGCCCACTGTACTAAGCAGTGGGGATATAAAAATTAAAAAAAAGTAAAAAGTCCTTGTCTTCAAAAACATTATAATCTAATGGGGGGAAGACAACAAACACACATAAAAGAAAACTAAGAAGTAGGAGAAAGAGAGGGAGGTAGCTGAAACTGGGGCCTGGTGGAGAAAAAGATGTCCAAAATGAGTACTACTGCCAAGTGGGAAATGGGAAGATGCCTGAGATATCAGTGCTGTTACTCCTCTTTAAATGGAGTTAATCACTTTTCCCTCCAGCAGAGCAGAAGGTATTGATGAAGTGTGAGTAACAAGGCTGACTGTATCATGATGAGTGTGCTAAAGGGAGGGGAAGAAGCCAAGAAAGTCCACAATGAGATAGAGCTCATAAATCTTCAATGGCACCCACTTCATGAGATTGTTGTGAGAAAGCAATGAGATAACCTATGTAAGGTTCTTTGCAAACTTTAAAATGGTAGGTAGCAATAAAAGAAGAAGAGGAGGAGAAGGAAGAAAAGGAAGTAGAGACAGAAGAGGAAGAGAATAATGAGGAAAAGGAGGAGGAGGGATGATAAAGAGAAAGAGGAGAAAAAGAAAGAGGCTAAGAAACAGAAGCAGTTTAACCTGCTCTGTCTTTCTGACCTAGATGAGTTATTCTTCATTAGGCAGCCTACCACCACCCACCTCCCAGAAGCTCACCATATTTAGTATGAACATAGATTTAGTATGAACATATGATGATCTTATAGCCCTATTACAGCTCATAACGTTGAGTTAAAGTGATCCTATCCCCCCTCCCAATAGCAGGAATTACAGGTATATGCCTCCATTCCAGATTTAGAGAAAGTATTGCCCAATTCGCTATAGCCAAGATGAATATCTATAATTTTCTCAAGAATTCTCAAAGCATCTACTAAATACTCTGTGTCCTAGGCATTGGGAACATGGAAAAAAATGAAACCATGTCTTCAAGAAGCTTGCATTCCATCATATGTGTGTGTGTGTGTGTGTGTGTGTGTGTGTGTGTGTGTGTGTGTGTGTGTCTGTGGGGGGTATATATATAGAGATGTATAGATAGATGCAAAAGATATACAAAATTGGTACATTTCCATAAACTTTTATCACATCACACCTATCATAGAATTGAAATGTTTGCCTAAGGAAATGACAGAACCGGAATCACTATAAGACAAGCTAGTCCATACTGGATCCAAAAAAACTTGCAGCATACATAAAAAAGAATATTTTGGCAGCTGAGCTAGCATTCTCATTCTCCATAAAATACTTGCATGACAGAGTTTGATCCCAAGATTTTGGAAACTCTTCTGAGATCTCACAGCATGTATAGAGGATCTCAGAAGTCATCTAACCCAACTTGTATCTGTTTTTTGGTTTTTGGTTTTTTTTTTTTAGTTTTTGCAAGGCAAGGGGGTTAAGTGGCTTGCCGAAGGCCACACGGCTAAGGTAATTATTAAGTGTCTGAGACCAGATTTGAACTCAGGTACTCCTGACTCCAAGGCCTTGCCTATATAACAGTCATCCATTTCCCAGAGGTCTGTAAACAGGAATTTGCACGAGAAGTCCAAGTAAATGGATACAACACCAGGATTCAAAATGGTTGATCAATGAAGTGCACAATACTATTTGTTTTATATAACCACGATTTCTTGATGTAAAGGCTCTTTTGTAAATAACAGTTCTTTTGAGTATGCATAGAGTAATGTCCCTGATGCCATTTCATATGTGGAATCTGGAGCACAGACACACATTCTATGACTGTCTACTTACTATGTGGTAAAGAAAAAGGACTTTTGGTTGACTGTTAAGGTAGCATGGAAAATAAAAAGGGCACTGATCAGCAAAATCTAGCCTTTCTTTTTCTTGGTGATGTGCAAAGCAAGGACTGCTAATAAACAAGTATTGGAGATGAAAAGGACTAAACTAACCAACATTGAAGAGATCTTGTAAGGACCAGCAATGGGAGCTCATTTCAGATTGCTGACAATATAGCTCTGAAAGGTGACCCAGAGGACCCAGTCAGTCAATAAAGATTTACTAATTGCTGACAATATGACAGCCTAGCAGTCCATCAAACACTACACTGATTGTTTTAATAAGCTGAGTTAAGCAGTTTAGGCAATTTTCAGATTTTCAGTTTTTTCTTCTCATTAGCTCCCCTACAATTTAACCACATTCTCTGAAATATTTAAGAAAAGAAAAAAAAAAAACAAAGGGAAGTCAGAGTCAATAGAATGAGAGATAGTGAAAAATCATCAGAAATTTCTCCAGAGGCTCTAATGGTCCCTGAGTAACCCTCAGTTTAAAGGAGCACAGTAGGATCTGAACCATCCAATGGAATTATAACTAATAATTAGCCACAGAGTTCCAAGAACAGCTATCAAATTCAAGAGAAAGTGTCTTCCATTTTCTTTCTAAGTTAAAGATAATTTCCAGTTCTTGAATCATCTGGAATCCTTATCCTGAGATTGGTCATACTATACCACACTAGCCTAGACCCTTTAGATGCCCAGGTCCAGCTACTCAATGACTATTTATCTCTTTGCCAATGAATAAAAAATATTTGACTAAGACATATTTATTAGTGATATTTTAGAGGGGAATTGTTATTCAGATGGGATCTCTGAGGTCCCTTCCAACTAGGAACAATGAAAAGACAGTGAAAAAAAGCAACATGAAAGAAATAAACTTCTTTGAGCACTACTATTGAGAGGTACTGTGCAATACTACAAATATTATCTTATTTGAGGCTCACAATAACCTAGGAGATAGTTGTTACTATAAATTCTCATTTTACAGTTAGAGAAACTGAGGCAGGCAGAGGTTAAATGACTCACCCAGGGACACAAGGTTAGCAGTTTTCTGATATTGGCTTTGAACTCAGATCTATCTGAAGTTCCACTGTGTCACCCCATTTCTGAGATTTCAGAACTTCTATCTTTTTCCTATGCATATCCACAAGCTGCAAAAATCTTAAGCCCAGATATGAAAATTTAACTCCAATTCTGATCTTTGTGATCAAGCCAGCTATGAAACAGCCTGCTTTTTAGGAGGTCTATGACTAATGTTTTCATTGCACAGAATCACAGAAATAAGAGATGGAAAAGATTTATTAAGTCATCTTGCACTTGGCCCCTGCCAGAAAAAGATTGATCCCAAAGGTATATGTGCTGTGGCTGCATCCAGGCTTGTTTTAAATGATCCAAGCAAGAAGACTCATGGCCTCTATCTCAGAACCACTTTGCATTCTGAATGCTCACCCACTTCACTAAGCTCTCTACTAAGATCCAGCCTCATTTTTATTTTTTTTTCATCTTCTTTCCTCTTACTCATCTCAAATTAGAGTTAGAAAGTTGAAAGAGATCTCAAAAGGAGAATCAGAAAAATCAAAGAATTTTAGTGGTGGGTGGGACCTTTAGGATCATGTAGCCCAGTTCCCTCATCAATGGGGAAACTGAGGAATAGGAGTTGAAGTGACTAGTAGCCAGTGACAGTCAACAAGCATTTATTATTCACATACTAGCAATACAAGCAAATAGAATGATAGTGCTTGCCCTCAAGGAGTTTACATTCTAATGGGGAAAGACAACAACAAAGAAAGAAGTTGGAAAGGGAGAGGGGCGTGGGGAAAAATGAAGATATGACTAGCCTGGCTACTCTTATTCCTAAAAGGAGTCATCCAATCAGAAAGACAGGTTTCAAGGCAGAAGAGAACTTCAGAGGTATGAATTTCAGAGCTGATATAACCTTTTAGAATGAGGAGATTTCTGGATCAGGGTAACCTTGAACTAAGACTCACATAATTATACTATCTTCAGTTCTTCCTTCTTTTTGATTATTAGCAGTGAGAGATAATAGGAAAAAAAGAAAATTATCTTCTGTGGCAGAAGCAATCTCATATCCTCTACCCTCAGGACTAACTATTTAGGCTTGGTTTTTTTTTAATAGGTTATTAGAACCATCCATGAGATATAGTTGACTCAAGAGATGAAAGTCCCAGGAGGTTTGACATTATTTGCTGGTTTTCTGAGTTCAAAATAACCCAGATCTTCATGCAGCCTCTCTAATGCTTGAAAAATGGTTCAAAATAGACAGCTCAAGCAAGAGAGTTTTATTTGGCTGAATCAATTCAAAGGGTACTCAATGCCTGTCCTTACTGAAATTTATTTGCCTGCAATTTCCTTCTGCTATATATTGTCTTCTTTTGGTCCAATTTGCTCAAGAATCTTTACTGTTACTGTTCAGTTGTTTCAAGTTGTGACCAATTCATCATGACCCCATTTTTGTAGTATTTACTTGGCAAAGAAGCTAGAATAATTTGTCATTTCCTTCTACAATTCATTTTACAAATGAGGAACTGAAACAAATAGGGTTAAGTGACTTGCCAAGGGTCACAGAGCTAGTAAGTGCTTGAAGCTAGATTTGAATTCTTGAAGATACTTTCTTTTTTTTCTGGTGAAGATCAAATTTAAAGCACTTTGCCAACCTTAGCACATAATATTAATATAAATAGTTAATATTGTTCCCATTATCATCATTCTCTAAGTATCTAGCCTCAGTACCTCTCTTGAACTTTACTTTCTTCTCTCTAACTTTGAAGATACTTTCTAACTCCAATATAGTACTCTATCCATGGAGTTAACCAGCTGGGAAATCACCAACCACCTTGACTTTTGTCTTGCCACTGGACACCAATGTCTTTGGAGGAGGGAGTGAGGCTGATGACTTTATTCAGAGCTCTGCATCATTTAAATCATTCCAAATCAGGACATCACCCTTATGATGTTCATTTTAAACAATTATTAAGTGCACAAATATCTGGGTATACTCTAGAGACAGTAAATAAAATATTAAGGAGTTGTCTTATGTACTACATAATTTTGTTATCTCTAATATTTTATTTCTTCCTCAAGGATATGTTTTTTTCTCTCAACACATTCAATTTTGATCAATATATAGCATGGAAACATTCTGGGGGGGGGAGGAAGGAAGGAAGGGAGGGGGAGGAAAAAATTGTAAAATTCAAAACCTTACTGAAAAATGATAGGTAGAGAATAAATTTCAATTAACATTTTGTTCTAATATCAAATCTGAGTTCAGTCTAGAACACCCTGAGAACTATCATTTTAAAAAGAGTGTACATCTTAAAAATTCCTCTGAAAAATAAGAATAGATTATCTGAGAAGGTAGTCTAATGTAGCTGGAACAATAGGCAAGGTAATATTTAATAATAAAAGATGTAAAATCCTTCACAGATTCAAAAAAATCAACTTGTACAAAATGGAAAAGCATGGTTAGATAGTAATCCATCTAAAAAAGATATGTGAGTTTTACTGAACTGCAAGTTCTGTATGAATCATTAATTTGAAGTGGAAGCTTTCCTCCCCCTCAACCATCCACCCTGGACTGAGCTGTATGCTATCCTAATTGGTGGGTAAGTGAGAACTCACCTCAACATGCTATATCTTGCCAGCCTCAAATAATGAATCATATCATATCCAGGCATCTTCCAGGACACCAGAGCCTCCCCAGCAGGATGATTTTGACATCTGCACTGTAATCATTGATACCCTACACACACACACACACACACACACACACCACTCCATGTTCTTACTCTGGAAATGATAGCCAAATCAAAATGATCATTAGTACTGAAAATGGTGTGATAATCTATTGTCATTAACAATTGCTATAGCTGCCCAAATAAAAGTTCTCTTCCCTGTGTGTCTATATACTGTATCCCCCTAATAGAACATAAGCTATTTGATATCAAGGAGAGTCTCCCTTTGGCATCAGTATACTCAGGGCTACTTGATATTAAGGAAGATTTCCCTTTAGTCTCTGTATACTCAAAACTAATGTTATACTTAGCACATAGTAGCACATGCTTAAGCAAGTCCTTACTGATATACTGAATGAGTGGGTAATAGAAAGGATTTAGCTAGGGTAGGATTTGATGCTTCCTATCCAAATCTGATTCTATAAAGTTGGTTATCTACTTTTCGGTGACTATCACCCACAAATAAATTCTGAAGTCTTTAACCTGGCTTTAACCATGAATCTCTGTACTTTACCCTTCTACCCAAATACATGAGCATTTTTGCCTTCTCCCCCATTACTCAGAGGAACATGTTCTATACTTGAGCCAAATTGGACTAATTGTTGTTCAATATTTTCTTGACTTTGGATCTTTGTTCACTTTATTCCCCACATCTATAATGTCTTCTCCTCTTTACAACCTTACCTATCTTTGTTTTTTAGAAATCAAATACTAAATTAAAGTTACTATCTCCATGAAACCTTCTCTGACATCTTAAATCCAAACTTCATTCTATTTTGCATGCATAGCTTCTCCTCATCCTCCAGTAAACTCCTTAAAGCATTAGAAAAAGTCCTCATGTGGAGTTCAATTCAAAAGTTGATTAAATCTTTATTAAGAATCTATATAGGGCGGCTAGGTGGAGTAGTGGGTAAAGTTCGGGCCTTGGAGTCAGGAGTACCTGGGTTCAAATCCTGCCTCAGACATTTAATAATTACCTAGCTGTGTGGCCTTGGGCAAGTCACTTAACCCCATTTGCCTTGCAAAAACCTAAAAAAAAAAAAGAATCTATGTCAAATGTAAAGAACTATGTTTAATCTAGGAACTTAAAGACTACAAAAAGACCTTGAGGGGGCAGCTAGGTGGTGCAGTGGATAGAGCACCAGCCCTGGAGTCAGGAGTGCCTGAGTTCAAATCGGGCCTCAGCCACTTAACCCCATTGCCTTGCAAAAACTAAAAGAAAAAAAAAGACCTTGTCAATTAATAAGAATTTATTAAGTGTCTACTATGTATTATGGTAAATTTTAGGGATACAAAGAAAAGCAAGACATTCCCTATTATCAAGGAAATCACAGTGTAATGGGGCGGGGAAGAGGGGAAGAGAAAGAAAGACAATATGAAAGCAACCATATGCATATACATAGAGAGAGGAAAGGGACTAACATCAAGGATGATGAGGAAAGATTTTTTGTAAAATGTACAATCTTACTTGTGACTTATAAGATCAGGAAGCCAAGAGGTAGAGATGAAAAGGAAGGATTTCTGAGAACGAGAAAATGCTCAGAATTGGTAGATAATTTGAAAATTAAGAAAGTACTAAGGACTAAAGGGTATCAGGGGGATCTAAGCTGAATCTTGAAAAAAGATGAGGATTTTAAGAGGTCGAGATGTATTCCAGGCACAGGGGGCAGTATGTCCAAAGTCAGAGATTGGAGTGTTGAATTTAAGATAAAAACTTAAGAATCCAAATTAGAACATGAGTAGATAGATGAAGACAAATAATAGGAAAGTCTTCTGAAAAGGCTGATGGGAGGCAGATTGCTGGAAACTGAAGAGTTTGCATTTTATCCTTGTTTTTTGTTTTGTTTTGTTTTTTAGTTTTTTTGAAAGGCAATGGGGCTAAGTGGCTTGCCCAAGGCCACACAGCTAGGTAATTATTAAGTGTCTGAGGTCAGATTTGAACTCAGGTACTCCTGACTCTAAGGCCAGTGCTCTATCCACTGTGCCACTTAGCCGCCCCCAAACTCTAAACCCCTTTTAACTTTTTTTTTAGGTTTTTACAAGGCAAATGGGGTTAAGTGGCTTGCACAAGGCCACATAGCTAGGTAATTATTAAGTGTCTGAGGCTGGGTTTGAACTCAGGAACTCCTGACTCCAAGGCCAGTGCTCTATCCATTATGCCACCCAGCCACCACCCCGCCCCTGCATTTTATCTTAAAGACAAAAAGAGCCACTTGAGATTTTTGAGAAGGGGGAGTGACATAATCAAACCAGTGATTTAGGAATAACCCTTTGGCAGATGAATTGAAAGATATATATTAGAATAGAGAGACTGTAGGTTATGAGACCAATTAGAAAGATAATTCAATAATGTCAGTTGGAAGATGATAGCAGTCTAGAAAAGAGTAGTGGCACTCTAAGCAGAAAGAAGAGAATGGATAGGAAATATGTTGCTGGCAACTAATTAGATAGGTTAGATGAGAGACTATGTTGGGGAAAGTATAGGTGTCCTCCTAAGAGAAATGAGGAAGTTAAGAAGTAAGGTAGAATTAGGTGAAGAAAAATTATTTCCGGTTTGTCCATCCATATTGAGATAAAGATTACAAAGGAAAAATCTAATGGAAAAGTCTAACAAGCAGTCATCAATCAGTCAGTAAGGATTTTTAAATGCCTCTCATGTGCCACCCACTATGCTAATTGCTGGAGATATTAAAGAAAAGGCAAAAGATAGTCTCTGCCCACAAGGAGTTCACAATCTAATGAAAGAGATTAGCATGCAATAATGAAGAGCAAAATAAGCAGAACCAAAAAAAGCATTATCCACAGTAAGAGCAATATTGTTTTAAGAACAACTTTGAATAACTAAGACATTTTGAATATTATAATACCCAAATTAACTTCAAAGGTCCTGTGAAGGAAACCACTATCTGTATCCAGAGAAAGAATTGATAAATAAAAGCTATTTTTGCTTAATTTTCAAGGGAAGAGGAAAGAGAGAAAAAAAAGAAAAAAGTCACATGATAACTTCATTATAGATTTATAGCTTCATGTGAAAATATGCTATTTAATTCTACTATTATAGAAATATTTGTTTTAATTGATAAATTAAAAATAAAATAAAGAAATTATGTACAAACAAGCTATATATACAGGATAAATTTTAAGTAATCTACAAAGGGAAGACAGTTGAATTAAGAGGGTCTGAGAAAGACTTCCTGTTGAAAGTAGGATTTTAACTGGGACTTGAAGAACTATAATTCAATAGATAGATTAGGGCTGGATATGAAGATATGGGAGTCATCTGCAGAGAGTTGATAATTAAGCCCATGAAAACAAATGAGATCATTGAGAGAGCATTGGAGAGAAAACAGGACCCAGAAGGGCTCATATTTGGTGGGAAGGAGATGGATACTAATTCAGAAAAAGAAACTAAGAACTGAGTTGTCAGATAAGTAGGAGGAAAGCCAAGAGAGAGCAAGAGTCAGAAGAAAAGAGTAACACAGGAGAATGAGTGGTCAATTGAATCTAGAGGGATTTGACTTATCCCGTGAAGACTCAGAGGATAGAAGAATTAGTAGATGTATAGAGGAATATATAGAAGTTTCTGATAAAGTTAAGTAAAGTGCAGGAGCTACCTCCTGAGGCAGCCAGTTCTCCTTCAATGGAGTTCAAAAAGTTGAGATCAGATGGCCAATTGTCATGGAAATTATAGAAAGAATTTCTGTTCAAGTATGAGTTAAATCAAATGATCTCCAAAGTCCCTCCTAAGTCTGAGATTTTGTGATTCTGTCCAAGACCCTATGGAGTAAACTAAATATTTTACCCCTTTTTTAGAAAGGATAGAGAAGAAATTCATAATACCTGACATTCACACCTCCCAAAGTACCCAAGATTAATTCATAATTCATTAGGAACATAGATTTAGAGATGGCTTAGATGTTATCTAGTCCAAGCCTCTCAATTTATAAATAAGATAACTGAAATTCTGAGAGTTTGAAAGCTATCTACCTGTTATCATAGGTAATAAATGGAAGAGACAGGGTTAAACCCAAGTAGCATGATGCCAAAGGCAGTACTCTTTTTGCTGCCCCATGTATAGCATAAGTGGAAAGTGCATTAATCTTTAACCAAGAGAATTAGGTTCTAGTCAAAACTCTATCTTCCAATAAGTTACACGACCTTTGGCAAATTACTTCATTTCTCTGGGTCTTGGTTTCTTCATTTGTTTAAGTAAGGGGTTCAAACTGATCATCATTGTCTAAGATAACTTCAAACTCTAAAATTTTATTGATTTTTGTTACTTTCCTAGGATTCTGCAAAAGCCAAGTTTCTAGTATCACGTATAAGGGATGTCTTTGAACCCTATTTAGAAGCCAACCCCAAAAGCTACAGCTACTCATCTGTCATCAAGAAATTAACTTAAACCTGCTGGGAAGAGTGAGGCCTGTTTTGGTGACCAATGCTCTTTGCCTCTTTCCTCAGGGTCCCCATCTGACAAACATAAGATCACAGATTTGGAGCTGTGAGGGATTTAGAGACCATCTCAACCAATTCCTTCATTTTACATGCAAAGGTTGTGAGACCCAGAGGTTAAACTAAAACAAGGTCTCCATAGCAATTGGTGTTTATAGTCGTCTCTCTTTGATGAGCAATTCTCACATCCCCAGTTTTGTCACTTGGTGGATTTTTCTCAATCCTTTGAGTCTCAGAATCATTTTTACTGCCTTTGAGGCTGCTCCAGAAGGTCAGTCCATTCCAAGAGGCACCAGGGACTTTCTTTACAAGGCAACCCAGGTCATTTGTCATCATGGAAGGAGCCAAGGTAGCAAAGTCAGCTAAACTAGCAAACACAAAAGCTCAGCTCCTTGTGGCTGTACAACCTGCCAGTCACTGGGTAACCATGACCTTGGCTAAGGGAGAGACTGCAGGGGTAAAGATGAAGTGTGATGTGAGCATTCATCTTTAGCCAAGAGAACTAGGTTCTAGTCAAAACTCTATGGGGATGGGAATAGTCTAGGAGAGTATAGAGCATTAGGATCTGCCTAATGCAAGATGCCCTCAATGCTGAGGTTTGGTTGTCTTTTTTGTAAAATTTGTCTTTCATTTATGAGATTCTTCCACAAAAAAAGGAAATTGACTACCATACTAGATTAGCACATGAATATTACTCTCCAAAAGAGTGGGATCCCATCCATCTTTCAGCCAGCTGACTTCATTAAACCACACCTAGTAACACTAAGCCTGTTGTTATCCATGAGAGAAAGGCAGACAAAATCTCTCTTTCCCAAAGGGATAGGATTTTCCTTTCCAATCTATTCAATTTCAATCTCTCTCTCTCTCTCTCTCTCTCTCTCTCTCTCTCTCTCTCTCTCTCTCTCTCTCTCTCATACACACAAACACATAGACACAGACACATGTGCACATACACACACTCATCACATACAAAGAGACCTGCCCTTGAAGTAAGTCATTTTCTTCCCCTTTTTTCTTCCTCTGAAAATGGGGTTGGATTAGATGATCTTTAAGATAATCTCAAAGGGCCCTTCCAGCTCTAAATCCTGTTTTTCCCCATGATGAACAGGTAACCTCCTGCTAAAGGATGGAGGAAATTGATTTCACTCCTACCAGGTAGACCTCAACCAATACTCTTACTCTGACTAGATTGAGCTGGGTGTTATGATGACATTTATTGAAATGGTGACAGATATCACATCCACCACCAAAACAATGTGCCTGTGACATTTTCACCTCCTCATTAGCCTTGTGCCCAATATATTGTGCCTCATAGAATCTTACCGATATAGAGCTGGAAGACATATTAAAAATCCTCAGATAATAAATTTCAAACCAGAAGGAATCTTCAAGATCATCTAGTCCAACCACTTTATTTTGCAGAAAAGGAAACTGTGGGTAACACAGTTCCTATCCATGTTTTGCCCAAGGTCACATAAATAGGAAGTGGTAGTCAAGAATAGATTTCAATTCTTTGGATCTACAAATCCACAACACTTTCACTACACAAGTATTATGTTCTGTCAAGGGGGTAATTTCTTGAATTATATTTGATGATGATGATAATGGTGATGATGATGATGATGATAATGACAATGATGATGGCTAACATGTATAGAGCACTTAAAAGCTTACAAAGCACTCTACAAATATTATCTTGTTTTATCCTCACAACAAAGCTGTAAGGTCAACTCTATTATTATCTCCATTACACAGGTGAAGAAACTAGAAATTAACTCATAGAGATATGAAATTAATAGTCCAGGTTCACATAGTTAAATCACAGCAAGTGTCTAAGGTCAGATTTGAAGTCAGGTCCAATACTCTGTCTAGTGTTTGACAGCTCTTCTGGCCTAGAGAAGCAGATTCTCCCAAGATGCTCATCTAAAACCCACAGAACCTTATTTATTAAACACATCTATTGACAAACATGCTTACTGAGTCATAGGACATTCATTTATTTATTCATTCATTCACTCAACAAACATTTTTAAGTGCTTATTATATGTCACACATTATGCTGGGCAGTGAGAATTCAGAGACAAGAAAAGAAATCTCGGCCTCCTGGCTTCTGGAAGCTCCTTCAAAACTTAGCACAAATCCTACCATCTGGGCTTCTCCAAGTTTTAATGTTTTAATCTGGAAGGAATCTTAGAAATTACTTGCTCTGACCCTCTTACTTTACAGATGAAAAAAACTGTGGGCCAGAAAAAGGAAATTATTCACATTATTAATTAGTGTCAAAGCTGAGGGAAAAAAACAAATTTAAAAATGTAAAACAACCACCCTTGAGTTCCTTAGCTCTTCAAGCCTAAATCCTTCCCATTCCATACAACTTCCTGCCTAGGGAAGTTAATTATCTCCCCAATAGTATTCTGTGTAGAAATCAGATTAGGTTTTTAAGATAAAAAAGCTCTTGTAACAAAAATGTTTAAAACTAATTGTTGATTAAGTACCAAACTGAGGGGCTGAGGGGAATGCAATTTGTGAGAAATTTTCACTGAAGAAATTTTCACAAGTCATTAATCTTCCAAGTTCTCTTCTCCATTTTTTTCCATCAGAACCTAGCTATATATTGCCCTACTTCTAGAAAGCCCAATTTATTAAGTTCCTACCATGTATCAGGAACCATGTTAAGTGCCGAGGATACAAGGAAGGGAAAAAAGTCCCTGCTCCTAAAGAGTTCAGAATCTATTGTTCAGTCATTTGAGTCATGTTGTACTCTTTTGTGACCCCATTTGGAGTTTTCCTGGTTGAGATACAAGAGGGGGGTAGCTGTTTCCTTCTCTAGGTCATTTTACAGATGAGGAAACTGAGGCAAAGAGGGTGAAGTGACTTGCTCAAGGTCACATGGTAACAAGATCACAAGTATCTGAGACTAGATTTGAACTCAGGTCTTCTTAACTCCAGGGTCAGTACCATATGTCCACTGAGTTACCTCATTGCATGAATCAGATTTGAATGAGCCAGAGTTGCATAGATTCATCAGTTTTATACTCTCCTCTGTAGTCATTAAAGTCCAATGGCAAGACAGCAGTCAGGACAATTGATGATAACTCAGGATGCAATGGATGCCTTGACAACTGCAATGTCTGACCAAACTCTAAGGTCTCCATAGCACTTGCTTCAACTCCCTTCAAGGTCATTGGAACAAACTGTTCTCATCAGCCCATTCTGCCAGAAGTCTTCATATGGGCATGACACCCCATGAGTTGGTTTCCCTCAACCTGATTTATTTAACCTTTGTGCTGAGGTGGTTTACCAGGTTGAGCCCACCACACCTGCTTCTTGGAGACAAGTGATAGTTGAGTGCCAGATAGACAGCAAAGGTGGATGAGAAACTCTGAAAAGAGCTCAACCAAAACCCTCACACCAGAGATTCTAGTTCTCCTCTAGTTCTCTTCCTATACTCCCCTTGAACTCCTTAGCTACCCAATGGGTGAAGAGAATACATAAAACGAACTTGGAAAGGAGAAGAGAGAATATCAAACTATATATTGCTATCCTGCAGCTAAGTAAGAAATTATGAAGGTATTAAATAAAAGAAATAGTTCTTCAATGACCACCTTTCCAACCAGGAGGGAAGGGTCCAAGGGACAGTGTGGATACTGTGTAGGTATGGTTCATTTATTCAATTGTCCACAATAATACCTTATTTTTCAAATCAAAAAATTAATAATCTGATAAGGTATATTCTTTTGAAAATTATCATTAATATTGAATTTTTTTAATCTAAGCTATGCCAGAAAAATCTGGACCTGTTATTATCAAAATCATAGACTATCCTAAGCCAGGGAAATGATAAAGATTTTAAAAAGCAGTGCCTCTATCATCAAACGACTTTTATTCTGGTGGGAAGCATTACATGTATATACAAGAATATTATATAAATTAAAATATAAACACATAAGAAGATCACATTTCTGTATGGTTCTGGGAATGGTCTAAGGGACAGAGGTTAGGCCTTGAGGTTAGAATGAACTGGATTCAAGTCCTACTTCTGATATCTACTAGCTCTGTGGCCATGAAGAGGTCATTTAATTTCTAGACAATTCTCCAAGACTATGAATTATAAACATATTATTGATCAATATCTGTATAAAGAGTATCCACTGTAGTTGCTCCTTAAAAAGCAATGAAATCAGAAATCCAAGTCAAGCCCCCTCCAAAAAAAGATGGTCCTTTCAGCCTTAGCCCTATCCTGACTCTGGGGCCCTGGTCTTCCTCCCATAGTCATTTTAGACTACATACTTATATCACTTTTGCTCTGGCCCCAGTGGGCAGGATAAAGAGTGGTCTCTAACACCTGGGTTCTTGACCACTGATGCAGGAAAACAGCAATCTTTGAGAAAGAGATGTCAAGGTCCAACAGGACATAGTTTTCCATCAAAACATTGTAAAATGAATAGAGGTTCACATGACGCCTATGTCTTGGTATGTGTTTGTTTTTTTAAGACAGCGGTCCACGTATCTGTAGTGGTACTTGCACACACGGCAGAGGGGTTACCATAGCAAATGTCATGCATTTTTTTGGTTGAATAGCAGGGTAAATAAGGACGCTAATGCAGCCTGTTCTGTTGCCGTGGAAATGCGACAACTTGGGCCCTCACCTTTTTGGAATATTATTTTATTCTTTGGGTTCATTACCCAATGAGGATTTTATGATCAGAGCTTTCACAGGCAATTTTGTGCTAGTTTAGAATTCTGTTGCTATAATAGAACTCACATAATTGAAAGGTTTCTTTGCCATTACATGAAAAACCAAAAAGGCGAGAAAATTTACAGATTATAGAAAAATGTTGTCTTCTCTGTGTTATTCCTAGACAGAATGTTAGTGGTTTAAAGTTAGACAGTTCTTTATATGAGAAGGTAATAGTTGCATGAAATATATATATACATATGTATATATATTTATATATAAACATATATATATAAAATCATTTTCATATATAATCAAATACACATATACGCTTTAAAGAAATAAAGAAATAAGTATTTATTAGTGATTTACAAATATTATTCATTTAATCCTCAAAATAAACTAAGAAGTAGGATCTATTCTACGTATATCTTTCTTTATTTGAATATTCAGGATAATGATTTTCATAAGCTATTTTTTATTTTGCTTTTTTTCTTTTTTGATGGAGGTGGGGAGGCTGGGGTCAGGGTTTATCTACCTAGATTAAGACTTGATTGATCAGATTTTTGTTTTATTTTACAACAATCAAAGAAATTAAAAATTATAAATGGCCACCTAGTCCACCCATCCATGAGTAAAAATCGCCTTTACAAAACACCAAATGAGAAATCATCTATCCTTTCTTCCAAGGTTTCCAGTGCCAAGAAAATCACTCCATTCTGAGGCAGCCCATTTCACTTTGTGATAATTCAAAGCTTTGATTTTGCTTTAAGTTTTTTCACTGCATCAACATTTATATTTCTGACTATTTTTTAATCTTCAATTAAAATATTAAAAAACATTCTATTGTCTTTTAGTTATTTTTCCACTGTTTTTTAACAGAATGGTTGATTTTTTAAAAGTCATAGTTATTTCACATAATAAGAAATGGAAAATTTCTATAATAGGTCTTATGGCATATTTTTAACCCTCCTTATTATCTCAGAAAAGAGCAAGAATTAATTTTCCAAATGATCATGCAACAAGTACCTAAACAGAGACAGAAATTCAAAAGGAAAGTAAGTCTGTGACCCTTTTTCCTGTTGATTATGTGTCAGATGAGGCTTGGGGTCCTACCTATATGTAGATTCCTTTCTGCTGGTTGAATACTCCTGCCTTCTTCAGAGAAGCACCTGCCATTCTCTTTGCTCATTTCTTATAAATTCACTTTCCCCAAATTCCTGGTTATAAGGAAATTTCTAGTGGTGAGCCAAAAGGGAACAGTTTTCTTTCTGAGAACTAGTTTGATTTTCATCTCTGAAACTGAGAATTGCATTACTAGCAGTGGTGAGAGAAGAAATGACACCATTTGATGTAACTCTTAGGAGGTTAAAGCAGTTACAGAACTTTTGTTCCCATAGACTGGCCTGTGGAAGAGTGAAAATCTGCACTTCAGTTTCGATAGACATCCAGAGAAGGGAAGGTGACAAGTGGCCATTTGTTAGATCCCCGTCTTAAGGTCTCTCCTATACTTGTAGAATACTGAAACTTCTCAAATAGTGCCAAAAATTCTGAATAGGAGTTGGCTAATTCAGAGCATTACTTTGATAAATAGTTATAAGGATACACGACTAAGCCTTAGACCAAATAAATAGTATGTTCATTCACTGTCCCTTGCTGAGACACTATGGCAGATATATGCATGAGAGTCTATTGGGTTTTTTTTTTTAACTTAAATTGAGGAACCTCAAACAATTGTTTACTTCTTCATTCACCCATTCATTCACTGAACATTTATTAAGTGATGACTATGTGTAAAGCAGTGAAGGAAGTGTGTGATGCTACTGACCCACTATAATTAGTATGTCTTTGAATGTTTTTCAAATAGTGATGAAATTGCAGATCCCTGCAAAATCTTAGCCTAGCCTCCGGCTACACCCCAATCCTGGCCAGCTGTTGTGCAAATGTGTATAAGAGGAATGAGTCAAAATTACTATATAAACAACAGAAAGCAGGTATCCTATGGATGGTGAATGAACATCCTTTGTATGTAAACCATGTTATACTATATCAGATAGTTGAATCCTCTGTCTTATATGTAATAATTGCAATCATATGAGCCTTAGAATCGTGATCAAAACAGATTAAGTTGCAGGTCCTTTTTGTAAGGGAAAAATGTCTGGGTTCATGAAAACTGGATGCTAACTAATGCAATGAAGTTGACTAAATTGATAATTTCTTCAACAGTCATGTTAGGAAAATAAACAGGTAGAAGGTCAATGCTCCCACAAACTGTCTCCAGTCCCTATGGTATCCATAGGCTCTTGAGGCTTTTCAGTGAGAAAATATGCTTTGGACCGGACCAAGGTCCTCCAGCTGATATAAATACACATCCTTTTGCACCCAAGGAAAGGATTACTATCTTGTAACCCCTTTCTATCAGTGTTGATCTAGCCTTGCCAGCCATTTCAGGGCTACTAATTGTAAGTCCAGCTAAATTCTGTCTCTATTTTGTTGTAGTAGAACACATTCTAGATGGTATAGAACTGTGGAGCAAGGAGGCTGTGGCAGGAGCTCTTGCAGGTCATTGTCAGGATTTCCAAAGAAGTAGCTACAGATATTCAAGTAGGCAGATAATTACTTTTTCTGTTAATGATATCAGCTACCTTCCCCAAGTCATCAAAATTCAACAGCAATGATGATAATATTTTGTCCTTCATTACTAACAATTATTGAAGCAACTCCTGTAGAAGCATCTTTGCACTGATGCATAAATTCTGTAGAAATATTATTCCATTTTAAGTTTTCTATATAATCATTGCCAAAAGAATCTTTGCCAACTTTGCACATTATGGAAGTCTTGACACTAGCTGGTTTGCACACATTGGTTGGTACCTTTTTCTCCATAGCCAATTAAAAACTCATGTCCATGGATGGTTTCTCCAGTTTGGGATATATATAATATATATGATATATAAGGCTGACCAGGTCAGTCATGCAGGAGTTCACCACCACTGCTGTCTAGTTGCAGCCCTGACACACAGACTGTTTTATTTTTTATATCAAGTATCAACCTGCCTATTTCCACTTCCACCCAACTGCTCTTAGTTCTGCCCTCTGGATTCTAATAGAAAAACATCCAATTTTTCCATGGAAATATTCTTCAAAAATCGAAGACAGTTTTCATTCTCTTCCCATCCTTTCTGAAATAGTTTCTTCCTAAAGCTAACTATCCCTCGTTGTTTCCATAAATGCTCATATAATATGAACTTAAGCCCTCTCACCATCCTGATTAACTTTTCCCTCAGTTTACAAATATCCTATATAAAATATGGTGTGCAAAATCAAACACTACATGTCAGATTCTAGTTTGTGAATTGTATAATTTAATTGAATAATCAAAGTATTTCTTAGGGGACATTTATTATCAAGGCACTAAGCTAGACAGTAGAACAGACAAAAAGATAACTGACATTGTCCCCAGTCCCAAATAACTAAGAACTCAAATTTGTCTTCCATAGCTGAGGGTCAGAAGCAGATTCTAGAAAGTTTAATTAAAGATTTTATTTATTTTGAGTTTTACAATTTTTCACCCAATCTTACTTCCCTCCCCCACCCCCCACCCCCACAGAAAGCAATTTGTCAGTCTTTACATTGTTTCCATGTTGTACATTGATCCAAATTCTAGAAAGTTTAAAAAAGAATACCTGGTCAGTTAAATCTAGCAAGAACTAGAATTGGAGTGACATCAAAATCAAAATCTGTTAGATGATATGGCGAGAGGCAAAAGAGAACTAAGAAAATACAGTTAAGAGCATTGTAAATGGTACTTGGAATAAGAAGTAAGCCATGAGAAACTTATGCCTATTTTTATATATTTATTTTATTATATATTTTATATTTATATTATATATATATATCATATTATATATATTATATATTTTTATATATTTATATGTTTATTTATATTTTTTATATCTTGAATAAAAGACCATCCAGGAATCACATCACCCAGAGGCAATCTGATAAGCCTGATGGTCTACATCTTTAGTGGTATTACTTGAGAGTGAGGTAGTGTAATTTTGTGAAGAGCAGTATCGTACAGTGGAAAGAACACTTTGCCTGGGATTATGATATCTAAATTTAAATTCTGTTATACTAGATCGCTTTACTTTTAAAAACCTGTTTCCTCATCTGTCAAAAGAGGATATCACAGAGCAGCTAGGTGGTGCAGTGGATAGAGCACCGGCCCTGAAGTCAGGAGTACCTGAGTTCAAATCTGGCCTCAGACACTTAATAATTACCTAGCTGTGTGGCCTTAGGCAAGCCACTTAACCCCATTTGCCTTGCAAAAAAAAAAAAAAAAAACTAAAAAAAATTTTAAAAAGAGGATATCATACCTATTTTATTACCCACATAGCATTTTTTGTTTTATGGCAATTTATTAATTTATTACAGCAATTTCCCTGTTTTATGGCAAATTATTAATTTATCAGTATTGGTCTTTCATTTTTGATTAAGCACAACATCAGGGAGATGATTGTCATGACGAGCACATGAATTGGATTTGAGAGAGGGGTTTGCTGTGTTAACCAGCCTCACTTTCTCCTCCAGAGCCATCTGGGTCCAGTGGCCAGATATGAATCATCAGGATTGGAGACAGCCCTAGATGGGCGATCAGCATTAAGTGTCTTTTTTTATTATATTTATTTTATTTTTGTACAAATGATGTTTTTTATATATTATTAAAATATTCTTGTTTAAGAGTAAAAATAATACCCCTCCCCCAAAAAATATAGACCTTTATGAGCAATAAAGTAAAGAGGAAAAAATTAAAATTAAAACTAAATAATAATAATAATAATAACAATAATAATAATAATAATAATAGGGGCAGCTAGGTGGACACAGTGGACAGAGTACTGGCCCCAGAGTCAGGAGACACGAGCCCAAATCTGGCCCCAGACACCCAACAATCACCCAGTTGTGTGACCCTGGGCAAGCCACCCCAACCCCACAGCCCTGCCAAAACCAAAAAAAAGTAATAAAATTAAATTAAATGATAATAATAATAATAGTAGTAGGGGTGTCCAGGTGGCGCAGTGGACAGAGCACCAGCCCCAGAGTCAGGAGAACTCAAGCCCAAATCTGGCCTCACACACCCAACAATCAACCAGTTGTGAGGCCCTGGGCAAGCCACCTAATCCCATCCACCCCACAACCCCCCCCCAAAGTAGTAGTAGTAGTAGTAGTAGTAGTAGTAGTAGTAGTAGTAGTAGTAGTAATAACAATAACAATAATAATAATATAATAATAATAATAATAAATGTGCTTCAGTCTGTGTTCCAACACCACCAGCTCTATTGTGGGTAGATCACATTGTTTAGGATAAGTCCTTCACAAATCTACTTCCATAATTTTACACCATTGCCATTGCTGATCACAACTCCCTCCATCCGTACTTCCCCACTACCATACACTACATTTTCTCTTTCCTTTCACTCTGTCCCTCTTCTTAAATGTGCTGTAGGGTAGCTGAGTGGCACAGTAGACTGATCACTGGCCCTGGGGCCAAGAGACCCCAAGCCCACATACCACCCCTAAGGCCCAACAACCACCCGACCCTGTGGTCCCAGACAGGCTACCCAATCCCAGCCCCTTGCAAGAAGTAAAAAAGAAAATGTATTATATCTGACTACTCTCCCCCATGGTCCACCCTCTCCTCCATCACTCACATCCCCCCCCCTTCCCCCCTGAACCCCTTCTCTTCTTCTTACTCTAGATGTTTACACCCCATTGACCATATATGCTGGTTCCTCTCTAAGCCACCTCTGATGAGAGTGAAAGTTCCCTCATTCCCCCCTTGCCTTTCCCCCCTCCATATAATTGCAATAGCTCATTGTAATAAAAAAACTTATTATATGAAATATCTTAGCCTATTCCACCTCTCCTTTCTCTTACTCCCAGTGCATTTCCCTTTTAGCCATTGACTCTATTTTTTTACAATATATTATATCTTCAAATTCAGCTCTCTCCTGTGCTTCATCTATAAAAGCACCTTCTACCTGCTCTATTAAATGAGAAGTTTCTTATGAGTATTATCAGTATCATTTTTCCATTCAGGAATACATGTAGTTCATCATCATTAAGTCCCTCCTATTTTACCCTTCTCCTCCACTCTCTGTACTTCACCTGAGTCCTGTATTTGAAGATCAAACTTTCTGTTCAGCTCTGGCCATTTCAACAGGAACCTTTGAAATCCCCCTGGTTCATTGAAAGTCCATTTTTTTCCTTGGAAGAGGACATTCAGTTTTGCTGGGTGGTTGATTCTCAGCTGCATTCAGGCTCTTTTGACTTCCGTAATATTATATTCCAAGCTCTATGAGCCTTTAATGTAGTTGATGCTAAGTTCTGTGTGATCCTCACTGCAGCTCCATGATATTTGAATTGTGTCCTTCTGGCTGCCTGTAATATTTTCTCTCTGACTTGGGAGTCCTGGAACTTGGCTATAATATTCCTGGTGGTTGGGTGTTTTTTTTTTTTGGATCTTTCTTGGGGAGATCAGTGGATTCTCTCCATTTCTATTTTGCCCTCTGTTTCTAGGATATATGGGCAATTTTCCTGTAGGGATTCTTTAAAAATGATGTCAAGGCTCTTTTCCTGATCATGACTTTCAGGTATCCCAATAACTTTTAAATTATCTTTCCTGAATCTGTTTTCCAGATCAGTTGTTTTTTTCAATGAAATGTGTTACATTTTCTTCTAATTTTTCATTCTTTTGGTTTTGAAGTATTGTGTCCTGACTTCTTGTAAAGTCACCAGCTTCCTTTAGCTCAATTCTACATCTGAAGGATTTGTTTTCCTCAGAGAGCTTCCTTATCTCTTTTTTCTATCCAGCTAATTCTGTTTTTTTTATTGTTGTTTTTGTTTTTTTAGATTTTTGCTAGGCAATGGGGTTAAGTGACTTTCCCAAGGCCACACAGTTAGGTAATTATTAGTGTCTGAGACCGGATTTGAACCCAGGTACTCCTGACTCCAGGGCTGGTGCTTTATCCACTGCACCCCCTAGCTGCCCCTCCTATGCTAGTTTTTAACATGTTATTTTCATTAGCATTTTTTTGGATCTCCTTGACTAAGTTGCTGATTTCTTTTTCATGTTTTTCCTGCATCTCTCTCATTTCTTTTTCCAATTTTTCTTCTGTCTCCTTCACTTGATTTTCAAAATCTTTTTTTGAGCTCTGTCATAGCCTGAACCCAATTTCTGTTTTTCTTGGAGCCTTTAGATGCAGGACCTTGTACTTCCTCATCTTCAGAATAAGTATAATGATCCTTCTTGGGATCATAAACAATGTACTTCTCAATGGTGTTCCTCTTTTTTATCTGTTTACTCATTTCCCCAGCCTGTGCCTGGTCTTGGGGTGCTTCCTGAGCTTTTGAGTATTATTGGGACATCCCCTCCCCCACAAGGATCTCAGTGTGTGAAGCTCTGTCTTCCCTCCTGATCTGTGAATGACCACAAGTCCACCCCTCTGCCACAGGGCTTAGGTGGTGGGGCCCTGCTGTTCTATAGGGGGCCTAGACTGTGATCAGGATCTGAATGTGGTCAGAGCCCTAGAGTCCTGTTCCAGGTACAGAGGACAAATCTCAGAAGTCTCTCTCCACTCCCCTACCTAGGCTGTGAGTACTCAAGGCTCGGTTGCCTGGGGACTCCTGCTTACTGGCTCCACCTTCTTCCAGTTCCTGGATCTGAGCTGCCACCATGCTCACTGAGTGCCTGAGGGCTGCTCTTCATGGCTGGCTCTGGCAGAGGCCCCCCCCAAACCTGATCTTCCAAGCTGTGCCTGGTGCCCCCTGGGGTGTAAGTCAGGAAACTGCCCCCCCCAGACACCCTGGGGCTGCCTCCAGGAGACTGAAGTTCCTTCACTTTGGCAGCCACCCCTCTTACCCCGTGGAGTGAAGCCTTTCTGCTATTTTCCAGATTATCTTGGGCTGGAGAACTGCCTCACTGGATCCCTCTGGGGGTTCTGTCTCTCTAAAAAGAGTCCTTATTTTATAAGTTTTGAGAGAGAGAGCACCTAAGAGAAATTCTTCTCCTGTCACTCTCTTGGCACTGCCCCCCCTACACACACACACACACACACACACACACACACACACACACACACACACAGCATTTTATTTTTATTTTATTTTTAGATTTTTGCAAGGCAATGGGGTTAAGTGGCTTGCCCAAGGCCACACAGCTAGGTAATTATTAAGTGTCTTTGAACTCAGGTATTCCTGATTCCAGGGCCGGTGCTCTATCCACTGTGCCACCTAGCCTCCCACACACATAGCATTTTAATTATTATTTATGCATTTTTCCAATTGCATGTAAAGATAGTTTTCAACATTCATTTTTATAGTTTCTCCCTCTCACTCTTCCCTCCTTCCACCCTAAGAGCAAATATTCTGATATAGGTTATACATGCACAATTATGTTACATTTATTTCCATTTTAATCATGTTGTGAAAGAAGAATTAGAACAAAAGGGAAAAACCTTGTGAAAGAAAAAATAAGTAAAATAGTATAACTGTGATGTGCATTTAGACTCCATAATTCTTTCTCTGGATGGTGTTTTGCATCACTAGTCTTTTAGAATTTTTCTTTGATCTTTGATCACTGTACTGCTGAGAAGAGCTAATTTATCAAAGTTGATCATTACATAATGTTGCTGTAAAGGTATACAATGTTCTCCTGGTTCTTCTCTCTTCACTCAGCATCAGTTTATATGTCTTTTCAGGGTTTTTCTGAAATATATCTGCTCATCATTTCTTATAGGACAATAACATCCATTATATTTATATACCACAACTTGTTCAGCCATTCCCCAATTGATGGACATGCCCTCAATTCCCAATTCTTTGCCATCACAAAAAGAGCTGCTATGAATTTTATTGAATATATGGATCTTTTTCCCTTTTTATGATCCCTTTGGAATTCAGACCTAATAGTTTTATAATCTTTTGGGCATGGTACCAAATTGCTCTCCAGAAAGTCTAGATCAGTTCACAACTCCACTAGCAATTCATTAGAGTTCCAATTTTCCCACATCCCCTCCAACATTTACCATTTCCTTTTCTGTCAAATTTGTCAATCTGATAGGTGTGAGAAGGTACCTCAGAGTTGTTTTAATTTGCATTTCTCTAATCAATAGTGATTTAGAGTATTTTTCAAATGACTATGGATAGCTTTAATTTCTTCATCTGAAACTTTCATATTCTTTGACCATTTATCAATTGGGGTACATTGTTATGAATTTGATTTAGTTCTCTATATATTTTAGAAATGAAACTTTTTCAGAAACACTGGCTGTAAAAAAATTTTTCCCATCTTTCTACTTTCCTTCTAAATACTATTTGCATTGACTTTGTTTGTGCAAAAACTTCCAATTTAATTTAATCAAAATTATCCATTTTGCATTTCATAATCTCTATCTCTTGTTTGACCATAAATTCTTCTCTCCAAAAAGCTGACAGGTAAATAATTGCTTATTCTTCTAATTAACTTATGATATCACCCTTTATATCTTAATCATATATCTATTTCAACCTTATTTTGGTATAGGGTATAAGATGTTGGTCTATGCCTAGTTTCTGCCATACTATTTTCCATAGTTCCCAGAATTTTTGTCAAATAGTAAGTTCTTATCCCAGAAGACGGGTCTTTGGGTTAATCAAACAAAAGATTATTATAGTTATTTACTACTGTATCTCCCACATGGCATTTTTTTTGTGAGAAACTGCTGTAAAGAAGGAAATGAAGTAAAACCAAGATGATGGGGGAAAAGCAATAACTCACCTAAGCTCTCCCTAAAACCCCTCCAAATATCTTTAATGCCACAAAAAATTCCTGGAGTGGCAGAAACCACAAAGAATGAAATAATTTTCCAGTCAAAGACAACTTAGAAGATCAGTAGGAAAAGTCTAGCTGGATGAGAGTGAAGTACAGGTCATGCCTGGAATAGGTTTTGGGAGCCATTAAACAGCAGATGTTTCTGTAGCTCTCAGCCCACAGCAATAAGGGGGAATGAATATCTGATGAGGGGATAATAGAAGACTCTTTGCTGGCACTAGGGGCAGGATTTTGGGGCTTTACCCCTACTCAGATCTGGATCCTAATCCTGGGTGGCGCCCCAGGATGAGAAGGGGCAGTAGCACACCAGAACTTGCCAACAAAGTGGAGCAAGAACCCTTGTCACAGTTCCAGGGCCAAAAAGAATCCTTGTGGTTACCTGCAGAACAGAGTACAGTCCAGGAGAATAGTAAATACATCTGTCCTTAGATCATAACAACTTGAAAGAACTGAAAGCTTACAGGTTTCTAGAAGAATCTTTAAAAACAGATGTATAAAACCCCTAAAGCTTAGGACAATTCATCTTCTACTTTTGAAGCTGAGTCCCACTTTTACAAAGACTTAGCAGTCAAGAAATAGACTAGGAAAATAACTAAATAGAAAAAAAAATCCTACCATAGAAAGCTACTATGGTAGCAAGGAAGATCAAAATACTCACTCCAAAGAAGATGGCAGAATTGAAGTTCCAACAACCAAAGTCTCCAAGAAAAATATGAATTTGCCTCAGGCCACAGAAGAGCTCAGAAAGCTGAAAATCAAGTAAGAGAGATAAAAGAAAAATAGGGAGGAAAAATGAGAGCAATACAAGAAAAATCATGAAAAAAGAGACAACAGCTTGATAAAGGACACATGCAAACACACAGACACACACACATGCACACATATACAACTAGTGAATATAATACTGTAAAAAATAAAAAAGGTCAAATGATAAAAACAGCATAAAAAGACAATAAAGAGAAGAATGACTTGAAAAAGTAGAATTAGCCAAATGGAAAAAGAGGCACAAAAACAAAAAATAAAAAAAAAACTCCTTAAAAAATAGAATTAGCTAAATGGGAAAAGGAGGTACAGAAGCTCATTGAAGAAAATAATTCCTTAAAAATTGGAATTGATCAATGGAAGCTAATGACTATGAGTGATCAAGAAACAATAAGACAAGACCAAAATAATTAAAAAATTAAAGACAACATGAAATATCTCATTGGAAAAGCAACTGACCTAGAAAATAGATACAAGGGAGATAATTTTTAAATGAGTGAATTATCTGAAAGCCATGATCAAACAAAGAACCTAGACAACTTTTTTTGCCTTTTGCAAGGCAATGAGATTAAAAGACATGCCCAAGATCATATAACTAGGCAATTATTAAATATCTAAGATCAAATTTAAACTCAGGTCCTCCTAACTCCAAGACTGGTGCTCTATCCACTGTGCCATTTAATTCCCCTCGTAGACATCTTTTTTCAAGAAATTATCAAGGAAACTGCTCTGATATTCTAGAAAGAAGATAGTAAAATAGAAATTGAAAAAAATCTACTAATTATCTCCAGAAAAAAAAAAAGATCTCAAAATGAAAACTACCAGAACTATTGTTGCCAAATTCCAGAGCTCCCAGGTCAAGAAGATAATATTGCAAACAGATAAAGAAAAATTCATTGATTGTGGAACCAATAAGGATAACACAAGATTTAGTAACTTCTGTCTCAAAGAATCATAGAACTTGGAATATGATATTCCAAAGAGCAAAGGAATTAGAATTACAATCAAGAATTACCTACCGTCCAAAATTGATTATAATCCTTTGTGAGAAAAAGTGGATATTCTATGAAATAGAGGGCTTTTAATCATTCTTGATGAAAGACCAGAGCTGAATAGAAAAATTTGACTTTCAAATACAATACTCTAGAGAAGCATACAAAAAGGAAAATCATAAAAGACTCAAGGTTAAACTGCTCATAAAACTCATAAAACTTTCTCATTATTAGGACAGTTAGGAGTATATATAGACAGAAGGCATGAGTGTGAATTGAATATGAAAGAAGGATACCTAAAAATATAAAATTAAGGGGTGAGAAAGAGTAATGCACTGGAAGAAAGGGAAAAGCAGGAATAGAATGGTATAAAGTATCCCACATAAGAGGCAAGAAAGTTTTTATAGTGAAAGGGGAGATGAAGTGGGGAGGAGTAAGTGAACTTTACTCTTATCAGAACTGGCTCAAAGAGTGAATAATATACTCACTCATTTGGGTATAGAAATCTATCTTGGCCTACAAGAAAATAGGAGTAGAAGGGGATAAAAGAAAGGGGGAAGGGTAGATTGGAGAGTCAGAAGCAAACACTTTTGAAGATGGACAGGAGAATATAAGATGGGAAAAGCAATCATGGCTGTGGGAAAAAAAAAACTTTTGAAGTAATTTCTCTATTAAAGGCCTCATTTCTCAAATGTATAGAGAACTGAGTCAAATTTATAAATATTAGAGCCATCCCCCAATTGAAAAATGATCAAGAGATATGAACAGTTTTCAGATGCATTAATTAAAGCTATCCATAACAAATGAGGCCCTAAATCACTACCAACTAGAGGAATACAAACTAAAACAATTCTTAGGTACTACTTCATGCATATTAGATTGTCTAATAGGACAGAAAAGGAGAATGACTAATGTTGGAGGGGATGGGAGGGCAGGGAATTAAGACATTAATACATTGTTAGTAGAGTTGTTTTAGCCATTCTTTTTTTGTTTTTTTTAGGTTTTTGCAAGGCAAATGGGGTTAAGTGGCTTGCCCAAGGCCACACAGCTAGGTAATTATTAAGTATCTGAGACCGATTTTAACCATTCTTTAGAACAATTTGGAACTATGCCCAAAGATCCATAAAACTGCATATCCTTTGATCTAAAAATGTCACTACTAGATCTGTATCCAAAAGGAGATTTTTAAAAAGGGGAAAGAACCCACATGTACTGTAATATTTATAGCAGCTCTTTTCTGCTGACAGAGAGTTGGAAATTGGGAGGCTGCCCATCAATTGGGGTATGGCAGAACAAATTGTACCATGTTTTTGTGATGAAATATTAGTGTACTATATAGAAATGATGAGCAGAATGCTCTCAGAATTTTTTTTAGACTAAATGCATGATTTTGCATTTATCTTTGTACAGAAGATAAAAATAAATACAAACAAGTTCAATAACTTGGAAAAGTTATATGTTGAAAGTACTGAATACTTTATAGAAAAACTACAGAGATTCATGGTTTCTATTCTGTATAATGAAATAGTGGTTTTAATTGGAATTTGTTAAATTCAGGATTTTAAAATTTTAAGAATTCATCTAGGTTAACCCATTAATTTTATTGATGAGAAAGTAGAGGTCCAGAAAGTTAAAACAACTTAACAACTATCAAGTAATAGGAACAGGATCCTAGGAGGTGAATGAGAATGTTAAATATCAGACTAAACAGAATTCTAGAAAATATCAAAAAGGGAAAAAAAGCATCATTTTTAAGAAACTAATAGAAAAACTTCCCAGAAAGAAAAAGAAAGACTGCAAATTAATATCCTCTAAGATATTGTTAACTACAATTAAGATCATGTAAAAGGTATATGAAATTTATTCAGTGAAATAAAAATAATCAAATCAAGCATAAGATTTGTGTTATGATTAACCAAAAACATTAAACAGTAAAGCATATTTATTCAATTATAAAATAGATGACATTTAAAAATGGAAAGAAATAGTAACCAGAAGAAAATATATTAATACAAAAAGCAAAATTCCTATTTTTTTAAAAAAAAAAGATCAAAGTGCAGGGAATTATTAAAAGCCAGTAATTAAAAAAACAAATATAATTATATTTCTTAAGCAGTTTTTGTACTACAGATAATAATAATAATAATAATAAGTGACTAAGATCAATTTCATTCACTATAAACAAAAAACAAAATATGAAGAAAAAGAAATACTAGAAAAAATCTAATATTTTAATATTTGTCAATGGTCTGAATCCACTGATTTAAAGAAAAAAGGACTAGAGAATAAATCCATCTGTACTCCTTAGAGGAAATTCATTTAATATAAAAAGATATTGAGAACTTATCATTGAAAAAAGATGTATGTAATTTTTCATTCTTTTTGGTGTTTAAGTATTGTGTCTTGATTTCTCCTAAAGTCACCAGCTTCCTTTAGCTCCATTCTACATCTGAAGGATTTGTTTTCCTCAGAGAGGTTTCTTTCTTTTTTTTTTTTTAGGCTTGCCTAAGGCCTCACAGCTAGGTAATTATTGAGTGTCTGAGACCAGATTTGAACTCAGGTACTCCTGACTCCAAGGCCGGTGCTTTAGCCACTACACCACCTAGCTGCCCCTCCTCAGAGAGCTTTCTTATCTCCTTTTCTGTCTGGCCAATTCTGCTTTTAAAAGCATCCTTCTCCTCAATAACTTTTTGAACTGCTTTATCCATTTGACCTAAGCTGGTTTTCAACATGTTATTTTCTTCAGCATTTTTTTTGGATCTCCTTGACTAAGCTGCTGACTTCATTTTCATATTTTTCCTGCATCTCTCTCATTTTTTTCCCAATTTTTCTTCTATCTCCCTTACTTGATTTTCAAGATTTGTCATAGACTGAGCCCAACTTCCATTTTTCTTGGAGTCTTCAGATGCAGAAGTTTGAACTTCCTCATCTTCAGAATGAGTATTTTGATCCTCCTTGGGATCATAGCCAAAGTATTTGTCAATGATAAGGTTCTTTTTTCCCCCCTGTTTACTCATTTCCCCAGCCTGTGCCTGGTTTTGGGTTGCTTCCTGAGCTTTTGAGTTTTATTAGGGAATCCCACAGAAATTTCAGTGTGTGAGGCTTTGACTGTTCTCCTGGTCTATGAATGACCACAAGCTTACCCTTCTGCAAGGGGGTTGGGGGGGGGGGGTCCCTCTATGATGGACTTATGATAAAGAATGTGATCCACCCAAGACAGAGCTGTTGGTATCAGAAGACAGACTGAAACACATTTTTTTCTCTTTCTTTTGTTTTGTTTCTCGTGGAGGTCTGTATTTTTGTGGGGGGGAGGATGTCATGTTTGCTCTTGAACAGGAATATTTTAGTGCCTTCTGGGGGATGGGGGGAGGGAAGCAAGAATAGGGGCAAATTTGTAAAATTCAAAATAAATAAAATCTTTCATCAATTTAAAAAAAAAAAAAGAAAAAATGTATCATAAAGATACTAATTTTTTAAAGTGGCCATAAAGATATCAGAAAAGGCTAAACAACAGAAAACATCAAAGAAGAAATATATTTATGTTATATACTGATAAAAGATCAAATAAATAATCAATATTAATAATTTTTAATTTAAATACAACAAATAATTCCTCAGGTTCTCCATAAGTGAAAAACTAATATTAATACAAGAAAATAGTCAATATTAGTTTAATGAGACTTCAAAATTCCATTATTATTATAATAAAAAGTTTAAGAATTGATAATATAGTCATTATGGTTATGATGATTTGCTCATTAAAATAAGATGGAAGCAATTGCTCTATAAAAATAGCATGGTATAGAAAAAGGAGCCCTGAATTCAGAATAGAAAAACATAGATTCACTCCTTAGCTCTATTTCTTACATCATAATTGAATCTAGACAAGTCACTCAATCTCACTGGCTTTTCCAAATTCATAAAACAGGGGTATGGGAAGGGAGCTAAACTACATGATATATTAAATTCTCTTCCACCTCTAAATCCTCTGTTGTTATTGTTGTTTCCTCTAACAACTAAATGGAAGCTGCATGACTCATTTTCTTAAGTATAAACTGAATTCCAATGAAACAATTTTATACTCTGCCATAGAGAAACTATTAGGAAACTTTAAAAGGCAAAAATTGTAGAAGCTGGATTCTCAATTTACTAATTTGATAATTCAATGTAAAAAGATTAGAAATAAACAACTATAATATAAATAAAACATCTCAAAGACTATAAAATATAAAAAAGCAATATACTAAAGAAAATGTGGTTAAAGATTATAAAGGCATTTAAATGCCAAATAAATCATTCTATATTGATCCTAGAAATAATAGGAAGTCACTGGAGTTTATTATACAGGAGGTAACATGTTCAGATTTGTACTCTACATTTAATTAATTTATTTAGTTTCATATTATTACAATAGTTTTGCTGTAAAATTAAATATAATCCCCCCTCTCCCCACAACAATAGAGAAATATCAAGGGCAGCTAGGTGGCATTCCCAGCCTTGGAGTCAGGAGCACCTGGGTTCAAATCTGGTCTCAGACACTTAATAATTACTTAGCTGTGTGGCCTTGGGCAAGCCACTTAACCCCATTTGCCTTGCAAAAACCTAAAAAAAACCAATAGAGAAATATCAAGAAAAATTAAGTGAGAGGAGAAAAAAAGTCTGTATTCAGATACCATCAGCTCTGTCTCTGGGTTAGTTCACATTCTTTATCAAGTCTATCAGAGAAGTTGCTTCAATATTTTTTCTCATAGTTGCTATTGCTAACTGTATTTCCCCCCATCACTTTTCTCCCCACTCCCATTTAGTCTATTGTCTTTCTCCTTTTATCCTGTCCCTCCTCAAAAGTGTGTTACATCTGATTACCCTCTCTCACAATCTTCCCTCTCTTCTATCATCTCCATCCTCCCCATCCCTCACCTGTCCCCTTTCTCCCATTCCTTTCCTCTCTTTTTTCCTCTAGGGTAAATAGGTTTCTATACCCTATTTAGTGTGTATATTATTTCCTCTCTGAGTCATTTCTGATGAGAATGAAGACTCACTCATTTCTCCTAATCTTCCCCCCCTTCCACTTCATTTCAAAAACTTTTTCTTTGATTCTTTTACATGAAATATCTTATTCCATTCTACCTCTCCTTTCCCTTTCTCCCAGTATGTTCCTTTCTCACCCATTAACTCCATCTTTATAATATACTATACTTTCATATTCGGCTCCTTCCTATGCCTTGTCTTCATATGCTCCTTCTAACTTCTCTAATAAATAAGAGGGTTCACATGAGTTATCAGCATCATCTTCCAAGCAGTTCAACATTGTTAAATCTCTCAAAATTTGCCCTTCCCATCCATGTTCTGTATACTTCACCTAAGTCCTGTAGTTGAAGACCATACTTTCTGTTCAGCTCTGGTTATTTTAACTAGAAAGTTTGAAAGTCCCCTATTTCATTGCATATCCACATTTTCCCCTGAAAGAAGATGTTCAGTTTTGCTGAGTAATTGATTTTCAGTTGTAATCATAGTTCTTTTGCCTTCCAGAATATCACATTCCAAGCCCTATAAGCCCTCAATGAAGACACTGCTAAATCCTGTGCAATCCTGACTAGCTCCACAATATTTGAATTGATTCTTTCTGGCTGCTTGTAATATCTTATCTTTGACTTGGGAGTTCTGGAATATGGCTATAATATTCCTGGGAGTTTTTATTTTGGGATCCCTTTCAGTAGAGGATAGATTGATTCCCTCAATTTCTATTTTACCCTATGCTTCTAGGCTATAAGGGTAATTTTCTTGGAGAATTTCTTGAAAAATGAAGTCTAAGTTCTTTACCTGGTCATGATTTTCAGGTAGCACAATAATTTTTAAATTATCCCTTCTAGATCTGTTTTCCAGGTCAGTTGTTTTTTCATTGAACTATTTCACATTTTCTTCTAGTTTTTCATTCTCTTAGTTTTGTTTTATTGTTTCTTGATTTCTCACAAAGTCATCAGTTTCCCTTAACTCCATTCCACATTTGAAGGAATTATTTTCTTCAGAGAGATGTTTTTATCTCCTTTTCTATCTGACCATTTCTGCTTTTTAAGGTATTCCTCTCCTCATTGACCTTTTGGACTGCTTTCTCCATTTGACCTAAACTAGTTTTTAAACATGTTATTCTTTGGTATTTTTTTGGTATCTCTTCCCCAAGTTATTGATTTGGTTTTCATGATTTTCCTACATCATTCTCATTTCTCTTCCCAATTTTTTCTCTACCTCCCTTGATTTTTAAAATCTTTTTTGAGCTCTTCCATTAGCCTGAAACTAATTCCTATTTTTCTTGGAGGCTTTGGATACAGAAACTTTGACTTCGTCATCATCTGAATGTGTGTTTTGATCCTCCATGGGACTAAAGCAATAGTCTATTGTTAGATTCTTTTTCTTCTGTTTGCTCATTTCCCCTAACTAGGATCTGATTTTAACACACATTCCAGGTTTTGGAGAGTTTTGGGGACACCATCCCCAGGGAACTGAATTCCTTTAAGTTCTTATGAGAGGTTCTGACTGTTCTCCTGGCCTGTGCTCTGGTCTGTGGATGATCACAAACACTCCCCTCTGTCCTGGAGCTATGAGGAGAATCCCTGCTCTACTATGGCAGTATGGGGCCCCCGAGACTACAACCTGGATTTAAGTATGAGCAAAGCAATAGAGTTCTGTCCCAGGGATAACAGAGAGACCTCTGCAGTCTCCCCCCAACTCCTTACCATCCATAGGCTGAATATTCTAGAAGCAGCTGCTGGGTGACTTGGCTGGTTCCAGTGTGTGGATGAGCTGAGGCCTGTGCTGGCCTGGGCCCCATTCTCACTCTGGTGTTGCAGAGTTTTCCTGATGACCTTCCAAGTTGTCCTTGGTGATCCCTAGTCTGAGATCTGGAAACTGTTCTAGGTGACCCCAGCCCTACAGACTGTTCCTGGAAAGCTGGAGCCTACTCACTCTGGAGTAGCACAAACCAAGTTGTGCTGCAGCCATTTCCAATCCTGGTGGAGCAGACACTTCCCATGGATCTTCCAAGTTGTCTTGGGCCAGAAAATTGTTTCACTCAGTCTTTTTGTGGGTTCTGCCACTCTAAAATTTGGTTCGAGTCATAATTTTAAGGTATTTGGAGTGATCTGTGGGAGAGCTTCTAGGAATTCCTGCCTCCACTCTGCCATCTTAGCTCCATTCCCAAGATCTGTGCTTTAGGAAAAAATACTTTGGAACCTGAGTAAAGGAAGGATTGGAATGGGGAGATACTTTGGGCAAGAAAGAAGATTAGAAGGTTTGAGGATGAGACTCTGCACCAAGGTGGTGATTAGATGAGTAAAGAGAAGGGGTTATATACACTAAAGATGACTCGTAAAAGTAGAATCAAACTTCAATAATAGATTAGAATGTGCAATGAATGTAATCAAAGAGTGAAGGATATTCCTGAAGTTGTGGGCCTCAGTTGCTGGGAATGTAGTTGTGCCTCAGGCAGTTATGAGAAATTAAGAAGAGGGAAGTTTAGAGTTTAAGATAATAACTTGTTCTGGACTTATTGAATTTGAAATGTAATTGGTGATATGACAATGTAATTATGGAATAGATGAGGATTGTACAAATTAATCTGAGAATCATTTGCATAAAAATAATATTTGGAGACCACCAAAGCTGATATTATAGAAGCATAAGAGAAAAAAGATGAAAAAAGAACTTTGGGGGTTGCCCAAGGTGAATCTAATCTAGGTGAAGATCTAGCAAAGGAGGTCAATAAAGAATGATCAAGGAAGCAAGCAGATAACAAGAAAGGAATTATGTTATGAAAACCTGAGAGGAAGGAGTATACAAGAAGAAATAGCAATCAACAGAGTTAAAAGTTGCAGAGAAAATAATAGAAATAAGTACTGAAAAAATGACCATTAGGTTTGGCAATTGATGGATTACGGGGTGGGGGAAGTTGAATGGTGAGGTTAGAAACCAAACTTCAAGATGAGTAGAAGAAAGAGAGTCACACAAGCTTAGCCAGGAAGGGAAGGAGAGATATTGAGTAATAGTGAGGATGATAAGATCAAGTGAGAGATTTTTAAGTATGGGGGGACATGAGTAGTTTTATAGGCAGCAAGGAAGATAGGAAGAAACTGAAAATGGATAATGATTGGTAAAATCTGTAGAAGATGGGAAGGGTGAAATAAATGTAAAGAGGTTTGCCTTGGCATGGAAAGAGACAGAATTATATGACAAGGAGTAAAGGAGGCAGATACTAGGAATAATCCAGGATAGACTTTTGACAAATTGTGAATGATGATGGAACAAGGGATCTGAGATCTCACAGATTTGAACTGGCTCACCAGGGATGGAGCAAATGAAGACAGTGTATGAGTGATAACCTGGTAAAGAACTAAGAAATATTGGCAACTAGAAGTCACAGAGAGGTTAAAGAATAGTTAGAGTTTCTAAAGTATAGAAAAAGGACATGGTAAAAATCTTTTGATACAATAAAGAAATTTCAGAGTTCATGAATATGGAAGTAGAACATTTGTAGGTGATGACTAGATGGATGGTATGATGATCTGTGTGAACAGCTGTGGTAGAGTGGAGGAGTAGGTTAGGGAATATTAAGTAGACTGAGGAACTGAAACATTAGGGTATATAAGGGAATATTAACACCTATGTTGAAGTCCCTAATGCAAGGGCTACAGTTAGGGCAGAAAGAAATACTGTGAGTCCGATATTAGACTCATTGAGGAAAAAATGGAGGCTCTAATGGGGGGTTGGGAGAGGAGCTATATGTCTGCCACCAGGATCTGGATTGGTGTGTGAAGTTTATATGGCATATAACTCAAATGAGGAGAGGTTGCTGAGTGAAGGATGCAAAGGGAGAGCCTGGGAGTGGCAATGGGGAACAAGGAGTATTGAAATTCTCCCACCAAGACCAATGAGTCAGGAGTAAGAATGAAAGTACAACCAGTAATCCAGTACTAAAAAAACAGTAATGAGAAATGTGATGTCATCAGGAAAGAGCAAGGTCTCTCAGCAAGTGCCAGAAGATGAAAGGAGTAGGAAAGGAAATGGTCTGGGATGAAAATAAGTTTTTTAATTATGGAGTAAACATTGCAAGTAGCACAGTTGAAGGGGAGGCAGATCTGAAAACCTTGATGAGAGGAATAGAGATAAGAATAAGAAAATGGACAGTTGAAGGAAGGGATGAAGTTTATATTTTGGCAGCTGATGATGAATAGAATGAGGAGAGTATAAGGAGGTGAGAGTGTGCTAGCCTTTGAGGGATGAATCCAGGCATAGTATCAGTGGTTAGAAGGAGATCCAGTGAGGCAGTAGGTAAAGACTATTCAAGATCCTCTTTCCATATCCAACCTCATGGCAGGTGGCAACACTGTATCCTGTGAAGCAAGGGAGTCTGCCTCACAGGAGCCAGGAACATTCAGTGGCAACGCCTTGGGGGGAAATTAAAAATACATAGCAGAAAGGTCTGAAATAGTAGAAACTGTTAAAGTTTGTAGAAGTACCTGAGAACGATGATAAAAGACAGGAGGTGCATGACTGAAGTGTGGTCCTATAGATAGCCCTTGGAGTAATGAAGAAGGCAATAGGGCAAAGACAGAAGCTGGCAGACAAGTATCTAGGGCTGTTCTCAAGGGTTCCATTTTGAGTATGCTAAATTTGAGATGCCCATAGAATATTCAATTAAAGAATTCCAGGGACTTGTTCAGGAAAGAGATGAGTCATCAATAAATTACTCCACCTAGTCTAAAGGGACAAAAATACACCTGGCCCAGGAAATAATGTTGGGAAAGTAAAAAGCCAAGAATAAGATTCAATATTATCTGAAGTCTAAACTTTGGGAAGAAAAGAGAGGGGAAAGGCAGAGGCAAGATATGCCTGGAAAACAGAGATTTATTTAAGATTTTCTCATAGACAACGGCTAAAGGGAGTTTCTGTTTGCATCACAGTTTTCATGGAAATCTGGTCATTACAAACCAAATCCAGCTGAGAAAATTAGCAAATTCTGCCAAAGCCCTAATATAAACAGAAGTTTTGCAATATTTACTAGGTTTTAAGTGGAAATCCAACTGTAATTAATCAATCAAAAAGCATTTAGGCTATAATGACAAAAGTGTAAACCCCTACACTCAAGGAATATGCATTCTATTGAAAGATGTAACATATATGTGTTTGTGAATAGATATATGTGTGTGTATTGTCTGCGTGACCATGAGTAAATCACATTAACCATAGTCTGCCTCAGTTTCCTCAAGTGTATAAACTAAGATATAAAACCACTTGAGAAATTCCCCAAGCATTCTGGGGAAATCTATTTATAATTCCCCAAGCACTATACATATATTCTCCAAGCACTTTGGCAAGTGAGAGACAGAAACAGAGATAGAGACATAGAGAGACAGATGATAGCTATAGACAAGTAGATAGATAGATAGATAGATAGATAGATAGATACCAGCAGACAGAAAGACTGACAGAATTTTTAGGAGTCATTAGAATAATGATGGGAGGAAGGTGAAGGAAAGTGAATCCTATTTCAAATTCCAGTTCTGCAAATACTATCCATATCACTTGAGCAAGTCATCGTACTTCTCTAAACTTCAGTTTTCTCATCTGTCAAATAAAGAAGTCAGAATGAATGATCTCTAAGATCCTTTGCATCTCCAAATTCAATCAACATCTTTTCCAAAGTAGTTTGTGATGTAATAAAAAAAAAAGTCGGGAAAAATTCTAGAAAAGGAAAGGAAAGATTTCTATAAGATAAAGTATTAAAAGCTCTGTTATTAGAGAAGCTGTCATTGCCTTGACAAGGGGAAGCAGTCAAGCATGCAGCCTCAGTCAGCACTAAGGCCAGGGACAGTAGCAGAGCTGGTGAAACTAAGTTGTATCATGGCAGTCCCTAGGAAGGCAACACACACACTAGGAAATTTGCAGAGAAAGAATGACTATTAATGGTAAATGATCATGCTATGGGCCCCCTTTTGCATCTCCCAGTCCCAGGTTCTTCCTTTCCCTTTCAAAGACCATGATTTGCCACTGAGATGTGTCATGCAACAGACTCCAAGAGGGTTTTTCATCTGATAAAGGTCATAGAGCATAACTCAATTTCTTACTTCATGTAAAATATGCCTCTGTTTTATCTTTCATGCTTACTTTTTAGAAAAATCTTTTAAATCAGAGAAGCAGGTAAGTGGCATAGTTGATAATTTAGTAGACGGTGTTGGGAAAATCTGAGGTAATATCCTGCCTCAGTTGTTTACTAGCTTGACACTAAGCAAGTGCAAGTGAAATAGCTTGGCATTGCAGCCAACAGAGTTCTGAACCTAGAATCAGGAAGATCTTATTTCAAATCTAGCTTCAGACACACTCCTATTGGAACTGCAGCATGTATAGCCTCAATATTCACTGATTTCCTCAATTGACCTACCATGGCTCCAAGACCCCAACATTCCATTACAATATCAGTTCTTTCCCATACACAGGCTCTGGCCTCCCCAACTCATTCTCTCTCAAACAATCCTTCCTTTTGTCATGAATACAAGATGAAGATGATGATGATAGCTAGTATTTGTATAGTACTTTAAAGCATATAAAGCATATTACAAAAACAATCTCATTTGCTCCTCATAGCTCCCATAAGTGCTCTTATCTCCATTATAAAGATAAAGAAACTGATGCAGGCAGAGGTTATGTGACTTGCCTGGGGTCACATAGTTAGTCAGTGTCTGAGTCTGATGAGATGATGATAATTGGCAAAGGAGAGAACTATTTGACTTTCACCTTGATTTTGTCTTCCCTATCAAGAAAACTGATTTCTGGAGTCGGGGAATAGGAGACAAAAATGCAAAAAAAAAAAAAAAAAAAAAAAAACCAGGAGAGAGGGCTGATACAGATGGATATTCAGGAATATGGAAGGGGATCTAAGGAAAAGGTCTTTCCCTAAGTAACCCATATTATTCAGAATTCAGAAATGGAAGAGAATAGGAAAAGTCTTTTAGTCTGAGTTTATAGCCAGTATATAAAAAAAAAATTTACAAATGGCACAATGCTTAGAATTCTAAGTACTATGTTGAATGATGCAACCAAGATTTCAAAAATCTAGAATAATGTTCTGAATTCAATAGGTTGAAGATGATTTGGGATAAAAGAAAAATACTATACTGGGATTCAGAAAGCCAACTGCTCAACTAACAGAATGAGGGAGTAAGTCAATAATTTGTATGAAAAATTCTTGGCATTTTACTGTTTTACTGAAAACTCAGCATAAACCATTAGTATGAGGTGGTGGCCAACATGGTCTTAGGTGGCCTTAACAGAGAAAATATAATATGCAGAAGGAGAGAAGAAATCATTCTTCCTAGTCAGAATACTTGCAAAATATTGTACTTAGTTCTGGGAGGTACATTTTAAGGAAGATACTGACAAAATTTGAGCCAGAAGATAGTTACCAGTATGAAGAAAAGATTCAAGATGAAGCTTTCTGAAGATCAGTTGAGAGATAAGACATTAAAAATATGATAACCATCTTCATTTATTCTTGCCATATGTAAGAAGGACCTAGACTTGTTTTTGCCTAAGTAAGAAAGAAAATAAGCATTCATTAAGCCTCTACTTTGTGGCAGGCACCATGCAAAATGTTTTGCTAATATTATCTCGTTCAATTCTCACAAGCACCCTGCAAGGTAGATGCTAGCATTAACCTCATTTTAGAGATGAGGAAACTGAGGCAAGTAGAAGTTAAGTATTATTAAGTTCCTGAGGTCTAATTTGAACTCAAGTTCTTCCTGACTCCAGGCATCACCACCTAACTGCTTTTAGAAAATAAAACTAGTAACCATGAAGAGAAGTTTCAGAAATGCTGGTTTAGTGAAAAGAAATCTTTTCATACAATTAGCATTGTCTAGAAGTATAAATGGTCTGTCTCAAGCTCCCATTTGCTAGAAGGGTCCAACTTCCACTGGAGGTTCAATGATCTCTAGTCAGCAATATCATAGATAATATTCCTTTTTAATTACAGAACAAATTTATTCACCTCTTAGGTCTTTCCCAGCTCTGAGATTTTGATTTTCCAGGATTTGGAGTTCATTATTGATGCTTTTTGAACATGCAAAGGGAAAATAATATCTGTATTCCATAGATTTTTCAGAAATATAAAGTATAGTGGAAGTTACCCAGTACCTTTCAAAAAACAAATGTGGTGTTGATTTGAAAGCCTAGCTAAAACAACACTAGAAATGAAGAAAAAATCATAGACATGTTCCTAATAAATACAGATGTGAAAATGCTAAATAAAATATTGGCAAACAGAATATAGCAATGCATTTTTAAAAATTATTCATCATTACCATCAATCATCATATGAACTTCAGCCCATCATTCCAGCCTGTTGAGATCTTTTTGGATCCCAGTTCTGTCATTCAGATGCATTAGCTCCCCCTCCCAGCTTCATGCCATCTGCACATTTTAATAAGCACTCCATCTATGCTTTCATTGAAGTTATTGATATAAAATGAGCAGAACAAGGTCAAAGACCAGTCTTTAAGGTACTCTCCTAAAACAGAATATTTTTACCATCTTAATCTGCCATTCCCTGACAGTCATAGAATCCCTGACAGTCATAGAAACTGAGGCAGAAAGAGGAGAAATAACATTTAAAAAGGTCTTGTAATGAATCTGGCCCAGACTAACAGGAATTCCGAATTTTTAGTTCTTGGACCTTGGTCTAAGCACAGCTGCTTTCAAGTGAGCCGACCGCTCCAGTTTACTCATATTTGGAAAATACAACTGCAGAAAATCCCAAAAAAATAACAAGTAAAAAAGGGATAAACTGTCCCTTAGAAAAACAACCAGGGTGAACTTTAGATGGGCCCATCCCACTCAAAGCAGTAATCACCATTCACAGGAGGCAGAAAAGAAATATAAAAGGGTCCACCTCCCACTCACCCACCTTAAACTTGAAAGGAAGTGGAAGCAGCTGCAGCTGGGCTGGCAGAGTCCTGCCATTGGCACTGCCAGCTACCTTGTTCTCCATTGGCTGTGTTCCACTGGTTTGGCTGGCCAGTCGGTGCCCCCACACCACTATAAAATAACATTTAAAAAAATATTTTTTTAGGTCCGACAATTTGTACTTTGAGCCTTGAGTTGTTCTCATTAACCAAGTTGCTGGAGAGAAAAATCATAGAATCATAGAATTATATAGCTGGATGAGGCTTTAGAGATCAGAAGATCTAACCTCTTCATTTTCACAAGTGAGGAAATCAAGGCTAAAAGGTCAAGTGACTTGTTCAAGGCCACACAGTTGGTTAGATCCTGGCTGAGTCAGAGTCTGCTAAAACTTAATTTAATGCTTTTTTTTTAACTATTCCTTAGTTCCTCACCTTCGATGTATAATGAAAAAGAATTTCTGGTCACATCAAATGAATCCCTGAAATTAAGTGGGAAATATTTCATATAAATGTATACATCCATGAACAATCACACAAACTTTCCCATGCACACACATGGAAAAGAAGAGAAAGAGGAGAAAGGTGAAGAAAAAGGAAGAAGAGAGGAGGGAGATAGAGAAGGGGATAAGAAAAAAGGAGAGAGAGAGAGAGAGAGAGAGAGAGAGAGAGATTTTATTTGCTAAGCTGGGAATACAAATATAAGCAAAGAAGACAGTCCTTACCCTTAAAGAGTTTACAATCTAATAAAGGAATCCAATATATAAATGGGGACCTGGGCTACTCACAAAATAGTAGTCAAGGGTAGAGAATAGGAAGGAATCAGGGTCCCCAGAGTAGGAAGGATACTGATGAAGAACTGAAGAAGAAATCTGAAGAGTGAGTCAAGGTAAGAGCTAATTGAGACTTGTTTTGTCCCATCCGAAATTGTTGGTCTAGTATGGAGAGTCCCCGGTAGGGAGGAAAGGACTTCATAAACTGCAGCCAAATTCTAACTCTGATCCCACAGAGACAGCCTGGAATGTAGCCAGGGATTGCACAGAAAGGGTCTTAGGCATGAAAACAGTCAAATCAGACATTGGTGAAGGAGCCACTGTCACTGGTTCTTCCTCAAATCATTCTTGGAAACAAAAGGAGGTAACCTGGTACTAGCAACTGGCCCTGAAATCATGAAAAAGTGAGTTCAAATTTGACCTCAGACAATTACTAGCTCTGTGATCCTGGGCAAGTCGTTTAATCCTGTTTACTTCAGTTTCCTCATCTATAAAATAAGCTCAACAACAACAGCAACAAAATCATAACTCATGAGTTTTCTTTAATGGTTTTCTTTTACTAGTCATTCCAAAGATAAATTTAGATCAAAGGAAAGATAAAAATAAAAATGAAGTTTTGGGTGAGTTTTTCATAATAAACTATCTGTCACTAAAAACCAACTTAGTTAAGGTCAAAGGGGCCATTTTTGTTTTAGACAAAACTCGCAAAGACCATCTACTGGAGGGGGGAGGTGATTCTTAACCTTTTTTTTAATGCTTGGCCCCCCTTTGGCCATATAGCAAAGCTATGAAACCCCTCTCAGAATAATATTTTTAAATACACAGATTAAAATACATAGGATTACAAAGAAAACCAATTATTTTGAAATATGGTATCCATAAAAAAATTTAAAACAAGTTCATGAACCCCAGGTCAAGAATCCCTATTGGGGCTAGTCTCAGTTGGAGGGAGAGCTCAGAGCAATGAAATCACCAATCCTTAAGGTACATAATGTAAAGGTAAATGTAAGTTCTCACAAACAAAGAGCATTGGGATTCTCTGTAGGTTTTTCTCTGCCAAGTTGCTTCTGGGTGTAACACAAGGTGTTGGAATGTACCTCCCAGTCCCAGACAGTTGAACTGTTCTCTATCAAGAGCGCTTCTGTAAGCAACCACTGCCTCCACAATCAAACCCAGATGCATTTGTTTGCTGGGGGGGGGGGGGGGGGCACAGCTGTGAACATCAGAGTCTAACAATAATATGATTTCCACACGTGATTTTTGGGTCTGGAATTTCACTGCTTAACCAGGTTCTTCACAGGTCTTTTTGGCTGACCCTCAGGAAGCAGTAGACAATGCACTTGTCGTTCAGGAGGTTTTTCCAGGCCCTTCTTAATTATAGCATCTTCCCTCCTAATTATGTATCATTTATGAATATATTTGCTTGCTTGTCATCTCCCTCATTAGATGGTAAGCTCCTGGAGAGCAGGGACTACCTTTTTCCTCCTTTTGTATTCCAGTGCTATTCAAGTGACTGAGATATAGTTAGCATTTAATAAATCTTTATGGGTTGATTGATAGTCTGACATCCTATTTACCATCTCTTTTTTTCTAGTTTGATTATATTATGCACCGAACCCTAGGCTATGTAGATACCATCACAAGACTCAGAAATCTGATTAATATGTTTCTTCAAAAATTAATTGAATAAAAGAAAGGCATTAATAATCACCTAATCAGGTGACAAGCAGCATTTTAAGTGTTAGGAATACAAATAGAAAAGAAATCCACCAAGTCTGGACACCAAATTCTAATTCAGGCAGAGAGCACATAAAGGAGAGTCAACAGTGAAAAGATTGACTCAGTGGTTCTTTCAGTGTCTAGGGTTCATTATGCTGTATTGGCAGATTATATGACAATGCCTAGAGATTTTAAAAGTGTGGCAGGGTAGATGATAAGGCCCAGTGATCTTCAACCTCATAGGAAGGATTATAGTTGACAATTCCCTGATGACCCAATGAGGTTTACAGGTTCTCACAGATTCATGAATCTGCAATATCCCTAAGAAAGCAATAGAGGTTAGTGTGGTTAAATATAAATCGAGATAAACTTCTGCTCAAAGACTTCATTATCTCTGGTTTTATCCTAAAAGAGAAAATTCCTCCATGCATGATGCATGGAGACATGGGTGGTCCCCAGACAGTTAGGATCCTGATCCATGGAAATGAAGCTTCTAGAACTGGGAAGAAACTTGGTTAATCCCAACTCAGTCCCTTTCCAGCTATTATTTGACTATGAATAAGTTCTTGAACATTTCTGCACTTCAATTGTCTCATCAATAAAAAAAGATTCATAATGATACTGTAATTGCTCAATATTAGTCTCTCTGACATAACCTTCTATCAACTTTGTATACATCTGGTTATTTATATGTTCTCTCCATAATACTCATTTTCTTGGTACCTACATTAATACGAATTGAGGAACATAAACTCAGATAATTGATCTAGAGACGAAAAGGAAGTCCAACTTACTGTGTAGATGAAGAAACTAAGGGTCAGAGAAGTTAACTTAGTTTCCAAATTCATACAGGTAGTAATCAGCATTGTTGGATTTTGAACCCTGATTCTCTGACTTCAAATCAGAACTTTTCTGCACTGAAATAAAATACTATTTTATTCACATTTCTTGAATTACTCTCAATGGCTCTTATTTTTTCCTCAAAGAATCAGCTTTCCTTCTTCAGAAATTTCCAAGAAAAATTGTAATACAGTAGAACCTTGGTTTGTGAATTTAATTCATTCTGAGATTCTGTTCCTCATGTGATTTGTTTTCATATTGCAGAGTGAATTTTCCAACAGGAAATGATGTAAAGTTGGATGATTAACACCACATCCCCAAAAATATTCATATAAAAGTACTTATTTATCATTTTAAGTAAGGTTTTTGTCCCTAATACACTTGAAATACAATAGCAATGATTAGCACACAATATTAAACTGAAAATAAAGCAAATTAACCTGTATTTCATCTTTGAGAAGAGTCATGGTTGGCATGAGGGAGATGAGAGAGAAGAGGGGGAGGGGTTATTGTTTGGAAGGAGAATCTCCTTTCATGAAAACCTCAGTAATTTCAATGTCAGGAATGTTCTCTCTTATGCTACTTTCATTAAAAGTAAGACTAATACTATTGCCTTCACTTAATTTTGCTTTCTAGAATCACCTTCATATTTTGACTTGCTGATTTTTTTTCTTTATAGTTGCTTCTAAGTGAATTGGAGAAGGGAGGTCCTCAAAACAGGTAGACCAATTAAGAATACAAGAGGTAATGAGGGCATGAGTAAAGGGGATGATTATAAACAGTGTGAAAGCAAAAATATAAAACCATTGCCCTAGTTGCATGTCATCTCTTTGCAAACTGTTCAATTCTAAACATGATGTTTGTACTGTGAATTTTTGTTCACACTGCATGACAAATTTTGTGAAAACTTTTTTCTCAACCAGCAAAGCATACGTAAACCAGATTACTCATAAATCAAGGTTCTACTTTATATTACTAGCCTTAAAAGAAAGGTGTAATAATAATAATAGTATTAATGATAATAATAATAATAACAGTTGGCATTGTTACAGTGTGACATTTATATGGCATTTAACATTTGCAAAGTGATTTACAAATATTATCTCACTTCATTCTCACAAAATCTCTGGGAGATAGATGTTATTATTACGCTCATTTCATAGCAAGGCAACTGAGGCAGAAAGAGGTTAAGTGACTTTCCCATCTGCAATACTTTTGTGAGACAAAGCACTGGATTAGATACATACTTTTCCTAGAATCATCTAGAAATTCCAAATAACATTACAAAATAAAGGAGTCCTGGAAACTTGCTCCCCAATGCACTAATCCCCTGCTAGAATTCTCCCTCTTATCTTCTGCCTATCCTAATGCTGTCAACTAACAAATATTCTCACAGATCTTGAAGTAAAGTCAAAAATCCCACACTTTTAAGTTTTCAGCAACCTGCTTAAATCCTGTCAGTTCTCTGTCTTGATTATCCTATGTGGAAAAATGATAATATTCATCTACCCTTGAAAGTGTCCTGTGAAGATTTTCTATGTACCTTATAAATCTTAAAGGACCATATAAATGTGAGTTGTTGAGATTATTATTAAATATCATGTGCTCTGGATAAAGTTTTTTGGTTTGATGGCTAAAGAGATTTGAAGTTTATGAGAAACATAATAGAAAAGAGAAGTTTCATGTACACTCTTTTTTCTGTCCTACTATGTATATGGAACTGCTTGTTTTATTTGCTGTTTGCTAACATAAAACTAAAACCAGGCATAGTGGATAGAGCACTTACCCAGGAGTCAGGAAGATCTGAGTTCAAATCCAACTTCAGACATTTAATAATTACCTAGCTGTGTGATCTTGGACAAGTCACTTAACCCCATTGCCTTGTAATCACTCACTCAATCAATCAATCAATGAATAAATAAATAAAAACTTTAAAAATCTATTAATAGTAAGATGGTATGGGGGAATGAGTTATAAAAAGGAATTTCTGAACTTACCCAGTAGCCTTCTGGAAAACATTCTCTTTTCCAAGAAAGGTAAAACTTCAATTCTTTCATTCATGCATATATATATTAAACTAAGCCCCTACTAAGTGTCATAAGAAAAAATCTAGGCAGAAGGAAAGATGAAATGATAAATAATGTATGTTCCTTTCCCTCAAGGAGTTTACAATACTTAACAGTTGAGGTAATTCAGTTAATAAAATGTTGCAGATAACTCAAAATTAACCAGAAAACTCTTTTTTTTAACTTATGTTGCTTAATGTCTTCTTAAAACCTAAGGGTACACTTACCTGTTGGAAAACTACATCACAGGTATCCCTATCTTTTAATGGATTGTGTTCCAATCATTTTTAATTCAGATGTTTAAATCCAAACAATATTAGATTAGGACTGAGAAACCTGAAGAGTTTAGTCTGAGCCCATTGTTCACTAATCTCTTTTTTTCCCCAATGATAATAGGGAATATGAAAGAATTAATGACTAAGGAATATCAGCAAGGGTTTCTTATACATCTTAACACCTGAGCTGAGCTTTTAAGAAGCTAAATATTCTAATGGAGGAGCAAGAGAAAAGGTAGGGAGGCAAGGTAGACAACCAACTCTAAGGCACAGAGGCAAGAGATTGATGCCAACTTTAAGAAATGGCAAGTAGGGGTGGCTAGGTGGCGTAGTGGATAAAGCACCGGCCTTGGAGTCAGGAGTACCTGGATTCAAATCCGGTCTCAGACACTTAATAATTACCTAGCTGTGTGGCCTTGGGCAAGCCACTTAACCCCATTTGCCTTGCAAAAAAAAAGAAATGGCAAGTAGACAACTTTCACTACAACATAGAGGGCATGAAGGAGATGAGCATGAATTAAGTCTGGAAAGGTAAGCTGAAAGCAGACGATGGAAGGTTTTAAAATTAAGCCAAGAAGTTTGTAATTTTTTTCCCAAAGAGTCAACAGAAAGTCATTAAGGCTGCTTGAGCAAGGAACTGATGTAGTCAGATATATGATTTAGGAAGCTAAATCATGGATAGTTGGATTTAAATCTTAGAAGCTCTGTATAATGGATTAGGCAAAAAAAGATAGATTACAAGGAATAAGATTATTACAATAGTCTGGATGAGAATTAAATTAAGAGAATTAAGATTTAGCAAATGACTGTATATGGAGAGTGAAGGAAAAAGAGGAGTTAAGGATGTCTATCATCTTGCAAACCTATTTGACTGGAAGAATAATAATGCCTTCAAAACAAATATAGACAAGATCAGAAGGAAAGCAGGAAAATTGGGGTGGGAGAAAGAGGGAATATTTTAAAAGTTTATCAGACAAAGATCTCATATCTAAAAACTTTGTCAAATTTATAAGAATATGAGTCATTGCTCAATTGATAAATAGTCATAGTATATGAACACACAGTTTTCCAATGAAGAAATCAATACAGTTTATAGTGTACTCTAAACTCTGTTGATTAGAGAAATGTAGATTAAAACAATCTTGAAATTTCATTTTATACCTATCAGATTGGCTAAAATGATAAAAGGGGAAAGTGACAAATGTTGGAAAAGATGCAGAAAAATTGGGACTAGTGTCCCAATTCATTGTTGGAACTGATCCAACTCTTTTGGGGAGCAATCTGAAATTATACACAAAGAGTTATTAAATTACCTATGCCCTTTGACCCAGCACTATCATTTCTTGGGTTATTTCCAAAGATGATTAGGGAAAAAGAAAAAGAGTCTAATATAAAATGTTTATAATAGCCATCTGTAATTGCAAAGAACTGGAAATTGAAGGGATGCCCATCAATTGAGGAATGGCTGAATAAGTTGAGATATATGATTGTGATAGAATACTATTGTGTTTTAAGAAGTATATGATTGTGATAAAATATTATTGTGCTTTAAGAAAATCAGTATTTTAGAAAAACATGGAAAGACTTAGATGAAATAATGAAGAGTAAATTGAGTAGAACAGAGAGAACATGTTATATGGTAGCAGTAAAATTGTTTTAATTGTTTAATTAAATATTGTTCTAATTAAAATTTAATTAAAATATTGTCTATTTTAAATACTTCAATTAACTATATGTGAAGAAAGATGCTATCTGCCTCCAGAAAAGAATTGATAAGAAGTTATATATAGAATAATTTTATACACACACACAAGCATACATATACATATATATACATCCATATATACATATATATGCATATATATATATATATATATAGGAGTATGGCTAATGGTAGACATCTTGGGAAGGGGGGAGGAAAAAAGACATTTACCTGATATTTTGATGTGTATTTGAAAGGAACAACATTTGCAAAGTATATTTACAATTTCTTATGCAATTATCTTTTTTATTATATTATATTATAGAAGTGCTTTTTGTTCTCTAAATTAAAAAGAAAAATTATAAAAAAAAGAAATAGAAAATATTGAAAGAGGAATAGACTTGGAGGGGGAGAGGTGCAAAAAAAAGTCAATGAGTTCTGTTATTGACTATGTTCTATTATAACCATAACATATCCATATGAAAATGTCCAATAGGTAGTTGGTATTGCACAACAGGCCCCTAGAGAGTTTCAAACTGGATAAATGTAGTATTTACCCTCCCACCTACAATCTCTCTCTCTCTCTCTCTCTCTCTCTCTCTCTCTCTCTCTCTCTCTCTCTCTCTCTCTCTCTCTTACTTTCCATTCCTTCCTATGAGAAGAGATAGAGATACATACATACATATATAACTATATCTCAAAGTCACAGCATCATAGAAACGATTATATATATATATATATGGGAGTTAATAAAATCATTGAGACAGAGTATAAGGAGAGAAAAGAAGGCCCAGGACAGAATCTTAGAGAAAATTAAGGCATAGATAGCACATTTATCAAATTTCCTGTATATAGCTGATACTTTGGAAACAATTTCAAGATTTAAAATTATCTTGATAAGTGGGAAATTATTTAAATAAAATAAGATAAAATTTAATAGGAACAAATGCAAAGTCCTATACTAGTGTCCAAAAAGTGAATTGCCTAAGAAGAGAATGGAGAATATTAGGCTAGAATGTAGTTTGTAGGCAAAGATCTTTGTGAGTGCAAGGTGAATATGATTCCACAAAGTGATTTGTGACATTCATAAAAACTTTGTAATATTGGGTTTAAATAATATAAATATAGCATCCAGAATAAAGGAAGTGATAGCCCCACTTAAGTTTGTCTTCATTATGCCATATATGAGTTAATAATTTTATATTACATAAATATATGCATAAAAGAGAGAGAAAAATTAAGTTTTGCAAAGTTATTTATGTACTATTTCATTTGAACTTTTTAATAATCCTATGGGTGCTATTATCCCTATATTTATGGGTGAGAAAACTGAAGCTGAGAAGTTAAGTGACCTACCCAGGATCACAGGGTTTGAAAGTACCAGAAGAATGTTTTGAATTCTGGGCTTCCTCCTGACTTGAGGTCCTGCATTCTGCCTACTCTAGTCACCTATTGTCCACTTCTGAGTTCTGTGTTGAAGGAAGAGCATTAACAAGCTACAACAAACTGAGAACAATTAATATGCTGAGAAAACTGGAAACCATGTATATGAGGACATGTTAAAACAACCTTGGAATATTTGAAGATTAGGCTTGTTCTGCTTAACCCAACAGGAAGAACTTGGATCAATATGTAGAAGCTATAATGTAGCAGACTATGGTTCAGTGTTAAAAAAAAAAAAAAGTTTTAAACAATTTAGAGATGTTCAAAAACTAGGAGAACTTTGATGGGGCAGAAGCAGGATGGGGAGAGGAAAGGGAAGAGCCTCATCACCCCTTTATGGAAAATCTTCAAATTGTTGCTAGCAAACCAGATGTTAAGGGTGCTGTCCTGGGTTTATGTGACTCTCCTTCCCTAGATAATTGCAATCAAAATCTTTTCCCTCCTCAGTCTCTATAAAGCAACCACACAGCCCTTGAGATTTTCTAAAATCTGAAAGAGTTTATTTTTTGTTGTTTTTCATGGTACTACAAAGCAGAAAGAAGGAAAGTCAGAATGAAGGCGTTTCTCCTTTTGTGCTCAGCTCCATCACCTTCTCTTTCTTCATTTTGACCAATTCATTGCTATCACAGAAAAAGTTACATTATTTTTGTCCACAGGTGGCTTTTTTCCTTTCTTGATTTCTTTGGGATATAATGGTATTGCTGTTCAGAGAATATGTACAGTTTAATAGCTTTGTGGTCATAGTTCTGAATTCCTTTCCAAAATGACTAAACTATTCATAGTTCTACCAACAATACCTTACTATTTTTAACCTGTTTTCACACAACCACTCTATCATTGGTCATTTTCCTTTTTTGTCAACTTTGCCAATCTGATAGGTATGAGGTAGAACCAAGGAGATGTTTTGAATGGCATTTCTCTACTTATTAGGGAATTTAAAGTATTTTTTCATAGAGTTAGTGACAACTTGAATTTTCTCCTCTGAACATTGCCTAATAATATCCTTTGACCATTATCAATTAGGGAATGGCTTTTAATCTTATTAATCCAAAACATATCTCAAAAATGAGACCTTTATCAGAGAAATTTACTGCAAAGATTTTTTTCTCCATTTAACTGCTTTTCTTCTGAGTTTAGCTGCATTGATTTTCCTTACGCAAAATCTTTTTAATTTTATATAATTTAAATTGTCCATTTTACCCTTCCACAAAGCTCACTTACTTATTCATGAATAACTTCTTCCTGTATTCATAGATCTAGAAGGTGGTTTCTTCCTTATCCTATAATTTGTGTATGATTGCCTCCCTTTCTTTGTCTAAATCATTTACCCATTTGGACCTTATCTTGTTTTATAGGGTGAAGTACCTCATTTCTTCCAGAATATTTTCCAGTTTTTCCTATAGTTTTTTTTTTGCTTTGTTTTTTAGGCTTTTTTGCAAGGCAAATGGGGTTAAGTGGCTTGCCCAAGCACACACAGCTAGGTAATTATTAAGTGTCTGAGACCAGATTTGAATCCAGGTACTCCTGACTCCAGGGTCTGTGCTTTATCCACTGCTCCACCTAGCTGCCCCTCCTATAGTTTTGTTTTGTGTGAGTTCTTGTCTCAATAATTGGAATATGACATTTCTCGAACACTAGGTTACTGTGGTCACTTACTTCTGTATACTTTCTATATGAATCTATTCTACTGATTAATTTCTCTGTTTCTTAGATAATACCAAGTTATTTTGCTAATTATTGCTTTATTCACAGTTTGATTTCTGATTTTTTGAGCCATCTTCCTTCCTATTTTATTCATTATTTCCCCTTGAGAGTATTCATTTTTTGGTTCTCTAGATGAAGTTTCTTAATATTATTTATTCTGCTAATTAGATACCATAGTTATTTTTATTATATTGCTCAACCTTTTCATGAGAAATCAATATTTCTATTATTTAGATCTATTTTTGTATAAAGACTATTTCTATAATTCCCAGGTATGTCTTTGTAGGCAACATCAATTTTCAAGACAATGGTATAATGGAGAGAACACTTGATTTGGAGTCAAAAGATAACCTAAATTCCAATTCTGCCTCTGAAATTTATTAGATGTGTCATCTGATAAAGACACTCTCACTAATGATAAATTTCTTTATGAAAAGGTTAGTCTCAAAGGCCTTTGCAATCATTTCTAGCCCAATCTATGATTCCTTGACCCCAGGCACTGATTCCAGAAAGAAATCAATCTACAGTGAACTACTACTGGTGGATCTCAGGGAAATTATAAACTCTAGTGCCTCAGTTTATTTTCTTATAAAATGAGGAGGTTGAATTAAGTCATTTTTCAAATGGTATACCTTGATTTTTACAAGATAAGTTACAAAATTTGAGGTATTTTTTTGCTTCTGTTTTGAGAATATTTATATTTAATATAAATCTTATTTAGCAATTTTATTTTCTCAAAAGGGTAAGAAAAGTATTCACAAAATAAATAACTGTTTGTTCACTTATAGACTAAAACATAATAGACATAGAATAAAAATTATAAATTTACAGACCAAAAAGCAACAAAAACAATTGTTCTTACTGGTGAAAAATTATATATATGCAAATTCTCCTGGCTCTCCCACAGTGTTGCCTACTTAAATGTTCAGAGAGCAAAGCATAGTGTGCCACACGTAAAGAAATCTTGAGTATTTGAATATTATTGAATTAGATTATCTCCAAAGTGATAGAAAATCTATGAAGATACTTAGGTCTGGATTAATTGAATGAATCTTCTGAAATGGTCATATCATCAAAATTTGCACTGCATATTTCAACTGGGCTGGAACTAATTACCATATTTTTATAGTTACAACTTTGAAATAGCTTTGGCCATTTGAATAGTAAATAGTATAGTAAATTTGAATACCTGTGACTAATTTATACTAAACAGGACCTGGTTGTAATCATTTATTTTCCTGTGATTTTCTTTCTCCAGGTAAGGGAGGAAGGGAAAAAAATCCCTTAAGTTAAGAGTTCTGGTGAACTGTAGATAATAAGAATTATACCACATTTAAAGGACAATGTCAGCTCAACTTGATCCCTATTCCATGCCTTAATGATATCATCTAAGTCAAAACCAATCAATCCCTAGAAGGTCAAATTTGTTGTTGACCAACGGCTCCACATTATGAGAATTGGTCCAGCCTGGGAACCTGACATATCATCCTGGTGGAAAGCACTAGATTTGTGCTAAGGAAAGTGGAAAGGTTCTCACCCTATGGGTAGAGACCCTGTTGAAAAGGCAGCTCTCTGCTGGCCTCTCATGGACCATTAGACCAATTTCATGAAAGCAGGGTTTTCTTTTCTCTCCATACTATACAATATCCTTATGTACTAGACTGCCCTATGAATATATATCTTCCATAAGACTTTAAACAGGACGACTTCAGTTTAAATCTTGCTTTAGATACTGGCTATATGATCATGGGTAAGTCAGGGAGGGAAGGAATGGGAAGGGAAAGGAAAACAAGGCAAGGCAAGGAGTGGGAAGGAAAGAACATTTATTAGGAATCTACTATATAGAGGGCAGCTAAGTGGCACAGAGGATCTATTCCCCAGAGCATCAGTTCTGGAGTCAGTACCTCAGTTCAAATAGAGCCTCAAACACTTGATACTTACTAGCTGTATGATATTGGGCAAGTCACTTAACCCTATTACCCTATGAAGAAGAAAGGAAGGAGGAAGAGGAAGAAGAGGAGGAGGAGGAAGTGGAAGAAGAATCTTCTATAAGCTAGATATTGTACTAAGTGCTCACAAATATTATCTCCTTTGATCCTCACAACTTTGAGAAATAGGTATTATTATTATTATCCCCATTTATAGTTGAAAAAACTGAGGCAGTTAAAAGACTTACCCAGAGTCATACAACTAGTAATTACCTGAGATGACCTTTTGAATTCAGAACTTCCTGAGTCCAGTGTATTATCTAATAACTGAAAGCAACCTGTGAATAGAGTACTGAATCTGGAGTCCAAAAGACTCTATTCCTGAGTGTAAATCTGGTCTCAGACACTAGCTATGTGACCCTGAGCAAGTCACTTAATCCTGTTTGCCTCAGTTTCCTCATCTGTAAAATAAGTTGGAAAAGAAAATGGAAAAACATCCAGTTTTTGCAACTTTGTAAAGAATACCCTAAATGGAAGGATGAGAGTCAGACACAATTAAAATGATGGAACAAGAATCTAATTGCCAAATGACCTTTTTCAAACTCAATCTCATCATCATCTATAAAATAGGGATAATAATAGAGCCTATTTTACCAGGTTGTTATGAGAATCAAATGAGATATATTGTTATAAGAATCAATACATAAGGATCAGTGTTATAAAGATGAGTAATATGCTTCACATACATAAAGTACTTTGCAAGCCTTGAAATATTACATAAATGGTACCTATTATAATTGAGTTTTTTCATTATTTAGCACATTCAAAATGAATGCCTAAGATCCCTCATTGGCATAAATCTTTTCAAAAGTTTTCAGGGGGGCGGCTAGGTGGCACAGTGGATAAAGCACCGGCCCTGGAGTCAGGAGTACCTGGGTTCAAATCCAGTCTTAGACACTTAATAATTACCTAGCTGTGTGGCCTTGGGCAAGCCACTTAACCCCATTTGCCTTGCAAAAAAAAAATAAAAAATAAAAACCTAAAAAAAATTTTAAAAAAGAATGGCTAGAGAGTCATTCTCCATTCATTTTCTTCTATTCCCTGATGCCAACCCCTCACTCAAGATTCCAGACCCATGGCAGAGCTCTGAGCTGCTTAAAAATAGGGGCAATGTCTCCTATAGTCTTTATTCATTGCAGAGACTATGCCATGACAGAATCATAGTGTCTCAGAGCTGGAAGGAATCTTAGAAACATTCTGGTCCAAGGAGCTTATCATACAAATGAGGAAACTGAGGAAAGCCCAGAGATGTGATGAGATTTATAAGTTCCTTGAGCTTAATCTCATGATTTTTTTGTATCCCCAGCAATCAGAAACCCAGATCCCCAAGTCCCAAAACCAATCCAGATTATAGTTTGATTATAATTGGGGGAAGAACAACCTACTATGACTGAGGAGCTGTTCAAAGGATCTACCTACAGAAATGTAAAATGTCAATGTCTCAGGTCTTAAAGTTTCTGAAGGATGGTTATGAAAACTTTAAAAAGAGTTTAACAGGGGAACAATATAGAAATGAGTCTGTGTGGCATCTCAGAAGAGAGACTACCAAAATGGTGAAGAGCAAGATGGTGAAGAAAGGCAGACAGCTTCTCTTGACATCTGACCTATGCTCTATTCCCACTCCATTTAACAATGATCTGGTGGCTTTGCACAGCAGCCCCTAACTCAAATCTGATTCTCATGCATGTCATGGTATCACATCTCTGGTGTCATGGTCTTCTTCAAGAACAAAGGACAAACAACAATCACAATGGGCTAGATGTGACTAGCAACAAGTAAGAGAACAGTGAATAGAAAAGCATGTAGGACAATGAACAAAAAAGCATAAATCTGAGTTTATTTCTAAACCTGAGTCAATGGCCCGTACTACAAGAAAGAACCAAGACCCAGATCCAGAGTTCCCGAGTCCTACATTTAATGGCTCATCCAATAAGACATTATGACTTGGGAAATGTGCAATTTTTTGATAGTCATCCATTCAGAGATTTAAAGTTAGAAGAGACATTGGGGGTCATCAAATCCAACTTCCTCCTTTATAAACAAGAAAATTGAGGTTCAGAAAGATTAACTGATTTATTCAGGGTCACTTAAGGTATCTGATCTGAGACAGAATTTGAACCTAGGTCTTTCTGACTCCAAATCCAGAGCTCTATTGTTGCTGTTGTTGCTGAGTTGTTTCGAGTCTATGACCCCTTTGGGGATTTTTCTTGACAAACATACTGAAGCGGTTTGCCATTTCCTTCTTCAGCTCATTTCACAGATGAGGAAACTGAGGCAAACAGAGTTTAGCCCAGTGTCACACAGCTAGTAAGCTAGATTTGAACTCAGATCTTCTTGACTCCAAGTCCAGCACTCTACCACATAGTTGCCCTATAGTTGTTGGTTGTTCTTGAAGAAGACCAAAATGATATCACTCTATTGTATGACTATGACTTTTAAGACCAATATTAGTTTAAAATACTCTACCACAATTTGGAGACACATAGTTCATATGGACATTTGGAGTAGAAATATCTCTAAATCTGCACATCTCTTGTTCTGCTTCACTCATAGAGAACAGTGTCTTGATGGTTCTTTGCTACTATCTCCTCATGTCTCACCATTGATTCTAAAGTTCTTCAGAGAGATCTTGAGAGTGTTCTTATATTACTTCCTCTGACCACCATGTGAGTACCTGCCTTGCTTGAGTTCTCCGTAAAGAAAAAGTCTTATATTTAGTTTATAACTGATCGACATAACTGTAGGACCACCTCCAGTCATCTGATCTATATCTTGCCACTGGACCCAGATGACTCTGGAGGAGAAAGTAAGATTGGTGACTTTGCACAGGCCTCTTTTACTTAATTCCAACCCACTTGTATATCATGCCACCACCTTCCTGTTGTCATGGTTATCTTTGAGGACAAAGGACAAACCACAGCCTTAAGTACCAACACACATATTCACTTTTATTAATTCTGTTCCTTTAGAGCCAACTCTGCTACATCAAGATTGCAATAGCATACTAGTATTCAGTGATATACAGCTCATTCATAGAGAAGGCAAGGTTTTCCAGTAAGTGGGATCTCAAAGTTTTTTCTGATAGGTTAGATAGATACTAACCAACCTTTATGGCTTTCCAAGGAAAGGTGGATCTGGAGAACCAAATATCACCCACTCTGTGAACCACTGCAACCTTCACAGGACTTCTCTTCAGGAAAGTCAAGTCTAGAACTACCATAATGAGATCCAAGACTTGGTCCTTTTAGATAAATAAGATTGTGTTAGTGGCCAGGAATACCACCTAATGATTAAACAAACATTTAAAAGAAATGACAATCTCCCTCTCTCAAGGAGTTTACATTCTACAAACAATAATATAAACTTCTAGTATAGTACTGAAGTTTTTTTTTTTACTTTTTCATCCATTTAATTTTTCCCAAATATATTTTTTGACTAATCTCCATTGAATTTCACTGATCCATAGATCTCACTGGTGTGGTATTGTAATATTCTAGGGTTTAAAGAAATTAAAACAATGTCTGTTATCCAGATGATGACACAGTGAGTGGTGCCTAGTCTTTTGTGTTAATAATACACAATAATAAAAGTAATAATAGCTAATTGCCTAGTGTTTTAAGGCTTGAAGATATATTACATATATTATCTTATTTGATCAACATAACATATTGAATAGAGTTCTAGACTTGGAGTCAAGAAGATTGAGGTTCAGATCCCACTTGAGACACAAGGTCTGTGATTCTGGGTAAGGCAGTCATTTAACCTCTCTGTGACTCAGTTTCCTCATCTGTGAAACAAAAACAGTTTGGATTCAGTAGCTCACAGGATTCTTTCCAACTTTGAAACTATGTTACTATGAGACAAAGTTATATATTAGTGTGCCCATATGTCCAAAGGAGTTAGACCCAGAACTATATAAAAGGCAGGTGATGGTTGGATTGCATCGAAGAAATTGTGCAGTTTTTAAATAATGCCAAGTTCCTCCTAATGTAAACACAATGTTATTCTGGCCTTGATCTGGAAATCTAAAACTTACAATAATTTTTCTAATAATTTTCAAAGAATCAAAGTTGTGGATGACCCAAAGGATAATAGAGTGGTGGGTATAAGGATGCTTCAGCATGTTTCTAGTGATGATCTAAGCAAGGGATAATGACATGATCAAGATGGCAATTATTCCATATGACAACTATGGCTTGAAGGGCACTTTTCTCTCTCAAAACTGGAAGATAGAAGACAAAGATCTCCCCTCTCCCCGGTTCTACTCTTCATGTAGGTGCAGAAAACTGAGTTATTAATCTCCAAAAATAAAGAAAACATTAAGAAAAAGAAAGGGAAGGGAAGGGAAGGGAAGGGAAGGGAAGGGAAGGGAAGGTAAGGGAAGGGAAGGGAAGGGAAGGGAAGGGAAGGGAAGGGAAGGGAAGGGAAGGGAAGGGAAGGGAAGGGAAGGGAAGGGAAGGGAAGGGAAGGGGAAAGCAAAAAAAATAAATTACAGTTCTAATCTGATAAGGGTGATTAGCGCAGTTACTAGAACATGGTAGATGCTTAATAAATATTCATAATTCTACATCTTAGATCTGTACTAAGGTGAGGATTAGGATGAAAAGAAGAGGACTAGGAAAGCAAGGCTCTCCCAAGATGGGGGAGAGCAAGGAAAAGGACACATCTGCTGGAATTCTTGAAGGATGCAGAAATTCTTCACTATATCACTTTAAAAAATAGTGATTTTGATATTGAAGATGAATAATGTTAACTACCCTTGGGGGGAGGGGATGATGCAGGGGGCACTCAATCTATTCTTCTCTTTGGCATCAAAAGCTCCATATGTCATTACTTAGAAATAGACTAACAAATAGAATAGCCCTAGAGCATCTGGTTTGGGGCACACTCTGTTTCTGTCAACATGGACCACTCTGTGGCTTAAGGGAAAGTTTTATAAACTTGTTATCATGTTTTAAAACTTCTACCTCCTCTCATGAAATGAAACATAAAATAGAAAGAAAACATTTAAAGTGTTCTTTGATAGTAGACAGAGACAGGCATTATCAAATAATCTGGCCGTGGTTACAAATATATACTAATATTTAAACATACTAATCTTCAGGCTTATACCTAAAGGCTATTATTTACTTTTTACATTAAAGAGCTTTACATCATGCACACATAATAAAGGAATGGAAAGTCTGAATCTCTCTACAAATCGGATACCTTGTCACCTTCTGAGCTTTTTTTTTTTAACCACCACTCCTCCCCTCCACTCACCCACCTCTTTAAAATTTTCTCTTGTAGGAGATTCAGGCTGAATCCTTAATGACATATCAAAGCCATTGCCTGCCTACATTTCTCAATTCTAAACTTTTGTGTTGGAACTTTTAGTTCCTGGGAATAAAATATTCCTTAATACTAATCATTCCACAATTTTTTTGGTAGCTTCATGACATTTTTCAGCCAACAAGTATTCCTCAAAATCAACAGTCTGTGAGCCTTTCTTAAAAATATAACAAATTCACAAACGTGTCCTCCAGTCCTTCCCCAGCTACCCAAAGAGGCTACAGGGGCTTGTGGGGGAAAAATCATGACTGTTAGCCAATGTTTAGTAGGTTAATATCAGCCTTCATCCCAGTACCCTCCTTTAACCAATGTGCAAACATTGATTCACCCTTATGAATAACTTGGAGTTTTAATGTGTTGTCCAAATTTCTTTGTTTGTGTTAGTGTCCCTCTTATCTGAAAATCATCCTTTATTTGAATAAAATTTTAATAAGCTCAACTGTTCCATCAACAAAAAGAATAGAACATAATCTTAAAATAGAAAAGAAGCATTAAGAAAAAAGTAATTAATAACAAAGGAATGTTCAAATTAGACCAAGGACAAATACTTAGAATAAAACCAACTTATTTGAATTTTTAAAAATAAGCATTTTAGGGGGCAGCTAGGTGGTGCAGTGGATAAAGCACTGGCCCTAGAGTCAGGAGTACCTGGGTTCAAATCCGGTCTCAGACAGTTAATAATTACCTAGCTGTGTGGCCTTGGGCAAGCCACTTAACCCCATTGCCTAGCAAAAAAAAAAAAACCTAAAAAAATAAGCATTTTAAGTAAATGCATTGCAATTTTTCATTTTTTAAATATTTATTCTATTCTTTTCTTGTTTGTGGGTTTTCTATACATTGGTATACTCAAGATAATAACAAAACCAGAAGAAGGCAGAGTAGATAGCATGATATCTGAGTTCCCTAATGGGCAAGTTGTTCAATAAAAGCATGTGGTGATACCTTCATTGGGGATGTAAGGAATAGGAGGAAAAGGATGGCACAGGAGAAGAAAATGGAGAGAGATGTTCACTGGCACCAGTGAAAGTAGTCATACTAGTGAAATAACAGCATAGTAGCTGAGACAGAATGACAAGTTTAAAATCTGAAGACTTGAATTCAAATCCTTATTCTGCTATTTCCTAAAAGGATAATCTCAAACAATGAATTTAACCTCTAATTTAAATACACTAATCTGCAGGTTTATAGCTAAAGGTTTTATAACCATAGACCCTCAGTTTCCTGATTAGTATAAAAATGGAGTTAGAGCATGACAGTGATAAGAATTCTAGATATGGAATCAGAAAATTTGGGTATGAATCCTAACACTACAACTTCCTAAGCAGTGGACCCTTAAACAAGTTTCTTAATCTCTTAGAGACTTCATTTCTATATTTGTTAAATTAGAGGTTAAGGCCAGATAATCTCTAAATTCATATCCAGCTCTAAATTCTATAATTTTCTATTCATTTATAAACCATTCCAAGTAAAATAATCATTACATTGATAGACTTGTTAATCTTTTCTTATTTATTCATCTATCTAGCTGTGTCATTTCTCTGCTCAAAACATGCAATGACTCCAGATTATCTTCCAAGAAAAGTCATTTAAGGTCCTCCAAAATCTGGCACAACCTTCCTTTCCTGAATTAAAATATTCCCCCTTCTTCAACTTTAAGATTCTGCCAAATTGGAATACTCACCATCCATTACAAGCTGACCTGCACTTTTATTTAGTGTTTCATATATGTGTGTATATATATATATGTGTGTGTGTGTGTGTGTGTGTGTGTGTGTGTGTGTGTGTATCACCTAACACCTTTATCAAATTGTTTACCATCATCTTAGGAAGGAGGAAAGAAGAAAGAAAATTTGGAACTCAAAATTTTATCTAAAAATGAATGTTAAAAATTGTCTTTACATGTAATTGGAAAAAAAATACTATTTAAAAAAAAAATCAAATACTATCTCCACCATGAAGCTTCCTCTGATGCTTCCATTGGATAACAACATTTCCCTCCTTTCAGGCTTCATTAAACATTTTCTTGATGTTATATTGTTACAATTACTTTTGTTGGCATCACATTTCCAAGTTTACTAAAACCTTTGTGAGAGCAAAGCATTTAAAAGCCTACTATATGGTAGGCACTATGCTACTCACTTGATCCTCATAACAACCCTGAGAGGTAGTTCTACTATTATCCCTATTTTACAGTTGAAGAAACTAAGGCAGACATAATTTAAGTGACTTGATCAGGGTCACATAGCTAGTAAGTGTGTAAGGCTGGAAGCAAACTCCAGGTCTCGCATTCTATCCATTGCACCACCTAGTTACCATCACCTTTAATCAAACACTCTTCTTTATCGAGTTTTGTGTCTTACCTAGAACCCAGCCCATAGTTTTCTATACTTTAGGAGCCTCATAAATAAATATTAACTTGAATTGAATAGGTAACTTGATTGGAGCATAGGAGGGAGTGAAATTTCTATTATCTGACACCATGAGTCTATATCCAATTAGAAATTAGTTTTAATTCCTCAGACTTCAAACAACAGTTTGTTGTTGACACTTTTATTCATTTATCACATTCTATTTTGTATTATAGATACTTATACCTGTGCCTTAACCTCCCTTCTTGTATGATTAACATAATGACTTTATTTTATGTTGAAGCATAAGAAGGATATGGAATGGGATGGGATGGGATGGGATGGGGTAGGATGGAAGAAGATGAACCAGGCTGAAATGAAATAGGATAGGATGAATATATCAATATGGAAAGGGTGCAGTAATTGAGGCTTCTGAATCCTTGTCAAATGAGCACTAAAGGTTGGACCTTCTAGATTCTTAATCACTCATCATAACCCTGACAAGGGAATTTCTGTTCCCTATAGTCTATCCCTGAACCAATTTATCAAACTAAATGACTAAAATGAATCCATCTTTCTTCATCTCCTCCAAAGCTAATGTTTAAAAAAGAAATAGAACTAAATTCCCTTTCAGTTCACAGTTATGGAGGTAGGGGGTAGGAAAAGGGGAAAAGCGATACATGAAATGGAAAGCAAACACAAGAGAGACAGAATGGGATAATGGTAGAGCACCAAATTCAAAGCCAAAATGTTTGGATTGAAGATGTACTTTTGATGTATGCTGGTCATATGGCCCTGAGTTGCTTAACCACTCAGTGTTTTAGTCTGCTCTCTAAGGCTAAAAAGGCTGCAGAGAAGGTGCCAACTTATATTGGTAAAGGTTGTCTCCTTCATGGAGACAAAGAAGTCATGGATCAGTATCTACTTTAAAGAATATAATGGCTTCCCAAGAGCAACCACAGTTGCACCAAGCTCTTGAATAGAAGAACTCCTTGGAAGGAGTATGACTGAGGGAAGCTTGGCTCTGTGACCTCCCCAGCTACACACATAATGTATATGCATTTCTTAGATTGCTTTGCTCTACATTCTACTGGCAGAACAGTTATATATATGTATTATATATAATACATATATATATATATATATATATGTATATTGGAAGGTCCTGTCATGCAGTAAAGGCTTAAAGTACTGGTCCAATCAGACAGTTTGTTGTATATCTGCCTTTCAAAGACCAGCCTCAACAGGTTCAGAAAGACTCATCACCCTAAGGTCAGCCACTAGGTAATGAGACACCTGAGACTATACCTCCTAAAAACCATATTCTAAGGCACAAAGTGGTTGTCCTTTGCATCAATGCAGACAGAGATAGAACTAGGGTGGAATAACCAGGGTTTTATCTCAGGGTTTCAAGTTTAGAGGTCACTGAATTTACAGAGCTTGATATGGTTAACAAAAAATAGCTAATAAAGGAATATGCTCAATGAAAGGTTGAAAGGTAGCTGGTCCCCAGACTTCACCTGCTCCTCTTCCTCTACTCTTTAGATAATCAGCTCTTGCCAGTGTGCCTTAAACTCATTTGTCTCCTGTTAAAGGATGGTATCCTGCTCCTATATACACATACACAACCGTAACTGAAGAATACTTCATGTCACTCATTCCTGTTTGCAATATTTGCCCCAGATGCAAAAAAAGTCAAAGTTATGGCTTTAAGTTCAGGGGGCATGCTTTTTGAGTACTAAAACATGATGATGAACAATAGTGTTTTGTCCTTCATTCTTGCAAAAGACCACAACATCAGGGAGGTGATGCCATGACAAGCACATTAATTGGATTTGAGTTGAGGGAATTCTGTGTTAGGTCATCTGCCTCACTTTCTTCTCTAGAACCAACTGGGTCCAGTGGTCATATATGAATCAGGACACAACTGGGGCAGCTAGGTGATGCAGTTGACAGAGCATTGGTCTAGAGAGTCAGGAGGACAGGAGTTTGAATCCAGCCTCAGACACTTGTCACTTACTAGCTGTGTGGCCTTGAGCAAGTCACTTAACCCTTATTGCCTCAAATCCAGGGCCATCTCCAGATTTCTATCTTGTCACTGGACAGATGACTCTGGAGGAGAAAGTGAGGCTGGTGACTTAGCACAGCACCCCCTCACACAAATCCAATTCATGTGTTTGTGATGGCATCACCTCCCTGATGTCATGGTCTTCCTTTAAAATGAAGGAAATCATTACAATTGATGTTGAAACACGTTGAAGTACAGTTCTTTAAATATCAGTTTCATTGCCTTATATAATCATTCCTAATATGTTTTTCATGACCATATGACTTAATATTTCTTAACTCAGGACCTGCCAATTTCATTGGATAACTATTCCAATGATCAATTTGCATTATAAAGTACTAAAAGATATAGAAAAAGAAAATGTAGGATATTGGACTGAATGGATGCTGAGCCCTCTCCCCCTCCAAGAGGTATTTGGTTTTATATTGTCTTTATTTTTATTTTATTATTTAATTATTTAATTTATATTGTTTTTTATTTTTTAATCAATAAATTACTAATGTACAAGTATAGAGGCTCTCTTGCCATCTGCTACTTTCACCTAAAAATAACTGCTACACACATACACATACACACACACACACTCTCACACAGATAAACACAATTTCTACTAATTGAAGCTTTTTGCAAGTTGTTCCAATTCTAGAAACTAAGGTTTGACTGTAAGCAGAGATCCAACAGAGAGTTGATCCTTTCTCCAAGAAAAGACTGCTTAAGTAGTGTTTGCACGCAAATTATGGCCTTATCTGTTTTAAAGGAGTCACTTAAGACAAGCAAAAGCCACTTTTGGAAAGGGGCAGAATTCACAAAGGCATATAGGGCAATTTCAACAAGAGCCCAAGTCATATTAAAAAGAAGGCAAAATTTGTCTTTGAATCTCCCCTATTTTCCCTTTTTTAAGAGTCCTTTCTTACATCCTGCAAGTTCTTCTCCATAAGCCTTAATGCCCTGTTTCTCCTCCAGTTAACTGAATCTCCCCCGTGACCTCACAGAGGCCAAGAATGACAATGGGAACCAGAAAGATAAAGTCTTGGATACATTAGGAGGTACAGAATGGCCTGGCTGGCAAAGTTTAGTTTATCATTCCAGGACTGGCTGGGATAAGAAGATCATGATGATTTTGTCATGTCATTTCAGTCATGCTCAACTCTTCATGAACTCATTTGGCTTTTCTTGGCAAAGATACTGGAGTGGTTGACCATTTCTGTCTCCAGTTCATTTTTACAAATGAGGAAATGAGGCAAGCAAGTGATTTACCCAGGGTCATGCAACTAGTAAATATCTGAGATCATATTTGAACTTATAAAGATGAGTCTTCCTGATTCTATCTACTGAGTCCTCCAACTGCCTTAAATAATGAACTCAGAAGTCATCTAATCCATCATTTTTTGAACCAAAATAGTTAAGTGGCTTACCTAAGATCATACAGGTAGAAAGTAGTAAAATGAGGATTCAAACCAAGGTCTTAAGACTTCAGATCCAGCTCTATTTCCATTAGAACATTTGCTTTCTTTTTTTCTCTTTCATCTATTGCTTCTCCCAATTTCCAGAGCTACTTTAACCACAAAAAGTCATTCCTATGATAAGGGTAACTAGAGAATGCTTAATGAAAATTCATCTACCAATATTCAATGGTTTCCTCATTTTGTAACCTAGAAAAAGCAGAGGTTTAAAAAGAGAAGAGAAGAATTCACCTGTGGGTAAAGTCTAGACACCTTGTCAATGTCTTTGTCTCTTCCCTCTCTTTCATTACCTACAATTCTGCAAACTTTTATTTCAGAAGGGGGCTTAACTATGCTTCCTTTCCCTCAATATTAAATGGTCAGGCTTCTTCTACTCTTCCTTCTTGTCATCACTTAGCTCCTCCTTAAATCTTAAATTCTATGAGAATTTAACTTATTTCTCCATCCCAAAGAGATCATTAAAAAGGAGAAAAGACCCATATGTACAAAAACATTTATAGCAGCTCTTTTTGTAGTGGCAGAGAATTGGAAATTGAGGGGATGCTCATCCATTGGGAAATGGCTGAACAAACTGGAATATCAATGTGATGAAATACTATTGTTCTGTAAGAAATGAGGAGCAGGTTGATTTCAGAAAAACTTGGAAAGATGTGAACTGATGCTGAGTGAAGTGAGCAGAATCAAAAGAACATTATACAATGGTAACATTGCATGATGATCAACTATGATAGAATTAGCTCTTCTCAACAATATAGTGATCAAAGAGACTTCTAAAAACTTGTGATGGAAAACATCATCCACATTCAGAGAAGAATTCTAGAGTCTGAATGTAGAACAAAGCATGCTATTTTCACATTTTAAAAATTGATTTTACATTTGTTCTCTCTCATGGTTTTTTCTCTTTTATTCTGATTCTTCATTTATATCATGATTAATATGGAAATATGTTAAACATGATTATTGATATATAACCTATATCAGATTTTTCATTATCTTGGGGAGAGGAGAGAAAAGGGTGGGAAGCAAAAATAATGTGGAACTCAAACGCTTACAAAAAGATGAATGTTGAAGATTATCTTTACGTGTAGTTGGAAAAAATACAAAATAAAATAAAATAATGAATTTAAGCTACTTAAGGGTAAGGACTGTCTTGTTCACTTGTATTTGTATCTGAACCCTTATCATAGTGTCTGTTGCAGAGTAGGTAATTAATAAATGATTTCTGATTAATTGGTTGGTTGGTTGATAGATACTGATGTTTACTGCATTCTTTGCCTCCCCTTCTACTTCATTCTCAGAATTATCATGCTAATTCAGGCTCTTATAATCTCCCATCTGACTTCCTGAAATATCTTCTGAACTAGACTTTTCCTAATCTTTCTGATCACCCATTATTCTGTACATTGTTTCCAAATTAATCTTCCTAAAATTCTATTTTCCTCATTTTACTTCTCCAGTTCAGTAAGTTATAATGACCCCCTATGATCCACTGTATCATGTTTCAACTCTTTTATTTAGCTTTAAAGGTCTTCCATCATCTGATCCATCCTAACTATTTAATAGGTAGGGCAGCTAGGGCTCGTTGAATAGAACACTGAACCAGTCAGAATGAATCATTTTCCTGCCACTGCAAAAAGAGCACTATAAATATTTTTGTGCATATGGGTCTTTCCTTTTTTTAATGATCTCCTTGGTATCTTTTCAGATAGCTAAGGGACAGGGGCAAGTTGCTTAACACTGTGTGCCTCAGTTTCCTTATCTGTAAAAGTAGCTCTAGAAAACCTTTTCTTTTAGCAGCTCTTTTTGTAGTGGCAAAGAATTGGAAATTGAGGGGATGCCCATTTGGAATGGCTGAACAATTTATGGTCTATGTATGTTATGGAATACCATTGTTGGATAAGAGTAAAAGGAAAAGACTTCATGGAGGTAATAATGGATGTAAAAAAGTAAGCAAAACCAGAAGAACACTGTACATATTAAAAAAAAGGAATGTGAGATGGGTCAACTATGATGTTTTCAATTCCCCTCAACAGTTCAGTGATCAAAGAAACCCTAAAGAACCTGTAATGGAAAATCTCATCCACATCCAGAAAAAAAAAAAAAATCTATGGAGTCTGAATGCAGAACAAATTATATTATGTTCATTTCTTTAAATTTTTATGTTTTTCTTCCTTTTTCATGGTTTTTCTCCCTTGGTTCTAATTCTTCTTTTACATCATGACTAATATGTAAATAAGATGTTTACATGGACTATTTGTGTCTGATCTGTAGTAGAGTATTCCTAGCTCATATTGAGCTGATCATCCACAATCGGACATACTGTAATTTGTCTCAAACATATGATGTCATTTTGTTCTTCTTCGATAATGAAGGACAAGAACCAACCAACCAACCAATGTGTTAATATGTTAAATATGATTGTACAAGTATTATTTCTACTATATCGTCTGCTGCCATGGAAGGGTGGAGGGAAAGGAGGACAGTAGATAAATAAAGAACTCATAAACTTTTAACAAATGGATGAATATTGAAAACTACCTTTACATGTAATAGGGGGAACAAAAAAAGAAAAAAAATTAAAAAGATAAAAGAAAAAGAAAAGAAAACATGGGGTCACAAAGAATCAGAAACAACCGAAAAGCAAATGAACAATCTATACAACTTACTTCCCACAGCAGGCACCCTGCTCTCCACCCATGTGGAGTCTCCTTCTTCTTCTGCACACATGCTCACTCTTACCCTAATTCTTTTGATTTTTGTATCATTTCCAAGGGTTAGCCCTTCTACCATTCTGAATCCTTTTTATTCTTCGAGGTCCTATTCATGAAGTCTTTTTTTCCAATTACATATAAAAACTATTTTTCACATCCATTATCATCTCCATGAAGTCTTTTCCTATTACCCCAGTCTATACTTAACCTTCCTTTCTCTAACTTCTTATTTTACTTACATTTCCAGTCATACAATGTACCATTTTGTTGTTCACTAGTTGACTGATGCTGATTGAAGATAGATAGGAAACAAGGAAGGCATGGAAAATGAAGTGGAAATTGTGTCCTCATATCCGATTATTAGAAGCACCACAATGTAGTATAGGGGTCAACTGGACCAAAGACAGACTTTAACACTTTTATATAAAATTCTTAATATTTTTAATGTTAAAAACCATTCTTAGTTCATGTACAAAAGCAGGTTCCCAACCCCCTGATATAGTAGAAAATATACTCAAGTCAAAAACCTAAATGATTATAAATTTTTTGAAGGCAAGGACTCTCATACTTCTTTTTCCCCAATCCATTTCCCATTGTTGGTGAGCAGAAAGTTGGATACAATGCTAATATCCAATCGATATTTGCATAAATAATGAAGACAAATTTGTCCCAAAATGGCAAAAAAAAACCACTGAATTTTGAGTCAAGAAGAGCTGGGTTTAACTATAGAGTGCCTCAAAAGTCTCATTAAGCTTTAATGGCTTAATATTACCCTAAGACTTTTGAGAGATCTTTCATTGGCTCTGATAATTACTCCTTTTAACAGTATTCTATTTTTTCCAATTATATGTAAAGACTATTTTTCACATCCATTTTTTAAATATTTTGAGTTGCAAATTTTTCTCCCCCCCACTTCACCTCCCTTCTCCCCTAAGACAGCAAGCAATATTGTGTTACTTCAAGCAAATGATTTAACCTTTCCAGATCTCAGCTTCTTTATCTATAAAATGAGGGAATTGGACTAACTGAGCTCTAAGTTTTCTTCTAGCTACAAATCTATGATCCTATCATGCTAAAACCCCCTGACTTCAAAGGGTCTTTTAATCTACCAAGAATCCTCTTCTCCAGAAACACAGAGCTATATCATTCCCTCCTAGAAATCTGGCTGTTTCATAATGAGGATGTCAAGGGACTATGTGTGCTCATTCTGAGTAATCTGAAATGATAAAATGCCACACTCTGGGGGTGTCTCTTAGGCTGAGGGCACATGTGGTACAAGGCAGAAATGGGCTCCAACTCACAACTGCTTTGTCTTAACCTTGGCAGCTTCACTACTTGGCACCCATATTAAAAGGAATGATGTATTTCCCTTATTTATTATTTGCACTGGGCTACTGAAGAAAAAAACAGCAAAGCAGGGCCGGCAAGGCTCAGAGGGTCCTGCCAGGAATAACAGTGAGACACTTGCACCACTGCCTCATTAGGTTATGGAAAACAGTTCCCTAAGGAAACTGCGGGGTGTAAATAAATTTAAAACATTTCAGTCTTTCGAGGCCTGCAGATGCCAAATTTGTAAAACAGTGGTGGTTCAAGAACTCGGTAACATTCTGCTGCACGTCTCATAAATTTAACCTAAGTTCTACAGTCTGTTTATAAGCAAAATAAAAGTAATGTTATCATGGACATACGTTTTTAAATGGAATAAGCATGTATGCATTTTATAATTTGTAAGATATAACAATCTCTTTGCTAGGAATACTCTATATAAAATAAAGAATTTCTATTTAGCCCTGTTAACAGGAATAGACCAAAAGAGGAGATAACAGTCAAGGTAACAAACTTTTAGGAACTTTCTATGGGACAGGCACCGTGATAAATAATGGAGAAACAAATACAAGATAAAAAGAAAGCCCTGTCTTCAAGAAGCTTACACTCTAATAAGGAAAGACAATATACAAAAGAGGTCTGAAAAGGGGTGGCGAGAAGGGGGGAAATAGGTAGAAGTATAGTTTTAAAGTCAAAAGAGCCAAGAGGGACTTGAACAAAGGCCAATCCATCCCCTTCCTCAATCCAACCCTGGAAGGAACACACCATTGGAGAAGGGGGGCCAGCATGACAATGGAATTGATGTTTCCCTTGAGTAGTTCTCAAACATCAATGGATATCAGGGGGGAAAAAATAGATTAGTCTGGTTTGACTTGTTTTGGAAGTCATTCTGGAGTTCTATAATCATAGCTTTCCTTCCTAAATTTCACCAACTATCACCTTAATGATCTATTCTAGCATTTTCTCAGGAACCAAAGTTAAGCTAACTACTATCTAGTTTTTCAGACTCTGGTCTCTTCACTTTTGGTTTTTTAATAAAGACATATGCCCTTATTCATTACTATGATGTTGTCTCCATTTTCCTTGACTTTTTTTTTAGGTTTTTGCAAGGCAAAGGGGTTAAGTGGCTTGCCCAAGGCCACACGGCTAGGTAGTTATTAAGTGTCTGAGGCCAGACTTGAACTCAGGTACTCCTGACTCCAGGGCCGGTGCTCTAACCACTGTACCACCTAGCCGCCCCATTTTCCTTGACTTTTAAAGTATCAATGACAGTGTCAAAAACCTCAGTGCCTGAAGATAGAATTTATTTGAGATAGATGTCTTGAATTCATCATTTTGCTCAGGTATAGACTTTTCAATCTCATGTAATCAAAATTATCTAATTTACTTATTGTCATTTCCTCCAATCCTTTTGTTTAGTTAAGAATTTCCTTGTAACTGTGAAAGGTAATTGATCTGCTCTTCTGATTTGTTGCTTTTTTAATGGTATGATATTTTATATTTAGGGCATTTAAGGATTAGGACTTTGAGGATCTGTGGTTTCACTGATTTAAAGAATTCCTAAACAAGGAAATTCCCTCCACCAATGAAAACTAGCAAATCCTCTGCAACTAATAGTCTTAAAAAGTTTTCTAGAAAATTAAAACCACTCTCAATTATCACCTCACACCTTATCAGATTGGTTAATGTGACAGAAAAGGAAAATGATAAATGTTGCAGATATTGTGGGAGAATTGAGATACTAATATAGGTTTGTTGGTAGAATGGTGACTTGATCCAACCTTGCTAGAGAACAATTTGTAACTATGCCCAAAGAGCAATCAAATTGTATATACTCTTTGATCCAGCAATACCACTATTAGATCTGTACCCCAAAGAGAGCATAATACACAAAAATATTTATGGCAGCTGTATTTGTGGTGGCAAAGAATTAGAAATTGAAGAATGGGGCGGCTAGGTGGTACAGTGGTTAGAGCACCGGCCCTGGAGTCAGGAGTACCTGGGTTCAAGTCTGGCCTCAGACACTTAATAACTACCTAGCCGTGTGGCCTTGGGCAAGCCACTTAACCCCATTTGCCTTGCAAAAACCTAAAAAAAAATTGAAGAATGACTGAACAAGATGTGGTATATGAATGTAATAGAATACTATTGTACTATAAGAAATGACAAGCAGGATAATTTCAGAAAAAACCTGGAAAGACTCACACAAATTGATTCAAATTCAATTGAACAGAAGCAAGAGAATGCAATACACAGTGTAACAATGCTGTGTGATGATCAGTTATGAATAACCTAGTTCTTCTCAGTACTACAATGATCCAAGACCATTCCAAAGGACTCATGATAGAAAATGTTATAAGGGAAGTGATGCCATGACAAGCAAGTGACTTGGATTTGAGTGAGGGGGTGCTATGCAAAGTCATCAGCCACACTTTATCCTTCAGACCCATCTGGTTCCAGTGGCTAGATATGAACTAGGATGACTTCAGAAGGCCTTAGTTAGAAGGCAATCAGCATTAAGTGATTTGCCCAAGGTCATACAGCTAGTATCTAGTGTCTGAGGTTGGATTTGAACTCGGATCCTCTTGACACCAGAGCTGTGCCCTATCTACTGCAATATCTAGCCACCCTAATATAGCAATATGTTTTACAGGATTGCACAAGTGCAACCCGTTTTAAATTCTTATTTTTTTAGAGAGGAAGAAGGAAGTGAGGGAGAAAATTTGGAACTCAAATTTTTTTAATGAATGTTAAGGAACAGTTAGGTGGATAGAGGATAGCCCTGGAATCAGGAAGATCTGAGTTCAAATTCAACCACAGTCACTTACTAACTGTATACCCAAGAAGTAAATGAATTCCAATTGCCTCTAAAAAAAGACTGCTAAAAATTGTTTTAAATATAATTTTTTTTAAAAATGTTATTAAAGAAAAGGAAAATTGTCTAAAGGACTGATAGATTATGAGCCTTACTCAGGGTCATACAGTTAAGTTAAACAAGTTAAACCAGGTCTTCCTATCTTCAAGGCCAACTTCCTCACTATACCATATATATATATATATATATATATATATATATATATATATATATGACTATATTTATATGCAAATACAAAATTTACTAAGATTTGGTAGGAATGCACTAATATCTGGGAGATTAGAAAGGAGCATATGAACTGAGCCTTGACAGAAACTAGGAATTTTAAGAGACAAAAAAGAGGAGATAGTGTATTCCAGGGATGGGGGACAGCCAAAGATGGGAGGTAGAGAACCATTATGAGAAACAGCAAGAAGGTTAGTTTTGAAGAAGGATAATGGAAGTAATAGTAGTAGTAGCAATAGGGTAATAATAATAATAATAAATAACATTAATAACTAAAAGGCACTGTGATAAGCATGCTACAAATATTATCTCATTTGATTTTCTCAACAACCTTGGGATATAAGTACTATTATCCCTATTTTAGGGTTGAAGAAATTGAGAAAGAGGTTAAGTCTCTTGCTATCTTAATATTAATGCAAATCTTCCTGACTCCAAGCTACGTAATAAAACTAGAAAGGTAGGTTGAGGATAGGTTGTGAAAGTATTTAAATGTCAAAGAGAGAATATATCTATTTTGAGAGATCATGGGGAGTCACAATAGTTTCCTGAGGAGAGAGGTAATTTAGCATTCAATTTAGCATTATGCCTTAAGAAAACCACTTAAATAAACCATTTAACATGACTGTTATATGGAAAATTTAGTGGATGAGTGAGAGACTTGTGCCAGAGAAACCAACTAAGAGGCTATTACAGCAGTCCAGGTGAGAAGTGATAAAGAAGGTAGTGGCTCTGTGAGTGAAGAGGAGACCCATGTAACAGAAATGATAATATCTCATTCAGATCTACCCCTATCCCAGTGGACCTTCTAACACAGTCCTGCATTACTGAAATTACCTGAAAGAATTAAGGCACCTTTTTTCCTCAGAGAATAACATTCCAGGGAATGACTAGAACTCAAGAGAGAATTTAACTGGAAGAAGAGTTCTTAGACTAATTATCATCCTATTTACTTTGTAGCTAAATTCCTCAAAAGTTATCTACAATAAGTGCCTTCCTTTTTCTCCTTTTGCTCTCTTCTTAATCCATTACAATCTGACTTCAGAACTTTTCATTCTACTGAAACTGCTTTTATCAAAGCTACCAGTGATCCCAATTTATAAATCCAATGGCCTTTTCTTGAACCTCTTTCTGCAGTCTTTGACACTGTTAATCACCTTTCCTCCTTGACACTATCTTCTCTCTAGATTTTCAAGTCACAGCTTTCTTCTGGTTTTCCTCCTCCCTTCATTATCACTCCTTTTCTAGATCATCCTCCAGATTATTCTAACCATTGGTGTCCCTCAGGGTTCTTTCCTGGGTCCTCTTTTCTTCTCCCTTTATATTACTTCACTCAGTGATCGCATCAGCTCCCATGGATTTAATTGCCATCTCTACACTGACAATTTATGAATCTTCCTATATCTGGAACTCAATGTGTCCAAAATAGAATTTATTGTGTGCGCGCGTGCACGCGCGCACACACACACACACACACACACACACACCTTCTCTATTACTGTAGAGGCAATACCATCCTCTCAGTTTCTCAGGTGCCCAATCTAGAAGTCATTCTGAATTCCTTACCGTCATCCACCATATCCAAGTTGTTGCTAAAATCCATTGATGTCACCTTTAAAACATCTCTAGAATATGCCCCCTTCTCTCTAATAGTATCACCACTCTGGTGCAAGCCCTCAGTACATCCTACCTTGATAATTGCAATAAGCTGCTGATGGGTCTACTTGCCCCAAAGTCTCTCCCCACTTCAATACATTCTCCATTCAGTCACTAAAGTGATTTTCCTGAGGCAAAGGTTTGGTATTGTCACACAAACCCCCTACTCAATAAACTCCAGTGGCTCCCTGGTTATTCTAGAAGCAAGACATCTCTTCTCTCTGACCAGGGCATTTTCTCTAGATATCCACAGTGTGTGGAATATTCTGCCTATCACTCTCCCTAGCAACCTCCCTACCTTCCTTTGAGATCCAACTAAAATCTCTTCTTTTATCAGAAGCCTTCCTCGAACCTCTGAATTCCAGTGCTTTCCCTCTTTAAATTAATCATTATTTATCCTGAACTTAGCATACTTTGAATATATTTGTTGCATGTTGTCTCTATCATTCAATTGTAGGCCTTTTTTTTTGTGCCCCCAGCACTAAGTCCATTGACTGGCACACTGGCAAGCTCTTAATAAATCCTTATTGGATTAATTGGAAGGAATTTTGAATGCTGAATTCACTTTCAATCAAGAATTTCTTTTTAAATTTAAACACAAAACAATTTTCAGAGAACCATCCCAAGAAAACAAAAAGAATTCCTTAACTGGATGAGACAACCAAGAAAAGAGTGCCAAGGCAGCCTCATGAAATCTATATCCCTACAGACTTTCCCACATGGTGAAGCAAAGCATTTCCAGCTCCACTGAGATTCTTAGGTTGAGATTGAGGAGGGTGGTCTGAATTATAATAATAGCATTTTCATTGCTTAAATATTCCCACTCTGAGAGACATGAATAGGTTATAATCTGCACTGCTGGAGAGAGCAGTCACATCAGTGACTATGGATCCAGTTGAAATTGAAGGATATCATCCTCATCATCATTATTCATGCTAAGAGAAGAATCTCACCAATAATAATAATAATAACTCATATTAAAGGTGGAGATATCCACTAAATCAAGTTTCCCCACCTCATTAAAAGTAAATGTTAAAATGTTGTCCCTTGATAACTGTAACCAGGTAAAAAAACACTTCTCCAATCAATCATAAACCTTAGAGTAAGTATTAAAGACCTTGACCGACAAGACTGATATTATACAGAAAGAATATTTAGATTGATTGACAACCTGTAAGGCCTGTATAAAATCAGAAGGCTGATTTAGAAACCCAAAACAATTTAAGCAAGTTAATCAATTGGGAAAGGGAGAGGAGTAGAACTCCAGTCCTTGATCTTGGCTCTGGCTCCTTCCCCTTCCTTGATCAGGGGAGCACCTTCAGGGGAATGGATCATTTAACATCTGCCTCCCTCTAAAATCCACACATTGCTCCTAGTAAGGAACTTAATGGGACAAAAACTATACAAATCTAATTGCTCTTTTCTTTGGCAATATTCCATTATTTGAAGATAGCTATCATGTTCCTCCTGATTCTTTATTTTTTTCCCAAGCTAAACAATACCAGTTTTATATATTGGTCCTCATATGACCTGGTTTGCCTTCTTCTGGATCATAGATTTAGAACTAGAAAAAGTCCTAGGAATCAAATTCAATCCATCATTTCCTGGATGAGGAAAGTGAGGCCAGAAGAGGTTGTGACTTGCCCAATGTCACACAGCAGTAAACAAATAGCAGAGCTGAGATTTAAACTCAGATGGGTAGTATTTTTATTCTCAAACTAGTATTATTTTCACTATGCTACTGCAAAGTTTTCTAGAGTAAAGCAAGTGATAATATACCACATCTGGATTAACATTCAAATATAAAAGACCCGATTTCAAAAAGACATGGATAAATTGTAAAATATCTAGAGGGGGATAAACAGCATGGTGGAGAGCCTCCAGAATGTGCCATAGGGCGGATCATTTCATAAATGCTGATATTTACTTTGGAAAAGAGAAGGCTTTGGGGGTAAGGAAGTGGGAACTCTAGTTGCCTTTAAGTATTAAGGCTATCATATAGAAGAGTAATTCAGTTTGTTCTATCTGACTCAAGAAGGCAAAATTAGAAACAATAGGGAGAAGTTGCATAGAAGTAGATTTAGGATCAATAAACAGAAAAACTTCCTAACTATTAAAACCATCCCAAAGTGGAATGGGCTTCCTTGAATGAGAAAGACTGGATGAGCCTTACAAGGGAATATTGTAGAGGACATTCCTCTTCAGGCACGAGTTGACTTTGAACAGATGCTTTCATGGCATCTTGTCCTGAATGGGTCATGCCATTTTGCCCACAGTATATATATCAATATCTGTCAACTTGAAAACACCAGGTCCTTATCCCATAACCATGTACTAAACTTCAGAAAAGAGAAAACATACTCTAGTTTATCAACATCCTTCTTCAGAAGTATCATCTAAGACTGGACACACTACTCCATTGAAACCTTACCAGGGTAGATTATAATGGGATTTATCTCCCTTATTTTTTCTAAATTGGGCCTCTTAGAATTGGATGCTAATCCAAATGTCTTCTGAACAGATTCTGTCATACAATGAATCAACTATCATTCCTGACTATCACACCCACAAATTTTATAAGTATGCTATTTATGTCCAGGAGTATGCTGATAAGTATTGAAAACTCAGTTCTCAGGGACAAAACTATGCAAAATACACTTCTAAATTTAATTTTTTAAGTTTCTCCATCACTTTCTTAAGTCTGGAAAATCAATAAAAATAAATAAATCAAGTCCCAATTTGCAGTATTTGTCAATTTCCCAGATGTAGATGTTCATGCGGAAAATTTCAGCATTCTGTTCCCCTAAGTCAGTACAAGCTTGCTACAAATATCTCTGCTTTACCCCTATCAAAGTCACTGATAAATAATATTGAATAGAATTGGGCTAAAGAAAAGAGAGAGAATTCTTCAGGTACCATACTATGGAATTCCCTCCAGGTTGAAATCAATACATTAATCAACTCTTGTTAAGTTCAGTCATCTCACTGCTTCCAAATCTATCTGACAATACCATGTAATCTCTCTGTCTCATCTATAGGATACCATAAAGAAATTAAGCAAATACCAGGTTAAAATTCAGTAGCACTCTAGCTAGGATCTACTAATCTATGAATGAGCAGAGATTGCTAGGCATGCTATCAAAAAAGGATTCTTGTTCAAGCACAAGGTGGACCTTGAACTCACTATCAAAAAGCAAAACAACTTGGACACAACCTGGCTCGTAGGGATCATTGCCTCCCTTGCCAATATTCATAAACTACATATTGATAATAATATACTCTAGAATTTTGCAAGGAACTTAAGTCATGCTTAGCCTCTCAAAATTGCATATAGTTTAAATATTAATTTTTTAAAAATTTATTCCTCTAAAAAAATCAAAACATTTCCTTGTAGTCATCCTTTTAGTACCTCTCTCAGTCCATATGATTATCAAAGATCATAAACTTTAATGCTAAAAGATCACTATGCTCTTTTTCCCACTTTTCTACCATTTTGAAGATGAAAAATGAAAGCCTAGAGAAGTGTCATTTGTTCCAAATCACACAAACATTAAATAGAAGATCTAGGCTTCAAACTTGAGTTTTCTGACTTGAAATTCAATATTGTCTCTACTGTACTACAGCTCTCATAGCCCTGGGTTCTTGCAATGTCTTAGGATATGTTATTTCATCCAAAGTTTAATGACATGAACTCTTTCAGGGAACTGGATGCCCTCAAACCAACTCCTCACTTCTCTGGGAATTTGATCACTTTAATAAAGATTTCCAAAAGAAACTCATTGTGAAGACATAAATAAACACAAATAAAAACAGATAATTCCCCTCAGCAATAAAAACAGAAATAGAGGGAATCAGGCATTTCCCTTCCCCACTTCCTACAGTAAAAGTAACAGAGTAATTTTCTCTTTCCACCTTGCCTAGAGTGTGATTTATATAGTTTCCAAAAAGTCCTTAATGTCTTGCCTATCCTGTATCCTGGCTATTAAATTTATAAACATTTAACAGTAAATTGTATTCATTCATTTGCTTTAATTTACATACCTAAACTCGTGTGCATTAAACAATAAACACATTAGTGTTTTGAAACAAGAGCTCAGTCAATTAAAAAAAAAGACTATGCCATTGTTTTTGTTGTCCACTTGTTTCAGCTGTCTCCAACTCTTTATGACCCCACTAGGAGTTTTCTTGGCAAAGATACTAAAGTGAGTTTGCCATTTCCTTCTCCAGCTCATTTTATGCATGAAGAAACTGAGGCAAACACAATTAAATGACTTACCTGGGATAACATCGTATCTGATTTAAATTTAAACCCTGACTCTAGAGCCAACACTCTATCCAATGTGCCATCTAGCTTCTCATCTACCTCGTGGGAGGCAATTAATAAATACGTACTAACTTTCATTGATAAAGTTAAAAAGCAGTACATAAGGAAATTTCCTGGGATTTCAAAAGTTCCTTGTCTTATAAATTAATCTTATACTACTTGCCCAAAGAACCCACCTCTCAGTCCCAGATCAATTCACCTGAAAACAAAGTTGACCCAAACTGCCTTAGATCTACACCAAAATTTCCTTGTAACAGTCTCAGTATTATGGGAATGTGAGGAATTGACTTTCCTCAATTCAACCAGGATCCTTTTTCACAACAACATGAGAACCCATCAAATATTTATGAAGCAAAACACAGTTCTAAGGGCTGAGGAAGACTCAAGTGTGACAAAAAGTCTGTGCCTTTAAGGAATATGCAATCTAGCTGAGAAGGTAAGACAAAACACACATGAAAAGTTAACCAAGAATATAAAAGGAAGGAAGCAAAACAATCATTTATAAAGTCCCCACTATATATATATATATATATATATATATATATATATATATATATATATACAAATAGTATCTTATTTCATCCTTGCAATAATCTTTTTTAATGTCTATAATATTTTATTTGCCCCCTTTTACATGTTAAAACAATTTTTTAAATTTGTTGTAAAGGTTTGAGTTCCAAATTCTATCCCTTCCCTTCCCCCTCCCTGAGATGATAAGTAATCATATGGTTTATACATCACAACTTTTTGAGAAAGGTGCTTTTATTATTCCCATTTTATATTTGAGGCAAAGGTTAAATGACTTACCCTGAGTCACATAATTAATAAGTGTCTAAAGTCAAATCTGAACCCAAATCCTCCTAACAATAAAAGGATACCTTTGAGATGCCAATTGAGTGCTATAGTCAAAAAAAAAGTGTCCAGTTCAGAGTTTGGAGAGGAGCCTGTGGTCTGGAGCTGTCAGGGAAGGCTTCGTGGGAAAAGAGGTTTTTTTTTCCCTTTGGGGGGAGGGGGAGGGGGGAAGAGGGAGGAAGTAAATAGCCTGGAAAGGTAAAAATTGATCTTGTTGTAGACTTTAAAAGAAGATTCAACTGTACAAAATGAAGATAAGGTCTTTCTGTTCCATGATGTAAATGCAAGTGTCCATGCTATTTGTGTTTGCTAAGTTCAGAATAAAAAGAGTCACTGTTTAAAAGATAAAGGAAAAGAATATGTTTGTGTAATTCTGATTTGGTCATCTTATTTCCTAAATATAAGCATACTCAACTAAATTGCTTCATTTCATTATGTAAACTAATAATAACTGACATTTAAGTTACATTTTAAAAGCACTCTACTCTATATTATTTGATCTTCACAATTGTGAAGGAATTGCAACATATTCCTATTCTCATTTGATAGAAGAGAAAACTGAGGCAAGGAGAAGTTCAGTGGCTTGCCCAGGGTCACATGTTACTAAATACTTGTCTGAAATCTTTGCTCTTGTTTTGAAATATCATCTTTCTACTTTCTCTACTCTGATAACCAAAACAGTAGTGATCCTAACTTTCATCACTTGCTAAAAAGATAACTTTAGACCATCACTCTTGGGAGATATTACTACAATCCAAGTTTCATAGCTGGATTTTTATTCCTATTTTTTTTAATTCATTGAAGAATTGATTTCCGACTTATACATTTTTAGATGATGCCTTGTTGCTTCTTCCTTGGGGATTTATAGGTAGCAAGAACTCTCCGGTGCATCATTTAGCAATTATGGGAAGCTATGGGCATAAACTATTGCATTTATATTCACGTTTGGTTCAAATATTGATTTTCTTAAACAGCTCTCTTTTCCTTTTTTCCCTATTATATAAAGATTGACTTATTAGACAAGGGGGAAGGGAAGGCTATATTCAAAAATTGAGTTGACATTAAAAACAAAAAAAAACAATTTTTTATTTTCATAGATAACAAAAAAGTAAGCAATCAACACCCCCCCCACCAAAGAAAGGTCTTCCTCTTTAAAAAGAACCAGAGAATTTTGAGATTCAAACAAATTTTCATCTTAATACAATCACTGGGACTTCCCCAACTCCCATTGAGCACCACTGAAATTTCTATTAACATCAAGGAGGCTCTCAAAATAGTCTACCCCTTTACTCTCTGGAATACCTATATTCATTGTAATTACCCTTGTCTAGAAAATACCTAGTCCTAACAATCTATCCTCAAGGTCCTAGTGATGAGGCACCTGCATTTCAAGAGTAAAACTCTTGAACAAAACTTCAATCCTTACCCCAAGTGAGGAAAGATACTCTCTTATTTTTCTTCTTCTATTAGCAAAACAATAAGTACCCTACCCTGACACTACCCTGACACAAAGAGAAGCCTATCTGAAAGGAAGCCAGATGATGTGATTTCTGCTGGTAGTTTCCTATCCTCTGTCAATCCAGGCAGAGCACTCGTATGGTCTTAAGGGAAGCAAATCACATCCAGGCAAACACCTAGGAACAGGTCCAATCTCCCCCCTCCCTTTATTGGCAAGGCTACAACAGCTGGCTTCACCCACTCCAACAGCCAGCACACTATGGACAGAACAGCCTGGCTGGGCTGTCGTTCTCAGGTTACAGCTATAGGATGTCCTACAGGGGCCCACCATTAGCACCAGTAGACCAGCCTCCAGCCATCCATCTTTTTCCAGCCTCCTCAAGGGTTTTTAACAGGGGGTGTTAGATTCCTTTTCTTTCAGGTTAAAAATGTGACCTAATTTCCAAAAGGACCATGTGTAGAAAACTCTCCAAAGGACCAGGCACTCTGGGGTTTCATGGAGCTGGTCATATCCCCTGCCAGTGGGTGATGCTGGAGTCTGACATCAGAGAATGCTACAGGCATGAGATAGTGAGTGGGACACATTCCAAGAAAACGTCCCCTTTTTTCCATGTTAGACCCCCAGAGCAGTCTGGGGGAGGGCTCTGTATACTTTGTGAAAGGCTTTCAAGCAAAGCCGAAAGAAGTCTCTTTTGCTTGCCTCAGAAGACAGAAGACAGATGAATAAATAGAAGTTTTTTCTGGACCCTCTTAATGTTAGTACCTTTGAGATTATCTCTAATTTATCATGTGTGTATTTTATTATGCCATATAGTTGTTTATGCTGTCTCTCCCATTAGACTGGGAACTCTTTGAGGGCAGAGCCTGTTTTCTCCTTTTCTTTGTATCCTCAGTCCTTCAAAGACCATAACTGGTTTATAATAGACCCTTTTTTGTTGTTCAGTCATTTCAGTCATGTTCAACTCTTCATGACTTCAATTGAAATTTCTTGGTAGCAATACTAAGAATGGTTTACCATTTCCTTCTCCAGCTCATTTTACAGATGAGGGAAACTGAGGCAAACAGCATGAAGTGACTTGCCCAGGATCATACAGCTAGTGATTGTCTGAAATCATATTTGAACTTATGCAAATGAATCTTCCTGATTTGAGGCTAGCATTCTCTCTACAGCTATCTTCCCTGCCTGACATATAGCAGATTCTTAATAAATATTTGTGGATTTGGCAAGAGGATATAGGGACATTAAAGGTCCTTAATCAAGATTCAAAGAAGAAGGAATTCTTGTACCTTTAGTGTGGTCAATGAGAATATTTTGTGTTTATATTACAGTTTCCCAAATCATTATCTCACTGTGGATATTTGTGTAAGGAAACAGAAAGGTTTTGCCCTGGACTTTACTACTAAAAGCAGAAATATATACCTTGCTTCCATCAGGAAGCAGGAATTTTTAAACCTGCATAGTGGACCCCCCCCCCCAAAAGGGATTTGCTAACTTGGACTGGGGGGAAGATTACATATTTTTTCACTAAAGCTAACTAAAAATTAGTATTTTCTTTAATTAGGAATATATGCAAACACTCATAATAGTATTAGCAGTACCTGTGACTTTGTCCCCAATAGAAATCATAGATATGATCATATTACTTAAGATTATTATAAATATATAAAAATATTTTACTCATGATCTCTTCAAAATTGTTATGGTTATCATAGTTGTAATATTCAATGATTCATACATATGCATATATAGATGCATAAATAAATAGATAAATTACTTTATCACATGAAAAACCACTTTGGAAACTGTTTCAAATATAATTAGTTTCTTTTGCAACCTATGAATATTTAAAAACATTCTAAGAAAGGCCATAAGCTTCATCATGCCAAATAATCTATGACACAAAAAAAGTTAGGAACCTATGATTTAGAGCTTGAAGGGGTACCTCCAAACCCACCCCTCTTCTGAGCTTCCCTCCTAAGGTTAAGGGCACCACGATCTTTCCAGGCATGCATGTTCACAGTCTCAGGGTTCATTTTTCACTGCTCACTCTCATACATCCATACATCTAATCTGTGCTTTCTTTCTCTGTGATGATTCTCAAATGCATCCCTTTTCTCACCTCACTTAAATCCTAACAATTTCTCACCTTGACTCCTTGTAATAACTTTCTACTTGGTCTTTCTGCTTCAAGACTCAAGAAAAGGTAATTTTTCTTTCTCGATATCACCAGGGCTTAGTACAGTGATTTTTCAAGCTAAGCATTTATTATAAGACATACTTATTGATTAATTGACTAACACATAAATATTTATTGATTGATCCAATCAAACCACCTAATTTTATAAATGAGAATCTCAGATTCTCAGATTTAACCATGTGGCAATAATGATCAAGTATTAAAAGCAGGATTTGAATCTCTTTTCCTCCTCCCCCTCTCCCAAACCAAAGAATTTGTAATCCCAGCCTCCATTTAGCTCCTGTGGAGTTTCTTTGGACAAGCACACTGGGAATATGGGGAGGGAGGTAGAAAAGGCATAGAATCACCATAGCATTTTGAAAAGAGGCATAAAGAATTTCTAAACTTAAGTCAGTTAGTTGTCTAATTCAGCCCCAGACAAAGAAAATCCAAGAGAATAAAGAATCTTAGACTGATATCTTCCTTGGTATTGCTTTTATGCCTAAAAATGATGTTGTGTCCATACTCTTATCAGGATCCAGCATTTTAGCAGAAAGGAGTCAAGATGATCAGCATGGGGGCTTTTGTTTGCTATGTTGTTTAATGAAATACATTTTGCTTTAATTAATGTATCTTCTGACTGGTGGTGAAAATAACCACATCAATAATCTTGTAAACTCTAGTTTTGAGTGCAGGTAGACCCACTCCATAGGGGAAGGTAGGTGCCACAAACTTAGGATAACTTCTTGAGTTCAACATGTGAGAGGGAATCAAAAATACATTAATACTTTCCGATTCCAATTTCAAAAGTGCATTTACTTTCCAATTCCAAAAGGGTGTGACTGTTGTTCCAGGGAGAAAGAAGTGACCCAACATAAGAACAGCCAGATTGGATGATCTATTAACTTTAAGAATACTTCTCTTCCATTTGAATTTAAAGTCCTTGTGAGTAACATTTTTTCATTCTTTATATGAATAACCCCAGCACCTAAGAATAAGTGACATAATAAATAATTTAAATGCTTTATAAATGTTTGCTGATTGATTGAAGGATTGTAATTTTGTATATGTGGGTACTCCCTCCACCAATGCAGATAAAATCTCTTCTGTACCTTAGTAGACAGTCTTCATGAATAGCTGTGCCTAAAAACTTGCTCATTTATTATTGGTGCTTTTTTGGCAAGGTACTTGATGATTTGCCAGTTGAGTTTCTAGAATCACCTCCATGCCATGAGAAGACATCTAAGGAAGACTTTACAATGGAGGGACTATTTTTATTTCTTAAATACTCCAAATGATTTGAGATTTCATCAATGTAGATACTTTGCCCCCCCCCCCACTGATATAATTACAACTTGTAGGTCTACTTGAGTTTCTGTATCTAAAAACTCCATCCTCTCTGTGGCCAGCTTGGTGATAAGCCTCTTGGCTAGACTGACATCCAGATGACAGACATCCAATCCACTGAAGGAGTCCATTTAAGAAGTATTTCCAGTATGTTAGAACTTGTCAAAGCTTGGTTTTTTTGATACAACATTGAAGAACTCAGGTTCGCTACCATGACCAGCAGAAGGGTATCCAAGTATATACATTCATAAAGAAAGGGTGTATTCATCAGAACTGTTGCTTTTATGAAAAAATAATGTACATTCACTTTCCAATTCCAAAAACATTATTTCTATCCCCCTAAGAAATCAGCTTCCATCATATCCAAGACATATGCCCTTGGAAGACACCCCACTCCTGTTTGTGAAGACCATGGCCCTGAAATCCCTCAACAGAGGGGCTGTCAACCATCACTATTTGTTTCTTTTTCCTCTACTGTACAGCCACTCCCTTGGCAACACTTATGGATCCTCATCAATCTTTGAAATACAAGAATCTTCTTCCTCAGAGGATTTAGCAATTCTCTCTGTGGGAAGAGCCACTTTCAAGGCTATTAAAGTTCAATAGCCCCTCTTTCTTTCCTTTTCTGTGTCAAATCTCTCCACCTTTCTGGCAAAGGTAAGCATTGTCTTTATTTCTTTTGCTTCCTTATTTTCCTTTGAATCTTTTGGTTTTTTTCTCTTTAAAAAAAAGGATGAGAGAAACTAAGCAACTAAAAGAACATGTGAAAAGATCTGTGGGTCTCGTCATGTTTTGTCCCTATCAGGCCACAACTGGAAGATTGTTTTCAGTTCTTGGTGTCATTTTTAGAAAGGATAATGACTAATAAAGCCACTCTAGAATAGACATCTAGATGAGAAAGGAATAAAGAACAAATAAAGACAAGTTGAAGAATTTAAAAAATGGAAAATCTAAGTTGGAGTAAGACAACTGTCTTCAAGTATTTGGAAGATTTTAATGTGGAAAAGGGATTCAATGAGTAGAGGTTTCAAAGGACTATATGGGTTCCCTGCAAAGGAAAACAATATAGAATAGTTTGCCCAGGAAATAATGGACTCTATCACTAGAGGTTTTCAAGTAAGGATAAAATGATCACTTTCTAATAGGTGGTAGAGGAAATTCTTATTCAGATATAGGTTCAAGCAGATGATCTCTGGGCAGATAGGTGGCACAATGGACAGAGTGTCAGGCCTGGAGTCAGGAAGACTCATCTTCCTAAGTTCAAATTCAAGCTCAGACTCTGGCTACATGACCCTGGTCAAGTCATTTAACCCTCTTGACTTAGTTCCTTATCTGTAAAATGAGCTGGAGAAGGATAAGGCAAATCACTCCAGTATATTTGCCAACAAAATCCCATAAAGAGTTAGACATAACTGAAAAAACAACTGAGCAACAACAGATGATCGCTGATGTCTCTTCCAACTCTGAGATGTTATGACTTGTCATTTTAGTGTTCAAGTCCATGCACAGACATAATATGGTACTATGATATAAGGGATATTAAAAGGTTTGAACACTGAATACCAGTATCCTTGAAATTCTGACCATTAAAGTCACTTCTCCTCCTTCTCCCTCTCCTTCCTAATTTTCTTCCCTTTCTTCCTGCCTCTACAGATTAGAAGTACAGTTAGCATTCACAGGGCCATTTCAATGACTAGCATGGAACATTTGACCTGTTCTAATTTTCCTATCTGGCCCATTTTGCCCCTCCTTAGGCAGCCTGATGGTCTTCTCTTTCCAGAGACTTAATGGTGCCAGACTCAGCACAGATCAGTTTTATTCCTACTGCAGGTCAGAACACCAGCTGAGTCAGCATCCTCAGCAGCTGGGAATTATCAGGAATGTGCCATCAATATAAGTAGCATCATGTATTAAGATACTAATGACCAACCTACCCAAAATGAAAGCTAGGATTCATCAGCATCATTAACAAAGGGTCTCATCATATGTAATCATCAATAGTAATACATCAAGAAGATACAATTTCTTCAGTGTTGTGAAATCTCTCCACAAACTGCAACCTGTCCATAATTTAAGAACTAAATCCTAAAGATTTACCTGAAGTTAAAAAATTTTAGGAGCAGAGAATAGCCAGGTCTGGAGTCAGAAAGACTCTTCTTCCTGAGTTCAAATCCAGAATCAGACACTAATTAGCTATGTGTCTCTGGACCAGTCATATAACCTCTCTGTGTCAGTTTCCCCATCTAAAATGAGCTAGAAAAGGAAATGATAAACCATTCCAATATCTTTGTCCAGAAAATCCCAAATGGGGTCACAAAGAGTCAGACATGACTGAACAGTAAAGAAAGTTTAAGTAATTTGCCCATTGGTTACATAGCTAGTAGATTTTAAAAGGTAGGATTTTAATCTAGACCTTCCTAATCCCAAATTCCCCATGCTATCCACAGTGTCACAGAAGCTCATGTACTCTTCCATGCTCTCTCATAGATATATGCACATACATCCATATACACAATTAGAATGCTAATGTCTAATTATAATGGAAAGAATTAGAAATCAGAAGACCTAGGTAGCAACCAATTCTGCTACCTTAGGCAAAGACTTTCCCCTGCTCTTCTAAAGTTTACAATCTAGTAAAAAAAATTCACAATATAGCACTGTACCTTGATGGCAAGAGAGATGATAACTGTCTATGTAATACTAAAGAGGAGTTAAACCAGATAATCTCTGTGGACCCTTCCAACTCTAGTCAGAGAACAGTACAGCTGGAAGAGACCAATTGTCCAATTCTTCTGATTTTATAGATAAGGAAACCAAGTTCATGAGATGTAAATGAATTTGTCCCAGGTCACACAACTGGCATTAGAACCAAGGTTTCCTTGGTTTTTCCTATCCATGCATGGAAATTCTTCAGTATTCATTGATAGATATAATTATAGAGATAAAACCTAAAGTTCCACATAAAAATGAGATATGAGAGCTTCAGATTTTTATCATTGTACTTAGGGGCACTGGGTGATATAATAGAATGCTGAATTAAGAGTTAGTAAAGTTCCAAGTTAAATTTGATCTGGCAGCGGTTTGACCCTGGGAAAGTCACTTAATTCTGTTTGCATCAGTTTCCTCAGCAGTAAAATGGAGATTATAATCTCCAAGGTTGTTGTGAGAATCAAATGAGACAATATTTTTAAAGTGCTCTACTAACCTTAAAATACTATATAAATGCTAGCTATTTGTATTGTTATTATTATTTACTGTTGTCATTGTTGTTGCTGCTTTGGTTAGACTGGGAGGTTAGACTAAGAATTCATCTAATACAATCCTTTTCTCAAATCACAAATTCCATCAATAATATCCCTAATGAGAAATCACCCAGTCTCTGACTGCACACTTCCATTGATTAAAAAAAAAATTCACTACCTCCTGAAGCAGCAAATTCCACTTTGGGACAGCTGTAATTATTAAAAAGCTTTTTTTTCCATATATTAAGCCAAGATAGTTCTTTCGACTTTCCTATATTGTTGGTTTTTCTGCCTTTGAAGGAACCAACAGAAAAAGTCTAATCCCTCTTCAATGTAATGGCCTTTTAAATACTTGAAGACAGCTATTATGTCCCCTCTAAATCTTCTCTCCAGGCTAAACATTCCAAGTTTACTACAAGCTGAGTAAGAAACTTTTATTTGCTCTAATTTAGGTCTTTTAAACCTTGAGGGGTGCCCTTCAGTTCTAGAATTTTGTGGATTTGTTGGTTTGGTGAATACTATGTGTTATTCTTGCCTTGAGAAACAATGAAGTATATTGGGTAAAGTATCAGACTTGGAGACAGAAGTTTGCATTTGAATCCTACCTTAGCTCTCTTATTTGTGATACACCCATTGGCATGTCACTTAATCCCTAAGGGTCTCACTTTTCTCATCTGTAAAAGAGAAAGAACAATAATACACTGAGAGGCTGCATGGTTTAAAGTAGAAAGAGCCAATTTTTAATTAAAAAAAAACTGGGGGGGGGGGCAGCTAGGTGGCGCAGTGGATAGAGCACCGGCCCTGAAGTCAGGAGTACCTGAGTTCAAATCCGACCTCAGACACTAAATAATTACCTAGCTGTGTGGCCTTGGGCAAGCCACTTAACCCCAATGCCTTGCAAAAAAAAAAACAAAAACAAAAACAAAACCTGGGTTCAAGTGCTGCCTGTGATACATTCTATGTGATATTCAATAAATCACTTAACATCTTAAAACTCTTGAAGACAATAACAGGTACCTATCTACACTGAAAGAGAGACTATCTCTCCAGAGATTGTCATGATGATGAAATCACTACTCCAGTTAAAAAAAACTTTACTATCCCTATTTTAGAGAATTGTTACAAGAAGAGTGCTTTGTAGGCATTAAAATATTAAATAAATGTGTTATTATTATCTGTATAATAAAGTTATTGGATATTATGTTAACTGGCCTCTAAGTTCCTTTTACATCTTAAATCTCGTCAACATCAATACATAAGAAACATATAATAATATAGCAATAAACAGCACACATAATTTTCATCTTAACCTTCATCTTTTTGTGAAGATTCTCTCCTCATTTAACAGCTGTTTTATCTCCTGAATTATCTTCATGTCTCTTCTTTGAATGACTTTAATAAGAAGTCAAAACTCACCAAAATCCATCTCAATTCAGCACTCTGATGGTGGCACCAAGTGACATCTGGGAGAACATCATATTCATGCCCACATGAGCTTTTATAATTATTTAACTATTACTTCAGGCTAATTATACAGTCCTCGTTCCCTTAAAGCTTAAAACTGTATTTAAGACTTTTGGGACACCTTACTCTACTTCATGCACCCTACCAAACAAACCAACCTGCTTGTTACCTTCTTGCAATACCTTGTTATCTTCTTCTAGTACCTTCTATCTTCCATTTTCATGTCTTTGCAGACCGCACAAGCCCCCTCCCCACCATGCTTGAAATGCATTCCCTTCTCACTTTCATCTCTTGAATTCTTTTGCTTTCTTCAAAGGTCAGCTCAAATATCACCACCCACATAAAACTTATCCTGTTCCCCTCCCTACCTGCCAGTACATCCCAAAAATAACCATTTACTTTGTCTATATTTCGCCTAAACTTATCATGTTTATACTTGTAGGTTTGCAAGCTTCCTCTACCTAGAGAATATAAACTCCTCCAGAACAGACTCATCCCTTAGTGCCCGATACATTGTATGAGTTTAATGAATACTCTTTGATTGACTGGTGAGGTGAGCTGTTTCAGTTCCTTTTTCTGAAAGCAGGTTTTGAAAGGGGAAGAAACAATAGAAAACATGAAAGCACTGAGCCTCTCAAGAGAGGATTAATAATTAATAATAATAATAATAATAATAATAATAATAATAATATAGCACTCTTAACATATATAGCACTCTTAACATAGAACTTTCAGGTTCACAAAGCTCTTTTCTTATAAAATCCTGGCATACTAGATAATAAAGAAAGAAGCGTTATTAGTCTCATTTTATAATTAAGAAAACAGGTTCAGGGGGTGGCTAGGTGGCACAATGGATAGAGCGCCGGCCCTGGAGTCAGGAGTACCTGAGTTCAAATGTGACCTCAGATACTTAATAATTACCTAGCTGTGTGGCCTTGGGCAAGCCACTTAACCCCATTACCTTGTAAAAAAAAAAAAAAAAGAATAGAAAACAGGTGCAGAGAAGTTGTGATTAGTCTATAAAAAAAAAAAAAAGATTAGAATCCAATCTCTCCTGAATCCGTCAAGCATTCTATTATAACAAATGTCACTCAGCCTGGTTTGGTGAAATAGTGCCATCAATTGAAAGAAAGGATAAGAAACAAAAATAAAAAATAAAAAAACAAGATAATGGAAGCACTCCAGGCAAAATTTGATCTCACCACTGCCCTTTAAAGAAGTACCATGGATCAATTGGTAAAGCTAGCCTTGAAGTCAGAAAGATGTGGGTTGTTACAGCGAGTAAACTTTTTAATTAAGCACCTATTACAGGCATTCTGCTAATGTACTTGAGTACTTAAGAATACAAAATGAAGCAAAAGACAATCCCTGCCCCAGAACCTCACAGTCTAGTAGGGGAGATGATAAATAAGCAAATATGTGCAAATGAGCTATATACAGGATAAAAAGTAAATAAATTAAAAAAGTTCAAATCCTGCCTCTCATACAAAGTGGCTTCTATAACCTAATCCCTCCCTCTATTTTTCTGATATTCTTACAATTTACTCCCCAAAATATACTCTCTGATTCAGTGGTACTTGCTTCATGGCTCTTCCACAAATAAGACACTCATCTCTCACTCTGAACATTTTCATTGACTGTCCTCCCTATCGTAATACTCTCTCTTTCCTTCACTCTAACTACTGACCTTTCTTATTCCTGCAAGTCCTAACTAAAATCTCACCTGCGATGACAAAACCACTTTAGACCTTGCTGTAGTCCCATCTGAAATAGCAATTCTAGGGTCAGGATACCTTCTAACAAACGCCAAAGAATATGGTGACAGAATCGAAAGGATGCTTCATTTAAGTTTGACCATTGATTCAGATGCAAAGGTGGAAGAAAACCCTGAAGATGACCAGTAAGATAACACAGCAGAAGACATCAGAAGATTCAAAACCAGAAGATGAAGAAGCTGATATGGATGCAGAGGAAGAAGAAGAAACACACACAAAAATCATCTCCAAGTGGAAAAGATGAATTGTAACTCTCACTATTGGAATCCACTATGTCCAGTGAATTTAAGGAGGCTTGGGATATTTTTTGTGTGCTTTTTTGATATTTTGCCTTTTTTTTATTCCCCTCATTGTAAAAATGTCAGGGTTGTGGGCCAAAAGAGGAAGTAGGTTTTTACTTGTTTTTGTTTGGGGGATATTTTTAGTTGGAAAAAAATTTTTAGCATTCCTCATAAATGTAAATTTTTACTATTTAACTATTTGGTGTAAAATCTTGACAAGTATACAAAAATTTTTTTAAATCCCAAATAAAATCTCACCTGCTAAAGGAAGTCTTCCTTCCTTCTTCCTTTCCCCTGCTAATTATTTCATATTAAATCCTGGGCAACTAGTTGATCACTTAAACCTGATTTCCTCACATCCAGGGCCATCACCTGTCATCTTGATTCATATCTGACCCTTAGACCCAGATGTCTCTAGAGGAAAAAGTGAGGCTAGCGACTGGGCACAGCATCCCCTCACTCAAATCCAATTCACATACATGTCATGGCATCACCTCCCTGGTGTCAGTCTTTGAGGATGAAAGACAAACATTATCATCATCATCATTGTCATCATCATCATCACCATAATCATCTTCATCATCATTCATCCTCTTTGGCTCCAGAGGAGAAAATGAGACTAGTGACTTTGCACAACCTTCCCCTACTTAAATCCAATTTACTTGCATGTCATGGAATCACATACCTGATGTCACCTTCCTCTTCAAGAACAAAGGACAAAGAATATATATACAGTCTATCATCATCTGTATCTTTAACTTTAACAACTTCTAGTATTCCTATGATTTTATTAGTAATCTCATTTTCACTTTTGTGTTGGAAATCATTCTCATCTGTGGAACATTCTCATCTGTGAGCAGTAGAAAGAAAAAATAAGAGGTGTAATGCAGACAAGTTTGTGGAGCATCTGGTATAGGTGTTTCATTCTTCTTGTTTACTCTAACTTGTATAGTAAAGAACTCCCTGTGCATTCATTGCATATTTTCATTGCTGATCCCATCATAGATTGCAATCTCAAGGTTAAATGTCGACTTGACTCTGCTGTTCTCTCATATTCCAAGACCCTTAAAAGTTCATGAAGCAGATGTTACTAACAAATTATTTCAAGCTGGTGCTTCCTTCATAATCTCCATCGCCATCCACCAGCTGTGAAGGACAGAGTCAGAAGTAGTGTCAAGACCAGCAGCAGCTTAAGTCCTAGCAAACTCCCTCTTGGTTTTCAAAGGGTGGTCATGGTAGAGAGATTTATAGCAATATAGTACACAGCACAGCACCCTTTATACAGCCATCTGACACATTAGAAGAAGGTAAGATTCAGTTTTAAAAAGTTTTAGTTTTAAGAATTTTATCTGCTATATAATATTTGTGGTATGGTAGATATGTATTGTGAAAACTATTGTCTGAAATCATTGTTTGCTTTTTTATTGAAATGTTAGCACACAGAATTCACAGAATTCTAGGAAATTATTAAACAAAAAAGTTGGCATGTTAACAGTTTTGTGTTGTTGCATTTTATTTCATGACTACTATTAGAAAAGTACATATAATCAAAAATTAATGCTTTATAATAAAGCATTGTATGCAGGAAAAAGTATATTTTCACAATTTTTAGAAAATGATACAGATTTTGGTGATCATGGATTTGGTCATAACCTTCTATTTGCCATAGGTTCAGTGTATCAAGTTTTTAACTTTCCAGATGTTTTCTAGGAATTTTACCCTGGCAAAAGTTGAAGATTCACTGCATTATATCCCCATTAGATTGTAAACTCCTTGAGAGCAAGGACTGTTTTTGCCTTGTGTGTGTCCCCATTATTTAGCACAGTCCCCAGTATATTATAGTCACTTAAAAATGTTTATTGATTGTAACTGAATATTAGTTCAAAGACCTCCAGCAATTTATTTCATGTCATGGCACGTCCAAGCAACTCTCTAAGATTAGATGTTGCTGAACTCTGGTGAAGGGACTTAGAAATGAAATCACAGATCTGGTCTTTCAAACAAACAAACAAACACCCTCCCTTCCAGCTGTTACCCTGATGGTGGTATCCAAGAGAAAACAGCTATGGTCATCTTAAAGAGATTAGGACCATTCTATCCTTTCAACAGCTTCATAGAATTGGAAAGGAGCACAGAACCCATCAATTCCCCTTTTTACCTTTGCCAACAAACTCTATGGGGTAATGGAAGGATGAAAAGTGTGGATGAAGAGAGTGTTTCACAGAGATTCCAGTTCTTTTCCCCAACCACCTTCACATAATCACCACCAATTCCTGAATTTTCATTTCTACCCCAAACTGTCTATTGGCGTCTTATCAGAACACATTGTAAATAATGTCAAAAAGTGAAGTCCTAACATAAAGTTATTGGTGTCTTGGACTAAACATCCCTTTATTCATGTTGGAGAAGGCCTTTCACCTGGGAGAGACATGTTAGGCTAGCTCTATGAAAAACTTAGGAGACCAATAATGGGTGTTGGCATTTGGCTTCAATTGTTCCCACATTTCCTGAAATGTGGATGAGTGCCTGCCAATAGCTATAGAAGTCATTGTCAATAAGATTTACAATGCTGCTTGCCTTTTAAACAGCAAGAATGGAAAGGCTGTGAGAGCTCAGGGAACTGTTGAAGTTTAGTGCTAACAACCCATAGATGAGAAAACAGAAACCTCCAAATTCCAAAAGGCAACATAAAGAAAAAGACATATCTTTCCTGAACCTGGAAGCCATTCTTGGGAACAGAAGACTAAATCGCAAGCTATCAGCAGCAACTGGTCTTATTTTCAACATTCATCCAACAAATAATCTCCTATTGTGAAGCCAGATCAGGAAAGAAGGATTCCTTCACTTGGAAGGAGTAAAGGTGTCTTTTAAAAACAAACCAGTTGTACAGCTCATACAAGATCTCTCCTTGTTTCTGATTTGTAAATGCCTTCCCTATCACTAATAATAATAATAATAATAATAACAATAATCTTGCATTTATATTATAGAAGAGACAATACAAGATAGTGGATGCAGTCATACTCCAAGTCATGTTCTACCTCTGACACATAATGGTAGTCTGACCCTAAACAAGTCACTCAATCTCTCAGTGGTTTTAGGCAATTGTCTAAGACCAAAAATTACTATCTGCATTAGATGAAGGAGTCTCCTCAACCAAGTGTTCCCTATACCAATGAAAATGTAAGTTTATGCTCCCATCCACACACAAAAAAAAATATATGATTTGAATTTACTTGTCCACATGACAAGTAAAATAAAATTTATCTTTGCCTAGTACAATACTCAATATATAGTTGTTCTTCCTTCTTTTTCAGAGAGGACTAATGACATCATGGGTTGATTTATGATTGAATTGAATTTAAATGAAGCAGAGTTGCACCAAGTCATCAGCATAACTCTCTCTTCCAAAGTCATCCAAGTCCAGGGGCAAAGAAAAAAAGCAGGATGACAGGTGTTGACCTAAGATGAAATAGATGACCTTGGTATCTTCAATGTCTGACCAAGCTCTAAGAGCTGCCCAGCACCTGCTTCATCTACCTTCATGGTCACTGGAAAAAATTGTTCTTTTCCACCTATTCTACTGGGGAAAGTCTTCACATGCTTAGTGTAGATACCATCTTAACTTAATAAGGGATTTGAGGCCTGTTGATTACTCTCAATCTGTTTTTCCTGTCTGCTGAGACAGTTTTACCAGGTTATGGATACTATACATGCTACAGCTTCCTGGAGTTACAGGTGAGACCCCAGAGGTGCTAGGCTTCCCTGAACACTTCATATACCCCCTCAGTATATAGTAGGCACTTAATAAATGCTCTTAAATGAATGAATTATAGACCATCCTCATTTAAAGATCCAGATTTCAGTGGAGTTTTATGTAAAACATCCAAGCTTAAACCATATTCCCTATGCTCTAGAAACATAAGGATATTTTACAGTTAATACCTTTATCAAGATCATGGCCTTAAACTCAAATAGAAAGATGGTCTCTAAATTGTATGTATTGCAGGCTGCAAAGTAGTGACTTAGAAAAACCACAAATTAATGTTATCTATGTTCTATTGCATTTTTATTTTATTTTTGTTTTGTTACATATTTCCCAATTACATTTTAATCTGTTTCAAGTACACTAGGGAGTTTTCCTGGATACTGTTTGCCACCTCTGATCCAGATGATCTCAAAAACTCTCCACAGGCATCTTTGAGGTGAGTACAACAGGTATGATTTATGTCCATTTTAGTGATGGGAATACTGAGACTTATAGAGAATACATGGATTTATGCAAGGTCAGAAGCAAAGACAGGTCTGCTAACTCCAGAGGAGAGTTCTGTCTCCTACACCTCTCCAATCACTGTCTTATGGATAGACTCTCACCTTAATGCGCTCTCCCATCTTTATTCCCCCTTCTAGCAGCCCAGCTTTGCATACTCCACACCCTGAGGCGTTTGCTGAGTTCTCCTGCAGCTTGCTGACATCTGTTCCAGCGAGAGAAAGAGAGAGAGAGAGAGAGAGAGAGAGAGAGAGAGAGAGAGAGAGAGAGAAGAAAAAAGAAAACATATTGAATACCCCTTCAGAACTATAGTCTCTAGCAGTGGCCAAGAAACCAGTGAGAGTCTCCAATCCTGGGATGCAGAGCCTGGAAAGGAAGTTGTAGGAGGAAAGAGGAGAAATGAGTCACATGAAGAAATCCCCATGATAAACCAGCTCACCCCATGCCTGTAAGCCTCCTCTCAGCAAAATTCAGAAGGCTTCTCAGAATGACCCAGAGCTCAACTTTCTCCTTGGTGCAGCAATCCTAGATGGTCTGGCTGGATTGGCCCAAGTAACAGGAAAAAAAAGTTCATGTTTTCCTCACCCTTACTCTCCTGCAGGATGGACTGCCCTTTTATACTCAATATTAGCAGGTATTTGCTGTGTGTGTGTGTGTGTGTGTGTGTGTGTGTGTGTGTGTGTGTGTGTGTGTGTGAAGTTAAAGGGCTTCAGGGCAGCTAGGTGGAACAGTGGATAGAGCATCAGCCCTGGAGTTAGGAGTACCTGGGTTCAAATCCAGTCTCAGGCCCATAATAATTACCTAGCTATGTGGCCTTGGGCAAGCCACTTAACCCCATTTTCCTTGCAAAAAAAAAAACCTTAAAAAAAGAAGTTAAAGGGCTTGATTTTCTTTTTTTAATTTTTCCCCATATAAAAACAATTTTAACATTCATTTTTTAAAATTTTGAGTTCCAGATTCTCTCCTTTCCTTCCTCCCATTCCCCTCCTTGAGAAGGCAAGCAATTTAATATAGATTATACATGTATAGTCATACAAAGTATATTGCCATATTAGCCACATTGCAAAAGAAAACAGAGACCAAAACAAAACAAAAAATAAAAAAATACACTTCAATCTGCATTTAGAATCTATCAGTTTTTTCCCCTCTGGAAATGGATAGTATTTTTCATCATAAGTCCTTTGAAATTGTCTTGCACCAGAAAATAATTAAGTCATTCACAGTTGAACATCATACAGTGCTGTTATTATTGTGTACAATGTTCTGGTTCACTTCACTTTTTATCATTTATATAAGTATTACCAGGGTTTTTCTGAAAATATCCTGCTTATCATTTCTGATAGCATAATTATATACTATAACTTATATTTAGTCATTTCCAATTAATGAGTATCCAAAGAATTTCCAATTTTTTACCACCACAAAAAAGAGCTGCTATAAATATTTGTGCACATATAAGTTCTTTTCCTTTTTTTGAAATCTCTTTAGACTATATAAACCTGTTAGGGGTATAATTGGGTCAAAGGGTGTACACAGCCTTGTAGCCTAAAAGGTTTGATTTTCAAGGCCCCCTCATATAATAAATCTATCCCAAATCATAGTGACTGTAATTTCACAATTAGAAATTCTTCCCTCTGACTTAAGGAGCTGTTAGTATCCATCTCTTCTCTAAGAAAAATGTCTCATTGTAAATGTTAGAGGTAGCATTCAAACACAGACTTTCCAGGCCAGAATGCAATCTAATATGCTACACTGCTTTTTTTATACTTAACACATTGCCTGGTATTTGTACTTAATGAATATTTATTGATTGGAAAACTGACACTATTATTAGTAATTAGGACCTTCTTGCAAATTTATTGACCAGAGAAGTATGTGTTCTATGGGCCCCAAAATATTATTTTCTATATCACATCATGGCAGAGATGACTTTAGATTCTCAAATAAGTAGAATTTCAGATTTGAAAGAGATTCTCACAGACCACCAAGTCTAACCAATACCTGAAAAAGAATTCATCCTCCTATATTTTTGACAAGTAACTAGCTGGCCTAAACTTGAAAAGCTATAGAGGGTGGTAAGGGAAAATTCATTACCTTCTGAGGAAACTCATTCTACTTTTAGATGGACTTATTATTAAGAAGATTTTCTTTAAATAAATCCTAAATCTGTCTTCTACCAATTGTTCCTATGTTTACCTGCTGAATCCAAGCAGAATAAACCTGAACTTTACTATACATGATGATCTTTCAAGTATTTAAAAACAGCTCCCCTGCCTTACCCTACCCCAAATCTTCTGCAAGCAACTGGTGAAGCTACAAAGGCTGACCTTTCCTTTTTTCTATCCTAAATGTAATACTATGGCCTTTATCACTTTCAATGTCTTCTTATTTGATTAGGTCCAACAGCCTATCCAAAGCTTTTTTTTTTCCTTTTTAAAATCTGATTCTGAAAAAAAATGTAAAGGGGGGCGGCTAGGTTGCACAGTGGATAGAGCACCAACCAGCCCTGGAGTCAGGAGTACCTGAGTTCAAATGTGACCTCGAACACTTCATAATTACCTAGCTGCGTGATGTTGGGCAAGTCACAACCCCATTGCCTTGCAAAAAATAAAAATAAAACCTGATTCTGTTGTGCAATGTATTAGCCATTCCTCCCGGGTTTGGATTATATAAAAAAGTGAATAATTATGATACCTATACCCTAATGAAAGTTATTGATTAAAAAATTAGAAAATATGGAACCAAAAATCTGGGGTACTGCACCATAGACATCCAAGGCACAGAAAAAAAATACTCTCACTGAATAGATCAGAACCTAGATTTCCTTATGTTTAAGCATAGGTTCACTCAGAAAAGTAACTCTGAACCCTAATTAAGATTAGCCCACACAATCACTATATTTCCCAACAGAATAGTATGAGACACTGTCAAATGCTTTGATATACACTGGTTACAATTTAACTACAGCCTTCCCAAAATCTACTAGTCTAGTAACATAGTACAAAATCAATTACATGAAATTTGATCACTTTGAAATGATTAGTTCTTAATAAAGCCATGATAGATCTTTGTGATTATTTCTGTTTTCTAAATAAGCCTACCATTCACTTTCTATTATAGAATTTTGCCAAGAATTCAAACTCTCTGGTCAAAAGTTTGCAGATTTTTACCAATTTCTATTCTTTTGAATAGGTATGCCTTTCCAAAGCTACATTCCAATCAAGATCCATTTCAGTGATACCTATAAGATCAAATTTATGCCCCTGAATTAGAATCTAAAATTTGCTTCTTATCTGTGCTTTTTTGTATTTATGGATTGGTTTCAGAGGCCAAGAGTCATATTAATGTCCCCTTTCTTTGATTTTATCTTCTATGAATTTCTGGTTTCCTCTGTTATCATTCTTCCTCCTAAACTGTAGTTATTTTCTATAGTAGAGGTATTAAACTTACTGCCCTCAAAACTCCTGACTATTGAACCAGATAACAATGTAATTGGGAAATTAAATAAAAATACAATAAAACAAAATTAACGTTTATTTGTAGTTTTCTAAGTCAATATATAGACCACAGATATTTTTCTATTTAAGTCTGACATCACTATTCTATGGTATTGAGATTCACAAAGAACGGGACAGTTTAGCCCTTTTCCTTCTTCTTCAGTTAAAATCCTTTCAAATTATATCCTTGAAACTCTAGACAAATTCCTTTTTTCCAGTATTTGCTAAAAACAGGCCATTCTTGGCCAAGAACCTATCAATCCTAAATTTTATGCTATAGCTCAGAAACCCAAAGACCATCCTTAAATATGGTCTTCTTAACCAGCTGTTTATTGTCCAAATCTGCCTTTTACTTCTGAAATCTTGCCTTAGATTGACAAGAGCAATAAAAACACAACATCCCCCCAAAAGAGCAACTAGGAGGCACAGTGGATAGAGTATGGGATCTAAAGCCAAGAAGACTGAGCTTCCTGAGTTCAAATCTGGCCTCAGACACTTACTAGTCGTGTGCCACTTAACCCTGTTTGCCTCAGTTTTCTTATCTATAAAATGAGCTACAGAAAGAAATAGCAAATCACTCCAGTATTTTCCCAAAAAAGGGGGACCCAGATGAAATCACAAAAAAGTTGGACACAACTGAAATGACTGAACAATGTTCAGTTCTTGCCCAATATTGAATAACTTTTATTAATGAATTCTAGTTTTCTTCTGGCCATACAATTTATGCACATATGAATTTGAACAGATTGGCAAGTCATAGAAGTTTCCCAAAAATATCCTGAACATACATGCCCTGGAGATTGGTTTTTTGGTTATCTCAAAACTCATGATGGAAAAGTTTCTAATGTAGTACTAGCAAAAGATTATGTCTTCTCTCATCAGATCAGTGAATTATAAAAAGGCTCATTTTCAATAGCCTAGTCACTGGGTATTGAATTCTATTAAGCAAAGATAAATACAGAATGGTCCTCAGTCTTATGTGGTTCACTTCCATTTCTACAGTATCAGTGGGAAAATGGTAGCAATGATGGCAGTAGGGTGTTAGATTCATATAGTTTTAAACTGATTATACACATGGAGTAAGTTCTATTCTCTTCTATGCCTTAAAGTATATGCTTCCCACACACAGTCAACATTTTTCTCAACAAATCATTCTGAACATTCAGAAAAATTCTCAACCCTTCTCCCATTAGTTTTCCAACTTAAAAGTACCCACCAATTAGCACCAGGCCATGCTGAGACTAAGAAATTTCAAGGTTATTCTAGAAACATGGAATGGAAGGGACATAAGTGACATTCAGTAATCCTACTGTAATGGCAAACATCCATGACTTTGTTACATTTGTTTAGCAAAGAGTATGGCCAAGAGATAAGCAACATAGCACTGAACTCTTAGGTCCTTGCTTGGTCTAGTCATTTGGCTATATATTGAAGTTTTCACACTACATCAGGGCCATCTCTAGTAGTCCTGATCCACATCTGGTTATTGGATCCAGATGGTTATGGAGGAGAAAGTAAGGCTAGCAACTTTGCACAGAACCTCTTTCTTAAATGTGAGAATGAAGGACAAACAATAAGATATACCCACAAAGGTTAAAATAACTAATAATTACATAGTATTTGAGATATATGTATGGAGAGAGATCAAAAGATCTCAACTGATCCTCATAAGAATAATGTTATAGGAATAGTACATGAACATATTTTCTCATCTGAACTTCTGATTTTATCTATGTAGGGGAACACTGTGGCATGAATAGACCCTCTACCAATTCAGTGTCAACTCATTTCTCCATTAGAGTTCCCTAGTGCAGTGAGAGATTAAGTGATTTTTCTAGAGTTATAAAAGCAGTATTTGTCAAGGGTAGGACTTGAATAAGGTTTTCCTAATTCTGTAGGAACCTGGCCTCCTATCTATTATACCATGCTATTTGTATTATAATCTGTATATTACAGATGAGGAAACTGAAGCTCATAAAAGCTAACACAGTTAATGATGGTTAACAATATTAATAATCATGCACCTAATGAATATAGGAGGTGGTATGATTCAAAATCAAATTTCTCCTGATTCCATGTTCCACAGCTTTTCATTATTCCTAATTGCCTCTAAAGCCAAATACAATAATTCAAATATGACCCCTAGTGAGCTGGTTATTTTGGCCATATTAACCAAATCAGATCACTGCAAACCAGTCCATTTCCATAAAATCAATCAATGGAGACAGCCCAAATAACAGGTGCCAGGATTGATTTTTCCCTTGAAATCATAGATGGGACTTGACATTTTCTGCAGTGGGTAATATCCTTGAGACATTAGGCTTACAAATGAATTATTAAGTTTGTACTTTTTAATAAAACATTAAGTTTTATTTTAAGTATTCTATATTTCATATTTTTCCTAAGAGAAAATAGATTAAAGTTTAATAATAAATGAAGGTTGTCAAGGTTAATGAGATTATAATTGTTTAAAGTGAAAATGTGAATAGTTAAACCTAAATGAAATCAATTAATCGACAAGTATTTATTAAGAGCCTACTATGTGCTAACTTTTATAACTAAAAGAAAATGTTTTTAATAGAGAAAGTTTAATTTAAGCTTACATACTGCTTAATAGGACCCATAGGAAAGATTTTGATGTTGCAATTTTTTGTGATTTCTCTACACAGCCCTGTTAATGGTCAGGGACTTGGAAATTTTAGAGCCAATATTCATAAGGTCATCTTTAAAAACAGAAATCCTAAATGATTTGTTTATATCTAATAGGATATTATAAATTAAATCCAGTCTATAGTTTCCCCTGCTGTTTCAGGGATAATAAATAAAAAGATTGTCTTGCAAATGTTTCTGATATGTGTTGACCGCCCAAACTAAATAAGATTAGTCATATCCCAGGTAGAATTTTCAATTAAAAATGCATTTTCCTTTTTTCTCCCACCTAGAACTTATGATATTTTTGAAGACCTGCAGAACAAATTACCCATAAGATATATCTACTTTAGTTCGAGGTTCATACCACTATGTGTGCAATAAAATGCATGGATAAATGCATAAGAAAGTTCTATGACCAAGAAAAAAATCATTTCGGGACCAAATAAATCAAGGAAGACTTCATGAAAGAGGTAGTATTTGAGTTGAGCCTGGAAGTATGAGCTTGATTCAATGGAATAAAATAGTGGCAAAGTCATGAATGTAGGCACAAGGGTAAAAAATGTATGTGGTAGTCAGGGAGCATTGAAGAAACCAATTTGACAAGAATAAATGAATGGTCCTGAAGGGGAAGGATAAAATAGATAGAAAGGTTAGAATCAAATTGTAGAGTACTAGGTTGAAGTTTGGACCTTTTCTAGTTACCTTTGTCTAGAAGTACTGACATGTTTAACACTCTTCAGTAATAAGTAATGTGAGTCAAAGCTCATTCCCCAACTGCAGATACACCTAACACTGAAGACTATTCTAGGTCACTGCTCAGTTCTTTTGCCTCAAAAGAGAGCTAGCTATCCCTCTCCCCTTTGGTGATTTAGTATAGATTTATGCAATCCTACTCTCCATTCTAACATCCATCATACTGAGGAAGAGTCTCCATTCCCATATCATCTGCATTTTATTTGAATTAATCTTTAATTTTTAATTAAAAGGTATGAAGGGGAAAATTGAATATAAAAAAACAAAGACATTAATAAAAATAGTATTTTTTAAAGAATGAATGGAGTACTAATAGAGGCAACTAAAGTAGGAGTTGTCTCGGACTTAGAATTTTTGATACACAGTCTAAAATGAAAGACGTATCATATGCTAGGTAATTTGAGACATTGACACAAATACAAAGACAAGACTAAGACAATCTCTGTCCTTAAAGAATTTACATTTTCCAATGGGAAATACACACACACACACACACACACACACACACATACACATATATGTGCGTGTATATATATACACACGCACATATATGTGTATGGGGGCCAGGGAAGTATTTGGTTTTGTTGTCTTCTTTTCTTTTCTCCTGAGTCAAAGGAATCATGAGGAGAGCCATAAGGCAGACAATCATTGTGCCTTTTCTAGAAGATCTGATGGTATTGATTGCATTATTCTCCCAAGAGCAAGAGGTAAATAAAGGGTAGGGGTTCAGGAAAGGGGAAGCTAGGAGAAGGGAACATTCATGATGGTAGAATGGATGACAACATGTCACAAGATGTATGAGATGAATGGATGAGAAGCATTATGTGGGCCCAGAAAGATAAAGATTTTTTTATGTGTTTTTACTATCTCACCAGCCAATCCAGCTCAGTCCTAGGGTGGAAGTCCAAACTGAGTATACCAATTGATACAGGGAGAAAGATTCTTGAAGGTTAATTGTAATCAAAGATATTCACCAAAGCATAGCACAGAACAACTGGATAAAGATCCCATGAGCAGAGATATACGAAACCAGCTCTCATGAAGTCATCAAGAGCAGTACAAAGGAAGATTAAAGAAGAATTCACCTGGCTATTGCTGGGGTAGAGGGAGAGAGAGGGGTAGCAAGCCTCTGGTAGTTTTTTTCCTTTAAGTGAGACTTGAACAAATTTTGGTGGATAGCTGGGTGGCTCTATAGAGTCCTAGATTAGAATAAAGAAGATCCTAATTCACTATCTTCACTAAAGTTACTTGCTGAATGACCCTAGACAAGTCATTTAATCTCCATGAGTCTCAATTTCCTCTTCTATAAAATAAGAGAGTTGTCCTCAATTTTTAGAGATACTTCCAACTCAAAATCTTTGATCTTGTGATTTCTGTTCTTGCTAATTAATGCTGAACTGTCTGCTCTCAAAGGTCTTCTAGACTTTGGCAACCTGGACAAAGCCTCAGTTACCCCACCCTAGTTATGACCTGGAATCCTTAAAACAATATGTGAAAGTGAATTATTATCACCATCATCTTCACCATCTTTACTATTCCATAATAGCAGATGGCATTACATAAAAGAACATGAAGAGGAGAAGGAAAGGGAGAAAAATTACTGGAGGGAGGCAAAGTCCCCATTTCCTGCTCCCATGGATTGAGCTTGGGCTCAATGTTTCTTTTTTTTTCCCTTTGTGACCGTGATATGTTTTGGGGGATACGTTGCTGACCTCATCCTTCTTAGGCATCATTTTCAACTCAGTGATTTTTGTCAGGCCTCATGATGAGGGGAAAGAGGAAAAGCGGGTAGGGGAAACCAGACACATGTTTGCTCAAGTGGCCTGACAACGTTTTAACTGCTCTGTGTTCTTTCTCAAGTCCGCTTGTGGAAAGAACAACTTTTCCAGAAACTAGCATTGCCTGCCTCCCCTGAGTCTGGGTCTGAATGAGAGAGGTCTTCTAAGCAGAACCCAGAAGGCAGACAGTGATCCGACAGCTTGTCTATATAGATTTCTAAATGCAGGCTGCCTTCAATATCATTTAATCACATCATTGACTGGATTTGGTGCATATGTTCATGTTCAGCATGACACAAGTTTCTTTGGAAAATATATCTTGACTGCCATCTATAGAGCTATAATTTTCCCTCTAAATTTCTTCTAAAGTTTAAATACATTGAACAAGAGTCATGAGCTGAGGGGCAGCTAGGTGGCACAGTGGACAAAGCACCGACCCTGGAATCAGGAGTACTTGGGTTCAAATCCGGTCTCAGACATTTACTAATTACCTAGCTGTGTGGCCTTGGGCAAGCCACTTAACCTCGCTTGCCTTGCAGAAAAAAAGAGTCATGAGCTGAAATGGAAATAACTCTCTCTCCCTCATCCTTGCCTCTATTCTTCCCATCCCTCCACTGGTCAGAGTTTAATAAGCTTGCAAAATATTGAATGTTGAAAACTCTCTTTGAATGTAATTGGAAAAAATATATAAATAAGAAATAATATACAACAATCCTGACATGATAAATCTATCTTTCATTTTAGACTGTATATCAAAAATTCTAAGTTGGAGACAACTCCTCCTTTAGTTGCCTGCATTAGTACTCCATTCATTCTTTAAAAAATACTATTTTATTAATGTCTTTGTTTTTTATATTCAGAAATTTTCCCTTCATACTTTTTCCAACTCACATCTCTCATCTTTCTTTGTACAGTCAAACCATTGTTTGATGCCATGAGGAAGGGGGTGGGAAGAGAGTGGGGTGGGAAAATGTGGAACTCCAAAGCTTGCAAAAGAATAGATGTTGAAAAGTATCTTTGCATGTAATTGGAAAATAAATAAGAAAATTTTAAAATACAGTCAAGGAAAATTAACTAATATGATAATTATGTCTATCTATAAATTAATGAGTATGGTAATTATATCTATGTCTGCCATATCCATAGTCATCTGATCTCCAGATGCATTGCATTTATTTGAGTTCTGTCAATAAAAACCACGCTAAGCAATGGCTATACAAAGAAAAGCAAAAAGAAACTCTGCCATCAAGGAGCTGATGATCTAATGGGGAAACAAAACAAGTTATACACAGAATAAATAGAAAACAATTAACAAAGGGAAGACACTAGAATTAAGGGGTTGGGGAAGGTTTCTAATAAAAGATGGGATTTTTAGTTGGGACATGAAGTCAGGGAAGTCAGCAGTCAGAGCAGAGGAGGAAGAACATTCTAGGCTGGGGGGGCAGCCAAAGAAAAATCCCTCAAGTGCAGAGATGGAGGGTGTTGTTTATGGAACATCCAGGAGCCAGTGACACTGGATCAAAGAATACTTGTTGGGGAGTAAAGTGTGAAAAGACTGGAAAGGTGGGAGAGGGCTAGATGTGAAGGGCTTTGAATACAAAATAGAGTATTTTGTGTTTGATCCTGCAGGCAATATGCTGCCACTGGAGTTTATTGAGTGAAGGGGAGAAGTGACATGATCGGATGTGCACTTTAGGAAAATCACTTTAGTGGCTGAATGGAGGATGAATTGGAGTGGGAAGAGACTTGAAGCAGGCAGACCCATCAGCAGGCTATTGCAATAATCCAGGTGTGAGGTGATGAGGACCTGCCCTGGAGTGGTGGCAGAAGAAGGAGGTAGCTCTCTTAGGCATATCTGCAGTACCATGCTCAGCATATTTTAGCCAATCAGGAATCATCACATTTCCCTCAAAGTACACAGCATATACCATGAAGCATACCAGTCTTTCAGGAAGCCTCCCAAGAGATTATTAAACCTCATTTTCACTGTTTCTTACAGTATAATAATATTCCATATCATCCATACATCAGAGTTTGTTTAGTCATTCTCCAACCAATAGTCATTCACTTCATTTACAATTTTGATGCTACAAAAAGGGCTGCAGAACCAGGAGAACAATTTAACAATACAATTTTGTAAAGGAAAACAAGTAAGGAAAACTTAAGAACTCTCACCATTGCAATGACCAGTCACAATTCCAAAGGACCAGTTAGAAAATATGCTACCCTTGACAGAGAGGTGTTGCAGAATAAAGCATACATTTTCAAATATAGTCAATTTGGGAATTTCTTTTGTTTGACTATCCACATTGGTACAAGGGTATTATTTTTCTTTTGATTGAGAGGAAGGGGAGTGGACTAATAATAGGGCTTCTAAAGGAGGGGGTAAAAAACAGAGAAAATTTAGTCATTAAGGCATTTTTTTAAATGCACAGAAGGAAATTCAGTAGGAAATATATTGTTTGTCCTTCATTATGGAAGAAGACCATGACATCAGGGAAGTGATGCCATGACAAGCGTGAATTGAATTTGAGTGAGGGGGTCTGTGCTAAGTCTCCAATCTCACTTTCTCCTCCTCACTGGACCATATGAATCAGGATGACTGGAGATGGCCCTGGTTGTGAGGCAGTCAGGGTTAAGTGACAAGTAGGTAGTGTCAAATGTCTGAGGTCAAATTTGAACTCCTATCCCCCTGATTCCAAAGCCAGTGCTCTCTATGCACTGCACCATCTAGTTGCCCTAGTAGGAAATATAAACAAACTTTGAAAACAACATGTTGAATTCATATTTTTAAAAGAAAAGTGAGTTGTGAATAATACAGATACATAATTCCATGTCCAATCTTCCTTTTCTAGTCTACTTTGTATATGGAAATTAGTAAAGTTCAAAATAGAAAAATTAAGAAAGAAAAAGAAAAAAGTATTTCTATGAATATTTTGTTACATGTGATTTTTTCTCTTTTTCTTTTTATATGGGGCATATGTCTGGTAGTGGAATTGCTGAGTCAAAAGGTATAAAGAGTTTAGTAATTTCTCTCCATACAATCTCACACTATTTTCCAAAACTGTCAGACTAATTCTCTTTCATATGTACTACTGTGTATGATATCCCACAACCTCACCATATTAACTATTTCTACTTTTATCATGTTTGCCAAACTGATGGATATGAAGTAAACCTCTAGAATTATTTTCATTTAAATTTATCTTATTATTAGTGATTTGGAGACTGTTTCCACAGAGTTTGTGATAGCTGTATTTCTCCTTTTGCAAAGTCTTATTTCCTAATAATCTTTACTCACTGTTATATGGGGGAATCACATTGCTTCTTTTCCAAAGTTAGGTTTACTGAACATGTTTTACTTTTTACCTTCTTTGAGTGAGTCCCCAAGAACCAGCTGTTCTCAGAGCCAGAAGGCTTAATTGGGTATTCAACAATTCTCCAATGTCTCTGCTAAGAAAAGAAATTAGGTAATCACAGCACTACTTCCTCTCGTGATGCCTAATACTTTTCAAGATTTCCACATATTACCTTTATTAGTTCTTTCCCCAAATAAGAGCAAGAGGACATATACTGAATGAAAACAAGAAATATTTATTGAATACCTACTATGTGAAAAAAACACTGAGAAGTTAGTCATTATATAATGTTGATTTACATGGTGCAGTAGAGAGAATGCTAGGTCTAGAGTCAGGAAGACCTGAGTTCAAATTCAGATTCAGACAATAGCTATATGACCCTGGGTAAGTCATTTAACCTTGTTTGCCTTAACTTCCTCATATATAAAAGAAGAAAATGACACTCCAGTATCTTTGCCAAGAAAACTTTGAATGAGTCAGCTATGCCTGAAAAATATTAAACAATAGGGAAAGGAGAACCCCAAGTTTTATATCTGAGATTTGACTCCTTTCCTAATAAATACTTATAGTGTTTCCTGTGCCTAAAACATCTTCCTTTTTCTCACTTATAGAATTCTTACTAACCCCCTAAAATCCCCCCAAAATTCACCCAAATAACTAAAATGTTAACTCTTCTATATGATTCCTTCTATGATCTTCCTGTTGATAATGTTTCACATAGAAAACACACACACACACACACACACAGCTCAACCAAGAGTCATTCCCAACCTCACCTACAGGGAAAATTCCACTAGTTCACTAGTGTAGTTAGCTGTGGCTAGATAGCATCAAAGCAGTATCTGCCCATTTCTCTCATATCAGTTTCTTCCCAAAGTCTTTCTCTCCCTTCATCAGTGTAAAGAGAGGTTAGCATTGTAGGATTTCTCTCAAAAAGCTAGAAGTAAGAAGAGGGAAGAAGAAGAAAATAAGATTTTATTTATCACTTTCTATGTACCAAATACTATGAGGTACTTTTTTTCCCAGAAGAACATGAAGAGACTGAAGTGAAAAGATTTCTCTTGTCACCCACATTCACTGCCCCTCATGGTCCTTCAGTCACTCAGCTCCTCACATAGATGTAAGGCATTGATTTCCATCAATGAGGAGAAAATTCGATATTAAAATTGACTTTGGAGTTTAGGTTACACTAACATAATGGAATATTATAGGAAGGAAGGAAACTAGTATCGATGAATGCTTCAATGGGCTGGGCACTATGCATTTAAACACTTTACAAATATTTCATTTGATCCTCAAAACAACCCTGGGAAATGGCTGCTATTATTGTTCACAATTTATAGTTAAGGAAATTGAGGTCAATAGAGGCTAAGTGTCACACATCTAGGAAGTGTCTGAATCTAGAACTGAACTCAGATTTTTCTGACTCCAGGTTCAGCTATACTATACTATCAACTATACTACTTTATGGCCACTGATGCCATAAGAAGTGATGAAAAAAATATTTTCAGAGAAAACTATACAAAACCTATACAAACAACTGAAGAGTAAAGTTAAAACAATTCATGCAAAAACAATGATATCAAGGTAAACCATTCTGAAAGATCTAAGAATTCTAAGCATTACAACCATAATTCCAGAGGACTGGAGATGAAGCAATCTATAAACTTTCTGACAGACTAAATTAAGATGCAGAATACAACTCTGATTTTTGTATATGTCAAATTCTGGAATTTGTTTTATTTTAGTATAAATATTTTATTAGGATTTTGGGTTTCTCCCAAGGAGAGTAAAGATGGGGAACAGAGAAACATTTTAATTTTTAAAAATAAAAGAAAACAAAAAGATATACAAGATTATAGAGAGCTTTGAATGTCAGATAAAAGAACTTGAACTTTATTCATTAGCTAATAGGAAGCGAGTGGATTTTTTATCAGAGTAACATGACTGTATCTATGTACAAGAAGAATAAATCTAAATGTTATGCTAAGGACAATTTGGAGAGAGAGAGGATCAGAGAACCAGAAGAGTTTTCTGAGTGAAAAAGATAACTGAACAGGACAGGCTTTTTTTTCATGGAAATGGAATCTTGCAAATAATCTCAGAATTTTTTGATATATTAGTTTGTCGGAATAGAAAGACAAGTACTCTAATAAATTGTTGATAGAGCTGCAAATTGGCATAGCCATTCTAGAAAACAATTTGGAATTATGAAAATAAAGCAATTTGGGGGTTTCACATCACATCTATCAGACTAGGAAAGATGATAAAAGAGGAAAATGACCAATAGTGAAGATACTACACATGTGTACTTGTAAAATCATGAATAAATACAACTGTCCTGGAAAGCAATTTGGTACTGTGCCCAAAGAGTTATCAAACTGTGAATACCTTTTGACCACTCTATGCCATTACTAAATCAATACTCCCAAAGAAATTAATTAAAGATGAAAAGGCTCTATATATACAAAAACATTTATAGCATCACTTGTAGTGATAACCAAAAAACCGGAAACTATGGCTCTATTATATTGTGTTATGACTAAAAAAAATTGCAGCATAAATATGTAATTCAGGGGCAGCTAGGTGGTGCAGTAGATAGAGCATGGGCCCTGGAGTCAGGAGTACCTGAGTTCAAATCTGACCTCAGACACTTAATAATTACCTAGCTGTGTGGCCTTGGGCAAGCCACTTAACCCCACTGCCTTGCAAAAACTAAAAAAAAAAATTCAATATTATTGTACTATAAGAAATGATGATATGGACAGTTTTAGAGGAAAGTAGAAAATCTTTATAAACTAAGGCAGGGAAAAGTGGACAGAACCAAGATAGTTTATAAAATGATGACATTATTGAGAAAAACAACTTTGGAAGACATTAGAATTCTGATCTACACAATAATAAACACTGAATTCAAAAAATGAAGATCTTTATTCTGCAATTTGCTGGGCACAGTACCAAATTGCTTTCCAGGACAGTTGTATTTATTCATGATTCTACAAGTACACATGTGTAGTCTCTTCACTATTGGTCATTTTCCTCTTTTATCATCTTTCCTAGTCTGATAGATGGGATATGAAAGTGTCTAGCCTCCCTTACTGGCTAGCCCACTTGGAGTCAAAGCCCAATGAGCTAAACCACTAGGGATTTCAACTCCAAAGATCTGTGAACCAGCCCCTCCCCCAACATAAGATTCTAGGAAAATGAAGAAAAGCCAGCAGAAGGGGAGACCATCGAAAGCTACCTTGAAGGCAAAGATTCTTACCCAGAGAGATCTAGAACTCCTGAAGAGAATATGAATTGATCTGCATCCCATATAGACTTCCTAGAAGAAATCAGGAAGAGTTTAAAAATCAACTGGGAAAAACTGGGGAAAGAAACACAGGAGAAAATTAACATTGTGCAGTAAGAAAACAAATCCTTGGAAAATACAATTGGACAAATGAAAAACTATCCCCACCTTTCTCTCAAGAAAGATTCTCATAATTCTTGAGAACTGCAACTCTTTTAGAGAGAATATACTTAGCCAGAAGTAATGAACACTCATTACTTGTCTGTGATTCTGATAGAATGATTTAAAAACAATATCTCCTTTAAAAAGGGAAGACAGTAAAGAAATAGGAGGATGGAGGAGACTGACTGGGGTAAATCACATTCCATGAAGAGTTACAACGTTATTGCAATAGAGGTGAAGAAAGGAGGAGATGAGAACCATCTGAATCTTACTGTCATCAGATCTGGCTCAAAAATGGATTAGCATACACACACTCAGTTAAGAAACTTATCTTACCTCTCCAGTATTAAAAGGGGAAAGAGGGGAGGGGAGAGGGAAAAAGGAATTAACAAAAGGAAGGGAAGGAAGAAGTGGCAAAGGGAAAGGGGAAAGAAAGGGGAGGGGAGCTGGACATAAGGGGACAAACATACTGAAGGAGGTGTATTCAGAAGCAAAATATTGGGAATAAGGATAAGGGGGGAAAAGGGGGAAATACAAATAAAGGGAAGATAACATGGAGGGCAATAAAGAGTTAGTAATTATAACTTTGAATGTGAATGGGATGAACTCTCCCATAAAACATAAGTGAATAGCAGAGTGAATTAACAACCAGAATCCTACAATATGCTGCTTACAAGAAACTCATTTGAAGCAGATAGATAAATATATAATAAAGGTAAAAAGTTAGAGGAAAATATATTTTGCTTCAGTTGAAGTGAAAAAGGCAGGGATAGCAACCCTTATTTCAGACAAAGCAACTACAAAAATAGATCTCATTACAACAGATAAGGAAGGAAATTATATCCTCCTAAAAGGTACCATAAACAATGAAACAATTTCAATACTAAATAAGTATGCACCAAGTGGTATGGCATCCATATTCTTAGAAGAGAAGCTGAATGAGTTACAGGAAGACATAGATAGCAAAACTCTACTGGTGGGAGACTTCAACTCCTTCTCTCAAATTTAGATTAGTCTAACCATAAAATAAACAAGAAGGAAGTAAAGGAGGTAAATAAAATGTTAGAAAACCTAGACATTGAATGGGAGTAGAAAGGAATATACTTTTTTCCTGTAGTACATGGCACTTACACAAAAATTGACCATGTACTAGGGCATTAAAACCTTATAATCAAATGCAGAAAAGCAGAAATAGTGAATATTTCCTTTTCAGATCATAATGCAATAAAAATCATGTGCAATAATGGGCCATGGAGAGATAGACCTAAAATTAATTGGAAACTAAATAACCTCATTGTAAAGAATGAGTGGATCAAACAACAAATAATAGATAGAATTAATGATTTCATCCTAGATAATGACAATAATGAGATAGCATACCCAAACATATGGGATACAGTCAAAGCAATTATTAGGGGATATATTAGATCTTTAAATGCTTACATGAATAAAATAGAGAAAGAGGAAATCAATGAAATAAGCATGCAACTAAAAAAATTAGAGAAAGAACAAATTAAAAACCACCAATTAAATAACAAATTAGAAATTCTAAAAATTAAAGGAGAAATTAATAAAATCTAAAATAAGAAAACTATTGAAGTAATAAACAAAACAAAGAGCTGGTTTTATGAAAAAAATAAAATCGGTAAACCTTTAGTTAAGAAAGAAGAAAACCAAATTACTTGTATTATAAATGAAAAAGTGAACACACCAACAATGAGAAGGAAATTAAAATAATAATTCAGAATTATTTTGCCCAACCATATACCAATAAATTTGATAAACTAAGTGAAATGGATGAATAGTTACAAAAATATAAATTGCCCAGTTTAAACAAAGAAGAAATTAAATACCTAAATAACCCTATCTCAGAAAAAAGAAATACAACAAGCCATCATTGAACTCCCTAAGAAAAATATCTCCAGGGTCAGATGAAATCATAAGTGAATTCTATCAAACATTTAAAGAATAATGGGTTCCAATTCTATATAAGCTCTTTGGAAAAAATAGGTGAAGAAGGAACTCTGCTAATTCTTTCTATGACACCGGTGTGGTGCTGATTTTTAAACCAGGAAGAGTCAAAACAGAGAAAGAAAATTATAAACCAATTACCCTAATTAATATGGATGCAAAAATCTTAAATAAAATCTTAGCAAAGAAATTACAGCAAGTTATCACTAGCATAATACACTATGACCAAGTAAAATTTATCCCAGGAATTCAGGGTTGGTTCAATATTATGAAAATTGTCAGGATAATTGACTATATCAATAAACAAACCTAACAGAAATCCTATGATTATCTCAATAGATGTTGTAAAAAGCCTTTGACAAAATAAAGCATCCATTCCTACTAAAAACACTAGAGAACATAGGAATAAGTGGATTGTTCCTTAGAATAAGCGATATCTATCTGAAACCATCAACAAACATTATATGCAATGGGGAAAAGCTAGAGGCATTCGCAGTAAGATCAGGTGTGAAACAAGGATGCCCTTTTATCACCACTACTATTCAATATTGTATTAGAAATGTTATCTTCAGCAATAAGAGAAGAAAAAGAAATTGAAGGAATTAAAATTAGGAAAGAAGAAATAAAACTCACTTTTTTTGCAGATGACATATGGTATACCTAGAGTATCCTAAAAATCATCTAAAACACTACTTGAAACAATTAGCAACTTTAGCAAAGTTTCAGGATATAAAATTAAACACACAGAAATCCTCAGCATTCCTATATATTACTAGCAAGATATAGCAGTAAGAGCTAGAAAGAGAAATCCCATTCAAAGTAATGTAGATAATATAAAATACCTGGGAGTCTACCTGCCAAGGTAGACTCAAAAACTTATGAAAACAATTACAAAACACTTCTCACCCAAATAAAAACAGATTTAAATAACTGGGCAAATATCATCCGCTCACAAATGTGCTGGGCTAATATAATAAAAATGACAATTCTACTTAAATTAAACTATTTAATGTCTTACCAATCAAACTTCCAAAAACTTACTTTAATGAGCTGGAAAAAAATTGTAACTAAATTCATATGGAGAAACAAAAAGTCAAGAATATCCAGATTTAATGAAAAAATACTAAAGAAGGTGGCTTAGCCTTATCATACCTAAAATTATATTATAAAGCATCAGTCATCAAAACTGTCTGGTACTGGTTAAGAAAGAGTGGTGGATCAGTGAAACAGACTAGGAGCAAAAGACAGAGCAGGAAATGATTATAGTAATCTGCTGTCTGATAAACCCAAAGAGCCCAGCTTCTGGGATAAGAACTCTCTCTTTGATAAAAACTGTTGGGAAAATTGTAAGTTAGTATGGCAGAAACTTTGATTATACCAACATCTCACAGTCTATATCAAGATAAGAGCAAAACAGGTGGAGGATTTAGACATAAAAGACAATATTATAAGCAAGCTAGGAAATCAGGGAATACTATACTTATCAGATCTATGGAAAGAGAAACAGTTTATGACCAAGGAAGAAATGGAGAACATCATTAAAAACAAACTAGATAATTTTGATTACATTAAATTAAAAAGCTTTTACACAAACACAATTACTGTGACCAAGATAAAAAGAAATGTAGTAATTTGGGAAGCAACTTTACAATTAGTATTTCTGATGAAGAACTCATTTTTAAAATATAAAGTGAACTGAGTCAAATTTTAAAAAAAAGTCTTTCTGCAATTAACAAATGTTCAAAGGATATGCAAATGCAATTTACAGATGAAGAAATCAAAGCAATCCATAATCATGTGAAAATTTGCTCCAAATAATTACTGATTAGAGAAATGCACATTAAAGCATCTCTGAGGTACCACCTCATACCTCTCAGATTGGCCAATATGACCAGAAAGGACAATGAGCAATGTTGGAAGGGAAGTGGGAAATCTGGGATACTAATATATTGTTGGTGGAGCTGTAAACTGATCCAACCTTTCTGGAGAGCAATTAGGAATTATTCCCAAAGAGCAATAAAAATTAACATACTCTTCCTCTAGGTATATATCCTGAAGAGATCATGAAAAAAGGGTAAAAACAACACTTGTACAAAAATATTCATAGCAGTTCTGTTTGTGATAGCAAAGAATTGGAAATTGAGTGAATGTGCATCAGTTGAGGAATGGCTGAACAAATTGTGGTGTATGTACAGTTTGGAATACTATTATTTTATTAGAAACCAGGAGAGATGGGATTTCAGAAAAGTCTGGAAAGACTTGCATGAACTTATGCTGAGGGAAATGAGCAGAACCAGAAGAATATTATACACCCTAACAGCAACATGGGGGTGATGATCAACCTTAATTGACCTGTTCATTCCATCAATACAATAATCAGGGACAATTTTAGGGTATCTGTGATGGAGAATGCCAGCTGTATCCAGATAAAGAACTGTGAAGTTTAAATGAAGACCAAAGACTACTACTTTCAATTTTTTAAAAATTGCCTTATGTACTACATAATTTTGCTGTCTCTAATATTTTATTTTTTTCCTCAAGGATATGATTTTTCTCTCAACACATTCAATGTTGATCAATGTACAGCATGGAAACAATGTAAAGATTAGCAGACTGCCTTCTGTGAGGGTAGAGAGGGAAGGAAAGGTGAGAGAAAAATTGTAAAAATTCAAAACCTTACAAAAAAATGATAGGTAGAAATTACTATTGCATATAATTGGAAAACATAAAATATTTATTTTTAAAATGTGCAGATGAATTCCAAAAGATAATTAATTAATTAATAATGCAATTTGATGATTATAAAAACTTAGTTAATAGTGCTTAACAACCAGAATTTTTAAAATTTCTCAACAGTCTAAAACAATGACCTGAATCAAATCAAATAAAATGCAATAAGGACAAATGTAAAGTTCTATGCTTAGATTCATGTGTACTACACAAGGATTTTTAGATACTAGAGATAAAAAGGGAAAAAAACAAACATTCATTGCCCTCAAGGAGTTTATATTTTACTGGAAGGAGAGAGGTGTGGAAAAAAAGAATGAGATAGATAGATAGATAGATAGATAGATAGATAGATAGATAGATAGATAGATGATAGATGGATGGATGATAGAAAGATGATAGAGAGAATAGAAGTGATAGAGATAGGGATGATAGAGATAGATATGTGTAATAAGTACATCAATAACTTGGTTTCTCCAAGTTCCCTTTTCACAGGCAGACTCTGACTTAGGAGCTATAGAACAACATGAACTGGAGTAATTCACTAACTCTGAAAAGCCTGCATTCTTTTCTTGACCTGTACTTGCCTATATTAAGTGAAGTGAATCACAAAACTGTATAACCTATTCTATTCTCAAGCAAAATAATAAAGCACCTTCAAAATTAAATAATCAATTTAACTATTCCCATGGACCAGGTATTGTCCTACCCTAGTCGACTTACTTAAGAAAACCTTGTTACTCATGCCCAAAAAATGATTGTTTGTGATCCATTTTCCCACTCATGATTCATGTATATTTTTTCTGCCTTCACTGCATCAAGGTGAAGTAAAATCCCAATTTACAAATCAGTTACTTGCAATGAAGTAATTAATTAAACAGTTATTTTTCATTAATTAAATTCTATCTCTGGCCTGCTCTTTCTCATACCAGTTAGAGACTGGCACAGTAAAATTCTATTAACAAGGGACATGCACATAGCTAAGTAGAAGACACAATATATATATATATATATATATATATATATATATATATATATATATCAATCAAAGGCAGGTGTAGCACTAATATCTAGAGAACATGATCAAGGGAGACCTCATAATCATCTAAAAGGTTGTACAAGAGCTGAGTCTGGAGGGGAGTCAAGGATTCCAAGAGGTACATAGGAAGAAGTAGAATATTTCAGGACTGCAGAATGCCCAAAGGAATGGAGCTAGAAGATGGAATTGCTTGTATAGTTCGGCCAGAAAAAAAAGTGTGTGAGGGAGGTGATGTGAAATCAATCAGATAATTGGAGCCAGACTAAGAAAAGTTTTTAAATCCTAATAAAGGAAATTTGTGATTTATCCTAGAAATAATCAAGATCCATTGATGCTTCTTGAGCAGAGGAGAGACATGGTAAGATCTGGGCTTTAAGGATGTCACTTCAGAAAGAAATATGGAGGATGGATTAGAGAGGGGAAATGCTAGAGGCCAACTAGAAGGCCATTGCAGTAATGCAGGCAAGAGGTGATGAGGGCCTGGATTGGGGTGAGGGCTTGTGATTGGAGACAACAGAAAAAATATGAGAAATGTGGTTGAGGTAAAATCAACTTAAATTGGCAACTGATCATATATTCATTCCTGCTGGGAAGGAATTATTTGTTGCCTTTTGAGGAAAGGAAAGAACTGATCAGGAGTGAAATCAGTCCTGTGAACAGTCTCAGACATTAGGACTCAATCATGTTACAGCAGGCTTTTGTTTGCATGTGCACTAAAATTTTAAGGGTCCCCAGGTGCCCTTCACCTGATCAAAAATATAAATACCATTTCACATGCATAAATATGCATGACCTACTATTTAGCCTTTAAATCCCATGAAAAAATATATTTATTCACCCTGAACTATAATATATTTGGCCCCATGAGCATGAGATAGCCCAACATCTGGTATTCATCACTTGATTTGTGCTTTTTGAAGAATCAGCATTAAGAAAGATAGGACAAAGCCGAGCCATTTCACAAATATAGTAGAATCGTGCAGGCAGTCCAGATTGCAAGCACATCTTCATGCTCATTTCACTTGGATCCAATTAGCTTACAGGTTGGTGGCATTTACCAATAGAGTTAAGAATCCAGAAGTTTGACAAAAATCATTAAAAAAATAATTGATTTAATGACAAATATGGAAATATTTTAAAAACCAAGATTGAGTGGGTACAACCTATTTAAAATTGTTCTTTGCTGTGGGAAGTGGGGAGGGAAGGGAAGATGGTGGGAAAATGTGTGATTCAAAAGCCTGAATATAATTGGAAAAAATAAAAAAAATTCTAAAAAGATACATTGATTTAGAAAGGAAACATCTGGGGTAAGAATATTCAAGGAAATTGAAAGAACTTGGCTCATTACCATTTTTAACTTTATGAGAAAGGAAACTAACACAGTATCTCTTAACTTAAAACCAAAATTTGTTTTGTATTCAAGCTGCATAACAAAAAATATATATATTTTACATTTCCATAATGTTCCTTCAAGTCTTCCTTTTGGTTGACTCTGTGGACTGTGCAATGGATCTTCTCTATGACAATGATGAGAATTTTTACCACTCACTTAATGATCAGATAATTATGAAATCAGATCATCTCTATTGTTACATTTTTCAAGGAAAATTGCACAATTTGACATATTCATGAAAGATATCTTAAAGGGGACTTTAAAATTATTTTGCTCTACCAACTCAAATACTTTCTTATAGTCAATAAACAATCAGAACAATGGGGTTTTATATTGTCTATATCTTTCAGTTGGGTAATATCTTTCATAATAATAAAGATGGGACCAGCTATCAAATACTCTTAGAAATGCTTGATTATTACTACCTAATATGCTCATAAGAATGCTTTTGAAGCTCAGGTAAATTAGTCTTGTAAAAATTTTATATAAATGAATAAGTATATATTAGAACATGAATTACTGATCTTTCAGTTTACTGGGGGGGAGGGGAGAGTAAGTGCTAAAGTAATTGCTTTTCTTCCACACTTTTATCTTACCCTCCTTAGAATTTCTTAAGAATCATTTCTTTATATTCCTCAAAAGTGTCCCCAGCAAAACATCTTCTGTATAAACTTAATCTAACCTAGTTGTTTTTCTCATCTTTGTATATACAATTCAGTACCAACTGCTAAATTAATGTTTATAGTTGGTCTAAAAACTATATAATTCTTAGTATTTTCTTCCCCTTTTCCACCCCACTGCCACTGCCACTGCAAAAGCAGAAGGGGACTGCAGAAGACCAAGGTCAATTTTGCAATTTTCTTTTGTTTCATTGTTGGTTATGGTGGAAGAATTTATCATTAAATAACTACTCTACTGAATGTAAGCCTTTCTGTGTGGTATTAAACTGATCCTTGGAAAGTTGGGCTATGATCAGTCATCTTACCACTGGACTTCGATGACTCTAGAGGAAAGAATGAAGCTAATGACTTTGCACAGTTCTGCCTCACTTCAATCCAATTCACTCTTAAGTCAAAACATTAACTTCATGATGTCTTCAGTCCTCTCTGAAAATCAGACACAGTCTGTCACCAGGATGAGAGTTAAAACAAAAGTAGAGGGGCAGTTTAGGTGGTGCAGTGGGTAGAGTACCGGCCCTGGAGTCAGGAGGACTTGAGTTCAAATCCAGACTCAGATACTTAATAATTGCCTGTTAATTGCCTATCTGTGTGACCATGAGCAAATCACTTAACCCCATTGCCTTGCCAAAAAAGGGGGGGGGGAGCAGGAAGAGAAAGAAAAGAAAAGATTTATAGAGTACTTAAGGTTTTAAAAGCATATTAATTATAATAATAATAATAATTAACAGATGCATAATACTATACTGAGAGGGGGAGTAGCAGCTGGGTGGCACAGTGATTAGATTGTCAGGAAGACATGAGTTCAGATCCAGCCTCAGATACTACCTGTGTGACCCTGGACAAGTCATTTAACCTTGTTTGCCTCAATTTCCTCATCTATATAATAAGCTGAAGAAGAAATTGGCAAAAAAGGCCAGTTCTCTTTGCCAAGAAATCCCTAAATGGAGTCAAGAAGAGTCAGACACAATTGAAATGACTGATCAAACAATAATATTCCAATCACTGTGCTAAAATGCTTTACAATTATTGCCCCATTTAATCCTTCAACTTCACTAGCACAACCTTCGAAAAATATTGAATAACTCCACACATGACAATTAGGATAGGACTTTGTGGAGCTCTTTCCATTTTGTAGGGACATCATAAATACTTATTAAATTGATTTAGAAAAAAAGAAGTTCACAGTTAATAGCCCCAATACCATAATCCATAATATTGATCTCCTTCCTCAACCAACACTTTTTCCCAGGGTTCTCTTCTTGACTACCAAAGCAACCTCCTGACTCAACTGTTTCCTCAAAAGTATTTCTTGCTTTTTTCAAAGAGATACCAATTCTTTGGCCACCCAAGAGTTAGTCATTGTCTAAGTCTCATTGAAGAGCATCTAAATACATTATAAAGAACATAATAGTGTAGGCAGTTCTTTGCACCTCCTAAGTGGTACAGTAGATAAAATGTTAAGCCTGGAGTCAAGACCCAAGTTCACATCTGCTCTCAGATATTTATCTGGTAAATGAATTAGAGAAGGAAATGTCAAACAGTTCCATTATTTCTGTCAAGAAAACCCTAAATAAGGTCACAGAGTCAAGACCTTTTTTATACTTTGCTACTTCTGTTATCTGCCCCTTACCTTCTGTAATTTCATCATCTGGAGTAGAGGGAAAACTAATTGACTTGATCAGCCTACCCCCCCAACTTCCTCCTCAATCTGATGTATGTCAAGGAAATGACTGATTTCAGAAATCATAACTCTCCCTGTGTGTGATCAATGTGAAATCTGCATGTTTTACTTATTTTCTCAGGATGTAGAACCAATTTTTTTAACTCACCAAAAAGTCAACCACTGAGTTAAGAACTAAGTGAAGCAGGCTAGTGCCTGGGCTGCATTCAAGATGGAAACCAGGAGCTAAGAAGCAACTAGTTAGAGATTCCAGCCCAAGAAGAAAGACCATAGTAGAAAGAGTCTAGACCATAATATACAGAGAAACTCACTGTATTATAGAGTGAGAACAATAAATTGAGGTACTGGGCAGATGAGTCCCCATTAACATTTACATTACACTTGTCTTCTGTCGGCTAGACTGTGGACAATCCAAATAACTCTCTACACCTTAAGTTCTTGATCTATAAAATGAGCATATTAATACTTAAACCACCTACTTCACAAGGTTGCTGAAAGCATGACTTTAAAGCAGTGAACTATAGACCTTTGAGGGTTTAGGAGCTGTGATTTCACTGATAAGGACTTCTCAATGAGGAAACATTTCCATCAATTTAGAGAGGCAACAATTCTAAAAGGGTTGGGGAAGAGTTAAGTGAATTGCCCAGGGTTACAAAACTAGTAAGTCTATGAGATCAGATTTGAACTCAGGTCTTCCTTACTTCTCATCGCTAGAAAAAAGTCCAGGGCTTTATCCACTGAGTCAACTAGTTGCCTCTACAACTATATGTTATAACCTGACACCTTATAAATACAATCCTGCCTAAACTCATTATTTCAGGTGTGAAGGCAACTGGGAATATGAAATATAATGTTAGGGTTAAGTTAAAGGTAATAGTCTAATAGACACAATAAATAGGACAAATTATTTTTCCTAGGAAAGGGTGATGCAATGGGAACAGATAAGAAGGAAATTTTAAATTAGTAAGGGCTTTAAGTCAAAAGAGAAAACCCTTCTATAATAGTTCCAACCTGTGGGCCAGGTCTAGATGGGATTTATATGAGGACCACTGCTTCCTCCACCAGGAGGTTGTAGATTCAGGAGAATTCAATAGCATGCTAGTGAAATTCTGAGTGTAGTGTAGCTCCCTGACCTTCCCTCCAACATATCTATCAAAGTCTAGATAATAGAGAGTATCCATTATCCAGAACCCAAAAAATGAGTCTCCAGTTCTCATGTGTGTACTCAGAGTAACAATGCATATTTGGTTTTGTACAGACATTATTTCATTTCACAAACAGAATGAGAAAACAGAAAGAATTCATAGTAACCTTAACTCTCAACTTCATGGAAACTTATCAATTCCATCAGATCAACCTCCTGCACCTCCCTGTAACATCACTCCATGATGAATTTGGAAAAAGGACAAACAATAATGCTCATTATCATTAATCCTCTCTCAACCTTTCACAAATATCGATTGTCCAGGATGTCACATTTCTATTTCACATTTATCCTTACTATAATATCATGAAGGGGTGTAGGGTGTGTTCAAGGAAGACTAGCAACTGGTGTGAGAATCCTTTTCAGGACTGCTTTCCACCTCTGATGTCCACTGGAGCCACCTAACTTTCACCTGTGGCTCCAACAAACTGTAGCGTGCACAGAGGCCATGCTCTGGTAAACCATTCCAGCAGGCTAAGCCAGGTTGAGGGTTACCAAGGGAGTCTCAGGCTCATAAGTGAATTGTAGAGGGTATCTAGTCCAAACACGTGAAGTCTTCCACTTGTGGAATAGGTGGAAGAGAACAATTTGTTCCAATAGCCATGAAGCTAGCTGAAAATTATACTCACCAAAGAAGATTCCACTCACCATCAGTGCATGAAACATGTGCACATTCATAGACAACACAAGATCCAATAGACCTGAAAGACAAACAGCTCTTGTGAGAGAACTCATATCCAAATAGCAGTCCTGAGTGAAAGGATGCTGGCAAATGAAGGCCAGCTTACCAAAGTCAAATATGTGCAACCATCAATTGTAGAGAATGGAGAAGTTTTGAGTATTGTGGACAAGTTCACTTACCGTGGCAGTGTCACACACATGGCTAGGGCTATCTTAGTATTTGGAAAACTGAAAGTGGAAGAGAAGAGATATCAGGCTGACTACCAAACTGAAGCTCTATAGAGTTGTTGGTGCTGACCTCATTGCTGTATGCCTGTGAAACATGGACAAGCTACCAGCACCATTTAAATTGTCTTGGGAAGATTCTGAAGATCACCTGGGCAAGAGAAAATACCAACACTGCAGTCCTTTCTCAGGCTAAACTACCTAACATTCTAACATTGCTATAGAGAGTGCAACTATGATGGGCTGGACATGGTATTAGAATGTCAGACATACACTTGCCAAAAAGACTATTTTATGGAGAACTCATACAGGGCAGGTGCTCACTAGTGGGTCAGAAGAAGCGATACTGGAATACCCTGATGGTCTCTCTTAGAAACTCTGGAACTGACTGTGCAGCATGGGAGACACATGTCCTCATCTGAGAGGGCATTGCACACTATAAGGAAGGCAGAATTGAAGTTCAAAGGAAACATGACATACATACTCTTAGAGTAAGCCCCCAAGGTGTTCACATGGACTATTTGTGCCCAATCTGTGATAGAGCATATTGATCTGATTAGCCACGGTTGGACCCACTGTAATTTGTCTCAAACATATTTTGGTCATCTTTGACAACAAAGGACAAGAATCAACCAACCAATATCACAGTTATAGATCAGTGTAGTTCTAAACATGTCCTTTCAGTATTAGAAAACAGACTCTATTATCCCAGTAATGGTATTAACTGTTCTTGTACCTCCAATGTCCAAGTTTGCCTCTAAGCTACCCTACCTTGATGCTAGATAATGTGCCATTCTTATGATCTTCTCAAGGCCTCCAGGTGACATCTAGTAGTACATATTGGGTCAGTACCCACAATCCTGTTCTCTCCATACCCACACCCATCACCACTAGCACTCCATTTTCACCACTCTCAGTATTCTTCAAGACAAAAATGCCTAGGAAAATTACTAAGGCCATACATTGCTAAATGATGATAACGAAAAAAAACATGAATGTCCCATGATATGGTAGAAAGAATGCTGAATTTGGAGTCCAGAAATTTGATTGTCCAACTCTTCAATCTACAACCTTAATGTTTGACCTTTAACAAGTTGCTTTAGCAAGTTACTCTGAGGCTCAGTTTCCTCATCTTTAAAATAAGAAGGTAGGTCCAGATAACCTCTAAAATTCATTCTAGCTTCTCTTGAATTATTCTTTATCTCTGTGCATTTGTGTTCCAATGTATTATTCCTTCTCTCTCTCTCTCTCTCTCTCTCTCTCTCTCTCTCTCTCTCTCTCTCTCTGTCTGTCTCCCCCACCCCATATCTATGTGTTTTGAGATTTACCATCGCAAAATTTCTGAGACAAGGCTACAATGGTAAAGGTGGGGAATAATGGCCCTACAAACATATATTAACAAAATAGAAAAAAAGGGAATTAATAAACTGAAAATACATTTTTAAAAATTAGAACTCTAATAAACCTAAAATAAACATATATAAGCATATAAAATAAGCATAAATGAGAAGATACTAAAAATTATAGGAAAAATAAACTAAAGACAAAAAATTACTGAACAAGTTGTGGTATATAATTATGATGGAATACTATTGTGTTATAAGAAAGGATGAAGGGGAAGGTTTCAGAAAAACAGGATTACTTACATGAACTGATACAGATTAATAAAATAAGACTAAATTTTTGGTCTTTGAAAAGACTAATATAATTGATAATGCTTTAACTAATCAGATTAAAAGAAGAGGGCAAAAAATCAAATCAATAAAATCAAAACAAAATCAGAAAAAATAAAAATAATCAGAACATGTCATATACAGTTATATGCTAACAAAGTTGAAAACCACAAAAGAAACAGAATACTTTCAAAAATATGAAATATTCCAAGTATCAAAAGACTAAATAGAGGTATTAAATAGTATAAACTCAGAAAAGGAAATAGATCTAGCTAGAAAGGAAATAACAAAGTCTATGGTCCTGATAAATTCACACAAGAATTTGATCAAACTTTTAAAGAATAATAGTAGTATACACAGTTATCATTCTCAAATAGACAAAAAGTTTTTCTTTTTTTTACTTTAGCATCAAATTCTCTCCCTTTCCTCATCCTCTCACTCATCTATTAAGAAGGGAAGAAATATAATATTAATAATATATGTGAAGGCTGAAAATCATTTCTACATTAGCCACATTGCAGAGGAGAGGGAATAATGAAAAAATAATAATAATAAAGAAACATATGCTTCAACTGGTCTTCAGAATCCATCAAATCTCTCTCTGGAGGTGGATAGCATTTTCCATCATTAGTCCTTTGAAGTTGCCATAGATCACTATATTGATCAGAGGAGCTAAATCTTTCAAGGTTGATTTTAATATTCAATATTTTAATATATGTGTACAATGCTCTCGGAGTTTTTGCCCTCTTCATTTTGTATCAGTTCATATAAGTAATCCCAGGTTTTTCTGAAACTGTCCCCATCATCATTTCTTATAACACAATAGTATTCCATCACAGTTCTAGACTACAACTTGCTCAGCCATTCTTCAGTTGATGGGTATTCCCTCTTCAGTTTCCAATCTTTTTCTATCACCAAAAATATAAATATTTTTGTACATATGGGTCCTTTTCCTTTTTCTTTGATTTCTTTAGGGAATAGAACTAACAGTAGTATTGCTAGTCAAAGATATGTACAATTGGTATATGTACATTATGGAACACTATTGTTCTATTAGAAACCAGGAGGAATGGGATATCAGAGAAGCCTGGAAGGACTTGCATGAACTGATTCTGAGAGAGATGAGCAGAACCAGAACATTGTACACCCTAACAGCAACATGGGGGTGATGATCAACCTTAATGGACTTATTTATTCCATCAGTGCAATAATCAGGGACAATTTTAGGGTATCTGTGATAGAGAATGCCATCTGTATCCAGAGAAAGAACAGTGGAGTTTAAACAAAGACTATTATCTTAATTTTGTTTTAAAAAAGTTATCTTATTATGTAATTTTACTATCTCTAATATTTTTTTCCTTAAGATAGGATTTTTCTCTCAACACATTCAACTTTGATCAATGTATAGCAGAGAAACAATGTAAAGATTATCAGATTGCCTTCTGTGGGGGGGAGGGGAAGGAAGGAAATGGGAGGATGGGGGAAAAATTGTAAAATTCACCTTACAAAAAAATGATAGGTAGAAACTACTATTGTACATAACTGGAAAACAAATAAAATATTTATTAAAAATTTTAAAGCAAAATTTTATACTCTTTGGGAGTAGTTTCAAATTGTTCTGCAGAATGATCAGATCAGGTCACAACTCCACCAACAGTGCATTAGTGCACCTATTTTTCCACATCCACTTCAACAATTTTAATTTTCTTCTTCTATTACGTTAGCCAACCAGATAATATCCCAGAGCTGTTTTAATTTGCATTTCTCTAATTATTAGTGACTTTGAGCATTTTTCATATAACTAATGATAGTTTTTTTATTTCTTCTTCTGACATTGCCTGTTCACATCTTAAGGGTAATCTTCGTATTACCCATTACCATTAGATAATGACTCTTAACTAATTTAATAAAATTTAAATAAATTAATTTAACTTGAATCCCTAGCTATTTCAGAATTGAGATCTTTATCAGAGAAATTGGCTATAAATTATTTACTCAGTTTCCTATTCCTTCTAATTTTGACTGAACTGGTTTTGTTTATGCAAAAACTTTTAAATTCCCTATAATTAAAATTATCCATTTTATCTTCTTTTATCTCTTGTCTGAACTCTTCTCATCCATAGCTCAGAAAGTTGATTTTTCTCCATGTTCTCTAATTTGCTTATCTAGTTATGTGGTGTGATATGTTGGTCTCTGCCTAATTTCCCTCAGATTGCTTTCCAGTTTTCCCAGCAGTTTTTGTCAATTAGTGAGTTCTTGCCCTGATAGCTGAGATCTTTGGATGTACCAGATACAACAATCCTCCAGTCATTTATTTTTTAATCTTGTGTACCAAATCTATTCCATTAACCAATAACTCTATTTCTTATCCATTGCCAGATTGTTTTCATGATTTATAATATAGCTTGACATCTGGTACTACAAAGCTGCCTTCACTTTTTTTATGAATTCCCTTGATATTCTTGACTTTTTGTTCTCACAGATTAATTTGGTTATTTTTCTATCTCCATAAAATAATTCTTTGGTAGTTTGATTGGCATAGCAGTAAATAAAAAAATTAATTTAGGTAATAAGATCATTTTTTCCTATATTAGTTAGGTCTACCCATGAGCAATCAATATTTCTCCAGTTTATTCAAATCTGTCTTTGTGTCATGTTCTGTAATTATGTTCATCTAGTTCCAATGTATGTCTTGGCAGGTAAACTCTTCGAAGTATTTTATACTGTCTGCAGCTATTTTAATGGAATTTCTCTGTCTCTGCCTGCCAGTTATTGTTGGTGTTATATAAAAATACTGATGATTTATGTGGGTTTATTTTATATCCTACAACTTGTATAAAGTTGCCAATTGCTTCAGCTAGTTTTTCAGTTGATTCTCAAAGATTCTCTAATTGTATCTTTATATTATCTGAAAAATATGAGTTATGTTTCCTTATGACCTTTTCTTATTCCTTCAATTTTTTTCTTACATATTTCTAATATAATTTTGCATAATAGTGATGATAATGGCTATATTTGCTTCATTAACTGTAACTTAAAAAAAAGCTTCTAGTATATCTCTATTATAAATAATGCCTGCTCTTGATTTTAGATAGAAACTATTTATCATTCTAAGAAAAGCTCCATTCATTCCTTTGCTTTTTTAGTCTTTTTAATAGGAATGGGTACTGTATTTTGTTGAAAAGACTTCTTTATCTATTGATATAGTCATATGATTTGTGTTGATATTATCATTGATATGTTAATTATATTTATAGTTTTCCTAATTTTGAACCAACCCTGCATTCCTGGCATGAATTCAACCTTGCCATAGCATATATTTTTGTGATATATTGTTGTTATCTCCTTGCTAGTATTTTATTTTAATTTTTGCATCAACATTTTTAGGGAAATTGACCTAATATTTTCTTTCTTGTTTTTGTTCTCCTTTTGGGGGGTATCAAAAGCATATTTTCTCATAGGAGGAATTTGGCAAGGCTCTTTTACTTATTTTTTCAAATAATTTACATAGTTACATAGAATTAATTGTTCCATATAAGTTTGGTAGAATTCTCATGTAAATTCATCTGGTTCTGTAGCATTTTTCTTATGTATTGCTCAGTTCTTCCTTTTCTAAGAGAGAGAGAGTTATTTAAGCATTACCTATTTCATCTTCTATAAATCTGAGACATTTATATTTCATTAAATATTCAATCATTCCATTTAGATTGTCACTTTAACTGGCATATAATTGTGCAAAAGTAGCACCTAACAATTGCTTTAATTTCATCTTCATTGATTATATTTATTTTCATTTTTGGCATTGGTAATTTGGTTTTCTTCTATTTTTAACTGAATTAACCAATGGTTTGTCTATTTTTATTGGTTTCTAGCATAAAACTAGCATCTAGTTTTATTTGTTAATTCATTTCTTTTTTAACATTCCATTTTATTACTCACTTCTTTGATTTTCAAGGTTTCTAATTTTAGAATTCAATTAGGGATTTTTAATTTATTCTTTTTCTAGTTCTTTTTAATTATATGTATTGGAATTTCTATTTTGTAACATAAGAGTTTAGAGATATAAGTTTTCCCCTCAGTACCACTTTGGCAGCATCTCACAATTTCAGATATGTCATCTTTGTTTTAGATTTTTTTTTTTGTTTTAGATTTTTCAAGGCAATGGGGTTAAGTAGCTTTCCCAAGGCCACACAGCTAAGTAATTATCAAGTGTCTGAGGTTGGATTTGAACCCAGGTACTCCTGACTCCAAGGCCGGCACTCTATGGTATGTCATCTTTAATGAGGCTACTGATTGTTTCTAAAACTTATTCTTTGACCCACTCATTCTTTGGTATTAAATTATTTAGTTTCCAATTAATTTTTAGTCCATGCTTCAAAAACTTATATTGAATGTAATTTTACAGCATTATGGTCCAAAAAGGGGTTCATTAAATATTCCTGCTTCTCTACATTTTCTTGTCAAGTTTTTAATGCTTTAATTTAGGGTCAGTTTTTGTGAATGTGCCATGGACAGCTGAGCAAAAAAATATATACACTGTACTTTGTTCTATTCCCACTCAATAATCTCCAGGGATCTATCAAGAATTTAGGTGCTATGCCATTTCAGTATTGATATTTACTCATTGTCTGTGATACCTTTTAGTAAAAGGCAATTTCCCTGATTGTCACTTTTAATTAGGTCGCTTTTTTTTTATTTTGCTTTATCTGAGATCATGATTGCTACCCATCTTTTGTAATTAAATTGAAGCATAATAGATTCTTCTCGCCTCTAATTTAGCTCTGTATGTATATCTATCTTAGTTCTTAGGAGTTATATGCATCATCTTCCCATACAAGAATATAAAATTTGAATCCCATATGATTTCTCATTCATATTTATCTTTTTTTATATTTCTCTTTATTCTTGTGTTTGAATAGCAAGTTTTCTATTCAACTATGGTTATTTATCAGGAATGTTAAAAGTCAGTAATATAGAATTTCTATTTTTTCCCTAAAAGGTTACATTCAGTTTTGCTGGATGAATTATTCATGGTTGTAATCCTAGATCTTTTGCCTTCTAGAATATAATATTCCAAGATTTTGCTCTGTTATAGTAGAAGCTCATAAGTCTTATGTGATCCTAACTGCGACTGTATGTTATCAGAATTATTTCTTTCTGGCTGTGAGTAGTATTTTCTCTTTGATCTAGGAGCTCTGGCATTTGGCAATAATATTTCTGGGAGTTTTCATTAAGGGATCTTTTGCAGGAAGCAATTAGTGTATTCTTTCAACTCTTACTTTGCCCTCTAACTGTATGATATCTGGGCAATTTTCCTTCATATTTTTGAAATATGATAGCAAGCCCTTTTTTGGATCATTTCTTTCAGATAGTTCAATAATTCTTAAATTATCTCTCCTTCACCCATTTTCCAGGTCAGTTACTTTTCCAATGAGCTATTTAACATTTTCTCCTCTTGTTTCAGTCTTTTGACTCTGTTTTTGCTTGTTTCATTCTTTCTTAATGTTTTGTTGAATCTTTAATTTCAGCTTGCCCAATTCTAATTTTAAGCTTTTTTTTTAGTGAGATTTTATACTTCTTTTACTAAGCTACTAATTCTTTTTTCATAATTTTCTTGTTTTACTCTCATTTCTTTTCCTAATTTTTCCTCTACCACTACTATTTTTAAAATCTTTCTTGTGGGGGTGGCTAGGTGGCACAGTGGATAGAGCGCCAGCCCTGGAGTCAGGAGTACCTGAGTTCAAATCCAGCCTCAGACACAGACACTTAATAATCACCTGGCTGTGTGGCCTTGGGCAAGTCACTTAACCCCATTGCCTTGCAAAAACTAAAAAAAAAAAATCTTCCTTGTTCTTTATATCTATTTAACTCCTTTAAGAACTCTCATTACTTTTGTGTCCAATCTGTATTTTTAAGACTTTCCTTGTAGATGTTTTTATATAATTTTTAATTTTTGAAAAAAACAAGTGTTTCTATAGCATTTTTATTCATTTTTTCCAAATACATGTTATGAAGGTTTTTGGACATTCATTCATATGTGTGTGTACACACACACACACACACACACACACACACACACACACACACACACACATATATATATATATAGCCATATACATATATATATATATATATATATATATTACACAATTTCCTTCCACCCTCCTTTCCCACCCCCTCCCCTCAGTGGCAAACAGTCAGGTGTATATGGTATATACATATTTATGTTAAACATAGTTGCAGATTAGTTAATTTTTGGTATGAGGAATTAGGATTAAGGGAAAGAAATATATGAGATATTTTTAAGTAAATGTAATGTTCATCAAATTCTGAAGAATTTTTTGTTTGTTTTGTTTTATTATATTCTGTTTTTCTTCCTCTGGTTGGGGATAGCCTTGTCCAAAACCATAACAGTCTAATAGAGTTATACAAACTCCCTGAATTACCAAGAGACACTGCTTCCATCAAGACTGATCATCTCACAATGTTGTTGTTAATGTGGACATTGTTCTCTTGCTTCTGCTTCCTTCCCTCAGCAACAGATCCTGCAAGTCATTCCATGCTTCTCTAGAGTCCACCCATTTATGGTTTCTTATAGAACAATAAAATTGTAAAATATTCATGTACTATAACATGTTTAGTCATTCCCCAATTGATGGGTATCTCCTCAATTTCCAATTCTTTGCCACTACAAAAAGAGCTGCTATGAATATTTTGGAACATGTGGACTTTCCCGTTTTTTATGATTTCTTCCAGATAAAGGTCTGGAATTGGAATTGTTGGGTCAAAGGGAATTAATAGTTTCATTGCTCTTTGGGCATGGTTCCGTATTGCTCTCCAGAATGGTTGGATCACTTCACAGCTCCACCAGCAATGTATCAATGTCCCAATCCTTCCACAACCTCTCAAACATTGATCATTTTCCCTTTATCTCATCTTAGCCAAACTGATGATGTGAGGTGATACATCAGAGTTGTTTTAATTTGCATTTCTCCAATCAATAATGATTTGGAGCATTTTTTCATATGATTATATATAGCTTTAATTTTTTCACTTGAAAACTGTCCATTCATATCCTTTGGCCTTTTATCAATTGCAACCTTATAAATTTAATGCAATTTTCTATATAATTTAGAAATGAAACCTTTATCATAACTCCTAGTTGTAAACATTGTTTCCCATCTTTCTGCTTTCCTTCTAATTTTGTACACTAATTTTATTAGTGTAAAACTTTTTAATTTAATATAGTCAAAATCATGCATTTTGCAATTTATAATGTACTCTGTTTCTTGTTTGGTCATAAATTTGTCCCCTTTCCATAGAACTGAGAGATAGAGTATGATTTGGTCTCTTAATCTATGATGTCACCATTATGTCTAAATCCTGTACCCATTTTGACCTTATTTTGGTGTAAGGTATAAGATGTGGGCCTATGTCTAGTTTTTGCCATACTATTTTCCAATTTTCCCAACAATTTTTGTCAAATAGTGAGTTCTTACCTAGAAGCTAATGTCTTTGGGTTTGATAAACAGTAAATTGCTATAGTCATTTACTATTGCTTCTTTTGAACCTATCCTAATTCATTGAACTATTACTCTATTTCTTAACCAGTACCAGGCAGTTTTGATGATTACCACTTTATAGTATAGTTTTAAATCTGCTAGATCTAGGCCACTTTCCTTCACATTTTTTTTCATCAGTTTCCTTGCCATTCTTGATGTTGCTCCAGATGAATTTTGTTATTATTTTTCTAGCTCAGTAAAATGATTTGGTAGTTTGATTGGTATGGCGCCAAACAAGTAATGTAATTTGGGTAGAATTGTCATTTTCATTATATTCATTTGACCTAATCATGAGCAATTGATATTTCTCCAATTATTTAGATCTGACTTCATTTGGGTGAAAAGTGCTTTATAATTGTGTTCATACAATTTCTGGGTTTGCCTTGGGTGGGGGGGGTAGATTCCCAAGTATTTAATGCTGCCTACAGTTACTTTAAATGGAATTTCTGTTTCTCTCTTGGAATTTGTTGTTCATATATGTAAATACTAATGATTTATATGGGTTTATTTTATATCCTGCTACTTTGCTGAATTTGTTAATTGTTTCAAGGAGTTTTTTAGATGATTTTCTCAGGTTCTCTAAGTATTCCATCATATCATCTTCAAAGAGTGAAAGTTTGATTCCTCATTGCCAATCCTGATTTCTTCAATTTCTTTTTCTTTTCCTTTTGCAAGAGCTAACATTTCTAAACTATATTTAATTGTAATGGTGATAATGGGCATCCCTGTTTCACCCCTGATCTTATTGGAAATGTTCCAAGTTTATCCCATTACATATAATATTGTTGATGGTTTTAGATAGATACTTATTATTTTAAGGAAAATTCCATGTATTCCTTAACTTTCTAGGGTTTTTTTAGAGGAATAGATGCTCTATTTTATCAAAGGTTTTTTTCAACATCTATTGAGATAATTATATGATTTCTGTTCATTTTGCTATTGATATGTTCAATTATGTTGAGTGTTTTCCTAATATTGAACCATCCCCGCCTACTCGGTATAAATCCTACCTGATCATGATGTATTATTCTAGTAATAACTTGCTATAATCTCATTGCTAAAATTTTATTTAAGATTTTTGCATCAATGTTCATTAGGATATTGATCAATAATTTTCTTTGTTTTGGTTCTTCCTGGTTTAGGTATCAGTCATTGGTGTCATTGGCAAAGCTCCCTCTTCTATTTTTTAAATAGTTTATGTAGAATATGAATTAATTTTTCCTTAAATGTTTGGTAGAGTTTACTTGTAAATCCATCTGGACCTGGAGACTTTTTCTTAGGGAGCTATTGATGGTTTCTCCCATTTCTTTTTCTGAAATGGGGTTATTTAAATATGTTATTTCCTCTTTGGTTAATCTGGGCAGTTTGTATTTTTGTAAATATTCATTCATTTCATTCAGTTTATCAAAATTTTTGGCATACAGTTCATCAAAGAAGCACTGAATTATCTCTTTAATTGCTTCCTCATTGGTGATTAACTCACACTTTTCATTTTTGATATTGGTAATTTAGTTTTCTTTTTTCAATCAGATTAACCAAAGGTTTATCTATTTTATTGGTTTTTTTCATAAATCAACCCTTAGTTTTATTTATTAGATCAATGTTTTCTTGATTTCAATTTTTATTAATCTCTCCCTTGATTTTCAGAATTTCTAATTTGATATTTAATTAGAAATTAATAAAAATTAATTTAATTTTCTCTTTCTAGCTTTTTTAGTTGCATACCCAATTCATTGATCTCCTCTTTCTCTATTTTATTTATATAAGCATTTAGAGATAAAAAGTTTCCCCTCAAAACTACTTTGGTTGCATCCCATAAATTTTGGTAGATGTCTCATTATCATTTTCTTAGATAAAATTATTATTTCTATGATTTGTTGTTTGATCCATTCATTATTTAAAATTAAATTATTTCGTTCCCAATTAGTTTTTAGTTTCTCTTTTCATGACCCTTTATTACATGTAACTTTTATTGCATCATGATCTGAGAAGTATGTATTTATTATTTCTGCCTTTATGCATTTGATTAAAAAGTTTTTATGCCCTAGTACATGGTCAGTTTTGGTATAGGTGCCGTGTACTGCTGAGAAAAAAGAAAATCCTTTTCTATTCCCATTAAGCTTTTCTCTAGAGGTCTTTCATATCTAAATTTTCTAAGATTTCATTCACCCATTTAACTTCTATCTCGTTTATTTTGTGGTTAGATTTATCTAGTTCTGAGAGATGGAGGTTAAGGTCTCCCACTATTAAGTTTTGCTGTCTATATCTCCTAGTAATTCACTTAACTTTTCCTCTAGGAATTTGGATGTTATACAACTAGATCCATATATGTTTAATAATGATATAGCTTTATTACCTATGATGACTTTTAAAAAGATATAGATTCCTTCCTTATACCTTTTAATGAGATCTATTTTTTACTTTCGCTTTATCTGAGATCAGGATTGCTACCCCTGATTCTTTATCCTTTTACCTTTACCCTGCGTATATCTCTGCTTCAAATGTAAATGTAAATGTTTCTTCTAAATAACATATTGTAGGATTCTGGTTTTTAATCCATTCTGCTATCCCATAACATTGTTTTTTTTTAAAAAGATGATTGCAGGGCGGCTAGGTGGCGTAGTGGATAAAGCACCGGCCTTGGAGTCAGGAGTACCTGGGTTCAAATCCGGTCTCAGAGACTTAATAATTACCTAGCTGTGTGGCCTTGGGCAAGCCACTTAACCCCATTTGCCTTGCAAAAAAAAAAAAAACCTAAAAAAAAAGATGATTGCACATGAAATTACAAATCTATTATGTACAACTTGCTATTCCTTTTAAATATTTAACAAATTTTTCATATAACTTTTTCTCTGATTCCCCTTCCTTCTCCCTTGCCCTAGAGATGGCTACCATTAGTTATAAATATATACATGTCTGTGTGTCTGTGTGTGTGTCTGTGTGTGTGTGTGTGTGTGTGTGTGTGTGTAAAATCATTCTATACATATTTCTACTTATCAATTCTTTCTCTGTATGCATAGAACATCTTCATTCAATGGGTTTTTTGGAGTTAATTTGGGTGTTTAAAATAGTCAAAATTTCTTAACTGCCCAAAGTTGTTTTTAAAACAAGATTGCTGCTGCTGCTGTATACAACATGCTCTTTGTTCTACTTATGATATCCTTCATTATTTCATGTAAGGCCATTCATGTTTTTCTACAATCAATGAGCTCATCGGTTTTTTTACAGCACAGTAGTATTTCAGCATGATAACATACCACAATTTGTTCACCCATTCCACAACTGAAAGTCATCCAAATCCCCACAATTTCAAGTTCTTTGCCAACAAAGAGTGACAACAAATATTTTAGGACATATAGGTTCTTTTTCTCTGGGTAAAAGTGTATAGGCATTTTAATAACTCTTTGGATACAATCCCAGATTGCTCTGCAAAATAGTTTGATCAGTTCACAGCTCTAACAGTGAATTAGTGACCCATTTTTTCATATCCCCTCCCCCACATTTGTCACTTTGCTCTTCAATCATTTCAATCTGAGAAGTGTAAAATTTATTTCAAGGTTTTAATTTGCATTTCTGAAATGAATAATGATTTGGAGCATTTTTCCATTTGTCAAAACAACTTTGCTTTCTTCATTACAAAACTGTCTATTCATAGCCTTTTATCAGTTTGGGAACTATTCATATTCTTAAAGATTTGGTGAGATTCTTTACATATTTGAGATATGAGAACTTTATCTGAAAACCAAGAATAAAAATTTTCTCCAATTTTTGGCTTTCTTTCTGATCTTGGCTACATTTTTAATTTGATATAATCAAAATTATTTATTTTATACCTTACACTGCTCTCCTTCTCTTGCTTGCTCATAAATTGTTTACCTATCCATAAGTCTTCAAGAAGATATTCCATATTCTTCAAATTTTCTTATAATATCTCTCTTTATAAGACAGCTATTTTTTCCTTGGTACAGGGTGCAAGATATTGGTTTATGCTAATTTCTTCCAGAGCGCTTTCCAGTTTTCCCAATAACTTTTACCAATTAATGAATTCTTATACCAAAACCTAAGTCTTTCCACCTGTCAAATACTTGTGGATGTTTTCAAGTCATTGTCTTCTTCTAAGTTTCTGTCTTGAGCTTCCCTGTCACCATAGAAGCTTTTTAGTGATTATTTTTGTTGATATTTGCTTGTTTTTCCAACCTATTTCCTGACTTTGAACTACATATTAGAATTCTGTCCACCTCTGTGGGAAATGGATGATCTGAGTTTATGTAGCTAAACCTGTAGGTTTTTGATGCTTCCAAAATAGTGTGATCCAGGGAAAGGTCTGATCATTTCCCCTCCTGCTCTCTGCTCTCTTGTGATTGTGACAGCTTCTCTTTGATCTGAAATTATAACCTGAATCTGGACAATATTATTATGGAGCTGTCAAATGATGCCAGATTCTATGCCCAGTGCTAGCACAGGAGTCTCCTAGAATCTCTTTCTGTCCAGTGTGTTCAATCACCTTACTATCTCTGTGGGTTGGACGTGCATATTTCTACAGCTGCCACTTCCAAAATCCAAAACAGTATTGCTTACACCACAACCACAATCCATGCTGTGCTCTGGGGTCAGCATCCAAGCCATTGTCAAAGAGCTCTATAATCTGCCCCTGAGCTGGAATAAAGATTTACTCTGACTTTATTTGTTTATCACTTAGAATTCAATTTGGTGTTTCCTCTAGTTATTTTGTAGGGGAGTTTGAGGGGAAAGTTTGGCAGTTGTGACCCTTCAGTCTATCATCTTAACTCTGCCCCTCTCTAAGGCAAATATAATAATATTAAAGTCAGGGAAACATAAAACACAAAAGGAGAACTATAGACAGATATAATTAATGAATTTATACTCAAATTTTTAATGAAATCCTGTCACACAGACCACAGCAAATTGTCCAAAAAATCATTTCTGATCAAGTGATATTTATACCAGAGACATAAGAATGGTTCATCTCTAGAAAAACAATCAACATAATTAATCATATTAAAAATAAAAAAAGCATCCAAAAGCACATGATGTCCTCAATAGATTTAGGAAAGGGTTTTGACAAAGTAAAGCACTCGTTTATACTAAAAAATTCTTTAAAGCATAGGCAAAAAAGGACCTTTCATATTAACCTTTAAAAAAGTATCTAAAACCAAAAGTAAACACTATACACAACAGGCATAGACTGGGATCTTTCCTAATTAATAAGGAAGCAAAGCAAGGATGCCCACTTTTCCCACTATTGTTTAATAAAGTTCTGGGAATGTTAGCAATAGCAATAAGATAAGAGGAATAAATTAAAGCCACAATGATAGATAAAGAAGATATAAAACTTTTTTATGGGATACTTGAAAAATCCTAGAAAATCAACAAAGATTAATTGAGACAATTTAATAGCTTTGGCAATGTTTCAGTCAATAAGTAAAACTTCAAAAATCAATAACATTTTGATATAAAAATAACAAAACCTAAGAAGCAAAAACAGACAGAGAAATCCCATTCCAAATCACTACAAAATATCTAAGAATCAAAACTGCAGTGTTCATTAAAGAAATAAATAAGAACTTAAATAGTTGGAGGAATATTCAATGCTCATGCCAATATAATAAAGATAGCATTACTACCAAAATTAATTTACGCTATTATTAAGCACCTACCGTGTTCCAAGCACTGTAATAAGTGAGACAAATAAGAAAAACAATACAATCTCTGTCTTCAAAGAGCTCACAATCTAATGAAAAAGAATACACAAAAGGAAGCTGAGAAGCAGTTATCTGGTTCAGGTGAATGATGATGATGGTGGCGTACAAATGAGGCAGAACAGTTGATAATAAATGGGATTTTGAGACCTCTATAAAAGGGAGTTATGGGAAGAGGTTTTTTTGCTCCATCCTCCTGTCCTCCAGTGAAACTTTTAATGGCATATTAGCAAGGGGATACTGTATAGAATTTTTATAATAAAAAATAACAAAATTCATTTTGAAAAGTAAAAATTCTAGACTATTACAGTAAATTATGAAAAGAAGTAGGGACCTCAAACTATATTATAAAGTAACAATCAAAAAAATAAAATAAATAAATAAAAATAAATAAAGTAACAATCATCAAAACCATCTGGTGTTCTTTAAAAGTGGAAAGATAGATCGATAGAATGGACTAGACAAGAGAGAATAAAAAACAATGAAACTCAACAATCCAGAGTTTGATTTTTAAAAAATATAATACATAAATTATCAAGGAAAAACTTTATTTGATTTTTAACTGCTGAGAAAACTAAAAAGTAGATTTGCAGAAATTAGGCTTATATTAACATCTTAAACTATGTTCTATAATATTTTCTAAAAAGACATGCAACCTTAATTTTACAGTTTATACTTTTAAAAAATGAGAAGATAAATATATCATATACCCCTTGTAGATTTGAGCAAGAATTATATTCTTAACTAACAAAAGATAAAGTCAATTATAAAAAAATAAAAATAGGCAACTTGGATTATTTGAAACTGATATGCTTCTGCATAGACAAAAATGTATCTAAGATAAAAAGTGAATTAGTTGAATGGAAGGAAAAACAATCTTTATATCAAATTTCTCTAATAAGGTCTAAATATCCAACATATAGGAATAATTGATAAATATATAATATACATATATGTGGGTATATATTTATATGTAGATATGACTAATAACCATCCCCATTAGAGAATTTACCTTAATAGTCTAGAATTTGACTGTTATGTCATTAAAAGTTTCACTGGAGGACTAGAGGATGGAGCAAAAAAAACTCCTCCCATAACTCCCTTTTATAGAGGTCTCAAAATCCCAGCTATCTCTTCATTTATTATCAACTGTTCTGCCTCAAAGGATATGAACAAATGGTACTCGAAAGAAAAATTGCAAAGTATTCACAATCATATGAAAGACTGTTTTAAATTACTTATAATAAGAGAGCACAAATCAAAACCACCCTCAGATTTCATTTGTAAATTGTCAAAAAATGACCAAAAGAAATCAAGTCAATGTTGGAAGGGCTGTGGAATAATAGGTAACTAATGCATTGTTAGTCAAACTGTAAATCGTAAAGTATGTTGGCAAGTAATTTGGAATTATACAAATAAAGTGACTAAAAGGTTCAAACCCTTTGAACTCCATTGTTCTGTTTCATCCCAAGTAAGCCATCGATCAATTAGAAGAAAGGTCCAGTATACACAAAAGCATTTATAGTAGCACACTTTTTCTCATAGGAAAGAATTGGAAACAAAATAGATGTCCATTATTTGGGGAATAACTAAACAAATTGTGGGATTTAGTTAAAATGGAATATTATACTATTATTAAAAATGATTTATGTGATGAATAGAGAGAAGCAGGAAAGACCTACATGAACTGATACAGAGTGAAGTAAACAGAACCAAGAAAATATACACAAAAACAACAATTAAAATGGAAATAACAAAATCAAAGAGAATCGAATCTAAAATTTAAAGAAGTTGAATAAGAGATATGAGTAGACATTCCCAATTAACTTGCTTGTGGAGTTAGGAGGTCTACAGATATTAGACATTGAAAATATTTTCTGACTTTTGCAACAAATCAATCGATTGGGAAGTTTTTTCTTCTAAAAAATTCCATTTGTCAAGTGGGATGAGGAGAAGGAGTTGAGATAACTATGATGATGCAAGAAACAGAAGAAATCAATAAAATATGCCATTTATCTAATTTTATGACTTTTTTTCCTTCGTGGGCTTCCTCTCTTGGAAGGATAGGCAATCCTTCATACTCATATACCTGGACAACTGTCCTGGAACAAATACAAGGAAACCGTGATTATCCCTGACTTCCTTATGTTTGTTCCAGGACAGTTGAATTATATCTCAGGACAGTGAAGATGATCACTTCTTCTGGTAGACTTTCAGGTGGCCTCCCAGATAGTCACTAATGGTTGAAGAAAGTCTACCGCTTCTCATCAGATTACACTTGGATCACACACTGAATATGAACTTGGTGTGCACATGAACAGAGAAGAATGTAACAACCCAGTTCTCCAGTTCATCCTTTCCTGCCTATTTAATTCTTGCACAGATGAAGGAACAAGATATCCTTAGGCTTGCTGGCCACCCAGAGGGATTTGAACAACTTCAATTAATATCTCAGGAAAGCATTCAAAAAGAGCCTGTGCCAACATATGTGAATTCACAAACACAGTTGAAAGAAGAGCAGTCAGATATCTAGTGGTCACCAACCATTGAAAGTTACTCTGAACTACCCAGAGGTTGAGAATATTACCATTTATTACCAGGGAACTTGTCAAAGTATTATTTTCATTACACTAATAAATACTGTAAATGTCAAAATAAAAAATACTCTAAGTTCTGGAACTTGTCTTATCTAAATCTATATGATCTGGAAATATTTAGCAAGGGAGCTCTGTAATACAAAACAGATACAGAAAAGGTCCAAGAAAAAGCCTTTGGGAAATGCCAAACTATTAATTACATGTTAAGCTGAAAGTCTCTTTAACAGCAATGGTCTATGCCACAAAGAACAAAGCCAAGTGTTTTCCAAGGAAATGTCTCTATATCCAAATCATTTGAATCCCCTTGAGAAAGGCCACTTTAAAGATGAAATAAAATGGCAATGAGTCTTTGGATTCTATTTGGGCCTAGAGAGATTTTTTGATAAAATTATTTTCTTTCTGATTGTTCTTGTTTTTATTTTTAGGGGGTTTTTTTGCTTTTACTTTTGCTTTCTGTTTTCTTGAATGAAAGAACTTATAATAATTCTCATCATTAACTATACCAGCAGAGTAGAACTAATTGTAAATCAAATTAATTACTAGGTGAAAAATTCTAAACTGGCATTTTAAGCAGAATTCAGACTTCTTCCAAGCTTCTCTAGAAATTCTCCTTTCCCCCGAGATCTATACTGTCTATCAAATTTTGCAAGAAGATAAACAAAATATTAAATAAACCTTGGAAAATGATAAGTATCAAGGACTGCTTAAGCTCCATTTTTTATAAATGAAGAAAGTGAGTCCAAGGAAGAACCCTTACTCAGGGTCACATTTATGACTTTTGTATGCATGACATTTTGTGTGCTCTCATACAGGTTAAGTATCTACAGAACAAGGCTTTCTCTGAGAAAGACACAGCATGATCTAACTAAGATGGGTATAGGTTCAACTCCTGAGTAATTCATTTTATTAAACATTATTGGGCAAGGTAGTTTAAACTAAATGTTTAGTAAACTAAATGTTTTCTAAGGTTCCTTTCCATTCCATGACTCTAAGCTTTCATACTTTAGCTCATAAAGTCAATGTTAAAAGACAATGATCTAAGACAATTCAGCAATATTCAAGGTTGACAGTAAATGTATTATAGTACATGCAGAACACATTTGAATTCAATTTGCTAAATGATCACAAAAGAGAAGTTTGATCTACCACATAAAACGTCAATTTAACCAGGTCAAACTTAACACAACTCTATCCTTTTCCAAAAGCTGTAATCAACCCCAATGACACATCCATGGGCATCTGTAGAAACCCCAGAACAGCCAGTGCCCTCCACTAGGTCTATAAAATCCTCTCCCCCTCCCCATTTGTTTGAATTCCCCCATGGCTTGCTTGGTGAGGCCACTAAGTACCAAATTCTGAGGTTAGTGCAATCTTTGTTTTTCCGTTGGCTTTCACCCTTCAAATCTGGGTCTACTCCCACAGGTCCTCATTGCCAGCTGGCTCTGGGTCCCAGCTTGGCAAAAAACACTTACCCTTTGATTCCATGTTACCTAGCTTCATCCTGCCTTGAGGAGGTTTACCCAAAGCGGATGGTGGATGAAGCAGGCATCTCACACAGGATGCACAATTATTTTTGTGCTATTTCATCACCCAGTTTCCCTTTATGGTTCCCCTAAGCAGACCTGATAGAGAGCAGGAAAAGGATGTCAACCTTTGGTGGTTCTCAGCTTCATTGGCTACAATTATATCATTTATGAATTTATTTTTGTGGCTTATTAAAAAGTCACCACTTATTACTCTAAAAGGTGCTTCCTTTGGTTATTTACTTTGTGCCACAGTAAAATGTTAATGCTAAACCCAAACTTTATATGTGTGTGTGTGTGTGTGTGTGTGTGTGATATTATTGAAAATATCCCTTGGACTCTTCCAACCTTTTAGTAGGATTAGAAAATCATGTATGTATGTATGTATGTGTATATATATTATATATAATATATATTATATATATATGTATATGTATATAAAATATAGTTACCACTTACTTGGAAACTTTAGTGTCCTTCAAGACTTTACCCAGGTTCCACTTCCCATAGAAAACCTTTCCTGACACAGTCTTTAACACTCTATCTTGAAATTACCTTAAACACGCTTCTCTGGGTACATATTGTGTCGGCTAAGTAGAATGTAAGCTCCACGAGGGCAAGAAGTATTAAATACATAATAGTACATCAGTTTTCATTAAATGCCTGCTCTATTTCAAGTACTGACCCCCCCCAAAAAAAAGATAAGCAAAAAAACTGCCCTCCAGGAGCATGGGAGCATGCATTTTTTGAGAGCTTATATTTTACTTGGAAACAATCCCAAGGGTTTTCTACTGGAGAATCATTAGGAAAATGTTTCCATCCTATATCCAATTCAATACCTTTGTTCCATAACTATGACTTTCTGACATCCCTGAATCAACTGTTTTTTAGGTAAATTTGGTTTCTTGGTCTCAAAAATATCCAATAATGAGCAGCTCAATGGTCAAACTAGCTATTTTTTAAACAATTAAATTACATCAACCATTTGCCAATAAATGTAACCATTATGTTGGCAGAAAACAGACTCCTAAATGGTTGATTTTTCAAGGAAGGAGGAAGAATGTTGACACAGCCTACGTTCATAGAAAGGAAGAACCTAATTCAAATCTTATTGTTGACATTTTATATTTGTCCTTCATTCTCAAAGAAGACCATGATGATATCAGAGAGGTGATACCATGACCGGCACATGAATTATATTTGAGTGAAGGGATCTGTGCTGAGACGCCAGCCTCACTTTCTCCTCCAAAACCCAACTGGGTCCAGTTGCCAGATATGAATCAGGACAACTGGAGATGGCCCTGGATGTGAGGTAATCAGGGTTAAGTGACTTGTTCAAGGTCACATAGCTAATTGTCTGAGGCTGAATTTGAACTCCTGTCTTCCTAACTCCAAGGCCAGTGCTTATTCATGTACCACCTAGCTTTCTCACAGGTTTGTTATAAGAATCAAATGAATATAAACAGTGCTAAAAACTGTGAACTCTGATGAAAATAATTCAATATTCAATAACTCAAATAATGTATAATTCACTAAAAGTGTTTTTTCTCAACATTTGGGTTTTCATTTTACCTGAAATCTCTGACAGTTCTCTTATTCCTGAAGAAGATAAGGATTATATGCAATTAAGATTTTCTTTTAATCCTTCAACTATGTACTTTACCATTTGTGTATGTATCATCAGCATACTTTATAAATGACCCCCTTTATTTGCCCATTATTTTTTCCTTATCTCCTTAAGGCTACTAAGAGTCTTAATATGAAACAATGTGCTTGCAATGTGCTTTTTTTACTAAACAAAATTTTTAGCCAGAAAAATTAAGAAATGTGTCAAAAAGCAAGTGATAGTATTTTTTTAAATCTCCATACATTTTTCAATTTGGATATCACCTTTCAGATCATATACGAATTTCAGGAAAAAAGATAATGCTCTACTGAATTAACATTTGTTTCCCTCTACCAGACTATAGACAAAGTAGATGAGGAAGTCCAATGTATCATGCTTGGGGCATTCCCCTTGTATATTGCTTCTAAATTTCAAACCAAACTTGAACCTTTTGGGGTTCAAGTTTGTTTGCTCTCAGTGATACATGGTTTCCTGTTTATAAGAAAAAGGTCCTTAAAAAGCTTGTTAAAAAAACTCAAAAGATTTCTTGGACCTTGAATTGCTCTTGCAAAACAACATTTTGATGAGTAAAGTGTAAATAAATCAGAAACATACGATTAAATTTCCATTAAAATGCACATGGGCTTAAGAATTATAAGGAAAAAGTACTGGGCAAAACATGCTTTATGCTTTTCTGATCCATAACACTTGAAGGACAGTTGAAGAAATTCAAACCTGCCATCCAACTCTTGAATAGATTGTTCTGCGATTTTTTTTTTACACAGGGGTTTATCATTTCAGGGTCCCATCAGCCATAATCACATTCTCTCTTATTCAGGAGTACAAACTAACATGCACCTCATGAAACCATCCGGTGTCCAACTCCATCCCAGAGTCTAGTCCATATCTAGACTATTTTGGGGATCTCGGAAGTCCCCAATTACAGGTAATGAATTGAAACCAGAAGGGGTCTAAAAGATCTACTGCAGTGAAAGGTATGGTCCCATTGATTTTGTCCCATCAGGGGTAGGGAGGGGACATTTGTAGAACCCCCTACCATTAAGAGGGTGCTTTGGACTCATTGCATTGGTTGGAAAATTCACTATATTTTTGTAATTTGTCATTCTTTACTGTACTGTAGTCTGACGTCTCTCTTCAATTTGCTCCAGTAAATACTGGCAGTAAATCAAAGAAGTACTGTAAGACCACGGAGCTCATTTTCAAACCAAACACAGAAAGCAAGCCAAGGAGAGCTAGGGTGTGAGGATATGAAGCATTATAGACTCACCAATTTTCCTAAGGGACATGTTCTTTATGAACCATCTACACAGGCTAAGAAATTAAAAGAACCCCTCAAAAAATTTCCAAACACAAATGATTAGTGCCTTCATCCTCTACTTAGATCTTAGAAGGGTGGAAGGCTTCTTCACACACCATCTAGTCCAGACTCCTGATTTTACAGATGATAAAAAGTAATAATAATAATAATAATAATAATAATAAACAACCATTCAGAGAGGTTTAAAGACTCAGTCAAAGCTGGTTGGTGCCAGATTTATGCTTCCTCTCTATTATCTAACAATTAATTCTTTTCTGCCTGCTCTTAACGCTTAGGATTACAGAACCAAAGATCTAGATTTGAAAGAGAGATCAACTGGTCAAATCCCTTGTTTTAGAGATAAGAAGCAAATCTAAGAACAAAAAGGTAAAGGGACTTGCCCAGTTAGTAACAAGCAAGAAACGAACTCAAATTACTCTGACTCCAAAAAATACTGGGATTTTTTGATGACTGCTGCAGAATCCTTTAGGAAATGGCAAAATAGAAAGTTGCAGTATGACAACTAGAAAGGACATGTTTGACTTGGAGTCTGAAGGGATTCAGTTCAAATCCTACCTCTGACACTAACTGTGTGACCATGGGCAGTATCTTCATTTCTCTAAACCTCAGGATCCTCATCTGTGTAAAGAGGGAAATGATGCCTATAGTACATCCACTTCCCAGAATTGTTGAGGAGTTCAAAGGAGATAATGTTCATGGAATATTTTGCAAATATTAAAGTTCCATATAAATAGCAGTTATTACCATTAAATGAGACTTTTTCAGAAGTGAAACTTCATACAATGTTCAATTATCTGTACCAATATAGAGGAAATGTGCAAAATCCACAATACAGTGTAGTAGATAATTAGAAATAATTTCCATTGCCTTTTGAAAGTCATTCTATCTTTTGGGGGGGGGGGGTTGCAAGGCAAATGGGGTTAAAGTGCCTTGCCCAAGGCCACACAGCTAGGCAATTATTAAGTGGAAAGTCATTCTATCACTTCTTTGCTACTACATAAAAATCTTCTTCTTAATGTTATTTTACTAATATACATATTTCATATTACATAACTATGGACAAATAGGAAAACAGACCACCTAAAGGTAATTAAAGACCAAAAGGTCCTAAATATATGTATATAGACTGACAAATATAGATGTCATATAGCAAATATATAGTATATATTCAGATTATTATCATTGTGATAATAATCTTTGATAATAATTGTTGATAATAATCCATGTGGTAGAAAAGATTAACAACAAAGTAGATACACAAAAATTAGAGAATGGTTGAAGAAACCATGATACATTAATATAATGGAATATTATTGTGTCATAAGAAACAAAAAAATGAGCTAGGCAGGGTGGCACATATCTATAACCCTACCTAATGGGAAGAATGAAGTTAGTGGATCTCTCAGTAAATCTGAGACAGTAAGGCTATGACAATTAGGAGTTTGAACTAGTTTTGATTTGATACTGGTATAGTGGGAAGGAGAGGGAAGGGAAGGGGTAGGAAGAATAAAAAGAATCATGGGAATGTAGGGATGGATGCAGAGCAAAATAAATAGACATGGAACCAAGAGAACACTATTCACAACCAAGAGAACACTATTCACAATGACTACATTATTATAAATGAAAAAACATTAAAAGGATAGATAAACTCAGATTCACTGTAATTATCAATCTTGGTCTCAGAAGACAAATAATAAATCTCTACTTCTAGATGGAGAAGTATAAGACAACAGAAACTGAATATTTAATTCACTCTCAAAATAGAATCATTTGGTCAGTCAGATATTTGATTGGTCTTAACTGTTTTGCTCTGGTAAAGGTGAAAAGTCACTGGATGAGGGGAAAGAAAAAATCAAGAAATGAGTAATATAAAAATAGACATCAATAAATATTTTTAAGTAGTCATACAACATGCTGATTGAGATTTTTAAAAGAAAAATAAACAGTACCAATGATGGGAAAACTGGTGTAACACTGGTTATCCTTAAGACCTTAAGCCATATATGTAACATTTCCACCTCTCTCCCCCAGGCTTTTCTGATACTCCTAAAAGAATTGGGGGTATCTGGACTCTGCCAGTGGCTCTGGCTCCCACTGATGACATTTCCTCAATGATAGGAAGGTTTGTTGAACCTCAATTCCATTTAACTACCAACAATTAGATTAGCTTTTACAAAGAAATTATTTGTTCCCAAAAAAAAAAGAAATATTTGTTCCAAAAGGTATAATCACAAATATACAACTTAGGGGTGGCTAAGTGGCATAGTGGATAAAGCACTGGCCTTGGAGTCAGGAGTACCTGGGTTCAAATTCGGTCTCAGACAATAATTACCTAGCTGTGTAGCCTTGGGCAAGCCACTTAAACCCATTTGCCTTGCAAAAAAAAACCTAAAAAAAAAAAAAAAAAAAAAAAAAATATATATATATATATATATATATATATATATATATATATATATATACACAAACTTATTCTTCACCAGGAGGTGAAAGGCATAATTTCCCCCCACCATAGCACCTTAGCCTCTGGGGAGAGTTGTAGAACTTCTGAATAAATAGAATGGTTTTATAGGTCCTTAACTATACGTTGAAAATTTAGCTTGGTTCTTGTAGAGCACACAATCCTAGTTCTAAACCTGTTTTAGGATTTCCATCTTGGGATTTTTTTCCTGAATTCTCTTTTCTGTTGTGTTCAGAGGGTTAAAAACTATACTTTGCCATGGCATGTCAATGAGTTGAAAAAGTGAAAGGGGAAACTCTTCCTCTGGCTGCCCACCCTTTTATGCTCCATGCATAGGGATAATAGTGGTGCCATTTTAGGAAAACTAGGCATGCTCAGACAAACCCAGGTTATACATATAAAAGTATAAAGTTTTAGAAATGAGTGCTAGTGAACCACCAACTGATCGGCATAGCCCTTCTTCACTGAAATCCAATTCACTTGCATTCTAGTATCACTTCCCTGATGTCATGATCCTCTGTGTACAAAGGACAAATAACACCAGGTCAGTAAAATGAGTGATGTTATTAATATATGTGTGTATAACAAGATTAATAATGGGCAGTTTCACAGTTCAATAGAACGTAGGAACCAAGACATAATTGTCAGACTTTGTCTTTTACAACTTGAGAGAATTGTATAAAACTTGAACAGACTTCAAAAAACAACCACAACTATTCATACAAGTCATCTCAAGAAAGTGGTCTCCTCTATTGCTTGGAAACATTCACTGTCATGACTTTCAAAGCCAAGAGTGATAGAATCTATTCCAAAGTGTTTCTATAAAACAACAGCCCACATAAGGTGTCAAATTTTCCCCAAACTTCATTATTCCTTTGCTTCAAAGTAGCTTTTTCCAGTAACCTTTTGTTAGGGTTGGGCTTGTCTTCCATCTAGCAGTAACACACCTTATGTGATTTCCTAGGCATTTGACCAACTCAATAATGAAAAGAAAAAACCCTATAAACCTCCATTGACCAATAATTAAATTTTACCCTTAGAATTCCATTCTTTGAACTGAAACCTTACAATTGTTTTTCTAAAATTTAGATGATCCTGAAAGAGATGACATATTTTTAGATTTAGAGTTATAAAGAACTTTATAGATCATCTGTTTTCTAGCCCAACCCTTTCATTTTACAGGTTCAGAAACCAGAGGCTCTAGAAACTTTGTGACCTGCCCAAGATCACACAGGTGGCAAAAGTAGCAAATCCCTACTTCAGATGCAGATCCTCTAGCTCCCCAGTCTAACTTTCTTTTCACTAAATTTATGCTTCAGTGTAAATGACCTGATGAGATCCTTTCCTGAAAGATATCAGAAAAGTTTAGAGTGGTCAGAATAGGAAGCCTGGGAATAGAAGATAATCCAAATTTTTTCCTAAATTTTGTATACTATAGTTTTCTGTGTTTATGAACCAGCAATTTCATCAGTGAAAGGAAATTCTTAGCAGCTGTTCTACAACCTTCAAGTCATCAAGTCATGTAGGGGTACCAAGAGTTTAAGTGACTTGCCTAGGGGTCGCCCAGCCAGTTAAATTCTCTACAACTGCCCTTGCAGAGAAACATTTACTGAAAATCAAAAAGACTGAACTACGAGTATTTAATAAATGATACCCTGGTGGCCTGCAAGCTAATACAGCTTCCAAAAGGTGCTTAATTTACAACAGGGAGTAGCTTAGACACAGGGAGGACTGAGGTTATAAATGGTTTATAATGATAATAGGAAAAGGGCAGAAAGGGGGCCCCATTTTGTTTCACACAACTCTGTGACATCAAAGGAAGCTCCAGGTTTGGGGAGGTTCAGCAGAGCCCAAAGGACAATGAAAAATAGGCCCACTGTGTATGTACGCAGGAGGGGGAAGCTTGGCCTTTGACTAAAGCTCATGAACCAAACTGAGGTTTTCCCTTAAAAACTGGGGCAACAGCTTTTGATAGTCCTACCAGGACTTTAGTCTTGGGTTTAACCTGCAGATGTAAAAGTTCCCTTTGTCTGACTTCCAGTGTCTTGCGTGGCTTTAAACACTGAAGTTATTTATTTTCTTTTCCATAAATTACATACAGAATGTGTGCATATATATAACATATGGGTGTATGTGTCTCTCTATATACACATCTGGGTGCATGGGAACATATATCTATCTCAAACCATGGGAGTACACTTACTCAAACCTCGAGTAAGTCCTCTAGGAATTGTAATAAATAATGGAAAGTGCATGTTGTGCTCAAAAAAAAAAATCTGTAATAATCCATGATTCACATTTTCTGTCGTAGCCACACAGAAATTATGGCTGGACTGCAGGTGCAGCTCTACAGATCTTGCTATCTCTTCTTTCCAACAAACAAAGCCGTTATCATACTGGTTGTAAATTGTCTCATTATGTAACACACCACTCCGAGCTTATGCAATCCAATTTTAACAAGAAGTTCTCAGCGGCCGATGACTTTTTTCCCCCATTGCTTACATAGCACTAAAACTTGTAGCCACAATAACATATAAGCAAAACTAGTTTTCCACAAATGGAGCGATCATAAAACAAATTGGATTCTCATGCTCACATTAGGTTAGAGTATCTAAGCACTCCTCCTTTCAATTTAAATCTGTTGATTAAATAAAATATGTATGTAGTCACACAATTGAACAAATGGTAAATCAACCAGTAACCCAAGAGTCCCATGCATTTTCCCAGACAGGACAGATGTGTTTTATTTGATGCTTAGTATTGTTTAATAGCCTAAGAATTTAATAGTGAACTTAAAGGAACTTAAATAAAAGTGAATATGAAATGGAATATGAAAACTATCCAATATTCAAGTTTATTAACAAAATATATGCTTTGGTTTGTAATTCTTTTAATTTAGCTAGCATTGCATCAGAAAAGTCCAAAGTTCATCCCTAAAGAAGAAAGCTGTAACTACACAGTGCTGCCAATTGAAACCTCTTGGTCCTGATATCCCTCCGTGCCATCTTCACTGATTTTTTAGCAACAAAAATCTCTTTAAGGAACAAAAAATTTTGTTTTCCCTTTATTTGGGAGGAAGGACTTCCTAAAAAAATCTAAAAACATTGGAATAAGAATAAGTTTTGAAACTAGAGAAATAGATTAGTTGCTTAGCACTGTTTATATCTAGCCACAAATTCGCCTTATAGAATTGTCCATCAAAAATAAGAGACTAGAATTGAGTGGGAGTGGATTGGGGAAAGAAACTTTGCAAGCATGAGATTGGGAGGACATACTTAAAGAATAATTTTAAAAAGATGTGGAAATTTTTGTGGACTCTAAACTCAAGATGAGACAGTATTGCAATATGGCAGCCCAAAGACATAGTATGATCTGTAGTAACAAAGGCTATAATAACAAAGACTTTGTTTCCAGAAGGAAAGAGATGGTCCCTCTCTACTCAGATTTTATTTAACTATGTCTGGAATATTGATTTAAGTCTAGGTACCATTATTTAGGAAGTACCCTGAAAATCATAATGTTCAAAGTTAGGCAATCAGGAAAATGAAAGATTTTTAATCCATGTCAAATGAGGATTATTTGAAGAAGAGAAGATCAGAATTGCTATCTTCAGTATTTGATGGGAGAGACTGAACTCCTGTTTGCCTCCAAAAGGCTTAAAAAGGAACAACAAAAAGAAGCAACTGGGAAACAAATTTAGGTTTGATATAAAAGAAAACTACCTAACAATTAGAGCAATCCATGAGTGAAAAGGTTTGTCTTGGGAGGTAGTGAGTTATTCCTCACAGGAGATCTTCAAGAAAATGTTGAATCATCACTTGGCAAGTATGTTTTAGTGGCTACCTTTGAGAATTGAGTTGTATTAGATGGTCACAGCGATCCCTTCAAACTCTCAAAAATTTATGATTCTGTCAAATAAGAAATTAATCTAAATAATGAATCCTTTAGCTCACCTAATTATTCCAATTCTAGTGAAATGATTTGAAACATCTTAATGGCCACCAAACTATTGACATCACCTATTTTGGCACACAGGGCTAGGCCTTGTTCTTTCAAAATAGACTTGTATGATCATGAAATTTTGGAACTTGAAGGGTCTTTAGATATCATGGACTCCATCTAGGCCTCATTTAACAAATATGAAACTGAGACACCAAGAGATGATGAGTGTGACCCTTGTAGGTTCATAGTTTTTAGAGGACCAGAATTTGGAAGCCAAAAGGACTTGAGGTCCAAATTCTACATGCTCATGCTGTGTTCCTCCCTCTAGGCATCAGCTTCTTCATCTGTTAAATAAAGGGATTAGAAGAAATGATTCTTTCAACTCTGAAATTTATGTTTCTCTATGATTATCTGAAAGTCTAACCATTTTCAAGCATTTATTTCTCAATGAAGCATAAATGCAAGCATTCTAATTAAGAGAGAATTTTTGTTGTTCAGTCATTTTAGTCATGTTTGACTCTTCATGACCCCATTTGAGGTCTTCTTGGCAAAGATTCTGGAATAATTTACCATTTTCTTCTCCAGCTCATTTTACAGATGAGGAAACTGAGGCACCAAGGATAACTGATTTGCCCAGGGTCACATATATAGTATCTGAGGCTAGATTTGAACTCATATCCTCCTGATGCCAGACCTGGCACTATCCATTGTACCACCTAACTGCCCAATAAAATAGAATTATAGAAGCAATATAGTATAGTAGATAGAGAGATGGTTTCAAGTCAGAAAGACCTACTTTCAACTCCTACTTCTAACCCATACTGACTGTGTGACCTAGGTAAGGCCCTTAACCTAAGAAACAGTTAAGCACTGCCATGTTGGACTTAAAGTTAGAAAGACTAGAGTTCAAATTCAGTCTCAAAAGTTCACTACCTGAAGGATGCTGGGCAAATAACTAAATCTCTGTATGTCTCAGTTTCCTTAACTATAAAAGGGAGATAATAATAAACATACCTACCTCCCAGAGTTGTTGTAAGAATCAAATGATAACATTTTTAAACCTCTTAGGACAATAGCTGGCACACTGGTGATGATTAATGAATTCTCTCCCTCCCTCCTAATGTCTCTGGACCCCAGTCAACTCTCTAAACCCATAAATCTCAAAGAAGGTGCTGATATGCTTTGGTAGAAAGAGCTCTTCAGTGCTTGATACCTGCACCAATGATTTATATCAGGTTCGAGAGAGAGAGAGAGAGAGAGAGAGAGAGAGAGAGAGAGAGAGAGAGAGAGAGAGGCAGGCAGAAACAGAAAGAAGAAAGAGACAGAGACAGAGGAGAGAGGAAAAGAAGAGAAGAGATGGACAGAGGAGAAGAAGAGATAGACAACAGCAAGAAACAAAGAAGAGGCAGACAAAGATGAGAAATACAAAGAAGAGACAGATTAAAGAAAAAGAAGAGACAGAGAAAAGTAAAGGCAAAGACAGAGAAAAGAGAGACAGATAAAAGAGAAAGATAGAAACAGAAAAGATAGAGACAGAAAAGTAAAGACAAAGACAGAAAAGAGACAGAGACAGAGAAAAGAGTGACACAGAGGGGAGAGTCAGAGAAAAGAGACAAAAAGATTGAAGAGACAGACAGAAAAGAGACTGAGAAAAGAGATTCAAAGAAAGACAGAAACAGGAGACAAAAACAGTAAAGACAAAGAGAGAGACAAAGAAAAGTAAAGACAGAGACAAGAGAGACAGAGACAGAGACAAACAAGAGAGAGAGAGAGACAGACAAGAGAGATACAAACGGAAAAGGCCCGTTCATTAAATATTTGGAAAAAAATGTTATGTAAAGACAAAAGATATCAATAATTTTTGTAAATAATTATTAGGCATGAATCGCAGTACATACCTGTAATTCTAGCTACTAGGAAGACTGAGACTGATAGATTTTAGCACAAGAATACTCTACTTCTACTTTTGGCTTTCCCAAAAAAGGTGCACGCACTGGCATTAGTATCAAAATAAGCTTAAGGAGCTTATCATCTAATAGGTAGAATAATATATAAACAAATATATACAAAACAAGTTACACACAGGATAAATAGAAAAAAAATACAGAGGTAAAACATTTGAATTAAAAAGAGAGGTCAATGGTTAGAGTAGAGGAGGAAGAGCATTCTAAGCATGGAGGGAAAGCCAGGGAGCACCCTTTATCCAAGTATGGTATCCAAGAAACCTTTTCTACTTTCTCTTCTGCTCTGAAGTGTTGCCTTCAGCTATAGGCAAAGTTTCTTCAGTTAATCAATCAATAAACATCCTACTAATTGTTTTAAACAATGAAGACATAAAGACAAAAATGAAACTATCTCTCTCCTTAAGGAATTATTCATATTCTACATACATACATACATAAAGAAGTAGAAAAAATAAAGACACTTTAGGAAAGGAGAGTACTAACAGTGCTTTCCTCCATCTCATCCTCCTTAGCCATCAATTCCAGCCCCACTTTTTTTCTCTCAAAGGTTGGCACATGGGTGGCAGTGAGCTCTTAGACTAGCAGGACCAATTGATTGAGAATTGTCAAAATAGATGCCTCAAGACTGGGTCACAGTGGGGCAGTAAGGTGGCACAGTGGATAGGGCACAGCCCTAGAGTAAGGAGGACCTGACTCCAAATCCAGCCTCAGACACTTAATAATTACCTAGTTACGTGACCTTGCCAAAAAAAAAAAAAAAAAAAAAAAAAACATTGGGTCACAGAAACATAAAATGTGAAACTGGATGGGACCTTAAAGATCTTCTAGGCCAGGGGTTCTCAATTTGGGGGTGGAGGGTTGTCTTGGCCTGCTGAGGCAACCTGGTAAAACTTATGGTTACATACTTAGAATAATTTTAAATGAATAAAATATATAACATTGTAGGAAAAACCAATTATATTGAAATGTAGTTATCTTCAGATTTAAGTACAGATCTCAAATTAAGAAACTTTATTCTAGTCCAATTCCTTCATTTCATGGATAAGAATTCTAAACCCAAAAAAAGAATAAAGTCTTAATAGGCAGAACTAGATCCTAGTTCCTCTACTATCCTTCTTTTCTGTTTCCTGTATCCTATCTTACACTCCAAGTCACTCCCACCATCTTGCTTCATGAAAACCTGCCAGGAACCACCTTCTTTTTCCAGTTGGACAAGAAAGCCACTCTACACCCTATTGGAGGATATGTGGGCTCTATGGTTTCTTGTGATATCTAAAGCTGCTTGCCACACATAGGGTCAGACTAATCCTGCTGTTGTTGTCAAATGGTTTCCAACCATTTCTCAAGAATTTAGGGTTTGGTTTGGACAAACCTAAAAGATATTTTGCCCAGCACTTTTTCCCATAATTTTTAAACTTAAATGTATTTTAAGAGAAATTTAATCCGTATGTTTCTGATTAATTTGTAAGAGCCATTTGATGTCCAAGGGCCTTTTAAGTTTTTATAAGCCTTTTAAAGCCTTTTTCTTAGAGAAGCTTTGCCAAGAGTAAATGAACTTAGATCCATAATAGTTCAAGTCCAGTTTGAAATTCAACAACTACAGGGCTCAAACACTACAGAATTTTGGTTGTATGCAGATTTTAGGCAAATTACCCACAGTTGCCCACTATGTTACCAACTCAACACTTTAGACCTTTCCCTGGGACCCTGAGATGTTGTCTCTCACATGAATAGGAGGATTGACTTTCATCACCAGATATATCTCAGCCTATGCCTAAGCAAAGGTACAAGATTAATGGTTTTGATAGAATAAAACAGTTATTTCAATTAATCTATTGTTCTATACCTAATAGCTGTACTTGGTTTCCTCCAGAATAAACAATGATTGTGGCAGAATCTGAAGGGATAGCACTCCAAATGACTAAAAAACTAACAAAGGTTTCAGAAAACAGGTAATGAAATATATATACCTCCATCCTCATGGCAGCAAGTTGGGAGACTGCTACAGCAGCATTGTATTGTATGCATTTTCAGATGAGGTCACCATAGAAAATAAACTTTATTTAAATATTTTTCCTTTGTTAGAAGAGATGTTTAAATTTTTGAAGAGGTGGTGATGAGGAAAAGGAAGGCGTCTCTATTTTTTTTAAGGCATTTCTACTTTTTTTAAGTAATGATATATGTTCGAATATACTTGAATGATATTCCTCCTTTTTCTGTTAGCAAATAAAAGGAATTGCTTTTGGAAAAAGAATCAAATAGAATAGGAACACTAAACACAAAAAACAAATGGTTTCTTCAATGAGAAAGCCTTTCTATTTGATTTAAGTTTCTTGAAGAAACAAATAGGCATGTAGATAAAGGGAAGACTAATGTATATAATTTACTTAACCTTTTTAAAAGTCTTTAATAATTGCCATGATGGCACATGACCTGTATTCCTTGCTCCCAGGGAGGATTTCTAGAGCTCAAAGAGTTCTAAGATGAATTCAGTTAAGCCGATTTGCACTAAAGCTGGTCCAAGTCAGATAAAGCAATCCAATGCTTCCATAACAATCAATGATGGCTTCAAGACCACAGGAAGCCATTGGACTTCAAGCCTGGGGGAAATAAAGTCTAAGAAAAAGAACTTTCTAATAAGGAAATATGTTTTGCATGATTTTGCATGTATAATTGATATTATTGTATTGCTTGCCTTCCAAGAGAAAAGTCAAAAGAGGGTATGAGAGAATTTGGATAAGTTTTTTTTTTAATTTTTAATTAACATTAAAAATTGTATATGTATAGGGAATACTTAACAAAATAAAAATATATTTAAAAAGAAAAAAAAGCTATTAGAAAGGTTTCACACACCAAAACTGTCTCACTAATTTTTCATAGTCAATAAAATTGGCTTAAAGAGAAAATATATAGGTTTAGCAATCCAAGGTGCTTAGCTAAATGGGAGAATTAAAAAGAGATATTACAGGAATTCACATTAGGACTAGTATTTAATATTTTCAAAAAATGATTGCACAGAACCATAGGTTTGGAGAAGGAAAGAATCTCAAAGTTTGTCTAATCTAATCCCCTCATTTGCCAAGTAAGGAAACTGAGGCCCAGTGAGATGGAGAGATTCACTGGAAGTCATATGTGTAGTAAGAGCACTAAAGTCTTACTTCAAGGTTCACTATGGCATGGAAGTGAACCCTAGGTTCTTACAGGCTAATCCAGCAGAGCAGATGCTCTGGAAATGTTCGAACCCTAAAATGGATAGTATGTCCGTTATTCAAAGACAAACCTCCTTAAGGTTTAAGACACCAACACTAGGTTAGCCATCAAGAAATGAATTTTTAAGCCATTCCAACTTTTGAAGAGTATCCACAAAGCTGAAGGGATGTTCTGATTTGTGTCAGTGGCAAGGTTTCCAATGCAGAGAGAATCACAAGACATCTAAGATATTTAAGAATAAATTTTCTAGAAAAATGGGTATAGGAAAATCATCATGATAATAAATTCTTTTTAGGATAGAAAATTCAAGTTGATTGGGACAGTTTACAGGAAGATCTTAGAAATCTATGCAAGAAAAATGGCAGAGGAGTACTAACTTAAGCAAATGCAAATATCTCATAGTCATAGGTTGCAAACTCTAGCCTAGGGGTAGCCCTGAGACAAAGATGATTTTTCCATTTCTCTTACTTATTGTAACTTTATTTCAAAATGCCAGAAAAAAAAATCCTAATCTCATTGACCATGTGAAAATAGACAGTAGGATGACCCAATAGCTTGCCAATGGGGGGGGGGGGGGGTTGCAAGGCAAAGGGGTTAAATGACTTGCCCAAGATACACACACTAAGTAATTATTAAGTGTCTGAGGCTGGATTTTAACTCTGAAGACAGAGAAACATGGGAAGATTTATATGAAGAGATACAAAGTGAAATGATTAAAACCAAAACACAAACTATCAAATCAAGTATTTAAGGCCTTTCACAATGTGCTCTAACCTATTTACTTATTTCCTATCCCAAAAGGTGAATATTCATCAAGAGTCTGTCTATGGCCTCCATTTCTTTCAACTCTATACTTTTTCCATGGAAATCACATAATTCCAAAATTCCAACTTTTGCCTCTAATCAGATGTCTTCTAAATAAATCTATAACCTCAGTCTGACCTCTCTCCCAAATTTAAAATCCATGTCTCTCCAGTACCTGTACAGCATCTCTACCTGGATGTTCCACTAGTACCTCAAATTCAGTATGACTAAAACCCACTTGTTATTGTATAAATATTGTGCTCATTTTAGTCTTTCTCAGTTTATAAAAAACTTCAAAATTGCTCATATTTATAATATTGATATTATTCTGGTCCTGCTTACTTCATTCTTTATGTTTGTATAACTCTCTGTTTCTCTGAAAGAATCTACCTCTTTATTTCTTATAGCATAATATTCCATTACATTCATATACCACAATTTATTCAGCCATTTTTCAAATGATAGGCATTCCTTTAGTTTTCAGGAATTTTTGCCATTCTAACAAAAGTAACTATACTTTTTTTACATAGGATGCTTACTATTTCTTTTATCTTTTGGGGGTATAGTATTTCTGGTATTATCTGAGTTAAAGGACAGGCAAGGGAGAAAGTATGTGGTAAAAACAAGAACCAAGCTAACTTTTAGGGGATGCTTAAAAGAAAATAGATGATTAAGTCAGAAAATAAAACTGAGGAACATCCAGATAGGTAGAACAACCTGGAGACTGTTCTGGTTTTTCCTATTGTCTTGGAAGCAAAGGGAGAAGAGCATACAGGATAAAAGCTGATCAAGGAAGTTGAAGATTGAGAAAAGGGCAACTTTTTTGTTAGCAGTTTAGAGATCCCTAGTAGTGTCTAAGGAAGGAGTATCAATCTAGTGGAAGAGATAGAAGACAGATTGCCAAGGGGTTGAGATATAAGTACAGGATAAAGAAGTAGTCAAAGGGTCATAAAATTTTAGATCTGGAAGGAATTTCTAAGATTTAAGTCTACTACCCTCTTTTTTATTTTTTTACATTTTTATGAAAATCTAAAACCCAAAGAGAGGGAAGGATGTGACCAAAGGATAGTCAGGTAGCAAAGCACTTCTGATGCTTGCTCCAGTCTGTGGGGTGAAGCAAGGAAAAAAGCTGAAATCATTCCTTTGATTCAATCATCATCAGATGATCCAGGAAGATGGGATCACTAGAGAATTCTCAAGTAAAAGGGGATCTCTGTTCAAACAACAAACTATCATCTTTGATGTTCTTTTTGGCTTAAGGGACATTTTCTCCCATATAGAGGCCCATTTCACCTTTGAATAATCTCCTGATGGGAAACAGTAGGAAAGGGGGTAAGATTTCAGATGATGTAGGGAAGGTTTGAGTCATGCATTATTCCCTCCCTGGGGACCTGAGTGATTGGATTTTCTCATCAATCTCTTCTGTAATAAGAAGTCTAACTTGCAGTGCTTTTACCTTTCCCCACAGTCCTGACATGGATACCAATCTACAAATCATAAAGCAATTGACAGTCAGTCAACAATCTTTTATAAAGCCTACTATGTGCAAGGAAGCAATATTTACTGAAAGGCAAGACTTATTACCACAAGAGAAGCAAGAAAATAGAAGACATGGCTCCTTTATAATCTAATGGAAAGACAATGTAAACTACACATAGAAATATCAAACAACATTACAAATTAATTACTTGGTAAAGGACAAATAATTTGATTTCAGAGGACAGAAGCACATGGTAGCCTAATTTAGTCTTAGAAGACTCCTAAAAAGGGCTAGATTTTCAATGTTTGGCAGAATCTTGACAAGTGTAAACTTGTCCCCCACACATACAAGTATATCCAACATCTATGTTTTCCAAGTTTGCCTTAGCTCCAGATAATTAGGAATCAACTGGAGCACAAAAGTAAACACAAATGCTTAAGAAATGTATGAAATCCCATTCAACATCTAAGAAGAGGGGAAAAAACTTCTTTAATTAAAGGGGATCAAGAAAAGCTTCATGGTAGAGAGGACATCTGAGCCAAGTATCCAGGATGGAAAGAATTCCATTAAAGATGGACTAGCACTCTTGGCTTCTTTGTGGTTTCAATATTCTCCTAGTCTCCATTTGCAGTTTTTACTTGATGTTATGTACAGTGGGAGTTACAGGTTCTGCCAGGGTAAATCAGAAAGAAATCATTCAACTTTGTTCTAGTCAGTCCAGAAAGGCTTCAGGGAGGAGGTGTGACTTTAAGCTTTGTGTCCAAAAGAAACACCTTCTCAGTAGGAGATAATGACAGAAGAACCCCTCCGGCCTTTCTAAGCTTGGACCATTTTATCATCTTCACCCAAACAGTCTCTCTTAAAGATGGTGGTGGTGTTTTTGTAACCCCAGAGCAATTATTTGACATAGAGGGAAGGTGTTGGAGGTGGGCCAAATCAACCTTGCATTTTCCCACTGTGCTTAAGAACCATATATCTAATTGTGCATAAGGGGCCTCATTTTTAAATAAATTGGAGACTGCTGTACTAATCCAAATTAAGGGATACCACAAAGGTCTGGACTAGATATCAAGCACCTGGTTTTAATAAGGAAGAGGAGATTTTGGCCCTGCAGTAAACCTTCAAATGTAGGCGAGGCGGTGAAGCAGGTACCAAGAGACACACATAAGCACTCCCTCTTTTGCCTAATCAGAAGCCACAGCTCCATCGGCAGTCATCCAGTTATTGTGTTGGGCTTCCCTGCTGTGTGTGGCGCTCCATCAGCAGACCAAGCAGAACTCTGTGTGTTTACACTAGACTTTAGCAAGATTAAGGAGGGGTAGATAGTTGGAAACCCCATAAAAAAATACTGAGGAATTGTGGCAAAAAAGTGAAGTTTCAAAAGATAAGTTCCATTTTCTTCTTTATTAAAATAAAAGATACAAATTAGACTAGTGGAAGTGATTTTCATTAACCATCTCCTCACATATTATAATATGATAATGAGTCATGGAAATCATTACAAACCCAGAATTGTATCACTCAGAGGGCAAGGGAGAGAGTATGAGAGGACTGTAAGACATTACACAGAATAACAAAGGATCACAAGAATGAAAAATATAATCAGGCAAATGTAGGGTCCAAAGAGAAAATGAACTGAACTCATGGCAAAATGATAGATGACTGATGGGCAACCAGTTTTCTGCTTTGGTATCTTAGGAGAACTGTCAAGAAAAAGCAAGGAAAACTCCCAATACATTAGGTGAACCACCCCCACCCATAACAAACCTGACTAGTAATCATATAATGTTTGTCCTTCATTTCCAAAGAAGACCATGACATCAGGGAGATGATGCCATGACAAGCACATGAATTAGATTTGAGTGAGGGGGTGCTGTGATAAGCCTTCAACTTCACTCTCTCCTCTGAAGACATCTGGATCTAGCACCAGATATGAATGAGGACAACTGGAGATGGCCCTGGATGTCACACAGCTAAGTGCAAGTGTCTGAGGCTGGATTGGAACTCCTATCCTCCTGAATCCAAGGCCACTGCTCTATCCACTGTACCACCTAGCTGCCCCTTAGGTAAATCTGAATGGTTTAAAATCTGCAGTACCAAATGAATGAGACTACAAATCCATTTGAGGTTTTTTCCTAAATTTTTCCCTATCAATGGTTACAAAAGAGAGTATCTTAGAAAAACATGGATCACCTCGCATAAAATAATGAAGAACAGAACCAAAAGAACTTTGTATATAGTTGCAACAATATTGTTTTAAGAACAACTTTGACTATTAAATCATTTTGATTATTTAAAAATATCCAAATTAACTACAAAGGATCTACAAAGGAAGATACTTGCTGCATCCAGAGGGGGAAAAAACTGATAAATAGAATAATTTTACATGTGTATATACCCATTTGAGTCTAATGGTAGCCATCTGAAGAGGAGGGGTAAAGGAAAGCAGAAAAAAAAAGAAGTTTATGTGATAACTTTATTATATATTTAAAAGGGATACCAAGTTGTGCACAAAAGATTTACAGTTTCATGAGCAATCATCTTTTTGTTATACTATGTTTTAGAAATACTTGTTTTATTCCATAAATTAAAAATAAAATATATTTTTAAAAATTTTAAATTAAAAAATAAGAGAGAGTGAGTCTGAAGTCCTATAGTCTAGAAGAAATTAGAATAGACCTTAAGGAAATCAGACTACAGGAAAGTCAGAATGCAACTTTAAAAAGCACTCTGTTCACAGCAACCCCTTGAGATGGACTGTGAAAGTATTATCTCCATTTTACAGATGAGAAAACTGAGGCTCTAGAAGTCAGACTTGCATCTGATAATACTGCTATTAAGTGACCACAGCAAGATTTGAACCCAGTCTCCTGACTCCAAATACAGTGCTATAAAATTATGCAAACATGCCAACTATAACAATTAAAAATAATATACAGTTGCTATATCATTGTTGCCATGACAGATGTTAGGAGTTATTTCATAGAAAGCTTTGCAACTTAAGTTGGAAGCTTAAAGTGCACTGAATTGTCTTGATCAGTGAGTGATATAATTAAAATAATATTTAAGCAAGGTGATCTGTACTTTTCATGGGCAAGACCATTAGAAGAGACACTAAAGTCAGAGAAGTCAGGTGATACTCAAACTCAAAATTCTAAGAAATTTGTTATTGATGACCACTGTTTGCTGCTTCATTATTGTGACCCTTATGGATGCCATAATCATCCTACTCACTCATAATTTTCATCATGTTCCTTCCCTGCTCAAGAACAGCTAGTGTCTCCCTCAAATCTAAATTCAGTCTAGTACAACACAAATATGGTCTAACCAGAGTATGGCGGTCACCACTTCTACAAAATAACAATAGCGGTGTAGTAAAATGGGTGACTTGAAATGGTTTTCACCAATGTCACAGAATATATCATTTCTGGCTTGGAGCATGTTGATACCTATTCACCAAGTTTTTTTGCTCACTCCAACCTCACACTGAGAGAGCTACTTTTCCAAAGTTAGACCACCACAATAAGCTACCTTAAAATTCTCACAGGGTCCTAGTTGTTAGCCTACCCTGTGTATTATATGCCCAGCTTGCTACTCACAAAGATATTAAAATATAAAAACTAATTTAAAAACAAAGTAAAAGAAATAATATCATAGATATTCACTGATGAAAGCAAATGCCCAAATAATCAACTACATTAAAATCCAAAAAAAACCTAAATCACATCACTTTCTCATCAAAAATAGTCAATATTTATGGTAAACAATGGGTTCATACAGGAATCTACCAGAGAAGCACACGAGGAAGAGAAACCCCATGCACTTGGGTAACCACACCAACAGGTCAAGCTTTGATTTCAGTAGCTTATCCAGGAACATCCTGACCATATGAAATGGTCTATTGGTCCTTAGCACTCTTTAACCAGTGAAATATATTCTACTGTCCTCATATGGAGCACTGACAAGTTCTTTCAACTTTAAAATCACCCTAAAATGGTTATCTGAAAAATATTCTCTCTTAATGTCGAATATCAGCTTCCTTTAGGCTTAGAGAATAGCAAAGTTTATAACACTGGTCATCACTAGGTTAAAAGACCAAACCAGGCAGTTATTTCACTTATCCAGATGCTGTAGTGTCCAATAAGGATATTTTCTATAGCAATAATGGTTTGGGTGGATTTTCTAAGCAAGACCTTCTAGCTGACCTTTTCCTTCTCAAAACAGAGGAGACAGGAGAAAGCAACAAGCATTTATGAGAAGTCATTCCCCTCTCTCATTCTAAGTAGATCTATAGAGTAACAATTATCATTAAATATCTTGCCAATGAAGTCAGTTCTCTCTCCCACAAATCACTAAATCTCAAAGCATTCTTCTTGACTATTTCTAACTACCACAGCTTCAATTGAGAAACTTTCCAGCCACATGCTTTCTACATTTCTACTTTCCAGATTTCTCCTTCAGGGACTTAAATAATTCAGTCTACTTTTCATTTAAAAAATTCAACTGCCCAAATTCTTCATTTGAAATCAATAATCTTTTTCAAATCATACTTCAATCTCCATATACTTAAATAACATTTTTTTAGTTTCAATCTCCTTAGTCACAAGTTATATACAAATAAGCTTGGGTACCATAATTTCTGCAGCTGTAAGTCTTTAAAATAATGCATTATCACATTTGGTGTCTTTAAAAATGTGTTTCTTGGGGCAGCTAGGTGGCGCAGTGGATAAAGCACCGGCCCTGGAGTCAGGAGTAGCTGGGTTCAAATGCAGTCTCAGACACTTAATAATACCTAGCTGTGTGGCCTTGGGCAAGCCACTTAACCCTATTGCCTTGCAAAAACCTAAAAAAAAAAAAAAAGTGCTTCTTGATATTCGTGTTTTTCTAATTATAATAAGGTTGTTTCTCTGCCTCTTTAAATACAATATTATTCACACTCAAGTAAAATTATCATTCTACATTAATCAGAAAGTGATTGAGGATTTACATTTATTCCACAATACATTTTTATCCAAAATTTCTCAAATTTTATCCCAAGACAGTTGTTTCTTCATATACCCACCCTTCACAATGCCCATGGGAAGGATGAGCGCAAAAAAAGTACAAGAGTAAAACATTTAGACTAAGTAACTCATTTCTCTACATCAAGGCTTCCTTACTCTGCTTATGGAATCCTCACACTTCCAAGGTTCAATGTCTCTGTTGGACAAGTCACTCAGCTGGGCTCCTATGATCTGATGATCCCTTCAGCTAATTTGTTCCTTTCTGTCCAGCTAATTCTTCCTTGAATTCATAGTTTCCTCCCTTTGCTACTAAGCCTGCGTCCACACAGCAGAGAGTGCTTGTGGTCAACCCCAGACCAGGGGCAATGGCAGGAGAACAGTCAGTTTCTACTAGGACAGTGATTCGTCATCAGACTTAGATGATGAGCTGATGGGACAGTGATGAGGAGTTGTATAAATTTTATGGTGGATAAAACAAGTTCAATAACTTTATGTAATTTTTTTTTCAAACTTTGGGCCCCAAAATTAAGGTGTGTAGTATACATGGAAGTGTTTTATGCATGTGGAAATGCAGTACTTACAACCTCTGTGATCTTGGGCAAGTTACTTTAAAAGAAAAAATCCTTCAGGGAAGGTACCATTTTTTTGTCTTTATATCCTCAGTGCTTAGTATGTGGTAGTCACTTAATAAATGTGAATTGAAAAATTAAATTGAATTTCTGGTAGAATAAGTTGGGAGATTTATCTATAAAGACTGCCATAAAGGGAAGCTCAAATTATACTGCCCTATGATATTTGTATAAAGCTTTTAACTTTTGTTAAATACCAATCATAATCACCCAAGGAATTCAAGAATAAATACTTGAGGACAGAAAGTAATGAGAAAATGGGATAATTATCCCATTTTTAAAATTTCAAAAATAAATTGGAGGTCTTGACTTAATTACTCATTTTCCAATGTCATAGAATATTAAAGCTCGAAAGGACCTTCGAGATCACCAACTCCTTCATTTTACAACCAAAGAAAGCCTTGGCTCTGCTATTTACTAACTGGGTGATCTTGGGCAAGTCACTTAAACTCTCTGGACTTCTGTTTCCTCCTATTGAAATTAGGGAGTTAGACTGGATATTTAATTCTAACTCTAAAGTTCTGTTTCTATGTGTTGCTAAGGATAGTGGCATATATCAAATTCAAAATGAAATCCAGAGAGGAAACATGACTTGCCTAAAGTCACAAAGCAAGTTAGTTGTAGAGTCAAGGGTAGAACCTAGATCTCCTGCCTCCCAGGCACTTTATACCTATATAGCACTTTACAAAACACCTGCTTCACACGTCAACCCTTTGAGGTAGGTGGCACAAATATTATTAGCCTCATTTTACAGATGAGGAAATGAAGTCCCAGTAAAACTGAGTGACTTTTCCACAGTTCCATGGCTTGGAGGTGCAAATGGAAGCCAGGTCTGGAACCCTGAACTTCAAACTTTAAGTCAGTGTTCTTTCCACTACTCCATCCTGCCTTTTGTATCCATAAAGTCTGCCAAAAGAAGGCATTAATGTTAGCCAGATTTTCCTTGTGAATTTGAATCCATGAACCCCCAGGAAAGAAATCACATACTAATGCTGCAATAGAAACCGACACCTCTCTATGTGGCATAGAAAAGGTGGATATAAAACAAATTCCGTTTTCTCTGGGCATTTTTTCTTTGCTACCAGTGACCTCAGGGGACTAATAAACTGTGAGAGGAAAACCATAAAAAACCATAATCCAGAGAAAACAAAATTCAGCTAGTTAAACTATCACCAATAAGAAGCATAAACAGGAACCATTTTCAATCGTTTGGAATCCAAAGCTCAATAAAAAATAAATATTAAAAAAGCCTTCAAAACAACAGTTTACTGTTTCCCGGACATCTGCAGTTGCAAAAACAGAAAAACAGTTTTGGAAAGTGCTGTGGTTTACTTCACACTGGGTGATTTCCATGTACAGAGGGTAATACCAGGACAGAATAAAAATGGAAATAGGCATCCACCTAAAGGATGGTGGGTTATTCATTTTTTTCTCTTTCCTCCAAAAAAAAAAAAAAAGAGAGAGAAGCCTCTCCACCAAATGGCTTCCAAGGACTGATTCCTTTACCTGTGAACACCAAAGGTGGCAGGAAATGTGATCACTTCTAGGGAATGCTAGAAGATTCACCTTTGCCATTAGGGCTCCAAAAAGATTTGCTCCAAAGAAATGTATGAGGGAAGGTATTGTCTTGACATTACCTGTCATTGTCCCCTGCTGTCAGGAGCAGTCAGATCTAACTTAGTGAAAGCTATAGAATTAGGGGCAAAATTGCCAACCAGCTGTGTATATCCTCTGCAGACTGTGGAATAAGCAATAAAGAAAAAAAAGAATGAAGTTTTGCCAGTTGCTTGAAACACAGAGCCAGAACTTGACAGACCAAGTTGGTTTTTCAGTGGGCCAGCCCTGAAGTTGGCATCTGACAGCAGCATCAGGAATTACATCAACCACCCACCATTCACCTGTTCCCAGGTCATTACTGGGCTGATTTGCTTGCTAAAAGAATTACTATACAAAACCCAGAAAGATACAAGTGGAAGCGGAAATGCAAAGAAAATGGTCATCGCTATGCTTTTTTTGTTTTTGGAGGAAATTGGGGTTAAGTGATTTGTCTAAACTCACTCAATTATAAAGTATCTGAGGCTGGGATTTGAACTCATGTCCTATTGACTCCAAGGCTGGTGTTCTATCCACTGTGCCACCTAACTTCTCCCTGTACTTTTTGAAATAATTTTGTCTACTTAAACTTTCTATTGAATAAAAGAAGCCTTAAAAGACGTATGAATTTATAAATCAGTGTTTCCTATTTTATGCTATGCAACAAACAGGAAAAGTACTTTGAAATATCGAAGGATTTATAATCTCATTGCTGCTGTCATTCCTTTTACCTATACAAATAGCAACCCTTCTTACCCTCACATCATGAGTAGTTTTTGTAATTATCTTTCTATAAACCTTGCACAGAGGATATACCCAATTCCTAGGGTCATTTCATTGTTTCTTCAAATATTTTGTGGATATATAAAACTAATTCCCTAATTAATCTCACTTCATTCTGATCATTCCTTTAATCTACATCCCTGTTGCATTTCTATCTATAGTTTCTATTATCAAATTTGCTAATAATATGAAACATGAGACACAGTGGATATCACGATCAGATTCAAAGAGAATTCCACAGGATGACTGATTGAGTTATATCTAATAAGATGGAATTTATTACAGTTAAATGCAGAGTAGTACACTGATTCAAAAAATGAGAATATTAAATTGAAGTAAGTATTGGTACTCTTTCAAGTAGGCTACTAGGTTCAAGGTATTATGTGAGTCAGAAACTACTCAAAAAAAAGTCCCACTGATATGTTTTCTTTACTAATCAGAAGACATGTTCACACAAAAGGAAGTTTACATAAAAGACATTCAATCAAACAAGCATAGAGAATGAAGTGACAAAAGAGTATTCCCTCCTCATGCACACACTAGATTCAACTTCCACAGATTACCTGGAGAAGGTACACAGAATCTACATATAGGAAGATGCAGCCCAAGGGAACATGCTGTTTATTCCACATATCTAATTAGTTGCCAAATCTTGCCATTTTTATCTCAATATGTCTTGCATATTTTTCCTCCTCTGGACTTTCATGGTCACTCCCACCCCCATCCAAGTTTAGGTCTTCATCACTTCTTGCCTAGACTAATGAGGAAACTTCCCATTTGGTCTCCGTGCCTTAAGCCTCTCCCCTACATTTGCCCAAGTGATTTCTTTTCTAAAGCATAAACTTGATCATGACGATAAATTTCATTGAGTCCCCATTACCCCAAGGATAAAATAGTCCTTCCTTCTTCATCCAAAGTTCTTTACAATCTGAACCCTTCCCTTCCAGTAGTGTTACACAGTACTCCTCTCCATGAGCTCTATATTCGGAACTGAAAGGTTCTGGGTCTCCAGTCTCCATGCCTAATCCCAATCCAAGCAATGCAATGCTTCTTCTCCTCCACCTCATAGAATCACTGCTTTCCTTCAAGACTCCATTCAAACACTATTTTCTTCCTATTGTTCTCCTAGCTCATAGAGCTCCCCTCCAAAAGGGAAGGAAGGGAAGGAAGAAAAGGTAATAAAGAAAGAAAAGAAAAATGTCCTCAAAGAATTTCTGATCTAATGGAGAAAACAACACAAAAAAAGCAGAAAAGGAGGGAGAAAAGATATGCAATACAGAAATTTGGTCAAAAAGTCAGAGAAGTTCCATAGTACAGCTAAGTAGTAAGTGAGATATGTGTCCTGAAACCCCTCCTTAAGTGGAGGCTTTAGAGTTCAAAGCTCCACTCTCCAATCAGAGAGGCAGAAGGTAATGATAAGGTGTGAATTCCAAAGCTGATTTGATGATGAAAATTTCCTAGTGATGAACTTTCTAGGGCATGGTCAAGAAACCTAATATCTGTATCTAAGTGGAAAATGACATATTTTCAGGTGGATGCTGATGGCTAGAAAACTTTAGATAGACAGAGAAGATTAAAAAGTTAATAAATGCCTATTGACTAATGGATGAGCGCATAGTAGAAGACATGAGAACAAAGCACAGATATGGCCAGGTTAAATCATACTACTGAAGCTAGAGTGTAACTAGCATCCTCAAGGGATATATCATATTCTCTGTTGTTCACCACTAGTCATATATCACTGTGCCACTCTGATAGTGTTGAATATTACTCTCTATGGCTAGGTGATACAGTGTGGATAGAGCATCAGTTCTGGAGTCAGGAGGACCTGAATTCAAATTTGACCTCAGACACTTGATACTTACTAGTTGTAACTAATTGCCTCACATCCAGGGCCATCTTTAATTGGACTGATCCATACCTGGCTTCTGAACCCAGAGGAGAAAGTGAGACTGGTGAGTTTAGCACAATGGTCCCTCATTTAAATCCAATTCACTTTGCCTGTCATGGAATCACCATGGTCTTCTTCAAGGACAAACATCATCTAGTCAGGACCATCAAGTTGTCATCTCAATCCTAATGACCCCCTCCTGAAGAAACTTATCATTTGGTCTCCAAAAAGGTAGAGTGACGATTTGTCTTAGCCAGAGGGTTGAACCAGTACATAACTAAGAGGGCAGGGGACAAGGGGCCAGGCAAAGTGCAGTCTAAATAAAATTAAGTATGTTCTTTGACTGGCCCTTTGTCTAAGGATAAAGTCCATTCCCTTTGAATTCCCTTTTTACTTAAGTTTAGAAATCTCCAAACTTTTCTCCAACTTGCCATGCAAATCTGAGTCAGTACAAAATCTAATAAAAGAAGACAAGGTCATTTCTTTCCATTTTCTTGACTTGAATTCCAGCTCTTATCCTATAAAGAATAAACTTCTGATTTTGGCCAGCAAAAAAAAAAATTGTACTAACTTCCTACAAGTATTATCCTAAACTTAGAAAGAACACATGCTTCCATGATTCATATGTGTTCCTATCAAACAGAGATAGAGATGTTCTGGGTACCAAGCTTAGCTTTGTCCCTGACTTTCTAATGTAGTTTCCCCCTAGAGAAGAGGAGGAGACAACAAAGATCCAGTCCTCAAAGGAATCAGTCTTAGAAATGACATTAGAGTTGGAAGGACTGAGCATTCAGGAGACTGGAACAAGAACTTGCCTGCAGACAAAAGTGTCAATCTGCCTCTCTCCCTTGGTCTTTTTGCACTTTTCTTTCCCATCGCCAAATCTTCTAACCAACTGCCATTCATCCATAAATACATGTCATTTCAGGGTCTTTTGGGTTTATTCTTTTTTGATCTTTAATTTACAAGAATTCAGAGAAAGGAGTGCCCATGTGATGAGTAAGAACAGGAGATCCAACTAAACCCTCATCCTCACTGGCAACCAGAACCAGTAGCAGTGACAGTTAAGAGCAATAAAAGATCAGCATAGCAACCAAACTATCTGTTGATTCAACCTATAAGTGTATTGGCACTGTGCTCAGCAAGAAACCAGCCCAATGTAACAAACCAGAATCAAACTTGGAGAGCTTGTGAAAAAAAAAAAAAGCTTTAAAGGAACCTCCTTAACCCCATGTGTCCTTGATGACCTCTTAGAATCCTTTCCTCTTGGGTACTTTAGGTTTGTGTAAGGAGTGTTCTACTTTCTCATTATTTTTGGTAAAAATTAATGGAATCGATTGATTGATATTGGAAAGCATACTAAAGTGGGACTTCTGAGTAACAATGTTGGAAACCTTAACCTGTGTTACCCCAACAACCTCTAGAACAGTAGTAGTCATTGCCCTCTGAGAAACCTAGCCTACTGCCCCAGTATAATTTGGGAAAGTGGACTCAGAAGGTGCTACATCACTATCTTCAGTGGAGGGAATAGCTTGATCATTGACATATATGTTACTTGACATATGTAGCATGGATATATGCTACTTAAAATGTAATATGGTCTACAACTTGGCCTTTTGTGCTGAAATTATTGGGCATGTTACTAGGGGGAAAAATCAATTATGACTCATCAAAAGTCAAAACTCATTAACTTATTCAAAAATAACCATGATAATTATGATATAAAGGTTTGCTGCCTTCCTGGGGCATGTATCCAGGGTACAACATAGAACCTCCCAAGACTTGTCAAATTGAATGACTTGCACCTCCTTCTGATGATTCACACAGGCAAAAATGATATTGCCAAAAAGAAATCTGTAAAGCATCACTAAGGATTATGTAGTTTAGGGAAAGAAACTGAACCTGTCATGAACACCTCCAGTGTTTCTATGACCATTACTGACTGAATACAAGAGCTTCAGAAGAATAAGCCAAAATTTGGCAAGTAAAAAAAAAAAAAAGAAAATAGTCTTTGAGAACAAAATTTGAATTTCTGCACCACAAATTAAAATATAAGAATCACAAACTCTTGACTAAGAATAGAATGCTCATAACAAAGACTAGGAAAAATGCATTTGCTTAGTATTACAAGAGAAGAGGAAGAATGGCTGAGGAGACATCCAAAAATTCACAAGAGATAGAAGCAAGAAAGGATCAAGTAGATGTTAGGAAATTAGGTCCATATTAAAAGAAGCAGAACAATTCTTCTTCTCATGGAAAATTAATTCATCAAAATTTATTTAAAAATTAATTTAATAAGTTTTATATCTTCCTAAGATATATAAACAGAAGCAATCCCTGCACATTTTTTCCAAAATAATACTTTGCCAAAATTGGATAGTCTGCCACCTATCTCTGCCCCAGTTTACAAAGCTATAGTTGAATAAGGCCTAAAACATTTGGTGATTGTTATCTGTACCATTGTCTGAAAGACCCTATAAATGAGGCCCATCTCTTCACACAAATTCATTGTCTAATCTCTTCCAATTGGCTCCTACTTACAAAGGCATGGATTTTGTTTCTTCAGTAACCACATGCCCTTCTCATACAAAGATGACCATCTCAACTCAGGACCATTAGCAACTTTGATTTGTTTTTTTTAGAATAATGATGGCAAATTCATATTGCTCTTATCCCCACTTGTGACCAACATCATTAACTTACAAAGCCAACTAAGATTAGGATTCCCAAGTTTACTGGCCTGGAAGAAACCCAAGCCATGACCCTTTGACTTCAATACATGCTCCAGACGAGGAAATTTTATTCCTAGACTATTATTTCACACTGAATTATTTTGTCTTTTCTTTTCCTACCACCTTTGGTCTATTCTAAATAGGGTTAAAAGAATTAGAAAATTCCATGAACCACAGTAAGGCACTTCTTGAATAGGACAGCTCTGAAGGCAACTCAGGACGGATGGCAAGTTCTCTGCCTTATACTTTGAAGTTCCACAGAATTTCTCTACCTTTGGCTTGAAAACAGAACCCCAAAGAGGTATCAACTTTCAAGGGCTCTAAATATCCCCAGTCACAAATATAGTCCATCATCCCACACCATATTAAATGTTCAAAAAATTAGAGTATGTGGACCATAGGGCATATTTTGGACCCTTGATTCATTTTCATTTTCTCCAAATGTCTCTGACTGCACTGAACTACTAAGAACCTTAGCTGGAACAGAAGAAATTCCTTCCAGGCAACCTGACAGCCTCCCTCTCTTGAAAACCAAAAAATTTCAAGCTTTGTTTCTGATACATTTTGTACACTAGGGAAGCTCTAAATAAAGTCTATGGCTCTTTTCCCACCCCCTTCACAATCCCCAAGGGCTCCCTCCCTTCTTGACCGCCTTTTCCCCCCCTTATATTAGAGCTCAGATGCAAACCCTGAGACCAGAAAGTCTTAGAGTTTTCCTAGAGATTCACAGAGACTCCAAGCTAAAGTAAAAAGTTATATGTCCACATAACCCTAATTTTATGGTTATAAACTATATTGGTATTTCATAACTTTAAAAAGGCTGCTAAGTGCTTAGCTTGCGAATGCTGGGAATTTTTCTGAAGTTGGATTTATGAGAGAATTAGCTGTTAAATCACTGTAGGGGAGGAGGAGACTAGAAGCTTTTGGATGGGTCTCACAAATCAGAATACCTATTGCATGAAACTCAATGCATTCAGTTTGATTCTCCTGTTACAACTCCACAGGGAACAAGTATGGGACAAAGTGCTTTGTCATATAGAAAGGAAAGACCTCTGTCTGTCTTTCTTGTAACTAAATATCCACACCCCCTGCAAATCTACAGAGGACTTCCCAAAGTGGGTTTATAACACCCCTGTCTCTAGTCTGTCAGTTGAAGAATCAGGTTTATTGCGAAAGGTTAATGATGCCTCCTTCTATCAGACCCTAGACACATCAAATGCAATCACAACAAAACCAGAGAAGTCTAAAGCACAACCTTCTTGTTAATGCCTCTCATGACCTCAAAGGCCTATTTATACTTTGGGGAATTTCTCATTTCTCTGGCTATGGCTCTTATTTCTCTCCCCAATCAAAAAATATTGGATAAATGGGACTCCTGAAAAAATCTAATGCACTAAAATCAATTTCCCTTGAAAGTATATATTTTACAAAATTAAAGAAAAGTTTTATTGAAATACCAAGAAAAACAAAGTAGAACCTTTAGACAATACACAGAAACCTTCTAACGAGCAACTGTCTCCCAAAGATTCAGGTAAATTTCTAGTCAAAGACCCCTTCTCACACTGTAGTTCCTTCAAATGAGTTTCCTTGCTATTCTCAAATATAGCCTGCTTCATTGCCCTCTGCTAATAGAGTGGTTCCAGTGGTAAAGTTCACTCTGTAGTCCCCAGTAGCTCCCAGCAGGTGTTACCAAGTTTTTATACTGTCTTGGCTCCTTCTATAGATCCATTATGTTCCCAGCAGGTGACATCAAGCCTTTCTCCCTTCCCTCCCCCCTTCCTAGCTTATAGGCTCAGACTCACAGAATTTTGAAGTGGGAAGAGGCCTTAGAGATTATGTAATTCAATTCCCACATTTTACAGATGAATAAGTTGAAGGTCAAAAAGGGAAAGACACTTTCTCCAGGTTCACACCACAATAAGCGGTTAAACTGGCATTTGAATCTAGTTCTTTGGATCCCCAATACTTATGTTCTTTCCACTATATCAATGGTTAGTTGAGCCAAGGGGCTCACAACAGGGTTCCAAAAGATTTTACTAAAAGTTATTTAATAAGGGGAGGCTAGGTGGCGTAGTGGATAAAGCACCAGCCCTGGAGTCAGGAGTACCTGGGTTCAAATCCGGTCTCAGACACTTAATAATTACCTAGCTGTGTGGCCTTGGGCAAGCCACTTAACCCCGTTTGCCTTGCAAAAGAAAAAAAAAAAAAAGTTATTTAATGGTGCCTTAAGCAGTAAATTGCCCAATTATCCTACAAAAATAGTTTTTTAAGACACAAATTTACATATCTGAGGCAACATGTTTGCTTTGCAGCAATTATCAATACCTCCAACATCTAAAAATATCACTATCATGTGCACAACTTTGATCATACAGTGATTACATCAAAATCTAACCACTTTCAACTATACCCAACCCATCCCTGTAATTTCTCAACACATCATCAAATTGTTTCCAAATTGCCACAAGAATTTGACATGCAGGCCAAACCTAGTTACAACGGGTGGACAGGTACATGCACATACTCTCAACTGCATTCTGTATATCACACCAAATAACTCCTATTTCCTCTATTATTCTGTAACCTCATCAGCTGTGTAATTACATGATCAAGATATTGCCAATGTTTGTGTTCTCAAAGTACAAACAGGCTCTTTGAAAAACCATAATCACTAAAGCATATGCACCACCAGAGTTAAAACTGTCATCTGGTATTAAACCAGATAATGAAACTTGTTCAAATATAAAATTCCAATATCAATTTTACATGTAATCACTATGTTATGTTAAACAACTTGCAAGTTGTAACATATTTCATTAAAATGTTATTTGTATCCAATAAATCTTATATAAGGAAATTTAATATGAAGCTTTGCAAAAAATAGTAAGAATATAAAGTCTTGTTGGATTGTTTTAATTCACAAAATATTCATATTTATAAGTTTTATAAGTTATTTTTTGAATATCATGATTACAGGTAGAAAACATTAAACTTTATAATTATTGATATAAAATTTAATTTGGAGTCTTCGGAAAGCAAAAGTTATCATTGTGGTTATTGCAGGTACTTAATGGGTATATAAAATATTATAAGGCATAGTATATTAAATTCCCCTGGGTGTTCACAACATTTTTTTTGTTGAAAGGAGTTCTCAGAAAAAAGAAAATGCTCTGGTTCCATATTAATCCCAGAAGATGGGTCCAGGAATAATTGTCTCTTACTGAACTTCACAGTCTGACATCCTGTAGAACTCTTGAATATAGTCTCACATAAACATACCTCACTTGCTCTTGATTCATAGAGTGTCAATAGAATACCTGTAATCTCATTTTTTTGTGCTATATTAGATGCCCATCTTCTCTTCCAATCAAACAATTCATTGATATCTTATTAGTCCTATTGTTCTCCATTGTTCTTCATTGGTCATATTTTGTAACCTGCCCACATCTATCAAGCAACTCTGATGGCCTCTATATATTCATTTTTCATTCTTCTGAAGCAGTTGTGTTCCATATTACGACGACACTGGTAGGATGTTAGCAATCTGAGAAAGAGAAAATAAGAAAGAAGTCTGAATATTGTGGGCCTGAATCTCCAGTAAAATAGCTTCTGCTTTAATTGCTCTCTCCTTCACCCACATGTTCAAAATTTTATTTTCAAGTTTCTGCTTAAGTTGTTCCCTAATTTTTAATGTTTTCCTATAATACTATGATTCATGATAACTTCTATGAGATTCATGTCTATTATCAGTTGAGTGCAAAGGGGTTAAAATGAAGGAATCTGGAATGGCTTGAAATAACATAGCTAAATAGAACAGAGGTTTGAATGGCTTTCTAAATTAACTAGAATTTTATCCTGACTTGGGGGCTCTAAGCTATTATCAATAGCTTAGTATGGTTTTGGTTGAATTAGTAACACAAGCTACTAAAAAGCAAAGTAGATTGGTCATGTAAGTTAAGATCACTTATCCTACCCTTAGCAGAATAAATAAATTTAGGAAAAATAGAAGGCAAGAGGCTTCCTCAGTAGCAAATAGTCATAGAGTTTACAATCTTCACTTTTTTTCCTTTTCTGTGAGGTTACTATTGTTCTTTGTCTCTGGTAATGGGAATAGTTCCAGCATCAAATTAGGAAAAATCTTATCTCTCCATCTCCCCAACCCTTCCTACAAGGAGCTAAGGAAAGTGAACTTGCCCAAATTTGTAAGATGAGGAAGCTGTCCGGCTGTTTAAATCTTCAAACCTTGCCAGACAGTGTCACCTGCTGGTTACAAAACGAAGGAGTTTTTCTCCATTACATGATAGAGGTTGGAGTTTTATTTCATCTTAGATAGACAGTTGCTATTCTGCTACTCTTATAGTACTAATACTTTTTTTTTACATAAGGACCAGACAGCTTAGCAAAAATACAGTAGCCTAGAAATGATGATTCAAAAAAATCTTGATATGCTTCCTTGACTCTGATACCTTGAAGAGGATTCCAACAACTTTGATTTTCCCTCTTTAAAAAAACCTATGTGGAATCATTCAAATCACTCCAAACCATAAAAGGTCTCCATTAGTTACCAGCCCTCCTCACAAAGAGTGTTTTTCTAACTCCTGGCCAACAATGTCATTGGGAACACCATTCATTCTCTTAAAGCTCCTTTAGTCCTTGCTAAAGGATTGACTTAACTTTATTGCAGTTGGACAGAATAACAGGATCATGCCATGATCAGCAAGAAGGGTACAGATAGTCAGAAGCATATAGGGCTATATAGGTTGGAAGGGACCTAAGAGGTTATTTTATTCAATTTCTTCATTTTAAAGGTGAGGAAACTGAGGTTCAGTTATTTGACCATAAGCATATAGCTAGAATCCAGGTCCTCCTATCAACAAAATTTTCTTCTGTCAATTTTTTATGGTGGGTTTGGTAGGTAGGAGAAAGGTAGGCCTGTGATTTCATTGATATAGAAAACTCTTAATGAGGAAATTATTAGTGATTAATAATAACAGCAAGCATTTGTGTATCATATTTAAGGGTTGCAACATAGTTTATATATGTTTAACTCATTTGATCCTGAAATCAACCCTGTGAAGTTGGTACCATTATTTTCTTCATTTAAAAGAAGAGGAAATAAACAGAGAGAGAAGTTAAAAGATTTATCCAGAGTCACCCTGCTAGGGAGAATCTGAGGAAGGATTTAAACCCAAGTCTTTTTAACTTTATCTGCTAAAGCACTCTAACCACCAAAACAGGTCATTACTTATTCTGCAGTTTATACTCAGAAGATTTCATTGGAGGTACTTTAAGGTTAAACCAAAGGGCACATCGCCATTTCTTGCCACTGAGGCAAAATTTGTACTCAGATCTTGCCAGTAAAATCTTTAGAATTTTTTTAAGTTCTTCATCTTAACTACATTGTAAATTCCTATAAGACTCATTGCACAACAACCAAAGGCAGAAGAATAAAGCAAATATTTTCTCCAAGGAAGGTACAGAATTAGAAATGCCCATTTTCCTTTGTACTATTCCTCTTGCTCCCTGGGTCTCAAATAGTTTATATTTGGTTATTCAGTCTATAGAGCAGCTAAATGGGCAATGGATCAAGTGCTAGGCCTGCGGTCGGGAAGATTCGACCCTAATTTGATTCAGTTCCTCATCTGTAAAATGGACTGAAGAAAAATTGAAAACCCACACAACAGTATCTTTACCAAGAAATTCCTAAATGAGTTCATGGAGAATGAAGACAATGGAAACAACTAACAATTCATTCGATATGAGGAAATTATATGATACTGTATGGCACACAGTTACATCACAGAATCATCATCACTCAGATAAAACACTTTTCTCTTCACAACATTGAAAGATGAGTGATGAAGGTTTTATCCACCCCCATTTTATAGATGGGAAAACTAAGACTGAGCAAAATTAAGTGATTTGCCCAAAGTTTCACTGCAAATGAATGGAAGAGTTGATGCTAAAACTCAAGTCTAGTTACTCAAAGTTCAATCAGCTTCCCAATATACCAATGCTGAACCAGTATCCTGATGTATATCTGCCCACTGGTCCCAAATGGCTATGGAGGAGAAAGAGGCTGCTGACTTTACACAGTACTCCCTCATTCAAATCCAATTCACATGTATGTCATGGTCTTCAGGAAACAAGGACAAAAATATATCACAAAGAGAACCATCTCCCTCATTCAGGGTTTTAGCTTTGCCGAGGAAGCCAAGATCACTTCCATTTTTTATTCATTTTTCTTTTTTAATTTATTGGGGTGGGGGGGTTGCAACGCAATGGGATTAAGTGACTTGCTCAAGATCACACATTTAGATAATTATTAAGTATGAACTCAGGTCCTCCTGATTCCAGGGCCAGTGTTCTATCCACTGTACCACCTAGCTGCCCCTTTATTCATTGTTCCAAACTCTGGTGCTTCCTTTTCTTTACTTCTTTCTTTGCCCCTATAGGACTCGATTGTGTGTTTTCTCCCACATTTCTCTGCCTTTGAATAAATTGTGAACCAAGGCCAGTAACATCCACAGCCCCACCTCCTTCTCTTAGATTTCCTAGTTTCCCTCAAAGCCCAGCACATGGTTCTCCTCCTCTATGAGGAGATTCTTGATTCTTCCACCTGCTGGTGTCTCTCTGAGGGTACCTTGTGTTCACTTTGTCTATTTTTTTTTGTACTAGTTGATGCTGTTGGATTTAATTGATCCCATTTACAATTAATTCATTTTTTTCCTGAAACTGTAGAAGTCGTGATTCTTTGACTTTTGAACTTATTTCAGAAATTTAGCTGGCCTATATAAGTTTAGAAGTTTAGTTCTCCTGCTAATTAATGCCTCAAGGAAATGTTATCCTTGACAGATGTAGGTTGGATACCAGGGAGTCTGGTTTAGTATCTTTATACCATCAAGCTATCCTTCATGTTTATCTGGGTTATCATCCAAAGAAGTCTAATAAACTATCTCTAACTTTGCAGGTTAGATATTTTATATATTATATATAGATATAGAGATAGATAGAAAGATATAGATAGATATTTATATATATATATATATATATACACATACACACACATATATATACATGCACATATGAATGTTTCTCAGTCACAGTGTTGTTGACCTCTCATTTCAGTTTTCAACCAATAACATTGTACTCCATCCCTCAACTCCAAAACCAAACATTGATTTCACCATTTGTTATGTCAAGTTTGTCTATTCAATCATAACTTACTCCTCACCAACAAAGTCCTATTCTTTGTTCTTCACTTCCCTAAAAACTAGAAAACAGAACTAGATGGTGCAGCAGATAGAGCACCAGCCCTGGAGTCAGGAAAACCTGAGTTCAAAACTGGTCTCAGATACCTGACTCTTACTAGCTATGTGACCTTGGGCAAGTCACTTAATCCCAAATTGTCTGGCATTCAGGACAATCTCCCTTTGTCTCATATCTGGCCACTAGACCCAGATGGTTCAGGAGGAGAAAGTGAGGCTGGAACTTAGCACAGCAACCCCTCCCTCAAATTCAACTCACATGCATGTCAAGGCATCACCTCCCTGATGTCATGGTCTTCTTTAAGTAATATTACATAAGAGAGCTGCCTCTCTCATTCAGCTTTGCTAAGGAAGTCAAGATCCTAACTAATGGTAAATTCATGTTTTTCTAATAATCAGTTGTACTTGAAATTTTGTATCTCAAATTATCTTAATTTTGATTATAGCATGCGTGTGTGTCCGTGCTAGTCAAACCCTACTGAAGGGCAAGATGCCTTGAGGATGGAAATCCCCACTGCCTAATATAGTTATCTCACATGTGGTAGGAACTTAATGTTTGGTGACTGATTAATTCTTCTTCTTCTAGCAGAGACTACTCATGATTGTTTCTTCTCTAGGCAATTTTCCTCATCTATAAAGAAATTATAAATATTTGGGGATTATAAATGCTTGTTACCAAAGAAACAAGCAGCAAGTTGGCACCCCAAAATTCAGGCTGCAAGACCCTGGTATGGGTGGACTAAGGTTATAATTGTGTCTGCCTTGTAACTCTCAATAACATACCTTTTTTGGATGAGGCTAAAAGGAGCCCACCTTATTCCTGAATTCCTTTCTGGGGAGGAATACATACAAAAGCAGTGTCTGTATTAAATTTTTTTTAGTCGTTAACATCTTTGAATCATTTTTAATTAGGCTTGTGATTACTTTCATCCCATTTCCTTCCTGGCATTTCAAGTTTTTTTTCCTCCCCTGGAGAAAATACTTGCTTATCCCTTCTTCCTTTGGTTATTATGCAACAAGTTTACTTTTGGCTGGAAGTCACAACCCTGGAGTTCCCAGCATCCTATTAAAAACAATGCAGGATGTGTGTATGCTGTGACCTAAGAGCAAGTGTACGCTTGCAGGGCTATTTTGCACAACCAAATTCCCTTACATTGAGAGTTTCCAAGCATCCTCCTGTACATTTGACTGTCCCTGTTTCAGTATCTTCATTTTTGAGGAAATTTTGATTCTTTAAAAGAGCCTGGAGGTGTATGTACACACACACACAGAAACACACACACCCTCCTAATGGCTCCCCCTTATCCCCCTCCCCACACACAGTCACACCACACCTGGAGTCTCTAAACGCAAATCTGGCAGTCTTTCTTAAGCCCGAAGTTTTCTTTCTCCTCCACTATTCACATCCCAAGAACAACTTTTGACTTTAAACTGGTAATTACTCACTTGCACCAGTAAATAACGGAGCTAAAAATAAACATCACCTGAAACTTGCTTTCTATCCTACATGGACCAAATCTTTCTTTGCTTGGGCTGGGGGGGAAAACTCACCCTGCACTGCCCCCTGCTGACCAATCCTAGAAGAGGATTCAAGGGAACAAAAAATTTGAGAATCATGGACTGAATAGATGCCCCTAAGTGACCCAATAGATCATTTTAATAAATTTAAATAATAATTATCTGGCTGAAAAAAAGCAATTTTAGGTTGCATTTGAAGGTTTCTATTATTTTCCTCTCTCTCATAATTTTTTCAAATAAAAGCTATTGAGCTAGAGTCACAGAAAGAGTGTTTTTGCAGAGTTGCAAAGGGACCCAAGCACTTCTGTGAGACTGTAAAAATATAGGGAAAGGTTGCAAGGGCTTCTTTTAAGCAGAGAAGACAAAGAAAACCTATTCCTTTCTTAAAAGGAACTTTTAGTTTCTGTGCAGAGAAAACAACTCATATGGAAGAGACAGAGGGGTTCAACTGCCCTGAAATGTCTTTACTAAAATGCCACCATCAGAGTCATATCTTTGGTACAATAAGCTACTTTTTGAAAATTTAGGTCCTCCCTAAGTGAACTAATGGACAAGGTTAAGCTACTGGGGAAGAGGAGGGAGGTGGAAGATGGAGAACTAATGCTAAAAATAGAACCATCCAAGGAGAATACTAGAGTATTAGAGGACATAACACAAGAATACTCAATGTTCGAAGTAGGCAAAAGAGTTCCCACAATCATAGATTTTCAAATTAGAAGCGATATCACACAGAAGCTCTGGAGGGAATATATATTAAGAACCTTTTATTGTTGAATCATTTCAATTGTGTATGACTCTTCCCTGACCCATTTAGGGTTTTTGTGGCAGACACTGGAGTGGTTTGCCATTTCATTCTCCAACTCATTTTATAGATGAGGAAACTGAGGTATATCAAGGATGAAGCGACTTGCCCAGGGTCACACAGCTCCTGAGTGTCTGAGGCTGGATTTTGAATTCATAAAGATGAGTCTTCCCAACTGTAAGTCAGTTCTATCCATTGTACCACCTAGCCACCCTATTAAGAACCATATGTACCATTAGCACTGTGCTAAAATAGCAAGCAAAGAAAAGTAAAAACAGTCCCTCCCCTCAGGAAGTTCACAGCCTAATGAGAGAGATAACATGCAAACAGCTATGTATAAACAAGCTATAAACAAGTTAAGTTGGAGATATGCAACAAAGGGAACAAAGCATTAAGGGGAAAAGGCCTTCTCAAGGTGAGATTTTAGCTGGGAACTTGAAGGAAGCCAGGGAAGTCAAGATGTAGAGATAAGAAGGAGGAAATTCCAGGCATGGGAGACAGTCAGAGGTCAAGAGTTGTAGTATCTTCTGTGATAAGCAGAGGCCAGGGTCCCTGGCTCAAAGAAGATGGGGGGGGTGGGGTAGGGAAAAGTGAAGAGAGTAAGTTAGAAGACTGGGAGGCTAAGAAAGGAGTCAGGTTTTATAGAGTGACCCAAAATCTTAGTGAAATTGGATTTCTCTGTATTTATTTGATCCTAGAGGTTTTAGGAAACTTTTTGAATAGGAGGTCATCTCTTCCATAGCAAGAATCTACCCTACAATACACCTTACAAGTGGTCATTTGGGCTTACTTTGAAGGCCTCTAATGAGGGACCCATTAGCTTCTTTCAAGTCCTATCTAAAATCCCACCTCTCTAAGAAAACTTTCCCCTCCCATTTAATGCTATTGCCTTTCCTGGGTTGCTTATCTCCAATTTATCCTGTTTATCTGATAGAAAGTGTTTCCTTCCACCAAGCCTGAATAAAAGAATGAATGAGCATTTATTAAGACTTGCTATGGGTCAAGAGAAGGATACAAACACAAAAGAGGATAGAGAAGGATACCAGGACACAAAACTGTCCCTGACAAAGAACTCAACATTCCAATAAAAAGAGACAACACATACCATACAGAGGAGAATACATAGATGGACCAGGAAGAATGAAATCTTGAGGATGGCTAAAAAAAGTTATTGGGCAATTGATTATTGCCTTACCTTTTCCAGAAGCAATAGTAATCTTGGTTGGGTTACAATACTATCACCAGTTGTAGGGATTTTTCATCAATAAAATAAACTTTGGGGTAGGAGAGATCTGGATGGGAAAGTAGGGCAGATAGTGTCTTTGCAATTCCATTCATTTCTTCTGGTTCTATCTTATAGACTCTAGAGTAAAACAGAATGAAGTTAATCCCCTTCAAAATTAGTCTGTCAAATGCTTAAAGAGAACTATCATGTTTCTTCTAGGTTCTCTCTTCTCCAGATTAAGTAGCCCCGGCTCCTTCAAAAGCATGATCTTGGATCTTTTAATAAACTGGTTATATTGCTCAGGACTTTTTTGCAGTTTATCCATGTTCTTCCTAATATGTGACACCCAGAACTGATCACAGAAGAATAAAGGTAAATTTCCTCAACCTCACAGTTAAGGTTAGGGCCTGCTCTGCCCTTAGAGAATACCCTACTATATACAGCTGCAGGAACTTTTTTTTGCTTTTCAAATTATTTTCAGGTGCATTCAATATTCACAACAATCAACAGCCCCCTGAGGCATTTAAGACAACTATTATTTTTCCCATTTTGCACCTGAAGAAATTAGAGATGTTAATTTAAAGTTACAAAGCTATGTAATGGCAAACTTGGGAAGAAAATTTATGTCCTCTGATTTAAGCCACTGATCTCTACCTTACTTCATGCTTTCTCCATGATAGTTACTTTCTTCCCTCTATAGCATCTTGAAAATAAAAAAATTAAATGAGAGGCACAAAGTGCTTAAGAGTTTAGGGACTTCCCTCCCCTCCACCATTTGTATAGAAGCTTGGAACACCTATGTCACAAATGCTTCCATAGAATGGAAGATTCAAGCAGACACCTATCTCAGAGTTCAGTTTGATGACATCTTTAAACTTGGTTTTCAGGAACTGTTTTTAGAGGCTTCTGGGAGAGCAGAGTCAGAAGAGGAGAGTTAAATCTTCCATCTTGTCTGTTCATACAAAAGCACACACAAGTTTGGATTATTAGGTCACCTCTAACACAAGGCATCCTTCCTCCTCCCCTGCAGTCTCCTGTGCATAGAGATTCTTGTGGCAGAATGGAGTGGTCCAATTTGTGGGGTACCCAAGAGATAACTACAAGCTAAGAATAGTAGATGAAATAATGGAAGCAAATGAACCTGATCACTTCCCTCTCCATAAGTCTCCATTCCAGGTGAGAGAGCATCACTCTCCCTGAATTCTGTCTCTTATCCCTCATAGCCAGGGGAAGAAGTTAAAGATGGAAAAAACTAATTCTATCTTGAGATTTACCTCCAATAGTAGATACTTAATCAATGTCTGTTGATTGACTCCCCCTTTTGCATGTAGTCTTCCTCTTTAGGTTGTAAACTCCTTTAAAGTAGGGATTGTCTTTTTATTTGTATTTGTAAACACAGCAACTAATACAGGGCCTGACATATCATGTTATCATTCATGTTCATTGTTTCTTCAACATTGACATCTGCTGTCCCCTTCTCCTTTTGCCTTCAATCGTTCCCAACATCAGTTCTTTTCCAATAACTGGCATATAATGTTGATTTTTTTCAGTTGTGTCCAACCTTTCATGACCCCATTTGGGATTTTCTTGGCAAAGATACTGAAGTGGATTTCCATTTTCTTCTTCAGTTCATTCTACAAATGAGGAAACTGAGGCAAACAGGATAAAGTGACTTGCCCAGGATCACAATGCTGCTGAGTGTCAGAGACTACTGTCTCAGCTCTTCCTGTCACTTAAAACAGCATTCTATCCGCTTTGCTACCTAGCTGCCACTAATAGTGTATGTAATCGACTTAAAAAATGTTTAATAGACATCAAAAATGAATTATTTCTCATCATTGTTACTGTACATTCATTGCTATCCCCTTAATCCTTTTAATAAAATAAAAATTTTGGTGACTGTAAATCCTTTTTTGAGAATTTCAAGATGAGATTTTTGATCTCTTAAAAAAGATAGGAGACCATCTGGCAAAAGCAGGTGAGGAATACTGATGTTATACTCCTAAGCCAAGCACAAGTTTTCACAGACAGAGGAGCTTATAAGCAGAAAGATAGATGAGTCCTTGAGTCAAAAGTAGACCAAGCTTGGTCAGGAACAAGCTCCTGAAGAGATCAAGTTACACAATGATGCCCACTCCTAAAATCCTATAAAAAGACACTCACTACCCAAGTCAAAAATTATCTTCTACTGTGCTGAGGGCTGGGGGGAAGGAGTCTCTGTGTCCAGAACAGTTAGGTACAGTCAGGAGGACCTGAGTTCAAATGTGACCTTAGATACTTGAGATTTACTAGTTGTGTGACATTATGCAAGTCATTTAACCCCAATTACCTTGGGGAAAAAAATTCAAGGAATTCACCATCTAATGACATCCACATCTAGAGAGTGGATAGAGTATTGGCCCCAAAGTCAGGAAGACTTAAGTTCAAATTAAGCCTCAGAGGCTTACTAACTGTGGGATAGCCCATATCTCCCAGAGTTGTTAGGTATATTTGAAAAGCATTTAGTAGGGAAACAAAAGCCCAAATAAAATAACCCCTGCTCTAACTTACAGACTACTGGTCAAAAAAGAACAAAAAGGAATGACCATGGTAAATACAGATCATTGACTGTGCCAAAATAACAATAATAGTAACATCATAATTATTGGTATTATTATTATCATCTGTCATGAATTAATTTATTATTTCTAATGTTATCATTTATTTTTAATGTGATGGCTTTATTATTTGGTATTCTTTATTATTTATAATTTAAAGTTACAAAGCTATGTAATATTTAATCATCAAATGTATCAGTCCCAGTTAATTGTTCAAATGACATTTAGCAAGACAATCCTTGGTTCAACATTTGACCTGGAATGATAAATTCCTTGTAGTGACCTAATTTCTGATCTTGTTTTCTACAATTTTTCTACAATTTTCTCACCCTTTCCGATTCTCTTCATTCCTCCAACTGAGATATCAAGTACTTTATCTCCATCCACACCAAAAGTTTCTACAAGGTGATAATGACTCAATAAAAGATTACCATCCCCACCTTCCTCAGCATGTCCTTCCAGCTGCCAGCTTCCTTGGTTGCCTAATTGTCCTTCACACCTACTCCCTTCCCTAAGTAGCATGCCATTCACTGAACCTTCTCAATAGGAAACTTTTTGGTCTGGTACTTACAATCTTCACACTTCATCTTTCCCTTCCATCAATCAATAAGTAGCACACTGTGCTAAACACAGGGGATTAAAAAGAAATGCAAAAGACAGTCCTGGTTCTTAAGGAATAAACAGTCTAATGGGAGGATGACATGCAAACAGCTATGTAAATAAAACAAGAGAGATGCAAAATAAAATATAGATAATCAAACAGAGGAAAAGCACTAGTATTAAGTGGGCTTTGGAAAAAAGCATCTTGTAGAAAATGGGATTTTAGCAGGGACTTGATTGAAGGAAGTCAGGAAAAGTCAGGGACAGAGATAAGGAGGGAGAGAATTCCTGATGAAGAATAGCAAATTCTAGCAAAAATAATAACAAAAAGGCATGGAGAAGTAGAATGAAGTCCTAAATTTCCTAAATGAAGGAACACAAAGATCCCCCTGTTGCAGTAAGGTATACAAAAACTAGAAAGTAGGAAAAGAACAATTGAGGGGAAATTGTGTTTCTGAGTACCTCAAGATGACTGGTTTTTGCTTTTTTGCTCATTAAAAAAAGTAATTTATATAAGTGTCAAAACAGCTGCCTAGACTATTTGGAATTTTTAAATAATCCTAACTTTTTAAAATAGATTTTGAGAATGGTCTTGTATATAACAGTAATGTAGCAATAAATGTGATACTTTATAATATCCCTTTCCCTCCCCTCTTCCATATGTTTCTTAGATGTTGTATATCTATGATTGAATTTTTTTTTAAAAAATCTGTAATGAATGTTTACTTTGTACTTAAAAAATAAAAGTAGGAATGGGTTGAGTTACAAAGGGATTTGATGACAGAGAATTTTATATTTGATTCTGGAAGTGACAAGGAGCCACTAGAGTTTATTAAATTGTGTGGGACAAAGGAGAGGTGATACCGTCAGACCTGAACTTTTGGAAGATCAATTTGATATCTGAGTGATGATCAAAAGAAATGATCAAAAGAAAAAGATGTGTCAGAATTGAACATACCATAGGAAGTATGCTATAAATCATGTTTAAGTGGGCTTTGGAAAAAGCATCTTGTAGAAAATGGGATTTTAGCAGGGACTTGAAGGAAGTCAGGAAAAGTCAGGGACAGAGATAAGGAGGGAGGGAATTCCTGATGAAGAATAGCAAAATCATGTATAAGTCATGGTTAATCTACTTTTTAGTTATGTAACTAATATAGATCTGGAATGAGGAAGATTTGTAATTTTGAGCAAGTCATTTACTCTCTCTGTTCCTCCATTATCTCATGTGTCAAATTAGACTCTCTGGTCTCTTAGATACCTTCCAGTTCTATATTTTGGTAAGCCATTTGTGAGCCTCAGTTTTCTGATTTGTGGATCCTTGCACAGCTCCCATATTCATTGCAAGATCAAAGATTTAAACCTGAAAGGGACAATAAAAGTCCCTTTTAAAAACCAAGGTTCAGAGAAGGTAAGTGATTCACCCTAGCTCATGCACATTAGAAGCAGCAGAGAAAGTATTCAAAAGAACTGACATATGTGATTGCTGAAATATTATCAGTGATATTTGAAGGATTGTGGAAAAGGAGAGAGATGCTGCAGGATTTTATTTTTAAAAGGGGGGGAAATTCATCTACAAACCATAGACCAATGTACTTAATTTCAATTTTTGGCAAATTTCTAGATTAGATCATTAAAGACATAAACACCTAAAAAGGGAAGTGGTGATTACAAGGTCTTGAATAGGTCATTTTGGACTCACCTTATTTTCTTTTTTTTTTTTTTGGACATGGTTTACTGAATATCAAAGAAACAGAGTAAATAGAGTTTACTTTTATTTAATAAAGTCACTTTATCAAGGTATGGAGAGCTGTGGATTAACTGATAATACAATTAAATGGATTTGGACCTGGTTGAATGGCCAAACTCAAAGTAAATGTATAATATATTCAATGTTATGATGAAATGATTGCTGAATTTGTAGATGATTCAAAGAAGGGAGGAAGAAATAACCCTAAGGATGAGTGTCAGGATCCAAAATTATCTTGATAAGACAACTACTCTAGAACAATGTACTAAATCTAATAAGATAAAATTAAAATAAGTATTGTAAAACTTTTTATTTGGGTTTCAAAGAAATCTATCACAAAAGTACAAGATGAGGAAAGGCATTATTAGAAAGCAATATTTCTGATAAAATATCTAGGGGTTTTAGTGGACAAGTTCAACATGAGTCAGCAGAGTGATAGGGCAGTCAAAAAAACTAATAAAAATTTGGGCTTCATTTAGAGAAGCAAAACTTTCTGGAATAAGTAATAGTTAGCCCCTCTGTATTTTGCTCTGGTTTCATTTCTGGATGCCACAGTTTAGGAAGTATATCAGTAAGCTAGAGAGCATACAGAGAAGTGAACAAGATGATGAAAAGATTTCAATCAATCTTATATGATTATGAGTAAAATCCATGGTTCTAAGTTTATTTGTCTCTTCATTGGTGGAGACTGATTATTCAATGATCTTTGCCTATGTGAAGGAACAGAATTGACAGGACCTTAGGGAAAAAAAGATACTACTAGTCTTCAGACTTCCATGTTTAGGAGAGAAGACAAATGATTTTGATCTTTCTTCAGGTCCCTAAAGGGAGAGAAAGAAACTGAGAATAAGCTGACATATAAAGAAGTCAACACCTCAACCATAAATATTTAGGTAGGTGGAGTAGAATACTAGCTCTAGGTGAAAGGTCTTAATTAAAATTTTTTTTAAAAAAATACAATTTGGAAAAAGCATAAAACCTAAAGATAACCTAGGGAAAAAAGTAGTGAACTTTGGTACTTCATTTTTCCTACCTACCAATGGAAACTTACTAGTTAAGCACTAGATGTCATTTGAATGCCAGATGGAAAGCAAAATTGGCAGCCTCATGGTGTAACCACCAATATGCTGAACTTTACTTCATTAAAGTTTATAGAGTGCTTAGAGATCCTGGATGAAAAGAGTTAAAGAGGTGCAAAAGGTATTTTTTTAAACCCCTATTACTAATTCACCACTGTGGGACTGCTCACAAAGAATTGGGTATTTTTTTTAATGCCTCATATTTTTAAGGCACCATTTTAGACTCTGCTGCTTGCTTTGGAAGACTAACCCAGAGTTTAATAAATGTTTCTTTTGGGAAATCTTCCTTGATTTTCAGACGAAATTGTACTTTTCTTTGTTCTACACTGTGCAGACATTTCCCTCCCTCTCTTCCATTTCTCCACTCCCTTAGATTGCCTTGAAGACTCCTCTCCTTGAAGAGCAACATACATTGAATACTTAAGAGACAATAAGGCTTCCTTTTCTTCATCCAGCTCTACACACCTAATTCTTTTAATCCTTTTTTCATAAGCTAGTCCCCACAGTCCCTTAATCATTTTGTTGCCTTGCTCACAATTCCCAATGCACAGAACTCTAGTATGTTGTGGTTATCCTGAATCCACAAAGCTAGAGTAAGCTGTGGTTTTTCCTCAAAGCTAGAATAATATGGTATTTTCATTCTAACAAATCCCAGGGAGAGTTGTTTCTATAATAGGACTGCTTTGCTAATTTAATGTTATCCAATATTATTAATTATTTAAGTCAATGAGCATAGCTTGCACTTATTCCTAAACAGAATGTTAGCTCTCATTACACCAGACTACATCTTTGTTCTCCCTTGCCCTACCAATCCCCCAAGAAAAATACAGTGTCAGAAAAGTGGAAACAGTCCCATGCAACACTACTGCAAAATAAGTATATGCTTGTATTAGGCATAATTAGCCATTCCCCCACACCCTAAATCTAACTAAGTAGCTTTCCTCTTCTGTACCTCATTTCGAATTTACATGGACAGTTGTAGGTATGCCTTCTTTGACTCAGTGAGGATGAGTCTTCTTCACCAGTCATTTTCTAGCTTCCCACATAATCATTCCAGGGTCACACTAACCAAGATAGCTTCATTTGTCCCTTGTACTTTAATTTATGGTAGGGTAAACCCACTTTAACTTATTATTAGGAAGGGACTAACCCCAACTCAAAGGATAAGTAGTAGAGGAGTTATTATACCCATTTTACAGGAAAGTAAGATTCTGAGAAGTTATGACTCTGACCCTGTAGCAACTAAAAACTTGAGGAATGATTTTAATTCAAGTTTCCTAACTTCATTGCTCTATAATACTGGTTAATATAATTGCACAAAAGGATAGTCATTCCTTAATACAATTAATAGGTTGACACCAACTCATTAATGGATTCTTTGAGCTGTCATTCATCTATTTGCAAGTATACCAAACTGTATTATCATTCATGCCACATTTGTCTCACACATAAGAGCATCATAAGAGACCAATTTAGGTTAAGGGGAGCAAAATGCAAAGTACAAAAGACACTAATAAACATGGTGTGTGCAGAGAAAGGCTAAGAAACTGGCTGATCTTAAATGGAGAGTAGGGATTGATAAATGAAAGGAGTTAAGTTTGGATAGTTTGAGGCAGGTGGGGAAGAGAGTAGAAGTTATAGAAAAGAAAGATTATTAATACAAAGATGAGAAATTTTGACCCAATTTTACAAGAAAGATGGAATTAATGAAAATTATTGTCGAGGGGAGTGACATAAATTCCCTATGTAGGAACCTTATTCTGGTAGTGATGAGAAAAATGAAGTAGAGGGAAAAAATTAGATTCTGAAGGAAGATAAGCTTGGAGGAATCCAAGGAAGAGATGAGAGCCTAAAGCTTAGTGACATTGGCTATGGGGAGTAAGAGACAAATTCATGAAATATTTAAAAGATTTAATAAGATTTGATAACAGGCTCTATCTAATGATAGAGGGGAAAACTGAAAATGACTCCCAGATTTCAAATATATTTAATTAAGGAAATGAAAATGCCATTGCCAGAAAAATTAGAAAGGAAAAAAAGTCTTTGAAATTAAAATGCTGGGCAGCTAGGTAGCACGGTGGATAGAGCATCAGCCCTGGAGTCAGGAGTACCTGGGTTCAAATCCGGTCTCAGACACCTAGCTGTGTGGCCTTGGGTGCTTGCCACTTAACCCCATCTGCCTTGCAAAAAAAAAAAATGAAAATGCTGACTACCATCTCTCTCGATGGATTTAATGATACTGATTCCAATTCAATTTCAGTAGTGTTCCATTCAATATTTGAATATTTTATATATTGTCATCCAGAAGAGAGATTAATATGTATGACTTCAAAGAACAAAATTAATAACAATGAATAGAAATTATAAGGAAGTAGATTCTGACAAACTATGAGGAAGTGCTTTCTAACAATTATCAGTAAACAAAAAAGAAGCCTTCCATTAGTGAAACTGTTCAAAATGAGTCCTTGTGGGCAATGATGTAGAGATTATTCTTGCATCAGGCATGGACTTAAGACTAGATGAGCTCTACAGTCCCTTTCAATTCTCCCATTTTATAACTCAGTGACTAAAAAAATGAACTTAATGAGGTCCTGAGGAGGAATTAATGAAATTCCAGCTCTCAAATAAATAAAGTATACTTGACCTATTGCTTTGTTTCATGAGAACCTGTGCTTGGATAACTGGGAAGGAAAGGGTCTCTTGTGTAGTACACCACTTGTGGATCTTCTGTTGAGACTACTTTCTTACTACTCTTTTATTTGCATATTTACATTCTTTTTATTAAATAAAATTCTCACAGGCTTCATGATTTTTGAATGCCATTTTGAAAGATGCTGTCCTCACAATGAACCCAATCAGTAAGTTCTTCAAGAGAGACTCATTAAAAAAATAAAATGGAAAAAAAAACAATCCGGGACTGTAATTAGAAATCAAGAGAAATCCACATATCCTTCATGTCTCTGTCCAGGCTACTGCCTTAGAAATATTGCTCTGAATATTGTAATGGAGAGATTCAAAATGATGTTTGTACATGCCCAACCTATAAATCATTCAAGGTATAGTTTAGAAATGAATGGGTGGGGGAAGGGGAAGATAGGGTGATGATATACCAACTCAGAGGCAACTCACCTAATGGAAGTCATGGCAGTGCTACTGGGAGCCATTGGGATGGCATCGTTGTCCATCTGTACAGAATGTGGACTTGTTTGAATTTTCTGAAGTTATTATCTCATTCATAAGGTACAAAGAGATTTTATCATACAAACTGGTGGTCCTATTAGTACTGGCTGTGGAAGAGAATGAATAATTGTATTATGATCAAGAAAGATTTCTTAAGGGAGAAAAAAATGTCAAAAACTAAGCACTAGAAAAAGGGCTCAGTTATTGTGGTGAATAATGGCAGTGATTACTATGGATCTCAATTTCTTATTACCACAAAAGAAAATCTAGATTACCTTGATGATGTCTGGTAAAGTAGCAGAAAGAATGGATATAATCAAGAAAATCAATGAGATTTTTGTTGATAAAAACTTTGTACCTTAAGATCCATTTGATGACCCAGCTGACTTACCAATTTTTGATTAATCACCACAATCAACCAAGGAACAAGTAGATAATAGTCAGACAGGAGCAAATGAAGAAGTAGATGATTTCAAAAGGAAGATCAGCCAATGGAATTGAAGAAATAAGGGCTGAGGTTGTTCTTTATGAAATGGTGGGAGATTTACCTAATGTAGATATTAAACTTCCAAAAAAATGTCCTATTTATGTGCAAATTGAATTCAATGACTACAGATGAAGATCTGGAAATAATATTTTCAAGATTTGAGCCCATAAAAATCTATAAAGTTATTCATGTCTGGAGTAGAGAAGAGGCCCTTTCTTGTTTATTTATTGAATTTGAAAAGAAAGATCATGAAAAAATCCTTTTCCAAAATGGAGAATATGCTTACACATGATAGATGAATATATATATATAGATTTTAGTCAGTCTGTTACAAAAGTTAAAGGGAGAGGGAAAGGTAGAAAATAAACCAAATATGATTTCAAATAATATGAAAAGGACAAGGAAAAAATATTCTAAATTTTCTCTCAAAGATAAAGTAAAAACCCAAACAGGATACAAAACATGATCTTGAGCTGGACAAAAAGAAGATTCCAACTTATAAATTTTCTCTAGTGTGACTTATACTGATCAAGAACTTGTACAGATCCAATCAAAACAAAGATCACTTAAATCTTTTAAAGTAAATTTTCAATTGATACAAACTATACAGGACAGTGAAAGACTTAAAAAATAATTTTTTTTTTTAGTTTTCAAAAGAAAAACTGAAAGGGAATTTATCTTCTACCCCCACACAGGGGATTTTTACATTTTAAAAATGAAGAAATTGAGATTTCAATCAGAGGGAAACATGATTAATTCAGCATCTGAGGAATCACAAAGTTAGAATATATGCTTTTTGGGATTAGGATCATCATTATATGAATGAAAAACCTGAAGTTAAGTGGACAAATCTCTTTCTCCTACTCCACCAAATGCTACTGCCTTCCCTCTGAGATTACCTTCATTTACTCTGTAAAGCTCTTGTAAATACCTGTTCTCATACTGTCTTCTCTGTTAGAATGTGAGCTCCTGGAGGGCTTGTTTTTGCCTCTCTTTGTATCCCTAAATTCTTAGTATGGCATCTTCTTAAATTCCAAAGAACCCATGATGAAAAATGTTATCCACCTACAAACACAGAACTGCTGAACTCTGAATACACATTAAAGCATATATTGGGGGGGGGGGGTTGGCAAGACAATGGGGTTAAGTGACTTTCCCAAGGTCACACAGCTAGGCAATTATTAAGCATCTAAGGTCAAATTTGAACTCAGGCCCTCCTGACACCAGGGTCAGTGCTCTATTCACTATACCACCTAGTTGTCCCCATAGCATACTTTTTTTTAAAGATTTTTTTTTGTTTTATGTGTATACATATTCTCCTTTGCAGCATAACTGACATGGAAATGTCTTACATGATGACACAAGGATAATTCATATAGGGCTTGCCTTTTCAATAGGTGGGGCAGGAGTGGGAGAGATGAAAAGAATTTGGAATCCAAAATTTTCAAAAATGTTTGTTTTTTACATGTAATTAGGAAGCATTTAACAAAATGAACATATAATTTTTTAAATGCTTGTTGAGTAACTGAATGAATCTTGCACTTCTTAAATCATATAATGCCCATAGATAGACCTGTGTTCAACAACTGGACATTGGAGTCCAGGGATGGCCTGAACTTGAAATTCACTTAGCTCAGGAAAAATTAGTAGGAGGAGGAAAGAGAAAATGAATAACTATGTAAAAAAAAATATGAAATGGTAGGTGGTACAGTGGATAGAAAGGCAGTTAGGTGGTTCAGTGCCAGGCCTGCAATCAGGAAGGTTGAGTTCAAATCTGGTCTCAGATACTAATTAGCTCCATGACCTTGGGCAAGTCATTTAACCCTGTTTGCCTCAGATATTCATCTGTAAAATGATCTAGAGAAGAAAATGGCAAAACATGCCACTTTGCCAAGAAACTCCCTATTGGGGTCATGAAGAGTTGAACATGACTAGACAATGATAACATAGTGGACAGAGTTCTGGACTTGACATCAGGAAGACCTGAATTCAAATGTTGCATCAGGATAACCTGAATTCAAATCTTTCAACAGGAAGACCTGAATTCAAATCTCAGCCTCTTACTTGTGTGTCCCTGAGCAAGTCTTTTAACTTCTGAATGTCTCAGTTTCCTCATCTGTAAAATGAAGGTAATAATAACACCTACCTCCCCTCCCAAGGTTGCTGTGAGGACAGATAAAATAATATTTGTAAAGAACTTATCACATCATAGGTGATTAATAAATGCTTATTTTTCCATCCCCTCGTATGAATTCAAGGACCCCAGAGTATTTCTTTCTGAAGAGACAAGAATTTTAACTGGTGAGATAGAATACAGTGAAGTTTTGTTTTTGGGGGGAGGAAGGGGGCAGAAAGGAGGTAGCTTGTTTATTTCAAAAATATGTACAATGAAAAAATAACTACCAAGAGGTCACTATCCCTTTCATGAACTTTGGTACATCCACAATGGGACTGCTGTGAGGTGTAATAAACATTGTAAAGCAGTTTTTGGCAAAGGCTTCGTCCTGTCCTGCTGTGTATCTAAAAGGTCAGTCTTACAAATCGACAATAATTAAGCACAACTCCACACCACCAGGGCATTGCCAGGCCCTGTGCAATTTGTGAGGTCTGTGCACCTGCATCCTCTGGCATCAGGGACAGAAGGGGACTGGAAGAACCTGTCCCTGTAACCAAGAAGAGCGGAAGGAGGGAAATGGTGATAAAGCCGGTTGGTTGGTGCCCAGGAAAGAAAACATCTCCTCATGGGGAAAAAATGTTTCCATCTGAAAGATAAAAATAATTATTATTAGCAAAGAATGAAATAATTAGTCTGGAAGCAGAAAGCCAAGCTAAGGATGGAATATGTGTCTCATGGAACAATCAGATCTGGGCACCAATCTGGGGAAGGGATTGGATGGATGGAAGTTGTAGAGGTCGAGGTGGAAAGGGAAAAAAAAAAGGTCTTTGAAAGTCATCAGCTGGTTACACAGCTGTGGTTGAAGAAGACAAACTCAATCTGGGGCAGTCCTGGCAAAGGTAATTGAATGAGAAGTCAGAGATGAGATCCTATTACTTTTCAGAGTTCTTATTAGACTGTTCTGTGGAAAACTCTTTTCTGTCCCCATGACCTATCACAGGAAGCACCCTGTATTGATTAGGATGAATAGGAGAGCCACCAAACTAGCCCAGTTTCAAGAAATGAAAGAGGGGACAGATTCTCATGAAAACTAGAGAAACGTGAGATCACAGAATTTTTCTCAAATGAAGAAAATGAGACCAATAAAATGAAGAGAAAAGTTTACTCTTTTTCTCCAACATTGGTTCAGAAACTGGGGAATGCCATATAAAAATGAGGAAGCCAGGAATGAGTGAGGAATCCCGACAGAACTCATGCATGTTAGAACATATGGAATAAGTTACTGAGAAAAGTAGCTGTAACTAAGGGTTTATAAGAGCTGAAGGGGGGTAGTTATGCTTCTTTTAGAGACAGGAGATTGAGGGTGTGGTGAAAAAAATAGCAAACCAGGATTAGGATAAAGCAAAACAGAGGAAAAATGTTGGGCTAGATGAACTTTCACCTACCCTAAAGTGATTTATGTACTTCTGAATGGTGAAGCTGGACTTCATTCCAAGGGATAAAGGTGAAGTGTGAACCTGCACAAATCTAACTTTTCTTTAAGAATTCTGTGAGCCATTTAACAGGGCTACCATCAGGGACTGATCGATCAATCAGTCAACAAGCATTTATTAGTCATCACAGACATATCAGGTACTTTTCTAGCTGCTAAGGATACGAAGAAGACAAAAATTAAACAGTTTGACCTCAAGGAGTGGCAGCTTATTTTTTGAAATCAGTTTACTTAGTTTAAGGGAAATTTTATCAGTTTGAAAACTCAGTGTACAAATTCCCTCTGCTGATGCAGATTAACAGTCTTCTATGAGTTGTGAACATACAGAGTTTACATGGTACCCTAAGAAGGGAAGTGATTTATCCAGGGTTGCTCAAGGAGCAGGTATTCAAAATCAAGTCTTATGGCTCACTCTTTCCACTCTTCCAATAGAAGACTAATTTATCTGATGTTTTATCATGTTGGCTAGTTGTCACCTAGGAAGACAAGCTCCTAAGAGAACAAAATAAAAGAACAGATAAGTTTAAAGGAAAAGTAATTTGGAGAGGTAGACAGAGTACATGATGAGAATAAGAGATGAGAGGGAGGAAGAGGAAAGAGACACAGATAATCATCAAAAAGGGAAACATAAGTAATCTTTTATGACACACAAGGACCAATCCAGCCTGAATCCTAATTCTGTCACTAACTTAAGAGAGGATAACTTTAGAAAAACCTTTACTCAATAAGAGCTTCAATTATTCTGCTATGAGACTAGCATTGGTCTTCTTTTCTTATTGTAAAGCTCCATTTTCTACATCCACCAGACAGAGACTGTGTCCAATTTTTGAGTTTTGTACTGCACAACACCTAGTGTATTATCAACACCCAATAAATGCTAACTAATGTTGTGTTAGGCAATAAATTGCCAGCAGATGTTTATATAGCTTTGGGATCTTCATATGAAACTGCCTGCACAAAATGGTAGTTTAATTATTACATCATACATCTCGGTAATAGAGAGCGTCTGCCTGTCTTGGGGCTGAAGACTTACATTTGACTTGTTGCTGTAGTGTATGAGTAAATGTTCAAGGCAAAGTCCCCAAGGGCCAGTATTGGGGAGAGCCAACAATCAGCTTCTCGTGACCATCTTGAATTGTTTTGTTCAAAGGCAAACTCTAATATCCAAACGCCCTAAAGAAGATGTAAGATGTCAAGCAAGAAAAATAGAGGCCTCCAGCTGAAATGAAGCTTTAGAATGAGACAAATATCCATGGCAGCTGCAGAAAGACAGCTAAGTCAGAAGACACAATGGCCTGGTTGTCCAGCAAAATCAAAGTCAATTAGCCTAATTCACTCCTTTGCATGGTAAAATTGTTAATTGTTAACATTTCATATTTTGAGAAGGGAAGAATTCCTTTAGATCCCTACTGAATTTTTCACACATTAGAAGTAGTAAAACTCAATTAGATTTGCATGAAGAATAGAAATGGGAGGGGGGGAAGTACTTTCCTATAGTGAAGAAGAAACAGAAGAATAATCTAGAAACTAGCTCCCCCTCCCCACCCTGCTGCTAAGGACTATAACCACCAAGGACTATCCAGCCCAATTTGAGAATTTTCTCTTAGGTTTCTCGCCTTAGAATGCTTCTTGCTCCATAAATGGATTACACAATATGTTTATGCCAGACTGCTCTTTTCTTCCACCACATGATAAGAATTCTGGCTAAATATTGCCAAGAAATGACACCAATAGAATTAGACAGGTCACAAAAAGCTATAGTTCTGGGAAATGATTATGAATATCATTACTATTATAATAAAAATAGGATTTTAGAGTTTGAATGGTTCTTTGAAGTCATTTAGTCCAATGCCTTCATTTATAAATGAAGTGAGGGATGGAGAGTTCAAGAAGCTGGTCCCTACCTCCTACACACTCTGAAGTGATCTTGCTCTCTTACTTTATCTTACTTTCACCAGAGATTATCTTGATTCTAATTTTGAATATCTCATATGTACATATAGTTGTTTGCTTATTGTCTCCTCCATTAGAATTAGAGCACGGTGCTTTTGCTTTACATTTATCCTTTGCATTAATTACCACAGCATAATAGCAGGTGCTTAGTAAATAAACAGCATTAAATAGCAAAACCAAGATTAAAAACCCAGGTCCTCTGATTCCATATCAAACACTCTTTTTGTGATATCACAGGATCATTTTGCACAATGAGCAAACTGAAGTCCAGGATGTCAAGTGATTTGCCTAAAGTCACACATATTATCAGTGTCAAAATCAGGATTTGAACTCAAGATCTTAAACACCAGAGTCAATCCTTTTTCCTCTTTACCATATTGGGCTTTGCCACAAGCAATTGGAAGGTTTCTTCGTGTTAAAATAAAAAACAAACATGAAACGAAAGAACGATCTTGTTCATTTGATTTCTATGTATATTCAAAGTAAAATGACTGTTTCTAACCTCGGGGAGGCTAGGTGGGGCAGTGGATAGAGCACATGCCCTAGATTCAGGAGTACCTGAGTTCAAATCTGACCTCAGACACTTGATAATTACCTAGCTGTGTGGCTTTGGGCAAGCCACTTAATCCCATTGCCTTGCAAAAACAAAAAAAAAAAAAAACCCTTCATATATATATATATATATATATATATATATATATATATATATATATATATATGTTATGTATATGCTATAATGGTATGAGAATACAATTATAAATTAGAAGTCCTCAGGGAATTTATAATCTATTAGCAAATGACTATATTAAAATAACATATAACAAGAGTCATACAAAGTTATAAGATTTCATAAAAGAGGTCATATCTGACTTGAGAAATGAAAAAAGTCATCAGAGAAATGAGTATAAATTAATCAAGCCTTAAAAGTTAAGTAGGACAACAAACAGATTTGGAGTAAAAAAGCTAGCAGAGACTGGGATTATAGCTAAAAATGCTAAATTTAATCACTGAAATTTGGTTTACACCAAAATGGAAAGTCTGGAATTTTGCTTCAAATAATCAACTACAAGATATAAATAAAGACTTAGAAAGCAGTTGATGTAAAAACAACAATAACAACCTGAGTTCTACAGACCTGAAAACTCAAGTGTGTTAGTAATCTGATGTAGCTGGTCAAAGAGCATTGTACAGACTATTGTCCTCAGTAAGGAGGGGACTGAGGAGCAGGGAATAATCTCTGACCTAATCAGACTATATCTGGCATGTTATCTCATTCTTTTGTTTTTTGTTTTTGTTTTTTTTTAGGATTTTGCAAGGCAATGGGGTTAAGTGGCTTGCCCAAGGCCACACAGCTAAGTAATTATTAAGTGTCTGAGACTGGATTTGAACCCAGGTACTACTGATTCCAAGGTCGGTGCTTTATCCACTACGCCACCTAGCCGCCCCATTGTTATCTCATTCTGAGAATCACATTTTAGAAGACGTTTGACAAACTGGAGCCTCCCCAGTGGGAGCACACACAGAGGAGTGTTAAGAGACTTAAAATTAAGCCATAAGAAGACTAACTAAACTAGAAATATTTAGCCTGGAGAAAGGAAGATTTAGAGGGACATGATATAAGTATCAAATATTTAAAGGGTTGTTGTGTAGGAGAGGATTTAGATGATCAGTGGATAGAATAGGAAATTCTTTTTTTTCTTTTTTTTTTTTTTTTAGGATTTTGCAAGGCAAATGGAGTTAAGTAGCTTGCTAAAGGCCACACAGCTAGGTAATTATTAAGTGTCTGAGGCCACATTTGAACTCAGGTACTCCGGACTCCAGAGCCAGTGCTCTATCCACTATGTCACCTAAGCCCCCCCAGGAAGACAAATTCTAACTAATTAGAGGGATCCCCCCAAAATAGAAAAGGACAGTGCTGGGGAAAGTGAAAGGTAGAAGGAGGAAAAGTGAAGGGAAAAGTGACTTCCCACAATTAGAGTTTTTCATCACACTTTAGATGACCATTTATAGGAATTCTAAAGAAAAAAATTCGTGATTTTTTAGGAGTTAAACTAGATAACCTCTGAAATCCCTTTTCATTCTAAAAATAACAGGAGATAAGGTTGGGGAGATAACATTGAAAAAATACATAACCCAGACTGCTTTAGTCTTGAATTTTGGTCTAAAGAATTTTGACTTTACTCAGCCAGCACTAGGGAGCCAATGAAAGGTTTTAGAAATTAAACAGAAAGAATAACAGTGCCTTAAGAAGATTGACATGGCTGCAACCTATAGAAGAAATTACAAGATAAAAGAAACTGGGCACTAAAAGACTAGTAAACTTCGAGGAGTAATCCAGTTATGGGTCATTAAAGGCCTGAATTAAAGAGGTGACCACAGGAAGATTGAATAAAATGGATTCTTCTTAATCCACAATTTAGCACCCACTCATCACCACATATGGTCTCAGGCCAACTCTCAAAAAGTCACAGATTTCAGTGCAATGTCAGTCCCTTATTACTCATGAAACAGGTAACATGGCACTTTCCTAATATTCTAATGTTTATATCCTTTTTTAATGCTTTAATTAGTGCATTCATATACCATATGAGTTAAAGAGTACAAGTATTATTTCCATTTTATATATATGAGGAACTAAGGCTCAAAGAAATGACTTGCTCACAGTCATACAAATAGTTAAGTGTAGGAACTAAGATTAAAACCCAGTTCTGCTGACTGAGTCCACTGTTCTTTCCATACATTATGGAGTACTTATGGAAAGGCATGAACAAAAATTACACAGGAAAAGAGGGTGTGGACTCTTAGCATGAGGTTCACAGATCCATGTTAGTAGAAATAACACCGCTTTTTTTTTTAGTAATTCATCTGTCATATAGTACAGTCATTTGACTCTGGAAAGATAACATGCTTCCTCTGAGAGAGTATGAAAACAGACTTCTCAAGTGTGTGTATGTTTTTACTTTTACTTTACTTTTTTTTTAACTACTATATTCTTTTTACTTTTTTTATATTTTACTGATGCTCTATTTTTTTACAAGTCACTTTCTTCAGACTTCTCATATATGATCCTCCTTTGTAACATGTCAATAGAAACAAATCAATATATTGGTAACACCTAAAAATGTATGCCTCATGCCTTCTATCTACTTTACCTACATCTTTTTGCTAAGAAATGTCATACTTCATCATCAGTCTTCTAAAATTATTAATCAGAGTTCTGAAGTCTTTCAATGTTATTCAGTCTTTCCTTACATTAATTGAAACATTATATAAGTTGTTCTTTTAGCTCTATTTCATTTATTCTACATCTATTCAAACAAATCTTCCCAGGTTTCTCTAAATTCTTCATAGTTTTCATTTCCTATAGTATGGCAATACTTCATTATATTCACATACCACAATTTTTCACCAGTTGATGGACACCTAATTGGTTTTCCATTCTCTGCTACCCAGAAAGTATTGATATTATTGTTGGTTGGGTAGGTGGGTGGGGTGGTGGATTGATTGGTTGGTTGATTGTCTGGTACTTGTCCTCTATTATGGAAGATCAAAATGACATCACTATGCTAGAGACAAGTTACAGTGTGTCTGACTCAGAACAATCAGACCAATATGATGTCAAAATGCTCTACCACAGGTTGGGCACAATAATTACCAAGTGAATACTTGGGGTGGGTACTCTAAATCTACATATCTCATGTTTCTTTTTAACTACTTCAATTCTACCTTGCTTAGAAAGCAATCCAACATTCATTGATATATTTTCTTATACATGAGACCTTCCTTTTCCTCTGTCTATAACCAAGTTAGAGCATATACCCTAATAAGCCATCAATGAAAAGTTGAATTCACTGAAGGTGAATCAAAGAGTAGGTAAAGTTTAGTGCCTTTTGAGGGCATAATTCAAATGGTTCCCAAAATGTTTGGGCTAATTCATAGTCTCACTAACTAGAGTATTCTTGCCCTGATTCATGGGTGATCATGGTGGCACAATGATTGGCGTGATTAAAAATTGTACAAGGTTCCCTTGATTAGTTACTACAGCCAATCAATCAGTGAAAACACAAAGATAATTATCTGCATATTTTATTTACCCTTAGAGCAGAGACTCATAAATGAAAAGGCAGAGCGCAGAGTATCTGCTTCAGCAACCTTATAAAGAATGTGAATGCATAAGATGCAGAGAAAAGAGGAATTTTACAGAAAGCAGGAGAGGAAGATAAGGACATACACAACTGAAAACAAGTAACAGAAGGAGCAAGATATGGACATCTACCAACTAGTCAAAGCAGGAGCTATGGTTTCTTTCCCAGTCTTTATTCTGCAAGTGTTGTGACCTTTGAGTTTCCAGGAATAATTTCTGGAAGTTCAAAATAGAGACTGGGGCAGGGTCCTTTTTTTTTTACCATAGTAATGGCAAGAAGTTTGAACCAGAATTCCTTTTCTACCAGGCTTTCTCTTAATATATGCAGCAAGAGACCTGAGTCAGAAAAACATCTTGCCACAATTGAGTGTTGTGTTTGGAGTCAGGAAGATGAGTTCAAATCTAGCCTCAGACATTTACAAGCTGTGTGATCTTAGGCTAGTCACTTAAACTCTGTTTACCTCATTTTCCTCAATTGTAAAATGGGATTAATAGTAGCACCTACCTCCCAGAGATGTTGTGAGGATCAAATGATATGACATCTGTAAGGCACTTACAGTAACAGGCATTGTATTCTATTATTATTATTAAAAATTTAATTGGCAAGCCAGGGGATAGAAAGTACTCATGATTCAATTCTACGTTATTAGCATTTTATTCATCATTTCCTTAAGTCTAGACAATTTACAAAACAATTGTTAATGCTCACATTAAAAATTTAGCCCTCTGATCATGAGAGGAAAACTGGTTGACTGGCTTGAGCTGGCTTGAGTACACACCACTGTGCTGCCTCTATGCCTGTTAAGAGATTTTTGGCTCCTTTCTCATCAGGAGGCTGCCAACTTCCATATCTTGCTATTATTGTGCTGGACTCAATTCAAATCTGCTGCCTTATTTTATGTTAATTTGCCCAGAATTGTGAGTTGGCATAGGAAACTGGTGAAAAAAATCTTTCTACCACCTGTTTTGCAACTTACCTAGTCTTAGGCAACTTACTGGGGCACTACAAGTTAAATGATTGCTCAGGGTCTCACAGCCAATATGTATAAAACACAGATCTTGAATTCAGGTTTTCCTGTCTGTAAAGTCAGGTTTTTCCATTTTTTTCCCCACACTGACGCTCTCCTGCCTAATTTTACACAAAATTTCCTGTGCAGGACTTTACAATAGTCCAGCTCTCCAGAGGAAAGGGCAGGTTTTTTTCATTTAACTCATCAGTCAAGAGCATATTCATGATCTTGATGGGTAAAGTTGCCAGAAATGGGAATTACTGTATCTTACAACACTTTCCGCAGTGTTTTCACATATCTACTTCACTTGGTTTTCTATAACTTCATTTATCAGAAAAATAAGTAGATACAAGTGAAGTGAAGTGGCTTTAAAATTTGGTCATTCAGAGATTTTCATTGAAGGAGAATTTGTTGCATTGTTATGTCACCCATGTTTTGATCAGAAGTTCTTAAGGAAATGTATTGCACTATTGATTCACTGTGACAAAACAGGGATAGTTTTTTGTTTTGGAGTTGTTCCCCCCCCCAACATTTTGGATTTTTCTTTCACTTGCAAATCTGGTTCTCTCTGTGTTTGCTGGAAATTGTTAAGAAAGAATGGACTGATTTTTAAACACATGGGAAATTTTGATAAATACAAAATACTAAAAACTGGCAAAAGTATTATAAACATACACTGATGAACTCTGACCTGGAAAGATTCCCGAAGAAAAAGAATTTAGGAATAAAGGTGTCTTGTTAAGTAGTTCTATCACCTGCCAAAAATTTATCAGTAGTTAGAATAACTGACCACATTTTAAAGTTATGTTTTCTATATATATGGAAGAGGAGTGTAATCACAATAAAATAATAATGTCATATAAAATTAAAAATTGTTTGCTAGTATACCAATGAACCTTACATTATCTTCAAGATCATGATCTTACCTAGTCCAGGTAGATATCAATTTCAGAGAAAAATAAAAGGTAGAAAGAAGTCTAGGAGGAAAAAAAAAACCGCCATTACTGAACCTATTTATTGATTGAATTTTTCCCTCCTCCAAGAAATAAACATTCTCTTTCCCCCCTTCCTTTACTCACACTCATCCCCTCACTCTCCAGTTCCTTTCATTCTCTCCTGAAATTAACCCTACAATTAACCCTAAAGGGGAATAATTCTCCCAAAAGTAACAGTATATGTGACCACTGTCTTTGAAATTTTTCTTCTAGATTTGGAAAAGTTACAAAGTAGGGAGGTAGGATGGGGGGTGGGGAGTAAAAGTGTTGGTAGAGTTCTGAACAGGATATTTTGTGTGGAATTTTGCCATACTCTAGACAAACTATGCAGAAATAGCATTTTTCTTTTGCAGTCCAACACAATTGGAAACTTTAGGCAAGTGTGTTTTAGGAAGAATCAAAAAAAAGGAAGAATATATATTACAGATGTTTAAGTTTCCATCTCAGAAATCAGAGATCTGGATTCTCTTTAAAATGTAATGCCAGTGGCCCTATGCAAGAAAATTAGAAATTCAAAGAGTTTAGAATGGTTTCAAAGTACTCAAAAGTATTTAACTCATTTATTCCTTCATTCAGCTAACTATATTGCTTGTCTACCATATATGTTAGATGTTTTCAGATGATAGAAATATATAAATGATATTATCCTAATCCTCTAAGTTTATTTACCAGTAAGAGAGATGTTTACTACAAATAACCAAATACTAGTCAGTGTGATGTTATGATAAGACTCTGAGAATCAAATGTAGTAAATCCTACAATAGTTCGGGGAAGAAAGAAAAGAGATTTTTATTAGCATTAAACTACAGAGTTCAGAAACAGAAAGAACAAAAACCTTGTTACAGGCTAATAAAAATAGACAGGTGATTTTATGACCACTAGAAATCTTCACAGCTGAAATAACAAACAGAATGAAGAAATAAGATAAATTTCCTCCCAAAAAAGGAATAATCACTCTACTTTATACAGTCTTGTTGGGCTTAAAGTATTTGATTTCCCATGGGGATCCTGATTTAAAAATCTATCATAAGAAATACTGTTACAATGAAAATTCTGCATCACAAAAATATTTCCAAGTCACTCCTCTTCACTGGGTCTCAGTTCCCTCAACTGTAAAAGAAAAATTAAGACCAGATTTTCTCCAAGGCTTCTTCCAGCTGTAGGACTGCATGGACAGTCTAATGGTCATCATAGTGATAGAACTATTAACATATAGTATCAGTTTCTGAGTCTTACAAAGGGAACTTCCAAATAATTGTCTTGCATGATTTTGGTAACATGGGAGAGACCTTTAATAGATCAGGAAACCTGCATTTTAAAACCCCAAATAATTAACAGAGAATTTGCAGGTGAGGGGTGTTTGGTTTGTACCTTTTGACTTTAACTAGAACTTTATCTAGGATTGGGGCACCAAGAACATTCCCTTAAGGCACTGAAATTTGTAAAAATGCTAATAACACTTTTCAGTCTTTATTCAAGAGAAAAGCAACCGAGCCTAGTACTTAGGTAGCAAGAATCATGAGCAAAAACCAGGAAGCTTCTAAATAACATACTTCCTCCCCAAATTGGTCATTCCTCAGGTGAAATCCTCCCATATAAGTGCCATCTTGTTTCTTCATTACCCCACCATCAAGCAATGGTCCTTCAGCAGCAGCTTTCACAGAAGGCAATGTACCAAGATTTCCCTAAGAACTATCAGACTTTTTTCAGTTGAAATGTCCTATCCATACTATTTCCCTCCTTAAGAACCAGACCTGGCTCTACTTTTCTTGGCTCCATTTTTCTACAAGCATCCCAAAAGCTTAACAGAGTGCTGTTGGCTGCCCCTATCCTTGAAAATAAGGATTTTGTTTAATTTTTATTTGTATATTCCCAACACGTAGTATGGTAGTTGCCAAATCAAAGTCATACCAAATTGGCCTTCTTGCTAGTCCTCATATATGGTTATTACTCTGGTTGTTTCACAAGTTTGCAATGGACACCCTCCTTAGTTCCAGGTCACAAAATCCCTACTTTCCTTCAAAACACAGAACAATTGCCACCTTTCTTGATTTATCCCCTCTCAACCCTAGATACCTCCCCTCAGAATCACCTCATATTTAGTGAGAATCTTATATGTAGGCAGCAAGGTGGTCCAGAGTGCCATGTCTGAAGGTAGAAAGGCTCATCTTCATGAGTTCAAATCTGTCCTTAGACATTTTACGATGTGACCCTCGGAAAGTTGCTTAATGCTGTTTGCCTCCATTTCCTCATATATTAAATGGACTGGAGAAGGAATGGCAAAATACTTCAGTGTCTTTGCAAGAAAACTCCAAACAAGGTGAGGAAGAATCAATCAAAAGGACCAAATAACAACAAACTGAGTATGTACCTATTTATGTACATGGTGTCTTCTCAATCTAGATTCTAAGATCCCTGATGGCATGGTCTTTTTTTTTTTAATCTTTATGTGCTCACAAACTAACATAAATGCTTGATGACTAATTGGCTGACTATCTGACTGATGTTACAGATGGAGGATGAAGTAGGCCCAGAACTGAACAGGAAGAGATTATCTTGAATTGCTCTTGGGAATTTGCATGGTTCTTTTTTTTTTTTTGGTTTTTTTTGCAAGGCAATGGGGTTAAGTGGCTTGCCCAAGGCCACACCACTAGGTAATTATTAAATGTTTGTGACCAGATTTGAACCCAGGTACTCCTGACTCCAAGGCCAGTGCTTTATCCACTACGCCACCTAGCGGCCCCTGCATGGTTCTTTTAAATGACTTTTCCTTGAAACCAAAGTCCTACTGTGGTAAGAGGCAGTGTGGTGTTCATGCATAAAGGGCCAGTCATGGACTAAAGATAGGATGACTAGGAGTTGACTGTATGGCAAATTCCCTAATCTATCTGTTCTTCCAGGCAATTCTTTTTTTAAAAAAGTTGCAAAGCAACTGTTGATCTGCTTTGATGGAGTAAGTTCCTCAATAACTAATGACCTCAATGAGGTAAGAAGAATTGTTGCTGTTGTTCACCCTTAGTTTCAAAAGAGAACCAATGACATCACAAGGGTGATATCTTGATTTTTTCATGAACTGGATTTAAATGAGGCATAGCTGTACAAAGTTCAAAGGCTCATTCCCTCTTCCAGAGCTAACCAAATCCAGTGGCAAGACAAAGGTCAAGATGAGTAGCTATGGCCCAGGATACGGTGGCTGACCTAAGAGTCTCACAAAATATAAACAGAAAAATAAGTCTGTTCCTGCTTTCTGGGAGCTCACATTCTAATGGCCCTTGTGAATGTAATGACCTATTTTATACTGTGTCACAAAAAAATGATGAATGTGAAAAAGAGAAGCAAGGAGAAAGGTGTTTGAGCTGCTGAATAAGAAGCCTTTGAAAAGAAAGGTACTAGGGTAGTTAGGTGGTGAAGTGGATAGAGCATCAACCCTGGACTCAAGAGGACTGAAGTTCAAATCCAACCTCAGACATTTAATAATTACCTAGCTGTGTGACCTTGGACAAGTCATTTAACCCTGTTGCCTTGCAAAAAAAAGAGAGAAAAGTTAAGGTACACACTGACTCGAAAATGAAAACAAATGGAAAAAACCTCTGTTGGTTTGGACCTGAATAAGAGTTGTGAAAATGTACCTCCTTCCCTTCCTCTTATAAGAGTGGGATATCAGTGATGTAGAATATTGCATCCAAAAGTCATTGTACTTTAAACTATGAAAGCTTAAGACTGCACTAAGATTTTGGAGATACCCTATAATCATACTGCTTTGATGCATTGGTTAGTTTTGCTGAACTGCTTTTTCTTCCTCATTTTTTTTTATTCTTTGTTATGAAGGATGGCATGTTGGGAAAGGGAGGAGAAGAGTGTCATCAGAAATGAAAGAGAGAGGCAAAACAAAGTCCAATGTATTTGTAGTCAGGTCTTGAGTTCAATCAATCTGGGCATCAGTTTCCTCAACATTTTTTTTTTTGTTTCTTCAACTTTAAAAGAAGTTTGGATTGAATGATCTCTGAGATACCTTGTATGTCTAAACCTATGATCCTATGTTATAAAATTATAGACTCATAAAATTATATATTTTAATATAAACATACATATATAAATTTATGTGTATATACACAAAAATTAACATAATATATATGAGAGGTTACATATATATGCATATATATTTATACATAAATTTGTATATATAATATATATGAGGAGCTACATAGATAACCAAACATGGATGATAGATTTGTATATAAAGATTTTTATTTGAGGATTTATGTTAATATGTTTATAGATAAGTATATTAAAGTTTAATATGCATATTAAGATATCTATCTATATGATATGTATACAACAAAGATAGTAAAGGTGGGGGTCCTTAAGTGCCCTATTAGAGACACCGCTATGGCAGTGCTAGCTTTGGCATTGCTTTCTTTAAGAGATTGTTCCTTGTCTCTGGCACTGAACATTAGATACACTTGACAGAACCAGGCAAATGGAAGGGGAAAGAATCTATTTTGCAGTTAAGAAAAAGCTAGTGCTCAGATTTCCTAGGCCATTTGAAATTCTGCCAGAGGAGTCCTTGATGTCGGCCTTCTTAAGCATTCAGTGATGATGCAGCAAGTGGTCTTTCCACATGGGATGATGTATTTTCAAGACCAAAATTTCCTCAAGGTTTTCCAAGCCTTCAGGCTTCTGCTCCTTTTTCAAATTATCAAGATGATAGCATCCCAGGGAGACTGGTGATTAGTCTAAACTCTCCACAGCTGGGAGAGATGAAGGCACAGATTCCACTCAGATTCAGCCTCTTCTGGACTGAATTTACCTATGTGACACCAAGGAGGAGCAGAGGGACTACTTAAAAGGGCTGGCCCAGCATCAAGGCTATTCAGTTTCTTCCATCACATTGACTGTTGGGAGACCCAGGACTCTTCTGCTGGCCCCCTCCGATGTCACTGCAAGGGGCCAGGGGGGTAGATAGTTAGAAGGCCTGGGAATGGGGGGGGGGGGGAGCAGAGCTCAGCTGTGCAAACATAACTATTATGCTTCAAAGAGGACTTGTACCTGCTTATCTGTAGAACTAGGAGGAGGGCAGGAGGGCAGCCACCACAGCCTATGCAACCCTAGCCCTGCCAGGAGCCCGAGTCCCCAACCATCCGCCAAGGTTGGCTCCAGGAGACTTGCAGCCTATGGCCAGCTGGGCAAGGCCAGGTCCTCTCAGGTGGACCAACTGCTCCACCAGCAGCGCTCCCACTACCAGGAGACCCTGGTCTTCCTGCAAGACCACCAGCAACATCCTGTCCTGGAGGGAGTCATCCAACAGACAGAGAGGGATGATGGTTGCCAACCTGCACCTCTGCAGCCATCCCAGCCAGGAAAAGTGCTAATCCTTGGAGGTGGGGAGCAGAGCATCTTTTGGGAAGTGGTGAAGCCTCCCTCGTGGAGTCCATGGTCCAGTGTGAGACTGATGAAGATGCGATTCGGGTCTCTAGAAAATATTTTCTGGGCATGGCCAAGGGCTTCTCCAACCCAAAGCTGACCTACCACACTAGAGATAGATTTGAATTCATGCAGAACCAGGATGCCTTTGATACCATCATCATGTCCAAAGAGTCTTATTCCCAACCAAAGAAAGCCCTTCATGAAGGATGAAGGAATCCTCTGCTAACAGGGTGAGTGCCAATGGTTGCATCAGGACCTCATCAAGGAGTCTCTGTTCCCTGTTGTGGAAAAATGTCTATTATAACATCCCCACCTACCCTAGCAGCCAGATTGGCTTCATCTCTGCTGCAAGACTTCCAGGAGCAGGTACAGCCACTAACCCAAGAGCCAGGAGAGAAAATACTACAACTACACCTATCACTGACCTATGTGTTACTGCAGTGTGCCTGCAAAGCCCTGAACTATGTGTGAGGAGACCAGTATGCCCACCTTGGCCTTTCCCAGGAACTTGAAATCACAAGTTTCCATTCCAGAATGCCCCTCTTCTGGTGCTGAGGGCATTGACTGGCATTCGGCACCCCTTCACAACTGAGGACCTGCTTCTCTCCAACGACCCCCCTGTTGACCAAGTGTTACTGAACCCAAGACATGATGGAAGGGTTCCCATGCATGCTCTGCTGGGCTGATGGGGGGAAGAGTACAAGATGAAGATCTGTCAATCTGTCTCAGTCCAGTCTGGTCAATTAGTGTCTATTATCAATATATCTATTGATCATCTGTGTACAGAACAATCCTTCTCACTTCTAAGTGTCTTTGTAACTGAAAAAAAACACCACCTTGTAACAGAAGGGGCTTCTCCTGGGGCCATGCCTACACGGCAGCCCATGGGTTCCAGTTTCATGCCAGCCTCTTACTCATCAGCCACCATGATGGAAAGAAAGAAAGAAGAGGCCCAGGGCTTTCTGTCATTTAACCTGGAAAAGTCAGTCAGGTTTTTCTTTCTTAATTTAGCCTACCTACTCCCTAAAAATGTGTCCTTGGGTTATTAAGTAAATATAATAATAATATACAACCTGACCCTTCCTCATTTTTATTAATATGTCATCCACTAAAGATGTTTGGCTATGGGCCCACCCAGGTCATTTGACCTTCTGTGACTTTTGAAGACTAGGAAAGGGGATGTGTGAGGAGACAAGGAACTCACATCATTGTTTATACACTTTTATAAATATAGAGATAATAAATTATGTTTTGCACATTGGAACATCAAAGGAAAATGGGAATGATCTAACATAAAATGTTCTCTTAAGAAAAACAAAAATAAACTTACTGTGCCAAAAATGGCAAAGTAAGAAGGAACCCTCTGAAAGCCCTCCCAACATTCCCCTCCAAACAACTAGAAAACCATGTCAGAATTGATCTAGGAGCGGGGTGGGAGGGGCAGCTAAACAGCATAAGAAAAAAAGGACTCACCTCTCAGAGAGGGGAGAGGGGAGTAAGGCACAAGAGTAGCAGCAGCACTATCAACCACATTTGGTCTCACAACTGAGGGGCTTGCAGAAAGGCTTCAAGTTTGGGGCAACCCACCAGCAAGGTCCTATTCTCCTGCAAGCCAGTAGCCCCTTGGGCAAGTGAACAGTCTGTGCTTTACAAGTCCCCATTCTCAATACCAGCCACCAAGGAAACCTTGACCCGACTGCTGACCAGCAAGTAAAACCTGCCTCAGGGTCAGCGAACAGCACAACCCCTCCCAAGTGCCTACTTACAGAGAGACCTTGTTTCCATAGCAATACAGCTGCAAGGCCCTACCCCTGGTGCAGGCCAGTAGCCATGCCCACAGCAGCTCTCACACCCAGGGGAGGACCCACCCCAATACAAGCCATAAGGGAAGCCTGCCATCCAGAGAAAGCAAGCAATTAAGCCCAGTGAAACCAACAGTAAGATTCAAGAGCCTCATCACAAAAAGCTTGGGAAAATGCAAGACCAGAGCCCAACTCTCACATAAAAACACCAGGCAATCAGAAAAACACCAGAAAAAAATCAGCAAAAAAACAAAGAGAACTATATAGAAAGATACTAATGATAGGGAGGAACAAAGCATACACTTCGAAGAGGACAAAAGTATCAAAAGGGTTACATGTGAAGCTTCAAAGAAAAATGTAATTTGGTTTAAGGACCAAAAAGAATTCCTGGAAGAGCTTAAATCCTGAAAAATCATAGAAGAGATTAAAAAAAAAAGGTAATAAAACCATTCAACTAAAAAATGAAACTGGAATCAGATTGTATAAAAAAAATAGATAACCATTGGTTAATTTGGTTTAAAAAAAGGAATGAAAATAACCAAACTACTAGGATCAAAAATGAAAGGGGTGAATTCACCACTAACAAAGAAGAAATTAAGACAATTATTAGGAGCCATTTTGCCCAATTGTATGCAAATAAATTGACAACCTAAATAAAATGAATGAATAGCTATAAAATATAAATAACCCAGATTAACAGAATAAATGAAATAATTAAATAACCCAGTCTTAGAAAAAGAATTTGAACAAGCCACCAATGAACTTCCTAAGAAAAAATTCCCATAATCAAATGGATTCACAAGTGAATTCTACTAAACATTTAAAGAATAATTAATCCCAATACCATAAAAATGATTTGGAAAATTAATAGGAGTCCTACCAAATTGATTTTACAGCTCAAATATTGTGTTGATACTCAAACAGGAAAGAGCCAAAACAGAAAAAGAAAATTATGAACCAATTTCCCTAATGAATATCGATGCAAAAACTTTAAATATAATACTAGCAAAGAGATTACAGCATATAATCACAAGGGTCATACACTATGACCAGGTGGGGTTTATATTAGGAATGCAGAGATTATTTATTATTTGGAAAATTATCATTATTGACCACATAAATAGTAAAACCAACAAAAATCATACTATTATTTCAATAGATGCAGAACCAGATAAAAAGGAATATACATTTTTTTCTGTGGTACACTGCACCTGCATAAAAATTGACTACGAATTAGGGCATAAAAACCTCACAATCAAATGCAAAAAAATAAGAAATTTTAAATGCATCCTTTTCAGATCATGATTCAATAAAAATTATAAGTAATAAAGGGCCATGAAAAGATAAAAATGTTAGCTATAGCATTAAGAGAAGAAAAAAGAAATTAAAGGAATTAGAATAGGCAATGAGGAAACAAAATCATTCCTCATTGAGGATGATATGATATTACCTTAGAAAATCCTAGAGAATCAACTATCAAAATAAACTCACATAAATCAAGTATTTCTATATATTACCAACAAAGTCCAGTAGCAAGAGATAGAAAGAGAAATTCCATTTTAAAAAACTGTAGACAATATAACATACTTGGGGGTTGACCTGTCAAGACAAACCCAGAACAGCTATAAAACAACTATAAAACATTTTTCACATGAAATCTGATCTAAACATTTGAAAAACTATTAATTGCTCATGAGTAGACCAAGTTAATATAAGTAACAATTCTACTTAAATTAATCTATTTATTCAGTATCTTATGAATTAAACTATCAAAAAATATTTTATAGAGCTAGAAAAAAATAACAAAATTCATCTGGAAGAAAAAAGCTCAAGGATATCAAGGGAATTCATGGAAAAAAAATACAAAGACAGATGTACCAGATCTCAGACTGTATCATAAAGTGATAATTATCAAAAAAAAAAAATTTGTTCTTCTTAGAAATAGAGTGGTAGACCAATGTGAATACTAACAGAACCAATGTAAACACTAACAGAATACCTTCTGTAGGGGTGGGGGGGAGGGACGCAAGAAGGGGGGGGTTGTAAAACTCAAAAAAAATAAAAACTGTCTTAAAAAAAAAGAAATAGAGTGGTAGGGGGGCCAGTTAGGTGCTACAGTGGCTACAGCACAGACCAGGAGGATCTGAGTTCAAATCCAGCTCAGACACTTAAAACTTACTCTGCTGTGTGACCTTGGGCAAGTCACTTTAACCCCATTGTCTCACAAAATTTAAAAAAAAGGAAATAGAGTGGTAGATCAGTGGAGCAGAATAGATATAGTAATCTAGTATATGATAAACCCAAAGATCCAGGTTCTTGGAATAAAAACTCATTATTTGACTAGGCAGTTTTCAGACAAATCAAAGCTATACATAGTCATGAAAAAAATATACTAAATCACTACTAATGAAAGAAATGCACATTAAAACAACTCTAGGTATCACTTCACACCTATCAGATTGCCTAACATGGCAAAAAAAGAAAATGTTGGATGTTGGAGGGGATGTGGGAAAACTGGGACACTTCACTAGTGGTACATTTGTGAAATGAACCAATCATTCTGGAGAACAATTTGGAACTATGCCAAAAGAGCTATAAAACTGTGCCTACCCTTTGATCAGCAACACCACAGGTCTATATCCTGAAGACATCCCCCCCAAAAGGGAAAAAATATTTATAGCAGTTCTTTTTGTGGTGACTACAAAATGTAAATCAAAGGAATGCAAATCAATTCGGGAATAGCTAAACAAACTGTAGTATTTTTACTACATGGATTATTTTTGTACTATAAGAAATGACAAGCAGGATCATTTCAGAAAAACCTGAAAAGAATTACTTGAATTTTTGCATAGTGAAATAAATAGAACAAGGACAATGTTGTACAAAGTCACAGCAATATTGTTTGACGAAGAACTGTGAATGACTTAGCTGTTCTCAGCAGTACAATGAACCAAGACAATCCCAAAGACTAATGATGAAGCATATTATCTGCCTCCAGAGAAAGAATTAATATTGACTGAATATCAATATAAATATTTCCCTTTCTTCCATTTTTCTTTTATTTGAATACTCTTGTACAAAATGATTAATATGGAAATGTTTTACATAATTGCACATGTATAACCTACATCTGATTGCTTACCATCTCAGGAAAGGGGAAGGGAAGGAGGGAGGTATAGAATTTGAAACTCAAAAATTTAACTAAAAATTTTTTTAAAAATCGGGGGGGAAGAACCTAAAAAAGCAAAATCAATCAAATAAACAACAACTAAAAACTTAAATTGGTCTTACCAGGTTATTTGTGTGAACTGAAGGGGGAGACTGCAAAATCATTTTAATTCTTATATTATTGTTGAATAACTGTCCACTGCAAGTCCATGCTTATATTTGGATGTTTAATAGACTGTCATCTTGCAGTCTGTAAGATGACCCTACAGAACATATATAATGTATGGCCTTCCGAGTTCTCCAAACCCAACTGTACTCTTTCCTAAGCAAACTGGAAAAAGAAAATAGCAAAAGTCAAGAGACCTACTGAAAATCTGAATGTGTAAATGGATATCTCAAAGACCCCAAATCTGAGGGAATGAGCAAGTGGTTCTCCAAAGACATGCCATAAGTTTCATTAGGCATACTGCAAAATTTGGGGTGCAACACAATTGCTGAAACAAGGTACTGTATAAATGATTTTGTCTAATATAAATTTTACTTACTTGGCATATAAAGCTTAGTAAGTATTCACAAAGTAAACAGAGCTATCTGTTAGACCTAACACACTAACTCAAAAAAACTTCAGATGTTGAATTGGAAAAGAATGAAGCAAATTGAAGGAAAACTGCATGTCTATGACTCTTTCAATTCTTCCATACTGTCACTAACTTTTAAAAGTTCCCTTGTAACACAAATCTTCATGGTGAGCAATTCTGTTTCATGAATAAAAAAAGTTTGAGAACCATTGATCCATACTTAGATTGTATGGATGTATATGATTTTGTAAAATCAGGATGGAGATGGTGCTTTACTCCCCATGGGGGAAAAAGGCATACAGCAAAAAAAAAAACCCATCATCTTAATTATATTTTCTTTTTATATTATTTATGTAAATGCATGGTCCACTCCTATAACTTCTCTCAGGTCACCTTAAAAGTCCAGTGGAAAAACAGTGAATTTGAAGTCCAAGGCCTGGTCTGAAAAGTCACAGACTTTCTGGCTTCAATTTTCTCATCTGTAAAATGAAATGTCCTCTTAAGTCCCTTACGTTTATAAAGCTATGATCCAAGTACCACAGATTTTCAAAGAGAAGCCAAAAGAATCCCAATCAAACAGGGTGACTAGAGAAGGATTTGTGATATCTATCTCTCAACCACTATTGATATTATGGCACTATGCATTTCTGGTAATAACTGCAGTTAGTTCTGCCACTGGACCCAGATGGCTCTGGAGGACTTTGTGAGACTTTGCACAGCATCCCTCACTTAAATCCAACTCACAAGTCACAGCATCACCTTCATGAGGTCCTGGTCCTCTTCAAGACCAGAGAACAGCAACTGTCAGTTCTGCCATTACAACATATTCATTTCTAAAAATCACTTGGCTAAGCAAAATTATGCACTAAAAACCACAGGTCCCATGGGGAAAATGGGATTAAGAGACAACACTCAAAAACTTCACCAGCAACACATAAAAAGAAAAAATAGAAACACAATGAAAATGGTAGCACAGTTTTATATACGTTAAATGGTTAAGAAATTAACAAAGGCAACAACGAAGGCTATCTGGGACCTTGAGCGGCTGCTCAGCCCGTATGTAGTTCTAGGGTTGTCAACATTGTGTCATTTGGGATAAGAGGTTGGCCTTGGCCAGAGTGGGAAGTGGAAGATCTAGAGGCTCACCTGCCTTTCTCTGCCCACTTTCTACTACATCACACAATATATAATACACAAGGCAATTTACCTCAACTTTACACGTGGAAGTTGGCCTTAGAAGAGTTGCAAATTGTGCACTCTCCAAATTTCCTTTGGATAAAATTGCCCATAAACAAGAACAAAATTGCTTTATGCTCAATTTATTCTCTATTATATCAGTCAGGTTGGAAAAAATTTGAGTTTTCCAAACAAGCATTACAAAAGACTGCACTTCTAATGTCAACTGTTATAAGGATAAATTATCAGTATTAGACAGTCTGGATTTTCTTCCCTCTGAATCATCAACCCCTAGGCCAGAAGACAGTTCAGGGATAATCTATCCAACTCTCAGGGACTATTGTAAATAAGAACAGAACCCTTGGGAAACTCTGAGATAGACCTAATAGTTTTGTCTGAAACCAGATTCATTAAGGAATATAGCAAGAAGTCTAGAGTACCCCATACCCAGGAAAAAGGATGAAGCTGGTGAAATCATCCTTCCTGTAGTCCCCTCAAACTCATCCTGAGTCTGACCCCCGGTCAAGCAACAAATATTTATTACACATGTATTGATAGCTGACACAATGAGCCATACCTGCCTCCTCAGGTATGTTATACTCAGATGAGTCCTGTGTTCTACATTAGACCTTCCCTTCTTCCCTCTTCACCCTAGAAATCAGAAAAGCCTTTCCTAATCCCTCCTAATTCTTCCCTCTGATAATTACTTCCTATTTATCATATATAATATATATATATATATATATATATATATATATATATATATATATATATAGTATTATTTAGATGTAGTTTTCCCATTAGATTGTAAACTACTTGAGGGCAGGGAGTAACTTCTTTGTTTTCCCTGGAATTACCAAATACTTGACCTGTTATAGAAGCTTCATAAATAATTATGTACTAAAAAAAAAATAATAATTATGTACTGACTCTGCCACATTCCATTTACTCAAGTCATTGTTCTCTGGAATTGTGATAGAGTAAAAACAGACTACTGGATTTGGGGATCACAAGCCCTAAGTTTAAAACCTCGTTACTGCCTTCTGGTCCCTCATCTGTAAAACTAATGGGTGAGATCAATGGAGCCCTAAGGTCTCTTCCAAATCAGTCTATGAATTCCTATGAGAACTAGCAAATCTCACAATTTAGTCTCTGCTCAAGTAAAAAAGATATCAAATAAACAATGTAAAAAAAATATAGAAACCATCATGCAAGGAGGCAAATTTGACTTCATAGATTTTGCTAAGGCATGAGAAGCTATAACTCATAACTGAGAAATGACTGTGAAATTGCATTTAAATGGAAAAGATTAGAAAAAAAGGTATAGTAAAGCAATATTGTATGTTAGGAATGTGTGCTCATATGAGGAAATTCATGAAGCAAACAGGGAAGTAACATGGGGCTTATCTGGAAGAGGATCAATGGAAGAAGAAACTCAAGTAGTTTTGTAGTAAGCATATACTAAAGACTTCCTGTCCCATAGGAAGAAATGAATGATGACTCTGAAGAATGAATCACTTTAGAGGTCTGATATAGTGGTGGCAAAAGATTTCAACTATCCCAGTCATTGTCAGTATTTTTAAGCACTATTCTGGACCAGGCATGGTAAAAAAAAAAAGAGGCAAAAGACACACCTTGCCCTCAAAAAGCTCACAATCAGGGCGGCTAGATGGTACAGTGGGTAGAGCACTGGCCCTGGAGTCAGGAGTACCTGAGTTCAAATCCAGCCTCAGACATTTAATAATTACCTAGCTATGTGGCCTTGGGCAAGCCACTTAAACCCTATTGCCTTGCAAAAACTAAAAAGAAAAAAAAAAAGCTCATAATCTAATGGAGGAAATAACCAAGCAAACAAATATGTACAAACAAGCACTATACACACACACACACACACACACACACACAAATGGGACAAGAAAAGAAGGCACCGCAGTTGAGTGATTGAAAAAAACTTTTTTTTTTTTTTTTTTTAGAAGAAGGGATTTTAGTTGAAACTTATGAGCAGCTAGGTAGCAAAAAGGACATAGTACTGGACCAGGAATCAGGAAGACTCATCTTTCCAGAGTTCAAATCTGGCCTCACACACTTACTTGCTATATGACCCTAGGCAAGTCACTTAAGTCAAAGTTTCTGCATTTGAAAAATGAGCTGGAGAAAGAAGTATCAAACCACTCCAATATCTGAGGCAAGAAACCCCTAATGTGGTCACAAAGAGTTGAAAGTGATTGAAATAACTGAACAACAAGGAAGTGGCATAGGGGATGGGGTATAAGTTGTGTTAAAAGAATGAAAATTTACAGAAAATTTAACCACAAAATACACATACAAATTGTTTTGGGAAACTTGTATCACAAGAGAGAAAATTCAGTAAAAAACTGAGACTTGCAGTGGATACTGAAAAACAGAGCTGCCTTTTATTTCTTTTTTTTTTTGAAACTGAGTCTCTCTATCTCACCCTGGCTAGATGTGGACACTTATAAGCCAATCCCAATATTGTCTGGCAAAGAAGCTTTGGCCTGCTCCATTTCTGACCTGGGTCAGTTCAGCCCTCCTCAGATAGTTCAATGACCTTTTGATCTCAAGTCTTAACCTTTAGCAGCTCTGAAGTACTGAATTCAAGCAATTTTTCGGAAATCAACCTTCCCCAATTCAGGGACCACAGGGCATGTGTCACCATGCCTCAGTTAAACAGGATTTTTTGAGAAATGATGGTAAGCATTAAGAGGAAGATCAAAAAGAAATATAATTTAGAGGAAGTCAAAATTATTCAATCCTTATTTTATTCCTATTTTCCTCTCCCAAAGAGAATGATTTTCAATTCGGAAGGAGGAATCAAAAATTATTAAAAGAGGTTGAAATTCAATATAAAGAAATGGTCAGAGAGCAACAAACTGCCCTCAAGTTCAAGACTTCAGGCCTAGACAAATTATATCCCTCAATGCTAAAAGAATTGGTAAATGTGGAGCTCCAAATCACCATCAACAGGACTGGACGATTGGGGAGGTTAGGTGGTGTAGTGGATAGAGTACCAGCCCTGGAGTCAGAAGTACCTGAGTTCAAATCCGACCTCAGACACTTAATAATTACCTAGCTCTGTGGCCTTGAACAAGCCACTTAACCCCATTTGCCTTGCAAAAAACCTAAAAAAAAAAAAAAAAAAAAAACAGGACTAGAAATAAGCAAATGTTCCCATTCTTCAAAATAAGAAATTGTCAAATTCCAGTCCAATGACTGACTTCAATTCCAAAGAAAATTATAGAATGTGTAATAAAAAGAATGGTTCATGAGAATTTATAAAGTGAAGCCCCAGCATGTGTTGCTCAAAAGATGATTAAATTTATGTCAGATGAATTTAATTTCCTTTTTTTGACTAGATTACTAGGTTGGTTCTAGGTGGCACAGGAGATAGAGCACCAGCCCTGGAATCAGAAATCCAGCCTCAGACACTCAATAATTACCTAGTTGTGTGGCCTTGGACAAGCCACTGAACCCCATATGCCTTGCAAAAACCTAAAAAAAAAAAATTACTAGGTTGGCAGATTAGGGAAATGCGATAGGAATGGAATGCTTGGATTCAGCAAATCATCTGGCAAAATCTGTTCTGATAACCTTATGGAAAAGATGGAGATAGATGGGTTAGATAGCATTAAGAAAGGAACATTCAAAATTATCTGAAGGACAAGCAAAGTGTAGTGATTAAAGGATATATGTCAACCCAAAGAATGGTCTCTCATGAAGGAAAATCTTGAGATCTATCCTTGACCTTCCTCGGCTCAACATTTTGACAAATGTGTGGATGAAGGCATTTAAAACATACTCATCAAATGTATAGAATGGGTAATCAGAGTTTAGGATGAAATGGGGATTTGTGTAGAAAACAGGTAGTGTGGAGCAAACTTATGGTCCATGGCTACAAAGTTCAAAACTCCCAAGACTAGCCTGAATAAGATTAAAATGTGATTGGGAAATGTTTAATGCCCCACTCCAAAAAATAGAACATAGATAATGTTAATTTGTGGTTTTCTAAGTCAATATGTAAGTGGCAGGGAGTCATTTGTTTTTTTGAGGAGTTTGGGGTCTAGAGTAAGGAAGACTTGATGACTTGAGTTTAAATGTTGCATAGGACCATTATTAGCTTTAACCTTGGACCAACTACTTAATTTCTATAAATCTCAATCTGCAAAATGGGATAATAGTATCTTTCCTTTACCTCCAGGCTACAATCTTGACTCTCCATTTCTCTGTTCCCTAGTTACTCAACTGAGTTCTTTGATCCAGTGACAAGGATCCATGACCAAGACACTCTCAGCTCTGGCCATTTTCTCTGGTTGTCCCAAATGCCTGGAAAATTCTTTTTTTTCTCCATTAGAACTGCTGTCTTCTATGGTTTCCTCTAAATTCCAGTTAAAAATCCCATCTTTTGCAGGAAGTCTTTCTCAATCCCTCTTAATTCTAGTGCCTTCCCTCTGTTAATTATTTCCTATGCATCCTGTATGTAGACTGTGTATATATATACAGACTGACAGACAGAAAGACATTTCTTTCAGGTTTACTGGGAACACATACTGCTAATCTGTTCTACAAGTCAATTGCCAGAGCCTCTTGGTTGTTATTACAACAATATTAATCAAGTTGGAGATCAGAATCTGAATCCAAAAAGATTTTAACATACTAGAACAATGAGTTGCATCTAAGAAAGAATAGAATAGAGATTAACTGCAAAGACCTATACTGAGTTTTAAAAAATCAACTGCATAAATTGAGGTTGAAAGAAAAACTTAAACACTATCAATAAGCATGGGCCAGACCCATACAAAGAAGGCAAGAGGACAGTCCCTCTCTCAAGTAGTTTACAATTTAATGGGGGAGACAAAAAAAATCAAACCAATATGTGTAAAAAAGTTACACACAAGATAAATAGGCAATAACAGAGAGTACTAGTCAGACTAGGTCTATAGTCTGACAAACTCAAGTGCATCTGAGGAAGAGAAGATGATGAGAGATCTGGAAATCAAGACAAAGAAAGAAATCAAGGTAAGAGAGGGGATAAAGAGTGTGTATGGAACCTAACAGCTATCTTCAAGGATCTTCATATAGCAGAGTACTAGGCCTCTGCTTAAAAGGTTATCACAGAATACATTGAGATTTCCCCTCACTGGAGGTCTTCAAGCAGAAACTGGATGACTGCTTACTGGAAATATCAAAGGGACTGTCTTTTCAAGTTTGAATTGTACTGGAGGAGCTCTGAGATGTCTTAATTCTACAGTTGCTGTACTTGAACAGTAGTAACACCTTGTAGTGGTGGGGGGGGGGGGGGGAGTAAGGGACTGGGGGAAGGGAGACGTTGAAGAGGGGACACAATAAACCAAAGAAATTAAGTTCTTCAGATGGCATGCAAACAAAGTAAGTAGTAAGAGACTGCAAAGAGAATTGTGACAGCAAAAACCTTTCAAGCCACCACACCACCTAACGGAAAAGCTAAGCTTGTTTTACTTGTTACCTATACTTAGAATTGATCATTAGGCTGCTCCAGTGCCTTAGATTATTTTTATGGTTCAAAGAACCCTGATCATTATCCAAAACTTTTATTAAATAATATTTTTATTGTGGCTGACCCTGGGAAAAGTTCAGAGGAATCCAGAATGAAATAAGGATATTTTAATCTACAAGCATTTATTAATCACTTAGCATGGAGAACAGAAAGATAATAATAGCCCCTGCATTTAAAGTCTACATTCTAATGAGAATTGTTGTGATGGACATATCTATGTATGTTTATATACTTGTATACATATATGTGTATATATACTGATGTGTGTATATATGTGATTTGTGTGTGTGCATATACATGTCTGAGAGAGGACACATAGGTATTTATAAAGATAAAAATGTAGAGGCTGTGGGGCGGGGGGGATATATATGACATATACAAAAATACAGACTAAGCCCTTAATGAAGTAGCCAATTCCATAAACTTTGTTTACTGTAAGAGAAAGCATCCTCGAAGCTGGGCATACAAAAATGACTCTTGGCCTTCAGAGACAGGTTTATAGTGTTCTAGGTTCGAGGAAGGGTTAAGCTGGACTTTGATTAGCTTATCGCAATCATTTAATGCAGGTTCGCAGATGAGGATCTGGAAAGAATCTCAAATGAAGAACCTGAGGCCCGGGGAGGCTGAGGGGCTGATCCAAGGGATCTGGGGGAAAAGGCTGGCCGGGGAGGACCTGAGGGGACCCTCGAGTCTCCAAAGCAAGGCTCTAGACGGCATTTCTGGGCTCGGGGGCTGAATAAAGGCGGTCATCGTCGCCACGAGAAAAACAGCGCCTTGCGCTGCGCCGAGCGCGGCGTTATCTTACCGAGCGTCGGGGGAGGGGGAGGGGGCGAAGCGCTCTGAACTTGAACGGTAGGGGTCAAGGGCGAGGGTGGAGGGGTGACTGCGGGATGGGGTGGGCGCGAGAAGCGGCGCTGGGAAGCAACAGCCAGGCGGGGAGAGGAGGAGGTGACCGGCCAAACAGGTAAGAGGCGAAGCCCCCCGGGGCCGACCGCACAAGGGGGGAGGGAAAGGGGGTGGTCGGTGTGAGGGGCTCCTTTTGGAGATCTGGGGCCCGGCCCGCACTGTAACTGACGAGGGCTGGCGGGGCCGGGAGGCCCTGCGGAGGGGCGGGCGCCAATGCCGCCTCCCGGCAGCGCCGGCTCCGCGGGCTGCGGGCTCCGCGGGCACGAGCACTGTGACGGAAGAGCCTTATAGGCTAGATGCCCAAAATGACAGCAGCAGTAGTCGTGGCCGAGTGGTTAAGGCGATGGACTAGAAATCCATTGGGGTCTCCCCGCGCAGGTTCGAATCCTGCCGACTACGGGAAGAGTTCCTTTTCCTGCCGCCCTCGGCTCCCTCCAGCACCTCTTTTGCCCCGGACCGCGCGGGATCCCTTGTCCCGCCCCGGCACGCGGGGCGCGGGGAGACCCGGGCAGGCCCGCGCGCGCTCCCCGGGCACCGTGGAGCCCGAGCCGCCGCCCGAGCCGCCCAAGTGTTTCTCCCGCCTGGCCCCGCGCGCGCCCCGGCGGGGAGCCCCGGGGGAGGCGGCGGCCGAGCGGCCGGCAGGGGGCGCCGCGCCGCGCCGCGGGGGGAGCTTCGGCAGGCCGCGCGTCGCCCCGGGCAACCAGCGCGGGCTCTGCAAAGAGCGGGGCGCCCCGCGGGCGGGGGCCGGGGGGGGGGCGGCGCTGGGGGGCGGGGGAGGGCCCGGCCAAGATGGCGGAGGACCTGGACCGGCTGCTGGACGAGGTGGAGTCCAAGTTCTGCGGCCCCGAAGCCTCGAGTCCGGGGCCCCGGGCGCGCCCGCCGGCCAGGAGCGGCGCCCGCGGGGAGGCGCGGCGCCGCGGCCGTGACGAGGAGGAGGAGGAGGAGGAGGAGGAGGAGGAGGAGGAGGAGGAGGAGGAGGAGGAGGAGGAGGAGGGCGGCGCTCACGGCCAGGACGGCGACCTCCGGGGGTAGGAACGGGGGCGCTGCGGCGCCGAGGGGGCCCCGGGCCGCCCCTGCCCCTGCCCGAGCGCGGGAAGCTCCCGCAGGCCCCGCCCCGGGGGCGGAGCCGGGGGCCGGCCCGCCCCCCGCCCTTCCGGAAGCGCCCGGGGCCGGGGTGGGGGCGGGGCGGGGCGGGGGCTGGCTGCTTAACTCGGAAGTGCGCGGGCGCGCGCGCGTGCGTGCGTGTGTCTGTGTGTGTGTGCGCGCGCGCGCGTGCGCTGCTGTGGTGGGGGAGGGGAGGGGGCTGACTGCTTAACTCAGGAAAGTGTGTGTGTTTATGGGTGTATATGTGTGTATTTGTATATGTGTGCCTATATGTGTGCATATGTGTATATATGTGTGTATGTGTGTGCGTGTGCGCTGCTGTGGTGGGGTGGGGGAGGGGCTGACTGCTTAACTCAGGAAAGTGTGTGTGTGTTTATGGGTGTATATGTGTGTATATGTATATGTGTGCCTATATGTGTGCATATGTGTATATATGTGTGTATGTGTGTGTGCGCTGCTGTGGTGGGGGAGGGGAGGGGGCTGACTGCTTAACTCAGGAAAGTGTGTGTGTATGTGTGTGTATATGTGTGTATGTGTGTGTATGTGTGTGTGCGTGCGCAGCTCTGGTGGGGTGGGGGAGGGGAGGGGGCTGACTGCTCAACTCAGGAAAGTGTGTGTGTATGTGTGTATATGTGTGTATGTGTCTGTATATGTGTGTATGTGTGTGCGTGTGCGCTGCTCTGGTGGGGTGGGGGAGGGGAGGGGGCTGACTGCTCAACTCAGGACAGTGTGTGTGTATGTGTGTGTATATGTGTGTATGTGTGTATGTGTGTGTATGTGTGTGCGTGCGCTGCTGTGGTGGGGGAGGGGAGGGGGCTGACTGCTCAACTCAGGAAAGTGTGTGTGTATATGTGTGTATGTGTGTATGTGTGTGTATGTGTGTGCGTGCGCTGCTCTGGTGGGGTGGGGGAGGGGAGGGGGCTGACTGCTCAACTCAGGACAGTGGAAGCGGTTTCCCCGCAGTCGGGGTTGCTGATGGCCCCGACTACTCAATTCAGAAGTGTGTGTTGGTGGCACCTCTTCATGAAGGGAGTGCACAGTGCCCGGCTGTAAGAAGTGCTTACACCCAAAAAGCAGAACACACCACCTTTTTCTTCCTTTTACTTTTCTTTTTAGATTTTTCAAGGCAATGGGGTCAAGTGGCTTGCCCAAGGCCCCACAGCTAGGTAATTATTAAGTGTCTGAAGCCGGATTTGAACTCAGGTCCTCCTGACTCCAAGGCCACTGCTCCATCCACCGCGCCACCTAGCCACCCCTTCCTTTTACTTTTAGAAAAAGTTCTGTTCCAAAAATGTTGCAGGCTGTGGCCTATTTGTTCTTGATCCCAAAATGTATCTGTCTCCAGTGAGAACGAGTCTCCTCCCAAGTACAATCCCAGAACTAGAAGGAGACCTTGGATATCATCTTTTCCAGCACTGCTTGTTTTACAGATTTGGAAACAGGCTTTAAAAGGTTAAGGGATTTGCCCAAATTGGCCACAAGTTTGCAGTGGCTAGATCACCTCACCTTTAGTAAGAGGCTGCTTATGTCCCAGACACTGTATGAAGATAGACTCAGCATTCAAAGGTTAAAGATAGTCTTGGCTCCTAAGAAGCTTATATCTTCCCTCAGCCCTAGGTGATCAATCAATAAACATATACTAATACCTACCATATTCGTGATACTGCCAATAAACCTTAGGAACTAAAAGACAACCCCCACCCTCAAAGAGCTACTGTCCAATAGATGAGACAGTAGGCAAAAAAAAAAATGCAAAGCAAGCTATGCACTGGATAAATGGGAAATAATTAACAGAGAAGGCACTAGAATTAAGATAGAAAGGAAAAGACTTCCTGTAAAAGATGAGATTTTAGATGAGACTTAAAGGAAGCCAGGGAAGTCAGTAGGCAAAGTCACTTAACCTATGTCAATCTCAGTTTCCTCATCTATCTGTAGTTGTAGCACCTACCCTACCTCACCCTTCAGATTATTATAAGGAAATATGTGAGAATTTCAAGAATATTTGGGGTGGCTAGGTGGCGCGGTGGATAGAGCATGGGCCCTGGAGTCAGGAGGACCTGAGTTCAAATCCAGCCTCAGACACTTAATAATTACCTAGCTGTGTGGCCTTGGGCAAGCCACTTGACCCCATTGCCTTGCAAAAAAAAAACGTAAGAAAAAAAAAAGAATATCCATAAAGTGTTTTTGTGACCGGATTTGAACTCTGGTCTTTTGCAATTCCAGTTTTGTTTTTGCCTTCAAAGCCAAGTTTAAAACCACCCAAGGAAAAAGAAATCTCCTTTAAAGGCATTTCAGTCATCAACTGTGAGCCAGACCCTGTGCTGAGAGCTAAAGATTCAAAGGCATGATCCCTGGCTAGGAGGCCCTCACATTCTAATGAGGGATCCGTTAACTCTAGCATGTATCTGTATAAGCAGAGTATTGGTCCTGAGAGGACAGGGATCCCATGCCAGCCCTGTAACAACTTATATGATGATCAAGCAAGTTAAGTGACTTCTCTGAATCTTAATTTCATCATATGTGAAATAGGAAACAATAAAGGTAAAACAATCCAAAATCCTTTCCAAATCTTAGATTCTGTGATTCTTTTAAGTATTTCCTGTTTGCATAGCTTGTTTGTAGGCATGTCCTTTTTGTTTCCCCACATTAGATGATCAGCTCCTAAAGGCAGGGACTATCTTTTCCTCTTGTATCCCAGCACTTAGCTAGGCCTAGTACTGGTGTCTGATTCTTTGTGACCCCACTTAGGGTTTTCTTGGCAAAGATACTGGAGTGGTTTTGCCATTTCTTTCTCCAGCTCGTTTTACTGCTGAAGAAACAGAGGCCAACAGGCTTCAGTGACTTGCACTTGCCCAGGATCACAGCTAGTAACTATCTAAGGCTGGATTTGAACTCAGGAAGAATCTTCCTAGGTCTAGGCCTGACATTCTTTCATCTGTGCCACTTAGCTGCCCTTTTTTAGTAGACGCTAAATAAATGTTTATTAATTAACTCCACTCAGATCTTACCGAGTTCTCTGACCCAGATCCAAACTAGAATTTTATTTAAACAATCAATTTGAGCCTTGGAAATAATCTTTTCAGTCAGTACCATTTATAGGTATCCAACTTCATGACATTAAAGTACCTGAGTTCAATTCTTGCTCTGTTGGGTATCTCTTATCACCTTAGGCAAGTCATTTTACCTCTGCAGGCCTATTTTCCTCATCTATAAAATAAGGAGTTTGTACTGTACAATCTCCAAGTTCCTTCCAGGTTTGTGTGTGTGTGTGTGGTTTTTTTTAGGTTTTTTGCAAGGCAAATAGGGTTAAGTGGCTCTCCCAAGGCCACACAGCTAGGTAATTATTAAGTGTCTGAGGCCAGATTTGAACCTACTCCTGACTCCAGGGCCGATGCTTTATCCACTGCGCCACCTAGCCACCCCTCCTTCCAGTTTTAAATCTAGAACTCTGGGATCTCTGGTAGTTCCACTTAAGTCAAGTACTCATTTTAATATTTATTTAATAATTACTGGAATTTTTGTAGCTCTTTAATGTTTGTATAATGCTTTACAAATATCCATTTCGTCTTCACAACAATCATTGGAGGTAGGAGCTCTATTATTCCCATTTTACAGATGAGAAAGCTGAGGCAGAGGGTGTTTTAGTGACTTTCCCAGGGTCACAGAACTAGTAAGGACCTGAAGACAAACTTGAACTCAGGTCTTTTGGACTCCAAGCCCACTGGCTTTATCCACTTTATCTCCTAGCTGCCCAAACAAAATTGCTTACCAAGCATAGTATAGTAAATCAACTCTTTAATTTGAGCTCTATCATTCATTCCAAACAATAAGCATTTTTTATTATTCTGTACTATGTGCATTTTGCTAGATATTAGATTTGCACACTTTCAAATTTTAAACACACAGAACATCATTTGGAAATTTTAAGTTTGCAATTGACTTCATATTCTCTAGAAAGCATTTTTTCAGAAACCTGGATAATTAAGAATCTCTAGATTGTCTTTTTTAATTGCCTTGGCTAAAGGCAATTGTTACCATGATACATGAACAAATGAGGACATCCAGAAAAATGTAAATGTGCAAGTAGTTGTTTTGTTTTTAATAAAAAATGCAACCAATGAAATTAGTCTATATTGAAAAGGTAACTTTGTGTCCTTTAAAAGTGGTGAGATAGCTGTGGTGAGGTACATTCTTTAAAGAGGGTCAGTAGCAAATAGTTTTTGAAAACCAGAAATGGTCTACCATCCAGTTCTCTACATAGCCATTTAATTTTTTTTTTTTTTTGGTGGGGAGGAAAGGAGAGCTGGTTCAGTTACAGAAGAAGTGAACTTAATGACTTGCATCTGACAAAATGAAAAGAGGTAGAACTAAAACCATAGGAATTGGTGCTATAACCAGACAAAGATCTTTTGCATAAGGATAGTGTATTTCATAATGTTCAGGTTATCTATACACCTCAATCCTTCACTGGAAATTAATACAGTTGATTTCTGCCTCAGTCAGTTTTTATCCTTATCCAGTAATTATATATTTTTTAACCTTTGACTATAATAATCACTAAAATACAAGGTGGTGTATCTGTATGTATATATGTATGTATATGTATATGTGTGTATATGTATGTGTATGTGTATATATCTTATTTTAGCCACACAACAACCCAGTAAGGTGGAGTCAATTAGGTGATACATTGGACCTGGAGTCAAGAAGACCAGAGTTCAAATCCAGTCTCAGACACTTAGTAGGCAGATGAACCCTGGGCAAGTGACTTGACCTCTCTATGCCTTAGTATACTCATCTACACAATGTGGATAATAATAGCACTTAACTTCCCAGGGTAAGTGTAAGTATAGGGTTGTTGTAAGACTAAAATGAGAAAAATTTGTAAAGTGCTTTGTAAATCTTAAATCATTTTTACTGATCATAACTAATAATTTTTTTCTAATGATGAAACCCTGATTTTTTTAAAAAAGGATTGGTTGAGGTAACCCTACTTCTTATATTGACTTTTACTAGTGATAATTTTAAAAATTAGTATGTATACAACACAGATTTGTAAAATACTTTAGATGTTTTTTCATTTTAGTATTGAATATACCCCAAATTACTAATATATTTTAGCAGAGAAACATAGGGGATTTTTTAACCTACCTATACATTATAACTTTAAATGTTCTACTATAAATGTCAAAACAGTGATAGTGTTCAGTATATAATATTTTCTCTTTATTCCAAGATACAGTGTTAATGTTCATAACAAAGAACAATTAGAAAACCTGTTCTTTAATGTCCTGTTTCTCTTTATCACTTCAGATTGCTGAGTTGTTTAAATAACACTTTTCTCTTCAGAGAGTGGTTGGTTTCTATACTCTGAAGCTTTTTTTTTTCCAGATCATCTAAAGTATCATTGAAAGGTGATGATGATCTTGATGGTCTAATTAACGAAATCTTCGAAGAGCCCTGTTTTGACAAAAAGTCTGCTGTAAGTAGAGTCCCGTGAACATAGTGATTTTTCCTTTTGTGGGTCAAGATATATTTAGAGCATTCAGAAAATTTGAAGATACAATTAACTATACACATTCCATTGAATAAAGAGTACAGACTTTAGAATCAAATGATTGATTCAGGCTTTGTTACATATTACCTGTGATACCTGGAACCAGCTAATTCATCTCTCTCACCCTCAGCTTTTATCTTATGAAAAATGAGGAGTTTGGTTTATATGACAACTAAACCCTGCATTAAATTGTAAATTAATTCATGATCTCTTAAATATCCCAGCTCTCCAAGTGGTTCTCCAGCTTTACCTTAAAGAATTCTCATAATATTACCTGTCCAAATCAGTCTAAACTTCCTGGCTTCTCGTGTGTGTGTGTGTGTGTGTGTGTGTGTGTGTGTGTGTGTGTGTGTGTGTGTCCTTAGTACCTCAATCTTGACAACAATCTAGAAGACTTGTGGCTACAGAATGTGATTAGGGGAAGCAAAAGGGACAGAGCTAGTAAGAAGAGAGATGAACTTAGGGACCACAAATATTCCTGAGTAGATATAATTCACAAGTGCTTGATGATACATTTATGTATCAGCTCAAATGAGATAATTTTTGTAAAGTATTTAAGCACAATACTTGGTTCAAAATGGTGCTTTATAAATACTTAGTTTTTCCTCTTTCTTCTTCTTCTCAGAGCTACACAGCCATCGACATAAGTATACACCCAGATGTTGGAGAAAGTGTGATCTTAGAAGTGGTGACCCTACCACCCATTCACATAAAGTGTGTTCCCCGACAAAAAAAATGGCAGACATTTGTACTAGGGAGAAATTTTTTTTTAAAATAGGGAGTTTACTTCTGGAAAAAGAAAGAAAAAGCAAAGAGATATTTTTGTCTTCGTTTAGTTTGATCACACACTAAGCAAAATAAAGACCCGTCCCTGCAGAACTAATCCTGCCAGTTCTCTTTCCTTTCATCTCTTTTTGGCAGAGTCTGCTTCCTGGTTGGTATATGTTATATAGTATCACATGCATAGTTAACACTTAATAAATGCTAGTTAATGATGAGGATGTTATGTAACCACTGTATAGCCAAAACTTAGTATCTATACATTTTTGCTGAAATTTCTATTGGCTTAGACCATTTCATTTGATTAACATTAATATTTCTGAAATAATCCAGGACTTGGTTAGTTTATTTTTGGTTCAGATAAGTACTACTCACATACCTTACAAATGAGTCTGATTTTTTGATGTTTTAAACATCAGGTTCTTCGTATTAAATCATTGAACTGAATTATTAACAGAAGAGTTAGAAAGTGACTCTAAATCTTCTCATATTAATAATAGCAGTCTATCGTTTCCCTAGTCTGAAAGTCAGCAAAGTGATTTACAAATTCCTCAGGGAGTTCTGCTTTCTCTATTTTTGCTGCCTCTTTCAAGGATTTGGTTGTTTTTTTTTTCCATTCCAGAAACTTTAAAATGATTACATTCAAATTTTTGTTGAAGCTATTTTAAAAAAAAATAATCTTTTTTCTTATAAGATAAAGCAGCGTCTGAGTTTTACTGTTATATTTCTCTAAAGTTGTCCTTCCTTTAACTGTTTTGTACTTAACAGAAATTAAAATCTAAATCTTCAAATCACACATCTGTTGGAGCTTCCATTCAAGTTCTTGGCAAAAGGTGAGTTGAGATTTTAGTGAATTAAACACATTGGTAAGCTAAAGCTAGGAATGTGGTCTAGTGTTTTTTTTCCTTACCATTAGACCACACTGACATTAAATAGCAAAGCATTACTTTTCAGGAGAAAAGGACCAAGAGCAATATCTTATAAAAGGCTGATGGTTTGTGACCCCATGATGTAAAGGGAGTTTCTATATTGTAGATTATTGCTATTGTAAATAATCTGCCACATGAAAAGGGTGTGAACGGTTGCACAGAATTAATGTTCTGTTATATTCTCCGGGGTTTGCTTTTTTCCCCTCATATTATTTGGCAAACTATTCTTTTGTGACTCCTTTTAACTCCTTGAGTGTTCCAGAATGTACAGGTTACATCCAATAAAGCAAATTCATGATCACAAATAAATATCTCCTTTCCTGAAACAATAAGCTTATGAAATAGAACATTTTGATGACCAAAACATAGCCTTTTAATTATAATTCATATTTAATCACATTTAGATGCAGTCCAGTATACATTGGAGGAAGCGCTGCTCCATGTGGTATAGGAACAAATATTTCCAAGAGGTAGGATACTTGAAATAAATGGCATTTTATAATCATTCATTCCAAAAGTAATATACTGCTTTCAAAATTTTTAGTGTTTAGCATCATTGCAAAATGTGAAAAATAATTTTATTTTATAATGCCTAGTATATTTTCTGTGCCTAATCTAAATATTCTTTACAGAAATTTTTAGTACTCCTGTTAGGGACTTGGAACTTTGATATACTATTTTTGTCTATTTGTTAAAGGGTAAAAAGACTAGAATCCCAGAGTGGGTTAAATCTTTCAGCATGATTTCTTTGCCTTAGCTAGTTTACCTAAATTCTGTCATTTCTCCTTATAACTAATATTTCTCCTTTAGATGATTATTCATTAGGAATATTGTTTTTTCTTAGATACAGATTGAATGTGTTGCCTGAGTTTTACAAAGATTAAGTTTTTAGTCTTTCTGTGTTTGAAAGATTTCCTGCTTTCTTTGAGCTGTTAATTCACAAATACTAAAAGCCTCACCTCACATCCTGATTTTAAAATTCGTGAATTAATATACTTTCCCTGAATTTTCTATTATTTGATCATTATTGTTTCACAATCCCCAAAAAATCCCCAACAAACTACAAATTCATTCTAAATTTGGTTTCAGAGTCACAAAATTACAAGTCTTTTCATCCCAATCACAGGATCCTAGATACAGATTCCTCCAATTTTGTTAATAAAAAAAATTGAAATCCAGGACAATTAAATAACTTTCCCAAAATTACATAATTAATAAGTGTCAGAGGCAGGATTTGAATCCAGGGTTTTTGACCCCTGAGCCAATAATATTTCTATTCTACTCATTGCCAAAACCTTAGTTTTGCCTAATAAGAGCATACTGTGAACTTCCAGATCATTTTAGCAATAAAATGGAGAACTAAATATTGTCTGTAATCCCCAGGACCTCTCAAACCTCTCTAAAATAGAAATTATGCACCAAAGATGAAGCAACATCAGCTATTTTTGTGGTCTAGAACACCCAGAATCCATAAGAATGTTAAAAAAAAAAACCCTCATGAATTGATGCTCACTGACTCCAAACTCAACAACAAGGCAGTATTTGCCTAGGACCCAGTACCCTGGCCACATGGCCAGGGGTTTGCAGCAACGCCTATCCCCAGACCCTAGTCCTGACACCCTCTTTCCAGTGCCATGGAAATCCTGGTTTTCAGGCTGTGGATATTTGCTAGTGCAGTTTCAAACAGACAGCCCAGCAGGCAGGCAGTCCACCAGGACCCTAGCCCAGTTAGCACTACAAAGACAACCCCATAGAACTAACATGACATCCTCTAAGCCAGACCAAAGAACTAAGGAACAGAGGGAGGGAAACAGGATGTTAGGACAGGCTATCATTGGGGGGCTGAGAGTGCTTTGCAGCCTTTGACTAAGCCTGAGGGAAGAAGTACTGCATCCAGTTAGGGCCAGTTTTTACTACCCAGAAATCACCTGTTGCAGAACTCCACGGTGATGAACTATGCCCAAAGTGGGGAGGAAACCAAGACACCTTGAGATCCAGTCCCAAAGGAAAACATTATCAGAGGGAACAGTCAGAGAGTAAATAGAAGGAAGGGGGGGGGGGGTGGAATTGAGACTATCAAAGATTTCAGGAAAAAAAAAACCCAAAGACTTTGAACGTAAGCAGACAAATCAATAAGAAAACAACAGAAGACAATATGACCTCTAGATGTAGTATGGTAGCTACAAATAAAGCAAAACAAAAGGAAAAGATCCAGCACTTGTTGAGACTGAGGATCCTGTAAAATGTGAGAACATAAAATCACAGTTCACTATTTGTGAATGGTTCAAAAGAGAAAATGGGAAATAGGAGAGCAAAATTTTTGACCTACTTAGCAAAACTGATGGGTACTATAGAAAAATTGGAATATGCTCTGGCAAGTTTCATCAGATAAACAAAAAAGAGGACAACAGATTGGGAATGCAAATAGAAGTGAAAGATAGTCTGGAAGAAGAGAAGCATACTGATCTTAAAAGATAGAATCCAAGAACAACACAGCAAAAAAAAAAAAAAAAAAAAAGCTTGCCCTAATACTGCATAAGTCCATAAAAGAGAACTATCCTCAACCAGATATAGAAAATGAAATGACAATTGAAAGAAGTCTCAGATCTCTGGAAAAATAGTCAAGACTGTAAACTCCCAAGATATATAGTGATTACATTTAACAATTCAATTCAGAAGCAAATTCTGCAAAGTGATCAAGAGAAATACCTTGAGATACAACAGAAAGGAAATTCAGATAGCTCATCTATTGTGTTTCATCAGAAAACAGAATAATGTATTCCAAAGACTAGTAGAGCTGTGGATACAGTCCAGAGTGACCTATCCTGCACATCTGATCTGAAACAAAAATGGAAAAAAAAAAAAAAGATGAACATTCAATACTAAAGAGATGTTTGGAATATTTTTAGGGGAAAGGGAAAAAAACTGAAGAGACTATTTAGTTCTGAAACATTCTGGAAAACAAATGCAGGATGAGTGAGTAAATGCAGCAGCCAAGAGTAGTAGCCACAACAGGTGTCAGCAGACAAAATAGTGAAAACTTCATTTTAAATGTTCGCAAGAAGACAAGGGTAAAGGTGGAATTCCTGTAGAGGGGAACACTGAAAAGATGTATCCTAGGGCATTATAGACAGAACCTGGTGATACCCTCCTACAGATGAGTCACTAGGGGTTGTTGTTTTGTTTTGTTGTGCAAGATTTGTAGCCAGTGGCTACTTGGGTTTGGTTCTGCCTGTGAGGAATCATTATTCAGACTTAGGAAAGTATGAGTGGAAATAAAACAAAAATTTATTGGGGGGGGGGGGGAGAGAGAGAGAGAGAGAAAAGAACAACCAAGCATCATTGGCTGGGCCATGGTTAGAGAAGACTGACGGCCCTGAACTGGAATCCAACTCAGATTTTTATGTTTTGCTTCTCATCCAGAGGACAAAAGATGAACTCCCTTTCTCTTACTAGACCAGAATTAGGTAGAGGGTAAAGCTGAAGGAGATCGGGATACAAATTTTGCATTAATAATGGGGAGGGTTTGGAGAACATCACCAAAAACCAATTGAATGATCTCAATTACATTAAATTAAAAAGCTTTTGCACAGATAAAACCACTGTAACCAAGATCAAAAGAAATGTAGTAAATTGGGAAACAATCTTTACAACTAATGATTCTGACAAAGGACTCATTTCTAAAATATACAGAGAACTGAGTCATATTTTTTAAAACAAAAAGCCATTCCCCAATGGATAAATGGTCAAAGGATATGCAAAGGCAATTTACAGATGAGGAGATCAAAGCAATCCAGAGTCATATGAAAAAATGCTCTAAATCATTAATTATTAGAGAAATGCAAATTAAAGCTTCTCTGAGGTACCACCTCACACCTCTCAGATTGGCCAATATGACCAGAAAGGATGATGATCATTGTTGGAAAGGTTGTGTAAAATCTGGGACACTATTACACTGTTGGTGGAGCTGTGAACTCATCCAACCCTTCTGGAGAGCTATTTGGAACTATGCCCAAAGGGCAACAAAAATGTGCATACCCTTTGACCCAGCAATACCACTACTGGGTCTATATCCTGAAGAGATGATGAAAAGGGGTGAAAACATCACTTGTGCAAAAATATTTCTAGCAGCCCTGTTTGTGGTGGCAAAGAATTGGAAATTGGGTAAATGTCCTTCAAATGGGGAATGGCTTAGCAAACTGTGGTATATGTATGTCATGGAACACTATTGTTCTATTAGAAACCAGGAGGGATGGGATTTCAGGGAAGCCTGGAGGGATTTGCATGAACTGATGCTCAGTGAGATGAGCAGAACGAGAAAAACACTGTACACCCTAACAGCAACATGGGGGTGATGTTCAACCTTGAAGGACTTGCTCATTCCATCAGTGCAACAATCGGGAACAATTTTGGGCTGACTCCAAAGGAGAATACCATCTGTATCCAGATAAGGAGCTGTGGAGTTTGAACAAAATTCAAGAACTATTCCCTTTAATTTAGAAAAAAATAGATATCTGATCTTGTTACCTCTTAGACTTCTTGTCTCTTCTTTAAGGATATGATTTCTCTCTCATCACACCCAATTTGGATCAAGGTACAACATGGAAGCAAAGTAAAGACTGACAGATTGCTTTCCATGGGGGGTGGGGGGAAGGAAGTAAAATGGGGGGGAAAAAATTGTAAAACTCAAATAATATCTTTAATAAAAATAAATTCAAAAATAAAGAATGGGGAGGGTCTTCACCCAAGATTACAATTCTTTCTGTTACAATCCTCAATTTACAACTCCACCCAAATCCTTTGTTACATTCACAATTCTCTTCATTTTCCCCTGCATCAGTAGCAAGACCACTTTAAAAATATTAAGATAAAATAATAGAACATAATGTTATGTTTACAGAAGAGGAAGAAAATCACAACTTGAGGAGAAAATCAACATTGGACATAGATGGAAGAAAATAGAAACCTAACTCATAATTTTAAATGTGAATGTATTAGACTGTTCATTTAAAAAAAAAGATAAGAAAACAAAACCCTACAATCTGTTGCTTGCAGGAAATACTTTTAGAAAATAAAGTTGTACACAAAATAAAGCTAAGGATGGAAAAAATCATTGACTGTGCAACAAATGAATCCAAAACAGCAGGCATATAAATCAAGCATGGCTATCTGACGAAACAAATACAAATATTCAAAAAATAAAAAAGATAAACATGGAAATCAAGTTATGCTGAGAAGAATCATAGACAATAAACCAATATGCTCCAAATGCCTTAACCTCCAAATTCATAAGGGAAACCTTTGAGCTACAAGAAACCACAGAAACTAATGTAATAGTGGCAGGATGCTCAATATTTCTCTATTTTGGATAAGTAACAAATAAAAAGCAAAATATAGAACTGAATAAATTTCTCGAGAAATCAGAGCTTAAAAATTTAATGATGAACTGAACAGAACAGGAGGATACTGTACACAGCAACAGTAGTATTATACTGTGATCAACTATGAAAGACTTAGCTGTTTTCAGCAAAAGCTGAATTCAAAACAGTTTTAAAGGACTTATAATGAAAAATGTTACCCACTTCCAGAGAAAGAAATGATGGAGGCTGAATGCAGATCAAAGAATACTTTTTTACTTTATTTTTCTTGATTGCTTTTGGTCTGTGTTTTTCTTTTGCAAAATGACTAATATAGAAATATGTTTTGCATGATAATTTAAAATCAAATTGCTTGCCTTCTCAAGGAGAGGTTAGGAAAGGAAGAGATAATGGTTCAACCATTTTGGAATGCAATTTAGAATTATGCAAATGAATCAGGAACTCCCAATTCCTTGGGCTGATAACTGAAGGCAGCCATCTAAAAGAAGAAAGACCTTGTATACACCAAAATATTTATAGTAGCACCTTTTGTGACAGCTAAAAATTGGAAACAAATGAGATGCCCATCAGCCAGGCAATTTATGGTACAGGAATGTGATAGATTATTACTATACTGTAAGAAATTATGTGTATAATGAATACATTGAAGCTTGGAAAGATCTATATGATCTGATTTAGAATAAGCAGAGCCAAGAAAATAACATACACAGAAACTAAACAATATAAATGGAAAACAATAATACACCAAAAAAAGGCAAAAGTAAATGTAACATAGATTACCAACCCTGGAGTCCGGAGGATCTGAGTTCAGATGTGCCTCAGACACTTGATACTTAGTAGCTGTTTGACCTTGGGCAAGCCATTTAACCCCATTGCCTCACCAAAAGAGAGAGAGAGAGAGAGAGAGAGAGAGAGAGAGAGAGAGAGAGAGAGACAAAAAAAAATGGTAACTGTAACAAAAGTATATTAAACAGGCAGGACTCAATTGAAGAGATATGAGAGATCAACCCCAACACATCCCTTCATGGAAGTAAAAGGTCCACAGGTGTTACATATTGCATGTATTTTTGACTCAACATATTGATCAGTTTTACTAATTATTTTTCCTCCACCAAAAAGTACTGTTTAGGGGCAGCTAGGTGGCACAGTGGATAGAGCACCGGCCCTGTAGTCAGAAGTACCTGATTTCAAATCTGGCCTCAGACACTTAATATTTATCTAGCTGTGTGACCTTGGGCAAGCCACTTAACCCCATTGCCTTGCAAATAACCTAAAAACAAAACAAAACAAAAAGTACTATTTATAATATGAGATGGCTCTCTAGAAAGAGGAGAAGGGAGAGCTACTTAGGATAACACTTCTTTATATTTCTTATTTTTTTGCATATTGTCTCCCCAGTTAGATGAGGGCAGGGACTGTCTTTTGCCTATTTTTGTATCCCTCCCCACCAGCACTTAGCAGAGTATTTAAATAAATGTTGACTGATAACTATGATGTGTAAGAAACAAAAGATATCAATAAAACCTTATTTTTTGAAAAGAGGGTTATGTGCTGACTCATCAGATCCCAACTTTTTCCTTTTATCAAGTCATCTTAATGGGTTTAGAAATAAGAGTAAAAAGCCAACATTTATTTGTCCCAGTCCTGCCCACTCTTAGCAATAAGGATAATCTTAGAGCAGAATCAAATAAGATACATTAACACTAAATTTATCAGGAGGTGACCACTATCGGGTTATCCCATCTTCTCATCTGATTTGGATTCTCCTGGAAAATATTTGCTATCCCCAATGCTTTGTTCTTTTTTTTAACTTATGAGTAGTTAGAAACATGTAGTTAGTTCTGAATAGTAAATTAACCTCCTTGCTGGGATATAATCATCCTCCTTCTTCCTGAAACACTCACCTCACATCAGTTTACTCCAGTCACTGGCATCTTCTTTACATTTACAGGTATATATTTCCATTCACTCTATTAGTTTTTGCTTCCTTGTCTTCAGTAGATCTGTTCTTCTTATGTGTTAGTCATGTCTCCATAATATTTTCGACAAATTTGTTAAGCACCTGCTTTCAAAGAATTCTGCTAGATGCTATGGAAAAATACAAAAGTTAAATAAGATGGTTCTTGCAAAATTATATTCTCATGAATTTTCCATCTTTTCAGGATATGAAACACAAACTCACATAGTATACCATGTAAACTATTTTTAGCTAGTTGATACAGTGAGCAGTAGGAGAAGGTTAAAAGGAGAAGAGATGGTGTTAGTGTGTATGAAATTAATGTAGAGACTTTAAGCCAAGGGGAATTTCAGTGAGGTTAATGATTTTTTAAAACTACTTGCAACGCTGGATTATTCCATGGACTGGTATTAATTATGATCTAATAGAGTGAATCATAGAAATCACAGCACCAGAATGATTTCTTAACTGCAATTTGGTTTTATTTTTCTCTGAGGATAGTGTTTGTAGGAAAATGTGGTAGTGTGAATAGATTTGAATAAACTATATTTTAAATTAAATTCAAAAGCTGTATTCAACATTATGGTTGAGATTTTACACATACAGAATGTCAGGAAATTCAGAGTTATGGTTCCCACAACAGCTATAATTCAGCCAAATTGCACATATGTATTAAGGCATTAAAGTTAACACTCTGTGCAGCCATGTAATAAACTACATATGTGAAAGAAGACAAGTTACGGTAGCTTTGGGAACTATAATTTTGCATTTCTTGACTTGTATTCAGAATTTTAATTTAACTTTGCACTAATATAATTGTGTTGAATTTTTTTATGCATGAATACATCTTGGTAAATTGCTAACAGTCTGATAAGAGATAAAGAATTGTACATGAACAGCATGTAAATTTAAAAGTTTTTGCTATGCCTAAGTGAATATTTTTAGCTATAAAGTACTATATATAAATTTTCAGACTATAAAAAGTTTAAAGATTTGAAATTTTAAGCACCTGTGAGTTTTTCAAGTATAAGCATATGATTTTAAATTTTTCTAAATATTTTAAATATTTAAAAAAGAAATGGGAGTACTAAGATTTCTTTCTATAATTTAAAATGATTGGATAAATCACATTTTTCTCAGAAAACATTTAAATGTTCGCAGCAGGGAATCCAAACTCTCTATTTAAAATAAACTATAATTTGATTGACTTTTGCCACGGAGTATATACCCCTAAAAGTACTATGTGGTTAATAGAGTATTTCTTTTTCTCAATTAACACTAATTTTGTTTTGAGAATTTCTTGATATCCCCTTGAGATGTTGCAAAACCAGAGCTAGAAATAGCTGGTTTTTAGAGTAAATATGAGAATTTCCACAGGAAAAGGAAATTTTTTTAAGAAAAAATTTAAGGTCTTGAATACAGTTTAATTTGAAGGTACCTTGAGGTGAAATTCAGCAATCAAGATCCTTTATAAACATTCCATGTTCTCCCATGAGGAACCACACACATAGGTCAAGGTTATGATTTCATTTTTCATCTTTTTGTGTTTCTTTTCATTTTTTTAAAGAAGATATTTGAGCAGTAAATTCTTGAAACTAGATTTTAGTCCCAGATTGGGAAAATGAAAGAGCATTAATTTATAAATGCTGAGAATCAACAAAATTCACTATATTTCTAATCCATTTCACAAATTTTGCCTGTCAGACACTCAAGATAGGCAGCCCTTTTCATCTGGCCATTATAACAGTCTGGTCTCAGTCTCCTTGCCACCACAATCTCCCTTCTCCAGTCACACTTCTCTCTTTTAACAGCCCTGATTTGGGTCTTTTGCCAACCATTTCACGCTGATTATGGGAATAGACATTAAAGTCCAGTAAAATCTCCTAGACATAAAAAAGATAATAAACTCCCCATCATGTAATTCAAATGTCAGACTTCACATTTGATCCTATTAAATTTCATCTTACTAATTTTGGACCACTGTACCACAATGCAAGAACTATTTTGGGTATATGTTGTATTACCTAGTCCTCCTAACCTTGTTTATCTATACATTTTATAAGCATGTCATTGATACCCTTAGCTGAATCATTGATAAAAATATTAAAGAACCAAGCACAGATTTCTATTTAGCTCCCACTTAAAAAAAAAAAAACCTACTGGCTCACTGTTACCTCCAGGATCAAATTCAAAGTCCTCCTTTGACATTAAAGTGACCCTATCCTTCCTTTCTCACTTTGCTCTCCTTCATCCATTCTGGGATCCAGCCCCACCAGCCCACTTGTTGGTCCATACCCCTGCCTTGCTGTTGAATGTTCCTGTACCTCTTCTTCCTGGACTTTTTCAATACTCAGCACAAAGCTCACCTTTCGTAGCAGGCTTTCCTCCCCCGCCCAACTACTAATGCCTTTCCCTCCAAGATGACCTTCTGTCTATCCTGTGTGAATCTTGTAATATAATTTTCATGTTTGTCTCCACCCACTACCCACCCCCAGAATGCAATTTCCTTTGATAGCAAGAACAGGCCTAGCTTTTAGCACAGTACCTAGTAAAGAGTAAGCCACAAAATGCTTATTAGTTGACTGGCCAACCAGTTTAGAATTATTAACTACTTGGTAGATCAAGACATTCCATCAATTCCAAGTCTACCCAACTACTCTAACATTCAGCTTTTATCTCTCCATCATGTTTGTAAGGAAAATAAGAAAGACTGGGTCAGATACTCTGTAAAAATCTAGGATTCTCCTTAACTACTAGCCTAGAAATCCTGTCAAAAACATCCAGCCTGACTTGTTCTTTTTTCTAATTTTATTTAAGGCAATGGGGTTAAGTGATTTGCCCAAGGTCACACAGCTAGGTAATTATTGTCTGGGGTTGGATTTGAACTCAGGTACTCCTGATTCCAGGGCCATTGCTCTATCCACCGCATCACCTAGATGCTCTGTGACTTGTTCTTTAAAGCATAGCTTCAAAGAATAAGAAAGTGATGGTCGTAGACTATCTGTGGTAGAGAATACCATCTGTATCCAAAGAGAGAACTGTGGAGTTTAAACAAAGACCAGACTAATACCTTTAAATTTTTTTTTAAAAGTTATCTTATTATATAATTTTGCTATCTCTTATATTTCATTTTTTCCTTAAGGATATGATTTCTCAGGGCAGCTAGGTGGCACAGTGGATAGAGCACTGACCTTGGAGTCAGGAGTACCTGAGTTCAAATCCAGCCTCAGACAAATAATAATACCTAACTGTGTGGCCTTGGGCAAGCCACTTAACCCCATTGCCTTAAAAAAATAAAAAAAAATTTAAAAATGGATATGATTTCTCTCTCCACACATTCAATTTTTATCAATGTATAGCATGGAAACAATGTAGACTATAGGACTGCTTTCTGTGGGGGGTTGGGGGGAGGAAGTGAGATTAGGAGAAAAATTGTTAAATTCAAAAAAAATTTAAATTCAAGAAAAAAAAGAAAGTGATAGTCTGACTATATTCTCTTCCTGTTATATTCTCTATTGTCATTTTCTTTTTCTTTTTTAGCTTTTTTGCAAGGCAATGGGGTTAAGTAGCTTGCCCAAGGCCACACAGCTAGGTAATTATGAAATGTCTGAGGCCGGATTTGAACTCAGGTACTCCTGACTCCAGGGCCGGTGCTCTATCCACTGAGCCACCTACCCACCCTCTATTGTCATTTTCAATTCACATTTTAGGAAGGACTGAAAAATTAGTGACTATCCAATCCAAAGAAGAGAAATGAGGGTAGTGAAAGGCCCAGTTTGCTTTAAGAAAAGCAAAGAGAAGGCAAGTTATTAATGGCTGGCTTCAAGTATTTGTAAGGATGTCAGAAAATGAATTTGTCTTAATGTCTTTAGCCCCAAATCGCAGAACTAGAGACAATGAGTGGGAGTTGAAAAAAAGGCAAATTTACATTTGATGTAAGGAAATGTTTCCTAACAACAGCTAGAGCTACTTTACTAGAAAGTATCTTTCTAGAAAACATATTGGTTGTCCACCTGAGGATCCCTTTATCCACCATTTCCAAAGACACATGAACATTTGCTGCATATATCCCACAGGGAATTATTTTAAGTATGGATTAGATTAAATGTCCACTGATTTGGGGGTGGGGTTTTTTCCCAATTCTGAAATTCCCTGACATTTAGTTCTACAGAAAATTTAGGGAACAAATTAGAAAGGTACCAGGAATAATATTATTAATAGTATTAACAGAGTTAACATAGGATAGGATATTAGAATAAGACTTAGAGTCTGAAAAGATGTGTGTTCAAAGGCAGCTTACAATACTTAAGACTCTGGGCACATCACTTAATCTTATTTTACTCATCTGAAAAGTGGAGATAATAATATGTGATAGTATCTACTTTACAAAATTAATTTAAGGATCAAATTAAATAATTTAAGTGAAATTAAGTGAAATTTAAGAAAACATTAAAATTATTCAATTAAATTATCATCTCTTATTTCTACTAAATAAGTGTCCTCATATAATTATAGTCCAGTTATGCATCACATTCTACCAACTCTAACATTTTAATGGCTTTGTGATCTCTTTGACTAGAACTTGTAACCAGTTGCGTTGTACAGCCTGTGATTTCCGTGTATTAAGCTTTGATGACTACATGTGGGATAAATCCTGTGATTATCTATTTTTCAGGTATGCTTCAAAAAGTCTCAAATTAATAATTTCTTTGAAAAGTTTGTCAATTTGATATTTCTTGTTCTGCTTTACAATCTATTTTCAGTAATAAAATGAATAAATTACATGTATTGTCTATCTAGACATAAGATAATTATTATTATCATCATCATTATTATTAAAGTACCTTTTTGTCTCCATGGGAATCTTGCTGTAACAGTTTACTATAGAGGAGTTTGTACTATATAAAACATTGTCTTAGTGTCCTCATGCAAGTGAACTTGACAATAAGGAGGTCTTATCTATAAGGCATATGTCTCTAAAAATAATTTTATAACAAGAACTCATTGAATTCTCACCAACTATCTATGATGTTTAATAAACCTCCAGAACTGTAGGGGATTAAAAACTTCCCACTATTTGGCTTCTTTTCCCTTAGTTTTAATATGATTCTTTGAACTAACATAAAGCTAAAGTTTATGCAGTGATGTTTTATTCTAATAATAAATTGCTAAGTTGTAGCCATTGGTTTTTTTGGCTTTTAATCAATCAATTTGTAAACATTAAGGACCTACTGCAGGCCAGGCAATGTGCACAATAGTAGACTCACTTAGAAAAACCTTCAAAAAAAAAAAAGACAAGCACTTGTGTTGCTAGACAGTAATGCTCAATTCTGTACATTCCAACTAGAAGGCCAGCTTCATACATTTGTGCGATCCTGCACCATTGTCATGGGAATAAAGAAGGAAGATATTCTCTCGTCCAAGACTCACTGTCACTACTAACTCTGGATCTTCCTCACCTAAACCTCCAGAAAGTTTCTCTCCTATAGTATCACTGAAACTTGCTGAGATACAATTCTTGACTCTAATAGAGCAGTGGAAGGATATATTTGTGAAATTCAGGAGGAACATTAAGTAGAAGGAAAGTAATTTAGTAATACTGTATTCAGAAGTATGGAAGTTCCCAGAATTAAGGGGGAAAGGAGACCTGATAGAGCATTTGGTTGAGGATCAAAAGAGGGAGAAACAGAGCAAATTGGTGGTGGAAATAAATGTACAATAAACCAAACCAGATGGAGCAATTAGATGACAGTCATGAAACAGATCACAGAGCTGGCATTGGAGGTTCAATAAATATAATTGTAATTATGGTGAAGGTAAGCAGGGAATGAGGGGAGGATGTTTAACTGTCAGAGTAAACACTTGCTGGAATTCTCTAGCAGCTAAAAGCAAATAGATGATAAATTCTTCACATATTGCTAACAATTTCATCTTTCAGAAGGTGGAGGATGCAACAAGGTTTATTTCTACTCTTGATCTGATTCTGACCATTAAGGAAGAACTGGTTGCTGAACTAGAAATAACAAGAACCTTAGGGAGGCAGTGACTGTGCTATCATAATGTATGTGAGAGATAAGGGGAAAAAGACTGGGCTTAGGCTAATATGAATTCTGGGCTTGGGGGAAGTGGATTTCAAAGAGTTCAGAGATAGGAAGGGGGTTCCATGATCTGAGAATATAAAATAACTCAAAGAGGGATGGAAAGTTTCCAGGAGAAAATCTTGATCACTGCTAATTTCAATGAAGAAAGGGCTGGCTTAAAGGGGGGATCTTTAAATTCTTTTTTTTTACTTTTTGCAAGGCATTGGGGTTAAGTGGCTTGCCCAAGGCCACACAGCTAGGTCATTATTAAGTGTCTGAACTCAGGTACTCCTGACTCCAGGGCTGGTGCTCTATCCACTGCGCCACCTAGCCGCCCCAAGGGGAATCTTAATAATAAATTCATATTTTAAAAATATTTATGAGAGAGATGGAAGCAAACTGAAATAATTCAATATGAATACAAGTACAGATAGTCTCAGGAAAGATAAAGCCCAATTTGAGCTAGACTGTGATAAATATTCAAAATAGCAAAAATTACTTTTTAAAAAATAAGAGGAATAGAACCTCCCTGCTTTTAGCATAGGTAGGTATTAATGACAGAGAAGAAAGAACTCAATTACTATTTTGTTTTTGTTTTCCTTACAGTAGAAAACAATCTTGGATCTTGGAAAGAGAAAAATGGAGGAACAGGAAATTGCTTTTTGAACAGGAGTGTGTGGGAGTAGACACTTCAGACCACAGGCTGATGATCTTTAATAAAATTCCAGAATAGATTAGAGGGATGGATTATTTTTTTTATATTTTTTTGCTAGGCAATGGGGTTAACTGGCTTGCCCAAGACCACACAGCTAGGTAATTATTAAGTGTCTGAGACCAGATTTGAACTCAGGTACTCCTGACTCCAGGGCCAGTGCTCTATCCATTGTGCCACCTAGCCGCCCTGGGATGGATTATTTCTGAATACCTGGTAAAGGAATAGATATCTTAAGAGTCAGTAAAAGTTCATTAAAAATAAGTCATAGAAAAATAAGCATTTCTTATAGACATAGTGAAGCTGATGTGAACTAGATAATGTGTTAGATGGTTGACTTGACCCAGAAAGTTTTAATTAATAGATTCATGTCAGCTTCAAAGAGGTTTCTAGTGAAATGCCCCATTGTTCTATTCTTAGTTCTGTTCTGTTCAACATTTTTATCAATGACTTGAATGAAGACATAGAGGATGTACTTAGCAAATCTGTGAATGGGGTGAAGTTAGGAGGGATAGTTAATACACTGAAAGACAGAACTGGAATTCTAAAATATTTTGAAAGGCTAAAATGGTGGACCAAAAAAAAAGATTTAATAAGGGTAAATCTGAAGTTCTTGACCTTAATCAGTCACACAAGTTACAGAAGGTAACCCAGTCTTATTCTTAGTCAGCTATGTGATATGGCACCATTGCTCCATTAGTAGAATATGGTGTTCTGAGCCAGAGGAGGTCTCTACCCTGGTCAGAGACATGTGAAAGATTTGGTTTAGTTCTGGATATGAACAAGTGAGGTGATCAAGATGGTAAGAAACCTGAATCCATGTCATACACAGATAGATCCATTGAAGAAACTGGGAATGTTTAATAGAAGAAGTGAAGATTTAGGAAGGACCTGAATGAGGATTGTAGTTCTAAAAAACAGCCGAATGGCTTAATTTTCAAACAGGAGTGAGAGGGAGTATTTAGATATTTGAAGAATTGCCATTTGGAGAAAGGACAGAACTAAGAAGCATGGATTGGTTTTATAGGAAAACTGATTTCAGCTCAGTCTAAGGAAAAAAGTAGAATGAGCTGCCTTTGTGTGAGGAGGAAGAACCCCATCACAGAAAAGCTTTAGAAGAGACTGGATGACCACTTTCTGGAGACAAAAGAGATAGGGTTCATGATTTCGGTTGAGGCTGATGCTGAGGTCCCTTCCAGCTCTCCCAAAGTCCTATGACTCTGTAGTTTACATAAGCTCACCCCACAACCCAGAGGTAGGTTTTTGTTAAGCTTTATGTTCATTTTGACTTTTCTTACTGTTCCAAACTCTTTCATCTAGCACCTTCTGATTAATATTTACTACATAATGAGATTTTATATTTATGTGTGAAAGTATTTTATAACATATTAAATACCATGTATATGTGAGCTATAATTAATTATAAATTGTACCTCTACTTAACTTAGATATAAACCTAAGTTCCTGAAAACTTTGTTGGTTAAGAGCTAGCTAAAGAGACTACACATCCATCCACAAGTTGCATCTCAGAGAGGCTTATCCCCAGCAAGTTGGCAACTAGTCCTTTTTATTAAAAAAAAGTCATTATAAAGACCATCTACTAAGTTATGGAGAGAACATGACCTCTACCAGCAGAGGGAGTGGCTATCCCACTGAAGTACTGATATAAGAAGCAATATATTATCATTCAGTAATTATAAATTATTTTTATAAAGCTAAAATTCAATAAAATATACTTACCACCAAGACTAAAGTAAATGTTATTTAATCTTTTTTGATGATACATTAGGCCAGGGGTGGCTAGGTGGCGTAGTGGATAAAGCACCAGCCCTGGAGTCAGGAGAACCTGGGTTCAAATCCAGCCTTAGACACTTAATAATTACCTAGCAGTGTGGCCTTAGGCAAGCCACTTAACTCCATTTGCCTTGCAAAAACCTAAAAAAAATTAAATTAAAAATTAAAAAAAATGATACATTAGGCCCTTAAAGAGTCATAATGAACATCAGGTGTTGTACAGTCAGACATGTGGAAAGGCTGGTCCACATGGTGTTCTGACTAATAGAATGCCGAGAGATAGAGGATTTATTATAGCTGAAATACCAGTGAGCCCTTCATTGTGCTGGATGCTTGAGGGGAGGGGCTTAAAGAGAAATAGATACCATTCCTGGACTATTGAGTTGTCATAGATATTCATTTAGACATCTGTGCACAAGCCAAGTAGAGAATTGGCATGATTAGTGTACAGAATTGTTGCCAGGCATAGTAGCATTTACGTCATCAGAATGCTTTGTAACTTCATTTTCAGCTGCATTGAGACACTGTGAGGTTAGTTTTTGTCTCATGAAGAAAAGCTATGAAGGAACGGGACATGTAAATGACACTCAGCTTGTTTTTCAGTTATGTGCTTGTCCACACAGACAAGCAAGGAAATGAGAGGCTTAGGAGTCTGTCCTAGTACCAGAGCTTCCTCTCCAGGATCAGGAGCTCCAGGGTTGAGAGTCCTGTAAGGCTGCAAGTAACCTTGCTTACCCTCTCATTGTCCCAGGTGGAGTTACAGCTAGTGACAGTTCTGGACCAGTGAAATCACAGATCTAGATCTTCCAACTCACCCACCCCTTCAAAAAGGCCCAACTAAAGAATATGCTTCCTTGGGAAGAATATTTAGGTGATCTTTTTATTGAAGACTAGCAAATTTTCTTTATAGAATTTTTTGATTTGATGGCCTTTGTATTCATTCTTTCTATTTCTTAGCTCTTCACTATTTCAAATCCATATTAACATGCTCATAAAAATATTGATTCCCATATATAAAGTAAATTGACCAGAGGACATTGACTTTATTTCAAACAACTTTTTTTTCTATCTGATCTAATGCCATTTGCCATACAAGAATATATTTGTTAATTACTTGGCCACCAGAGGGCACTACAAGGTAAGCAGCAAATGTATGTGTGATGCTCTATGTCCTTTTAGCTTTGATCCATTTTACTTTTCCTATTATATCATCACGAGGAACTTAATTTTCTCTGCCATAGTATATTTAAATATTCTATATCCAATTTATTATGAAAACCATAGTTCATGAACTCATGCTGTTGGTCATGTGATAATTGCCTTAAAGTAGCTACTCTCATGTTGTTTTGCCCTAATTAAAATCATTCTAAATATGTGGTTACATTGTTAAATAAAAATCATTGTAGCAGAATGGATTGAAGGCCAGTGTTGGAGTCAGGAAGGCCTATATTACATACAGCCTCCCCTCTGATCCATTTAATGTTACCTAATGACCCAGATAGCTTTCTGAGATTCAGATTATAGGAGTTGTGGCTTAAACACTAGTAGAAGGGATTTCTACCAAAAGTTGCCCATAGTGCTGAAATCACAAATGCTGACTGTGTGTGTGTGTGTGTGTGTGTGTGTGTATGTGTGTGTGTGTGTAGATTGTGTACATATTGTGTGTATATGGTGTGTGTGTGTGTAGATTGTGTACATATTGTGTGTATATGGTGTGTGTGTGTGTTTTTGGCACATTGGCACCCTCTTTTGTAACTTGTGACTCCAATGATAATGAAATCAATTATTCATCTTTCCATTGTGTCAACGTATCCAAAACCTTGAACTAACAAAGAGAATTTGCCTCACATTTGAGGCATAGAGCAAAGACATTGAAGACATAGAGCAAGAAGCAGAAGGGCAAATGTATCTGCTTTTGTTGGAGAAAGTGGAATGAGGGTTTCATTTGGGCAATTTTTCTTTTTTCTTTTTCTTTTATTGTTTTTTCCTAAAGTCACCTTTAAAACTGGGAAATTACAAGTGTCAAAATTTCTTTTTTAAAATGCTCATTAGTTATTACCAATATAGAAACCCCCATCATGTGTTAAAAGCTGCCTGTTTTACTATAGGAACAATATGCCTGATTTCAACAAGTTGAAAGCAAAGATGACAAAGCAGAAAGGAACCCGGGCCTATGCTTGTCAGTGTAGCTGGAGAGATGTGGAAGAACTCACTGACCTTCGGACTGATCAGCAGCTTCGATGGGTTTGTGGTAAACATAATGAGTGAAGTTTTCTCACCTTCCCACCAGTTATGCAAAGGCCAGCTTTTATGGGAGCAGACTCTGGAATGATTTTGTGTGCATCTTAGCAAAAGACAGTGGAATTATTTGACTGAGTAAATTTTACAAATTTCCAACGTCCAATGGGCTAGGAAAGATAATCAGGTTTTAACATTTCAGAATCGTTATTTTCTCCTTACTTATGTATGAGTATTGCCTATAATAAGCAAGGTCACAAGTTAAACTATTCTCCATTTCTTGAGAACCGTGAAGTTTGCCCTCCTAAAGACTTTCATGTACACACACATATGTATTTTTCCCCAATTACATTTAAACAATTTTTTGCGTTTCACCATATTATGAAGAAATGGCATATAATGTAGATATTGTTTGCATATATAGAAATTAAAGAAATGCTGACCAAAGAACACAAAAAAAGTCCCTCACTCTAAAATATGTATATCAGCATCTTCCATAGCTGTCCTCCATGGTGTTTCCAAGACCTTAAGATGCAGCAGAAACCACAGATTGACTATGATCCTTACCCATCTGATGCCCTTTCATCTTTGGAGGTGATTTTAAGAATTCTCAAATAGATTTATCCATGTGGGGCATAACTGTGCTCTTCCTGGACACTTTCACATCTTTAATAAATATTCAAAAAACATCTTTTGATGAGTCATTTTATTGTACATGCTTGTTTTAGTGTGAGAATTTTGGGGGAACCAAAAACCTTAAATATTCATCAGAAACATATGCACATAATACATAAATGCAATGCTGGTATATGGATGCTATTGTTTTCATTTTAGAGGTAATTTTTAGCATTTAACCTACACCATACCTCAGGTCATTTTGAATTTGCCAATGGATTGTTTTTTTAGTTGATAATTAGAGATTAGGATTTGAAAGGGGGATCAATAAAGCATCAGCTGTCATCAAAGAGAGATCTTTCATATTCCCTCCTACCATAGCCATTAGTTGCAGGGAAATATATCAAACCATACTGAAATAATCTAGAAATTTCCTAATTTGCTTTATAATCAAACAAGGGGATCTAATCTCTTACCAATCTCTTACTTACTAAATATCTAACTCAAGGCACACTTGAATTATCTTTCATATTACCTGAAGAAGAAACAGATGCATCTGATTACAAAATATTTCCCTGGCTATCAGAGTAACATATAAAATGCTAAATTTACTCTTAATAAAGCTAGTATATATATCTATATTGAAAATCTGATGAAGACATTTTAATCTATAGGCTTTTTTTTTAGATTTTTCAAGGCAATGGGGTTAAGTGACTTGCCCAAGGCCACACAGCTAGGTAATTATTAAGTGATTAAATGTCTGAGGTCAGATTTGAACCCAGGTACTCCTGACTCCAAGGCCAGTGCTCTATTCACTGTGCCACCTAGCTGCCCCTTCTATAGGCTTTTAAAAGGCTTTTTTAAAATACTTTTCATTTCAATCTAAAAAATGTCTTTGAAATATATTTGCCAAAAAAGAAAACCCAGTAAAGTCACTTCCACAAAATAGCAAACTCAAACACACACTCAGAAATTAGTGGTATTAGACTTATTAGGTATGTTGGTTTTAAAAAATGTCAATATAGACACTGTTGGAGTTTTTCAGGCTAATAGAAGTTCCTGAAATTTTTATTTGAAAAAGTTATTTTGTTCAAATTTTGGAGGCCCCATCTTCATTTTTCTGTTTCCACTAGTCCAGTGTACCTTTCCTGTGCTTTTAGCAAATGAATTAATATCTCAATGTCAGGAAGATAGTTTTGAGTTCTCATTTGTAAATTTTTTAGTACTACACTATTTTATATCTAAATTGTGGTTAAAATATTGTTCATGTATAAATGAATATTTTATTATAGGTTGTAACCTGATTAAAATATGATTTAATGCCAATATAAAAGAAAATTACAATTTATCTAGTTCTTAGAAAAACATTAATAGATTTGAAACTGTTTCCAGATGTCCTACCCCAATGTTTACTGAATATTAGAAATTTTTCTGTCTTTGTCTAATGTGTATCTTGTCCAAAAAAAGTTAGCCAGTCACTTCATTCTGTGCCCTCAGACCTTCATCCTGCCTCAATAAGACTTCAAAAATAAATATTAAGGTCTATATTTGTTCATATATTCTATATTATTCAATAAAGATAATACTATTAAGAGGTAATTTGAAGTGAACTTTTTGTTTGCATGGGGGGAGGGGTATGTAGGGTACACAATACCTACTTAACTGGCTTAGAAAATTTCAAATATTTATCAATTCCTTTAAAAAATAAAACTAATCCAACTACCCTTTTTTGCAAATGAGATAACTGAAGCCCAAAGAAATCAAGTGCTTAATCACAAAGTAGGTGGCAGAGCCAAGACCCCATTGTTGGGCTTCTCATTCAGGGGTCTGGTGGGCTATTTTACATTGGTTTGCTTGCCTCAGTAAGAACAGGTTGGGAAATTCAGTGTAGAAGGAATCTTGGCTATGTACCCTCCATAGCAAAATACACATATGTGTAACAAACATGCCAAACCACTCAAAGGGGAAAGGACTAGTAGGGGGAAAAAAAACTCTTGATTTCAAGGTACCTCACCCAGATCTTAGAATCAGTCAGAGGTGACAGTATGGACTTAATTTCCCATCCTTGATGTCCATAAAGTAAGCAGGGGATAAATTGTCTTTGGTGATTTATCATAAAAATCATAACACCTAGTACATTTCAATTGCTGGTTTATTCAGGTGCACTTCAGTTGCTGGTTTTACTCAGCTGGCACCTCTTAAATACGGATCCTGCCTCTGAGTGTTATGATTTAAATTTAAAAGTAGTGACAACTGTCTGGTCCTTCAAGCATCCTTTGTAAAATGTTGCATCTTATGCATGCTCAGTAAGTATAATGTCGTATCGTATACAAAGAGTGAGAGTTTTCTTTCCTCATTGCCTATTGTATTTTTTTTATCTTGTTACTGGAGCTAAAATTTCATTTTAGGAACTTCCAAGCATTCCATGAAATAATTGGAAACCTGAAGTCTCTTCAGGACACTGGTTTCTGACTCCTGTCAAGCTGCCAAGCCAGCTCCCCACACTTACTGTCCATCATGCCTTGTCTTTTGTCCCTCATTGTTGTGCAGTGTAGCCATGGCTCTTCCTTGTTTACCTGGACTTCTTATTGCCAGACAGAATTCACACACCCAACCAGGAGGCCACCTCCCTTAGGGCCCTTGACCATTTAGCCAACCTCTATTAATTCTGTTTCTAAAGGGGAGTGGGCTCCCCCACTTCTATTAGCTTTTTTCATTCTTCCTTCAAGACAAAGAATTCCTTTGCAACTCTCACAGGAACTGCAAAAATTAAAGAGAAAATGTCTAGTAGCTCTGTATCTTCTTGAGTACAAAGTTAATGGGAGATGGGTAATGAATACATAATGCTTTTTGTCATTTCACATGTTGACAACAGAAGTGCTTGAAAGAAAGTCTAAAAGTTCTATATTCACTCCATCTATACTGTTTTTAAAATTCTTTCCAGCTGCCATTACAATAAAGATAATATTCAAGCAATTTGTCAATCTGTATGGGGAGGGTTTGTGGGGTAGAGGAGTAGACAAAACAGTTTTCATTGGTATGCAGTTCATTGATTTGGAAAATTGAAAATACAAGTCAGAATCCAAAAAACAGAAAAGGGGGGGAGTCCTAAGAGAGACCAAATCCAACCCCCTTATTTTACAAATGGAAAAATTGGCCAGAGAAGTAAAGTTACCAAGATATAAGGTGTGGTTTATTTTTTAAATTTTTTCCCAATTGATATTTTATTTTTCCAATTACGTTATAAAAGTTTTCTAATATTCATCTTATAAGTTAATTTCCTTCCACCCTCCTTTCCCACCCCCCTCCCCTCAGTGTTGAACAGTCTAATGAGCATTGTACATATACGTTTGTATTTAACATGTTTACAGATAATTAGTCATTTTCTATATGAGGAATTAGGACTAAGGGAAAAGAAAAAAGGAAGAAAAACTTGAGAAATTTTTTAAAAGTGAATATAGTGTTCATTCAGATTCTAAAGGTTTTATTTTGTTTTGTTTTTCTTCCTCTGGATGTGGATAGCATGTGTCCATAACAGGGGTCTCAGGGTTGTCCTAGGTCTCTGAACTGCCGAGAGGAGTTGCATCCATCAGGGCTGATCAACTCATAATGTTATAATTAATGTCTATAATGTTCTTTTTATTCTGCTCCCTTTTGCTCAGCATCAGCTCTATAATTCATTCCATGCTTCTCTAGAGTCCAACCATTTATAGTTTCTTATAGAATAGTACTCCATAACACTCATATACAATAACTTGTTTAGCCATTCCCCAGTTAGTGGGCATCCCCTCAATTTCCAATTGTTTGCCACCACAAAAAGAGATGCTATGAAGATTTTGTAACATGTGGAACTTTCCCCCATTTTTTATGATTTCTTCTGAATATAGGCCTAGTATTGGTATTATTGGGTCAAAGGAAATGAACAGTTTTATTACTCTTTGAGCATAGTTCCATATTGCTCTCCAGAATGATTGGATTATTAATTCACAACTCCACCAAGAGTCCATTAATGGGGGCAGGTAGGTGGCACAGTGAATAGAGCACTGGCCTTGGAGTTAGGAGGACCTGAGTTCAAATCTGGCCTCAGACTCTTAATAAGTACCTAGCTGTGTGACCTTGGGCAAGTCACTTAACCCCAATTGCCTTAAATATTTTTTAAAAGGGGAAAAAAAGTTCATTACCCAATCCTTCCACAACCTCTACAACACTGATTAGTTTTCTCTTTTTGTCATCTTAGCCAATATGATAGGTATGAGGTTGTTTTAATTTGCATTTCTCTAATCAGTAATGATTTTGAATATTTTTCATGATTTTATATATAGCTTTAATTTCTTCATTTGAAAACTGCCTGTTTATATACTTTGATCATTTAGCAATTGAAGAATGACTTATAACCTTACAAATTTGATTCAATTCTTTATATATTTGAGAAATGAGACCTTTATCAGAACTTCTAGCTGTGAAAATTATTTCCCAGCTTCCTGTTTTCCTTCTAATCTTGGCAGCATTGGTTTATTACTGGAAAAAAATTTTTAATTTAATATAACCAAATCATCTATTTTTGCAATTTATAATGTACTCTTTCTTGTTTGGTCATAAATTGTCTCCCCTTTCCATAGATCTGACTGAGTATTTCTTGATCTGTAATTAGTCTATAGTATTATCCTTTATGTCTAAATCCTGTACACATTTTGACCTTATTTTTGGTATGGGGTGTGAAATTTGAGTCTATGTCTAGTTTTTGCCATATTATTTTCTAGTTTTCCAAAAAAGTTTTTGTCAAATACTGAGTTCTTATCCCCGTAATTAATGGCTTTGGGTTTGTCAAACAGTAGATTACTATGCTCATTTACTACTGTTTCTTTTGTCCCTTCCTCATCCACTTATCCACTATTCTTATTTCTTAACCAGTACCAAGTAGTTTTGATGACTGCTGCTTTATAGTTTTAGATCTGGTACTGCTAGGCCACCTTTCTTTACTTTTTTTTTCATAAATTCCCTTGATATTCTTGACCTTTTGTTGCTCCAAATGAATTTTGTTATTTTTTCTAGCTTGGTAAAATAGTTATTTGGTAGTTTGATTGGTATGATATTGAATAAGTAATTTAATTTGGGTGGAATTGTCAGTTCATTATATTAGCTTGATCTAACATGAGCATTTTGACACTTCCAATTGTTTGGATCTGACTTTATTTGTGTGAAAAGTGCTTTGTAATTGGTTTCATACAGTTTCTAGGATTGTCTTGGGAGGTAGATTCCCAAGTATTTAATGTTGACTGTAGTTACTTTAAATGGAATTTCTCTTTCTATCTCTTACCCTTGGGCTTTGTTGTTCATATATATATATATATATATATAATGCTGAAGATTTCTGTAGATTTATTTTATATTGTGCTACTTTGCTGAATTTTTTAATTGTTTCAAGTAGTTTTTTGGATGATTTTTCTTGGGTTCTCTAAGTCTACCATCATATCTTTTGCAAAAAAGTGAAAGTTTTACTTCCTCCTTGCCAATTTTAATTCCTTCAATTTCTTTTTCTTCTCCTATTGCTAAGGTTAACATTTCTAATACTATATTAAATAATAATGGTGATAATGGGCATCCTTGTTTCACCCATGATCTTATTGGAAATACTCCTAGTTTATCCCCATTACAGATAATATTTGTTGATGATTTTAGATAGATACTGCTTATTATTTTTAAGGAAAATCCCCATTTATTCCTATACTCTTGTGTTTTTAATAGGAATGTTGGTGTATTTTGTCAAAGACTTTTGCATCATCTATTGAAATAATCATATGATTTCTGTTGATGTTGTTACTGATATATTCAATTATGCTGAGTGTTTTCCTAATATTGAACCATCCCTGCCAACCTGGTATAAATCCTATCTGATCATGGTATATTAGCCTAGTAATAACTTGCTGTAATCTCTTTGCTAAAATTTTATTTAAGATTTTTGCATCAATGTTCATTAGAGATTGATCTATAATTTTCTTTGTTTTGGTTCTTCCTGGTTTAGGTATCAGCATCATATTGATGTCATAAAAGGAATTTGGCAGAACTGGTGGGGTGCATTCAAGAAATACTGAATAGGCATTTGATATATATATATAATATATATATATATATATAGATATAGAGAGAGAGAGAGAGAGAGAGAGAGAGAGAGTTATTAGGCACTAAGAGTTACAGAAATAAGAAGGTATGCTGATATTTTTATCCTTTTGTTATTCAATATTATTACATAATAAAACCCTACCTGCTCAAGAGTAAATCACCAATTGGCTTCCCCTCTATGGTTCCCGTTTTTCTTCTACCTGGATTGAAATTCACCTAGTCATTCCACAAGATTTGACAGCCAAAATGGTGACATTTAAGTTTAGGAAACTATTTAAAAAGTACTTAGTAGGGACAGCTAGGTGGTGTAGTGGATAGAACACTAGCCGTGGAGTCAGGGGGATTTGGGTTCGAATCCAGCCTCGGATACTTAATAATTACCTAGCAGTATGACCTTGGGCAAGTCAGTTAACCCTATTGCCTTGCAAAAACCAATAATTAAGTAAATAATACATAGTAAAGGAGGGAGAAGACAGTGGAAAAATTGAATTTAGCCCTCTCCTATGAGCCCACATTAACATGTGTTTTTTTTTAATTAACTTAGCTATCACTTCGATAAATAGAAGCTCAAAGGGAGAGCTGCTGACATGGGGACAGAAAAGGAATAAAGGAACAAAATTTATTTAATTAAGAAAGTAGAAGGGCAAGGAGAGATGGTCAGAAGCATGAGAGCACAGACATCTATGTTCACTGAGAAAGCTAGTCCTGACTACTTGATAATTTTGTCCAAAGTCAACCATGAAAGCTAAGACATCAAGGAAATAAAAGGAACTCTTCTTTTACATCAATATTTATAAGACACTATTATATAGAAAGATTAATCACTGGATTGACAATCAGGATACCTGGAATCTAATCCCAACTCTGCCACTAATTATCTCTGTTACTTCAGGGAAGGTCCCCTTTTAATGCTTAAAATACATTTTCCATTAGAAAGAAAGTTATATGGGTTAGGCAAATTCCCATAGTAGCCCATAGAATCTAGTCAACAAACATGGTAGTTGAAAAAAAAATGTAGCTGAAATACTTGACATCTGCCATGAAAAATAATAGAAACAGTGATGTTAAAATAAGAAAATGAAAATTGTTAATGATTTTTTTTTAAACGTTGGTGTTCAAGAAAAAGCAGATATAATTAGAGGAGGAAATGATATCAGAAAACTACAGATTCTGAAGAAGAAAAAGTATTAGTGAGGTCTAACTCTGAAAGGATTTCAAGGATCTTTCAAAGACTTTGGAGTCTATAGAACTGATTCTTTAGCAGGTCTAATTTTATGCAAAGTAAAAAAAAAATCCTTTAAAATTTTCATTTTCTTCCTACAATCCATCACAGCCATGATGTAAGATCATTTTTTTTTTGAAATGGAAATATGGGGTGGAAGGAGATGAAGGATTGGGATTTTCCTAAAATAACTAAATAAAAGTCGTAAGCAAGAGGAAAGGGCTAAAGAGGGTTAAAGAGGTATGAAACTTTTATCAATTTTTTCAAAGGGGGGGGAGAGGGGAATGCAGGTATGTGATCCAGAGAGGGAAACGAACAAACAGATCCTTCTGTTGGCCACAAGGGGGCAGAATCAGTTCAGGTTTTCTCTCTCTGGTCCTCAGTTTCTTGATCTGTAAACCAAGAATTGACCTAGAGATGATTTATTTCTAGCTCTAAAGTTCTTTATAGAATTCTTTGATTTGTCGATTATAAAGAATTTTTGTCAAATGCTTATATTTCACCCTGGGTTCAGAATTAAGGAAAAGGAAAGGAGGGGGAGGAGACAAAAGAAGAGGTTCAGAGCTTTCCTTTCTTGCCTAAAACTGCCACTATTTGCCTTTCTCTTCAACCCTCAAATTAGGGCTCCTTTTATTACAGGTTTCTGATAAAACTACTCAGATCATCTTATGAGATTAGGGACTTGTAAAAAATAAAATGAAATAAAATCAATATCCAGAGTCAAGACAAGGCATTTGTGCATCTAAATGGTGAAAAGGATCAAACAATAGGTTTGCAGTCAGAAAGACTCAAGTTCAAATGCAGCCTCAAACACTGGCTAGTTGTGTCTGTGCTGTGACCCTGGACAAGTCACTTAACGCTATTGGTCTCAGGTTCTTTAACTGTCAAATAAAGTTAACAATAGCACCTACTTCCCATGGTTGCTGTGAAGATTGAATGAGATTGGGGCAGCTAGGTGGCGCAGTGGACAAAGCACTGGCCCTGGAGTCAGGAGTACCTGGGTTCAAATCCGACCTCAGACACTTAATAATTACCTAGCTGTGTGGCCTTGGGCAAGCCACTTAACCCCATTTGCCTTGCAAAAACCTAAAAAAAAAAAATTAAAAAAAAAAGATTGAGATGATATTTGGCAAGTATCTAGCGTAATGTCTGGTATCTTCCTTCCTTCCTGGAATACAAGCAAAAAAAGTAAGATTTTGAATATCAAGTAAAGGGCAAGAAGGGCAGGCCAGGTGAAAATATAAATTCAAATGTCTGACATTAAAAGCTCATCCATTTATAATCCCATTTGGTCACTGCTCCCATCAGTCAATATCCCTCCATGCTTCTGTACACCCAATGACTGTTCCCCTTCCCCTTGATTTCTCTGTTCCTCCTTTTATCAACATTACTGGTTCCCTTGTTACATAAAAGAAATTAGTGGCCATTGACTCTTATTGAGTAATCAATACTAGTATCTCCTATAGAGGTTGTAGAAGTTGATATCTGAAAAAACCATCCAACTTCTAGCAAGAGACTTGCAAGAAGGTAGAGTAGCAATGACTGCTTTCCTGGGAGATTAAAAACCTTGTCAGTCACTACACAATTCATGTCAGTCAGTTTGAAGGTGATTTACAGCAGAGAGCATAGTAGGGATCGGGAATATTTTTTCTGCCAAAGGCCATTTGGATATTTATAACATCATTATCAGACTAAACAAAATTATCAACTTAAAGTTTTGCCTGCTTTATCTGGTCTAACATTTAATTCACCCCTAAAAAGCTCCTAGATTTATTTAATATTGAGTCCCACCAGTGGTTGCCAGGGCAGCAAGGGACCAAATGATTTCTCTAGCAGACTTCCTCACTATGTCATAAACAAAGAGAAACCTGCAGACTCAAATAAAAAAAAAAATCTCCTGAATCAAGGAGAAAATGAGGCCCTTGAAAGGGGGCTTTGGTAGCATTGAACCACTCCCAAGGAATAAGGGAGAAAAGGTCTTTCCCAAGGAGATCAGACTATGTAATCATAATTGTATATTATTAATAATAAAAATAATAGTGCTCTACAAATTTTATTTCATCTGATCTTCACAACGACCCTGCAAGGTAAGTGCTATTATTATTATCTCCATTTTACAGGTGAGGAAACTGAGGTCACCTGAGATTAAGAGACTCCTAGAGTCACATCGTTTAGTGTCTGAGACTGGATTTGAACTCAGATCTTCAGGACTCCAGCTCCAGCCTTCTATCTACAATACCATCTAGTTCATTATGCCCACCCTAAGTGGAAGTGTTCCCTGAAATTAATATGTCTGTTTTCTATTTTGTAGGTCACAATATCTCTAAGATATGCCTATATTTCATTTGATCCTCACAACAAATCCAAGGAATAAATATCATTACTTCCCACATTTTGTTGATGAAGCGAATGAGTCTCAGAAGAGGAAAAGGGGCTGGATAAAGCTAGATGACCTGCCAGCCCAGAGCCCTATCCACTAAACCACCTAGTTGCTCCTGTATATCCTCATTCATTGACTAAATATTGTCAGGGGAAGAAAATCATTGCATTGGGGTAATTCATGTGTAATTAATTTTGTAAATTTTCTTCTTGGGAACTCCTTATTAAGATGACTTAGATTGGTCAAGTCTCAAATGGTCACATAACATTTGACCATAGATTAGAGCTGGGAGAGATCCTAAAAGTCACTTAGTTCAGCCTCATTTCACAGATAAGGACCCAAAAGCCCAGAGAATGGGGCTGAAATGGCAGGGTCAGATTTTAACACTAGTCTGCAGACTCCTGGTCTGGGGCTCATTCTAGCTAATGTGGCTTGTCATTAGAGGACATTCTGAGCTCAGACATAGATGCCACTTGAGGGGATCCCACAACGCTGGAAAAACTAGGTCACCTGGGAGAAGTTTCTTAGAGTAACCTAATCAAAATAAGAAAAGGAAAAAATTTGCAAAATTGAAATTGAAAACATAGAATTTTAAAAGATGACTTTTTTCATTTTAGGCTTTTTTGTTCCTCTCTAAACTCTGTTCCAGAATTTTTTTTTATTTTTAATATACATCCCTGCAATTTCCAGTTTTTTTGCCCCAACAAAGAAAGCTGCTTTAAATATTTTAGAACATATAGAACATATTTTAGAACATTCCTTGGATTTTTTTCCTAATGATGTTGTTTGTCCTTCATTCTCAAAGAAGGCTATGACATCAGGGTGGTGATGTCATGGCAAGTAAATGAATTGTATTTGAGTGAAGAGTGTAATTTAAGTCACCAGTCTCATTTTCTCCTCCAGAGCTCCTCTACAGCTAGATATGGATCTGGACAACTGGATATGACCCTGGATTTAAGGCAATCCAGGGTTAAGTGACTTGTCCAAGGTCACATTGCTATTAAGTGTCAAGTGTCTAGGATCGGATTTGAACTCAGGCCCTCCTGACTATAGAGCTGGTGCTCTATTTACCATACTTAACCATCTTTGGAAATAGAACTAGTAATGGTATTGCTGGGAATACTAATGGGCTATAAGAAATGTTCTTACAATGCTCAATATTACTAGAAAAACATGGATAGTCTTACACAAAAATAGAATAAAAATAAAAAAGAGCAAAATGAGTAGAACCAAGAGAATATTGTATACAGTATCAGCAATATTATTTTAAGAACAACTTTGAATGATTTAAGTCATTATAAATATTATAAATCATAAATATTATAAATATCCAAATTAACTTCAAAGGACATATGAAGGAAGATGCTAATGTATAAAGAAGTAATTGATAAATAGAATTATGTATAGAATGATTTTACACATGTACATACATGGGAAGGGCAAAGAAAAAATAAAAATAAATTTCAATATATAGAACAAGTCGCCTGTTGCTTCCAAAGGATTCTCTCAAAGTCTCTGAGCTTGGTTTTGCTTCATACTGTACTTATTAATCATATCTAGTCTAGCCCACTCAAACCTACATGCATGTTTTACCTCCTTCAAAAGAATTAAAGACACAGTCATTTGACTTTTTGGATACTGAATACATAAAATGAGAAGGCATTGATGATATCTCAGGCATTAAGCTAAGACTGGAGATTCAAACAAAAGCACGTGAGAAAGTCTCTCAAGAAGTAGGCTTTCTAACAGAGGAAGCAAATCCATCAATGGGAGCTTAAAAGGGGATTATTGGGAGGGTTTAGAAATGGTTCACCTATATAGGGCACAGGGACAGGATACAGGGGCAACATCTGGATTTTACTAGGTTCTGATTGTTCAGTTTTCAGTGGAAGCATTCATACCTAGAAAATTAGCAAATGTTGCAAATCAGTGCTTACCTTATTGTTTTATTGACTGCTTAGAATTGAGAAAATGATAAGAGAAAATGTGTGTGAGATTACTCTTATGAGTGGGCCATGGGTACATTTTTTTTTCAGAGAACTGCTATATTAAGCATTTACCTGCATACTACCAAGTAAGTCCCCATAGAAGTACCTCATCTTATCCCCCTTTAGCTCCCTTTTCTGTATGGTCTTACCTTAATAGAAAATAAGCTCCTTGAGGGCAGGGACTATTTGGTCTTCCAGTGCTAAATACATAGCACTTAATATAAGACACAAATATATTAGGTAGATAAATATGCCTATCTAATAAATATATCTATCTGACTAATAAAAGTGTGACCATATTATCATTATATGTGGCTGTAGTCAAAGAATTCATCTCTTCATGGACTGGTAGAGATCTCTATATCTATACCATTGTGTTTGTATTTTGACTTCCTTTGGAAGCAATTAAGTATGCTTCACTGAGAGTTTGATCAAATCTGTTCTTAGAGATCTCTATCATATACAAGTTCATGGAAATAAAACACTTTATATAGGGAGAGAAAGGAAAGAAACAGCGATATCTAGAATCACAGAATTTCAGAGGAAGAGACCTTATCTGCTAGTTTGTCCAATTCATGAGTAAGACTCCCCACTACAACAAATTAGTCAAATGTCCACCCAACATTTGCTTAAAGACCTCCAATGATACAGAAACCTACTACTTAATTAAAAGAATAGTGGCATTTCTATAGCTCCAACTTTGCTAAACACTATCCAACTATTATCTCAACATATCATCGCAACCCTGAGTAATAAGTGCTATTATTTTAAATATTTTCTTTCCAGTAGCTCTAAGTTTGAGGAGTATTTCTTTATTTAAGACAAAATCTGTCTTTTCTGCCCAGGTCTGCCTTCTCTGATCAAACAGAACAAATCTAATCCTGAGATAGAAATCATGACTTTCCTCATCCCCACCTCTGACAGTCTCCTTTTTGTTGTTGTTTTTACAAGGCAATTTGAACTCAGGTCCTCCTGATCCCAGGTCCAATGCTCTAACCATTGTACCACCTAGCTGCCCCTAGCCTCTTCTTTTCCAAGGTAAACAAACATCCTTGGTTCATTCAGCCAAGTTTCATCATACAGTCTAGAGGCTATTGATTTAATTTAGATGCTCTTCAACTTATCAACATTCTTTCTAAAATGTGATACTCAGAACTAAACACAGTATTCCAAGGGTGATCTCTCCAAGGAAAATCCCCAGACCATTTTTGGTTGAACTACTTTCTCTCCCCAACTTGTAATTGTGGAATTGATTTTTGAAAGAAATAAATGCTAAACTTTATATTATTCTCAAAAATTCATCTTTTTATCTAAATCAATATTCTAATCCATAAAGATCATTTTGAATTCCTGTATGCTGCCTCTCCCTACTAACTGTGTATTATCTACAAACAAGGGCCAGGTATCTGAAGCTTTGTCCTGGCAGGCAAATTTAGTGTATGAAGCAGTATCAACTTGGATCAAATGGCTGATTCTGTTCCACCTTGCCCTTAGGGCTTTATACCTAAAGCACTTCCTCCCCTTTTAATAATTTAGAAACCTTTCAATGTCCAAGATCACTCTTCCTCCTTTTACAAGCTATCCCCTATCCCTGTCACTTTGGTTGCCCTAGGTACCAAAATTGCTAGTTATCGATCTGGTAGAAAGACATAAACATCGATAGTAAATATAGGATTTTCCCTCCTTCATATGGAGATTGGTTGGTTCTTGTCCTTTGTTACTGAAAGAGACCAAAATGACATCACTATGATTGAGATAAATTACAGTGTGTCTGACTGTAGCTGATCAGACCAATACGAGCTCAGAATGCTCTACCACAGGTTAGGCACAAATAGTCCATGTGAACACCTGGGGTGGGTACACTAAACTTATATTTTTCATGTTTCCTTTGAACCGCTTCAATTCTGCCTTCCTCATACAGTGCAGCACCCTCCCAGATGAGGGCAAGCCATACTGGGTGGTCCTATGCCAGTGTCTCCCATGCTGTAATCCATGTAATCTAAAGTTCTTCAATGAGATCTTCAAGTTGTCTCAGTATTTCTTCTTCTGATCCCCTTGTGAGTGTTTGCCCTGTGTGATTCTCCACAAAATAGGTTTGTTTGTTTTGTTTTTTTTTTTTGCCAAGTGTACTTCTGGCATTCTAACAACATGTCCAGGCCATTTGCAGTTACACTCTCTAGTTATGTTGGAATGCTGGGCAGTTTAGCTCAAGAAAGGACCTCGGTGGGGGTGGCTAGTTGGCGCAGTGGATAGAGAACCAACCCTGGAGTCAGGAGTACTTGAGTTCAAATCAGTCCTCAGACACTTAAAAATTACCTAGCTGTGTGGCCTTTGGCAAGCCACTTAACTCCATTTGCCTTGCAAAAAAAAAAAAAAAAAAAAAAAGGACCTCAGTGTCCTTCTCCTGCCAGGTGATCCTCAGAATCTTCCTAAGACAATTTAAATGGAAACGATTCAGTTTCCTGACATAGTGCTGGTAGACTGTCCAGGTTTCACAGGCATATAGCAATGAAGTCAACACAACAGCTCTGTAGAATTTCAGTTTGGTAGTCAGTCTGATACCTCTTCTCTCCCACACTTTCTTTCAGAGCCTCCCAAATATTGAGTAGCTCTGGCAATACAAGTGTCAACCTCATTGTCAATGTGTACCTCCCTGGAAAGGACACTGCCAAGATAAGTGAACTTATGTATAGTACTCAAAACTTCTCCATTTGCTACAGTCAATGGTTTCACATATGGATGATGTGGTTCTGTTTGATGGAGCACTTGTGTTTTCTTGGTGTTAATTGTTAGACCAAAATAAGCATAAACAGCCGAGTTGCATCTCAGCTTCAGAGACTGCCTTGAGTGCACAATTATCTGCAAACACAAGATCATGCACCAACACTCCCTCCACTCTGGTCTTGGTTTGTAACCTTTTCAAATTGAAGAATTTGCCATTGACCTTGAAGCCATGTTCATCATCAGTAAAGGCATTTGATAACATGACTGAAAAACAAAAAAACATCATACTAAAAAGTATGGGAGCAAGGACACATCCTTGTTTCACTCCATTGATGACTGGGAAATCTCAAGAGCATCATCCACTATCCAGAGCTTGGGCATGCTTGCCATCATGAATCTGATGTACAATACTGATGAACTTCTCCAGGCAACCAAATTTTGACATAATTTTCCATAAACCCTCATGACTGATGGGATCAAAGGCCTTGGTCAGATCTATAAATGCTGTATACAGACGTCTGTTCTGTTCCTGGCATTTTTCCTGGAGTTGTCAGGCAGCAAACACTATATCAACTGTTCCTTGACCCTTTCTGAAATCACACTGGCTTCCAGATGAAGGATCAGCCTATTGAGAAGGACTCTAACAAGAATATTACCAGCAATGACTAAAAGAGAAATGCCCCTGTGATTGGTACAATGGAGATTAGAAAATAATGTAAACCTTTAGTATAGACAATTAAATAAATTTCAAGGGAGCATGATTTTTCTGTTGATAACTATAAAGTCTATAAACCAAGATCTTCATGCTTCAGTAAGTTATTCAGGAAAGATTGAGTCTCCAAATTTTTTTTAATAAAAAGAGAAAAATCTATTTGCTGAACTTGAGTTTTGTTATAATTTTTCCTCACTATAAGTTTTCAAAAACACTTTGAAAATATGTTTTCATATTTATCCCTTTTGTACCTCCCCATAAAATAGGAACCGATTACATGCTATGAACCTGGTAATTATAGTAGAAAAAAATAGAAAGTAGAGGGGAAAAAAGAACTGGATTCATTCAATTATTTCAACATTTATTAAGCACCTACTTTATGCCAGATAATATCCTAAGAAATAGAAATACAAAGATAAAAAAGAAGCAATCCCTGCCTTCAAGAAGATTACATTCTAGACATATATACATGTTAAAAGATGTAAAATATAAACAAAGTAAATACAAAGTAATGTGGAGGTAGGCAAAAGCATTTCATTAACAACCAAATGTATCCATCACATCAGTTTCAATATATTTTCCATCAACAATAGCTATATAGACAAATTTGGATTAAATCAACCCACTCCTTAGCAATCAGGTTCTCCATCACCTCTTAATTCCCTCTTGCCCCTTCAACCCATCCCCACACAACTTTTCTGCCTTCCTTTACCTAAACTAGAGGTATTGGCAGCTATAGCTATGGAAAGCAGTGAGGTGAATAACAGGTCTGAGGTCAAGATCTGAGTTTAAATCCAGCCTCACATACTATCTATGTGATTCATTTAATCTTTGTTTGCCTTAGTTTCCCCCATCCATAAAATGGGGGTAACAATAGCACCCCCCCATCCCAGAATCAAATGAAACAATATCTGTAAAGTATGTACACTTGGCAGGCACTTAAATGTTTGTTCTGAGGCAGGTAGGTGGCCCAGTGGATAGAGGACCAGTCAGAGTCAGGAGGAGCTAAGTTCAAATTCAATATCAGACACTTGCTATTTACTAGTTGTGTGACCTTAGGCAAGTAACTTAACCCCATTGCCTTGTAAGAAACAGAAATATTTATTCCCTCCTATCATAGGTTGAAAAATGTGTGGGAATGCTGCTACCTGATAAGACAATATATCCTGCACAAAGTAGGCTCTGAATATTGAACAAATGAATGTTTTTCTAAACAAGAATACATACATAGGATTTGAACATCTTTACCTGGAAAGTTGAGCCCCTCTGTGTTCATGGGGTCATGGCCCCTACATAGAAAGATCTGGGTGCTGGTCATTGAAGGTACAGCCTAGCTCCATTGCTTGTTCTGTCCCCTCCTCCTCTCCTCCACCTTCCAAATACCTTTGTCCAAACAACCAATTGGCATCTGGCCACTTATCAAGCACAGGTGGCCAGGGAAGCTACTGCCAGGAGTAGCAGCTGGCAGGAAGGAGAAGGGGGAATAATGAGAAATCTGGCCTTGGTGCCTAACTGCTCAAGAGCTCTTATTACCTAATACTGAGCAAGGATCAGGGTGCCCTTCCTTTCCCATTACAAATATTATATGAATTGACTTATAGGTTAACATACTAGATAACTTCTCCTCTTCTGCTTTCTTCCTATACCAGCACTTACAGTACTACGGTAATATTTCCGCAAGCATCATTGGCTCTTGAGAAGATGTTCCTGATGGTTGATATTACTAAATATTGATATTACAGAGTGCTCTTCTCATCCTATAGCAAAAGCATTGACTCCCACTGGCCTTTATGGTGGTTTGGGTAGATCTTCACTATTGCTGAAGCCAGCTGAGGCACCTCATTCTCAAGTGTCTCCTTCCCTGAGATTATTCTCAATGACTTCTCCCTAATGCCACATGCAACAAATAAATCTTGATATATTCCTGAATGAAAGAGCAGAGTGGGCAGAAATACTGTAAGGAAGAGAGCCATCTTATCTCTAGGTAGTTAGCCTACAGATGAAATAGCTGGGCCAACAAGTTATCAGAAATAGCAGGAGGCTGAGGAGTTGGGGGGATGGCAGGAATGGGAGGGAGAGGGTCAAGAAAGAACAGGAAAGACGTCATCTGCACATGGGTCATTTATCCTCTGACCGTATACTTTACTTTGATAAGCTTCGGTTCAACACAGGAAGGAACTGTGGATATGCTCAATAGATTAGAGAAGGGAAAACACAAATTCTTAAATACATTCTCTGAGTACAGGGTTTGCTCTAGTATGAAAGCTTTTTATTTGCATGATTAACTACAATTCTTTCTGAGCCTGGTATAAAGAGAAAGAGTATTCTTAAAATCTCAGAATTCTTGAGCTAGGGGGAAAAAACCAAACTTTCCTTTGAAGTCTACACCATTCTTTCTCTATCCTTGGCACTGGCAATCTCCTAACCTCCAGGGAATACTAACTAATCTCCATGACTTTGAATGATCTAAAATCTTCCCCATTAGCTCTTCCTAACTTAGCCATCATTCTCAGAAAACTTCAATATCCAAACTGATGACTTCAAACTCTCCTTACTCATAGTTTCACAAACCTCTTAGGAAACCACAGCACCACCCTGAGACCCAGATGCCACATGACGGGGCTAAACTTTGGAGGACCCTGCTCATCATAGGTAAGAAAAAAATTAAGATAAAAATAAAATATACAGGATAAAACAAAACAATTTTGAATGAGCAACACAACCAAGGAAATGTTATCTGATTTGTATGAGATGCATTATACAGGATAGGAATTCTGAAAAAAACAATTAATCCAATCCTGGATTCTGTGGGGTGGAGGTAATGAAGTGGCAGAAATTCAGCAAATCCAATTCAGCCAGGGCAGGTCTCCACTCTCAGTCCTGTGAGGATGAGCAGTTGAGGTTTGTCCATGGTAGTTTAATTTACAACTTCCCATCCCAAAGCATCCCTAAGACATTAGAGCTTGAGGGGCAGGAGAGTGGAAAAGAATTCAATTCTAGAGAACCCACAGAATACACTGAACAGGACTCAGACCAGTTGTTAAGTATCTGCGCCACCCCACTTCCCCACCAGGGAGTCCACAGTCCAGCAAAGGGCTAAGTCTGGGACAGACAAGGTGCTGGGGTCTGGGACCCTCTCAAATGATCTGGGGCTACTGTGACTGTTAGAATTACCCCATACCAGAATTCAATGGAGGTGACCTTTCCCAGGCTTTGCAAAGTCATCTATTTGGTACATACATAACAAAAATTCAATGAAAGTCATCTCGAATTTTCCCTTCTGGAGCAGAATGAGTGAGAAAGTGAAGAATTTAATCCCATCATTGTTATGCATCTGATCCAGGTGTCTCTTTCTCCCATCCCCCAAATCTATGGGATGGGACCATATATACAAGGGAGATAAAATAACATCATCAACAACAGCATTTAAGAAGTACTTTAAGGTTTGTAATGCATTTTACATGTTACCTCATTAAATACTCACAACAGTCCTGAGGTCTGTGTTATTATCCCCATTTTACAGATGATGAAATGAAGGATTAAAAAAAGTTAAGTGACTTCCCCAGGGTCACATAGCCTGAGGCAAGATTCAAACTCAGGTCTCCACTTGTTTACCTAGATTAAATATAACAATCACTGTTTGAAACCTCAGAAACATTTCATTTGGATTTGGAAACATACTTTTTCTTTCTCTGCTGTTTGGGGAGGGGAGGAGGGAGAGGAGAGAAGAAGAGATTAGAAGTGGTGACTATAATTTGCAAGGAGGCCTATTTCAGTTCAGTATGAAACTGTTGAGAGGCAACTACCTTAGACCCTAATACATGCTAGCTTAAACTCTAGATGACCTAGGCCAATTTCTCCAAATTATTTTGACATTGTACTCCTATCACTTTTTAAAAATTGTTTATTTATAAAGTATATGTAAATATTGCTAATGTTACATTATAAAACATTAAAATATTAAAGAAATAAAAGGTAAAACAAGCGCTATTAAAATATTTTAATACCAAACTTTTTTTGTTCTTGATCATTTTTTTTACTAAGAACAGTGTGATTAACCATGCTCTCCACAGATTCCTAAATTCTTCCAGACTCTGTACTATGCTATAGTTGGACTCCCTTGAGAAGGAACCTAGACTCTGGGTGACAGGTAGGCTAGAATCCCCTTCCCCTTGTCTTCCCGATTTCCCTGAGATTCAAAACTCTTTTTATTTTTTATTTTTTAGGATTTTGCAAGGCAAATGGGGTTAAGTGGCTTGTCCAAGGCCACACAGCTAGGTAATTATTAATTTGAACTCAGGTCCTCCTGACTCCAGGGTCTGTGCTCTATCCACTGCACCACCTAGCTGCCCCACAAAACTCTTCTTAATCTAACTTGAAATGAGTTGTATCTCATTCAATTTCCCTTCACATACTCATCATTCCAGTAAAAATGGATCGACCTTCATCTATCTCCTATTCTGTCTCTGTGCCATTTCTTCTGTCCCCAGTTCCTGGAATGGACCTTCCCCTTCATTTCTTTAAGTCTATCACATCACTGTATACTCCATAAAGCAGTGAAAATTCATTTGGAATTAAATATCATAAGTTTGTAATGAACTCAATCAGTCAACATGATTTTGTGATGAATTCATCTCAACAGGTCAATGATTGTGGATCTACTTAAGAAGACCTTAAGAGTATTATTCTAAGGTTTGATTACTTTCCATCCAATGTCACTTGCAAATAGAAACACTTGAAGAACCAGTTCAATTGTGTCTGATTCCTTGTGACCCCATTTGGAGTTTTCTTGGAAGAGATACTGTAGTGTTTTCCCATTTCTTTCTCATTTTATAGATGTGGAAATTGAAGCAAACAGGGTTAAGTGACTTGGGCCAGGTCACAGAGCTAGGAAGCATCTGAGGCTGGATTTGAACAAAAGAATTGGAGTCTTATTCCCTTTAATTTAGAAAAAAACTGCTATCTTATTGTCTGATCTTGTTATCTCTTATCCTTTATGTTTCTTTTTTAAGGATATGATTTCTCTCTCATCACACTCAATTTCGATCAATGTACAATGTGGAAACAATGTAAAGACTGACAAATTGCTTTCTGTGGGGGGAGGAGGGAAGTGAGATTGGGGGGAAAATTGTAAAACTCAAAATAAATAAAATCTTTAATTAAAAAAAAAAGAATTTGGGGCAGCTAGGTAGCACAGTGGATAGAACACTGGCCTTGGAGTCAGAAGTACCTGAGTTCAAATCCAACCTCAGACACTTAATAATTGCCTAGCTGTGTGGCCTTGGGCAAGCCACTTAACCCCATTGCTTTGCAAAAACTAAAAAAAAAAAAAAAAAAAAAAAAAAAAAAAGAATTGGAGTCTTCCTGACTCCTGGCCCAGCACTTTGGTGCCATTTAGCTCTTCAGTGTCTTTCATTAGCAAATACCATCTTTTGTGACATTAAAACCAAGCACATTAGGAAATGTGCTTACATTTAGGAAATGTAATGGACAGAGTTCTGTTTGTAGAGTCAGGAAGAAGCAAATTCAAGTTTTATTTGAGATTTGAAATTTCACTTAACCTGAGTCTCACTTTCCTCATCAGGGACTGAATTCAATATCCTCTAAGGTTCATTGTAGCTCTAAATCTATGACCCTATAATCTTTGATGAGACTTTTTTAATGCCCTTTCTATTACTGAGAATCAGGATCATTGAACAAAGTGATTTCTGCTATCAGTTGCAGCTATTAAAGTATTTTGTGTTGATATATTTCTATACAGGACTTACCTTTTTTACCACCAAATCTCCTGGTGATGATATATGGTTACGAATCATGGAACACCATAGTCAAAGTTGCTGGTGACCCAAAAAGCAATGGAGAAGTTCATGGTGAGAGTAAGTAGGTCGCAGTACATCACCAATATGATCCATGCAAAAGAAGCAGCATTAAATAAACAAAACAACCAAAGAGGATAATTGCACTGATCTTCCAGAAAACGATAAAAGGCTCCATAGAAGGTCTCCAGCATCCTGGATAGATCTTTGGAAGGACTTATAGGAGACAATGGCAAGAGTCACACAGACTCCCAATACTACATAGGACCTCAGAAGTCATTTAATCCAACTCTCACCAGATCAATAATGCCCCTCTCCTTTCCTCTCACTCTACCTTCTCAGCAAGATAGGATTATAGATTAAGAGTTGAAAGCAATTGAGAAGCCAGTAAGTCCAATCTTCTTTCTTTTTATAGATGAGGAAACTAAGGCTCAAAGAGATTTATTCACTTTATTCAAGTTACACAGCTAGTATCCAAGGTAGATTTGAACTCAGGTCTTCTTGAAACCAAGCCTTCAGCTCTATCTATTAAATCACCATATTTCCTCAAATACCAATCTTGCCTTTCCTTATTAAAGTTAGGGAAATTCCCTACCTCCTAAAGCAGTCCATTTGACATTTGGCTAGCCCTGTGTGTTCAGAAGCTTTCTTTTCAATCAAACATGCAATTTCTTTTTGCTAACTTCCACCTATTGTTCCTCATGTTGCCTTCTGGAGGCACGTAGACAAGTCTAATAATCCCTTTTCCAGGCAAGAGCAATTCCAATACTTGGACTGCCTCACTAGCTCTTAGCTTCTCCTTTCCCTGTTTCCTCACTATAAAAAATGGGGAACTAAATGATAAAAATGGTAGTACTATCTCACAGGGTCATTGCGAAATAAGAAAAATGGGAAAATGAGAAAATACATGTGCTAGGCTTTGAAAACCATGAGGTCTAAATCAGCTCTCAGAGGACAGAGAATAGTTCAAATGATTCCCAGAAAAAGGCAAAGCCAATAGTTCAATAATTCATTCAACCAATAATTCTGTAATAAATACTTACTGAGACCCTAAACCAAATTAACAAAGTCCTGGCTTTAGACTCCTCTTCTCTGGGCTAAACATCTTCAGTTCCTTTGATCCTCACATGATATAATCTTGTAAACATCCTGATTGCCTTCCTCTAGATGCTGTCCAGGTTATCAACGTTCTTCCTAAAATCCCCTGTCCAGAACTAAGCATGATGGGACCAGTATCACTTCCCTAAAGGATAAGACTGTGCTCTGCCCTATGTGAGGGAGAGCAGTCTAAGTGAGATTATGGATCTGAATTTAGGAATCTATTGAATTATTTAGATATATAATAATAATAACAGTATGTATATGACTTTAACATTGGCAAAACACTTAATATCTATCTTTTATGATCCTTACAACAACCATACAAGGAAGGAACTATTATTATCCTTATTTTATAGATGAGGAAACTGATATCAAAAGAAGGTAAGTGACTGGCCCAGGGTCACAAAGCAAGTTTTGAATTGAGGTCTTCCTGATTCTAAATCCAGCATTCTTTACATTACATAGCCTAACCTTCACTTCCTAAACTATGAAATACAATATAAAAAAATTTCCCCCCTAGATTCAATATCCTTCCTACTTGACTCTAAGAAGGGGAAAGAGAAAAAAAGAAACATTTAAAGAGTTAAGGCCAAGCTAAGCCAGATGATGCTGTCTATGAAGTCAATCTTTGTTATCATCACACATCATCATCATCAACATCAACATCAACAAGAAATATTTATTAGATCAACTGTGCATCAACTTATGTGCTAAATGCTAGGGATATAAAGATAGATAAAAATGTATTCTCTGCCCTCTAGGAGCTAACAATCCAATGGGAGAGATGAAATACAAATAACAAACTTTCCTTGAGTTTTCTAGTTACCAAAGTGACAGCTAAATTAATAAACAACAATGTACAAATAAGATATATTTTATTTGTCTGAATATATCTATATAAATATAAAATATATTATATATATATTATATATATATTATATATATATAATATATATATATTATATATATATATATATAATGTTGGATTAAATAGATAGGTAGGTAGATTCCATAAATAGAATCAATAGGTAGATGGGGAGGGAGAGAGAAGGAGAAAGAAAAAGAGAGAGAGAGGGGCAGATAGGCAGGTAGAGACAGATAAATGGATGGATAGGCAGAGAAAGGGAAAGATAGATAAATAGATAGATAGATAGATAGATAGATAGATAGATAGATAGATAGATAGATAGACAGACAGAGATTATTGAGTCCTCATTCATCAAACCCTGTGAAGAGGCATCCTCTGACCTGTTCATCCAATAAAATATTCCAGGAATAATGAAAATCACCTACTCTAAAAGATTTCATATCTTCACATAAATTTCAAATCAAAGGACCTAGTTGGCAAAATGGACAGAACTCCAACTCTGCAGTCAAGAGGTACTGAGTCCAAATCTGGTCTCAGACATTTGAGATTTACTATGTGACCCTGGGCAAGTCACTTAACCCTGATTGCCTTGCCAAAAAAAAACCACATACTCCAACTCTGTTTCTGGTGTCTGCTTCTATAGGACATGACCCCTCAGGAGACTTTGTCTTCCTTTTGTCCCTATCTCTGTCAAGGGAAATAGGAGATTTCTTCATTGAGGCTGTCATAGATCAGATAGGAGAAGACAGAGAGGTGGACCCTATACTGCCTAATATTTGACCTGTGAAATATTTCCCCTTCCCCCTCCTTCACAAGTTCTGTCTCCTTCCTCACCCAGAAACCATAGTGTCTGAGATAACTGGCAGCCATTCTGGGCTATCCTAGGCTCAGGCCTACGAATAGAGGACATTAGGCCTGAAGATGGTAAAAATCATCCTAGAATATCAACCAGTTCAGGTATATGTAGAGAAAGGTCAGAATCATCAATTAATTGAATCATCAATTAACCAATAAAACAATAAGTTCCTCCTAGGGCGAGGAACTATGCTAAAGAACTAATTCATTGGGGCAGCTAGGTGGCACAGTGGATAGCGCACTGGCCCTGGAGTCAAGAGTACCTGAGTTCAAATCCGGCCTCAGACACTTAATAATTGCCTAGCTGTGTGTCACTTAACCCCAATGCCTTGCAAAAATCAAAAAAAAAAAAACAACTAATTAATGAATTTGCAAGAGAAATTAGAAAGGCAGTTACAAACACCAATTGTCATCAAACAATACTAATGCTTGTATGTTTAATATAGTTATCCCTTCTACATCATGACTTTCCCCAATGTGGTTTCAATATAGTGAGGGTTGGCATGAGAAATTAAATGGGAATTTTAGGGGAGGTTTTGACACAGTAAAGTGAGCAGATGATATAGAAAAAGGTTAGAAACTCAGAAATGCATAAAACATAGGTCAAATATAACATTTTATCTTTTATCTTTTTATATTAAAATAATTCAGACTTTCTGTTGTCTGAAGGGAGGTCAAAAAATTTTACATAGATTTTCCAGATTAAGGGGGTATTGCACTCTGCCACAATGTGGAAGGGATATCCACTGTGCCACCTATAACATCAATTTTCTAAGTGAAAAAGAACTAGAAAAGTCAATGCCCTTTTTTTTAAAAATGATCTCTCTCTTCTATCATCTACAACCCTATCCCGCCCTATCCCCCTTCTCCCATTCCCTTCCCTCTCCTTTTACCTCTGGGGTAAGATAGATTTATATATGCTATTAAGTGTGTATGTATGTTACTTCCTCTCTGAGACATTTCTAATGAGAATGAAAATTTCCCCTTGCCTTCCCCCCTTCCACTCCATTGCAAAAGCTTTTTCCGGACTCTTTTATGTGAAATATCTTAACCTATTCTATCTCTCCTTTCCTTTTCTCCCAGTACATTCCTTTTTTACCCATTGACTCCATCTTTATACTGTATTGTATTTTTATATTCATTCAGCTCTCTCCTATGCCTTATCTATATATGCTCCCAACTGCTCTTATAAATGAGAAGGTTCATATGAGTTATCAGTATCTTCTTCCCATGTAGGAACACAAGCAGTTCAGTATCATTAAATCCTTCATAATTAGTACATCTCATCCACCCTCTCTATGCTTCACCTGAGTCCTGTACTTGGAGATCAAACTTTCTGTCAGCTCTGGTCATTTCTACAGGAAAGTTTAAAAGTCCCCTGTTTCATTGAAAGCCCATCTTTTCCCCCTGAAAGAGGATGTTCACTTTTGATGGGTAGTTGATTCTTGGTTGTAATCCAAATTCTTTTGCCTTCTGGAATAACATATTCCAAGCCCTACAAGCCTTTAATTAAGTCAAATCCTATGTAATCCTGTATGTAGCTCCATGATATTTTAATTGTTTCTGGCTGTTTGTAGTATTTTCTCTTTGACTTGGAGTTCTGGAATTTGGCTATAATATTTCTGGGTGTTTGGGGGGAGGGGCATCTCTTTCAAGAGGTAATCAGTGGATTCCCTCAATTTCTATTTTATCCTCTGCTTCTAGGATCTCAGAGCATTTTGTTGGATTATTTCTTGGAAAATGAAGTCTAGGCTCTTTTCCTGGTCATGACTTTCAAGTAGCCCTATAATTTTTAAATTATCTCTCCTGGGGTGGCTAGGTGGTGTAGTAGATAAAGCACCAACACTGGAGTCAGGAGTACCTGGGTTCAAATCTGGTCTCAGACACTTAATAATTACCTAGCTGTGTGGCCTTGGGCAAGCCACTTAACCTTATTTGCCTTGCAAAAACCTAAAAAAAAATTATCTCTCTTGGACCTGTTCCAGGTCAGTTGTTTTCCCAATGAGAGATTTCACATTTTCTTTTCATTTTTCATTCTTTTGGTTTTGTTTTATTGTTTCTTGATTTCTCACAAAATTTTCAGCTTCCTTTAGCTCCAGTCTACATTTGAAGGAGTTATTTTCTTCAGCAAACTTTTTTATCTCTTCTTCCAACTTTCCAATTCTGCTTTTTAAGGCATTCTTCTCATTGGCCTTTTGGACTGCTTTTTCCATTTGACCTAAACTGACCTAACATGTTATTTCCTTCAAAGTAGTTTTGTATCCCCCTCACCAAGTTCCTAACTTAGTTTTCATGATTTTCCTACATTGCTCTCATTTCTCTTCCCAATTTTTCTGCTACCTCCCTTACTTGCTTTTCAAAATCTTTTTTGAGCTCTTCCATGGCCTGAGACCAATTCCTATTTTTCTTGGAGACTTTGGATACAGAAGCTTTGACTTTATCATCTTCTGAGTGTCGATTCTGATCCTCCATCAGACCAAGTAATTTTCTCCAGGGACCTTAATTCCTCCAATGTCCTGTGAGAGGCTCTGACTGCTCTCCTGACCTCTGCTCTGGTCTGTGGATGACCACAATCACTCCCCTCTGCCCTGGAGCTGTGAGGAGGGTCCCTGCTCCTCTATGGTAGTATGGGGCCCAGATTATGACCTGGATCTGAGTATGGGCAAAGCCGCAGAGTCCTGCCCCAGGTGTAGCAGAAAGATCTCTGCCTTCTCTCCTGACTCCCTCACCATCCGTGGGCTGAGCTCTCTGAAAGCAGCTGCTGGGTGACTCCAGAGGTTCCAGGGGCTGCTCTGAGGCCAGCACTGGCCTGAACTCCACTCACTCTGTCGTGACAGAATTCTAGTCATTGCCCTTCTAATAGGAAAAGGTTAAACAAACTCTGGTTCAAGAACAGAAAGGAATAAAACTGCCACCCGAAAGATGCAAATAAATGCGAAGACTTTCATGCAAACTGAAGTAAGTGAAATTGGGAAACAAACCAAGGACTCTAACAGTATAAATGAAAAAATCACAAACACACACACACACACACACACACACACACACACACAGAGCTGCTGAACACATAATTATAATGATTAAACTTGGCACTAGAAAGAGAAAAGAAAATTCATCTTGTTCCTTTTATTACATGGATGGGTAACTATGGGTCAGACTTATATGATGACCATTTTACTGAACTGCATTCTTCCTCCAGAGGCAGTAAATTGTGCAGACACAGAGTCAGGAAGAACTGAGTTCAGATCCAGCCTCAGACAATTAATAGCTTTGTGACCCTGGACAAGCTGCTTGTATCTACCTCAGGATCCTCAACTGTAAAGTAAAAATAATAAAAGCAACTATTTTCCAGGATTATTGTGAGGACCAAATGAGATATTTGTAAAGCATTTATCACAGTGCCTGACCCCAGCTGGTATTATTTCTTTCTCCTTCTCACTCTAGGGAAAGGAAGGAAAGATGTATATTTGGAAATTAAGATAATTTGAAATAAGAGGTATCACTAAATATTTTGGGTTGTTTTTTTTTAGTTTTTGCAAGACAATGGGGTTAAGTGATTTGCCCAAGATCACACAGCTAGGTAATAATAAGTGTCTGAGGCTGAATTTGAACCCAGGTCCTCCTGACTCCAGGGCCAGTGCTCTCTATCCACTGTGCCACCTAGCTGCCCCCATCACTAAATATTTTTAAATAACATAGAATATAATGCTTTCCTCCTGAGTGGAATATTCCCTCTTAAGAGTTAGTATTCTTAGTGAAGTTCTCTCAGGCTTAAAAATCATTAAAACAAAGTCAGACTATTACCCTTAGACTATTCTTAGAAGAGGGAGAGAGGCCTTGCATTCCCAGTCAAATGCCCTCCTGATTCTTCTAGGGAGTGAAACAGTAGACTATTTCCAGAAAGATCTTGCATTGATTCTGTTAGGGAGGGAAACAGTGGAATACTTCTAGACAAGAGACCTTGCAGTCTTAGTTAGCCACCTATTTGGTAATGGACTGTGAGGACAGTAGCCTGCCTTCTCTTGTTTGATAAGTGCAAAACTAAGAAAACTTTGCATACTCAGACATTGATTTATTTAACAGAAGGTCATTAGAAATCTTCTTCTGAAACCTTCACCATGTGAATGGTGAAGTGATATTTTATGAAAAATCTTTTATTCTTTTCTTTGTTGCTGTATAAATTTTTTTGTGTAAAGCTTGTAACTCTGAAAACCTTAACCAATCAGACTGGAAGAAAGGGGGCTAGGGAGGGAGGAATCGTGCTAGGCCATATAATCTTGCTTGACTGTCACCTCGGGGCAGCTCCTTGATCTTCACTACCTTTGTGAGACTTGGGGGGTTCCCTTTTCTTGAGAAAAGCCAAAATAAACTTTCCTTTTTGCCCATACAGAGGAGTCTCTATATTTTTTAAGTGAATTTTTATCCCACACATTCCCCAACATTGGGAGAGTATTGTGGGATAGTGAATAACAAATGACAGTGAAGAAATAAGGAGAGCTTGTGCCATACTCACAGTCTTCACTTTGGGGAACTGTAGGTCACTCTGGTCAATTCTGGTTCATCTTTAAATGCCACAGTGAAAAGCAGCTTGCAAAACAATATTAAAGAAAGCAGCAACGACTGGGTTTCTCTAGTTCAACATGAAGAGAGCTTTAAAGGATAAATATAGAACAAGATTTTTATCTTGTATTAAGACAAGAGTAGCTTAGAATCCTTCAAACTTCATAACACGCTCAGTTTGCTCTAAAGGAGCCAGACTACCCCTTCATGGTTACATATCTTTCCTTAATATCTGCAAAAAAGGAGGAAGTCAAGTCTGGAGAGGCTCTACTTTCTGAGGAGTTAGATATTTAGTTAATGTGACCAGGTGAACAAGAAAGGAAGTCATTAAAAGTTGTCTGAGGACCTAGGGTAGGATATTTGTGGCAAAAAAAAAAAACCCTAGAAACAAAGTGTATGCCTATTGACTAGGAAAAGGCTGAACAACTATGGTGCAGGATTGCGATAAAATATTATTGCACAGTAATGAAGAATATTAAGAATTCAGAGACATATGTGAAGACTCATATAAACTGATGTAGAGTGAAGTGGGCAGAACCAAGGAAACAATATATGCAATAACTACAACAATGCAGTTACAAAAAGAACACTCACATAAAGCAGTATGCTCTATAATTATAGTAATCAATTGGTCCGGGGGAAGAGATAATTAGCATTGCCCTTTTCTCCTTTTAAGAAACTATGTGTACAAAATGTTACTATGCTGTCAGGTGAGGCTATTGCTTTCCATAGTAAAGCAACCTTCCATTTTATGTATAATATTTTTGTTTATGTTAACTAAATGATCAATTTCTCCTATTTGAATTACTGAAGATGAAAAATGTGGAAGTCATTTCCCACAAAGAAATACATAAAAACCCAGACATCATTGTTCTTTCAATATCAAAAGTAAAAGACAAGCTAGACTTAGTTGATCCTCTTTCTAAATATTCACAAAGCATATTTAACCAAATATGGATAAACTCTCCTGAAGCTGGAAGACTTTCTTCAAACTGATCACATCAAGCTCTCCATCTTTTTCCCCCTTGGCAAAGCCTGTAAGTTTCTGTCCTCATGCCCAAGCTGATCACAGACCTTATAGCTTTGGCTTATTTGAATTCTTCCTTAATGTAATTGGCAAGTTTGGCTTATGTGTGGCAAGTCCAAGCAAAATGAGATCGGCATTTGCTCCATAGAAACAATGATGGGTCAAAATTAGGTGGAACTCTTTATCTTCTAATATAATCCATGATTGCATTGTTCTTTTTCATCAAAGCACTACCATCAGATCAAATAACTCAAATTTTACCACTCAGGACCATTATTTATACAATATGCAAAATAATATCTAAAGCATTTAACAAGATTGTCCATTAACTCAGCTCCATATGTAATAGCAGTCCACAATAGCAGTCAAATCTTTCTTTTACCTCTTAGGAAGATTTTTGTTTAATTGCTTCTATATGACAAAAAGAAAAGATTAAGGTGGGAGTTGGGGATGGGGAAGGAGATTGTGAGTAGATAGGATAGGAATATTTCTAGAATTGATGCTTTAAAAACAAAAGGCATCAAAAACTTATTTTAAAAATACATATATATATATCATATGTATGGGCATATGCATACTTATAGGTCTATATATGTGTGTGTTTGGATGTGTGGATATATATTACATAGAGATCCAAGTATACATACACACACACACACACAGATCTATACATGCACACATAGACACAAAGTCACATCCATGTACATAAGTGCAAGTTTATCACAATGTGAGCAGCAGCTTGTTTGGCACTATTGCTAGAGAGTTGCTCTCAAAGTCAGGAAGCTCTGGGTTGAAATCCAACCTCTGTCAAATACTGACTGAGTGACTATAGGACAATTATTTTTTCCAGGGGACTCTCCTGACTACAAACTTTGGAACAGTTGCCAATGCACATTGATAGCAGGAGTTTCCTCACTAGAAGTTCCCTACACTAATAATGGAGAGGTTTGAGAGATTGTGGAGACTGAAGGAAATTGTCAATTCTACCATCTTGTTCTCCCTATACCAATGAAGTCACAAATTTGGTTTAAAATAAACTAGGGGGCAGGGGAGCCAAGATGGAAACAAGAGAAGAGCCTCTCTTAGGTGTTCTCTCTCTCTATATATAAAATATTTCAAAACTCATAAAATAATGGCTCTAAATTTTCAAGAGGCAGAACCCACAGAGGGATCCAGTGAGGTGGTTCTCCAGCCCAAGGTAACCTGGAAAATAGTGGAAAGGCTCCACTCCACAGGGTTGGGGGCAGCCTGCCAGAGTGAAAGAACTTCAGCCTCCCACAGGCAGCCCCAGGGTGCTTGGGAGCTAAGGCTCATGGCAGCAGTGGGTAGTTTCCTGATTTACACCCCAGCGAGCACCAAGCACAACTTGGAAGATCAGAAGGGGGACCTCTGCCAGAGCAATGTGAAGCCCTGTCCTCAGGGCAATCAGCGAGCAGCTTGGCCAGAGCAGCCCAGATCCAGGAACCGGAAGCAGGCAGAGTCTGTAAGCAGGAGCCCCCCAGGCAACTGAGCCTTGAGTGCCAAGCTGACCAAAGGTAAGGGAATGGAGAGAGACTTCCAAGGTCTGTCCTCTGTACCTGGAACAGGACTCTGGGGCTCTGACCACATTCAGATCCTGATCACAGTCTAGGCCTCCCATAGAACAGCAAGCCCCCCCCCCCCCACCTCAGCCCCATGGCAGAGGGGTGCACTTGTGGTCATTCACAGAATAGGAGGGAAGACGAGCCTCACACACATTGATATTCTTGTGGGGGAGGGGATGTCCCAATAATACTCAAAAGCTCAGAAAGTACCCCAAGACCAGGCACAGGCAGGAGAAATGAGGATCAAAATACTCAATCTGAAGATGAGGAAGTACAAGCTTCTGCATTTAAAGACTGCAAGAAAAACGGAAATTGGGCTCAGGCTATGACAGAGCTCAAAAAAAGATTTTGAAAATCAAGTGAGGGAGATAGAAGAAAAATTGGGAAAAGAAATGAGAGAGATGCAGGAAAAACATGAAAAAGAAGTCAACAGCTTAGTCAAGGAGATCCAAAAAATGCTGAAGAAAATAACATGTTAAAAACCAGCATAGGGGGTGGCTAAGTGGCACAGTGGTAAAGCACCAGCCTTGGAGTCAGGAGTATCTGGGTTCAAATACGGTCTCAGACACTTAATAATTACCTAGCCATGTGGCCTTGGGCAAGCCACTTAACCCCATTGCCTTGAAAAAAAAACATAAAAAAAACCCAGCATAGAGGTGGCTAGGTGGCACAGTGGATAGAGCACTGGTCCTGGAGTCAGGAGTATCTAAGTTCAAATACAGCCTCAGACACTTAATAATTACCTAGTTGTGTGGCCTTGGGAAAGTCACTTAACCCCAATGCCTTGCAAAAACTTAAAAAAAAAACCCAGCATAGGTCAAGTGGATAGAACAGTTCAAAAATATATTGAGGAGAAGGAATGCTTTAAAAAGCAGAATTGGCCAGATGGAAAAAGAGATAAGAAAGCTCTCTTTGGAAAACAAATCCTTCAGATGCAGAATGGAACTAAAGGAAGCTGCTGACTTTATGAGAAGTCAAGACACAATACTTCAAAACCAAAGGAATGAAAAATTAGAAGAAAACATGAAACATCACACTGAAAAAACAACTGATCTAGAAAACAGATTCAGAAAAGATAATTTAAAAATTATTGGGATACCTGAAAGTCCTGATCAGGAAAAGAGCCTTGATCTCATTTTTTAAAGAATTCCTACAGGAAAATTGCCCAGATATCCTAGAAGCAAGAGGCAAAATAGTAATTGAGAGAATCACTGATCTCCCCTGGAAAGAGATCCAACAAAAACAACCCCCAAGAATATTATAGCCAAGTTCCAGAACTCCCAAGTCAAAGAGAAAATATTATAAGCAGCCAGAAGGACACAATTCAAATATCATGGGAGTTGAAGTCAGGATCACACAGGACTTAGCAGCAACTACATTAAGGGCTTGTAGGGCTTGGAATATAATATTCCAGAAGGCAAAAGAGCTTGGAATGCAACCAAGAATCAACTACCCAGCAAAACTGAATGTCCTCTTCCAGGGAAAAAGATGGACTTTCAATGAACCAGGGGAATTTCAAATGTTCCTGTTAAAATGTCCAAAAATGAATAGAAAGTTTGATCTTCAAATACAGGACTCAGGTGAAGCATAGAGAGTGGAGGAGAAGGGCAAAATATGAGGGACTTAATGATAATGAACTGCATGTATTACTGCATAGAAAAATGATACTGATAATACTCATAAGAAACTTCTCATTTAATAGATCAGGTAGAAGGAGCTTTTATAGATGAAGCACAGGAGAGAGTTGAATTTGAAGATATAACATATTGTAAAAATGGAGTCAATGGCTAAAAGGGAAATGTAATAGGAATAAGAGAAAGGAGAGGTAGAATAGGCTAAGATATTTCATATAATATGATTTTTTTAATACAATGAACTATTGCAATGATATGGAAGGGGGGAAAGGGAAGGAGAATGAGGGAACCTTTGCTCTCATCACAGGAAACAGAATATATATATACTCAATGGGGTATAAGACATCTAGAAGAAGAAGGAGAGAAGGGGGAGGATGTGAGTGATGGAGGAGAGGGTGGACCATGGGGGAGAATGGTTAGATATAACACATTTTCTTTTTTACTTCTTGCAAGGGGCTAGGATTGGATGGACTGTCCAGGACCACAGGGCCAGGTAGTTGCTGGGCATTAGGGATGGTAGGTGGGCTCAGGACCTCTTGGCTCCAGTCTGCTGTGCCACTCAGTTACCCTACAGCACATTTAAGAAGAGGGACAGAGTGAAAGAAGAGAAAGAGAAAATATAGTGTGTGGTAGTGGGGAAGTACAAATGGAGGGAGTTGGGATCAGCAATGGAAACAATGGAAAAATATGGAAGTAGCTTTTGTGATGGACTTATCATAAAGAACGTGATCCACCTGCAACAGAGCTAGTGGTGTTGGAACACAGACTGAAGCACATTTATTATTATTATTATTGTTATTATTATTATTATTAATTTTGGTTTTTGCAGGGCAATGGGGTTGGGGTGACTTGCACAGGGTCACACAGCTGGGTGATTGTTGGGTACCTGGGGCAGGATTTGAACTCAGATGCTCCTGACTTCGGTGCTCTGTCCACTGTGCCATATGGCTGCCCCTATTATTATTTTTTTAATTTTAACTTTTTTCTCTCCCCTTTACTTTATTGCTCATGCAGGTCTATATATTTTTTGGGGGGGAGGGGTTTTATGTTTATTCTTAAACAAGAATATTTTAATAATGTATTAAAAATCATTTGTACAAAAATAAAAATAAATATGATAAAAAATTCAGTGCAGTCATTTCAGAGTTAAAAGAATTTGGTATAATTCAACTTCAGGCTTTCATATGCTTTGAAAGCATTTTCTTTATCTACATCTATTTTATGTAGCTGAAAGTGATGGATTATCGACTTCAAAACGCTTCCTCTAGTATAATCGGCCACTCATTAATGCATAATGTATAATTTCCTTCTGAAAGCCGAGCAAATGTAACTACAGCTGCGAATCAACATCTGTGTGCAACTAATAGCACATCAAGGCCCATTCCAATCATCTCTTTTACTACCCAGAAAACTGACAGAATAAAATGTTGTCCTCTCTTCCCCTGCAGTCTTTTGAACATGTTTACATAAACTGATTGTCCTCATCTCCCATTTCCTTAATCCAAGTTACAGAATGACACCTCTTCTAGGCCCACACTGAGGACCAGTGAACAGAGGGTTTCTAATCCTATCTTTGAATCAAACAGAAGAGGAAACCAAGATGGGGTGGAATTGGAACAAAGCAGAAGAAATCAGGTCTTCCTGACTCTCAATCCCAGGTTCTTTGCCTTCTCAATTTAAAGGTCCCTTGGAACTGATATCAGAGATAAACATCTATCTCAGTTTTGTACTTTGTAAGAAATGCCTGACAAATAGGGCCTCAAAGAACTTAATTTCAGGAGTGGCTAAGTGGTGTAGTAGCTAAAGCACCGGCCCTGGAGTCAGGAGTACCTGGGTTCAAATCTGGTCTCAGACACTTAACAATTACCTAGCTGTGTGGCCTTGGGCAAGCCACTTACCCCATTTGCCTTGCAAAAAACTAAAAAAAAAAAAAACCACACAACTTCACAGCCCTATTTTCTCTAATGTTACCAATAATTTTTTTGTCATAAATGTAACAACCTCTTCCATTCTTAATCTCTTTGACTTCCCTGTAGCTTTTGACACTATTGACAGCCCTCTCCTCTGGGGTTTTATCTTTTTGTTCCTCTATTAGCTGTTAAATTACTACTTCCTCCATCTCCTCTGCTCATTCATCATTCATGTTACACCCACTAACCATGAGTTTCCCCAAGACTCTGTCCTGAGCTATCTTTTATTTTCTCTCTGCATGCAGACTGCATGCTGATCTCAGGAGTTTCCAAGAATTCAACTGTCATCTTTGCTCAAGTAATTTAGACTAAACTTAAAGTGGAAAGTCAGCTGTTAAATATTCCCCAGCATATTTCTGGTTCTACTCTTAAACGCCTATTAGAGATTTCAAACTGGGTTTTCCATAGGTATTTCAAACTCAACATGTCCAAAACAGAGTTCAGTTGTCCTCCTTCCCCCCCTTCATAATTTCTTTTCTATTGTTGGGGATATTACCTTTCTTCCTACAACAATTCCAATTACATTTCTTCAATGTAATCATCAGCTTCTAATTCTGACAAATCTAATCAATAACCAAATCTTGCCATTTCTATCTCTAAGATATGACAGCTCACATACCCATGCCCCTCATCATCTCTCACCTGTACAACATCCTTACTGGTTCTTCTGTCAAAAGCCTCTCCCCATTCCAATCTCTTTCACACAGCAATTTTCCTAAACCGTGACCATGTTATTTCTGACCATGTTATCATCTACCTATTGCCTCCATCATCAAATAAAACTTCTCTGATATTTAAATATCTTCACAACCTGATGGCTATCATTCTAGTCCTGTTGTACCATGGTATGCTAGTAAATGTTTGACAATCTAAAAACTCACAGCACACTTTTAAGTTCAATCTTCATTATTAATATGTTCTCCAACATTTTCTTAAGTTTATTTGAATTGTCTTAGGAAGATTCTGAGGGTCACCTAACCAGATAAGGTGATTAGATACTGAGGTCCTTTCTCAAACTAAATGCCAAGCATTCAAACACTATTGCAGAGAGTGAGACTCCAATGAACAGACCATGTTGTTCTAATGCCAAACCTATGTTTATCTAAAAGACTATTTTACATGGAATTCACACAGGAAAGTGCTCACATAGTAATCAGAAAAGGCAATACAAGAACGCTCTCAAGGTCTCTCTGAAGAACTCTGGAATTGATGCATGACTTGGGACTCCCTAGCAAGGACCTCCCAGTATGGCATATCTGCATCAAAGAGGAGCTCTATGAGCAAAGCAGAACTATAAGCAAAGTAGCACAAAAAAACAAGAGATGAGCAAATTTAGAAACATATTTGTACCCAACATATGGTAAAGCATTCAAAGGTCATAATGGTCTGATCAGCCACAGTCAGACACACTGTACCTTGACTCCAACATTGTGATGTCATTTTGGTCTTCTTTGAGAAAATAGAACAACCAAGTTGAGACAATCAACAAAATAAAACAAGTCATGATTTGTAGTGTTTGTTGATTTCCAAGTTGTAAATGTTCACACTAAAGATTTAACAATCAGCTTCCCAAACTGTCCTCCTCAGTCTTTGAACCAGTCACACCAGCTTCTTCAATGCTCTATATACCCCACACTTTATCTGTCCCTATGCTCTTGCCCTAGCTGTTCCCCATGTTAGAATGTTCTCTCTCCTTACCCTCATCTCTTGGAAGTCCTGGTTTTCTTCAAAACTCAGCTCAAATATCTTCTTTGGTACGTTAAGCTTTTCCTGATGCTGTCCAACTCCCTATACCCTTATTTCTTTGTGTGCTCTCTCTAAAAACTACTTTGGATTCATTGTGTATCTATTGTGTATCTATTTTTACAGGTTTTCTCTCCCCCCCCCTTAGAAAATAAGTTCTTTGAAGATAGAAACTGTTTCAATTTAATCATTATATCCCAAGTGTCTATTTAAGCCAGTGCCTGGCTTAAAATAAATATTCATTGATGATCTTATTATCACATAGACCTTTGAGTCTGCTTTTTAAAAACACATTGGTCCTCTTCAAGATTAAATTCCAATACCTTAACTTGACCAGGTTTTCATTTGACTTCTACAACAGTCATATTGTATTTCTATAATTTTTCTATTTCTACAGTCATAAAACTAAGATCACTTTCTACTTCTACCTCAACTCACACATCATCAAAGGTATAAACCAAAGAAAAGGTAATATTACAAACTCCCTGTGGTCAGAAAGTACCTCATTTTTTTCATTTCTGTCTCACATATCTCTGTATCTCCCAAAGCCCTGAATATAGTAGGTACTTACTAAATGCTGATTAATAATAAAATTAGAGTTTGTGACACCACCCAACATTCCCCTAAGAACATCTGACTTGATTATTTCTATTATTTATATTCTCTATCTATATTTACATCTATATTCATATCTATCTATAGTTCCCTTGCCAGCAACAAGCTAAGAAGGGTTGAAACACAAAACAAACTTATTACATGCAAAAAGAGAATCCAAAATAAACTCAGATCTAAGACCATGACCAGTCAGGAAAATTTTCCCCTTAGTGAACCTAATCTCCTCTATGAAGTCCATAAAAATTAATAGGGTGGAAACTGCTCCAAGCAGGGAAAAAAATTCATGTTTGCAATACCATTCTCTCTGGTAGGTCCTAGCTTTCTACCTTTCTTAAGAACTTATATGGTCCAAATGATTCAGTCCTTACAAAGGGCAAAATCCACATTTGTTCCACTACATTGTGACTCTGGTCCCATTAGAATGTAAGCTACCTCAGGCCAAGAAGTTTGTCTTTTGTCTCTATTACTGGGAGGCTAGATGGTACAATGTATAGAGCACCAACCCTAGAGTCAGGAGAAACTGGGTTCAAATCTGGTCTCAGATACTTGATACTCATTGCCTTGAATCCAGGGCCCTGTCCAAGTCATCCTGATGAATCTGGTCACTAGATCCAGATGACTCCGGAGGAGAAAGTGAGGCTGGTGACTTAGCACAGCACTCCTGCCCCCCCCAATCCAATTCTCTCGTTTATCAATGATATTACCTCCGATGTCATACAGATCTTTGAGAACAAAAGACCAACACAGTATTTAGAACATAATGGATACTTTAAAAATGTTCTTCAATTAATTGTATACCTCTGCTGCGCAGCTCCACCTCTAATGTTTCTTGGCAAGGAACCCAAAATTCTGTCTGCTACCCTACTACTTCTACCATCTTGACTTCACCCTTGTTGTAGCTTTGACACTATACTCTTCTACAGTCACTCTCCCTAGTTGATGCTGAAACAGCAAGAAACTCCTAGATGATTCAAAGGAAACATTCAGTTGGGTTTTTTTTTTAGGTTTTTGCAAGGCAAATGGGATTAAGTGGCTTGCCCAAGGCCACACAGCTAGGTAATTATTAAGTGTCTGAGACTGGATTTGAACCCAGGTACTCCTGACTCCAGGGCCAGTGCTTTATCCATTGCGCCACCTAGCTGCCCCAAACATTCAGTTTTTAAAAGAAGATATTCAGTATGGAAATATGACAGCACAGTTGAATCTACCCTAAGTAAGGATTTGGCTCTAATGAACACCCAGGCTGAAATTACTAATTATTCTTTTATTAAAATCATCAAAAGATGATGGTCAAGTCAGAGTTACATGATACAAGTCAGACACAATGGGAATTGTGCCTTTTAATCTCTCACAGAGACTTGCCCTGGATTCTAGGTCAGAAGATCAATGATTTCCAGGGATGCTATTGCTTTTTATATTTCACCCCAATCTTCTTGGTACTTCATCTCAGGCAATTGTCCAAACAGAGGAGCCTGCTTGGGCAATTGCCCAAACATAGTCATAAAAACAAGCACCAGACCATATGTCTCAAAGGTTGTTCCAACTTTGCAAGTTACTTACTTGTCCTAAAGACTTTGCCCCTTCTTGTTCTCTACATAGTTAAATTTTTACTGTTCTGCAGACCTTAAGATGTTTTCTGTCTGTACAGTTGGGACTTGGTATGCTTTCAAGTTTTCTAGTCAGGGCTTGGTGGGAAAACATGCATAGAAAATACCTACTACAGAAGTCCGTGGTATGTATGAGAAAGAACAAGTGAAAACTACAAGAAACCAATCATAAGTCTATCACAGAAGCATGAAAGAGTGGTGATGGGAGATTCTAATTAACCAGACATCTGCTAGAGTCTTCTCTCTCTCTCTTACTGTCAAAACCAGATTAGAAAATAACTTCATGGGGGGGCTAGGTGACGTAGTGGATAAAGCACCGGCCTTGGAGTCAGGAGTACCTGGGTTCAAATCTGATCTCAGACACTGAATAATGACCTAGCTGTGTGGCCTTGGGCAAGCCACTTAACGCCATTTGCCTTGCAAAAAAAAAAAAAAAAACCTTAAAAAAAAAAGAAAAAGAAAATAACTTCATTTGACAATAATAACTTGATTCTTGGAAAGGTGGAAGAAACAGCAAAGAGAAAACTGAATTACGTATTTGATTCTTACCCACAATTGCTAAATTAGAAATAATGGAAATAAATAAGGACTCTAACCTCGAGTTTGTAATAGAGGAAAGGAAAACTGGGTAAAGTGATGTACAATTTAGATTTGGGGGAAAGCTGATTTCAGAGTTCAGAAGAAGGATTAGCGGGCTTCAGTGGACTAAAATTCTATAGAAGTCAATCCAAGAGGAATGCAGATGAGAAACTCTCCCAAAAATGAAATTCTGAAGAGACAAAAAGAAATAACTCCAAGGAGAAGAAAATGGGAACAATCTAAAGAGATCAATGTACAAGGAGCATACCAATGAACTCAGATTTTAAAAGGTGTGTATGGAAAAGTATTCAAAAAGGCCTAGAGCCATTCTCCTCCTCCTGACTCCAGAGCCAGTGTTTTATCCACTGTACCACCTAGTTACACTTCAGAGACATTCTCAAATGGATTCATGGTCAAAGGTGAAAGAAATTATTATTTCTCTCCATTTAATATAGGGGACATCTAGGATTTTTTTTTCCCTTCCTATTTCCTCATTCTCTACTAGGTCATATCAGCCACTGAAGAACAGGGCTGATAATGAGATTTGATTTAACATTCTCCTCAATCATGTTCATATTCCATCAACTGGGAAAGTTTAAATCTAATCAAAAGATAAAGAGATTTTAGTCTAGGTGAAATCCAGTCCATTAGGTTCTGGTCAGAGAGGTTTGAGCAATCAGAATCACATCTACCAGCCGCCCCCATTAAAATAGGCCCACCTCTCATAAGAATATTCTTCTTATTCATTGTTAACCAATAAGAGTTGATTGCCATCTATCAAAAACAAGCACTCTTCCAAAGACATGCCACTATCAAGAAGCCTCCATGATTCACCTTTGGTTAATGAGAGAAAGCCAAATAACTCATTCTTTGAATAATTATTTACTAGCCATAATTAATAAAATTATTAAATACCCAAAATCATGACTTTTGAACTTTTTATACATCACAAAGGAAATGAACAAACAGTTCTCCAAACAACTGCAAACTATAACAACCACATGAAAGGTTATTCCAAATCACTAATAATAAATGTCAGTGGGTATATTATTCATGTGGGAATGGTGAATTCATCAAAGGGAACTAAGTGATCTCTTATTATCTCCTTATTTATCTTGAGTCAATCAGTTAATAAACATTTATTAGGAACCTAGTATATACTTAGCACTGGGGATACAAAGAAATGTCAAAGTTCTCCTAATCTAATGGGTTAGGGCTTATATTTTTAACTGGCATCATATGGGAAAAAAAAGATTAGTCTATTTGGAACCAAGGACAGAATCAAGAACAATGAGTAATAATTACCTAATTGTGTGGCCTTGGGCAAGCCACTTAACGCCATTTGCCTTGCAAAAACCTAAAAAAAAAGAACGATGAGTAGAAATTTAGATCAGATGTCAGGAATTCCTAACAATTAGAGGAGTCTGAGTGGATGAACTGCCTTCAAAGGCAGTCAGTTCCCTGTTGTCATTGTTGTGTTTCAACAGAGTTTGCTCAATCATTTGTCGAATATAATGGAATGGGAATTACTATCAAATATATCTTGGACTAGATGGTTCCTGAAGTCCTTTCCACTTCCAAATTCTGTGAAATTAGGTAAAAAATAAACAAACAATGGAGTAGGCAACTTAGAACACAAGATGGAGAGTCTTGCCAAAATATTAAAGATTCAGAAAAAGAGAATAACAATTTTAAAACTCAGGAATATTCCAACTAAAAGGTAGTTTGACAAGAGAGTAAAGGCAAAAAGTTTGAACCTAGGAAATGAATATAGCATTGGTAGAGTTGTGAACAGTTGTGAACTGATCCATCCATTCTGGAGAATAATTTGGACTATTCCCATAGGGCTATAAAACTGTGCATATCCTATAACCCAGCAAGACCACTTCTAGAGCTCTATTTCAAAGAGATTAAAAAAAAAAGATACCATATGTACAAAAATATTTATAGTAGTTCTTTTTTTGTGGTGACAAAGAATTGGAAACTGAAAAGATGTCCAGCAATTGGGGAATGGTTGAACAAGTTGTGATATGTGTTTATGATGAATTCTATTGTGTTGTAAAAAATGACAGGGGAAAACAACAACAACAAAGAAATGATGGGAAGATTTCAGAAAAACTTGGGAAGACCTATATAAATTGATGCAGAATGAAGTGAGCAGAACCAGGTGATCATTATACAAAGTAGCAGCATATCGCAACAATGATCAATCATGAATGACTTGACCACTGATCAATATAATGATCCAAGGAACTTCCAAAGTACTCATAGGAAAAATGCTATACACCTTTAAAGAAAGAACTGATGAATTTTGAGTGCAAATTGAAATATAATTTTTTAATTTTTCTTGGGTTTTTTGCAACATTAATTTGGAAATATGTTTTTCATGATTTCACATGTGTAATTGATATTCTATTACATGCCTTCTCAATGGGTGGGGGAGGAGTTAGAAAAAAGATGAGAATTTAGAACTAAAAAATGTTTTAGAGAATGTTATAAATGAAGGAAGAAGGAAGGAAGGAAGGAAGGAAGGAAGGAAGGAAGGAAGGAAGGGAGGGAGGGAGGGAGGGAGGAAGGGAGGGAGGAAGGAAGGAAGGGAGGGAGGGAGGAGTTTACATGTAACTAAATAGTGTGGTTAAAAGATAATGAGGTCTTAAAATAGTTGGGTGATTACCATGATGATAGTGGTGGCAGTGGTGGTAATGGTGGTGGTGGTGGTGGTTGCTCATCCTTCATTATGGAAGAAGACCAGTTGGGTAAAAAATTGAGTAATGGGTGAGGTCTTGACTTGCACATGAACTGGATTTAAATGAAGCAAAGTTGAGCAAAATTGTTAGTCTCTCTCTCTCTCCCTCTCTCTCTCTCTCTTCCAGAGTCATTGAAGTCCAGCAGGAAGATAAAAGTGCAGTGAATGATTGAATGATCTTGGTGTCTTCAAGATCTGACCAAGCTCTGAGTGCTCCACAGTACCTATTTCAGTCACCTTCATGGCCATCAGAACAAATTGTTCTTATCTGCTCATTTCAACAAGGGAAAATCTTCATATTCTTGGGGTAGACATCTAAAGCTTGGAGGTTACCTTCAACCTGGTATAGTTTATCTGCTGAGATGGCTGTACTGGGCTGAGGCCACTGCCTATGCTACAGCTTCTTGGAGCCACAAGTGAGATTAGGTAACAAGTAGATATCAAAGATGGATGAACAATCCTGAAAAGGGCTGGGGAAGCCCTCACACTGGAGGTGATAATACTCCTGAATACCTCATAGACCCCAGCTTGGTGGTAAAAGACATAAATTATGTTTGTCCTTTCTTCTCAAAAAAGACCATGACATCAGGGAGGTGATGCCATGAAATGCACATGAATTTTATTTGAGTGAGAGGGATTCTGTGCAGTCGCCAAATTCACTTTCTCCTCAAGAGCCATCTAGGTTCAGTGGCCGGTATGAATCAGGACAACTGGAAATGACTCTGGATGAGAGACAATCAGGCTTAAGTGACTTATTCAAGGTCACACAGCTAGTAAACATCAAGTATCTGAGTTCAAATTTGAACCCAGGGTTTCCTGACTCCAGGGCTAGAGCTCTACTGAACTACCTAGCTCTCTCTCTCTCTCTCTGTAAAAATCTAGCAGGAAAATGGAAGCCACTCATGGCAAAAGGTGCAATCAAAATCACTCCATTCTCTATTTCCCATTTCTTTTCAGTCAGGTAAGGGAAAAGGAAGCCAAAAAAACAAATCCCAGATTTTTAGTAAGGAAGTCAATTTGATTCAATTAACAAGTATTGAGTATTTCATTTTTAGTCATTTGAGGGTTTTCTGACTAGCATTCTCTAAGAAAGTCTTCCCTTGTGTGTGAGTCCTGCTTAGACCCCTTCTGGTTGCAATTAAATGTGACTGTTGCTCCGCATCCCCCCCAACAATTACTTTAAAGTGGATGTTTAATTGAGCCTACTTACTGTAACTTAAAAATGATTTGGTGATATAATTCTTTTCTGAGAGGGAAATCACCTGGTCCAGGCTTCCTGGGGAAGTGTAGGCAATAGAATGACCTTTACTTTCAAGGTAACTCATATGAATATAGGCTTGATTTCTCTGGGGAAAAGAAAAATATTGGTTATAATGAGCATTCCTCCCTTCAGGACAAGGAAAATCTGACATCCCAGACAGATCAACAGGAGATCAGAGGATCACTGATCTGGAATTAGAAAGAAACTTAGAGGTCAATTAGGCCAATCTCTTCCTTTTATGGAAGAAGAAATTGAGACTCGGGAGGTTTCTTCACACATGAAACAAGGATCCAAAATCAGATTTGAAATCAGATATTTTGACCCCAAGGCCAGTGATTTTTTTCCCACTGAATATCTATGCCCAGTCAAAGTTCAAATACACACACAGAGAAGACACAAATGACCTAAGCACAGGAGACATCAAACCCTCATTTTCCATAATTATTACTATTATTAAGGATGATGACAATAGCATTTATATCAAACTTCAAGGTTGCAAAACACTTTACAAATGTTAACTCATTCAATCTTAACAGCCCTAAGAGGTAGGCACTCTATTATATTCATTTTTTAAGATGAAGAAGATTTACCCAGGATCATAGAGTTTGTAAATGTCAAAGGCAGAATTTGAATTCTAGTCATCCTAACTCAAAGTTCAATAGTGTATCCACTACAGTACTTAGCTCCCTCCAAATTACATTAATTCAATATGGGGGGAGGGAAGGAGAGGGAAGGGGGGGATGATGATTCCATAGATGACTGTGTCACTTGTACATCAATACTTTATCTTGGCACAAAGAGGAGAGATTTGTCTATGTAACAGGATACAGCTTTTCTCTCTCTCTCTCTCTCTCTCTCTCCTCTCTCTCTCTCTCTCTCTCTCCCTCCCTCTCTCTCTCTTAATCATCCATTCAATCTCCTACTACCATGATTTATTGCTGGGTCAAAGCTAGAAGGACCTAATCACTGTCATTCATTTATCCTTTTCTTATCTATATATTTTATTTTTGACCAGGGAATCTTGTCTGCTCTCCAAATTATTGCAGGATAAATTCCCAGGCTCTGAGACAAGGCACCATATTCTCCAGATTTTTGTCAGGACATACCCAAGCATCAAAATTGGTAACCTGGGAAATACAGAGATTTTAAACTTCAAAGAGTACTTGGCCTTACATTTTCTCCATTGTTCATCATCAGGTTGGCTCCAATCCACAAAGTATTCAACTTTATGCTTTGCAGTTGCCCTGTGTGATGAAAAAAAAGTTCAGGAGACTTAGTTTCTGGATAATTAATTATTTTATTAATTATGGTAAGCAAATAATTAATAAAAGGATGGTCATTTGACTTTGTCTCTTAAACCAAAGACAAATCATGGATGCTTTTCAAAGCTCACATGCCCTAGGAAGAGTGGGTGCTGCCAACAGTTCAGAATCAACTCTAATTAATTAACAATTAATGAGAGGGGGGCAGCTAAGTGGCATAATGGATAAAGCACCTGCCCCGGAGTCAGGAGTACCTGGGTTCAAATCTGATCTCAGACACTTAATAATTACCTAGCTGTGTGGCCTTGGGCAAGCCACTTAACCCCATTTGCCTTGCAAAAACCTAAAAAAAAAAACAATTAATGAGAGAATCAATATTATAATGAGGGACTGGAGAACACAACTTTGATTACATCACTCTTACTACTCTCTACCTAGACCACCCCCAGTCAACAGGCAATAGGTAGTCCAGTGGGTAAAATACAAGCCCTGGCCAAGAGTTGAGGCAGATGCCACCAAGTACTACATTTTTGTTCAATTGTTTTTCATTCATGTTTGTCTCTCTGTGACCTCATTTGGGGTTTTCTTGGTAAAGAGAAAAGATACCAGAGTATTTTGCCATTTTTCTTCTCCAGTTCACTTTAAAGATGAAGAAACTGAAGCAAACAGGGTGAAATGACTTACTCAGGGTCAGACAGCTAGTGTCTGATGCCAGATCTGAAGAAAGGAAAATGAGCCTTCCTGGCTTCAGGCTTCTCTATCCACTGTGCCACCAAGTTGCCCAGATTCCACATACAAATACAGTTTATGGAGCAGTTAATAGCCCAAGGGCATAAAGCTAATAAGGGACAGGATTGGAACAGATGCCAGGTCTTCTATTGCAAGGCTATTTCTCTTTCTGTTATACTCAGTCAAGTTTCTCTCATCCCTATTGAAAACCAACATGTTTTGCCAGAATCCAAACAGCTTTGGCTCCTGGGTCATTCATAACAAGCCTGAAGCTATGGAACTGGGGATCAAATAAAAATGGATGTTAGGGAAATATTTCCAAAGAGCCAGACACTGAGTGACAGCCAGTTATTAATAAGGTCATCATTATCATCATCATCATAACATTGATAATAGTTCATATGTAGATATCACTTCAGGTTTTACAAAGACTCTGCCTTACAAGCCTATCCATTAGGTAATGGGTTACAGAATCACAGAACTTCTGGTTCAAATCCAACTTGAACAAGAATTCCCTCTATATCATATCTGCCAACTTCCTTTAAAGACCTCTACTGAGGAAGAACATATCTACCTCACAAGGCAACTCATAGTTTTTGATAGGTCTAATTGTTGGGAAGTTTTTCCTTCAACCTCAAATCTGCTTCTTTTCCACTCATTGCTTCTAGTCCTGCTTTCTGGGGGCCAGTCAGAACCAGTTTAATCTTGCACAACAGTCTTTCAAATACTTGAAGACAACTTTTATGTATTCCCTAAATCTTCCCTCCCGAGGCTAAACATTCCACAAATCCTTCAACCAGTCCTCATATGATGTGTTCTCAAAACATCCTAGTCACTTTCTTTTGAGCAATCTCTAGCCCATTGTGGCCCCCTTCCTAAAATGTGGGATCCAGAAGTAAAACTAAATGTCCCAGATATAATCAAAGCAAGATACACATGATCAATACATCCCTCATTGAGAGCACTTTGCCTCTCATAATAATCATATTTGCTTTTTTGTTTCTTTAAAATAGTTTATTTTTTCCCTAATTACATGTTAACAGTCACTTTTTTGACTGTAGTTCTGTTAGCACATATTATAGATGAGCACAGAAAGGATGCTCCTCTCATAAAAGTGTAGCCTGCAAGAGTCTTATCCAACCATATCCTGTTGAAGCAGCCTCCATGAAGGAATTATAGTGAGGCACTATAAAGGCACTTGTCCATTTGTTCCATAGTGAGAGGCAATCGAAACCCCCCCACCCCCAAAAAAGTCTACTGCTCTATTTTTTTTTTTTTTAATTTTTTCTGGAGGCAATTGAAATTAAGCCACTTGCCAAAAATTTCACAGCTAGAAAGAATTTGAGACTGGATTTGAACTCAGGCCACTCTTGATTCCAGGGTTGGTACTCTCTCCACTGTACCACCTAACTGCCCCACCACTCTATAACCTCAAATGGAACAGGAAAACTCCTCCTGATCATCATCTCCCTCCAATAATGTTAATCATCAGTCTCATCTCATCTGAGTTTTAGCACTGATTATTGCCATTTTACAAAGGATCAGAGAGGGATCAAGTCACTTGCCAAATGTCACACATCAAGTAAGTAGCAGAGCTAGGGTGCAAATCAAAGTCTCTTCAGAGTCTAAGTCTACTACATCACACCACTCACTCTAAAGTTAGTATAACCCATTGCCTAAGTATTATTCTTAATGTGCTGCTCTGATCATGTCATTCCTGTAATTTAAAACCTTCAGTAACTCCCCATTGCTTACAAAATAAACAGAAACATCTGTTCTGAACTGGCATTCAAAATCCTCCATTCTGGCTCCAACATATTTAAATCCAGAGGTAACTAAGTAGCCCAGTCAAGAGAGAATAGGACCTAAGTTCAAATAGAGCCTCATATGCTGTATGATCTTGGGTGAGTCTTAACCTCTGTCTCAGTTTCCTTATCTGTAAAATGGGGATAAACATAACACCTACCTCCCGTGGTTGTTGTGAAGATCAAATGATAAAATATCTGTAAAGTCATTTCAGTTGTGCCCAACTTTTCATCAACCTCACTGGGGTTTTCTGATAAAGGTACTAGTTTGGCATTTCCTTCTCTAGTTCCTTATACAGAGGAAGAAATGGAGGCAAATAAGGTTAAGTGACTCACATAGCTAGTAAATATCTGAGAGCAGATTTGAATTCGGACTTTCCTGACTCTAAGCCTGGTGCTCTATCCACTTTGTGACCAGCTTCTCCTCTAGCACTTATTAGGCATTTATAAATGCTGGTTCCTTTATTTTCCCTCCTCTTCCTCTCCAGAAGTAAAAAATATGACTTTAGCTCATGCTAGTGTCCTTTGTATAGTCTCTATTCTGGCCAAACCAATCTCTTCATCTCCAGATTCATTCTAGATTCTCCCACTTACCTATGCTCCCACCATCCTTTTACTTAGAAAGGCCTCTTCCACATCTTTATCTATAAAAGTCCTTCCCTTGCTCCAAAGCCCAACCCAAGCCCCATCTCTCCCATGAAACCTCCTTGATTTCCCATTCATCTCCAACTATGTGAAAAATTATATCCTCCTTGCAACTTTCTTATACCAGTGTGTTTTGACCTCTCCTTTGCCCTTATCCTGCTCTCTGTAAAATATTGGATACATACTCTCCCCCCACCACCATCAGAGTATATGGTATTTAATTTACAACCATTGTTGTCAAAGTTAGTTTTTTATACCTAGAGCAGTATAGAGCTTTGAATACAGTAGTATTCAAATAAATATTTGTTGAATTGATGACTTTTTTCTTGTTAGATTTCATTCTAGAGAGATGACTCATTTGCAGGCTAGATTAACTTTCAGTTTTTTGTAATCAGATTGGTAGTTCCATGCTCTTGACTACCAGGAAGTCTTGCAAAAGGACAGCTGAAATCACAGAACCAGTGAAACAACTCTCCAAGAACTTCTCCCCACCCTCTGATTCCCATCATGCACAAATTTTCCTGTATAGTTTTCTTCTCATTTCCTATTCAACTTTTCTTTAGTCAAATCAGTCTACTTGCCATTCATTTCCTGCATGAGCCTTCCATCTTCCCACATTTGCCAATCATTCCTTCCTATCTTGAATGCTCCAAATCCTACTCATCCTTCAGATGCAGCTCAAATGCTACCACCTTCAGAAAACCCCTGGTCAAGTATTTGCAAATCTTAAATTGAATGAATAGAAAAGCATTTATTGCTGGGCATGGTATCTTATATCTGTGATCCAAGAAACTAGGGAGACTAAAGTTAAGAGTTCCAAGATGCAGTGGAGTGTACTAAGTTTGGGATCAATAAGTCCCTGGGAGCAGGGAACCATTAAAAGGCCAAAATAGTCCAAGCTGGAAACAGAACAGGTCAAATGTCCCCATGCTTCTCAGTAGTGGGATTAGGACCTACATTAGTAGCATCTGTTCTCTCCTATGCAAAATGAGAAGATCCATTTTTAAGGGTGGGGGGAGGCTTAACTACAAAGAAGAAAAAAAGGAAACAGTTCCTACTCTCAAGCAGTTCACATTCTAAAATGGGAACACAGCACCTATAGGAGATTTTTAATTATAGAATAATCTACAGCAAAGCATAAAGCATAAAGTAAGATATTTTCCATAATCCATAAGAACATGGTTTTCTGATATTGAATAGTTTCACAACACCAAGGACTTAAGAAGCAAGAATTTCCTTTTCCTGGTATTCAGTAGCTGATATTAATTACTAAATTAAAGATACATTCACAGGCCTGTGGTTCTCCGATTTGCTTCCATTTATTCCACATTTTGCCTTTCTCCAGTCCTGTTTCTCATCTCCTGTCCTCCGGATGACCATGACTCAGCAATCACACCTGCCTGTTCTTTCATCCTTCTAGCCTGTTGCCTTTCTGTCTCTCCACCAGTTATTTTGGATTCCAAGCCTCTATTAGTCACTTCTTGCTGTCCTTTCAAATTCAAAGATTCTCATCCTTGACAGAGAAACAGAATGAAAAGAAGTTGAGCAGCTCTGTGGTCTGTTTATCTCCTGTTCCCTGCTGTGATGCCCAACGGGGTCTCTTCCTCTTCTGAACTCTTAATTATGGCTCTTCAATTGTAGCACTCCTAGGTGCTTATCACGTTCTATTTGTGTGACAGTCATGGGTTTCCCATCTTATCTCCCTGACTAAAGTACAAGTTGCTCTAGGGCAGGGACTGCATTTTAAACATTTTTGTTAAAAGGCATTTAACAGTACCTTGCAGATAGTAAGTATCTGGCAAATGTGGGATGAGTGTTCTCCTGTGAGATAGCCAAACTAAAATGAAACACATTTTAGCAGAAAATATACAGAAAAGAGTTAAGGAAGTGACCTGATGAGAAACACCAGTTCTACCAGAATATGACAGTATAGGTAAAGAGAACACCCAGGGCAAGTCACTACCCTGCTTGCCCCAGTTTCTTCATCTATAAAATGAACTGGAGAAGGAAATGGCAAACATGCCAGAATCTTTGCCAAGAAAACATGAAATGAATGAAAAACAACAAAGAAGTAAATGGGAAGAGAACTAGACTAAATCAAGAGATCTGAGTCCCAACCTTAGCTCCGCCACTTGCAGTGTCCATTACCTCTCTGGGCTTCAGTTTTCCAATCTGTAAAGTGAGAGATTTGAATTAGATGACCTCCAAGGGCCCTTGGAATTCTGTATCTCTGAACTTTTACTGGTCAAGTCTTGGCTCTGAATTCTGTGACTCCATAAATTGTTGAAAGAAAGTATGAAGAGGGGCAGCTAGGTGGCACAGTGGATAGAGTACCAGCCCTGGAATCAGGAGAACCTGAGGTCAAATCCAACCTCAGAAAGTTGATAGTACTAGCTGGGTGACCTTGGACATGTCACTTAATCCCATTGTCCACAAAAACCAAAAAAAGAAAAGAATGAACAGAATTGGGAAATAGGAAGTGTTAAAACAATCTTTACTCAAATACTTTTTATGTGTTCCTATCTCCCCCTATAAGGCAGGGAGATGACCACCTATTCTCAATCCTAGGTAATGACACCTGCCTGGGTGGGACTTGAGGAGGTCACATTCTCAGGATGCCATGCTTCTGGAATGAGTTTTATGATGGGGGGGGGAGAAATAAAAGGGAAGAGGATGTTCCCCATCCCCCAACCTGGAAAATTTTAAGCCACAGAGGCTGCCCCAATAAGTTGATGAGGAAATGTCCCCATGACATCCTATTAGTTAAATCTAAAATCATTTAAGGCTAGCCAGAAGTCACCCAGACTTGAACAGACTTCTGATATGAGTATGCTAATCCCTGAACCTCAGTGGGATTTTGTAGGTTCCTGTCAGTACAGAAAGAGCCCTGCTTAATCCTCCTAGTATGACCCACAGGCAATGGGGATACGAAAATCAAAAGAGGACCATGATATCAGGGGAGGTGTTGCCATGACATGCACATGAATTAAATTGGAGTGAGGGGGGGCTGTGCTAAGTCACCAGTCTTACTTTCTCCTCCAGAATCATCTATGTCCAGTGACCAGATATGGATCAGGATAACTGGAAATGGTTCTGGATTCAAGGTAATCAGGGTTAAGTGACTTGCCTAAGGTCACACAACTAGTAAGGGTCAAATGTCTGAATCTGCATTTGAACTCCCATCCTTCTGACTCCAAGGCCAGTGCTCTATCCTCTGTGCCATTTATCCCCCCAAGTCTATCATATAAGTCAATGAGTCTAGCTATTCAGTTATAACCATGCTAACAAAATAATCAAAAGAGAAATTAATAGAAAGCATTTGATTGAAACAATTACAGCCAAAAAAAGAACATAAAAATCAGAAACATTCTTAGCATCTACTTCCCAAATGAATACATTCTTACTCTCCTCCCCCAACAATACATGTTTCTGTTGTTAACCAAGGAAAGCAGTTCAAGGGCTGCCAAATGAGGCTTATTTCTTGGCCATCCTTTCTCTCCAGCTGCAGCTAGCCCCGTCCCCAATTGGGGGGGGGGGGAGGGGGAAGAGGAGGAGGAGGAGAAATGAGAGAAGGAGAGACAAAGATAGAGAGACAGGAAGACAGAGACGGAAAGAGAGAAACTGAATACATTAATACATGACTGGGGCTGTTAGAACCCAACAGGTGCTTCCTTTGAGAAACTCCCTTTTCCTGAAATAAAGCTCCACTTCCAGAGTGTGTATGAGAGAGAAAACCTTGGCAGAAGGTGCCATGCTTATCTAGCCTGATCCAGACCAAAAGATCTCCTAGTAAAAATTAATGTGACAACTTTTTTCCTACTCTTGAGACAGCTTTCTTCTAGGAAAAGCAAGAGACCTAATTCCCTTTATTATACACCAGTGCTCTCTCCCAGTGGCTTGTGCCCAATGTTTCAACAGGCTGCCAGGAAATTCACTGGATCATAGATTTAAAATCAGAGATCAATGCCCTGCCCCCCCCCTTTTAAAATAGGGGTGGAGAAAAGTAACTAGTTAGCATCTGATCTGGAATTTGAACCCAGGTCTTCCTGGCTCCCATTCATGCCCTACTCATAAGACCACACTACTGCCTCTCTTGGCCTTCTGTTCTGATAAAGAGACAGGTTTAGCATTTTAGCATCTCACTCTGGGATCTGTACCAGCACTCCCCAGTCATGCCTCTAGAAACTATATGCAAAGCAGAACTCCATGTCATTTTCAGATTATACAAAGATTCACTCCCAGAGAGATCCAAAATCCTGAGAAGACACGAATCCAAAGTCTCCTAGCTTGCCAACCAAGAGGCAGGTCCGGAGCTTCTGATTCTCATCCAGTTCAGGTTCAGCTTGGACTCAGGTCCTTCTTCATATGTGTCAAGCCCATTCCTCTTGGCTTCTGGGACAATTCGAAAACTCCCCTCTATTAAAATGAAAAAGCAAATCAGAATAAGCATTTTTTAAGGATACTGTTTGCAGGCACAGTGGATAAAAAGAAAGGTTTAAAAAAACACCACTCAGCTCACAGTATGAGGGAACAGTCAACATAAACACAAGCTACATACAGGATAAACTGGAGATACCTTAGCCGGAAGGCACTTCCCCAGCCCTCCCAGGGGTGGAAATGTGCGGACAGAGCTGCTCTGTTTGGCCATTCACGTTTTCACCTCATCCCTCAGCTCCCTGCTGTGGAGGATTGTAGTCTTCCTAAGCTGGATTTCAAGGCCTCACATTGTACTTTTCACAGTCCTTTCCTGCCCCCTGAGCAATAGGAACTCCAGCATGAGTTCTTTCATGTGAGCCAGACACAAGCTATGTTTTCAACCCCATGGACTTCCTCCAGGCAGCAACTTCAAGTCGGGCAAGGCTCCAGGCCACACTTTCCTTTTGGTTTACTGGCCCCTAACACCCCACCCCCAAGTGGAACCATCCCCAAACATGACCCTCCCAGGATGGCCATGAAGATCAAATGAGATAATGTCTGTAAAATGTTTTGTCAGTGGCAAACCCCATTAAAGGTAAGAGAGGCCAAAGAGATCAAGTTTACTTTCTACCAATAACCCATACCAGCTGTTTGTCTCTAGACAAGTTACTTAAATTCTCCATTCCCAAGAGAAATACTAAAATATAAATTGTAGACGTTCATGGATAAAGGGAGTTTTTACACTAAAAGTTCCCTCTCCCAATGAAATCACAGGTTAGTTGTTTTGGAATTTAAGTCTAGAGAAAGCCAATAATAATTATTATTCAGCTCTGTCTGACTCTCTGTGACCCTGTTGAAATTTTCTTGGCAGAGATACTAGAATGGTTTATCATTTCCTTCTCCAAATTATTTGACAAAGGAGGAAACTGAAGCAGACAGCGATATGTGACTTACCCAGGGTCACATAGCTAATAAATGTATGGGGTTGGATTTGAACTCACAAACTCCGGACTCCAGGTCTTATGTTCTACCTCATGTACCCACTTAGCTGCCCATGAGACAAAAGAAAATAGCTACTTTTATTAATATAAGTTTACAAAAGTTCTTTTTTTACAACAATCATCTTACAGATTAATTTCAGAAATCAAAGAGCAATGAGAGAGAGCAAATTAAAAAAGGAAACTCATCCTTGCCACTGCCTGGGGAAGAAAGGGTTTCTAAGCCCCAGCCTGTCCCCACCCCTGGACAGCTGTCAGCAATGGAATGTCAATGGGGCAAGCTTCATGATCAACAGACACACCTGCCTGCAGCCCCAGAGAAGCATTATTTATTCTGATTTCAAGATGATGAAATAGCTCTCCACCTTCTTAGGTATTTTTCCAAGTACACTACTCAATGAGGGGAGTCTTGGACAAAGAATGGGAGCTTCCATTTCAAAAGAGCCTTGAAACCTCACTGAGAGCTCTGGTACTGACTCTATCACTGACTGTGAACTTGAGCCGGTTTCCCCATCTATCAAATGAAGGAGCTGAATCAGATCAGAGGTTCTTAGTGTGGGATACAAGAACCCATCAAGGGGTATAAGAAGGTTGTGAAGTGGGCCTGAAGAATATCTGGAAAATAACTTTATCCTATTGAAATTAATTGAGGCAGCTATTTGGTACTTCCTGGAATCAGGAAGATCTGAACTCAAATCTTCCTTCAGATACCTATGAACTGTGTAGCCCTAGGCAAGTCATTTAACCTTTTTGAACCTTTGTTTCTTCTATTAAAAAGAGAGAGAGAGAGAGAGAGAGAGAGAGAGAGAGGATTAGACTTGTTGACCTCTAGAGATGACTAAAAGGCAAAATGGATGGAGTCCTAGGCCAAGAATCAGTAAGACTCATCTTTATGAGTTCAAATCTGGCCTCAGATCCATGCTTGCTGCATGACCTTGGTCAAGTCACTTAATCTTTGCCTCAATTTCCTCAGCTAGCTATGTGACCCTGAACAAGTCATTTAACCCTATTTGCCTCAGTTCCTCATCTATAAAATGATCTGGAGAAGGAAATGGCAAACCACTCCAGTATCTTCCTCAAGAAAAGCCCAACTGAGGTAATAGAGTTGGATGTGCCTGAAATGAGTCCTCATCACCATGAGTTCAAATCCAGCCTCATACATGTGCTAGCTGTGTGACCCTGGTCAAGTCACTTAATCTCTACCTCAATTTCTTCAACTATAAAATGAAGACAATAATAGTACCTGCTATGAGGATAGTGAGAATTAAATGCAATAATATTTGAAAAGTATCTGGTACAAAGTAAATGCTCTATAAAAGCAAGCTATTATCAAAGGGCAAGTTTAGGTAATATTTGTAAAGCAAATGTACCAGTTACATACTAGGAACTTGATAAATATTTTCTTCATTGAAAGCCATATTTAAATTTTATATCTGAGATCTTAACAATGTATTTTATTTCCAATGTGCATATGCAAGATAAACACTAGAGGTTTTTGTATTCTATATTGAATAGGAAATATGGAAAGGTTTACTGAAATCTAATGGATCTTATATCCATTAGGATACAAAAAATTTGGGGAACCTGTGGACTAAATGATCTCAAAAGTCCCTTCCTCCTTTCCTGTTATAGATGCAATCTTTTTCTTGTTTCTAACCTAAATACTATGATAATCCATCAAAATGAACCTGCCACTGAATATGACTGTCCTTATGGACCTTTGCCCCCAGAATCCACAAGTGAAGCCGGCCTCCCAGTCAGATCTGATGGCTCCCAGAGTAAATGAAAATAGAAATAGAAGTAGCAGATCTAAAACTCTTAATATCCACAAACTGAATGTAGAGATTTCTATAGCACTTTAGGGTTTAAAGAGCATTTTATTCACAAGTAAGGTATGCAATATAAGTATTGGGCTCACAGGAGCAAGAGTTGGAAGGGACCCCCTTATTTTATAAGTGAGGAAACTGAGGCCCAGAGAGATTAAGTGATTTGTCCAGGGTCAGGTAAGTAGTAATCCTCAGGCTTGAATCCAGTTGTTCTGACTACAGGAGCAGTGTCATTTCCTCTATATTATGATTATTCCCCTTTTGTAGATAAGAAAATTGAGGCACAGCTGGTGATTTGGGGGAGGGGGCCTTAGAGTCAGGAAGTTTCAACTGAGTTGCAATCTTAACTTAGACATTTAGTTTGCTGTGAAGCCCTGAACAAGTCACTTCAGCATTATCAATGTCCACACCCTAACTACTTCACTGAGATGTCAGGAAGATTAAATGAGACATATTTAACAAAGCTTAAAGTATGGTAAATATATTATTAAATGACTAAGTCCAAAGTATCTAAGACAACTTAAATTCCAGTTTTCTGGTTCCAGACCACCAACAAAATACCCACTATTACCAATATGGCCACAGGGAGAGTGAGGAGAAATAAAATCAGAGTTAGTAATGTAGAGAAAAATTACTTTCCCTTACCATTTATTTTTTTTTGCCAGAACTCATGTTCTAGTGGCTGGCACATACCAGCAGAGGTTTTTTTTCCCCTTTCTCCTCAATTCTGCAAATCCTTCACCCCAGCCCTATTACTCCTATCCAGTCTAATCCCTTCCAAATTAAGAAATTGATGAAGTTGGTCAAATTTAGTACCCTCCTTCCATAATCATACCACACTACTCTCATCTGTTCAGGGTTTTATAGTTTATAGAATGCTTTCATAGGACATGATGGGATTTAGACTGAGAAGGTATTATCATATCACCTTTCGCTAGGCTCGGAAAGGTTAAGTTATACAATTCTTAAGTGGTCAGATTTGAAGCCAAGTCTCTATCTATCTATCTATCTATCTATCTATCCCTCTATCCATCCATTTTATCTATCTGGACTATAAATACCTTAGTCTAAAAGTGACCAGAGTGTGAGGCCTATCCCCATGTATGCTTCATGAGATAGTTACTCAATTTTTTCACTCTCCTTCCTCTGCCTCTCCTATAGAGGAGAAGGTAAATAGATGAAATGATTCTTCTTTCCCAATCTAAATAGCTATTTACCCAAGAAAGTTTCCAAGGCCACAATAAAGCTGGCTCTCCATATCTAAAAAGGTCCTGTTCCCTACAGTGAAAGTAGAGACAACCCTAGGCTCTAGGAGACTACAAGATTATATTGAGCATGATCAATAATGAAATATAGCCAGAAGAGACTGGAACTATGGACCACCCTATGTTGGCTCATCTGTTGTTGTTGAGTCAATTTTTAGTCATGTCCAATAGTTTGTGTTCTCATTTGGGATGTTCCTTGAGGTTTTCTTGGTAAAGATACTGGAATGGTTTACTATTTCCTTCTCCATCTCATTTTGCAGATGATGGAACTGAAGTAAAAAAGGGTTAAGTGACTTGACCAGAGTCACAAAGCTAGAAAGTGATTGAGGCTAGATTTGAACTCATTTCCTGAGTTCTGGCCCCATACCCTATCTCCTGTGCTACCTAGCTGCCCTTGACTTTATTTAAGATTTCTGATAGAGGCAGAAGTTCCTCCATGAGGTCAGAGCTACACAGCCAAAGCAAAGAAGAGGTTGAAGTGATTATTTGAGAAATCTAGACCATCTAAAATAACCAACCTGGTTCTTTCAGCTCCCCAAATCTCCCAGGACTACTTTCTGAGAGTACAGATAGTTTCACTATCCCAGGTAGAAGAAAGTTAGGGTAATGTCCAGATGTATTTTTGATCACCAAATCTCCTCTCCCTCCCTCCCAAACCCTATCAGACAGGAAAATTCTCCTTCCAAAAGAAGGATGACCCAGCTAAGTTCAGTTTATCTGGTCAGCTTCAAACCAAAAGCTTTTCTTAGTCAAGCCAAGGGGCAGAATGTGGTCCTCTGGTCCCTGAAAATGAAAATAACAGGAACTGCTCTGGCTGCTGTTTTAGACTGTGAACTATGAGGTTGGGACACTTATCTTCAATCATACTGAATCTGATCTTTTGAAGTTATCACAAAATGACAGAAGGCCAGAGCTGGGAGGGGCTTCGGAAGCCATTTCAGGCACCCACTCATGTTACAAATGAGCAATCTGAAATGTTTTGCACAAGGCCACCACATTGATCCTTTATCTTCCCATGGTCAGTGAAAGGCAGACATATCACTCTTCCTGCTCAGAACCACCCCCAAACCCCTACTGTGGCCATAACCACCAGGAACAACCCCTCAACCCCCTTCAAGCTGTACTGAGATCAGGATTGCTCATCAAGTTGAAAAATGACTAATTTAAAGAGTGGGAGCAGAAAAGGATTAAGAATATATTTTAATCTTAATCTTAAAATGATAAAATCTGGAGCTAAAAGTGACCTCAAAAGTCATCTAGTCCAGCCTCCTCATTTTACAGAGGAGGAAAACAAGGCCTAAGGAGTTTGTGTCTTGCCCAAAATGACAAAGGTAGTAAAGGACAGAGGTAGTATCTGAACCCAGTTCATTTGACTCCAGAGTCAGTGATTATGAATTGGATGACCTTCATTATCTTCCTCTGCAGGGAAGCCATAAAGAATGTCAAGATGGACTCTAAGTAAATCCTTGTCAGTTCTAATATTCCATTAGTCTAGAGTAGGGACCAGTCTTTTTTTTTTGACTATAATAAAAAACAACTGTGCTGTGTCTGACTCTTCATGACTCCATTTGGGCAAAGATACTGGAGTGGTTTACCATTTCCTTCTCCAGCTCATTCTATAGATGAGGAAACTGAGGCAAAAGGGCTAAGTGACTTGTCCAGAGTCACCTAACTAGTGTCTGAGGGAAGATTTGAACTCAGGAAGATGACTCTTTCTGACTTCTGGTCAAAAACTACATTTCCTCAAATCCTTGATAGTGAAATACCAGAACTAAAGTCCCTTTTCCCTTTTTGGGAATCCTGGGAAACCCAGGGAAAAGACAACATGGGAGCAGAAAATAGTTGGAAATACTCTATATTGGGCATCAAGACCATCTGGTAATGCCCAGCCTGAGGAGGAGTTCTAATCTGGATTAATTAATTTATGTCTAAATTGCCTAGACAAAGGGTAAAGAAAATGGAATGTTGTGAAACAATGACTCAAAAACAAGATAACACTGTTAAAATAAACTTAAAAGGGATGAAGGCCGCTGTCTCAAGACAACTTAAGTGGGGAGCAGTGGGTAGAGGTCTAAATTTTGAGTCAGAAAAAATTGCGTTCAAATCCAATCTCAGATATAATCTACCTGTATGATCCCAGGCAAATCATTGAACCAGTCTGCCTCAGTTTCCTCATCTGTAAAATGGGAATAATTATAACTCCTACCTCTTGAGTTGTTGTTAAGATGAAATGAGATATTTGTTAAGTGTTTCACAATCCTTAACAGGCCATATAAATGCTAGCCCTATTATTACTTAAACACAGGATTTAGGGTCATCTAGTTCAATCCATTTTACAGATAAGGAAACAGGCCTGGAGAGAATAAGTAACCTATTCAAAGTCAAACAAGGAAGAGCTGGGTTCCCTGCAACAACAACAACAAAAAAAACCCCAATAAAATAAAATTTAATGGATGTAAGATCTACACTAAACATGTAAGCTGATGGTGATGCCAGGTCAACGCCCTGCCTTAAATAAGTCAATACACGTTTGGACCAAGAAACGCCCTCAAATGAATTGCTGCTGTACCTTGGTTTCATTTCTGTAATTGGGTCATAAGAGACATTGCTAAGCCCATTACAGTATTCCCAGCAACTTCATGTCATTATCTAATTTAGTGTTTTCTAGGATAGATCTTTCTTCAATCCTAGTGGGGCTCACACTAGACAAACTTGGCATCCAATACTAGTTATTTTCTTCTATGAAATACCTTCTGGTCCTCTCAGAGGTCTCAGACCAGATGGCAACTGCTAACAAATAGACCAGGTAGGTGTCTCTGGAGGCAGAGTGGACAGAGTATCTGGCCTGGAGTTAAGGAAGACCTAAATTCAAATCCAGCATCAGACAATTACTAGCTATGACTCTGGGCAAGTCATTTGACCTCAATTGGCCTAAATTTCCTCAACTGTAAATGGTGATTAAAAATAGCACTTACCTCCAAGATTATTGTGAGGATCCTATGAAATAATATCTGCAAATCTTCTATAGAAGCTATATATATATATATAGATAGATAGATAGATAGATAGATAGATAGATATAGATATATATAGATATATAGATATATAGTAGGTAAACTAAAATTGCTTTATTCCTTTTTCCCTGATCTCTCCAAGCCCAACTAATTATCAAGGTCTTTAATTTTATGAGGATATGATAAAATAGTAGTACTAAAAGAAGTAATCCTGGAATAGGAATAGACCAAGGCTCAGCTCTGTCACTTACTCATGGAATGACAGCCAGACTGAGTCACCTGGACTAGGTCATTTAACCATGTCACCCATCTATAAAATCAGTGGCTATCATATCAATGCTACCTCCCTTATTAGTCTTGATTCTTACCCATCCTTTAGTTGTTGAAAGGGCATTGCATCAGACAAACTGAAACTTGGAAAAAATCTTAATTTAGGAAGACCTGGGTCATCCACCCCATCCCAGGCCATTATCAGTCATCTCGACTTTTGTCTTGCCACTGGACTTTGATGACTCTGAAGGAGAGAGTGAGTCTGATGATTTTGCACAGCTCTACCTCACTTAAATCCAATTCACAAGCAAGTTACAAAGAACAAAGGAACAGAAGATAAACAACAACTTCACAAGTGAATTTTTTAAAAGGAAAATTTTGTTCTTAATTACACATCAAAAAACAATTTTAACATTCTTTTTTTTTCAGTTTTTGCAAGGCATGTCTGAGGTAGAATTTGAACTCAGGTCCTCCTGACTCCAGGACCAGTGCTTTATCCACTACGCCACCTAGCCGCCCCTTTAACACTCTTTTTAAAAAAAATTTGGGTTCCAAATTCTCTTGCTCCCTTCCCTCCAAAAGAAGGCAAGAAATTTGATAAAGATTATATATGTGCAGTCATGCAAAATTTTCCATATTATGCATAGGTGTATTTTAAGGAAAAAAATGAGATAATCATGAAACTACTTGGGAGAGCATACAATGCTATGAAATCATTAAATACTATGACCCCGCAGTTGTCTGCCATATGCCATGGTATATAAATTGAACTTTACAAGATTAAAATCATAAAGATGGAATGGACTTAGGAGATTATCCAACCTGATTCCCTAATTTTATAGATAAGAAAACTAAGAATCAGAAAAATCAATTGACTTTCCCAAGGTCACACAAGTTACAAGAAGCAGACCTGGGAAGCTAACTCTTTGACTCCAAAGACAATCAATACATGATACCATACTGCCTACCCATACAGACAGCTGAGCTTCCCCACTCTGGATCTAAGCAACTACAGAACTGTGACTAGTTATCCTCAGGCTCCTCCTAAAACCCCTGAGAATGGAAACTTTGGGGTGATAGTTACCCATTTCCATATACTTCAGCAGCAGCTTTGCTACTCATTCTCTGCAGGGAACATTTTTTAAATTGGAGGTCTGTACAGCACCTCTTGGATTTCTCTTTTCACTTCCATTTCCTCCCAGATTTCTCTTACGCAGACATCACCTTCACTCCCTCCCCAATGGAAAACTGGATTCTGTCCCTGGAATCCCTCTGGGTGGTTCTAAGTCAGCTTTTTCTGAGTTCTATGTCTATACAGTACTTCCTGGGTATCTCCAGCTATGATCCTGGGAATGTACCCCAACCCTCCAGTCCTTTCTGATTTCCTTTTATTCATGTTAACTGTCCCAAAGTTCATTGGTATGGGACTTACTGGTGGAGAAGAATACACTGATCTGACTAAGAGAAAGAGTTTTGAAGAGGTAAGAGAATTCTAGTCTTCAACAGTTCCCCTTTGGGAATTCATCATTTGGGTGTTCTTGGATTCCAGGTACAAAAGAGTAGATGGAAGAGGCCAACCCCATTTCAAGTAGCTGAAGGAAAAGACTCTGGTAAGACAAGAGAAGAATGGTCAGCCTCCATCATGGTCCTATTCCTGGTTTAGCAGTCCAAAGATTTGGGGGGAGTTTTCCCTTGTGTGAAAGCATGAACACTCTTTTTTTTTGGTTGAATCTAGTTATCAAGATTACCTTGGTAAAGCATGGACACTTTGAGTTGTCTGATATGCATTATTCTATGTATGTCTTCTCTGATTTCTATTTGACATGATTTGACTAAATGGGTTTCTTTGCTGTTTTCTATGTGTGTTCATTGTGGTACTGGTATTAGGAGGTAAAGGAGTCAAGACTTGAATACATAGCTCCTTCTTCCAAAATGACAAAGCAAGCAAAAACTAACTTAGACTCTATCCTATCTTCTACATTAACAATCTTTTCCTCTTTGAGGAAAACAGAGTGGTGGCCTTTTACTTTCCCTCCTGACAGGAATGAAAGTCTCCTTTGGAAAAAAGATTGAGCCTAATAGGAAGCTAAATTGGTGCAATGAGTGGATCTCTGAGCACTAGAATTGGAATCAGGTTGATTGAGAATTTATGATTACTGGCTGAGTGACAATAGGCAAATCACTTAATCTTTGCCTGCCTCAGTCTTCTCATCTGTAAAATGGAGATAATAATTACACCTACCTCCTAGAGTAGTGAGGAAAAAAGGAGATAATATTTGTAAAGCCCTCTTGAAGCCTGAAAGCATTACATAAATGCTAGCTATTATTATGTATTGTCTTGTCCCATTAGAATGTCAGTTCCTTGCAGAATCAGGAGAATAATGTATACAATAACAAAACTGCTGTAAAAGCTAACTTTAAAAGACTTAAGAACTCTTAATGATCAACCATGTTTCCAGAGGTCCAGTGATGAAGAACGCTGCCACTCTGAGAGAAGGGTGATAGATTTAAGATGTGAATTTGGTGCCTGGCAAATGTTGAAATTTGTTTTGCTTAATTTTACATATTTTTAAATAGGCTTTTTTTCCTTTCAGTGAGGAAGGAGATATGAGAATGAAAAAAAAAATTCTTAATTGAAAAAAATTAACTTGTAAAAAAGCAAAAAGACCTTAAGCTCCCTGAAAGCAGGCACTATATTGTCCCTTCCAATACTCACAATGCTGGTACAAGTCAGAGCTTAATAAATGTTTTCTCTCACTAGCTACCTATCTGCCTAATCAGGGTACAAAAATTATAGGGCATAGGACAATTGAAGTCCCTTTGTATTCCCAAGGATGATTCAATTCAACTCCACAGACATGTATTAAGTACCTACCACATTCTCCTGTATTGGAGAAACAAAAATAAAAATGGAACAATCCCTGCCTTCAAGGAGCATTCTACTATGAAGATCAAAAAGTGTGCATGGATACATTATGCTAATGCTCTACAAACTTACTTCCTGGAGGCCTGGGAGGGAAAAGCACTGTGGGTAGCTGAGGATTTTTTAAATTCAAACTTTCCATTGAGTTACTATACTAGGGATCCTGAATTCTTGGGTCGGAAGGGCCTGTTTCCTTAAGATCTTGCTGACTTAGAACTGAGAGTTTATCACCTCCACCCAGAAGAATGCAGGGTGGGCCAGGTAATGCAGTAACTTTATGTGGCCTATTTGTGAAGAAGGAATTTTGTCCGTTTTCTGGTTGGGATTTTTTTTTGTCTTTTTGGAAAGAAATAACAGGATGGCATACCTATTCAGAGCCTTTCTAGGTTTGTCTTTGAGACAAGTTTGTTGTTGTTGAATCATTTCAGTTGTGTCCAACTCTTCATGACCCCATTTGGGGTTTTCTAAGCAAAGACACTGGAATGGTTTGCCATTTTCTTCTCCAGCTCATTTTACAGATGAGGAAACTGAGGCAAAAAGGGTTAAAGGACTTGCTCAGGGTCACACAGCTAGTAAGTGTCTGAGGACACATTTGAACTCAGTAACATGAGTCTTTCTGACTTCAGGTCCAGCACTCTATCTCCAGTAGGATCTAGCTACCCGTGAGTAAAACTACTACCAAAATCCCTTCCAAGTCTTAAGTTGTGTGATCCTGATTTATAAGAGCCAGATTTGGGAACAGGAGGGATGCAGAAGGGATAGACTCAAACCTGTATATTTTGAGATATGGTCTTAAGTCTTTAAAGTTTGAGTTCTCTTACTGAGCTTTTTCCAATTGTGTGACTCCAGACAAGTGAGTTAACTTCTCTTTTGTGCAGTTTCCTCAGATATAAAATGGTAATAATCATACCTGTTTCCTTGCTTCACAGTAAGTAAAAATAATAATAATAGAAGTAGTATTTGAGGCTTGTAATACATTCTATCAATATTATCTCATAATTACTTTCTCAATAAAAGGGTAGTTCTCCTCTATCCCAGAAAAATCCTACTAAGCTTTAAGGACACATCCCACTGGAATAGTCTTTGAGGGCCCAGGATCACCTATAAATACATGGCAATAAACTAGTAAGATTTTAGTGGATCAGTATTAAATTGTGGCAATGATATTAAAAGCACATGCATGCTATTCTAGGAAAGTAAAGAGGTTGATTATCCATGAATATATTAGACACAATGAACCTTCTTCCTTCACAACCTAATTTGCCAATAGCATAGTCAGACAAGAGGATTGAACATGAGGGTTATGAGTATTTCTGGCTGAATTCCACAAATATCATATAAATAATTTCAACATTAGCTATGGTTCAGAATCATTGGCACTTCCTCTCTTTCAATTAATGCTGATAACCAATGCTTAACTTGTATATAACTACAGCATCAGAAGCTGCATTCAGTAGCAACTGGGTGGCTCAGTGGATAGAGCACTGGATCTGGAGTCAAGAACTAAGTTCAAATCCAACCTCGATATTACTTAATAATTGCATAGTCCTGTTACCTTATTTGTAAAAAAACCAAAAACAACACATTAAATTCTATATAAATATTAGTTGTTATTATTATTCAAGCTTCCTGATTAACCAATGCTCAGAAGGTTGCCTAAAGGAAAGTCAGCATACAGATTGACCCTATCAGAGCAGTACTTGTATCTCTGACTAAATTGCCCTCATTTCCACCCAGTCTGTTGTCTTGGTCTATTTTCCCTACTTGAACTTCACCCTCTCCCTTTCCTCTCAATAGATATACATTTTCCTAATGGTTACAACAGAAGTTACATGGATTAATCCATTATGATGTTTATCAACATTGACCATTCAGCATTTTTGTACCAATTGAAAGGACAGGAAATGCTGTGAAAATAACAAGGTTAGGACACCCCTGCCTATACTGGAATTATAATATGTATAATTTTCTGTACTTACCTCCAACCTTTTAGGAGAAGCATTTCTCAAATAGGTCAACCTATGAGTCATATAAGAGAACCTGGGTGGAGCCAACAGGGCTAAACAGTTGCTCTTGGGCAAAAGAGGTTGTTTTCATGTGAAATTCCAGTCAGGGCCTCACTGGGAGGCAGTTTTCACAGAACCTACAGCTTAGGGAAGACTCATCTTTCATGCTTCTATTTATGATGAGGCTGTTTTGAGGCAACCCTTCCTTAATGCTCAAGTACTAAATAACTCAACTAATTCACCAGGAAGGGGAGACTCACCTAGAGGGCCAGAGTCAGGAAGACTCATCTTCCTGAGTTCAAATCTAGACTCAGACAGTACTAGCTGTATGACCTTTGGCAAGTCACTTAACTTGGTCTACCTCAGTTTCTTCAACTGTCAAACAGATAATTATAGCACTTGCCTCCTAGGGATGTTGTGAAAATCAGATGAGATATTTAAGTGCTTTGCAAATCTTAAAATGTTATGTAAATGTTAATTGTTGTATCATCATGGAGAGCTGTGAGAAAATCATTGATGTTCTATAAACACCATCATTAATTCCATAGTTGACATGTGATCCTTCTAGCAGTCTCTTTTGGGCATTTCCCTAGTTGTTTATGATATAGGAACATAGTAGAATCTCAAGGTTTATACAGACCTATAACCCAGGAAATCATCTATATTTATTTCATCAGAGATGGAAAAGAAAGGAGCAGAGACCTACTACCCACATCCTGGAAACTCCATATTCGATCTAGTATGGTGGGAACTTTTCCATATTGTTCTACAGAAATAGACCCAACTTTGCTAAAGGTTTGTTTCAACTTTCTCCTTCTGAAAATCTGACAAGTCAGAAACCACTTATCACTATTGAAAGAACAAATTGAAAGAAAAATGAAAGTAACTAAATTCAAAATTAGAAATAACTCCTGAGGAGCTAAATGAGCCTTTTTTTTCAAGGCTGAGATCTCTTTGCTATAAAATTCAACCCTAGGCAACTCTTGTACTCTCTAGAATTTCCCACACTGGACTCTGGACTCTCTCTAGAGTCATCTAATATATATAAAGTTGCTAGTGTGGTAAGGGAAACGTTTATTTACCTAAAAGTATTAAATTACTCTCAAGATCTCACTGTTACTTTTACAGAGACTTTTGTTGTCATAACTTTTAACAATAAAAGCTACTGTTTTGAGGGGGGAAAGAAAAAAGAACAAAGGCAAATGTCACCCTTATTTCATGTACCTCCAGCCCAAATGACTCACCCTCCCAAAATCATAAGTATTCATCTGAAAACTAGACTATTTACATTTATGACTCAGAAAAGAGACCACCTTCATGATGCAACTTGCAATGCTAATGTTTTCCCAATCTTTGTGAGTCTCTGTCATCAACACATCCCAACCTTCTACCTAAGTCATGGGTCAGTGCTGAGTTTAGAGAAGGTACTACTCATGAAAATATTCCTAGTAATACCACATGTCTGCATATCATGGAATGCCACAATCTCCAAAATGGTAGTGAAGAAAAAGGTCAATGGAAAGCTGTCTGGTAGGTCCACAGAGGCTCTGGCATATTACCAGTAACTCACAAGCTATCATCCAGGAAACGCAGGATTGGAAATAGGAGTAGGTTGGTCATGTAGCAAGAGTGAGGCATAACAGTTGAGTATGAGGGTGAGTATGAGGGTATCCATGAAATAGTAAAATAAGCAAAGGAAGACTCCTCTATTTCAGATTTATGGAAGGTCTCAGGCAAGAATCATAGAGAATTAGAAGGCATGGCTTGGCCATATACCTCAAGGGATACCCACATTTCAGAGCAAAATATTTGAAATCAGTCAATCAAGAAGCATTTATTACACATTTGCTATTTTCTAGGCACTGTATTAACTGTAGGAGATACAAAGGAAGGCAAAAACAGTCCCTACCCAAAGGAAGTTTCCATTTTAAGGGAAGAGATAACATTTCTAGAAATAGTTACATATAAGATACAAAGTAACTTTAGATAGGAAATATAAGGAAATGGTGAGCTCTTTTACCCATTTACCCCTTATCTCAGCCAACTTGGGTTCATGTTTGACTTTAGCATAGTGGAAGGAAAAGATTGTGCTGTCTGACTAGTGGACTAGTGGAATGCCCTGTTATATTTTCATACCATAAATGAATTTGTTAAGGCATTGATGGGTCGTGCTGTCTCTTGATTTGCTCATGAGCAAGATGGAGAAATGTGAGCTAGATTAGAGTGCCCTGAAGAGAAGACTTAAGGGAGGACATTAAAGCTTGGCTTTGATATCTATTTGATATCTACTGTTGACCCTTCCCCTAAACTATGGCTTTATCTATAATCTGTATATTGTCCTATATTTTGGACCATAATATATATTATTTTGTATTATAATCATCTTGTTTTATTTAGATCACTTCTGCTAAGGTGAAAGGTTATGATATGAAAGAGGGAATGGATTTACTCCATGCAACATCAGAAGGGATTATAAGATTTGTCTATGCCTGTGGCTCCTGTGGCTCCTGTGGCTCCTGTGGCTCCTGTGGCTCCTGTGGTCCTTGTGATCTTCCTTTCTCACCACATCCTGGAAACTCCACATTCAACCTAGTTTGGGGGGGGAACTTTTCCAGATTGCTCTACAAAAATAGACCTTTATCTGTTGACTGATTGTTAATCAATACAAACTGTGTGCAGTTCCTATTTCCCCCTTCTTTCCCAGTCAGCTTTGCCATACTGTATATGATCTTGGTTCAGAATTCCATATTTTTCTAAGTTCATATCTTCTCCTTGGATCTGATACTGGAATTACCACTGATTTTCCTGATTTCCTTGCACTCTATTATATAGTCCCCCATTAAAAAAAAAAAGCTGGAAAATTTTGTTCTTTTCAAATGCCTACAGTAATTTCAGATGTCATCCACTGACCCTGAATCACTGGCCAGGGTTGGACTGTTCTCTGCTAGTAGCTATAGCTCTGTCTACCCACTATGTTCCCTGACATGGGTACATGTCACAGTCTATGAACTGTCTTCAGTTTTTGAATTCCATACTAACTTCCTCATAGGGACCAGAGCTTTCCTTCTTGACTCAACCTGACATTCTTTCAACTAAATTGCTGTTCCTTGATCTCTAGTTTTCATATCTGTAAAATTAGTCATACAAGTTTAAAAAAATTTAGGGAAGTGTCAAACAAATGCAACACTTTTGATCAGCTCAAAAGAGTATGTGTAACAAAAACAGGTGAGCATGCAGGGAGAGAGAGAGAGAGAAGCAGAATCAGGTAGATGTAGTTGCCCTCACAGAAGGAACAAGCCAGCCGTCATCCTTAAAGGGACTGAGGGAAAAGTTGGGCCCAGGAGAAAGGTAACCCTGAGAGGGACCCATGGGAGCAAGTCAGGCCAGTAGAATTCTACAAGAGTCATTGGAGGAAGAAGTGCCAAATGTCAGTGCCCTAGGACAAAGCCCCGTTCACCACACACAAGTTGAAGCTCTTTGGAAAATGGAAAGGAGAATGGCATTTCCCAATTCATAGAGTAATTTATTGTAAGGAAAGTACTTTTTAAAGTGCCTTGTCAATGGGAATTGCAATTATCTTAATCTTTTACCTCCCTCTGAGTTTTAGTAGTCTCTCAGGTAACTGAAAAATAAGTAATAAAGATGACCAAGTGGTATTTTCTAGCAAGAGAGCTATATAAACACTTAATACCCTTTTACAGAGGAGTTTGGAGAGGTATACCTAAAGCATTCCTGGGTGGTTGAAAGTCAGTGTACCATAACAAAGGAAGTGATAAGATCCGCAAAACTGCTCTGCCACATCATGCTATCCATTGGGTCCTTCCAAATGAGGGGAGAGAAAAATGTGGCATTAGGACAACCACAGAAGACCCAAGCCACACTTCAGCCACCAGTTTCAACCTGCCTCTTCCCCTGGCTAGACAAAGGGCTCATTGTTAACATCAACTGCAAGTTAATCCACTCAGCATTTGGCTTCTCAGTAAGCCCTGGGCTCACAACATCACAAGTTTCAATCTTTTCTGTGGGCTTCTTCTTCTACTCCCCTCTCCTATGGATACCTGGCATTTCTTAGGCCGCAATTTTATCCTTGAACCTCCTGCCTTTCACACTCTGGCAGAGCAATGTGAGTCAGTGGTCAAGAAAAGATGTTTTGGAAATCCAGAGCCTTGCTTTTACCCTATAAGTTAAACAAAGAAGCTAAGACCACCATTTTTTGTTGAGGATCATGAACTAGAATAATTACTGTTGACCTACCCCCTTCCCCTAAACTATGGCTTTATCTATAACCTGTATATTGTCCTATATTTTGGACCAAAATATATATTATTTTATATTATAATCATCTTGTTTTATTTAGATCACTTCTGTTAAGGTGAAAAGAATACTGAACTGGGAGTTAGAAGACCTGGATTCTAATTCTCTCTTTTCCCTTAATTGCTCTCACACTTTGGGCAAGTCATTCTCAGCCTCAGTTTCCTCATCTATAAATGAAGAGGACTGGATGAGATGAGCTCCAAGGTCCCTTTCTTTTTTCTTCAAGGCCCCTTTCAATTCTAAGATTCTATAATTATATGCCCCAGAAGTTAATCATTCAGTAAACATTAATCAAATGTCTCTTTGTTTTAGGTATAGGGGATATAAAGATATAAAATGAGAATTTTCCCTCATTCCTCCTGGCCTCAAGGAGCTCACATTCTATCAGCAAAGGCTCCTATCTCATCTTACTCTGGATCCCTACCCCATAGCCAGAATTGTCCTTAGGATTTGATTAGGAGTAATTATCCATCAATCCCACTCCCCTAACTTAACTTCACATTAAGTCAGTCAAGTACTATAGTGGATAGACTTGGAAGAGAGGAGGGGAGAGGAGGGGAGGGGAGGAGAAGAGAAGGGAGGAGAGGGGAGGAGAGAGGAGGGGAGCTAAGAAGAGGAGGGGAGGAGAGGGGAGGGGAGGGGAGGGGAGGAGAGGGGAGGGGAGGGAAGGAGAAGATTAAGTGGCTTCACCATACAGAAACTGAGTAGAGAAGAGGTCATGAGTAGAGTTGGGAAGGGGATAAACAAGGCCTTTGGCCTACACTTACTGCCCACCCCCCAACATTGTGCTGCATATAGCCTTTCACCTAGATGAGAATGTGAATTAACCAAAAACTCCCAGGAATTATTTGCATGAGCTATAAAGTCCTGATACTAAGAGCCTCTGGAGTTTTGGCAAGCTTTGAATGTGACATTGTGTGGTTGGTTAACTAGTGGAATGGAAAGAGCACTGAGCTAGGAGACAGAGGACTTGGTTTTCCTCCAGCTAAGGTTTGCCACTTAACTCTGCCTCACACAGAACTTGCCAAGCCTCCCTTTTCCACATCTGTAAAATGGAGCTAATAACACTTAGCCTGCCTACATTGACAAGGTTATTGGGAGACTTAAATGGGATACAAAGGGCGAAGATTGTTTGGAAACTGTAAGTTGCTATAGAAATGTAATTTCTCTACTGAATAGTAATTCACATGTCTTGGCTCAGTGCCACTACCATTTACTTCAGAACAGTCCAAAATAGTCCTAACAAGTCTCTTCTAAGTATTTCCAAACACTGGGCACTTTCACTAATCTCCCCCCTCCCTATCCTCTCCACCCCCAAACCCAGGGACATTATACAGAGTACTCACTTGGTGAGTCACAGAAGATTTCACAACAATGACATATTATCTTTATTCAACATACGGAAGACAAAAACTCATCTGGAGGTTACAGGAAGACTTAGAATCCCCAGTTTGTTTTTATTGATTCAAATCACTTCAGTATTGAGTGTCTGCTAGGAATAAAGTGGTAAGATGGGAAAAATACTATGCATATATATGTATATATATATATTTATATAGAAATGGTTATAAACATATATTATTATTAAAAATGAAAAATGAAATAGCATAGATCCTGCCTCTGTTACAATAATCTATCTGGTAATACTATGTGACCTTGAATAACACACCCTCACAGGGCCTCAGTTTTTTCATCCATAAAATAAATGGGGGGGGGGGGTTGGATCATATGATCTTGGTCCCTGGCAGATAAAGAATCTACCATCTTATGACAAAATGGAATTGGAATAAAGGAGGACTAGGTAAGTGATTTGAAAAAGTTTGAGGCAGGAGAGATTCTTTTCACAGGACTTCATGGAAGATTGGCAACTTAATTGGACTTTAAAGGAAAGAACTTGAAAACAGCATTAGAGGATCACTAGGGATAGGAACCATAGTCCATTATAATAATGAATGGGAAAAGAGTGGATGGTGTGAGCAAAGGCACCAAGATGTTTTACTAGGTCACCTTGCTTGGTGGAGTTGTGTTAGTAGTTAATTGGATAAGACTAATAAAGCTGCCAGTATGGGAATTGGCTTTTTCAATAGTGTCTGCAAATAAAGTCAAGCTCCACCAAAGATCAGCTAAGTAATGGGCCATTTGCAGAAGGCACTGCCCCTCATCCCTCCAGTTCTAACTCTGGTGTCACCTAAAACATATAGTCAGATTTGCCTGTCAATCCAGAAATGCATGAAGCAAACAGTTCACCTAAAGAGTGAGAACAGAAATTTAAGAACCAGGGTCCTAGCTGCTTCCGGGTTTTCCTGAACTGATAGGAGTTCCATAAGTTAAGAAAATAACTAGTCTGATCAAAAAATACTTGCTTAGTAGGAAAAAGGTTAGTCTCTCCTGCTCCCACACACAAATTCTACCCCTCAGAACAATCAAATGGGAACTTATTATAAAAGAGAATATGCTCCCCACTTACTCTATTGAATTCCTAAAATTTGGCATTTCCATCAACATGTAAAAAGAAAACTGCTAATATTCCTAGCCCCTCTGACATCTTTTCAAATTACTCAGGAGAAATCAATGGACTATGTAGAGTCTATCCATTCAATTTTTTAAAATTTTATTCTGAACTTAAGAAATAAAACAAGCATTTCCATAACATAATAGAATAGAAAAAGATATGATTGTATAAGAAATTGCAAATCTATTATGTATAACTTGTTATTTCTTTTAAATATGTGAGAAAGTTATCACGTAACCTTTTTTTTTCTTTTTTCTCCCCTCTTTCTCCCTACTTCTAGAGAAGGCTATTATTAGACACAAATATATAATATGTATCTTTTTTTTTGGTTTTTTGCAAGGCAAATGGGGTTAAGTGGCTTGCCCAAGGCCACACAGCTAGGTAATTAGTAAGTGTCTGAGACCGGATTTGAACCCATCTACTCCTGACTCCAGGGCCGGTGCTTTATCCACTATACCACCTAGCCACCCCACAAATATATAATATGTAAAAAAAAATCTATATTATACTTTATTTCAGTCTCTTCTGTGGATGCACGTAGCACAAAGCACATATATCCTTTGTAGTTAATTTGGGTAGTTATAATAGACAAAATGACTTAGTCACCCAAAATTGTTCTTAAAACAACATTACTGCTATTGTATACAACAGACGCTTGAATCTTCTCATTCTGTTCAAGTCTATCCATGTTTTCTAAAATCACCAAGCTCATCATTTCTTATATCCATTCAAATCTATGCTGCTTTCTTCTCCCACCCCCCAATAAGACAGTTTTGAAAGAGGAATCACTAGTTAAAAAACTGGGTTTTCAAACTTGTTTTCCTTTAGGTTTTAATTTTGGGGAGGAGGCACAGTGGATGGAACACTGCCTGGCCTTGGTGTCAGGAGGACAGGAGTTTGAATCCAGTCTCAGTCACATGCCACTTACTAGCTGTGTGACCTTGGGCAAGTCACTTAACCCTGATTGCCGCCCACCCAGTTCTATCTCCAGATGTCCTGATTCATATCTGGTCACTGGTCCTAGATCTCTCTGGAGGAGGCTGGTGACAGTACAGCATCCCTTCACTCAAATCCAATTCCTGTGCTTATCATGGTATCACCACCCTGATGTCATGGTCTTCTATGAAATGAAGGGCAAACATCATCATCATCACCTGAGAACACAGAATCACATAAAGTTAAAGCTGCAAGAGATGATATTTTGTCCAATTCCTTCATTTTATGAAGGAGGAAACTAAGGGGCAGAAAGACTAAAGATCTTCTGTTATACTCATTTAAGTCTGTTCAGGAAAAATTATACGGCAAAAGAGGAAAAGAGTCAAGAAATATTGATAATTCCTATGAGTGATCCTGAAAATGTCTATATCTAACTGCTACCTGGAACTTAACCTTCTAAACAACAGTCATGCCTTACTTAGCCCGCAAATGAGGTCTAGTACAGCATGTGGGAAGTATACTTGCTTTAGAGTAGGAGTCCTGGGTTCCAATTTTGTTGCATCCCCCAGCTGTCTACATGGCTCACTTGAGCTTTTTTGGCCTGAGTGTTCTCATCTGTAAAATCAGGGGTCAGGGGTGGAGGGGTGGGAATTAGTTTCTAAGGTCTCTTCCAATTTTTCAATCTATGATCCTATGATCTTCTGAAGGAACCACAATTGCCAAGTATTTAAAGAGCTTGCACAAGGAACTGGACTTGTTCTCATTTCCCCAGAGAATAGGGTGAGAAACAAGGAAAAAAAGTTGGAAAATGCTAAGTTTAGGGTTTGCATAAGGACAGTCTTCTATTAATAAACACTTATTAACTGTGCTAAGCATGAAGGATGCAGAAAGGCAAAAGACAAGTTCTGCCCTCAAGGAGTTCACAATCTAATATGGGGGGAGGGATAACATGCAAACAAATATATAAAAAGCAAGCTATGTACAGGATAAATAGGAAATAAATAACAGAAGGAAAGCACTAGAATTTAGGGGGCTTGAGGACAGCCTCCAGGAAAAGATGGGATTTCAAAGGACTTAAAGTAAACCAGGAAGGTCAGGAGGTGGAGTGGAGGATGGTTGGTATTCCAAGCATGAGGAATAGATGAGAGAAAAGGACAGGAGACAAGAGAGATGCCAAGAGAGGAGCCAAGAGAATGACTTGTTAGTGGAATGGTCAGGAGGTCATTCCTGGCTCCAGGATCACTGATTTAGGGAATAGGCTTAGGAATGCTGGAAAAGTACGAGAGGATTACATTAGAGAGAGACAGAGGGACAAAGAGACAGAGAGAGAGAGAGAGAGAGAGAGAGAGAGAGAGAGAGAGAGAGAGAGAAATGTCAATATATATTATATACATCAAAGTGCTTTGAATGTCAAACTGAACATTTTGCATTTGATCCTAGAGGTAATAAGAAACCACTGGAGTTTATTTAGTATAGGAGTGGGATGGGGCACACAGTGATGTGGGTAAGCCTAAGGAAATAACTAATATTCCTGGTTATTGCTTAAAAGCTTTGTGGAGATTAGCTGAGAATATGAAAAAGCAATAAGATCAGTACCCCAAAAAAAAAAGCATTATTGAAATTCAGTTTCAGGGCAGTTAGGTGGCACAGTGGATAGGATACTGGCCCTGGAGTCAGGAGTACCTGAGTTCAAATCCGGCCTCAGGCACTTAATAATTACCATTAACCCCATTGCCTTGCAAAAACTAAAAAAATAAGTCAATATGAGAACCAGAGAGATCTTAGTCTATTCTTATGTATATTTTAGTGACCCTGATTCTAACTTGAGTTTAAACACCATTGGACTAGATGACTTCCAAGGTCACTCTTCAGCTCCAGATTTATGAACCAGTGCTAAATTCTGTAAATTGCCTTGAAGCTCCAATAAGCCTCAAAAAGATATTAGCAACATTAGAAGGAAAAGGGCGAAAGGTGGTGACCATTATCAACATTCCTGCCATTATGATAATTTTTTAAATAACTGGAGATCAAATATTCATGATTGGTTTTGCCAATTTAACAAAAAAAAATAATGATACTACCTAAATTAATTTACTGATTTAGTACCATGCCAAATTAAACTATCCAGACAAAATCATAACAAAATTCATCTGGAAAATTCTCTAAATAATTAGTTCCTGATCTAGAGTCATCCATGATAGAATTTTTATTTGTTTTTTTTCCCTTCCTCAGCCTCCTCTTCTTCATTCTGAGGAATCAGAAGGTAATGATCAACAATGAATATGATGCTGCAGACAGGACAGCTGAAATATGGGGTGGAGACCTCTTGCCTGAACCATCTTGGTTCCTTTTTTTCCTCCCACTTTGAGCAAATGCAAAAATGAAAGTCAGAATATTTGCTGTAGCAGCATGCCTAAAAATGTGTTTGAAGTCACATAGGGAGAATGAAGCATTCTGGAAATCACAGAACTACTTCTTTGTAAATCAGGGTGAGTAGTTCAAACTTCCATCAGCTGACTAGTCAGTCAGCTAACCAACATCAGTCAAAGGTCAACCCTTAAACATTTATTAAGTACCTATGTATCTGGCACTCCGCTAAGGCCAAAACATCACACCTGCCCTCAAATAGCTCAATAACCTAATGGGGGAGGAGGGGTGATAATAAACAAGCCTGAAGAGAAACCACTCTCTAAAGCCTCAGTATGGTAGAGAGGTAAAACCAGACAGATTAGGGAGCCAAGGCATCTCTGAAGAGAGGGAGGTCTCAAAAGCATTGGTAAGACACTACTGGAGTGGACACATGATGTGCTGGCAAAAATTCTAATTTTATCTGTTTGAAAAGTCAGGGTATGTTCATTTCTCTGTTTTTCATTTCAAATATTCAATTTATGTGCATTAAAAAACAGACTCCTGGGGGCTATCATAAGACCCTAACCATTATATGAAATATTGTTTCAATAGGAAAAATCATTCTAGGCTCCAAAAAAACTGATAAACATAAACTTTTTAAAATCATCATCTAAATCATCATACCTACCATTTCTTTAGTACTTTATGATTTGCCGAGCACTTTACAAATGCTATCTCATTTGCTTCTCATGGACATTGTGAGGTAAATATTACTATAAATCCAAATTATATAGATGAAGAAACTGAGAGTGAAAGAGACTGACCTATCTCAAAGTTGGCAAATTGAGGGGAGATGTGACTCTAAATGCAGCACCTTTATCAAGTATGTGTAGATTGCAAGCTGCCCACACACACACACACACACACACACACACACACACACACACACACACACACACCTCATTACCTCATTTACCAGTTCAAGAGTTCAAGAATTTGTTGGTTCGAGAGATTTTCAAGCACAATTGAGGAAGCATAGACATAATCTCCAGACAAATATTGATACTAAAAGGCAAACATTTGAAAGAGGAAGCTCTTGAATGAGAACACCACCAAGATCAGAGAACAGACATAGCAATGGATTCAAAAGAGAGCTGTTCTTAGCAAGAAAGGATCAAGCTATTGGATGAAGTGTTTTTCTCTGAATTATGCACCCATGGACTTATAGCTAGATTTCCAGAGTTAGATTAAAAATATCAACTGTGAGGGGGTGGCTAGGTGGCACAGTGGATAGAGCACCAGCCCTTAAGTCAGAAGTACCTGAGTTCAAATACGGTCTCAATACACTTAATAATTACCTAGTTGTGTGGCCTTGGGCAAGCCATTTAACCCCATTGCTTTGCAAAAAAAAAAAAAAAAAAACTAATAAAAATTTTTTTAAAATATCAACTAGGGGAAAGACTAAGTATAAGATATTCTTATAGAAGGACTCTGTTGTCTGGAATAAAGTCACACCCCTGAAGAGAGAGGGGATAACTGTGGGAAACTTAGCTAATTCCTGTGACCTTACTCTCTGCAAAATAGGCCAACCTCCAACCTAGAGATGAGAAATATATTGATGGAATAGCCTAGTGGAGAATCATATATGTTCAGAGTCAGAAGAGACCATAGTCTGATGCCACATAGCAAGAATGTATGCAGTTCCTAAAGAACCAATTTGGTGATGCTGAGAATCCACAGGAAGCTCCCTTTACCCATTCTGATTTTAGGGAGAGAAAAGCCAGCTGAATGTCCAATTTGAGATGGCTCCAAGGCTTTAGAGACCATATGGAGAGAAGAGCCACCTTGAGATGAAGATAATATACAACCCAACAGGCACATAACCTTATTGTTCTTGAGATACAATGAAACCACCACATTTCTACCATCTGATGGCCATAATGTGTAGGATACAAGTTGAATATGCAAATGCAAAGAGGAATTACCTCTGGAGCACAGACTCATGTGTGAGCCTTGGAAACTAGGCAAGGAAATCATACAGTAAATGTGAAGACCAAACAACCAGGGAAAATATGGTAAAGATGGAACCATGGACTACCTGGAGTCAAGGATCTTCTATGACAACTTCACAGGAGATGGTCATATATAGATTAAATGAATTTGTGAAAAGAATACAGCTTTGATGCTATAGAAGCTGTGATCTAAAGAACTAACATTGGAAAAAGAGATTATATTGGATCCAGAAAACAGTAAGTGTTATATTATTATTCATTGATTATGGGAGTATCTCACCTGGACCCAGGACTCTTCCCAGAAGTGATGACCTTCATTCTTCAATCATTTCACAAGAGATATTAGAAAAAAATAACATCAAAGAGGAGGGGGGGGAGAAGGAGGGAGGAAAGAATCTAGAACTCAAAATAACAGCATTAAGTACTTAGAAAGACTTGGATTTGGAGACCTGACTGAAGAATAAGTCTAAAATTTGCTAAGGAGATTATTGGTATCAGTATATTAGTATATTAGCACTGATTAATTCTACTCTATTCAAGAAGGATACTCCATCAAGTGTGGACCTTTACACTCTGAACACTTAGGAAGTCTGTGCAGAAGTTGACAAGAGAACACAGACAAGTAGGTTGCTTAATCTAATGACTCCCCATGACTGGAAGAATGAAAGGATTGAGGCAAATGCTCAACAGGAGGTCAGATATAATTTCTCTAGATGAATGGACTGTGGGACGTGCTAGAAGGGCAACCACAGGACCCAGGTCGATGATTCCTAATCATTCCAAAAATGATACAGGAAGTTTCCTTTATCTGTGAAGCATGACCTCAGCAACCATCTCCAAGCTCTGCTAGCTAATGGCATGATACACAGACCAGTAGCTCAACTCTCAATTATTAGCTAAGAGTCCAATACCAATTCTCATCTCTACTATCCTTTTTTCTTTTTCTTCTTTTTTTTTTTGGTAAGACAATGGGGTTAAGTAACTTGCCCAAGGTCAATAACTAGGTAAGTGTTAAATGTGTGTCTGAGGTCAAATTTAAACTCAGGTCCTTCAGATTCCAGGGTCAGTGCTCTATCTACTGTATCACCTAGCTAACCCCTATAGTTATCCTTTTTTCCCCTGTTCTTTGTATAGGAGAATTATCACATTTGTTGATGTTTGTCAAGTTCACAATAATAAAAAGAAATGTTTTTTAATAAGCAAAGTTCTGGGTAGATTTGTATGAAGTGAGCAAAACCAGGAGAATTATATATATATATATATATATGTATATATATATATATATATACACAATAATATTGTAAAAAAGAAAAAATTTCAAAGACTTAAGAACTTTGTTTAATGTACAGGCTAACCATAATCCATAGGGCTCATTATAACAAAGCTGCCTAGATCCCAGGAGGGTGATGGAGAGGGTGACACAGAAGAAGATACACATTTTGGCACATGACCAATGGGTGGACTTTTTTTTCCTGATTGTATGTATTTATTACAAGAGTTTTCTGTTTTGAGGGCTAATGACAGGGAAGGAAGTATGACATGGAAAAGAAGTGAAAGGGAGAGAAAAAATTATTAATTAAAAAAGTGAAATTCCACTTGGGGGGGGCAGGGTGGAAGGGGGAGGAAGGAATAAAAGAAGCTCTGAGATTCTTTGAAAGTGTTAGACCAAACCTAAAGACCACATAGGAGAGTAATTGCTATGATCAAGAAGACTTCCTTTAGCCCACATTTAAATTAACTTTTGAGCCAGACTTTTGCCAACATGGTTGAATCAACTAGCTGACTAGGCCACAAAAGTTAAGAGCAAGGTGGTTTTGATAATTCTACAAATGGGACATATAATTTACCTAAATGCATGAGTCAGGAGTCACTCAGGTCACACAGGAGTGTGGGCTGAAGCAAACAGTAGCCACACTAAGGACAGGCATGTGAGTATCTATTCAAGAACCTAAGATTTTAGAATGCCACTTCTGATAGCTAAAGAAATTAAAAGTCAGGTTACTGTGGTAACTTTTTTTCCTGAAAAATGACATTTAGTAGAAGACACTAAAGATGAATAAGTTTGGAAAAGTATTAGGAAGCATTAACACTGAGATTCCAAATATGTGCATACGTGCATGCCTCCATGGATGTATTTTACATAGGAACACATAGGCATGTATATCCTTGTGTGTATCTCTGTGTTATTCATGGGCATATATATGCACACACCTGTGAAGTGTACTTGCATGTTTCTATTACAAGGAAGGGAGAAGAAAGGAGGGAGGGAGGGAGGGAGGGAAGGAAGGAAGGAAGGGAGGAAGGGAGGAAGGGAGGAAGGAAGGGAGGGAGGGAGGGAGGGAGGGAGAAGGGAGGGAATGACCGGAAGGAGAAAGGGAGGGGAAGAAAGGAGAAAGAATTGGAAGAAGTTTTGGAGGAGGACTTTATGTGATAGATTCAGAGACAAAGACATCACCAAGTCAGCAAATAATAAATAGGCCCTTTGGAATGAGAAATCTTTAGGTTCACAATTCAGGTCTTTCTTTTATAACATTGTTAAATGTTGCATTTTAATATATTCAAGCATTCAGCTCCAAACTCAAATTCTCAAAGTGTATTTTGGAGATCACAGAACTCAAAGGGATTCCAAAGGTCTAGTCTTCATTTTACAATCCCCTCATTTTACAGATGCCCAAACTGACCTACTTGCCCAGGGTCCCACAAGTTGGAAGCCTTAGAGGGATGATTTTAACCCAGCCCTTCTTACAGGGGAGAAGTCACATTATCACCTCTAAAATGAGAATTAAATGACAACTTGGTCCAGGGGAAGATCACTGGATCTAGATTCAGAAGCCCTAAATTTCAGTTCTGGCTCCATCATTTTCATATCATATGATGTAGAGCTACAGGAGTCATACTTTATCAGACAGTGTTCATGTAGGAATTTGTTTTGTTTGACTCTGTATATGTTACAAGGATTTTTTTTGTCTTTTCTTCCCAATGGGGGAAATGGAGGTGAGAAGGGAGGGTGGGGGGGTAGTGTTAGAGCCACCTCCCTACCCCCAAAAAATGGACCCTTAAAGCATTTTTCTTTTTCTTTTTTCTATTTTTTAGGTTTTTGCAAGGCAATGAGGTTAAGTGGCTTGCCCAAGGCCACACAGCTAGGTAATTAAGTGTCTGAGACCGGATTTGAACTCAGGTACTCCTGACTCCAGGGCTGGTGCTCTATCCACTGCACCACCTAGCTGCCCCCTTCAAAGCATTTTTAAATGAACAGAAGAGAACAGAAGAAAAGAAAGAAGAGAAGGCACTTAAAGTAAGTGCCTTTTATATACAATGTTTTCCCATCCAATTTCATATATAAAAATGCTCATTTTATTTAGTATTTTAAAAATTCAGAATAAAATAATTCTTTAATTTAAAAAAACATCATGACCATGAGCAGATCATGATCCTGTCCTTTTCTAAGCCTCATATTCCCCATCCATAAAGAATAACAATGACAACACTATTTATTCATCAAAGCATTATAAGTTTCAGATGCAATTAGCATTTGTAGACGTTTAAGCAGCATCATAAGATATAATAATAAGTTAAAAAGGTGTAAAACCAAATTCTACCAGTCTTTGGTTCTTATACTTTTCAGCAAATAATGACATAACTGAGAATGCAGACACAGGTACCTTAGTTTTAAAAAATAAAGAACCATCAAGCAATTTTAACATTTGACATTAATACTGACATTTTAAAATCTGCTCCGGTGGTCTTAACAAGTCACAAGATTCATGAAATCCTAGACCACAAAGCCCTGGGTCTGTGTCATATGTTCACATCTCCTCCTCCTCTGAATATATCAGACCTTAAACTTGGTTCTCACTTATCAACCTCAAAGGCGAAATTTTCAAGCCTCAATTTAAAAACTTGAACCTACAGAGTTGGTGGCTGGGGGTGGGGCAGAGGCCCTAGAAACAGTGTATTTAAGGAAACAATAACTGAAGCTTCATATTCATAGGGCATAGCACAAAATTAGAGTGCAATTTCAGAAAGAATGAAGAGTGCTGTGTCCAGGAAGCCAAGAGTTATTCATTCACAACTCCCACCACTGAACTTTGCCTGAATGGACTCTGGGTTTGTTATTTGTAGGTTCTGTCACGCCTTTGTTGTGATCCAAGATTTTCCATCATATATGCTGGCATTCCTGAAGCTAGTTTTGTCTCTGCAATTGCTTTTCCAGATGCTAGACTTTGGTCTGTTTTGTTATGTTTTCCTGTTTTTAGAGACTTAGAATTACTTTAAATACAATGCATGAGAAAGGAGCAGTTAATCAGAACAGTGGGAAGCAGTAATTATAATCTCCAAGTCCATTCATGTTTAACATTGGAATGAAAGAGATACTAGACTTGTGGTCAAATGATCTGGGCTCAAATCTGGCTCTATCATTTTCTAAGTATGTGACCTTGGGCAAGTCACAATGTTTCTCCACCTGGGCAGGTGAAGGGTGGGATGGTGGAGAGAGATGTGGTAGGAAAAGAAAAAGCATAACTCTGATAGAGAATACCTATGAGACTTTGAACAAAACATTTCCATCTCTCTGTGCCTCAGTTTCCTCATCTGTAAAAGGAGAAGGTTGTATTAGATGAACTCTAGTCTCACCTCCAGCTCTAAATATAAATCTAAATTAAGAATGAAGAAAGAAGGGGGGGGGGAGGAAGCAAGTATTTAGAAAATCCTATTTTTAGTCAAAATTATTTTTGACCCCAAGACTTATGAGTTTAAAAAAATGACAGTCAATAAATATTAAGTGCCTATGGGTCAGGTATTATTATTAATAGGCACTGGGAATACAAAGAAAAACTACAATATGTTGCCTGAATCATGGAAGTAGAAAGTATTCTCCCTTCTTTACCTAAAGATAGGACTACCACTAAATTATAAATTATAAATTTTTCTTTTCCCACCATATCTCTCTCCACCATCCTACCCTTCATCTGCCCAGGTGCAGTAACATTGTGACTTGCCCAAGGTCACATACTTAGAAAATGGTAGAGCCAGATTTGAGCCCAGATCATTTGACCACAAGCCCAGTATCTTTTTCATTCCAACATTAGAAATGAATGGACTTGACTTGGAGATTATAATTACTGCTTCCAACTGTTCTGATTAATACCGGTATACCCAATAAATTATCCATATTTGTAATCTAAAAATCAGGCTGGACATCAGATTTAGGGAAGGGCTTGTCAAAAGAAGGGCATATGTCCAGTGGAAGGTAAACAAAACATAGAGTAGATTTGAAATCAATTCATCCTTCAGCCAATTAAAGGAACTAGGAATATTTGCTCTGAAGAAGAAAAAAAAACTTAGGGAAGAACACAGTACCTTTCTTCAATTATTTGGAAGGATGTCATACGAGTAGCGAGAGCTTGGTGGTTAGAATGTCAGACTTAGAACCAAGTGATCACAAGCTATGTACTCATGAAAAAATCACTTAACCTCTTTGAGACTCAATTTCCTCACATGTAAAATGAAAATGCTAAAGTTGAAGGAGTTTACCAAAGAACTCCAATGACTTGAGTTTCTCAACATACTTGATGAAATTACAGGATGGCAGGAACAAGTCATAAAAATAATGAGGTGTTAAGATTTTTTTTCCCAGTTCAGATTTTATACCTTGAAAAGCCTACAAAACTGAGAGAAATCCTTTCATTTGTTGTAAAGAAAGTGTAATTATTTGTATTTCTTCACGCCTTTAGAAAATGTGAAGAAATCCTTCAATCATACTTGATAAAATTATATAGAAACTTAACAACTATTAGCAGATATCTTTTTTCTCAATTGATTTTTTTATTTTTCCATTTACATGTTATTAAAGTTTTTCAACACTCATCCACATGCTTATGCATATTTATAAGTTATATAATTTTCTTCCTCCCTCCCTTCCCATCCCCCTGTACATTGTACATTTATTTGCATTTGTGTTTAACGTTTACAGGTTGGTCATTTTCTGCATGAGGAATTAGGACTAAGGGAAAAGAAAGAAAACCATGAGTTAGGAAAGAAAAACATAAGAGAAATTTTTAAAAGATGAACATAGTATTTATTCAGATTCTGTAAGTTATTCTTTGTTTTCTTTCTCTGAATGCATATAGCATTGTCCATAACAGGTATCCCAGGGTTGTCCTTGGTCTCTGAACTATTGGAGTAGTCTTAAAAACTATTTGGTATTGATTTTAAAATAGAGAAATAGATTAATGGAACAAACTAGATAAGGTTCAATCAAAACCAAACCAATAGTACACAATAACAAAAATGTCTGATAAACCTGAAAACATAAATTCTAAAAGAAAGAACTCACTATTTGATTTTTTAAAAAAACTATTGGGAAAACTGGGAAGCAATTTGGCAGAATATTAGACTTCAATCAACTTCTTATACAATATTCCACAAAAAATTCAAAATGTGCATGTGACCTTAATATTAAAAATCACAAAACAAAAAAAAATTTGAAGAAAAGCAACTCATATGCCTATTATAGCTATGGGTAGGAGATAGATTCTTAACCAAGCAACAAATAGTGGTAAGTTCAAGAGATAAAATAGATATCTTTGATTGCATAAAACTAAAAAGCTTCTATACACAAAATAAGTGTATCTAAGATAATAAAGGAAGTGGTCAAATGGGGAAAAATCTTTATATAAAATTTCTGAGATAGAATTTGATACTTAAGATATATAGGCAAATTACAAATACATTCATGGATATATACGTATATATGTATATGACCAAAAGTAATCCCCATCAAAAAAAAAAAACCCTACTCAAAAGATATAATCCAACAGTTCTCAAAAGTAAAATGCAAAGTATTAACAACATATTAAAAATATTCCAAATCACTAATAAGAGAAATGTAAATCAAAATAACCTGAAGTTTTACCTCACAACCTGCAAACTGGCAAAAATAGAAATAATCAATGTTGAAAAATTCAGTGGGGGAAAATAGGCATCCTAGTACATTAATTATGGAGTCATTCTTCAGTATAACCATTCTAGAAAACCATCAGGAATTATTCAAATTAAATGTTCATACCCTTTGGACCCAGAGTTTGTATCACTAGGCACACATAACAAGGATATCATTGATAAGATACACCAAAATGTTTATAGCAGCAATTTTTCTGGTAGCAAAGAACTAGCAGCAAAATAAATGGCCAACAATAATAGCAGAGCATTATGACCCTGAGAGACAGTCCTACCATTATCCCCATTTTATACATGAGGAAACTGAGACAGAAGTTAAGTGACTTGTCCATGGTCATACAACTTGAGGCTGGATTTGAATGCCAGTATGGGAAATGGTTAAACTGTTTTGGTATATTACTATAATAGAATATTTCTGTGCTGTAAGAAATGATTATGATGAATATAGAGTAGCATGAAAAAGCTTACATCATCTGATTCAGAGCAAGATCCACAGAAAGAAAACAATATGCACAAGTACTACACTGTAAGTGGAAAAACCAATAACTACAATCAAAAGTTGCAAATGGCAAAGGAAAAGCAAACATAGACTCAAAGAAAAGAAGATACCGTCCCCCCCATTCCTTTGTAAAGGTAGGACATCCGTGAACGTGGAATACTGAATATGTTTTCAGATCTTTTGGATGAATGAATTGGTTTCACTTTTTTCCTCTCTTCCTTCTTTCCTTTTAAAACTATTGGGGGGGGGGGAATGGCTAGGTGGTGCAGTGGCACAGTGGATAGAGTGCCAGCCCTGGAGTCAGGAGTACCTGAGCTCAAACCCAGTCTCAGACTTAATAATGACCTAGCTATGTGGCCTTGGGCAAGCCACTTAACCCCATTGGCTTGCAAAAACCTAAAAAAACCCCACCAAAATCTATTATTTGTTATATATAATGGCTTTCCGAGAGGAATACTAGGAGAAATTTAAAAACAAGCATACTAGCCACTGTAATAAACTGTTAGTGGAGTCATCCACACCCTATGAATCCCTCCTCACTGACAGTGGGAAATGACATCCAACTTGCCCGTGGAAGATGCCCCACCCAATAGATAGCATATCTAGAGAATATAGTTGTGGCCTCAAGATAGGGAGCATGGGACCTGGAATACGAATTCTGCTGGAAATGGCAGAGCTCAGAGATGAGATATGTGAGAAGCAGGATCAACAGGTTCAGGAGTGTAACTTGTCAGTAGAGAAAACGTATCCCATGAATGTGAGGATATCTCAAAGAGGAATGGAGGGAAAGGAAGTCTACAATGCTAAGGGTATATGTGATTTTGGAAAAATGCTCCCTATCAAGGTACTTCTCTGATGATGATGTTTGTCCTTGTTTTTTGAAGAAGACTATGATATCAGGGAGGTGATGTCACGACAAGCAAGTGAGTTGGATTTGAATGGGGGGGGGGGTGCTAAGTCACCAGACTCATTTTTTTCCTCCAGAACCACCTGGGTCCAGTGGAGATAGCCCAGGATGCAAGGCAATCTAGATTAAATAACTTGCCCAAAGTCACACAGATAGCAAGAGTCAAGTAACCGGGTCAAATTTGCAGATTCTGGTACTCTATCCACTACACCACCTAGCTGTACCTCTCTATTTGTGAAATCTATTTGTGTGTCTAATTTTTCCACTGAAAAATTGTGTATATATGTGCCTTGGGTTAATATAGGGATGTTTTTCTTATTACTGATTGTGCTGTGCCATTTCAATAAATCTTTTTGCTTTGGGTTAATTGTATCAACTGGCTGATTATTAAAAGTGAACACCTTGAGTGGGGCCTCAGGAGCTATAGTTTAGAATGGAGTCAGTAAGATCAAATAAGAAGTTCTTGCAATTATTCTGGCTGGTTCTGGTTTAATGTTTCTCATCTCTCCAATAACAGACATAAACAATACCCAAAGCAGTCTATGATTTTTTTGTTTCATTTCCTGCAGTGTTTGAGGCTTCCAAATTATATCTCAAATCATTCCATCAATGCTTTTCAGTTGCCAGTGTTACGATATGTTTACCTAAGTTTTAATGGATGATCTTTTCCTGGGTTTTTGCATTAAAAAATTAATAGGAAAAAATCAAACTTCCTTCATAAATCAGACATCATTTGAGAGCAGTCAGGTGTTGGTGGACAGCATGGCAGTCCCTGAATTCAACATCACTACAGTCATTATTTTGACATTGCTTGCTCAGTAATTCTAATCCTTAAATAAAATTGCCTACTATGCTTAATGTCTGCCTTCATAAAAGGATTGGTAACACACAGCTGCTGCTACAGCTTCCAGCAAATGAGTATATCTTAATTGATTTCATCCAAGAAGATGGCATGCTTAATATTTTTTAAAGTGTAGGCTTTCTCTGTACAGCAGATTCAAAGGAAGTGATGAAGCTGGAAAGAAACTGATAAAATGGAGACAAAACCCAAATGATTTATTCAGTTTTAGAAAGCTAAAATGCCAATGGTACAAAATTATTGTACATGGATAACACATTCAACAGTTTACAGAGTAATCACATTTGATCCTCCCAACAGCCCTGCGAGGTAGAAAAGGACTGTACCTGTGACTTCATTGCTATAGAAAACCTCTAAGTGGAAATGCAAGTTGTCACCTTCTCTAAAATTTGATCTTTGAAACAGTTTCCTGAGGTACTAAGAAGTTAGGTGACCTAGGGTCATATGTGTTGGACAGACAGATCCTTAGTCATTTGATCCTTAATCAATCAACCAGGATTTTAAGAAGTACCTATGATGTTACAAAGATAGGGTGGTAGGTACTAGTGAAAAATGAAAATACAATGAAAAAAATGAAAAAAATGAAATAATCCATGCCCTGAGTTTATATTCTATTAGAGTAAAAAGCTTGTATATAGTTACATACAAAATATACACATAGCTGATACCATATGATGGGAGGTAAAGGAGACCAGGAAATGCCTACTGTAAAAAGTAAACTTGGGGACTGAGTCTTGAAAAAAAATCAGTAAGCACAAGAGGCAGAGATAAGGCAGAAGGGCTTCACCAATTTCTTACCTGGACAAAATGGAAATAATTCCTTAGGATTTTCTATCAGTTCAACAATTTGTCTGTTTCACAAAGAAGTAATTTTACCTGTAGAAATTCCTTTCCCATCACACCAACAACTGGAGGGAAAGCTATATAAACATATCATTAAAAACAAATATCAAGTAACATTTGGCTGTCTAGTAATCCCTTTCCTCTTCATTTTTTTAGGGTTTTTTTGCAAGGCAAACAGGGTTAAGTGGCTTGCCCAAGGCCACACAGCTAGGTAATTATTAAATGTCTGAAACTGCATTTGAACCCAGGTACTCCTGACTCCAGGGCCAGTGCTTTATGCACTACGCTACCTAGCTGCCCCTCAATTGATTTTTTGCTCTCTCCAGAGCTGCTGTTTCAAACCTCCTCCTCTTCTCTCAAAACTTCCATACTTTCCCTTTATCACACCCTCTCAGCAGAAGACTTTTTTCTCCTACTTTAATGAAAAACAGAAACCATTTCCCATGAGCTTCCTCTTCTCTTCCTATTCCACACTTCAAAATAGCTTCCATTATTCCGTATATTCATCTCCTTTACTTCAGTCTCTGATGAGGAAATATCCCTTCTTCCTAAGAACAACCTCTGCTTGTACATTTGATTGTGTCTTCTCTCTTTCCCTTCCAGAGATGGTCCCCACAATAGTTACCCCACCCTCAATCTCTATATTATAACGGTTCATTCCCTGCCTAAAAAACATAGGCAAATCTCCTACATCCTTTAAAAATCCTCATTTGTCTGTTTTGTCTCAAGCTATAATTTTATATCTTTCAAAGTCAAACTCCTAGAACATCTACAATTATTGACTCCACTTTCTCTCCTTTCACCCACTTTTTTAACCCTTTGCAAGATGGCTTCAACCTTATTATTCAACTGAAATGGATTTCTCCAGACTTTAAATTACCAAATCTTCTTGGTATTTATCCTGCATGATTTATCTGCAGTATACCACTGACCACCCTATCTTCCTGAATATTCTCTCTTCTCTGGATTTTAATGGCACTATTTCCTTTACTGAATCATTACTCATTTCTCCTGTATCTAGCTGTGCACCCCTAAAGTTATGTAGTGGGAGGTGATCTATATTCCTCTCTCTAATCAGTTCCCATGGGTTCAGTTATCTGTAGTTAACTCCCCAATCCAGCCCTGATCTCTCTCTTAAACTCAAGTACCTTATCACCAGTTGTCTTTTGGACATTTAAAACTGGATGTTCCAGAGCTATTTCAAACTCAACTTATCCAAAATAGAATTCATCTTTTGCCAAAAACCTACCCTTACCCCAAACTTCCCTATTTCTTTTGATGACACCACTATGTTTCCAATCCCCCAGGTTCCTGACCTGGGAGTCTCACTGAACTCTTCTGCTCTCCATTTATGTTCCCACATTCATTCAATGGCTAAGTCTTGCCAATGCCACAACATCTCTCACAAAGCCACCATAGACCCTCATATGTCATGTCACATCTAAACCACTAAGAGTCTTAATTGATCTCCCTAACTCAACTCTCTTATCCAGTACACTACCAAAGTGATCTGACCTTGCTGCTGCCCAAATCAAAAAGTTCCAGGGGGTTCTCTTGCCTTGAAGATAAAACAAAAACTCTCCACAATCTGGTCCCAGTCTTTGCACTCATTACTCTTTTCACCGATTCTAGGGTCTAACCAAACAGACCTTTGATACAGGTTCTCCTGAAACTCATCCTTTCTCTGCCTAAGAATATTCGATTTGTTTCAAAGTTTTTCTAATGGCTCTACCAACAAAATCACTTTATTTATTTTGCATATATTTAGTTGCTACTCATATAAATAAAGGTAAAGATTGTTTCATTTTTATCTTTGTATCTCCTGGACCTGACATAAGCATATAGCAGGAATAAAGGCTTATTCATTGTTTTCTTTTAAGAAGTGGCAGTGGACTTATATCATCAGATTGCTGCTGCTTGGGGGCGGGGGGGGGAGAGAGAAGGGAGTGAAAAAATTTTACAAAAATGAATGTTGAAAACTATCTCTACATGCAATTGGAAAAAATAAAAAAAGGAAGTTGTGTTGGTAGAGGCATATGCTTAGTGGCAAAGTATATCATAGGCATTTTCCTTTGCCAAGAAACATCTTATAAAGCAGGCAAACATTACTATTCCCATTTGACAAGAGAACCATTACCCAAAATATATTGGCCTTACTTGCACAGAGACTCAGTAAAAAAATTCAGCATGTCTGAATCTCTCAGGCTTTACTTAGATTATAAAATTGCCCTGCCTCCTTAAAACCTTCAGAGAAGGTTCTCTGCAGTCTGATCTTATAAATTAAAATATCTCAACTACAGGAAGAAAACTGCTAACACTTCCCTTCTGTTATCAGTTAAATAACCAAAAATATATTTACCTTTTAGTTAAAAGTCAAATTTGTACTCTAACCACTTTGTGGTTCATAAACCTAGAACAGCTAAATTATCAGCAATGTTGAACAGCTTTTATGGGAGTGGAGGATATATCTACATAATTTTGACCTTTAAAATGAATGAATGGAAAATATTAAGTTCTTACAACATGCAAAGATTTTGTTTGGGGTCATTAAGTCAACCAATCAATATGTCAGGTCCTTAGGACAGACCTTAGACAAGAAAGGTAAAAGTAAAGCAGTTTCTACCCTTGAAGAGGTTACATGTTAATGAACGAGTCAATACCATGATTCCAGGACACTTCCTGACAGGTAATGGACTCAAGATGCAGAATGAGGTATACATTTTTGGATATGGCCAATATGGGGATTTGTTTTACTTGAGTCTGCAAATTTGTTATAGCTGCTTTGGTTTTATTTTCAATATGGGGAGGAAGTGAGGAAAAAAATATTTATTAAATGAAAAAGTTTAATTTAAGTAAAGATAAAGTCACCTTAAAGGAGAAGCCACTGGCATCTGGAAAGGTGGACCTGCCAAGAAAGGCAGGTCCCCTGTAGAAGACATTGCCTGAACTGAGTCTTGGAGGAAACTAGGAATTACAAAAAGCACAACTAAGGAGGAAGAGTAGTGCAGGCATGAGGGACAGATGGTTAAAATGAAATAAAAAATGTTTTAAAGTCCAGTTACAGGAGATGGAGAGCAAGCAGGTTGGACTGTGTTGTATATGGTGAAGAAAAGTGGAGCAAAAAGAGGGGGAAAGGTAGGAAAGGCCATTTTTATGAAGTTCATTAAAAGCCAAAAGAATTTGTTTGATCCCAAAGATAACTAGGAAGGCACTGGAATTTGAGTACTCATACTGTAGGAAAATCACTTTGGTGGATCTGTGGAGGGTGGACTAAAGTGGGAAGAGGTACAAGGCAAATTATTTTCTGTGACAAAATCATCCAGATGATAAGGGTCCTAACTAGAATGGTGGTTCTGGGAATGGAGATTTCCCAGAGATGTTGATGACTGAGGCAACTAGATCTGGCAAATAAGCTAGATCATAACTACATGTGTTGAGAGTTCGAAAACCTGGGAGACTAGAAGGAAAGTGATGCCCTGGGCAATGAGAGGGAGCTTCAGAAGAATGGTGGGAGGGGAAAATATTCTGTTCAGTTCTAGACATGTTGGACTTGAGATGTTTATGGGATTTATGCTGTGAAATGCCCAAACGGCAGATGATGATGTGGGATTGGAGCTCAAGAGAAACTAAAACTTTATATGTATGGGAATGAACATCTGTATTCATATATGCTATATTACCTGTGTGCATGCATATGTATGTGCACACATAAGAAATACAGATGGGGAAATCATCTGCTTTGTAATTTTTATTTATGAAGAAATTTTGCAACTTCACTTATTCTGACAATTAAAAAAAATTTTAAATATGAAAAGTAGAAAATATAGCCAGGACAGATATTATTTGCGCCTGACAAGTTGTTGTATCTAGACAATGAAATGCTTCCATAAGTGCAGAGATTTGCAGGCCTAATTTTGAAATAGACCCCCCCCACATACACACCTTAGAAGTCCAACAGTTAATCTTGATAATTGAACTTCTCAGAGCATACTTTTTTTTTTCCTACTAGAGAATGGAATGGAAGCATAGTCGACTGTGAGACTTGGATCTTCATCTCATATCCATTGCTTGCAAGCTCTTCAACCTTAAGCAAGTCATTTAACCAGTGCATATACCTTTGGCCATAAAAATCTATGATAAGCATTACCTGTTCTACTTACCTTAAAAAGAGTATTAAATGAGATCTCATCTATGAAAGTAGTTTGCAAGCATTGAAAATGTAAGAATTCCCTCCACCTATATAGAATTGAACTTAATCTTAAGTCCTAGGAAGCTCCCTGAGACACAAATATCAAGTGACTTATTCCAGTTATATATAAAACATGGAATTTGAACCAGGTCTTATTGACTCAAAGCTCCATTTCTTTTTCCACTATTTCCAAAATGACTCACAGTGTAAATATTAGGTATCTTTTATGAGTTAACATATTACTAACTACATCAGAGACATCTTCAGATTCACTTTGTAAGGGTATTCAGGGCAACTGAGTAATACCTCAGCTCTTACAACATGAGATTTAGAACTATAGTTGGACAGCACTTCAAAAACAACCTCATCCAACCCTCTCATTTTAAAAATGAAGAAACTGAGCCAAGGTCACACAAAGAAGCCTGTACCCTCAAATGTCACTGCTTTTCTCCAGAATACTATGTTGCATCCTTATTCATTATAACTCATTGATTGAACTTAATTCTGGTCTTTGCCTAAGAAACCAAGCAACTTTTGTAAAGAGGAAACATTTTAGTTTTAGCTGGTGGAAAAAATACAATGGAATTTTCTTAAACCTGAAAAATGGAAAATATGTTCCAAACAGAGTATTAGGGAAAAGGAATTTCCTCTGGAAAAGTCGCTTTTGCTGGCTTGGTATCTTAAGTGAGATTGATCAGTGGAACAGACTAGATAGAAAACATAGAAACAAAGATAGAGGTTTAGTGTTGGATAAACTGAGACCCTTCCACCCCTCCCCCCACCCCTACCTTGCCATGAGGTAAAGCCTTTAAAGGGCAAAAACTATTGGGAAAATTGAAAAATTGTGTAGTAGAAATTAGGTAGAAACCAATACTTTATTATACACCAAGATAAGATCTACATGGATATATGACTTAGATATAAAAAATTACAACATAAATAAGAAAATGCCCTTCACAACTATGGATAGTTGAAATTGATGACCAAATAATAGAGAGGATCATAGATTATTAAAAAGAGCATTTTTGATTGCTGCCAAGGAAACACTTAAAAGTCAAATTCTAAGGCTGAAGATTTAAGGAAAAGGAGAAAGAAAAAGGGATAGTGCACCAAAGATTTTTCAGCAGAAGTCCCACATCATCAATTGCCTATGAGTATTTTAAACTGGATGTCCTATAGGTATTTCAAAGTCAAAGCATCTGAAACAGCAAAATACATTGCTCTTAACCCACCCATCTTTAGAAGTTCCCATATTGCTAAGGACACAATGATCCAGTCACCCAGACTCACAACTCTCAATATTCTATATAATAGAGTTAATCAATAAGAGAATGATGACTGAAGATTTTGATTACCTTCCCCTTCTTAACCCAAATATATTATACATAGCTCTAGAAGGTCAATCCAAGAGCAATGGATGAAAGCAGCAAAGATACATAATTTAGATATACCATCAGGACAAGTTTCCTTGAAATTGAGCTGCCTTGAGAAGAATTGGATTCCCTCCCTTACTGGAGGTCTTCAAACATAGGCTTGCCAAGTATCTTTTGAGGATTTTTTAGGTATAGATTGGATTAGATAAGGTTAATTCTTAACTCTCAAACTTATTCTGTGCCTATATTCTGTCCAGTTTTACTATATACAAGATGAAAGAATAAAGTTGTTGGAGATACTTTCAAGATAAATAACAAAAGTTTATAGGAACTAGAAGTTTGTTTTTTAAATCTTGCTGAAAAATGGATTGTTCACCTCAAAAAAAGCAGAATACCAAATAGTGAAATAGCAGTTGCAGAAATCACTTAGGAAAAAAAAGAGCATTATCAGGGTGTTGATATATGTTGTTTAACTGTTATCATTTGCTAAAAAGGAGAGTTCCTATGTCCTAGGGTCTGTATTCCAAAAGAGAAGGGAAAAAATTATATAAATATATATAATGTATGTATGTATATATATGTATATACATACACACAAATATTTATAGCAGCTTTTTGTGGGTGGCAAAGAATTGGAAATTGAAAGGCCCCACTAATTGGGGAATGGCTAAACAAATCTTGTTATGTGATTATGATGGAATACTATTCTACTGTGGGAAATGATGAACAGGATGCATTGGGAAAAACTTGTAAAGATTTACATGAATTGATGCAAAGTGGAATGTACCAGTGTACAAAGTTACAGCAATACAGTAAGATGATCAGCTGTGAATGACTTAGGCTTTCTCTCAGCCATACAATGATTCAAGGCAACTTAAAATGTTATCCATTCCTAGAGAAAGAGCTGATGGAGTTTGAACACAGATTGAAGCATACTTTTTTCTTTATTTTTCTTGAAGTTTTTTTTTTGGTCTATATTTTCCTTCACAACATTATTATTATTAAAATTATAAAAATGTTTCACATGATTACACATGTATAATGTATATCAAACTGCCTTCTTTATGGAGGGGTAGGGGAGAAGAAAGGAAAGAATCTGGAATTCAAAGTCTAAAAGTAAATATTAAAAATTGTTTTTACATATAACTGGGGAAAAATAAAATACTAAATAAACCCCCCCACCCAAAAAATAAAGAGTTTCAATGAGAGTGGAGGGCAGGAGGAGTGAAGAGTCTTTAAGAAGAGACAATTAGGTATGTGTATAAAAACAAATACATAAAATCAATGTTAAAAGGTTTGTTCTTCTAACACTTGGATCTGAAGGTAAGCAAAATGATCTTACCAACCTGTTGAACAGGGACAAGTTGGACAGCATTCCTTGGCCAATACTCAGTTGATGAATTAAAACTTCAAGCAACACCCAGGAATATATGGACTAAACTAAGCAACTGCTAAAGGAGAAAAGTTTATTTACATATGGAGTCTTAGACGTCATTTATTATTTTGAGGGGAAGAATATGGTAAAAAAAATTTTAAACAAGTTCCCAGCAGTCCTTTGATTTTACCAGTTTCAAATTCTATGAATTCAATCTCCAAAAGCCTCTGCTTTCAAAGTTCAGTTGTCCTAGAAGGAAACAAAGCTTAGCAAAATAACCAACATTCCTTAAATACACAAAATACTAATTCTCTTTGTGTTCTGTTGCTAAACAACAATGTGGTAAGTAGCATTGTAAATCCAGACTTCAGAAATTTTTCTGATGAGAAGACAGAACACAAAGATTGATTTTAAATTAAGAGTAAGTCCTAATTTACTTTTTGGTCAACAACTCAATTTTCATGACTTCCAAATTGCCTTAGTTCTTTTTGTTCAGTTTTTGAAGTAATCCTACAACAAAATAAATCTGTCTTCAGTAGTACCTAACTAGGTTTATTTGCAATTCACTAGGGGAAATTAATGCAGTCCTACTGTCAACTTTAATTCTTTGTTTAAGCTGAGGAATTAATTTAATACTGTCTCCTAATAGGAAGAAATATATTTAAAGTCTGACACTGCTAGTCTCTTGCACAGCTCTCAAGGGGAGTAGAGAAGTTGGTTGACAAACAATCTCACAAATTATTAGCTTTTGGAACAAAATAACAAATGAGTTCATGGTGGATAAAGTTGCAAATAGTGGTTCCTATTAGGATATTTACCCACATTTCTGTTTTCAGCCTTGATAGCTATATGCACACATAACATTTCTCAAATCTGCTAAACACTAAACCTAAGCATAATCCCTTTTGTCAAAAGATGAATTAAAAAATGAATAGGTTGGGCAGCTAGGTGGCGCAGTGGATAAAGCACCGGCCCTGGAGTCAGGGGTACCTGGGTTCAAATCTGGTCTCAGACACTTAATAATTACCTAGCCGTGTGGCCCTGGGCAAGCCACTTAACCCTATTGCCTTGCAAAAAAACCTAAAAAAAAAAAAGAACAGGTTTCCACATTCATTTTGTACTTTATGAAGGCAGTTAGGTGACACAGTCAATAGAATGCTGGGTCTGGAGTCAGGAAGATCTGAGCACAAATCCAGCCTCAGATACTTACTAGCTGTGGGACCCTGGGCAAGCCACTTAATCTCTTTGTGACTCTGTTTCTTCTATAAAATAAGAGGGGTGGACTTTAATGACCTTGAAGATTCCTTTCTGGTTCTAGTCTTACAAACTGCTTTTTAGGAAACTCATTTGGGCAGTTAAGTGGATTAGAAAGACTAGAAACAAGAAAACAATCACCTACTTTATATCTCTTAAAAAGGTCAGTTACAAAAAGCTATATCCTGGGATAATTGTGGTCTCTGTTTACTACATTGTCTGTATAAACCTCCTCATAGCATGAAAACCAAATGATGAGAACTGTTATCCCAGAAACACAATAAAAGACAAGCCCATGGAAATCTCTATTTTCTAACATTTGAAGTACAATCCACATTGGTTAAAAAATCTGCTCAAGTGAATTATCTTAAATCTGGGACTACTCCACAAATGGCTGACATGACAAGTAAAGGAAAAAGACAAATGCTGGAGGTGATGTGGTACACAAATACATAGTTGATGGAAGTTGTGATTGGTCCAACTATTTCTAGAGAGAAATTAGAAACATGGCCAAGGCTGTGGCTATTTTGTGCATACCCTCTGATCCTCCAATACCACTAGGTCTACCAGTCAGAGATCAAAGAAAAAGGACCCATATGAAAACAAATAGCAGCTCTTTTTGTGGTAGAAATAAATTGGAAACTGAGGGATAACCAACAATTGGAGACTTGTTAAACTTAAGTTATGGTATATGAACATAATGGAATATTATTATACTGTAAAAAATGGACTGTTTCAGAAAAACCTGGGAAGATTAACATGAATTAATGTGAAAACAGAACTTACACAGTTAATAGTAATATTGTTAATGATAATCAACTGAAAAAACTTGGCTATTCTGATCAAAACAATGATTAATAATTTCAAAGGATCTATGATGAAAAATGCTATCCATATCCAGAGAGAGATCTGATAGAACTGGAGTGCAGATTGAAGCATATTTTTTCTCCTTAATTTTGTCTTTCCTTTTAACCCCTGCAACAAGGCTAATATGGAAATGTTTCAAATGATTTCATATGAATAATGAGTTATCTTATTTCTTGTCTTCTCAATGGATGTGGAAGGAAGAAAAATTGCAACTGAAAATTAAAATTGAATTTTAAAAATTATCTCAAATCTCATTCTTTCCCATTGCAAAAAGTTCCAAAGAATGGCACAGTAGACTGAATTAAAGAAACCAATTTAAACTAGGGAGATTGTTTAAACTCAGATGAGGAAAGTTGGAAGTTTGCAACCCTCTAACTTGGTCCTGAAATCTAGTCTGTTGGAAATAAAGTATTCAGGCACACCCTTTGTCCATTCTCCTATACTTCCTCGACTCTGTAAACTGTTGTGCATCCATTAGAGCCAAGTAAAACTGCCATACAAGAAAATAGGCAGGTGTCACCTAAAAACATTTACCTAAGAAAGGAAAGGGGTGACCATTATGCTACTTTTTACACAGCACAGCAACATTTACTAAGGAACTACCTACCATTTTTATTTACTCTTGCTTGAATAAATCTCAAGATTTCTATGCACTTTATAAGTAAAAAAAGAAGAAAAATTCAACTTATAAAACTCTGAAGGCAAAGTAGTATCAAATAATCTGATTAAGATTGCTTTCAAAGCAAGACGACTTCTGCCTACACCTGCAACCATAGCACACTGAAAATATTTTATATAGTATTTCCAAAGATTCATAAAAACTCATCAGTTACAATGCTGCCTATTGATATGAATTCAAACCTGTGTCCAATTAAAACATGATTTCATGATTTGCTATAACAAAAAATATTCATGGTCTGGTAATTAATCTTCTCAATTTAGAACACACAGTAAGCTTCTCCAGATTTAGGTAGATCTGTTCTTAGAAGATTTTGGGGACAACCAAGTTACTACAGTGGATTGAATACCAGGCCTGGAGTCAGGAAGTTCCGAGTTCAAATCTAGCCTCAGACATTTACTACCTGTGTGACACTTAAATTCTATTTACCTCAGTTCCTTTTCTGTAAAACGAGGATACTCTGGAGAAGTAAATGGCAAACCACTCCAGTATCTTTGCCAGGAAAACGCCATGGACTTTCAAGCAGTCAGACATGATTGAACAATTCTTAAGATTATTGTATTACTAAACTTTCCAATTTGCTATAAGACCTGCCAAGTTTGCATTCCACTGGCACAGTCTTGGAGAATTCAGGTTCAACTCTACATGAGTAGGACTTTTTAATAAAAATTTATAATTTTACAATGCAATTTGGCTTCACAAAATCAATGTAGTACCCCTATGAAAAGGTTATCATAAATATATAAATAGGAATGACAGATGTCACTTCCCAAATTTAAGATGACAAAATTACTATTCCCTTACCCCTACAAAATTGTTATATTACTTCTACCTATACTGTAACAGGGTGTAGTAAGCATAAAGTTATAGAATGGTTTTTCTTATAAGTCTTTTCCTTTCATTTTCAGAGCTTTCATTAGATTTCAACAATCAGGGCAACTAGGTGGCGCAGTGGATAGAGCACTGGCCCTGGAGTCAGGAGAACTGAGTTCAAATCCGGCCTCATACATTTACTAATCACCTCTGTGTGACCTTGGGCAAGTCACTTAATCCCACTGCCTTGCAAAAAAAATTTTTTTTAACCATCAACAAGTTTTCTTCAAAAATTGTTCATTATGTAATTTTTCTTTATTAAATTCCTTTTCCTTGCTCTAGTCTAGATCAACTCTTAATTTTCCATGATATATTAGGAATCCAGTGTATTCAATCCCATTCACAATAGTCTCTTTTCTGATATTTCTCAATTTAAAGCTTCAACTAGTGGATTCTGTACTAACACAACAAGGACCCTATCTTCACTCTCCCTTCTACAAATATCATCTTCAAGTAATTTCTGGAGAAATTTCTTTCCTCGTCAGTTACTGTTCTGTCCCAATTTTGTGATTCAACTTGGGATTTTCTTGGCAAAGAAACTGGAATGGTTTGCTATTTCCTTCTCCAGCTCATTTTACAGATGAGCTAACTGAGGCAAATGGGGTGAAGTGACTTGCCCAGGGTCACAGAGTTATCTGTGGTCAGATTTGAATTCAAGGGTGAGTCTTCTGGCATGCATGTAGATGCACTTCATGCTTCTTGAAACTGAATACAGAATAGCATTTTGGAGTGTCTATAGCAGGGACTAAGGATAAAAAAAACCAGCTCTGATCCCAAGAAGTTCACAAGACAGAGGAAAAGATGACATCCAAACAATTGCACAAGTGCAAGATAAACTGAAGTATTCTCAGAGGGGAGACACTAAGATGAAGGAGGGGGAAAAGTTTCTTGCAGGAGCTGGAACTTTAGGAAGGGAAGTTAGGAGAAATGACACAGAGTTTTCCAGGTCAGTGTTTTACAGGGGAGGAGGGTAGAAAACCAGAAAGGCCTGAATGCCTCCCCTCCTCTTCACCTTCCCCCTCTCCCCCAGTTTCTCTGGCTTGCTTCAGGGTTCATCTCAAACTCTACCTTCTGCAGGTCTTTTCAGGTGCCCCTGGGTTCTAGCACTTTTTCTTCCACTTATACTGTGAATAAATCATATCCACTCCTCATTATTTTGTCTATCCTGGTGGTATGCAAGTCCCTTGAGGGCAGCAAGTTCACAATTCTTGGGGACCAACTGCTCTGTAAGCATGTGGTTCTTTGAGGAATGAATGCCAAAAGTTAAAACATCAACTTTTTAACCCTTTCTAGCAGTGAGATATAGATGAGTCCATTTGTCCACAAGTCTTCCTTGTGATCAGTGGTATGTATTTGTGGGATGCAAGATATAATCTCTTGAAAGCTAAGTGGCCTATTTGGAGATCCAATCTCTGACCATGGCTGAACTCATCATCATATGATGTATGTATGCAGTCATCAAGTCATCAAGTTCATTTCTGAAGACTGAAATAAAGTACTTTGATTACTTACTATAACCTTGGTTCTCCTATGGCATATGCTCATGTCTACTCATCAATACAGTTCCCAGTGGAAATCTAATTTTTTAATGTGCTTTTTAAAAATTATTCCACATATAACCTAATGGCTTTGCTTACGATGAAATTACTTGCTGTCATGAGAAGATAACACGGTAGGGGCCAAAAATTTCAGCCTCTTGCTATAAATTTCCACATAAATACACAATGCTAGTCCTTCTGACAGTTGGATTAGATAACTTCTCATATCTCATCCAGTTCTAAATTTTGTGATTCTATAATTCTAAGAAATGAGGATAAAGAAATACTAAAACACTGATTAAAAGCTACAGCATATATTTGAGCACAAAAACTAGTAAATCTGACAGAAAACAGATCACAAGTATTGAGCCCTTTCAAAAATTTTAAGTTACACAAACACATTTCCACCCATTTTATGAAAAGTTCAAAATGGGAATAAGTATACTTATTCAATTTATGCATCAACAAGAAATTGTAATATTAATCTGTAACATTAACTTATTACAATTTTTATACCAGGCCCCAATGGCTTTGAATTTCTATAACAGGTACTTTCCATTTAAAACCAATTTCCCCTCTCCTATAGAAACTTGTTTTTTTCCTACAACTACAATTGTCAGCAATTTGGTTACAGCTTCAAGAATCAGTGCAGTACAGTACAAATTTCATTTATGGGGAAAGTTTATCAAAAATCAGATAGTTCTGTTTTGTTTTTTAACTCAATTTCTTAAAAGTGCAGATTTAGGAGAAAAGCATAGCACATCTCAGAAAAGATTGTTTTAAATGAAAAAGGAACAAAACAAGTAAAATGTACTCAATTATGTATTTGTACTACAAGAAAAATATCAGATCACATTCTCTAAGAAAAATAGCAACTGAAGATTTTTGATTATAAAAATATATAGGCAATAGGTTAAAAATGCATATGCCTTCTCAAAACAGTTCCACTTGACTCCTAAAAGAGTTTAATTTTCTATGTACCAGGATACAAACAGAACAATTTTCTCAGGTCTCAGGTTTCATCATATTTCTTAATCAATTATATCAATGTAAGTATGAAGCCACAGGCTGTGTATACACACACACACAAGCACAGCATATCAGTTATGTACATATACCTGAATGTGTGTGTGTGTGTGTGTGTGTGTGTGTGTGTGTGTGTTGTGTGTACAAATGTTATCTCTCAGAGGAAAAAATGCAATTATTTTTAATTAAAACCAACCTTGTTATACTTTTGCTTCATACTAGGTCAGGTAGATCTATGAGACCTCTGGAGCTTTAAAAAAAGTTAAAATAAACTCAATCAAAATAAGAGTTTCAATCTAATTTTAAGACAATGTAATAATTCTCAGTCACATAAATTAAAGAATCAAGTCTCTCATGATATCTGCACCATATATTCAAATTTTAAGACAAAACAGAAGAGTCCAGAATTAGAGTTAATACACTTCAAATTGATTTTTCTATACACAAAAAAAAAACCACTATAGTTATCTCCAGCATACAAATAGGAAAACTAGTGCAATACACATACAGGTTTATTATTCAATAAATATACTTTTGACCTAATGGTTGCCTCAAAGTTTGCAAACAGTGTAGAAATGGTCACTTCTCAAAAATAACCTACCATCAAGAAAAGCTCACAATTTTGAAAGATCATCTGTCACTCTATTTTCATGGATTTCAAAAGAGACATCAGAAACAAATCAAACATACTATCATTTTACAAAAATAGAAATACTGTTTGGGATTTTACAAAACTTTACAAAACCTAGTTTACTATTAATTTTTAAGTTCAAGGTTTACTTTATTCAGGGCCAAAAAGACCACTGAAGTTAGAAACCTGTTCAAACTTAAATATATTAAAGATATTTTCTGCACTTATCATTTTTGCAAATTATTTAATTCCAACTTTTCAGGCTCAAGTGTCTTTTCCATTTTTAGCAAGTAATTTTCATTCCTATATCAAAGAATGTTAGAAGAGACTACTTATTTTTAGGGTATTCAGTGGAAATTTTTCACTTTAGCTTCAACTTTTAAAGTCATTCAATTTACATTTTAAAAGAATTCTTACTAAGATTAGAGACTAACTATTGAAAAGGTTCAAAATAAACTTGATAAACTGCAAAGTAAATTCTTAAACATGACAGCCTTATTAATACAAAATTCTGGCTTATTAAATACAATTTGGTACCTATAAAAATGTAAGAATATAATCACTCTAAACTATTTTATAGGAAAAACATGCCTATGTGAAAATGACTACCGCCAAATTAGTAGCCATAGTTAGGACTTCCTTTCTTAAGCACTAATTTTATAATTTTTTTTTCAAATAGCACCAATAGGTTTTTTTTTCTCATTTATAACAATTGAAAAAGTGAGAATGTAGGGGTTTATTTCCTGTAACTGTGCTATCAATATAAGGCACTACATGGCATACAAAATCAAAAGCAAAACACAGTGATGCCAAATAAATGACACCTATGTTTGTTAGGGCCTTAAGCACTAGATAGTATGGTTAGAAAAACTACTAATCTTATGTAAATAACTTATTAATCCAAAAGTACATTCAGTTTTCCATAATTTTATGATGCTTTTATACCAAATACAGAAATGATGAAAACAGCAATGTAACATATGATCTATCAATGTTCTAAAAAAAAGCTCTAACTGAATTTTTCCAACCTTATATGAAAAGGATAGTCTAGAAAAACTCAAGTATAAGAAGGAGGAAAATGATGTGATACATTTGCAATAGTCTATCCCTGAAGAAGAGTAAACTATTCTCTATAGAATATACTGAGGCACATAGATTGGAAGTTTCTCAGGTAAATTTATGGCTAGAATGAAATTTTTGGAGGCCACAATAATAAATCTTCCCCCCCCCAAAGCAGATATCTTTGATTACACTCAATTCTGTTTCTGAAAATACTTTTATAGCTTTAGTCACTACTATCTTCATCATCTTCATCATCAGATACATTATTCTGAGGGGACTTAGGTGAATGGCTATAAGAGTCTGATCTAGTAGGTTGACATGTAGCCAAGTCCCCAGTAGAAAGTAGATCAAAGCAGAAATCACAAATCCGAACAGGCTTAGAAGACTGGCTAGGCAGAAGAAACCGTTTTTCAGAGCAGGGCCCACATACAACAAAGCCACATTTGCGGCAGTGGTGTCGACGATTAACAGGAGTAAATTTTGCTTTCTGACAACGCATACACACAGTTGCCTCAGAGTCAGGTACCCAGACAGCAGCATGTTCATTACTGGGAGTCTTCCCACTTTTGGAGAGTAAATCAGTAACACATTTATTTATGTGATTCATCCATTCTGATTTTTCAGTAGCTGTGGCAGCATAAACAGCAAATGATTTAGTTGGTGTCTTGATAAGCCATCCATTCCGTAGATCCCCCTCATCTTTGATGGAATCGATAGTGACATTTTCCAGAGGAATTATATGCTGCTTGTTATATTTTTTCTTCTGAATAACAATATTGCCATAGACAAGAATATCATTAAATAAGAAAAACTGCCTTGCTTTTGGCTTCTTTCTACACAACTTAGTCAATACTCCTTCTCCAATAAGAACTCGTCCAGGAATAGTCAAGGGTTGCCCAGCTGCTCCAAAACAGTTTTCCACTATACTTATACGCCGAGTATTTGCTTCACTGTTTGCCAATCGATCCACCATCTTCTGCCAGTAGCCTTTAAAAAAAAAAAAGAAAGAAAGAAAAATTGTTGGCACACAAGGAGAAACAAGTTTACAAAAGCTAAAACAAAATTCCTTGACTGTTTTTAAAAAAGAGTCAAGTGTTCCAAAATTCCTAGTAGAAAAGTAAGATCACCAAGACAATTCTTGAATTGACCCCCCCCCCACTATTATTATGATCCAAAGCACTTTCTCTACTGAATAGTACAAGGTTATGATAACAAATAATGAGGTTGGTTTAACAAGTTGAACAAAAAAAAATTTCATAACTTCAAAGACCCCACATACTCTCAAAAAACCAATTAAGCTTATTTTGTGGAGTGCCAAGCAATAAAGAGCTGCCTGTTTCTTCTAATTTATCATGGATGGAAGCAGGGAGGAAAAGGGATTTGAGAAGCTGCTTGAAGAATGTTAATTATTATGCTTAATATATCATTAACAATGAGTTTTACAGATTTACAAGAGAAAATTCCCTTGTCTCTAAAGTAAAGACAACTATACTACTATTTATATCACTGACCTAATGGGATTATAGTGGAAAAAAAGTACTCTTTAACTAAAATGTCTTATGTCACATCATTATAGCTCTGCATAACCACAGTTGAGTACACACAACTATTCATAGATTGGTATTTTTACCAACACCACAGTGATCTCTGCCTAAAATATTTCAGACAAATGGAAACTGCAAAGAATTCAAAGATCTGACAAAAAAGAAAATTAATTTAAAATAATATATGTTCACTAAAGTCTAATTCTTCACTATGCTATGGAGATTAACATGGGTCCTGGAAGGCTATGGCCAGCAATTGTTGTATCTTCTGGAAAGTACAGGCCTAAACAAGTATGTCCATTATTTAGCTAAATGATCAAGTTAACCACACTGCAATAGGTTTCAACCAGAGCAATTATTGAAGACCATCAACTAAGTCACAAGATGTTGTAATATGAGTAAGAAGAAGAAAGATTCCTAATGAGATGCATTAAAATCCAAAGAAAATAAAATTCAGATGCTACTGCAAAATTGCAAAATTTAAAAGTCCTGGAATTTGATAGAGCAAATGATATCAAACACAAAATTATTAAATTGTGAGCCATTTGTTTTACCATTATAGGTTTTGAAATGCCATAAATCAGACCCAAGATTTTTTATAGGGTCTCTCATACCTCCCTATTGGGCAAGTCCTGTATTAGATTAGAAGCCAAACAGAGAGAAGAGCTGAAAAGAACCCACAACTCATCAAAATGCAGCAAATATATTTCAGCTGCAATTTAAATTATCCAACCCGGAACATATATATATGGGAAACTAGTCAGAGTGGTTGTTATCTCAGCCTGGTCTTTTCTGGGTCAACACTATTCTTAATAAAGAAAATTAATGGGATCATCTAAAGGTGTGGATTTTCCTCAATAATAAGCTTAAGGAATAAGCTAACCTCAAAACATAACCACTGAGTTTTGGAATGATTGTACCTCAACTATGATGAGGGGGTACTTCCTAATCCTATGACTGAATATTGCCATGAATCCAAGAGAACTTAATTTAGAATTTAAAGCAAGCAATTCAACATACTATATCAATTATAGTTCAAATTACAATTAAGAATTACGTTAAGCTTTGGAAAATGATTCCTCTTTCAGACAAAACAAAATATTGGAAGTCCATCTGCCAAAACAAACTCAGGAACTATAATGATCATAATTACAAAACACTTTTAACATACATAGAGACCTAAACAGTTGGAGAGCATTATTATTCACAGGTAGGTCAAAATAATAAAAATGACAATTCTACCCAAATTACTCAGTATTGTAGCAACCTAATTACAAAAAAAAAATTATAGAGCTAGAAAAAATAATAAAATTCATCTATAAGAACAAAAAAGCCACAAATATCAAGGTCCAGTGGGGGGAAAAAAATGGGAAGGACAGACTAGCAATACCAGAGTTCAAATTATTACATCAATCCTCAAAATCTGGTACTAATAAAAAGTGGTCGACTGGTGGAATAGGTTAGGTACACAATACAGAGCAGTAAATAATCAAAGTAATCTAATATTTGATAAACCCAAAGATCCAAATTTTAAGGGCAAGAATTCATGATCTAACAAAAACTGTTTGGAAAAGTGGCAGTTTGGAAGAAGCTAAGCATAAAACATCTCTTATCAAGATAAGGCAAAATTAGATAAATGATGTTAACATAAAGAGAAAATTAGGAGAACAACCCAAGAGATGAAGAGGGGAATTTTGATTCCAAGAAATTAAAAAGCTTTTGCACAAATAAAATGAATGCAACCAAAATTAAAAAGAAAACAGTAAACTAGGGGGAAAATTTTTATAGTAAGTTTCTGCTAAGAGTTTTATTTCTCAACTATATAGGGAGCTGTGTAAAAATTGATAAAAGCAAGACATTTCCCCAGTTGATAGATAATCAAAAGATATGAACAGGAAGTTTTTAGAAGAAATCAAAGTTTCAAAGTCATCAATAGTCACATTTTAAAAAAGTTCTCTTAAATCATTACTGATTGGAAAAAAGGGAGCTGTGTAAAAATTGATAAAAGCAAGACATTTCCCCAGTTGATAGATAATCAAAAGATATGAACAGGAAGTTTTTAGAAGAAATCAAAGTTTCAAAGTCATCAATAGTCACATTTTAAAAAAGTTCTCTTAAATCATTACTGATTGGAAAAATTTAAACTGAGAAAACTCACCCCACATCTAGCAGATTAACATTACAGAAAAGCAAAATGACAGATACTGGAGAAAATTATGGAAAAACTGGGATACTAATGTGCTATTGGTGGAGTTGTGAACTGGTCCTATTATTCTGGAAAAGGATTTGGAACTAAGCCCAAAGAGGTATAAAATTTTGCATACCTTTTGACTCAGCAGTACTAATACCAGGTCTGAATGCCAAAGTGACCAAAGATGAGGGAGAAGGAACTATATTTATTTATAGCAGCTCTTTTCTGTGGTAATAAAAAATTGGAAATCAAGGAGACGTTCATTAATTGGAGAATGGCTGAAAGCTGTGATATATGATCATGATGGGAATACTATTATGCCCTAAAAAATAATAAGGTGAATGGTTTTAGAAAACCCTGGAAAAAATTCTATGAATTCATGCAAAGTGGACAGAACTTGGAGAACATTGTACACAATAACAAGCTGATCATCTGTAAATAACTTTGATACTCTTAGCATTACAATGATCCAAATGATTTATGATGAGAAATGCTATCCACCTTAAGAGAATGAACTGATAGGCTATAAACGTGGATCAAAGAATAATTTTTTCACTTTAATTTTTCTTGGGGTTTTTTTGTATTTTTTTGCAATATGGTTAAGATGGAAATAGATTTTTCATGATTTCATATATATAAAATCAATTACAAATGTCTTGCCTTCACAATGGGTGAAAGAGGGTTGAGGAGGGGTGAAATGGAAAAAAGGAATTTTTCTAAAAAATGATATAATAAATGAATTTTTAAAAATAAAACACACCTTAAAATTCTTTTTTTTTTAAAAATGATTGCCAAAAATTTGCATTTAATTGGGAAATATTAAAATCAAAACATATTTTAAAAATAAAATCAAGGAAATTCATGAAGAAAATGTAAAGGAAGGTAGCCCAGCAGCACCAGAGTTCAAACTATAATATGAAACCTAAGAAATAAAGTGGTAAGAAAGATCAGTGGAAGAGATTAGGTTCATAAACAAAGAGATTAGGTTGCACAAACAAAATCAATGCAGCCAAGATTAAAAGGAAAGCAGAAAATGGGGAGTGGGAGGGGCGTTGAATTTTTTACAGCAAGTTTCATGAAAAATATGGAAATCTATTTTTCATGATTTCACATATATATATCATACATATAATTGATAACATTTCTTGTCTTCTCAATGAGTAAGAATTTGGAACTCTTTTTAAAAAACAGAACATTAAAGTGGAATTACATGACAGTTTTAAAGCTGGGCTGCAGATTTTTCAATTATTTAGTTACTTAAAATATACAGTCACTGGCTCTCATCACAGCAGACTAACATCCTAATCACCACTGAAATCATGCCAATTAAACCACCCCAGCTTTCAGTTATCCTCCCTGATGCCATGTTTTTTGCCATCTAACCTATTGCAGCATATCTCCTAGATTTCTAGAGACCTAGCTCCATTTTGGAACTTCCTGCCCTGGGGTTTTATAAAGATATCCAAACTGATGAAGTGATAAATGCAAATTCACTTAGGTCACTACTAGATCTAGTTTAACAGTTCCTAGAGTATGAGACCATGCTTCCAGATAATCACCCTGCCATGAAAGGTATATGTGTATCTCTAGTTCAGAAAAATTCTAACATTACCATTGCTCCTATAACAAACAATGAATTCCCTATGACTCAATTCACCATTCCTATAATTTCCCAGACCTACACACATTTTCCTGGCCACTCCTCCCATCATGTGCTGTTTCAGACTATTAGTATATAAAACTTCTTGAGGTCAGAGATAGTCTCTTTTTCTTCATTTGCATTCCCAATCTTTATCATAGTGCCTGGCACATAGTAAGCATTTAATAAAGATTCTATTGATTCATTCATCAGAATCAAAACATCCAAAAAAGATGCTGGATCTTAGGAGGAGGAAAGAAGCAAAGGAGATACATTTCCTACTTTTTCCTTCCAGACACATTTTTCTCTTAATCAACTCTTTTTTTTTCTTCAAGTCCTGATTATAAGTTTAAAATGTTCATTTATCATAACAAAATTTCACTGCAACAAAATCTGGCTATTCTCAGGATTTCTTTATAATGCAATTTTACTACTAACTTGAACAGCACATATTCCTTGGAATAAACATATAAAGGATTACATAGATCTACAGCTGGAAGCTGACTGTAAAGGCCTGATAATCTATTCACTCATTTTACTCACTCATTTACAGATGAGGAAACTGAGGTCCAAGAAAGAAAGGCAAGCAATTTGATCAAGGTCAAACAGGCAAAAAGCAGAGATGAGATTTGAATTGAGGTCTCCTGACTCTAGAATCAGGGTGTTTTTTTTTTAATAATCTATATATTTTAAAAACCAAATGATTTAATTACCATGAGGAACAAAATCATTCATGAGATGAAAACTAAAAAAGAGAAAGACCTAAAAAGTAAAACTGAGTCAATTTAAAGATTATAATACATCTTAGAAAGACACTTTCCTTTATTACATTTAAGACAATTAACAATGAAATCTTTACAAGATGGATTTACTAAATTTTACTTAATTTAACTAAAAAAGTAAGATAAAGGAATGAAAAAATAGTTAAGTTAAAATCATTACAGAATCAAATGTGGACAAAGTTTTGGGATGTTTTCTTATTTAGTATTTCAAAACCATTAAACCATTAGTGCATACTCTACAGCAGTCTGTACTACTGGATTTTTTCCAGTCTAAAAGGTTTTTCTCCTTAGCAAAATAACAGGTTTGCTACAATGTGTAACAGGATTCTCATTAGTTCAACTGTGTTTCTTAGATTTCTATCCTGTATGAAACTTAAATTAGCCCTTATGTATGTTTTAGATATACAATCTTCTTAAATTATATGAAAAAAACTTTTTTTTTTGCATTTGGGGGCTCATCTTTTATGTTTACTATGGAAATAAAATATGAGAATCTTAAAATAATGTCCTAGATCTAACCAATAGTACTATTTCATTTATCTTCAAGTCACTGAACTAGCAACACTCTTAGCCATTCACAAGAAGACAAGAGACTAGAACAAGCAATAATAGGCTTTTAATCTCCCCAGAGATGTCAACTCCTGTTCAAAACAAAAGCACTTTAGGATGCTGCCCAAAACTGTTTCACTGTTAATTCAGAATAATTCTAACAAATTTGTATCATGGTTCATGAAAAACTAAAGCAGCAAATTGAAGGGTATATATATGATATCCAAACTGGTCCTGTCTACTACTAAAGTTGATCCAAAGATACTTTCAGTGAGGCTACAGAAGACAACCTTGTAATACAAAAAGCAGCTATTCAGATTTTGTCCCAAGGCTGTTTCTAACTGAACTTCGAAAAAGATAGAGGGAAAAACAAAAGACAAGGGGTGGGGGAGAGAGGGAGAGAGGGAGAGAGAGAGAGAGAGAGAGAGAGAGAGAGAGAGAGAGAGAGAGAGAGAGAGAGAGAGAGAGAAAACGAGAACAATAGTAAGAAATAGCTGGCATATATAACAATTTAAATATCTCATTTATCCTATGTTTTTTTTTAGGTTTTTGCAAGGCAAATGGGGTTAAGTGGCTTGCCCAAGGCCACACAGCTAGGTAATTATTAAGTGTCTGAGGCCGGATTTGAACCCAGTTACTCCTGACTCCAAGGCTGGTGCTTTATCCACTATGCCACCTAGCCACCACTATCCTATGATTTCTTATAGTCAAAAAAAGTATAGAGGAATCTAGAATTCTCTGAATATTTAAATCAACTATGTGATTACAGAGATGTCATCTGCTATAGATTATCATTTATTTATAAGTCAGGCAGTTTCCTTCTCATTTCATCTAGGATGTCCTTGATATACCCATTTCACTCACACAAAGATTTCAAAGATAGAAAAATTGATATTTTCTCAATTAATTTTTTAAAAGATAATCAGTCTGTAAATTTTTTCCTGAGAGTACTTTCCTCTTCCTCTTCTAGATCTTGAGACTTGATCCTTAAATGCCTACAAAATTGTTTCAACCAACATGGATGTCTCCTGTATATTCTTGGATCTGATCTAACTATTCTTTTCACCTACTTTTTAGTGTCGTTTCCACTTCCTCAAGTAATATATTAATCAAGGACTATGATGTTAGCATCTACTCTTAGTCTTTCTCTGAGATTATCTCACATCATTAACTATCTACTGGACATTTTGAAATGCATGTCCTATAAGCATCTTTTTAAAATTAATTTTCCCTTGAATTTAATACATAATAAAATTTTTCCCTATACAAAATTGATCAGAAAAGAAAGAACTGGACATAAAATCACAAATCTTTATTGCATAGCTTGATTTTCCTTTTTTTAAGGACATCAATACTATTCTAGTTTTCTTTCAATCCTTCTTTCTCATCTGCACATTTCTTTTATTTTTGCAAGGCAATGGGGTTAAGTTGACTTGCCCAAGGTCACACAGCTAGGTGATTATTAAGTGTCTGAGGTCACATTTGAACTCAGGCCCTCCTGACTCCAGGGCCAGTGCTCTATTCACTGTGCCACCAAGTTGCCCCCCCCATGCATCGTTTTTCAATGTTTCAATGATACTGTTTTTTAGGAGGAAAAAACAACCAACCCCTTCTAACTAACCTCCCCCACAATTTTTTTTTAAATGGGAAAGAAATAATACCCTTATAAAACAAATTTCTACCTTGGTCCTAGGAGTTTCCCCCTCTCCCTTCCTATTTTGTAATATTTTATTTTTTCTAATTACATGTAGAGATAATTTTCTTCATTATTTGGGGGTTTTTCTACAAGACAATGGGTTGAAATTGACTTGCCCAAGTCATAACTACTTAAGTATTAAGTGTCTGGGGGCTGCATTTGAATTCAGATCCTCCTGACTCCAGGGCTGGTGCTCTATCTATTGCACCACTGAATTGCCCCTTCCAACAATCAATTTTGTAAAATATCCTCCCTTCCACCCTTTCCTCTCCCCTCTGAAGTCTGCAAGTAATATGAAATAGGTTATATATGTCCAACCATGCTAAATAGTCATATGTTAGACATGTTATGAAAAAATGAAAACAAAAGGAAAAAATCATAAGAAAAAAATCTTAAAAAGTGAAAATAGTATGTTTTGATCTGCACTGAGATTCTACAATTCTTTAACTAAATGTAGATTATTTTCTACAAGTCTTTTAGAATTGTCTTTGATCACTACATTGCTGAGAAAAGTTAAGTCTCTCATAGCTGATCACACAATGGTACTGTTACTGTATACAATGTTCACCTGGCTCGGCTCACTTCACTCAGCATCAGTTCATGTAAGTCTTTCCAGATCTTTCTGAAATTTGTCTGCTCATCATTTCTTATAGAATATTGTCCATTACATTCATATACACAACTTGTTTGGCTACTCCCCAATTGATGAGCATCTCCTCAACTTTCAATACTTTGCTACCACAAAAAGATACTACATTTTTTGTATATATAGGTCTTTTCCCCTTTTTTATGATGTCTTTAGATTAAAGATTTAGTAGTGATACTGCACAGTTTTATAAGTCCTCTGGCATAGTTCCAAAATGCTCTCCAGAATGGTTGCATCAGTTCACAACTCTACCAACAGTACATTAATGTTCCAGTTTTCCCACATTCCCTCCAACATTTATCATTTCCCTTTTCTGTCATATTAGCCAATCTAGGTATGGCAGTACACAGCAGTGAAATTTTCATTTTCATTTTTCTATTTAATAGTGTTTAGAGCACTTTTTTCATAATTAGTTTCAATTTCTTCATCTGAAATTTGTTCAAATTCTATGACCATTTATCAAATGCCTCCCCTCCTTTTTGAATCCTTGTTTAAAAAAAAAGCTCACAAGATAGGGCATATTATTAATATTTTAATTTTCATTAAAACCACACAATAATCCTACATGGAAATCTCTGTACAAGAATGCATCTTAGTACAAACAGACTATATTCAACCTCTTAATGCTTACTCAATGCTCATTATAATTTATCTGTAAAGAAAAAATATACACATCAAATTAAGTCTACTTACAACCTCCAACAGCCAAAGCAGAAAAAATAAAGGGTGAGTTCATGCAGATCACTAAACAGGTGTTTACACTGAGCGGCATAGGGACTAAATGGAAAGAGTAAGGGGTTATAATCCAAAACACATGTTTGAGTTCCAACATTGTTGCTAACTTATTCCTCAATACTTCCTATACCTCAATTTCCTCCTCTGTATATTAAACTATTATACTAAAATGTCTCATGTTTCTTTCAGTTTTCAAGTCTTAAGGCCCATCAACTTATTGTTAGATTTAGAGACAATGCTAATTTGTAGTTACAGTAACAATACTATACTGGAAAACTGAAACACAAATTTAAAAAAAAAGAGGAACAAGATGAAGGGTGGGGAAAATTATATACTCCCTAGGGCAAGTTTACTATTTGAGTGCAGACAACTTCCTCTTATCTTTTGACTAATCAAGTAATTAGGGAGGAGAAGCCATTTTGTAAATTACATTTTATCTAACAGCTGACAAGGATTTAATTCTAAAGTTAAGAATGCTACAACAAAAGAGATTTTTAAAAAGCCATTAGATGCAGTAAAAGATTGTTGCTAACCTTGGATATATCAGTTTCAAAAGAATAAAATAGGAACTCATATTGCAGATGATTTAGAAGAAAGTGAGAGAAGAGGAAGTGTTTGCATATAGCACAGATTACTTCAAAGGTGCTAGAGAGTTAATACTCATTGAACTGTTATCAGTTTAGCCTGCACTAAGACTTTTGGGGCATCTCTGGACATTCCACATTGCTCTACAGTGTAAAGTCCTGTTTAAATAAACCCATGCTTCTTTAACACTAACTAGCTATTCTTTAGTACGAACTAAGGTAAACAAATTCCTCAAAATTATCATCCAAAGGCCAACATCAATGAATATACAAATGGCCAACATGCCTTGATCACAGCTCTGAAACATCACCTAGTTCATGAGTAGGATAATTTATTCTTTCAGTTAGTTTCAATGTTATGATTTTGGAGAAGATAGAGTGTATTTAGGAACAAAAGGTCATCCAGAAGTCCAGTAAAACTATATTAAAAGGACTGGCAAAAAAAAAAAAAATCTTAGGAGAAAATGTCTCTCATTAAGCCAGCTTTCTCTCCCAGCTTTTCCTTGCATTTTATTTTATCTTTTTCTAACAATAGCTTCTTCTATTAGTCCTATCCCACATTTCCTAATCTGTTTATAAGACTCATTTATCACTTGACTAGAAAAAATAAAGGGTTGATTAATGCCAAGTCATTTAACAGGTATCCCAATAAATAGACAAAGGATATGAATAGTTTTTTTTTTCAAAGCAATGGGGTTAAAGTTACTTGCCCAAGGTCACAGATAGTAAGTGTCAAGGCTGGATTTGAACTCCTATCCTCCTGTCTTCAAGGCTAGTGCTCTATCCACTGTGGCACCTAGCTGCCTTGATGACCTATATAGGGCATCTAAAACCTTCAGTAGTTTCTAGGTACCACACATTAAGAGGGGATTATCTGTATCAGGGCTATCCAATCTTACTTATAAAAGCTTTTATTGAAACAAAAAGACAATATATTTTGATTTGCCACTTTAGTGAGAACAACTGCAGTAGCTCAGCTTCATTTACTAGCATTTAGTAAACCCACAGGAGGCTGCATAAAATTGAACTGCCAGTCCCATTTTTGGACAGCCCTGGTCCACATGAAATAAAAATTTTTTAAAGTCTTAACTGCAAAAAGGATTGTCCCAATGATAATTATGAATATTATTAAATGGAAGGGAAAAAAACAACTATCTATACACAAATATTCAAAATATAAATTATAGGGCATATTCTACAACCGAGAAATATTTAAACAAACTGACAGATGAATATTTATTGCATCACAATAAATGACTAAAATAGACATGTCAAAACATACAAAGAAAACAGACTAGAACATTCAGACTATAATTACACACACAATAATGGGGGGGGGGGGCTGAGGAGTGAGAATCTAGACCTGTGATTTCATTACTTCAGAGAACTAACAATGAAGAAAATTCCTCTCCCAGAAAGGCAGCTGGATGGTGCAGTGGATAGAGTGCTGGCCCCGAAGACAGGAAGGCCTAAGTTCAAATCCAGTCTCAGACACTAACGATAGCTGTGTGATCCTGGACAAGTCACCTTGTTTTGAGGTTGAATTGAGAATCAAGTGAAATAAAGGGCTTAGGAAAAAGCCTAACAAATATATACTATATAAATGTCAGCCTATCATTAACTATTAACTATTAAACTATTAACTACCAGGCAACTAACTATTCTGCAACCAAAGAGCCTTAAAGAGTTCAACTTAGGGGTGGCTAGGTGGCGTAGTTTACTACGCCAAGGCACACCGGCCTTGGAGTCAAGAGTACCTGGGTTCAAATCTGGTCTCAGACACTTAATAATTACCTAGCTGTGTGGCCTTGGGCAAGCCACTTAACCCCATTTGCCTTGCAAAAACCTGAAAAAAAAAAAAAGTTAAACCTAAAAGCTTAAGGACCCTGCTTAACACTACCTAGTCGTGAATACAGATCTTCTGACTCCACAAACAACCTATTGCCATCTATAATAAACATCTCATGGTGTTTTTCTAGTAAAAAAAAAAAAACAAAAAGTCTGATAAGCACACTGACAGAAAAGAAATTGAGACACAGAGCAAATTAAGATAAAATGTTATTAAAAATTTGTCACTTTTCTTTTTAGTAATGTGGCAGAACAACAGGACAGCAGCTTTGGGAAAACAGTTAAAGCAGCATTGATTTCAATCAGTCCTTTAGAAACAATAGATTAATTAAAAATAATGCAGTCTAATTTACTTGTCCACATTAACATATGCAAAAAGAGAGTAGATGGTAAGCATCAAACCCAAAATTCATTATAAGTTTACAAGGGGGGCAGGCTAGGTGGTGAAGTGGATAGAGCAGGAAGAGTCAGGAAGACCTGAGTTCAGATCCAGCCCCAGACACTTAATACTTAGCTATGTGACCTTGGATAAGTCACTTACCCTCACTGCCTTGCAAAAAAAAACCAAAAAATAATTCTTCTATAAGTTTCCTCATTCATCCTTAAATCTCAATAGTAAACTATCTCTTAAGACCAATAAATTTACTCCAACTTGCAAAAGTAAAACCACATAAAAGATGTCCCAGTTCACCTAACTACAGTACCTAAATGAATATGCTAAAGATTGAATAAGAGATTAATTAATAATGAAATCATTCTCAAGATGAAATAACATTTAGGACAAAGCCTTTTTTGGGTTTTTTTTTTCCCTTTGGCAAGGCAAATGGGGTTAAGTGGCTTGCCCAAGGCCACACAGCTAGGTAATTATTAAGTGTCTGAGGTTGGATTTGAACTCAGGTACTCTTGACTCCAGGGCTGGTGCTCTATACATTGTGTCACCTAGCTGCCCCGGAAATAACATTTAAATATCTCATCTTCCTTCTGAAAAATTCTATTTTTTCAAAAGGTAAAGAAAAAAAAGACTATATATATTTTCATCAATTAAATAAAAGCATTCATATTTCTAAGTTTTTTGGCAACATGGCTAATATGGAAATATGTTTTAAATCATTTCAAATGCATAACCAATATATTGCTTGTTTTTTCAATGGGTGGGGGATGGAAGGAGGAAGAAAATCTGTAACTCAACACACAAAAAATATCAACAAAATAAAAATGTTTAATCTTTTCAGGAAACACTACTTCTAAGATAGGATGAAAGCTGTTTAAAAAATAACAAATTATAAAACATAAAAACACAAATAAAGTCCAAGCAAATAAATCCCAGTCAACACTGGTTCCTCATTCATCCTTAAATCTCAATAGTAAAATATCTCTTAAGACCAATAAATTTACTCCAACTTGCAAAAGTAAAACCACTTAAAAGCATATTTTGTCATATAATACTGTCAGTTTAGATTGTTAATGTTAGCAATATTAAAAAAACTTAATATAAACATATACCATCTAGGCTTAGTCCTTAGTATATTCACTTGCCTCGGGCTCCCTCATTCCCAAAATGAGGGGACTGAATTGGATAATCTCTAATGTTCCATCTCATTTCTAAAATTCTATTAAGTTTATGAAACTACTCATATTTCTTCCCTACCCTTTCATATCTGCCACATAAATGCTATACATGTTTTATTTGATACTCGTATTGATTTGATTTGAAATACCACTAGTTTCTATCACTTATCCTTGTTCAGTCGTTTCAGATGAAGGTCTGTGACCCCATTGGGGGTTTTCTTGGCAAAGATATTGGAGTGCTTTACCATTTCTCCTTCTCCAATTCATTTAAGGATGAGGAAACTGAGGCAAACACAGTTAAGTGACTTACCCAGGGTAAAGCTAGTTTCTGAAGCTGAATTTTGAATTCAGATCTTCCTGACCCCAGGCCTGGCACTTTATCCACTGTGTCACCTATTTGTCTTGAGGTTTCTATTACTATCCCCAACTTTTAAAAATGAGGAAAAAGGATTCTGAGAGGCCAAAGTGTTTGTTTTGGTGGTGGTGTTTGTAATCAAAGAAGACCATGACAGCAAATAAATGGGGGCATGACTTGCAAAGAAAACCTTCTCTCTGCCTTTTTTCAGACCCTATGTCGTCTGATCTAAAAGGAAACAGAACTTCTGGTGATGGGCTGGTTGTTGTGGGAGCTCTTGAGTCCCTACCCTATCTGAGAGGCACCACAGCACAACACTGGGTAGAACATCAGCATGGTTATTTTTTTTGGTGACAACTTTGCAACACAATATATTGCTAGCCTGTCTCTTAATGGTCTGCTCATCAGAGTAAGGTGAATGCATGGTTGTACTCAATTCTGCAACCCAAAGTCTTTGGTTTCCCAGAAGCTGAGAAATAGGTCATAGGAATAATGCCACCTGAGCTCAAGTCAGCATCAGTATCATTTATGGTCAGAACTACAACAGTATCTTTCAACTTCCAACTTTCATTCTTGATTAATGAAAAACATTCTTAGTAAATGCTTTTGCTCTGGTGGTGTTTTGCCCCCAGCTGCCCCTCTTAATCATGGCCCCAGTTCCAGAAAAGCACCAAACCAAATGTTTAAAAGCAGGTCCATGTCACATGGATACCCTAGCCAGAAATAATGGAATAGGATCTCAGTTTTATTATGTTAGTTTTGGGAACTGGGGCCATGATTAAGAGGGAAGCTAGAGTGACTTGCTGAGAGTCAAGAGGTGTAGTAGGAACTGTGGAATTTGAATGAAGATCTTTCTTTTTCCCTCACCTTCACCTTAGATAGAAATTTCTTTCTCTTATCTGATTTCCTAGAACTTACTATCACATTCTAATAATTTTTATTATATTTGCTTGTGTATATGTTTATAATTGTCTCAACTGGAGCCAGAACACTACCTATGTGTCTTCCACACATTCCTGAGCACTGTATGCTTCATTGAGAACTCAAGAGATACAAAATGCTAACTGTGGGGGATCAGCAGAGGGAGTGATACCTACCACCTAGCAGGTTAGTATAGTGGCTACAGTAGGACACAATGACACTGGTTTCCTTGCTGTTCCTCAAACAAGACACTCCAATCTCTGCATTCTGGGTATTTTCACTGGCTGTTTCCCCACTGGAATTCTTTCTCACCTTATCTCTTCCTCCAAGACCTAATTAAAAATCCCAGCTTCCAAAGGGAGTCTTTTCTGATCTCTCTCTTAATTGTAGTGCATTTCCTCTAAATTATCTCTAATTTATCCACAACATAGCTTATTTGTACATAGTTTCTGGCAAGTTGTCTTACTCACTGATTGTGAGCCCTAGGAAAGCCAAGAATTGACTTTTGCCTTTCTTTAGCATGATCTCTAGCACCACAAAAGCACTTAACATGTGTTTACTATTTTAATGTAGGGCTTTAAGTCAGAAAGACCTACATTAAAATCCCACATTTACTACATCTCTGCGGCCTTCAGAAGTCTCAGAATCTGTTTTCCTCATATATACAGTAATAGAAACTAACAATGTTGTCATGGGGATCAAAAAATATATATAAATGCCAAATATCGCTACATTTCCTCTGCAATGCTGACTTCCATTATAATTATAAAATAACTGGCATTTTGTATATCATTTTACCTTCTTTGTAAAGTGGATACTATAGACATTACAATTTTACATACCAGATCAGGACACTGAAGCTGAAAAAGATTAAGTGACTTGTTCAGGGTCACATAGATAACCTAAGTGTCAAAATTTGAACCTGAGAGCTCCAACTTCTGAACTCCATTAACTCACCATCATCATTATCATTATATAATTATGTAAGAGTAACATTCAGATTTTTCAACTTGGAGGACACTGCTAGAAAAAATTTAAAGTTCTCCATGGTTTTGTAATAACAAGCACACATGCAGATATCACCCCACTGCTTTTTGGAATTAGCCTCATGAACAAAATAAAATTTATGCCTGGAGTCAACTTTGACCCAAAGATAATGAGTTTCTCCACTCTCTATATTAAACATAAAGTCAGATACTAGTGCATCAATTATATATCTGCTTAAAACTACTGGTAATGCTTGTTATGACAAAGGATTTACTCATAATCAGAAAAGGGTCATCACCTTACTCCCTATGTAATGTTTACAACATTTATTTTATTCCAGTGTGCTGCTGCCCTTCCACCAACTATGTACAGGCTGTCGTTTCTCAGAAGCATGGTTTGGCAACATGGAGTCATATAATCTTATTAGCAAATCCTCAAAACGTCCTTTAAAAAATTTTTTTTTAAAAACCTTATTTCTTGTGTTGATAAAAGACTGAGGGGCTCAGGAACTAAATACAACAGTCTTGTGCAATTACTATCTTCCAAAAAAAATTTATGCTGTTTTTCCAATCTGAGAAATTGATACTGTTGAAAAATGCAGATTTACCCTCATTTATAATGTCATAATTTCAAATTTACTGTTATTTCTCTAGATTTTTAGATATAGCAACAAGTTCTAGATAAAGTAAAATTCATTTTTAAATGAGATTTTCACTAACTGAATTATTTTCCCTACCTTCAGTAAGGCAGTTTATAAACGATGATGGTGATTGGAAGATAAAATATCCATAAAGGAAAGTAAATACAAAATTAATCTGAAGAAAGTTAAGAGTAGCAACTTCGAGAACCCAGAGAGGTAACAGATAAGAACTAGACTAGGAACAAACTTTAAAGGAAGTTAAAAGGTTACTAAGAAATTGAGGTAAAGGGGCGGCTAGGTGGCCTAGTGGATAAAGCACCGGCCTTGGAGTCAGGAGTACCTGGGTTCAAATCTGATCTCAGACACTAATTACCTAAGCTGTGTGGCCTTGGGCAAGCCACTTAACCCCAATTTGCCTTGCAAAAAACCTAAAAAAAAAAAAAATGAAGTAAGGAGGGAGTACACTATACTATAAGCACAAAAACACAGGCTGTAGGAAATAACAAAGGAGACTGGAATAGAGTTTAGTAAACAGAAAATAGGTCAGTTTGGCTGAAAGAGTGTGAAGGGGAGTTAAAGTAAAATCAAATGAGCAAGTTTAAGTCAAATTGTGAAAAGCTTTAAATACCAGTCTTTGGAGTTGTCTTAGAACCTAGAGAGGGGGTCAATGAAGATTTTTTGAGCAAGGGAGTGGCATTCATTATAAACACTATACCAAATGAAAAAAAAAAATCAGATACCAGAGCAACAATTTATATATCTGTACTTTAAGATTATCTTGGTGATAATCTTTTTAGGCTGATATAAAATCCTCTAATGGCATTTCAAACCCCTTCATAACCTGCCCTCCCAAACCCCAAATTTTCTAGTCTTCTTACACCCAAGGTCCACCTTTTAGATACTGAGATGCATAACATTAGTCCCTTGCTGCTTCTTGAAAAAGATAACTCCATCTCTTGGTTCCTGACATTTTCTCTGGTGGTGCTCCACAAGTCAAAATTCCCCTCTTCTCTGCCTCCTGGCTTCCCTAAGTTCCAGCTAAAATTTCACCTTCTTACAAGAAGTCTCTCCCATCACCTCTAATTCTATTATCTTCCCTCTGTTGATTCCTTCTAATTTATCCTTATTTAATTAGCTTATAATTGTATGTGTATGCTCTTCCCCATTAAGACTGAGCTCCAGGGCAGCTAGGTGGAGCAGTGGATAGAGCACCGGCCCTGGAGTCAGGAGTACCAGAGTTCAAATCTGGTCTCAGACATTTAATAATCACCTAGCTATGTGGCCTTGGGCAAGTCACTTAACCCCATTTACTTTGCAAAAACTTTAAAAAAAAAAAGATTGAGCTCCATGAGAAAAGAAATTCTATTCTGCCTTTCTGTGGATCCTCAGCACTTAGCATATCATAGGTTTTTGTGTTCACTGCCTGCCACAGCATCCATCATACATACCTTGATCACTAAATGTCCAGTCAAATCCTGTCTGCTAGTTTCTCCATTCAAATCTAAGACAAATCAAGTAACCTCGTTGAGCTCAGCTTCCTAATCTGTAAAATGGGAAGGGATGGGGGGAATATTCTACGACCCATGATCTTTACTACTCTACATGTCACTCCCTGCCATTCCCAGGTCTTTCTTCTGCCACCACCATTCTGCAAAGTCTATTTTGAAGATGATTCTCTCATGCTGTCAAGGTCCTTGCAATTGTTCTCCTCAAGGCTACTTAACATGCCATCAAAAGAGGTTTAGCATCTGACTCGAGGATTTTGAGAACTCCCCTAGAATATCAATCCAAAGGCAATCCCATAATCTCCATTCTACTACACTGAAAAGGCAAAACATCTTAATCTCCCAAATGTTTCATTTCTATGATCATAAACTGCGAAATTCCTCTCAGATCATAGTTTTCTTATCCTTCCATTTCTACATTTATTATTTTTTCTTCTTTTAAATAGTTTCCCCATAACTTTAAAATATATGGAAAAGTTACCTATATCTAGTCCTTGCTCTGTGCCTTTTTTCTCCTAATAAAATGGGCAGATATAAAACATTTGCAGAAATTCAAACATTTGGCCTTCAGTCCTCTAATTTTATTACCTCTGATTCACTTTTAAACCCATCTTTCAAACTCACCAAAACCTAGACTACCTTCTCTCCTTTCCTTGTCCTAACTATTCTTTATTCACTTCAAAGTTCAAATGTACTGTCTTAAATTCAATTCTAAAAGCACCTGTTACTTGCCCAGGCTTGCAACTTAAATGTCATCATTGGCACCTCACTACTACCTCTCTACTATCTCTCACCTCCTACATCCAACCTGTTGCAAAAGCTTTTTTATTTCCACCTCTGCAATAATTCTCAAACATTCCCTCTTCTTTCTGGTACTGCCATCACCCTGATTCAGGCCCACATCACCACATACAGTATAACCACTGTAATAACTTGCTTATTGGTCAGCCTGCCACAAGTCTGTCCATACTCCAGACCAACCTCCATTCAGCTGCCAAAGTGATTTTCTTAAAGTGCAAGTCTGATCATGTTTGTGACTCTCTGACACATACACACACACACACACACACACACACACACAAAGAGTGGTGGTGACAGCAGCATGTTCCAGATTGGCATATTTGACACTTCTGATCTACAGGATCAAATTTCTTATCTTGTTTGCTGTTCAGAGCCCTTCATAATCTAGCCCACCTTCCCCCACACTTAACCTCTCTGAAGACTCTCTGATCCAGGGATGCTGACCTCTTTGCACCTATCACTCACTTCCAAGTATTTTCTCTGGTTGTCCCTCATGCCTGGAATGCTCTTCCTTCTCTTTGGTTTCTCTGAGATCTCAGCTAAAATTCCACCTCCAAAAAAGTGACTTTCCCAGTTCCTCTCATTCTAGTGCCTGCTTCCTCTTTATTCTATCTATGGCTCTGGGTGCACACTGTATTTCTCATTAGACTGGGAGATCCAGGGGACAGGGACAGTATTTCGCCTTTCTTTATATTCCTAGCACAAGCACACAGAAAGGACATTGCACTATGTTAAACTATGTTCAAGACATAGAATGCAAAGAGAAAAACAAAAGTCCCTGCCATCAAGAACTTACATTCTCCTGGCAGAAACAAGTACACAAAAAAGTAAATACAAACTATATATAATTTGAGGGAGAGGAAGGTAACCAGAGCTGAACTATGAAGAAAGCTAGGGACATTAAAAAAAAAGGTAGGAGGAGAGAGGAACAGGAACAGAGGACAGAGATGTGATGCTGCCTGGGGGAAACAGCAAGTAAGTGAAGGAAAGCAAGAAGCCAAAAGCCTAGAAAGTTAAGCTGGAACTAAACTGTGAAGTTTAGGAGTCAAACAGATTTATGTTTTCTCCTGGGGCTAAGAGATAAGCATTGGAGTTTCTTAAGTAGGGAAGGAGAGTCACAGAATTGCGCCTAATTAAATAGCTGTTTAGAGGACAGAATGGAGAGGGAAAAGTCTGGGAGCAGGGAGACTAATCTAGGAGTCACCAGAGAGAACTCCAGTGAGAAGTGTGATGCTTTTGAGTGAAGAGAAGGGTTCAAATGTGGATGGATACACACACACACACACACACACACACACACACACACAAACACACACACACACACTATGAGGCTCTTACTCAAGACTTGTTGACACAACAACCCCCATATAACAAACCTAATCAAATCAGTGGTCATTCTGCCAATATTTGAAGACCTACTATATTCTGAACATTCCTGGTACAAAGGAAGAGCAAAAGATTTTCAAGAACTCACTTCAAATTCTTCATGCTCTTCACTGCTTGAGTCACCACAAACAAGACACTTATCTGCAAAATGAGAGCTGAACAAGATGGGATCTAAAGTTTCTTATGGCTCTCTTTTTTCTGATATCAAACCTGTCTTACTCTTTGCAACTTTGCAATGGGAGCAACACCCATTGTTCCCAGGTCTGACCTCTGTCAGACAGCTAAACTAATCCCTAAGGATCCCCATAACCTTTCAAATACAGCAAAGACCGCTATTATGATTTCTCAAGTTTTCTCTTCTCCATAAATTGCTGACCTCAAAAGTTATGGATGAATGTTAGATCAGCAACCACAGAAGTTTTCCATATGCCAGGACATCAAAAGTTTGGTCCTTCAAAAAAGATCACACTTTTTGTTAATCTGACTTGAAAGAGCTAAAGGTCAAGATTGGGTTGCTCTAGTCACTTTCAATTCTAAATAATCTTGAAATTCAAGAGTTGCTTGAGGACTTGAAATGCTTAATTAACTGTCCAGAAATAAAGTCTCAGAAGACAGACTAGATTCCTTCTCTCTACTATGCCCCATTGGCTCTTCTTTTGTTTCTTATTTACAAAATAAAATTATTACTGAAAATTATGAGAATCACTTAAGTTTTTCATGCTGATCACCAAATTTTAATGAGTACTTAGTCACTGTATAAAATAATCACAAATAAAAAAGATCATAGCAAGATGTCCAAATTGCACATGATCAATAAATTAAGGGTAACTCTTGTCTTTTCTTAAATTGACCAGAAATTTAGCCTGTCTTTTCATCAAGAACTGTTTTGGTGGGTTTACATAGCCTATCACTTTAATCTGTCCTCTGTCAATCATTACATTTTTATTGCCTATCACTGACCAGAATGACATTATCTATTAAAGTCACCACCACTACCAATCAACAGCTACTTTGCAAAGCTGAAGGCTGCATATGTCTTTGAAAATATTTCTTCTGTTTAGTTTGCAAAACACTTATATTCCTTCCAGCTCACCCTACAAAGAACTTAAATGAAACATCTACTACTATCTGTCACATAACTAACTCAAAAAATATTCAATTCAATCAGCATCTTTTACTAAGCACTGTTCTAAGTACTAAATAAAGGTGAGAATAGGCTGTGCACTCCCAGTCATACTAAATTAGCATTTCTGATTAGCCCTAGGCTACTTTCTGGAGGGTATAGAGGTACTTGTAATCTTCTGGTATCTGGTGTTCCCACAACAGAAACATTTTGTTAAGTTTATTTTTTCCTAGTATATTACTACGAAATAAAATTAGCTGGGTGAGGGAAGTCTATACAATCATTATGCAGATTCATTGCCACTACTTCCCTTCTGTTATTGATGTACAGTCGAACTGAAGTAATTGCACCCTCCATATCTACAAGTTTTTACAAATATTTAAGCAACTATAATTCAGTACTGTCATCACAGAAAATTAAAAGTCAGTCTCTGAAGTTTCCAAATAGATTGCTGAATACGTCTATGCATTTCAAGTAACCTCAGGAGAAAACAAATTGCATATTTCACTATGTTCAGCATATGGACAAGATATACTTCCTATATTCAAAGAGGTCAGGATTAACAAACTAAAACAGATGTTTATAGAGAATTGATTTCAAGTCAGGAAAGATGGGTTTTCAGTAAGGCTGTGAAAAGCTGAAATATGGTGAATGGAAGAACATTCCATGAATTAAGACTCTAGAAAGCCCTAGAACAGAGAAGTCCCCAGATTTTTTTTGACGGCAGGTTACATAATAATCAGAAATCCAAGGTATGTATACAAGTCTGATTTACTCATATCCAGTAATGATAAAGAGAGAAAGCAAGGAAGAGTAAACAGAGAGTCAATCTTGAAGCTAGGAATGCCTAAATATAAATTTTGCCTCTGACAAGATGACTCTGTGACCCTGAGGTCATTTCACCTTTAGACAACTCCTATTACAAGCTTTAAGTTGCAGGGAAGATGTCTCCCCAGAACTTCATGATATCAATGAAATCAAAGGTCTAGTCTAACCCCAACCACAATAACAGTGAAGTATAGCTTGTTAGCTACAGGAAAAAAAAATCGATTTTAATAATACAAAAGCAATCAATCTTATTCCTTTAAAAATCTACCATTACAGGGCTAATGTCAGTCATTATCTGATTTTTTTTTTCAAATTAGTGTGACTCCAGATATTTAAAAGACATAACTATTCTCTGAAAGTGTGAGTTCTATTCAGTAACAACATCACAATTCTGACTCAGTATATATCACTATTCAGTTTTGCTTTCATCCATTTTATGAAAAAGCAGATGGACCTAAATACTATCAGAACTTGATTCAGAAATGCCATGTGGAAAAAAAAAAGGAATGCCATGTGCCCTATTGACATATTAATTCATGTAATTTGATTCTTAAAAAAAGTTCTCAACCACTTCCCTCCAGGATCTGACAGTCTAATTTTGGTCTTTCACTGGGCATCTAAGAAGAGGGACTAAATTTAAAAAGAGGCATTCTAATACTTGAAGGCTGATTTTAAGACTAGGGAGGAGGTCACAAACTGTGGCTTCAATGGAGAGTGAAAAGAGAAAATACTATTTGGAGTATTTAATGTAAAGATTGACAAGTTTCAAAAGTCAATTGCTTCTCCTTAACTTTCTAATGTGACTACTGTGAAATTCAGTTAAAAGTCACAAAAAAAATTTTTTTAAAAATATAACTGGGGGTGGCTAGGTGGTGCCGGCCCTGGAGTCAAGGAGTATCAAGAGTTCAAATCGGGTCTCAGCCACTTAATATATGACCTCGCTGTGCGGCCTTGGGCAAGACACTTAACCCCATTGCCTTGCAAAATCCTATAAATACATAAATAACCGGTGGACTTCAACGCATTTCTGATCAAAATGATGCCTTGAAAAAGATCTCATTCGGTGCATTTTAGGAAATAGGACCGGTTTTAGAATTAGAGGGCTGGATTCAAATTCTGTCTTTCCTCTTTGTGGCTCTGGGCAACGCTGCAACCTCTCTAGGTCGGTTTCTTCACCCGTAAAATGAGGCTGAACCGGATCCAGATGCCCGGTCTCTTCCCTACCTTCCGAGTCTCTACGGTCAACAGTTTTAGGGATAGATTCCGAGTATACTTACATTCTTCAGTGTTCTAGCCCATTTAAAAATCTTGCTTTTAGCTTTTTTTTTAATTTTTTAGAAAAATTGTTGGTTGCTACTGCTAAGCAATAGAGAGGTGACATCTAACACGGCTCAATCCCCTCGCTGGCACGGCTTGAGGGGAAAACTAACTAGGGGTTCCGTAAGGCTGAGGCTCCGGAGGCCCCGGATCCCTCGGCAGCCCCCGCGGCCGCCGGCCGCCGGGCCTCGCCGCGGGGACGCAGGTCCCGCTCCCCCGGCTGGCTCCGCCGTGAGAGCCCGCGGGCCCGGCAGGCAGGGCAGCGCCCGCGTCCGCGCCAGGCCCGGCCCCCCGACCCCAACATGGCGGCGCCGCCCGGGCCGCGGACGAGTCCCCCCCGGGCGCGGCGGCGGCTACCTACCCGGCCGGACGCCCGGCGGCCGTCCGCGAGGCTCGAGAGCGCCCCGGTGGCGGGAGGGCCGCGGCCCCGCTCGGGGGCTGCTGGGGGCGCCGCGGCGGAGGCGCTGTCCGGGCCGGTCCCCGCCGCCGAGCCCGCCGCTCCCTCACGGTGAGGCCGAGCGCGGCTCGCGCGGCTCCCGCGGCTCCCGCGGCTCCCCCGGCCCGGCCGCCGCCGCCTCAACCGCCGCCTCAACCGCCGCCTCAACCGCCGCCTGCGCCGCGCGCGTGCGCAAGCACTTGGAGCGCGGGGCGGGGCGGGCCGCGGAGGCCCCGCCCCCGGGCTGGAGAGGATGGGGCGAGCCGCGGAGGCCCCGCCCCCAGGCTGGGAGGGCGGGGCGGAGCGGGCCGTGGAGGCCCCGCCCCCGGGCTGGAGAGGACGGGGCGGAGCGGGCCGCAGAGGCCCCCGCCCCCGGGCTGGAGAGGACGGGGCGGAGCGGGCCGCGGAGGCCCCGCCCCCGGGCTGAGGAGGATGGAGCGGGGCGGGGCGAGCCGCGGAGGCCCCGCCCCGGACTGGGGGGGGCGGGGCGGGGCGGGAGCGAGCAAGGGCGGCCCCGGCGCCATCTTGGGCGGGGCTTGGGAGCCCCCCCCCCCACGCTCCCCGCTCCTCTCCTGCCCCGGGGCGCGTCCCGGTGGCTCTCCCTCTCCGTCCCCTCGACTTACCTCTCAGCCCGGCCAAAAAGCCCGGCATCCCTGCCTCTTCCGTGCGGCGACGCCTCCCACCGGGACCCGCCCTTGGACTTGAACTCGAACCCGCCCGGGACTCTGACTTCTGACTGTGATTCTCCCCCGGTTCCTCGTGTGGCACTCATAATAAAATACCCTTCCAAGTAAATCCATTTTCCCAATGACGGTTCACCTTGCCTTCAGTTTTTGGTCCAGCTAATTAATTGGCCATTTGCTGTTTTGCCTGAGACAGTGCAAAACTGTTAAGGGGCTCAATGGATTACATGTCCATTTCCTGCTATATTCTGGGCAATAGGATTCTTCATCCATTTTTCTTGAATGTATTATTAGGTTGATTGCTTCTTAATGGCTTTTGGCATTCTCATTGTTACAACTGTTAACATCGGTTAAACTTAAAAAAACGGAGGTGGTAACATAACATCAATAAAAGACTGTGGTTACTTAAAAAAAAATACCCTTCCAAGGTCGCTGAGAAGCTAAAAGGAGAGACTCAGATGCTGTGTAAATAGCTATTATCGGCATAGGTAGCTGTTGAATTGGGGAGAAAACCCAGCTGTTCAAAAATATTGATTGAAGGGGGCTGCTAGGCGACGCACAGGCCCTGGAGTCAGGAGGACCTGAGTTCAAATCCAGCCTCAGACACTTAATAATGACCTAGCTGTGTGGCCTTGGGCAAGCCACTTAACCCCGTTTGCCTTTCAAAAAACCTAAAAAGAAAAAATTTTAAAAATATTGGAACCGGGGTGGCTAGGTGGTATAGAGGATAGAGCACCAGCCCTGGAGTCAGGAGTACCTGGGTTCAAATCCTGCCTCAGACACTTAATAATTACTTAGCTGTGTGGCCTTGGGCAAGCCACTTAACCCCATTTGCCTTGCAAAAACCTAAAAAGAAAAATTTTTTAAAATATTGGAACCAGAGTTCTAATTCTGCCTCTGCTATTAATGTGAGTTTGTGCCTTTGGGAGAGTCATTTAAGCCTACTTTGCACAATTAATTCACTGTTGTCCAGTCGTGCTGTGACTTTGTTTGAAGGTTTTCTTGGCAAAGACACACCAGTGGTTTGCCTTTTCCTTCTCCCTCTAATTTTACAGATGAGGAAATTGAGGTCAGGTCACCAAGCTAGGAAGTGTCTTTGGTTTGATTTGAACTCAGGTTTTCCTGACCAAAGGCCAGGTGGTGCTCTATCCACTCTGCCTCCCACCTGCCCCTAGGCTTTAGGCTAAGTAATGTTGGCCAGTTTAAGGAAAGGAATCAATTGACCCCTACAGAAGTTCAGGTAGGTTTGTACAACAAGGAAAAGGTTCTACATCATTTGGTTAGTTCTCTTAACCCTACATTAATGGGGGACCCAGTGGTGAGAGTTTAGGGGCTTTTCCATTTGTTGATTCTGTGAAATGGGAAAACTTCAAATTAGAGTTAAGTGGAAACAGTGTGGTATAGTAGAAAGAGGTCTGAACTTGGGAGGAGAGACCTGAATTTAAATTGACTCTGAGACATACTTGTCTGGGTCTCAGTTTCCTTATCTGTCAATGAAGGGATTAGAGATAAATTGGGCATTGCATTTAAAAATTGACTTTTGCCCCCCCCACCTTCAATTTTACTGATATAAGGACTGAACTCCTTGAAGAAAAACTTCTATCAATGCACATGGCACATCAACCCTTGTTGTATATCACAAGTAGTTTGTTCAGTCATACAGCTGCTAATGTGTATCAGTTGGGTTTGAACCTAGGTCTTCCTCCAGTTTGAATTCCATCCAGCACATAGTCACATTGCTTATCTTATAAAATGTTTACTGACCTCATTTTATCTCTTTTTCCAACATGAAAGCTGTAATGCTATTTAGAGTGTTCATGGTTAAACCATTTAGGAAGTGACTTGACTCATTCCACAAGCCTTTATTGAACTTCAGTAGAGTAGGTAAATACCAAAGTATATAAAGATACCTCAAGGAATTTATTTTTGAGTCAGGAGAAACTAAAATAGACACAATTAACTTCATTAATTCATTCAGTAACATTTATAAAGTGCCAGATACTGTGCATATAAAGACAAAAATGGAACAGAACCTTTCCTTGAAAGAGCTTATATGTTCTTGAAAGAAACAAGTACTCAGAAATAAAGAAAAAATTTGCTGCATTGCTGACTCATCACAGGATTTTCTCTACCAGGCCATAGAAATCTGTACATACTGGAAGCTCCCTCCATCCCTGTAGCCTCATCTGCTGACTGGCCAGTTCCTCCCAGAAGCTCCAATGTAAGGAATAGACCTAGGCCAAAAATGTCTTGATCCCCTTTTCAGGCTGTCCTATTGACTCACATCACAGGACTTGACTTACCATGTACCCAAAGATACCTTCTCCTCCCCTCCATGCCCCCTTAAATGTATTATCTTTCTCCACTAGAATATTCCTTGAGGAGCAAGGCCTCTGCAAGATTTGTATTTTCATCATTCAGCTTAGTACCAGATCCGCTGTAAGCTCTTAATGTTCATTGATTGACAAAAGTAAATACAAAGCAATTGGTGGGAGAGAGGACACTAATACTTTGGGGGAATAGGAAGGCTAGGCAGAACCACAGGCTCAGTCTTTAAAGACACTAAAGATTCTAAGATGTGAGGGTAGAGTTCAGGATATGTTGAATAGACCAGTTTGGTCTGAATATAAAATGCAAGAACGGATTCATGTAAAGTAGGAGGGAAGCTAGAGTCAGACTTCGAAGGGAGTTTAGATTTTATCTTAGATTCAGGAGTTTCTTGAGTTTGGAAGCGAGTCAAGCTGGCAGCGTTGCGACTAATGGGGTAGTAAGGAGGAGCAACTGGAAACAAGACCAGTCAGGAGGCTATCAAAATAGCATATTAAGTGGAAATGAAGAGGAGATATATGCAAGATGTTGTGGAGGTAGAATCAATGATGAGCTAATATTTATATAGTGCTTAAAATTGTCTCATTTGATCTTCACAATACTCTTGAGAGGTAAGTGCAATTAGCCCCATTGTACAGATGAGGAAACTGAGGCAAACAGCAGTGACTTGCCCAGGATCGCATAACTAGTCTCTAAGGTCAGATCTGGACTTAAGTTCTTCCAGACTCTAGGATGGGTCATGCTAAGGAGATATCAGTTGTGAAGGAAACTAAAAAAAGTTTTTTTCCAGGAATATGAACCTGGGTAATGGAAAGGATAACAGAACCATAAAAATAATTAAGGAAGTTAGGAAGAGGGGTAGATTTGAAGGGGAATAATGCATTTTGTTTTGGACATGTAGAGATTGAGATTCAGTTAAATTTGATAAGTGCTATGCTAAACAATGAGGATACAAATAAAAAAGCCAGAAGAAAGCTCTTGAGGAGTTTACAATCTAATGGAAAAAATCAAAATATAAAAGGGAGGGTGGAAAGGGGACAGGCGTATAAGGGAGCATGATATTCGAGGAATTCAAACTCTATACAAACATGATATATAAAATTGTAGTGCCTTTCACAACAGCACATACAGAGAAAAGTTGGTTCTTCATAGCTAAATGGATGTCAGTAAGTGAAAGAGGTGTCAAAAATCCAAGACAGCAAGTGCAGGAGACAGAGAAGATCAATGCTCTTTGCTGAGCATCACTTGAGCATTACAGAATTTGGGAGAGATGTCTGGAGGAAAGATAGGACAGGATGGTGGAAAGAACTCTTAATTCTGAAGTAAAAGAACCTGTTTTCAAATCCTATCTCTGACATTTCCTGTGGTCCCACAACAGCTAGATAAACCTGCCTTTAAGGTCCATTCAACTTCTGAAGTTTGTCTTTAAACAATCTTCAGGAGATAGTAAAACAACAAGCACTTTATTTTAAAATTCTAACTCCATAGCACCTCCCTTATTGTCCTACTCTTCTTGAATAAAACAAAACTTTAGGAACCTAAGGTAGGTTAAAAGGGCTATTTAGATGTAGTTTATTCAGGATCTGAACAACTGACCAGAATTTATTAACAAAGACAAGGTGAAGAAATGGCCAGTTATATAGTCTTAAAATTCAAGATTTCTCTGTGGCCTCAGAGCAGTCATAGAAGTTGTTTTCTCCTACTATACTCCTGTCATAAAAAGACAGTTACTTTAATTGTGTTTTTATATAATGGTCATATCTAACTCTATCATGTCTAAATGTTTTTGACACATTCAATGCAGGGTTGTGTAGTGAAAAGAGGGCCTAGAGAAAAGAAAGGAGGACTAAATTTGAATCCTGGCTCCTACTAGCTAGGGGATTGTGGACAAGTCATTTCATCTCCAAGAATCACTTTCTTTTTCTGTAAAAGATAATACTTGCACATTGTAGTTTATATAGAGAGGAAAAAGAAATGGTCTCTGAGTAAAAAAAAAAAAAATCCTATCTTCATTTCCTGACTCTGACACACTGACCACATGTGATTTTCAGTGCCCTAGATAACAATCTAAGACCATAAATCACAGCCAAATTACAGATCATCGGGGTGATGAGAGTTACCTTTTGTTGTTAGCATTTTAGTTCAGTTGTTTCAGTTGTATCAATTCTTCATAACTTTGTTTGGGATTTTCTTGGCAAAGATCCTGGAGTCTTTGCCATTTCCTTCATCAGTTAATTTATAGATGAGGAAATTGAAACAAACAGGGTAAAGTGACTTGCCCAGATTCACATAGCCAGCAAGGCCAAATTGGAACTTAGATCTTCCCTTCTCCAGGGCTTGCCCTGTATTCCACTTAGCAGCCAAAGAGTTACCTCCCCTGAGATAAATAAATAAATAAATGAAATTACTTTGTTAGAAGGGAAAGTATTTGTAAAGACTAAAGTGCTTTATTGAAATGAATTATTTGGAAGTAAAACCAAGATAACAGAGTATAGTCCAGGCCCCATATGAACTCTTCCCAACATTCCTCTCCTAACAATTTTGAAATAATGCCTCAAATCAAATTTTGGAACAGCAAAGACATGAAAAGGTCAGAGGGAGACATCTTTTCAGTCTAAGACATTTAAGAAGTTCAAAGAAGAAATGTGTCAAATCAAGGTGAGCTAGACCCAGGGTACAATAGGAGCACCAGCAGTGGATCTTAGAACCAGTCAGGACAGCATGCAACAGCAGCCCAGAGACAGTAAGGGGATTAGACAACTGGTCAGAAAGAGATTACAGGGAACTCTTTGCTGACACTTGTTGAAGCTGGCACAGACTGGCAACTCTATTGTCCATAAATAATTCTGGGTTACATTTTCAGGATGGAGAGAAATGTTTGTGATCAATGACAAGGAGCAGGGACCCTGGTCACAGTGTCAGGGCCAAGAGAAGCACTAGCACTTACAATTGCAGAAAACAGGGGACCTGGTCACAGTTCCAGGGACAGGAAGAACACTAGTAATTATGTCTTCAGGGGACCTAGGGTCTTCCTTGAGTAAAGACCACAGCACAGACCTGCAAAGCTTCAATCACATGTTTCACAAAGATAACACCTTAGAAGTACTAAAAACAGCAGGCCCCTAGAACTAACTCTGAAAATAGCAGCACAAAAAAGCCTGAAGGCTTGACATAATGCCTCCCCATTACCCATTGAGCAGAACTCAGTTTTATCATAAAATTCAAAGTCAAGAGATAGACTAGGAAAATGAGCAAGCAACAAAAAAGGAACTTGATCATAAAAGCTATCATGTTGCGGGGAGGCAGCTAGGTGAATAGAGCACAAACTCTAGAGTCAGGAGCACCTGAGTTCAAATCCAGTCTCAGATACTTAATAATTGCCTAGCAAGTCACACTTAACCCCTTTGCCTTAAATAAATAATTTTTTTTTAAAACCTATCATGTTGGAAGAAAAGACCAAGACATAAACTTAGAAGACAACAATGTAAAAACAGCTACAAGTAAAGTCACAAATAAAAAATGTTCATTGAACCCAAGGCCAAAAAGAATTCCTATAAGAAAGAGACAAGTAATAAGGAAAATATAGGAAAAGAAATGAGAATGATGCAAGAAAATCATGAAAAAAATTAACAGTTATAAAGAGCAACCCAAAATACTGAAGAACTCCCTAAAAAGCAGAATTTGTCAAATGAGAAAAGAATTGCAAAAGCTCACTGAAGAAAATAATTCCATAAAATTTAGATTGGGCAAATGGAAGCTAATGATCTCATGAAATACCAAGAAACAATAAAGCAAAGTTTAAAAAAAAGGAATGCAGGATATATAAAATAAACCTTCATAAATCCTCAACATTTCTATGTATGACTAGCAAGATGCAGCAGAAAGAGCTGAAAGAGAAATCTTCAGATAATATAATATATAATATAAAATACCTGGGAGTCTACCTGCCAAGGAAGACTCAGAAACTTTTTGAAAACAATTATTAAACACTTCTCACACAAATAAAATCAGATTTGAATAACTGGGCAAATATCAACTGCTCATGGATAGACTGAGCAATATAATAAAAATGACAATTCTACCAAAATTAAACTACTAGTTTAGTGCCCTGCCAATCAAAATTCCAATAAATTACTTTAATGAGTTAGAAAAAATTGTAATTACTTGCAATTCATATGGAGAAATAAAAAGTAGAGAACCTCCAAGGATTTAATGAAAAAAAGTGCAGAAGAAGGTGGCTTAGCCCTACCAGATCTAAAATTATATCATAAAGCATCAGTCATCAAAACTATCTGGTATTAGCTAAGAAATAGAGTGATGGATCAGTGGAATAGACTAGGTGCAATAGCAGGAATTGATTATAGTAATCTACTGTTTGATAAACGCAAAGAGTCCAAGTATTGGGATAAAAACTCTCTCTTCAATAAAAACTGTTGGGAAAATTGGAAGTTAATATGGCAAAAACTTGGATTAGACCAACACCTCACACCCTCTACCAAGATAAGATCAAAATGGATACAGGATTTAGACATAAAAAAATCATATTATAAGCAAGCTAGGAGACCAAGGAATAGTTTACCTGTCAGATCTATGGAAAGGGAAGCAGTTTATGACAAAGAAAGAGATGGAGAACATCATTAAAAACAAGCTAGACAATCATGATTACATTAAATTAAAAATCTTTTGCACAGGCAAAACCACTGTAACCAAGATCAAAAGAAATGTAGTAAATTGGGAAACAATTTTTACAACTAGTATTTCTAACAAAGGACTCATTTCTAAAATATATATTGAGAACTGAATCAAATTTTTAAAAAGACAAGCCACTCCCACAAATGGTCAAAGGATATGTAGAGGCAATTTACAGATGAGGAAATCAAAGTAATCCATGATCATATGAAAAATTGCTCTAAATCACTAATTATTAGAGAAATGCAAATTAAAGCATCTCTGAGGTACCACCTCACACCTCTCAGACTGGCCAATATGACCAGAAAGGACAATGATCAATGTTGGAAGGGATGTGGGAAATGTGGAACACTAATATTTTTGGTGGAGCTGTGAACTCATCTAACCTTTCTGGAGAGCAATTTGGAATTATGCCCAAAAAAGCAGCAAAAAATGTGCATACCCTTTGATCCAGCAATACTACTACTGGGTCTATATCAAAAAGTATAAAAACATCACTTGGACAAAGTGATTCATAGCAGCCCTGTTTGTGGTGGCAAAGAATTGGAAATTAAGTGAATGTCTTTCATTTGGGGAATGGCTTAGCAAACTGTGGTATATGTATATTATGGAACACTATTGTCCTATTAGAAACCAGGAGGGATGGGAATTCAGGGAAGCCTGGAGGGATTTGCATGAACTGATGCTTAGAGAGATGAGCAAAACCAGAAATACACTGTACCAGAAATACACTGTACACACTAACAGCAACATAGGGGTGATGATCAACCTTGATGGACTTGCTCATTCCATCAGTGCAACAATCAGGAACTATTTGGGGCTGTCTGCAATGGAAAATACCATCTGTATCCAGAGAAAGAATTGTGGAGTTTGAACAAAGACCAAGGACTATTACCTTTAATTTGGGGGAAAAAATGATATCTTATTGTCTGATCTTGCTATCTCTTTTACTTTGTTTCTTCCTTAAGAATATGATTTCTCTCTCATCACATTCAACTTAGATCAATGCATACCATGGAAACAATGTAAAGACTAACAGACTGCCTTTTGTGGGGGGGAGGAGCGAGATTTGGGGGAAAAGAGTAAAATTCAAAGTAAATAAAATCTTTCTTTAAAAAAGAAAATGTGCAATATCTCATTGAAAAACTAACTGATCTAGAAAATAGGTTGAGAAGAGATAATAAGAATTATCAGATTATCTAAAAGTCATGATCAAAAGAAAAAACTTACACATTATTTCAAAAAATTATCAATATCTTAGTTCCAGAAGAACTATAGAAATGGAAAGATACTTCTTAAAAGAGATACCAAAACAAAAGCTCCCAGGTATATTATGATCAAATACCAGGTCAGGATGAAAATACCACAAGCAGCCAGAAAGAAATAATTCAAATATCCTGAAGCAACAGTCAGGATCACACAAATTTAGTAGCTTTCAAATTAAAGGAGTGGAAGGTTTAGAATATGATATTGCAGAGGGCGAAGGAGCTAAGATTAACATCCAAGAATAACCTGCCCAGCAAAACTGGGATAATTTGGGAAATAACTTTTTGCTAAAAAGTACATGAAGCCACATTAAAAAATTTTATATTGTTGCTCTGAAAAAGACTTTATTTCTCAAACATCTAGAGAATGGAGACAAATTTATAAAAATAAGAGCTATTTTCCTATTGATAAATGGTCAAAGGAAAAGAACAGGCAGTTTTCAGAAGAATTAAAATTATGTATAGTCTTATGAAAAATGTTCTTAAATCATTATTGATTGTAGAGAAATGCACCTTACATCTATCAGAAATTCAGGGATCAGGGGAAATAAGTAAATTAATGAACTGTTGGTAGAGTTGTGAACTGTTGCTGGAGAACAATCTGGAACTATATCCAAAAGGCTATGCCTGACCTTTGAGCAATGCCATTACTATATCTTTATCAGAAAGAGATCAAAGTACAAGGAAAGAGGTCTATTTGTACAAAAAATATTTATAGCAACTCTTTCATGGTGGCAAAGAATAGGAAATCGAGGAGATGCTCATCAATTGGAAAATAGCTGACCAAGTTGTGGCATATGGTGATAGAATTCTGTATTATAAAAAATGATGGGAAGGATCAGAAAAAACAGGGCAAGACCTCAATGGACCAAAAGATGATAAACTGGTAAAGAATTGGCTATTTTCATCAGTATAAGTAATCAAAGACAATTACAAAGGGCTCATGATGAAAAAAAGCTACTTCCAGAAAGAGAACTAATGAACTCTGAGTGCAAATTGAGGTACAATTTTTTTTTGGTGGTGGTGGGGCATTGGCTTTTACTTTTTTGTGCTATAGCTAATATGGATATGGATTATACATGACTTCAAATATATAATTGATATAATATTTGCTTTCTCAGTGCTTTGGGGTCAGTGAGGAAGGAGGGAGAGAATTTGGAACTAAGAAGAAAATTTAAACCTTTTAAAAATTTAAATAAATAAAATCCTTTAAAAAAATGATCCAAGACAATTTCAAAGAACCCATGATGAAAAATGCTATCCACCACCAGAGAGAGAATTGATGACCTTTGATTTCACATTGAAGTATTCTTTTTTAAAAACTTATTTTTGGGTGGCTAGATGGCACAGTGGATAAAGCACCAGCCCTAGAGTCAGGAATACCTGGGTTCAAATCCGGTCTCAAACATTTAATAATTACCTAGCTGTGTGGCCTTGGGCAAGCACTTAACCCCATTTGCCTTGTAGAAACCTAAAAAAAATTTATTTTTCTCCCTTTTGAGGATGTTTGCTTTTGCAATACGATTAATATCGAAATACATTTTGCATGACTTATCATATATAATCTATATCAAATTTTTTGCCTTCTCAAGGGAGGGGGAAGGATGGGAAGGAGGGAGATAATTTGGAACCCAAAATTTTAAAAATCGTATGTTAAAAAAAGTTTTACATGTAATTGGGAAATAACAAAATAAAAATATATTGACAAAAAGGAAGAAAAAAATGAGTTGTTATGAAATTTGTGCTCACAAAAGACAAAGAACCAAACCAAAGACAATGATGAGCTGGATTGCATCTATGTGAACCATAGGACAAGTCGATTATTTGAAATTCATTTGGTAAACCCAATAATAACTATTTAGCAACAATTACAAGATAATCATAAGAGGCTCTGGTGAATCAGTGAAAACAAAGGATAAAGTGGAAAAAGCAGTGGCTTAGGAGTCAAAAGACCTGGGTTTAAATTCCTTTGGGACCTTGAATAAGTCATAAACTAGCTTGGCCTCAATTTCTTCATTGATAAATAAAATTAAGATGTTGGGCTAGATTTCTGATCTGTTGTCCCTTCTAGATTTAGCTATATTGTCTTAAACACTGAATTAATACTAGGACACCTCTTTTATAAATCCATTCTCAAAAAGGACCCAATTTCTAGATAAATCAATATAAATACAATTTTTGTTGTTTTTATAAGCCCAGATGTTCAAATCTGTGAATAAAACTGAAAACTACCTTGTCTTTTTAAAGGCAATAAGAAGTGGTTACTGGCCAAGGTCATGGTTGAATCCTTTTGAACATTTTAAAAATATAAAATTGTGGTTATAGTCATCACAGTGTTCTGCCAGCAACTTTGGCATAATCAAATTTGCTAGTCTCCTACATACATAAGATGTGGAACAGATGTTGTACATGTCAAATTATTTTTGTAACAAGGATTATTTGAATAACAAAAATCCCACCACCAAATGAGGCATTATTCATTTTCCATAAAATAATCATCTGAAGCAGGAAACTACTGATTTTCTTATGAAAATAAGTCCTTTTTATGAAACATTTTTGTGAAACATATCCTGATATTGATTACAGAACATAGCACTAAAACATTTGAGCATCAAGAGTTAGAGGTCAATTGTTGAGGGGTTTGGGGGTAAAACTAAACTTATTTTCCTAAGGCATTATTTTATTTAAAATATTAATAAACTCTCTTACTTAAAATTAAACTACATTTTTTTAATTTAGCAGTATATTTGTATAAAACTTAATTAGTTTCCTGGCAGAAATGAGACCCTTAGTCTTTGAAATTTGACTATGTGAACCTGTGAGTCATACAAGAATTCTATTAATTGTTTCCAACTAGTGCTCTGGCATTTGTCTTGTCTAAGTTATATAAACTAGGCACTGTAAATTCTACAGTCATCATTAACATTTGTAGTGTTGAAACTCAGAAAAACCAAAATTTTATGTTTATCTTTCTTGTCAAAAGTATAAGGTTTATCAGTGTTAACTGTATTTCAATTTTAAATATAAAGTCTACTTGGAAGCAAAAAGGGCACTAAATGTTTGGTTTCAGCTACAGAATTTTTCTGAATTGCTTTCAAGAATTACTGTTAGGGGCGGCTTGGTGGTACAGTTGATAAAGCACTGGCCCTTGAGTCAGGAAGACCTGAGTGCAAATCTTTTTCAAAACCATAAAGTTTATTTTATTCTTCATAAAGAAGGTGGTAGAAATGGAATAACTATCATGCTACATTCCAATAGATTCCTGAGTTCATTCTTTCATGATTCCTATGAGTATATAATCAGGTTTAATGTGAAGAAATAATAATTTTCTAGATTCTAAGACTGTACCATTTAACTTTCAATTTTCCTCACCTATTTCTATCTGTTCCCTATTCTAACATTTCACACTTTCTCTCAGAATTCTTCAACCTTTAGAGTTCAACAAAGTGCAGAATAAAAATATGCATAATAAGAACAGAGAATTAAGTGGTTTAGACAAGGTAGCTGGAATGGGACAGTTCAGCTTGTACCTTAGAAAATCACTCTTGGTTCAATGATACTACCCCCAAAAATATACTTATTATAAATGTACATCTTTCTGTCTGCTACACTATGATTCCTATCAGTCTGACAAGTCATCTTTTAGGAAGTGTATACCAAAATTTGAAAAAGAAACTGACTAGCATGATGCACAGAAAGATAAGGAGAGTGAGCTAGTAGTTACAGAACATAGAATAATTTTTGTTTTAGTGTAAAAATCCCTGAAGTGTAATGGAGAAAATCCCATGGGAATCATGGGGTCTCAGAGGCTCTTAAGAACCTTTCAGTGGTGTTAGTAGAAAAGCTTTAAATATGACCTCATAACTCCTTGAAATGACACTATCCTCTTTTTTTAACCACTTAATTACCTGTGGCCTTTCCATCTTTTACTTTCTCTCATAGAATCCCATTATTCTTTACTTAAGCTTCCCTCCAACCTTTTTTTTTTAATTCCTGCATAAGACAGAGAAAATGTTATTTTCCTTCTCAATTCCTCCTAATGAGTTCCATGGTTTTATCAATCCCATGATCTCAGAATACATAAAACCTAGATAGCTGTATCATGAAATGTTTATGAAAAGGAACAAGCTAGGGTATGGCTCCGTAATTAATCCAAGTATAATATCCTTAATGTTAATATCATTCATTCTCTAATTGGAGAGTCCATATATGGGTAATTCCATAAGAAAAAAATATATAAATGAATAATCAAATAATTTTACAGCGGGATTAAGAATATGGTACAGGTTAGTAATAATATGTTAATAAAATTATTAAAATGATGTTGATCATGGCAAAATTAGTCCTGTAATAGATAAACAGTTTAGGATTTAGGGCTTAAAGGAACCTCAGAGATGATCTAGGCCCAAGGGTTCTTAACTTGGGGTCCATAGACCCCTAAGGAAACTGTGAATAGATTTTAGGGGTTCATGAAATTAGATGGGAATAAAATTATATATTTCAATATTAGTTTCCTTTGCAATTATATAGATAAATATATATTATATATATATATATATATGCTATATCTGTTTAATATGCATGACCATACATTCATATATACATATTGGACAACTGAGTGGTGCAGTGGATAGAACTCCAGCCCTGGAATCAGAAGGACCTGAGTTCAAATCCAGCCTCAGACATTTGACATTTATTAACTATGTGACTCTGGGCAAGTCACTTAACCCTGATTGCTTCTATTCCAGGGTCATCTCCAGTCGTCCTGATTGGTACCTGGCATTGGAGCCAGATGGCTCCAGAGAAGAAAATAAAGTTGATGACTTTGCACAGTGTTCCCTCACTCAAATCCAATTCACATGCACATGGCATCAACTCCCTGACATCATGGTCTTCTTTGAGAACAAGGGACAAGAAATAGCAACAAATACATACATATATATATATATATATATATATATATATATATATATATATATATATATATATATGTATATATATACATATATATATAATTACTCTAAGAGAACCAAAAAAGTCATGACACAAAAATGACTTAAGAACCCCTGATCTATACCAACTGCTTCATTTTAATAAGGAAACAGGGCAAGTGTGCCCATGTTTACACAATTAGTCAGCAGCAGAGATAGCATTTGAACCAACCTAGACCCTTTGACTCTAGTCTATATTCTTTTCATTCTATTCTTTAAAGTGCTGCCCCTAATGATATAGCCTCTCTTGATAGAAGGTCAATATTCTTACCATCACTTACATAAAAGACAAAACATTTTCAGTGGTAATCTTTCCCCTTTTTCTTTTAAGAGGAAATGGATAGTAGTAGTGTTGGAAAACACAGTAAATGAGAATTGGTGTTAATCAGAAGGTCACAGGAGGAAAAAATCTGAGAACCTCATTTTTCAAAAGTTAGTTTCTTCAACAATTCAGATAGATGTAATTTTGTTGGTATAGGTACTTCTTTCAGCAACAAAAACTAGTATTTCTCAATTAACAAATTACTTTTTTGTTTGTTTGTTTTTTTAGGTTTTTGCAAGGCAAATGGGGTTAAGTGGCTTGCCCAAGGCCACACAAGGCTACACAGCTAAGTAATTATTAAATGTCTGAGACCAGATTTGAACCCAGGTACTCCTGACTCCAAGGCCAGTGCTTTTATCCTCTATGCCACTTAGCCGCCCAACAAATTACTTTTAAGAGTTATTGTGACAGAAGTCTATCATGGTAACCAACTTTATGATGAGTTCAACTGAATTTAATTAGACTGGTCCTCAGATGATAAAAATTAGGTCATCATTAATAGACCATTCTTGAAGCATTTCCAACTTGAATGAATGTGACTCACAGAGCATATGCTCCTCTGACATAACTTCCCACACTATGAGAAGTCTTCACATAAGGCATCAAAGTAGTTCTTGAGTGGAGGTTATTGACTATTTCCAATGGATATGGTCAGGGTTTCACCAAATACCAAGCCATACTCCAGTCCCTAAGTACTTGACTGCTGAGAAAAATGATTATTTCTCTCATATTAATAACCAGTTATTTGGGAAATTCAAGACTTTTTTTCCATCCTAGTTCCTCATTCTCTGTTAGGTCAAATCAACCCCTGAAGAATAAGACTGATAATGATAATGTATTTAACATTACCCTCAATCTTATTCAGAGCCCATCTAATCATTATGTTCTATGAAGATTTGGGGGGAGGAGAGGGAAAGATAGATCCTTTGTCTAGATTGCCTGAGACTAGGGGCAGTCTGGGAGTAAGAGTGACATAATCAGAGTCACAGTCCACAGACCCTCATTAGAATAGGTCTACCTCTCACTATAATGGTTGTTAACCAACCAGAATAGACTGCATCAGGAACACCCACTTTTTCCAAGGGCATATAAACATCAAGAGGCCTCTATGAACCATCTCTGGTTTATGAAGATGGCCAAATGTCCATCCTTTTATTATTTACTAGTCATAATTAAGAAAATGATTAATTACCCAGAAATTATGTTTTTTGTCGAGTTTTTCATTCATTACTTCATAGAAAGTTACTACATAAACATATAATTCATGTCAGCATGACTAATTAAATTATGAATCTTGGGGTGGGGGAGGGAAGTAAGATTGGGAGAAAAATTGTAAACCTCAAAACTCAAATAAAATCTTTAAATTATGAATCTTCGTAATATTGAAATCAATATCTCTATTTGTATATGTATAGTGGAGGTTAAATTAGTGTGTGTGTGTGTGTGTGTGTGTGTGTGTGTGTGTGTATGTCTGTCTGTCTGCCTGCCTGTCTGCCTGTATACACGTATGTGAGAGATTGACCAGAGACATTCCTGAATCAACTTAAGCCAGTATTTGGAACCTTTGATTATTTCCGCTTCTTCCTACAGGGCAGGGATTCTTAACCTGAGATGGACGCCCAAGAGATCTGTACATAGATTTCAGAGGTTCCATGAACTTAGATGGGAAAATTTTACATCTCTGTTTTCACTAACCTCCAAATGAAATTGAATGTTTCATTTAATAAGGAATGTAATCATAAACATTCTGAGAAGTGCTTCAGCAGACTGCCAAAGAAGTCTATGACACTATATTTCCTCCTATTGGGTAAAAATAATCTTTTCAACTTTCTAATGTGGTAATATAAATGGGGAAGTGTGAGTTCCTCTTAATTCAATCTTGCTCTATCCAATGTAGTAATTCAATTCAACATTTATTAAGCTCAACCTGAGATTTTTGTTCAATTTTAGCAAAAGTAGAATTGAAATAACATTGTTAAATCCAACAGGACAATTTTATCCTTCCTATCACTGTAGAATTTCCACTTGAACTGTGACAATTCCCTCACATTGATCTCTAGCATCCATTTTCTCCTCATTTAAGTGAACCCAAATAAAGCTACCAATGCAATATCCTTCAAACACATTTTACTATATCACTGCAGTATTATTTCTTCTTGTAATGCAACCAGCACCAACTCATAGCTTCTATTTCTATTTGAATATTTTGCTGACAATTTTATATACAAACAGTTCTCATTTCCACAGACCTCTACCTATTTCCATAATGCAAATTTGCCAGGATGTGGGGAAGGGAAGAAGGGAAGAAGCAAAGGGACCCTTGAGAGGAGACTTGGCACAAGTTTCAAGGACATATAAGGACAGAGACAGAGAAATAAGAGCAGGAGGAAGAATACAGGCTATGGATACAGACAAGAAAACTGAACTTGCCAGTAAAATATGGCAAAGGTCTCTTCTCTCCCTGCTGGAAGTCTCAAGTCAAGGCCCCCATCTAGCTGTAGGGGTGATGGTCTTTCTTTCTCCATTCTCCTGCTTTCACTTGGATGTTTTGAGTATTTTTTTTTGGTGGGGGTAGTGCATGGGGAGGCCATAAATCAGAGAGTCACTGGACAGGAGCAGAAAGAGAGAGAGAGAGAGAGAGAGAGAGAGAGAGAGAGAGAGAGAGAGAATTATACAGTCAAGTTAACATAAGCATTTTTTAAATGCGAATTTCTTTCATAATTTTTTTTTGTAAAGTTGAGTTTGCACAGTGCAACTTTATGTATTGCAAGAACTATCTAGAACTATTGGCTAATCAGAGGATGGGATGGTCCTGTGTGCAATTCCTCCTGTTTCTTTTTCTGTCTGCCACAGAGAGAATTCTGTTCACTCTGCCTGCAGGAAGTGAGGAAGTCATCAAGGGAATTTTCCTTTCAAAACTTAAAAATAAAAATAAAATGACTTCTTGTCTCTCCTTTCATCGACATAATCAGGAAAAGGAATTTTCTCAATAGTAGCTGAGGTTTTGCTTTAGGCCTTCTCTCTGTGAGAAGACGTGAAAAAAAAAAAAGTCTGTTAGTCCCAATGACGAAAAGAATTTTGCTCTGGCCCTCCTTTGGTGAAAGAAGTGAGGAAGGAAATAGTTTTTTCTTCACTACAAGATGAAAGAGTGTAATAATAGTACTGTGTAACATAGAAATATGAGGAGATACTGGGTAAGGGAAACTAAGAGTGTTCTGCTAAGGGATTCCAAAATTATACACCTTTCTCTCAAAATATCTCATTTACAAGTTTAGAGAAAATTTTTTATATTGCTGTGGAGTCCCTAACCTTTTACTGTTTATTATTTCTCCTACTGGGGCAACTCAATGGTGCAGTGGATAGAGCACTGACCATGGAGTCAGGAGGACAGGAATTTGAATCCAGCCCCAGACACTTGAGACTTACTAGCTGTGTGACCCTGAGCAAGTAACTTAACCCTGATTGCCTCTTATCCAGGACCATCTCCAGTTGTCCTGATTCATATCTGGACCCAAATGACTCTGAAGGAGAACTCGAGACTGGTGACTTAGCACAGTACCTTCCTCACCCAAATCCAATTCGTGTGTTTGTCATGGTATCACCTTCCTGATATCATGGTCTTCTTTAAAAATGAAGGAAAAAAATCATCATCATCATTTCTCCTACTAATCATCTCAAGTTGGTTAAAAATAAAAACTATCATGGACAGACCTCAAGCTTTTGATGTCCCAGGAAAAATCTTTACTCACTCCTTTCCCTAGGGAAGATGAATATGTCTACCAGTTTTAATGACTGCTTTTTTAAAACTTCTATCACTGCAAACAAGATCTATCATAAACAAGACTTAGTCACTAATTTCTTTTATTTAATAATGGTATAAACCAGGGCTAGGGAACCTTTTTTTCTGCCAAGGGCTATTTGGATATTTATAACATCATTTCCAGCACTATATTTGGTCGAATATTTAATTAATTCACCCTTAAAAAACTACTAGATTTATTGAATTTCAAGTCCTGACTATGGTTGCCTTGGCAATCCCAGATTGGAGGTTCCCCACCCCTGATAAACAGTAGCAAGAGAATGGATTAAAAGTTTGTGTGGTAGAGAAGGGAGGAGCAGGGGAATGGTGGAGGGGACCACAAATAGCTGACCCATATAAGTTCATTGGCATTGAACATCTTTGAACACTTTTGCAAAATGCTACTCACAGCAACTAGGCAACTGTATTGGTTCAGGCTCCATATAATTGTGGGGAAGATAGCGAGTGACTCTGGAGAAAAGGATAGTGAAATGAGTAATGTTTTTTCCAGCTCTGACAGAGAAGGGAAGGGGGAGTTCAACTCTCAATCTGCTACAGTCTACCAGCATGGCCACAGTCCCACCCAACATTCAGTAGCAGCTATGATGTGGATTTAAAATAGCAGTCTTTTGGAGATTCTTTATGAAGACACAAAAGTGTCATAGTGGATAGAACACTGTGCCTGAAGTCAAGAAGACCTAAGTCAAATCTGGCCTCATACACTTACTAGCTATATGACCTTCTATATGTCACTTAAACCTCCATTTGTCCTCAGTAAAATGGGGATAAGGCAAGCAACCTAGGATTGTAAGTGAGGATCAAATGAAATAATGTTTGTAAAGTGCTTAGCTATTATAACTATTATCATGGAAAGAGGATCAGATACTTGACTCTACCAAATCCATATTGATATTCCAATGAGTTCCTTATATCAGTGATTGATGGAATCCTGGGAAAAGAACATTTCCAACTTCAGGACACTGAACTGAGAAAGACTCAGGAAAGAAGGCAACATGAATGAGACAAGATGAAGATCCCTATTGTGAACCCATCCCCAGTTTGTTACGCTAGAGTCTTGTGGAAATTTTCCTTTGGGTAAAATCAGCTCGTGGTTGAATTGAGGTATCTTGCTTCCAACAGGAAAGTTCCTTCTCTCTGTATTATCTAATATATAAATAGTCAAAGTGTAATAACAACAATAATAATTACTATAAGATTTTACAACTATATTACTAGTCAAAGGTTGATTTTCTTAGTTATTGTGAGCAATGGAATGTGTCCTCCTTTAGACTTTGAAAGGAAGACTGGTCCTGCCCTTCCTAATCCAGGAAAGGATTGTATCCTACCTTAGACTTGGAAAGGAGTAATAGTCCTGCCCTCCTGTATTTAAACTCATAAAAAATGTTACCTCCCTCACGCAATTTAGCCTGGTAGAAGGATGATTCTTTTTGAAATCAAATAATAGAGAGGTTAAAGGTTTTTGTCTGCTGGGGTTATGTATATTCTTTTCTCCTTTTCTCCTCCCCTTACTACTATATACTACTATATAAATTTTCTAATCTCCCTCAGTTTGGGTGATTATTACCAGAATAGCCTCCACATATAGATTAATAGTAAATCCCCAAAAAACTTCATGTCTAACCTATATTTTCTATCATTTTATTTTAACACCATTTCTTTAAGATTTAAGTTTTAAGGTTCACAATAATCTCCTATATATACTTTCTCCAAACTCTTGTATAACTTGGATAAAAGAGTTTATTTGCTCTTTGTGATGTGTGTTCTTTGTAGAATTAGTATTTGGTGGGAAGAGTCAGGTCTTGGATACAGAACTTGGGGCACCCTGTCCCTATTAAGAAATCACAATCAAGATTCTAATTTGAATCTAAAAGGTAATTTCTCTGGACTAATAATACATAAAAAAAGTAAATAGAAATAATTCTGACCCATTCTCTCGATAAGAAAAGCAGAACCTTTGCTCCCTACCTCCTGCTTCTCCTGGCAGGAACCAGTCTCCCTTGGAGAAGGGTGGAGAAAAGAAATACCAGAGATATTGATTCTTACTTTACTTCAAGCCATATTTAGATAGACCACAGGGACATATATAAAATTTAGATGGGCAAAAAGAACATATACACACACACACACATACATTTATTATTTTATTGCAAGGAAGAACTCTATTGGTGAAGGAAGGAGGGTCTTTCAGTATGATGAAAGTGAAAGTAATGATGATTGTTTAAAAACATGAAAAGATGATCAATTGAACATTCTTTTTTAAAAATATTAGCTTTGCAACATGAGGGCAATGATTAACCTTGATGGACTCGTTCATTCCATCAGTGCAACAATCAGGGACAATTTGGGGCTCTCTGCAATGGAGAATACCATCTGTATCCAGAGAAACAACTGTGGAGTTTGAACAAAGACCAAGGACTTCAATTTAGGGAAAAAACCTGATAACTTATTGTCTGATCTTGCTATCTCTTATACTTTGTTTCTTCCTTAAGGATATGATTTCTCTCTCATCACACTCAATTTGGATCAATGTACAACATGGAAACAATATAAAAACTGACAGATTGCTTTCTGTGGGAGGAGGGAGGAGGGAAGTAAGATTAGGGGAAAAATTGTAAAACTCAAAATAAATAAAATCTTTTAAAAAAAATTAGCTTTGGTCCAAGAAGAAGAAAGGTCATTGTTCTACTCCTCTACTCAGTTGATAAGAAAATACTTCCTTTTGATTAGGAAAAACCAGACTTTGACTTGCCATGGTACTAGATAGTTATTTTTCATACTTTTATCATTCCAAATGTGGAGGAAAGAAAGAAGGGTATCTGACCCCAAGGATGTTGGGGGCGGGGGGGGGGGGGGGGGGAGCTTTCTCTGTGCCTAATTCTACTACCCTAGCAAGGGTAAAAAGACTATTTGTAGTTGAGACAGAAAGATGATACTTACCTGCTCAGAGATAAGTAATTTGGGACAGATTCCAAATAAGCCCATGGTAAGAATGAACTGCCAGGGTAGCCTTTGACTACAATTCAAGTTTTAGAATGATTTTTTGTAGGAAATGTAAAAAGGAACCCGAAGCTCCTTTGACTGAACAAATCTACATATGAAAGGCCAGGAATGCTGCTAGACTAAAGGTGAGAGAAAAAGACCATTTTCATTGAATTTTGCTTTGTCTCCCCTTTTCTCTCTCTCCCATTACACCATCTGGGAGAGGAGCTGGATTTGTTGTTGAAAAACCAAAGAACGTTTGACATCTGTTGGGTTTAATATAGATAATAACCAATCAGGTGTAGTCTAGTCTTTCTGCTTCCCACACTTGAAATTTAACTTGCTAATTTCCATTTTTATGTCACTGCTCATGATCTTACTTTAAACTCCTGGCTTCTAGGAAGCTTCCTTGCATTGGCACATTTATATCTACTTCCTAATAAATTGCATCTATTTATGTTATTTTTAATTTCCCAAATCAGCAGGGGCTTTAATTTCCCAAATCAGCAGGGGCAATGATTGAATTCATAGAAATTAGTATCTTGAGAAATATACCTCCAGACTGGGAAAGATTGAAGGGGAAAGGAAAAGGGATCAGCAGAGGGTGAGAAGAGCTAGATAGTGCCATGAAAACAATGAACTTGAATTTGGAGAGACTTCTGAAAATAGCAGAGGATAGAAGGACTTAGCATTCCCTTGAGTCCAAAACAACTGAACAATTACATTTTAGTAGGGCAAGTTTGGTTGTAGAAATGTTGCATACTGTATTATAAAGGAGTATTCATCGGTGGAGAGGGCATATTAGAAAATGACTGTGATGTATGAAAGCAAAAGGTGTCAATAAAATTTTTGTTAAAGAGATTCACACCATCCCTTGACTTTTCCAGAGTGAAGAGAAGGCCTATCCATTTTACACTAAGTATAAGACATTTCCTTAGTATAGGACATTTCATGGCTTCCACTCCTCTCCTAACTTCGCCTGACTTTTTTTCATTTTTCTACCATATCCCATCTGTCTTCTCACCCTGGAAGACCCTTTAACCCTATTATCCCCTCTACTTGTTGGCGAATTCCTCTCTAAAGAACCTTCATTTTCAGAAAGAGCCCAGGATAGCCATTCCTAATGCCTCTCCCAGCTTTTAACTCTCTGGATTTTGCCACCTTTGGAGATTATCTTCTCTACCCCATCCTCCTTTCAACTCCCTTTTAAGTGTTGTCTTCACCTATAGAATGTAAGCTCCCTGAGGGCAGGGGCTAACTTTTTTTTGCTTGTATTTGATAGTGCAGTGGATGGAGCACTGGCCTTGGAGTCAGGAGGATGGGAATTCAAATCCAGCCTCAGCCATTTGACACAACTAGCTGTGTAACCTTGGGGAACTTAACCTGGAATGCCTCTCAACCAGGGCCATCTCCAGACATCCTGATTCATCTCTGGTCACTGAACCCAAAATTCTAGAGGAGAAAGTGAGGCTGGTGACTTAGCAAGCCTCTCCCTCATTCAAATCCAATTCATGTGCATGTCATGGGATCACCTCCTCGATCTGTCATGGTCCTCTTCGAGAACGAAAGACATTATCATCATCTTCATCAATCTCATCATCATCATTCCCATTATTTAGTACAGTACCTAGCACTTTGTATATACTTAATCAATTCTTCTTGACTTTGTCCACAAACACTAAAAGGTTTTTTAGGAGAAGAAAGGGAAAAAAACATTTATATGCCATATAAATGTGCAAGGCTCCATGCTAAATACTTTACAAATATGATCTCATTTGATAAACTGGCTTCTATGTACTAAACTTTGTCCTAGTTTAAGGCTATTTCGGGGTCATGTTTTCATATTTTTTTCTCTTCTATATTACTCAATATACCATACTCTTAAGTAAGTGCTTCCTGAAATAGTGAAATTTCCTTCAGGTCTTTTTGTCTAAAATATTATGGTATATTGTCTAGAACTTTTAATAGATGAGTTATTAATTGCACTTCATGTCATTCCCTTGTAGATTATATCATAAGCTTGTAATGTTCTAAGGATAAAAAGGGGAAAACAGAAACAAAATCATGCATTCCATAGGATAATTTCCTTCTCATCTCCTGTCACCAGAGTTTCCAGTGGGGAACAAATGACAGGAATATGCCATTTGTAGGAGCCATCTGGAAGATGGTCTAAATGCTAAAAGCACAGGAAGCATGGCAGGAGAATGGTTTTGATGAATATGCAATAAGAAAGAGCAGATGAGAATAGAGATTGGGAGCTTCGGTAGAGCCTTCTGGAACTTGGCAAGAAAATGCTAGAAGGAGGAATGAGGTGCAGAGTTTGGGTACCCTAGTCTTTTAGGAGGAGCCTGAGTGTGGAAAGAGGGATAGTTGAATATGAATAGAGACTGTGCTTGGTGACCCAGTTGTTAGAACTCTGTATGTATTGTGATGTATAAAAAACTCGAGACATCATTTCTGGATAATTAATCATTTAACTACTTATACTAGCAGATAATTAATGAAAGAAATCTGTGGTTTCTCAGATGTCAAAGATTCCCCATGCTACCCACTCCAGTTTATATGCCCTTGAAAGAATCCGTGTTCCTGAGAATGGCAATCAACTCTGCTTGGTAGAATGACTATTATAATGAGAGCTAGGTTTATTCCAAGATGTGCCTAGGGGAAGTCACTCCTCTTGGACTGAGAGACTTATCTCTTATCCAGACTATCCTGGCCTAGGGAAATCTTGACAAAATGAGTTCCCCTCCACTCAGGCCTGACTGACAAAAACACAGTTAATCTGATTAGTATCTCTTTATAGTATATAGGGATTTAGGGTGCATTCAAGAAAGACTACTATTTATAATATATATGTGTGTGTATATATATATATATATATATATATATTAAAACTTATCTGAAACTTGTACTCACACCCACCCCCTCCACCCCCTGCTGGTCTAGATTTCAATATAAAAACGAAGAGCAACTAGGTGGTGCAGTAGATAGAGCACCACTGGCCCTGGAGTCAGGAAGACCTGAGTTCAAATCCAGCCTCAGACACTTAATAATTACCTAGCTGTGTGACCTTGGCCAAGTCACTTAACTCCATTGCCTTACAAAAACAACAACAACAAAAAAACAAAAACAAATTAAAAATAAAAATGATTGAGATAAGCTAAGGTAATCTTATCATTTTCATCTTCTCAACTTCTGCAGCCATCCTGTTCTCTCCATTTATTCTAATCCCTCATCACCTCTCACCCAGATGATTGCAGTGGCCTACTCCTCTCTCAAGTCTCTTCCCTCTTCAATTCATCCTCTATACAAACAACCCCCCTACTCAACAAACTCTAATGGCTCCCAATTATTTCTATGACAAATTATCAGACCCTTTATTGGCCTTTTAAAGCACTATATGACCCAATTCAGTCAAATTATATATTACTCCTCTTCTTGCAATCTAAAGTTGATCTCTCTGTGTTCCTCACATATCTTCCATCTCCATGCTTTTGTATTGGACATCCCAAATGAAATGTACTCCCTCTTTACCTTTGCCACCTAGAATCTCTCCCTTCTTCAAAATTCAGTTCAAGTGCCACCTTTTCTGACCCCCCCAACTGCAACTGTCTTCTCTCAATTTTACTTGTATTTAACTACCAGATTTATCTTGAATTTATCATTATATATTCATATATATATATATGTTGTCACCCCAGCTCATACTTGGCACTTACAAAATACTTATTGATTGATTGACTGATTGTTAGCTCATTCCTATCTGATTAAAATAGGATTAAGAGCAGCTTAACATAAATAAGTGGAAATAATGATTTTTTAATTCTGAAAAATCAAATTTTTGGGTGAAACAAAAGGCAGCATAAATCTGGATGATGGACACAAGTTAGCTATATCTAGGATTTTCCCCAGGATGACCAGCACTCAAGAAGCAGTGTAAGAAATGTGTATAGAAATGTCTGAACAAAAAAAGGAGGTAAATCAGTCACTTGGAGAGAGCACAGGAGATAGAGGGCTCCACTGGTACCCAGGAAAATAAACCACCTAGAAGAAGGCTACCAACCTGAAGGCTGGTCTTTTTGTGGAAGATCATGGATGGATGTTTCCCAAAGGATGAGAAGGCAAATTGTGCTACCTCTTGGAGTCCCTGTTTCTTCTTTTTTTTTTGGTAAAGTGAGGGAGCTAGACTAGAAGTTCCTTCTAGTTCTGAATTTGTATGCTTTTAAGTTATCAGCGCAGAACTTTTTAGTTTGCACCAGTGGGGAAAATATTCTTATTCTTATTCTTATTCTTATTCTTATTCTTATTCTTATTCTTATTCTTATTCTCAGAACCACTACTGAAATATTGAAAACTGAAGAAAGTCTTGTGTTTATGTTCCTAAAAATATAAGAGAAAGGAAACTATAATTATTACATTCAAACATGGAGTAGAAGAATGGAATTTTAGCATATTGGTAGAAAATACAAAAAATAGGCAAGATGATAAATAACCATAGTAACTTAAATAGAATAGATTTTATCTATGTTATGGCAGATCTGCCAACACCCAATTTAATAAGAAAATGAGTCTTTCAAATCTAAATTCATTTAAAAGTTTGTGAAATTTGCGGGCATTTGTAGGACTTAAAAAATGTCATGATAATTTAGCAATAAGACCAGCACCATGTTTCATGATCTTAGACATTTCTCTGGATCTCAATTCCTAATCTAAAAAAAAAATGAGGGGAGTGGTACTAGATGACTTTTAGGGTCCCTTCTTGCTCTGAAACTCTTATTCTATGAACTTGAAAGGGAAAAAAGGCAAGAAAATTAATTATGGAAGATAATGTAGCACTAGTTACTTTTTCAGCACTATTAGAATCTCTATTGCCAATTTACTTTCTTTGGACTATCAATTATACTTTGATTTCATCTGGTCTCACCCATCTCGTTAGATTCATGAAGATTACTGAAAGTCCTTCCTTGAACATTTTCACCTTTCTGAAATCATCTTCTTTCAAGGGTCAACTCACGTACCACTTCCATGAAGCATTTCTAGCTTCCTTCATCTGGAAGCAACATCTTCTCTCATCATTTGTTTTTGTAGCATCCTAACTAGAACCCTTCTTTTCCCTTGTCATATTTTATGTAGTGGGTGCATAGTAACTCCACCAGGACTAATAATTATGGACACAATTGGTAGAGTGGAAAGAGAATTATCTTCTGGAAAAAAATAAGCAAGATCTAAATTGGGAAGAAAGCAGAAATAATCCTAAGAGAGCCTAGTCTGGTCATTTGCTGAAGTGTCTGCTTCCAAGAAATCCAAGATGCTCAGAGTTATTAAACTACTTGGCAGAGTCAGAGAATTTAGAACTAAAGGAATCTGCTAGCAATTAGGAAGACAAATTTTTTTTTCAATTAAGTGCCACAGAATTAACATTTTAATTCAAGTAGCTCCTAGAACTCTATTTCAGGTGGTCTTTTATTTTGGATTTGGTTTGAATACCCCACCCACTTAATAGGCCTAAGTAATATTTGGTGAACCAACCAGCTATTTCTGAATCTGGCAGCACCCCCTGCATCTTTCCTTGCTTGCTAGATGTGAGCCTGAACTCCCTACTCTATATAATGGGGGTTTAGGCCAGACCATTTAAGATGGAAGTTGAAGGAGGTGCGGGAGGGACCAAAGTACCTGATACACAGACATTGTAGAGCAAGTTCAGTGTGCAGCCCCGAGAGAAAAGAGAAATGGCTGGTTTGAGTATTCTCCTTAAAGGAGAGTTCTGGGAGGAGCAGTCTAAAGAGGAAGGGGGAACTTAAAATGTGTGAGTTCCAGGACTGGGGTGAATTTCCATGTTAAAGAGCTGAACCACAATAGAGAGGTCCAGAGTTTATCCTGGAGAGTAAAACAAGTCATAAATTTATCCCCTACTCTGCTTTTGGGAGAGATTTTGAACCAGGTAATGTCCATTTTGTTGAAGTTCCCTATCATTACAATGTCAAAACATTTCAAGCCAGGTTTTGTATGTTTTCCAAACTTTTCATCTAATTCCTCCTATCCTAATGGTAGATCATATGCTACCCCTCCCCCTACCATTATATATAATAATATCACTTCTCTATCTACTTCCACTTAATTTCAGCCAAATGCTCTTTGCAATCAATACTTCTGCCCTTAAATTCCTGATTTCATCAAGAAACATACTTGATAAAATATTTAATAGTGTTTAAGCTGTTTTGAGTCTTGATTTTAAGGTATAAATCACAGTCATATTCCAAGTCCCAGTCCATAAGGTCTCAGTGATACACTTCTCTATTTGATTAAATTTCCCTCTTTTCATTGGAATCTCTAGTTCAGTCTATTTATTACCCATTGTGGATCTGTCTGGAGACATATGAGGCTCTTCTCTTATAGACTATCCCTTTTTTTTTTTCTGCTCTTCATTTCTCCAGCGATAGAGCACCAGTCCTGGAGTCAGGAAGTCCTGAGTTCATACCTGGCTTCAGATACTTGACATTCACTATCTGTGTGACCTTGGACAAGCCACTTAACCCTGATTGCCTCGCATCCAGGTATGTCTTCAGTGATCCTGATTCATATCTGGTCAGATCTAGATGCCTCTGGAGGAAAAAGTAAGGCTGATGACTTGGTATAGCCCCATCTCCCCCCCACTCAAAACCAATTCACTTGCTTGCCATGACATCACTTCCTTGATATCATGGTCTTCTTCAACAACAAAGAGCAAACATCATCATTTAATATAGCCATCAGCACCCTTCTTTCACCCATTTTTAAAGATTATCACTTCACAGGACTACCAGATCACAAGAGTTGCTACTCCTTAACTTGGGGTCCAAGATTATTTTCAGATCATCCCTTAAATTTGGATAGGAAAAAGAAATTACATCTTTATTTTTACTAACTGAAATTTAGCATTTCTTTCAATAATTTAAAAACATCGTTCAGAGAGAAGTATCTACCTAGGGCTTCATCATATGACTGAAAAAAAAGGTGAACAACCCCTGGAGCAGAGGATACCAGTAAAACAGAAAGAGTTCAGAAAAAGGGAAGAAGGAGCAGTGAAACAGTAGATAATTTGGAAACAAATATGACAAAATAAGGAAATCAGTCCTTTGTTTGCTGACCTCATTATTTCATTGTAACTTAAAGAAAAAAATTTCAAAACTACCAAAACTTCATGTCCCATTTCCTTTTGATAAGTGACCCCATGTGGTCTAACAGTATGTAGTCAATTGGTAGATTTGGTGCAAAGAAGATTAAGAGTGGAAAAGGAAGGAATTACTTACCTTGAGGCTTCTGTAGATCTGCCATCTCATTTATGTGACAACTTCCATATAGAACACACAACCCACTCATGCCTTCTCATTCAGTCTAATTTTAGTCCCTGTGTTTCCATAAATTCATTATAGGGAATCAATTTAGAATTAGAGGGCCTGAGTCTAAATCAGCTTTGCCTATAGAACTTTAAAGAACTTAGTGAAACTCCCTGGTCCTAGTTCCTCATCTATAAAATGAGAGTTTTGAAGTAGATGCTGTCTAGGATCCCTTCCAGCTCTAAATCTCTGACCCTTTTCTGGCTCTTTTAAAACCTTGTGGGTATCAATCTCTCACTATTGGTTATCCCTCCTTCCCACCTACTAGTCTATCCCATGCCCTTTTACAATCATGCATGAGCTTGATGTAACCATAAACTGAAAGGGGCAGGACAATTGAGCTGTGGAGCAGGAAGATGGCAGGTAAGAATCCTGTGTGGTCCAATCGGGGGGTTCTGGGGAGTTTGCTTACCCAAGCAGCTTTCTCTGTGTATCTCTGTTCTCTTGTGTCCCCCCAAGGAGGGTCTCCTGTAGTGGATCATACTGCAAGCTGCTGGAGGTTGTAAGGTATTACACCTACAGTAAAGGACTCAGGCAGTTTTGTAAGGTTTTGTGATAGCTACATCTTTATCTGAGCCCTTTCCTATTTGTTTAGGCAAAGTTAATGGAATAATACTTTATAATCAGAGGCTATAGGGGACCATCATATGTGATAATGACAAGAGGAGAGCATATTTTCTTGCAATATTTATTCTATTGAGATTTTTAAGACACTGAAGTTAAAAAACCATCCAGGTGGAGTTCTCTTAATACCATATATTTTTCATTTATTTATATTTTAAAATAGCCAACTTTTAATTACATAAGCTATATTCATGATTTTAAAAGATGAGATGTTAAATAAATATTCTCTGGAAGAAGACTACTATCCCTGATCATTTTCACACTCTTTGAATCATATTCACAGAAATATTTTAAAAAATCATTAAAGACCTTTCAACCATATGTGGAGAAGAGAACTATGTGGTCAAATGAAGGGAGTTCCTGAGGTCTGTGTGTCTTCAGTAGGACAAAGTTTGAAATTATTACTTTCTTGCTCAGAAAGAGGAAATTTCTTGAGGGGTCCAGCCACAGGATGACTCCAAAAATGGCCCTAAAGCCTTATATCTAGAGAAGGAAAATTATCTGGGTTTTTTAACATCTTGAAGAAAGATATGACTTATAGAACTGGAAGAACTTTATTCAAAGGACTAAGGCTACAAAATGAAGGGCGCGAGAGAGGTGGATTTTGTTATCTCTTTGAGTGAATCTGATGGTTACCAGGAGAGTGCAAGACCTTTGAGATTATAGAAACTAATGAGCATTATGACTTTCTGGAGGAAGCAAAATATTGGACTGATTGTTTATGAGCTATTGAGAGTCCTTCATGTATTTTCTACTTTCCCAAGGAACCCCGAGGAAGGCCTTTACATTTTCTGTGTTGTGAAATTAAGATTCTTCTACCCAATAAACATTGTTATCTTGAGCTCTTGTATTGATGTTTTGTCCTTCATTCTTTTTGGTTTGTCCTTCATTTTTAAAGACCACAACATCAAGGAGATACCATGACAAACACATGAACTGAATTTGAAGGAGTGCTGTGCTGAGTCACCAGACTCACTTTCTCCTCCAGAGTCATCTGAATCCACTGACTAGACACGAATCAGAAGAGCTAGAGATGACCTTGGATGCGAGGAAACCAGGGTTAAGTGACTTGCCCAAAGTCACACAGCTAGTGTCAAATGGGTGAGGCTGGCTTCGAACTCCTGCCCTCCTGACTCCAAGGCCAGTGCTCTACCCACTGCACCACATCTATGATGTCCTAGACAAAAAATATATTACATATATATATATATATATATATATACATTATTTTTAAAATAAAAACAATAACCCTAGTAACTAGCATTTATATAGTGCTTTCAGGTTGCAAAATATTTTATAAAAGTTATATCATTTAATCCTCACAATATCATTGGGAGGTAGGTGTTATATTTATCACCATTTTATAGATGAAGAAACTGGACTGAGGGAAAGTAAGTGACTTGCCCAGAGTCACACAGTAAATGTCTTTCAGATTTCAGAGTAAACTTTGTGTCAGGATATGATAGCACATAATAGGCTCTGGGGCTCACTCTCCCAACACTACTGGATCGATCAGATCCTTAGCATGGAGCTCTTGTACAGTGATGTGGTTTCACTTGCAACTTGGGTGGTACACATATGGCATTGGAGATGACCCTGACAGCCTCAGTTATGGTTTTAAGAGAACTCCACCTGGATGTTGTTTTTACCTTCAGTTTCTTTTTTTTTTTTTTGATTCCACAAACTCTTTTTTTGTTGTTTATTTTATTTTTTTATTCTCATTTTGTACAAATGGTTTTTTTACATTAATAAAATATTCCTGTTTAAGAGTAAACAAAATACCCCTCCCCCTATGAACATAGACTTGCTTGGGTGATAAAGTAAAGGGGAGAGAAAAAAATTAAAATTAAAAAAAATAATAGTAATAATTGTAGGTATGGCCAGGTGGTGCAATGGATGAAGCACCAGCCCTGGAGCCAAGAGCACCCGAGCCCACATCCAACCCCGTAGACCCAACAATCACCCAGCCCTGTGACATGAAAGCCACCTGATCCCCACTGCCCTGCAAAAACCAAAAAGAAGAAAAAAAAAGACCCAAAATAAAATAAAATAGTAATCATAGTAGGGGTGGCTGGGTGGCAGACAGAGCATTGGCCCTTGAGCCAAGAGCACCCGGGTCCAAATCCAGCCTCAGACACCCAAAGATCACCCTGCTATGTGGCCCCAGGCAGGCCACCCAGCCCCATTTGCCCTGCACCCTCCCTCAAATAATAATAATAAAAAATGTGCTTCAGTCTTTGTTCCAACACCAACAACTCTGTCATGGGTGGATCGCATTCTTTATGGTAAGCCCATCGCAAAAGTTGCTTCCATATTTTTCCTACATTGCCATTGCTGATCGCAACTCCCTCCTTTCGTACTTCTCCACTACCATGTACTATATTTTCTCTCTCCTTTCACTCTGACTCTACTGTTGGGTCGCTGAGTGGTGCAGCACACAGATCCCTGGTCCTGGAGCCAAGAAGCCCTGAGCCCCCATCCCACTGCTGAGGCCCAGAATCCACCTGGCCCCATGGTCCTGGGCAGGCCATCCAATCCCAGCCCCTTGCAAGAAGTAAAAAAAGAAAATGTGTTACATCTGACCACTCTCCCACCATGGTCCATCCTCTCCTCCTTTATTCACATCCCCACCCCTTCCCCCTGCTCCCCCCCTCCTTCTTACTCCAGATGTCTATACCCCATTGAGTATATATGCTGTTTCCCCGCCTAGCCATTTCTGATGAGAGCAAAGGTTCCCTCATTCCCCCTTGCCTTCCCCTTTCCATATCATTGCAATAGCTCATTGTAATAAAAAAAATCTTATTATGTGAAATATCTTGGCCTATTCCCCCTCTCCTTTTTCTTTCTCCCACTACATTTCCCTTTTTTTCTATTGACTCCATTTTCACACCTTATTTTATCTTCGAATTCAGCTTTCTCCTGTGCTTCAACTATAAAAGCTCCCTCTACCTGCTCTATTAACTGAGAAGGTTCATATGAGTATTATCAGTGTCATTTTTCTATGCAGGAATACATGCAGTTCATCATCAAGTCCCTCATATTTTCCCCCTCTCCTCCAATCTCCATGCTTCACCTGAGTCCTGTATCTGAAGATTAAACCTTCTATTCAGCTCTGGCCATTCCAAAAGGAACATTTGAAATTCCCCTGGTTCATTGAAAGTCCATCTTTTTCCCTGGAAGAGGACATTCAGCCTTGCTGGGTAGTTCATTCTTGGCTGCATTCTAAGCTCTTTTGCCTTCTGGTATATTATATTCCAAGCCCTACGAGCTTCCAATGTAGTTGCTGCTAAATCCTGTGTGATCCTGACTGCAGCTCCAGGATATTTGAACTGTGTCCTTCTGGCTGCTTGTAATATTTTCTCTTTGACTTGGGAGTTCTGGAACTTGGCTATAATATTCCTAGGGGTTGGTTTTTTGGGGATCTCTTTCTCAGGGGGATCGGTGGATTCTTTCCATTTCTATTTTGCCCTCTGCTTCTAGAATATCAGGGCAATTTTCCTGTAGTAATTCTTTGAAAATGATGTCAAGGCTCTTTTCCTGATCATGACTTTCAGGTATTCCGATAATTTTTAAATTATCTTTCCTAAGTCTGTTTTCCATATCAGTTGTTTTTTCAATGAGATATTTCACATTTTCTTCTAATTTTTCATTTTTTTGTTTTTGAAGTATTGATTCCTGATTTCCGGTAAATTCATCAATCTCCCTGAATTCTATTCTTTGTCTGAAGGATTTGTTCTCCTCAGAGAGTTTTCTTATCTCTTTTTCCATCTGGCCAATTTTGCTTTTTAAGGCATTCTTCTCCTCAATAACTTTTTGAACTGTTTTATCCATTTGATCTAAGCTTGTTTTTAGCATGCTATTTTCTTCAGCATTTTTTTGGATTTCCTTGACTAAGCTGCTGACTTCATTTTCATGTTTTTCCTGCATCTCTCTCCTTTCTTTTCCCAGTTTTTCTTCCAACTCCCTCATTTGATTTTCAAAGTCTTTTTTGAGCTCTGTCATAGCCTGAGCCCAATTTCTGTTTTTCTTGGAGTCTTTAGATTCAGGAGCTTGTGCTTCCTCATCTTCAGACTGAGTATTTTGATCCTTCTTGGGCTCATATGCAAAATATTTCTCAATGGTCTTCCTCTTGTTTCTCTGCTTGCTCATTTTCCCAGCTTGGGCCTGATTTTTTGCTTCCTGAGCTTTTGGGACACTCCCACAAGGATCTCAGTGTGTGAGGCTCTGTCCTCCCTCCTGGTCTGTGAATGACCATATGTGCCCCCCTCTGCCACAGGGCTGAGGTGGGGGGCCCTGCTGTTCTATGGGGGGGCCTAGACTGCAATCAGGATCTGAATGTGGTCAGAGCCCCAGAGTCCTGTTCCAGGGGCAGAGGACAGAGCTGGGCAGTCTCTCTCTCTCTTCACTCCCCTCCCTCAGCTCAATGGGCTCTTGCCCTGGAGGCTCCTGCTTACCAGCTCCCTGCTTCTGTTTCTGGATCTGGGCTGCAGAAAGACTACACTGCTCACTATTTGCCCTGAGGGCTGGGCTCCACGTGCTCGCTCTGGCAGAGGTCCCCCGCTGTTCCCCCACTTTGTGCCCGGTGCTCCCCGGGGTGCAGCTCAGGAGACTCCCCCGCTGCTGTGAGCCTCGGCTCCCAGCACCCTGGGGCTGCCTCCGGGAGGCTGAAGTTCTTTGGCTCTGGCGGGCCACCCCTCTGGCAGGCCGCCTCTCCGATCCCAGGGAGCAAAGCCTTTCTGCTCTTTTCCAGGTTGCCTTGAGTAGGAGAACTGCCTCACTGGGTCCTTCTGTGAGTTCTGTCTCTCGAAAGTTTAGTTGGAGTCCTTAGTTTCAAGTTTTATCAGAGAGAGCCTAAGACTCGATCCCTTCTTGTTGCCATCTTGGCTCCGTCCCCTAACTTCAGTTTCTTAAAAATCTCAATGGAGTAAATATTGCAAGAAAATATGCTCTCCTCTTATCATTATCACATGTGATGGTCCCCTATAGCTTAAGTTTCATAATTGTCTTGTCCTTGAACACTAGGCAGGCGTAGCTAGTAAGGGAGATGGGCTTTGATCCTTTTCAGCATTCCTAATTCCTCTTCTTCATGTTGTGAGATAATTTCATTGTAATCTTTAAAGATCTATGTAAATTTAAGCTATTCTTCCCCTTCCTGGTATAATTAGTTTTATTAGAATTGTTTTTTATATTTGGAAAATAAATAAATAATTCACTAATTATTAAAAAAAGTGATTCACATGGAAAAATAGGAAAAACCAACTTCTTTTTATGCTTTGGTTACAAGTCTACCGATTTGTTCATTATAAACCTTAAATTTTAATTACTTTTTTTTTTTTAGCAATTATCAGTCAGCAGCGAAGCCTTGGCAGCAGATACTGGTGAGAGCGGCGGGTGGAGGCTTGGTCCCATGGAGACTAGTAACACAAAACAAGATGGAATAGTCACAGAAAAATCATCTCTGGATAGAGAGGGAAAAAAGAAGCAGTTGGATGTCTCCGTTTCTCCTAGAGCATCAAAACATCATTATTCAATATCACAATCAAGGTCAAGTGAAAGAAAATGGAAATCAGATAATGAAGGAACAAAACAGAAAAGCCAGAGCAGAAGCAAAGAGGCAACAAGACATGAATCTGAAGAGAAGTCTTCCAAGAAACATAAATCTAAGGATCATAATGACAAAGAACATTCTTCTGATAAGGGAAGAGAGACTAGATTCATCTGAAAATGGTGAGGACAGACACAGGCAGAAGTCATTTAAGATCTAGGTCTCATGAAAGATACCTTTATTAAATGAACAATATGGCAAACTGGCAGAGTCCAAAGGATATCTTTTACCTCCTACAAAAAGAAAACATTAATCTGAGTGATCAGGGGAAAATACAAAAACATTTGATTAGATTATTTGGAAGTTACAATCCAGAGCAATAGGCTTTTTAAAAATAAAATTAAATGTAAAATATAATGATTAAGTGAAAGTTTGCCAGATGTATATATGAGGTGAAATCAACTCATAGATCACTGTCAGCACCAGCTATGATTCAAGAACAATTCCATCCATAATGAAGAAGCTGTTGTAAATCCACTTTTCATAAGGTTCTCTATCAACTCCAAAGGAAGTCTAAACACAAAAATGATTTGGGGAAGAATGACAAAAAAAAAAACCCCACAAATAAAATAGGCCACACCCAGTCTCTTCAGAGGAACCAATATTAGTAACACCAATGTAAAGAACTTGGTTTTTCTAGGAGGACAAATAGATGTCATTGTCTTGATGTGAATGGTCTCTAATACCCAAAGTGAGAACTTCATAATTTGTAAATATGATGCAAAGTTACACTAAACTAGGAGCTGGCTCTAGTGAAGTCTAAGAGTTAAAATGAAAATCTGTGCAAGAAACTGGCAAAAGCAAAGAGAAGGGCAGCTTTTTTTTTTTCAATGACTTATTACTTGAAAGAAAGGGAAAAGGCCCAGAAGGAAAGGAGGCAGAGAACACATAACCTCTGGCATGAGGTCAATATGGGGTATGTGTGTGAGGACATGTGAAGAGATTATTGTTAAGTCCTTGGATTCAAATTCTGTTAAGGAAGATTTCTTGTCTGTATGAGCTTGGGCTAAACACTTAAACACCCTGGATCTCAGTTTCTTGATTTGTAAAATGTAGGGACCTAATGTTCTAGATCTGGAATACACTGAAATTAAATGAACCACTGACATTGCTGGGAAATCTTCTACTGTATTCTCATATTAAAAACATATTAAGGGGGAGCGGCTAGGTAGCATAGTGGATAAAGCACCAGCCTTGGAGTCAGGAGTAACTGGGTTCAAATCTGGTCTCAAACACATAATAATTACCTAGCTGTGTAGCCTTGGGCAAGCCACTTAACCCCATTTGCCTTGCAAAAACATATATATATATATATATGTATATATATATATATATATATTTTTTTTTTTTTTTTTTTTTAAGGGTTAGCTAGGTGGCGCAGTGGGTAGAACATTGGCCCTGGAATCAAGAGGACCTGAGTTCAAATCTGACCTCAGACAATAATTACCTACATATGTGACATTGGACAACATTATAATGTTGTCTGATTCCTGTGGACTCTGAGAAGAGAGTGTTCACTCTACTCAAGAATAAAGAAATTCATGTGTATTTGGGTCACAAACAGGGGAGAAGAAGCAATGAATTTTTTTTCTTTTAAATTTATTTTTTATTCTCATTTTGTACAAATTTTTTTTGCATTAATAAAATATTCTTGTTTACAAGTAAAAAAAATACCCCTCCTCCCCCATGAATATAGATAGACTTGTTTGGGTGAAAAAAGTAAAGGGGAGAGAAAAAAATTAAAATAAAAAATAATAATAGTAATGATTGTAGGTATGGCCAGGTGGCGCAATGGATGAAGCACCAGCCCTGGAGCCATGAGCACCCGAGTCCATATCCAGCCTCGTAAACCCAACAATCACCCAGCTGTGTGACATGCAAGCCACCCGATCCCCACTGCCCTGCAAAAACCAAAAAAAAAAGAAAGAAAGAAAAGGCCCAAAATAAAATAAAATAGTAATAATAGTAGGGGTGGCTGGGTGGCAGACAGAGCACTGGCCCTTGAGTCAGGAGCACTTGGGTCCAAATCCGGCCCCAGACACCCAAAGATCACCCCGCTATGTGGCCCCAGGAAGGCCATCCAGCCCTACTTGCCCTGCACCCTCCCCCAAATAATCTTAACAAAAAATGTGCTTGAGTCTTTGTTCCAACACCAACAACTCTGTCACGGGTGGATCTCATTCTTTATGATAAGTCCATTACAAAAGTTATTTCCATATTTTTCCACCTTTGCTATTGCTGATCGAAACTCCCTCCTTTCTTATTTCTCCACTACCATGTACTGTATTTTCTCTGTCCTTTCACTATGACTCTGCTGTAGGGTCACTGAGTGGCACAGCAGACAGATCCCTGGTCCTGGGTCCAAGAAGCCCTGAGCCCCCATACCACCCCTTAGGCGCAGAATCCACCTGGCCCTGTGGTCCTGGGCAGGCCTTCCATTCCCAGCTCCTTGCAAGAAGTAAGAAAGAAAATGTGTTACATCTGACCACTCTCCCCCCATGGTCCATCCTCTCCTCCTTTATTCACATCCCCACCCCTTCCCCCTGCTCCCCCCCTCCTTCCTACTCCAGATGTCTATACCCCATTGAGTATATTTGCTATTTCCTCTCCTAGCCATCTCTGATGAGAGCAAAGTTTCCTTCATTCCCCGTTGCCTCCCCCCTTTCATATCATTGCAATAGCTCATTGTAATAAAAAAAAATCTTATGTGAAATATCTTGGCCTATTCCCCCTCTCCTTTTTCTTTCTCCCATTCCATTTCCCTTTTTTTCTATTGACTCCATTTTTACACCATATTTTATCTTCGAATTCAGCTCCCTCTACCTGCTCTATTAACTGAGAAGGTTCATATGAGTATTATCAGTGTCATTTTTTTATGCAGGAATACATGCAGTTCATCCTCATTAAGTCCCTCATATTTCCCCCCTCTCCTCCAATCTCCATGCTTCACCTGAGTCCTGTATCTGAAGATCAAACCTTCTGTTCAGCTCTGGCCATTCCAAAAGGAACATTTGAAATTCCCCTGGTTCATTGAAAGTCCATCTTTTTCCCTGGAAGAGGACATTCAGCCTTGCTGGGTAGTTCATTCTTGGCTGCATTCTAAGCTCTCTTGCCTTCTGGTATATTGTATTCCAAGCCCTATAAGCTTCCAATGTAGTTGCTGCTAAGTCCTGTGTGGTCCTGACTGCATCTCCATGATATTTGAACTGTGTCCTTCTGGCTGCTTGTAATATTTTCTCTTTGACTTGAGAGTTCTGGAACTTGGCTATAATATTCCTAGGGGTTGGTTTTTTGGGATCTCTTTCTCTGGGGGATCAGTGGATTCTCTCCATTTCTATTTTGCCCTCTGCTTCTAGAATATCAGGGCAATTTTCCTGTAGTAATTCTTTGAAAATGATGTCAAGGCTCTTTTCCTGATCATGACTTTCAGGTATTCCGATAATTTTTAAATTATCTTTCCTAAGTCTGTTTTCCATATCAGTTGTTTTTTCAATGAGATATTTCACATTTTCTTCTAATTTTTCGTTTTTTTGGTTTTGAAGTATTGATTCCTGATTTCCGGTAAATTCATCAATCTCCCTGAATTCTATTCTTTGTCTGAAAGATTTGTTCTCCTCAGAGAGTTTTCTTATCTCTTTTTTTCCATCTGGCCAATTTTGCTTTTTAAAGCATTCTTCTCCTCAATAACTTTTTGAACTGTTTTATCCATTTGACCTAAGCTGTTTTTTAGCATGCCATTTTCTTCAGCATTTTTTTGGATTTCCTTGACTAAGCTGCTTACTTCATTTTCATGTTTTTCCTGCATCTCTCTCCTTTCTTTTCCCAGTTTTTCTTCCAACTCCCTCATTTGATTTTCAAAGTCTTTTTTGAGCTCTGTCATAGCCTGAGCCCAATTTCTGTTTTTCTTGGAGTCTTTAGATTCAGGAGCTTGTGCTTCCTCATCTTCAGACTGAGTATTTTGGTCCTTCTTGGGCTCATTTGCAAAATATTTCTCAATAGTCTTCTTTTTGTTTCTCTGCTTGCTCATTTTCCCAGCCTGGGCCTGGTTTGGGGTGTTTCTTGAGCTTTTGGGACACTCCCACAAGGGTCTCAGTGTGTGAGGCTCTGTCCTCCCTCCTGGTCTGTGAATGACCATAAGCGCCCCCCTCTGCCATGGGGCCAAGGTGGGGGTGGGCTGCTGTTCTATGGGGGGGGCCTAGACTGTGGTCAGGATCTGAATGTGGTCAGAGCCCCAGAGTCCTGTTTCAGGGGCAGAGGACAGAGCTAGGCAGTCTCTCTTCACTCCCCTCCCTCAGCTCAATGGGCTCATGCCCTGGGGGCTCCTGCTTACCAGCTCCGCCTGCTTCTGTTTCCTGGATCAGGGCTGGGGAAAGAGGATGCTGCTTGCTGTGTGCCCTGAGGGCTGGGCTCCACGTGCTCGCTCTGGCAGAGGTCCCCCGCTGTTCCCCCACTTTGTGTCCGGTGCTCCTTGGGGTGCAGCTCAGGAGACTCCCCTGCTGCTGTGAGCTGAGACTCCCAGCGCCCTGGGGCTGCCTCCGGGAGGCTGAGGTTCTTTGGCTCTGGCGGGCCACCCCTCGGGCAGGCCGCCCCTCCGACTCCGGGGAGCAGAGCCTTTCTGCTCTTTTCCAGGTTACCTTGAGTAGGAGAACTGCCTCACTGGGTCCCTTTGTGGGTTCTGTCTCTCGAAAGTTTAGTTAGAGTCCTTAGCTGATGAATTTTATCAGAGAGCTCCTAAGACTCGATCCCTTCTTGTCGCCATCTTGGCTCCGCGCCCCCCCCCCCCCCAAGCAATGAATTTTTAAAATAAATGTATTCAGTACAAGTAGCTTTTGAGCTGAGGGGTCTTAATCATGTTTATTGATGTCACATCATAAGGTGATGGCAAAGTGGAGAGAACCCTAGGGCGGAAGTCAGGAAGGCCTAAGCTCAATTCTGACCTCAGGAGCAGCTAGGTGGATCAATGGTTAGAGCACCGGCCCTGGAATCAGGAAGAACTCAGTTCAAATCCATCCTCAGTCACTTAATAACTACCTAGCTGTGTGACCCTGGGCAAGTCACTTAACTCCATTGTCTTGCAAACCACCCCACTTCCCCCAAAGAAGGGTCATTCAAGCCTGACCTCATATGGTCACTAGGTGTATGACCCTGAGCAAGTCACTTAATTTCTGTTTACCTCAGTTTTCTCAATTGTAAAATAGGGTTAAAAATAGCAACTACCATCCAGAGTTGTGGCAAGGATCAAATGAGAGATAATTGCAAATTCTGTGGCACATAGAAGGTAATTAATATACACTTGGTCATTTCCTAACTATATACTAATTGGGGCATAGAAGAAAGTCAGGATAATAATCATTGTAGACAGTTTGGTCAAAATACCCAGATCCCAGGCAGGATTCCAAGAAAGAAGTGACAGCTGGGCCTCTGAAGTGATGGAGACATGCAGCTGCTACTTCCCCTGCTTTATTGTCCCTTATTTTTATAATAATAGAATTATTATTCTATTCAAGAATTTCAGGAACAGGGCTTCTGGATGCTTATCAGTGATGCTGTGGCTGAAGCTGAGAACATGGAAGTAGATTAGAAGAATGAGGAGGTCAAGGACTGAGTGGCCAGGAGGAGCACTGGCCCCAGTTGTACACTGACCTCCAGCTCACAGGCCATCACAGCCCTTGCTATACCTAGCTTAGACACCAGAATGGATGGGCTGGGGACTAGCAGCTTTGTTCTCATCTCTCTGCTCTACATCCTGAACTCTTTCCAGTCCACTTTGGGGAAGAGAACATGGGAAGGCAACAGAGATTGGAGTGGAACACGGAAGATACTGGGAAGCAAAGCAAAATCAAGGAGTCAAATGGGCAATAACTAGGGATGCTGCAATGAGGCGTTATTGATGGAAGGAAAATATGGAGCCTATAACATAAACACTGGTCAGCAGCCACTGGACCCTGAGAACATGACAAATACCATTATGGACCATCTCTGCATCTACATTTGAGCCATTACTGGAATGTGAATTAAAATTAGAATATAATGCAAGCAAGACTCTAAATGAATATTTCAATAGATTACCAGTCCAACTGTCAATCCTACCTCAGATGCAGTAAAGCCTTTATCTTTTTATTCAGAGAATCAGCCTTCCAGAAGTTGGAAGGAACTTCAGAATCTATCTAATCTATCCCAATGAGGGGGTTATCCCCCAGAAGTTCAAGGATGCTTCTACTGTCCATCTTTATAAAGGTAAAGAGAAGACATTGTCTGGTGACAATCTATGAAGAGATGAGAGGAGGCACCAAGTGGTCACATGGACATTCCAGTCACCTTCCCTGGCAGCTGCCAAGAAGATTTACCATTGCATCAAAACCCAAACCTGGCTTTGGCAACTCCCACAACCTGCTCTCAGCTTTTTGTGGTCAAGAGGACTGAGTCCCTTCTACATCAAAGACCTCTGAATACTTAAAATATCACATTGAGTAAAGCAAACAGAACCAGGAGAAAATTGACAGCCATGCTGTGTGATGATTAACTTTGATGGACTTAGCGCCTCTCAGCAGTTTAGTGATCAAGGGCAATTCTAAAAGCTTTTGATAGAAAATGCCACACATCCAAAGTAAAAACTATAAAGTTTGAATACAACCAAAACATACTATTTTCACTTTTTAAAACTTGCTTCATTTTTTCTTTAGTTCTGATTCTTCTGTTATAACATAACTGATATGGAAATATGTTAAACACAATATAACCTATATCAGATTATTTTCTGTCATGAGAAGGGAGGGAGATAGAAAAATGTGAAATTTGAAAGCTTACAAAAAGATCTCTCCATGCATACCACTACTGGGTCTATACTCTGAAGACATCAGAAAAAGAGTAAAAACATCACTTGTACAAAAATATTCATAGCAGCCCTGTTTGTGGTGGCAAAGAATTGGAAATTAAGTGAATGTCCTTCAATTGGGAAATAGCTTAATAAACTGTGATATATGTATGTGATGGAACACTATTGTTTTATTAGAATCCAGGAGGGATGGGAATCCGGGGAAGCCTGGAAGGATTTGCATGAATTGATGCTGAATGAGATGAGCAGAACCAGAAGAGCATTGTACACCCTATCAGCAGCATGGGGATGATGATCAACCTTGATGGACTTGCTCATTCCATCAGAGACAATCAGGTACAATTTTGGGCTATTTGCGATGGAGAATACCATCTGTATCCATAAAAATAATTGTAGAGTTTGAACAAAGATCAAAGACTATTACCTTCAATTTTTAAAAAAGTCATTATCTTATTATTTAATTTTGCTATCTCTTATACTTTACTTTTCTTCCTTAAGGATATGATTGCTCTCTCATGACATTCAACTTATATCAGTGTATATCATGGAAACAATGTAAAGACTAACAGAATGCCTTCTATGGGGGATGGAGGGAGGGAAGCAAGATTGGGGGAAAAAATTTAAAACTCAAAATAAATAAAATCTTTCTTTTATTTAAAAAAAGATCTCTGCATGTATTTGAAAAAATAAATAAAATAACATTAAAAAGCCATTCATCCATTTGCATATTATAAGTTACACATTTTTCTACTAACTGTCCTTCCCACCTCACCTCCCCTCAACAGTGATAAGTCTGGTAAAAGTTGTGCATATACATTTGTGTTTAACAAATTTACATATTAGTTATTTTGTGTATAAGGAATTAGGACTAAGAAAAAAGAAAGGAAAACATGGGATATGAAGCGAAAACATAAGAGAAGGTTTTTTTGGTTTTTTGGGGTTTTTTAGGTTTTTGCAGGGCAAATGGGGTTAAGTGGCTTGTCCAAAGCCACACAGCTAGGTAATTAAGTTTCTGAGACCGGATTTGAACCCAGGTACTCCTGACTCCAGGAGATGTTTTAAAAATGTGAATATAGTCCACATTCAATTCAGATTCTGTAATTTGTTCCCCTCTTCGCCCCACCCCGCCCCCCTGCTGTGAATGGCATTGCCTTAACAGATCTCCTAGGGTTTTCTTAGATCTCTGAATTCCTGAGAGAAGCTGCAACCATCATAGTTGATCAATTCACAATGTTGTTAATGTAACAATGTTAATGTGCTAGTGATAAAATGCTAGTGTTCTCTTGGTTCTATTCCTTTGCTCTGCATAAATTCATGTAATTCTTTCCATGCTTCTCTAAAGTTCAACCACTCATGGTTTCTTATAGAACAATAATACTCCTTAACATTCATATACCATAACTTGCTCAGCCATTCCCCAATTGTTGAACATCCCCCCTCAATTTCGAGTTCCTTGCCCCTAAAAAAGAGTTGCTATAAATATTTTTGAATATGTGAGATTTTTCCCATTTTTTATGATTTCTTTTGGATATATAGGCCTAGTATCATATTTCTGGGTCAAAGGATATGATCAGTTTTATTGTTCTTTGGACATAGTTCCAGATTGCTCTCCAGAATAGTTAGATTAGATCACAATTCCACCAACATCAATGTCCCAATCTTCCCACAACCTCTCCAACACTGATCTTTTTTCCCTTTTCTGATCTTAGCCAATCTGATGGATGTGAGGTGGTACCTCATAGTTGCTTTAATTTGCATTTCTCTAATCAATAATGATTTGGATATTTTTTCATATGACTAATAGTTTTTGCATAGCTATAATTTCTTTATTTGAAAACTGCCTGTTCATGTCCTTTGATCATTTCATCTGATGTTTGTCCTTCATTCTCAGAGAAAATCGTGGCATCAGGGAGGTGAAGCCATGACAAGCACATGAATTGGATTTGAGTTAGGGGGTACTGTGTTAAGTCACCAGACTCACTTTCTCTTCCAGAGTCATCTGGGTCCAGGGGCCAGATCTGAATCAGGATAATTGGAGATGTCCTTGCATGTGAGGTAATCAGGTTTAAGTGACTTGCCCAAGATCACACAGTAAGTGTCAAGTGTCTGAGGCTAGATTAGACCTCCTGTCCTCCTGACTCCAAGGCCAGTGCTCTATACACTTCACCACCTGCACCCTTTTTGGCCATTTATCAATTGACTTGTAACCTTAAAATTTTAATTCAATTCTCTAGATAGTTTAGAAATGAGATCTTTAACAGAACCTCTAGCTGTGAAAATTGTTTCCCAGTTTTCTATTTTCTTTTTTTATCTTGACTGCATTGGTTTCATTAGTGCAAAAGTTTTTTTAACTCAATATAGTCAAAAACATCCATTTTACAATTTATAATGTATTCTATTTCTTGTTTCATCATAAATTTCTCCCCTTTCCATAGATCCAGCAGATAAAGTATTTCCTGTTCTCTAAAGTGATCTATGGTATCACCCTTTATGTGTAAACCTTGTACTAATTTTGACCTTGTTTTGGTATAGGGTGTAGGATGTGGGTCTATGATTACTTTTTGCCATACTATTTTCCAGTTTTCCCAGCAGTTTTTATAAAGTAATGAGTTCCCCCAGAAGCTAATGTCTTTGAAAAAAAGTTTGACAATATTTGTCAAACAGTAGATTACTATAATCATTTACTACTGTTTCTTTTGTACTCATTCTAATCCACTGGTCCATTACTACTTTATAGTATGATTTTAGATCTGGTACATCTAGGCCACCTTCCTTTGCTTTTTTCCAACAATTCCCTTAACATTCTTGACCTTTTGTGGAACCAGATAAATTTTGTTATTATTTTTTTACAGCTCTATAAATCAGTTTTTGATAGTTTAACTGTTATTGTACTGAATAAGAAATTTAATTTTCCCCAAAATTTTTCATGTTATTTCCCCTTTAGAAAGCAGATGTTTTATATAGTGAAAAATTTTATTTCTATTATCATGAAATGAACCAAAAATAAAGTAGCATTTGGAAACCTGATAAAAATCATGCTTGCATCAAAGACAGTCAAGGCTGTCTTTTAGCATCATATAGGTACAATCACAAAAAACACAAGTACAATTACTAAGAGAAAGGAAGAATGTTAGGAGAGTGATATAATTAATATGTTCAATTAAGGGAAAATCTACCTTAAGATTTTAAAAATTTATCAAGTAGGCGTGTTTGTCACAAGATAATGAGACTTAACAAATGCACACATACATATAGTGATACAATATTTAAATCCACTGAATATCTTGAATCTGATTTAACCTTGTCTTGCGGATCCCTTGTCCCTTTGAATCTGACCCCATACAGTTTCTTCAACTGTAAAATGGGAATAATAATAATAACATCTACTTCCTAGGATTGTGGTGAGGATCAAATGAGATAAAATGTGTAAAGCATTTAACAATGGCTGGCACATAAAAGACTTAATATAATACATATTCCTTTCTTTCCCTTCTTCCTTCCTTCTGCTGATAGTAATGTTTAAGAATATTTGAAAGACATAATTTCTAGATAATAATCATTTTATTAATAATGCCAACCTCTTAATAAAAGGATGGTCATTTAGTTGTCTCTCTCTTAGACCAAAGACAATCATGGCAGTGAACTCATGGCTTAGATGCCCTTTTGGAAGAGGATGCATGTTTCTAAGGATAGCATCAACTCTGATTGGTGACAATTAATGAGAGGTGGAGTGAGCTCATTCCAATGAAGGACTGAAAGTGACATCGTTTCACTCTTGGACAGAGACCATCCCTAGATCGAGACCACCCCCAACACTGGACAATCTAGACAAATGATCAGATCCCCAACCAAAGCCTAAGCTAGTTGGATAGAACAGCTCAGAATGAAGAAAATGACAATCAGTCTTGTTCCATCAGTCTTGTTCTTGAGAGATTGGAGAAGGAAATAAGACAGAAAAAATGTCGGGTATCTCTCCAGTTTTAATAATTAGCTATTAATATGAGAGAGAAATAATCATTTCTCACATAGTGAGAATGGTCACTGATTGATTTGGGGATGTTATAGTTGCTGTCAGCTCTACTGAGCACGGTTGCAGAGCTTCTCTCTACTTCCAGCCCCTGGTTTCAGAGGTCATCCTCATCTGATGGGATGTCCATTCCTTGTTTCATTTCTGTTTTACTATAAATCCCAAAGACATTTTGAGTTTTTAGAAAGACCAGAATTGTAAGGCCCTTTACATTATGACTGTCATGATACATTTCAGAATGTCTGGTTCATGATTTCTTTGGCCCTTCCTGATTTATTCATATATATGGATATTTTGCATCTCAGAACTTTGTAACTTTTGTATGTGAGTGTAATTCTTTTTTTCACCAGGAAATGAAGGTGATCTGATATTACTTGCTCTAAAATTGATATCACACATTTATTAAGGTCTTTTCCTCCGGTTAGGATCTTTGGGTTTTAAGAGTTTATCCTTAACTGCCTAAGAATTAAATTAATGCTTAAATACAAAATGTCAAAGTGATTACATTACTAGGCTCAAACCACAGGGAGGTCATTGATAAGAAAATTTCAAATACAGCAAAATATTTATAGAAGCACTTTCTGTGTTAAAAAACATTGGTAACAAAGTGGATGTCCATTTATTGAGTAATGGTTAAATAAATTGTGATACATAATATAATGGAGTATTATTGCTGCAAGAAATGACATATATGCTGCACACCCAGAAGCACAAGAAGATTTGTAAGATGATACAGAGTGAATTAAGCAGAGCCAAGAAAATAACATTCACAATGACTGCAACAATAATGGAAATAACTACCACAAAACAATCAAAAGTGAATATAAAATTATAAAGAAAAAGTATGACTCCAAAGGAGATCAATAGTAAAACAGCCTGCCTTTCACTTTTGCTGAGATGGAAGGTCCAGGGCTATAGTACTTTGCTTATAATTTCAGTCTTTTTTTCTTTTTTCTTTTTTTTTTCTTTTTTAGGTTTTTGCAAGGCAAATGGGGTTAAGTGGCTTTCCCAAGGCCACACAGCTAGGTAATTAAGTGTCTGAGACTGGACGAACCCAGTCACTCCTGACTCCAAGGCCCGTGCTTTATCCACTACGCCACCTAGCCGCCCCATTTTCAGTCTTTTTTCAATGGATTAATTGCTTTTTTTTTTAAGTTTTTGCAAGGCAGTGGAGTTAATTGGCTTGCCCAAGGCCACACAACTAGGTAATTATTAAGTGTCTGAGGCTAGATTTGAACTCAGGTCCTCCTGACTCCAGGGACGGTGCTCTATCCACTGCGCCACCTAGCCACCCCGATTAATTGCTTTTTGCCAATCCTTTTTTTCCTTTAAAAATATTGTTTGTTATTTTCAATGGCTCTCTGGGAAGGGGGAGGAAGAAGGATAGTGGGGAAATTTTTGATTATGTAGAAAAATAAACTATATCAATAACAATTTTATATTTTTTAAACCCCAAAGACAAAAGTTATAAGCACTTTGATCCTCAACTTGAGAACTACTCAAGGCTATCTGGCTCTCCTACTGGCCAAAAAATTTAGAAGTCTAGACTCTTCAAGATGACCCATGTTCTGAACTGATGCTGAGTGAGATGAGCAGAACCAGAAAAACATTGCACACCTAAGAGCAACATGGGAGTGAAGATCAACCTTAATGGACTTGCTCATTCCATCAGTGCAACAATCAGACACAATTTGGGAATATCTGTGATGGAGAATACCATCTGTATCCAGAGAAAGAATTGTGGAGTTTGAACAAAGACCAAAGACCTTTAATTAAAAAAAAACAACAACATAATCTTATTATATAATTTTGTTATCTCTTATACTTTATTTTTTTTCTTAAGGATATGATTTCTCTCTCATCACATTCAGCTTAGATCAATGTATATCACAGAAATAATGTAAAGACTAACAGACTGCCTTCTGTGGGGGCTGGGGAGAAGAAAGCAAGAGTAGGGGGAAAAAATTGTAAAACTCAAAATAAATAAAATCTTTCTTTAAAAAAAAAGATGAGGGTGGCTAAGTGGCGCAGTGGATAGAGCACCAACCCAGGAGTCAGGAGTACCTGAGTTCAAATCCAGCCTCAGACACTTACTAATTACCTAGCTGTGTGGCCTTGGGTAAGCCATTTAACTGCATTTGCCTTGCAAAAACCTTAAAAAAGAAAAAAAGAAAAAAAACAGATGGTGTGGCCAGGTGGTGCAGTGGATAGAGCACCAGCCTTAGAGTAAGGAGTACCTGAGTTCAAATCCGGACACTTAACAATGATTACCAAGCTATGTGGCCTTGGGTAAGCCACTTAACCCCATTGCCTTGCAAAAAAAAAAAAAAAGATTACCCATATTCATATAATTTGGCTACTGTGATGCATATATACTGTAAACAGCTTGGATCTAGATTCAGGAAGTCTCATTTTCCTGATTTCAAATCTGGCCTCAGACACTTAATAGCTATGTGACCCTGGGCAAGTCACTTAACCCTGTTTGCCTTAGTTTCCTGATCTATCAAATGAGCTAGAGAAGGAAATGGCAAACCACTCTAGTAACTTTGCCAAAAAATGGGGTCACAAAGAGTTAGAAATGTTTGAAAAGGGCTCAACAATAAAACATGCTGTATACCTAAAGAGTTTTTATTTTCTCATTAGTCTTCCATAGTTTTCCTAATTACCATTTCATATAATTATCCACCTGAGTCAAAGATAGGATCTTTCACATTCTCCCCAGCCAACTTGGGTTCATTGGGAAAAATTCTAATCCTACAATCTCATTCTCTTCAACTAATTACTATGTTCAAAGATCTAAAAGTCTAGATCTAGACATAGTTGTTCCACCAAACATCTTCCTAAAAAGGCTCAAAAGGAGCTGGTATTTCTAAAATACTTCAGAATAGAGGTTCTTCCTACACAAAAGTAAAAGCTAAGAAGTCATCTTAAAGGAGTTGCCATGTCATTGCCCAATTTGGACACAGGGTTGGAGGACCACAAGCACCCTCTGCCCATGCCAAAAGATTATAAAAATATTCTCTAGTCTGGTCTGTTTTGGACTTCCTCTTTTCCAGTACAGATTCTGGGTTACCACATACCACATCACTCCTTTGGAGAAGCATTTACCAACCAAATGTAAGAATTAAATGAGTAGGAGAAACTGATCAGTTTTCCCTCATTTTAAAACACAGAGAGCTGTCATTCCAAGGCTAAGAGAAAATCCTCACCGGTTTTTCTTCCCATAACAATAGTTTATCTAAATATCAAATATTTGGCTGAAATAGTTTGATTTGCATGTGAGAGTGTATATCTGGAGAGGAAGCAGATCTTAGCAAAGGAGACTACAGTATTTAAAGAGGAATGCTCCTGCTTTATGGATCCTTCTATCTGCAGTCCCCATCATGACCAGTCACACAATGAGAGCATTTCATACTTCCCTCCTTTAGGGTAAGAACTCTATTCTTAAATCTCCTCCCCTGAACCTTGATGAGATATTTTGGGGCAGCAGTTTTCAAATGTTTTGTTTTCAGTTCAACTCTCTTGAAAAATTAAGGATTCCAAAGAGCTTTTGTTTATATAGGTTATATCTAACACTATTTTTACCATATTACAAGTTAAAACTGATCATTTGTAAAAAAAAAAAATCTACTAGTTAATTTAAAAATAACAAACCCATAATATTTTAATAAAGATAACACATTTTACAAAAAAAATATCAAAACAACATTTTCCAAAACAAAATGATATAGCAAGAAAAGTGGCCTTGTTTCATGTATTTTTGCAGGCTTCTGAAGTCTGGTTTAAAAGAAAACAGTTGGATTCCCCTGTCTGCTTCTGCATTCAATCTGTTGTGAGAAGTTGTTTTGGTTGAATTATTTGAAGAAAACCTAGCCTCATGCAAATAGTTGGAAAAGTAAAGAGTGTTTTTATAAGCAAATATTATTTTATTATTATTTGATGATGATGATGATGTTGATGATGATGAAAGTAATTTTGATCTTGAGGACCCCCTGAAAAAGTCTTGGAATGCCCAGGAGTCCACTTTGAGTACTGCTGGCTAGAGTATTGGACAAGGTACAGAAATGAATGACTAAAAGCATGTACAAAGCCCAGTAAACATCCACAGTGCTAAACACTAGGAATACAAATAACAAAAGAGAAGATAGTCTGCCCTGCCCTCAAGGAGTTTATAGTCTAACTGGAAGACATCACTTAAAGAGGGGAGGAGGTGGTCTGGAGAGTTTGGAAAGATGCTCAAGGTGTTGCATGGGGCCACAGGAGAGTGGATTGACATACCTTTTCCAATAGCAATGTCAGTACTTCTTGATTATATTTCATGTATATGTTCATGATTGATAAATGGATGTGTTTGTACTCTATACACATCTGGTTTTGGATTAACAGATTGTTGGATCAAAAGACTAGAGAAAGGCATGATCATCCTCTCCCAGCATTCTACAACCCAATCACATTGACTTTCTTGTGATTCTTTGAATATGATGCTCCAACTCTGTCTTTTTTTTTTTTTTTAGGTTTGTTTGGGTTTTTTTGCAAGGCAATGGGGTTAAGTGGCTTGCCCAAGGCCACACAGCTAGGTAATTACTAAGTGTCTGTGGTTGGATTTGAACTCAGGTACTCCTCACTCCAGGGCCAGTGCTCTATCCACTGTGCCACCTAGCTGCCCCTAGTCTCTTTCTTTTTTTACTGATTGTCTGCCATGCCTAGAGAATTCATCTCTTCACTTCTGCTTTCTGGCTTCCTTCAAAACTCAATTCAGATCCTATCTTTGAAGTGACTTTTGTCAGACTCCCTTCATGTCCCACCTTCCCTTCAAGATTACATCCCATGTACATTGTATAAATCTTGTACATCCATAGTCATTTGCATGTTGTCTTCTCCATTACATCAACTCTTTGAAGGCAAGGACCATATGTTTGTCTTTCTTTGCATTCCTATGCATTCCATTTAACAAAGTGCTTTGCATTCAGCTAGCACTTACTAAATGCTTGTTGACTGACAGAAAATTCACAAAGAATCATTGATTCATATAACTGAGTAGAAAACATAAAAATCAAGAATGGTAATGCTAAAATTTCTAAATTCATTTAAAAAATCAAAAGGTAGAAAAATCATCTTAGATACGTAACAACACATTTTCCTCGTGTTATAGTGTTCACAAAGTAACTCTAGGTAGCATAGTGGATAGAACACTAGCTCTAGAGTTGGGAAGATCTGAGTTTAAATCTAGGCTCAGACATGTCCTAGAAGCAAGTCACTTAACCTCTGTCTGTCTCAGTTTTCTCAACTGAGAAAAAAAATTTTAAAAAAACTTGATAATAATAGTGCATACTTCATTAAGGTTATTATAAGGATCAAATGCAATTTGTAAAGTTCTTAATACAATGACTGGTATGTGATAGTTAAAAGCTTAATAAATTACTTGTTCCCTTCCCTTGTCCCTTTAGCCTTAGTCTGTGACTTATCATTATCCCACTTTTAAATATACAACTCAAAGTTATGTGCCTTAGCCAATGTCACCTTGTTAGTAAGTCTAGAAGCACAGATTTAAATCTAGTTATCCTAATTTCAAATTCAGTATTCTTTTACACCATGCTATCTAAAAACATTATCAACCAGAAATCATGACATAGAAATAACAGTTGGGTACAAGTATTTGTTTAGTGCATAGGAGGTATAACTTGAGACAAAGCACTTGAATTAAAAGAATTTATTGAACAAAGAATTTAATAAAATGAAAATTTATTTAAATGAAAATATTAGGACAACATGCGAGAGGATCTTCACAAAAGCCTTCACTGAAAAATAAGTAGTTAAAAAAAAACCCTGAGATATCTTGCATCATTAGTTCTTCAAAGTCAGGAACCACAACTCAAATTACTAACACCAGTCTCAGTCCTATATGAAAACAAGCTCTTAATAAATGATTGTTTATTATGTTTAAACTATGCATAGCTAATCTTGAATATTGAATTACATTTTAAGGAATTTCATGTAAGATAAGAAGATTAAAATGATTCTTAAAATTATTATATAAGAGGAATGGCAGGATAGTTTTAAATTTCTCCAATTCTTATGGCCAAAACTTTTTTCAACAGTAGAGTTTTTTAAGTCAGTGGAGCAGTATGTTGCTCGGAGGAGGGACCTGGGATTGAATCTCAGCTCTACCATTTACTACCCAAGAATTATTTTTTTTTGGTTTGTTTTTTTGCAAGGCAATAGGGTTAAGTGACTTGCCCAAGATCACACAGCTAAATAATTATTAAGAGTCTGAGGTCAAATTTGAACTTAGGTCCTCTGACTTCAGGGCCAGTGCTCTAGCCACTGTGCCACCTAATTGCCCCTACCCATAAATTCTTGGGCAAATATCTTAACCTTTCTCATTTTCACTTATCTATAAAATGAAGCAGTTGAACTAGATAGCTTCTAACATTCCTTCTAGTACTGAATCTATACAATATGATCTAAGTGACCACATGTAAATACTCCAATCAAGTCATTCTCTCTTTTTTTCTTATTTTTTTTTTTGAAACTGGGTTGAACCTATCTTCCTATTCACTGGTCAATCTCACTGATGATCAGCATGGAAGCTTTGGCTGGCTCTGCTTTTCTAATCTTTTATAATGAGAGGCAGCAGATTCCTCCTTCATTATCAATCTCATAATCCCCTGAATCTGAGGGTTTATTGTATTGGTGCCAGATTTCATTCTGACACCTAATTGGCTTTAACCTTCCTGCAACTCAGAATTCCAGAATTTAAGTGATCCATCAACCTCAGCCCACCTGTTTAACCAGGTCATTCTAACTCAGAGTTTTTTTTAACTTTTTTAAAATTTGTTAATATTTTATTTGTTTTCCAATTATATGCAATAGTAGTATCTACCTATCATTTTTTGTAAGGTTTTGAATTTTACAATTTCCTCCCCTTCCCCGCCCCAGAAGGCTGTCTGATAGTCTTTACACTGTTTCCATGCTATACATTGATGTAAATTGAATGTGTTATAAGAGTAAACATAAAATCCCCTCACCCCCCAAGAAGATAAGAAATCTCAAGAATAGAGAAAAGAAAAAAATGTACTTCAGTCTGTGTTCAGATTCCAATGGCTTTGTCTCTGGGGTGAGTTGCTTTCTTTATCATAAGTCCACCAGAGAAGTTGCTTCATTATTTTCCCACAGTTGCTATTACTAGCTGTATCTCCACTCTATTTCTCCCCACTCTCATTTATACTATTCTCTTTCTCCTTTCATCCTGGCACTGTCCAAAAGTGTGTTGAACCTGAGTACCCTCTCCCTCAATCTTCCCTCTCTTCTATCACCTATTCCCCCCTTCCCTCCCCCCATTCCCCCTTCTCCCATCCCTTTCTTCTCATTTTTCTCTAGGGTAAGATAGATTTCCTCACCCTATTAAGGGTACATGTTATTTCCTCTCTGAGCCTTCTCTGATGAGAATGAAGGCTCACTCATTCCCCCTTGCCTTCCCCCTTTCCACTCCATTGAAAAAGCTTTTTCTTGACTCTTATGTGAAATTTCTTAGCTTCTTCTTCATCACCTTTCCCTTCCTCCCAGTACTTTCCTTTATCACCCATTGATTCCATCTTTTTTATTATATTATACCATTATATTCTGCTCCTTCCTATGTCCTGTCTATATACACTCCTTCTAACAGCTCTTATAAATGAGGAAGTTCATATGAGTTATCAATATCTTCTTCCCATGCAGGAATACAAACAGTTCAATATCATTAAGTTCCTCATAGTTAGTCCTTCTCTTCCATCCCCTCTATGGTTCACCAGAGTCCTGTACTTGGAGATCAAACTTTCTGTTCAGCTCTGGTTGTTTCAACAGGAAAGTTTGAAAGTCCCCTCTTTCATTGAAAGTCCATATTTTCTCCTGAAAGAGGATGTTCAGTTTTGCTGGGTAGTTGATTCTCGGTTGTAAACCAAGATCTTTTGCCTTCCAGAATGTCATATTCCAATCCCTACAAGCCCTTAATGTAGATGCTGCCAGATCTTGTGTAATCCTGACTGTGGAGCCTCTGTAGTTGAATTGTTTGTTTCTGGCAGTTTTTAAAATTTTCTCTTTGATTTGGGAGTTTTGGAATTTGGCTATAATATTCCTATAAATTTTTCTTTGGGAATCTCTTTCAGGAGGCAACCAGTAAATTCTTGATTTCTATTTTACCCTCTGTTTCTTGGATCTCAGGGCAATTTTGCTGTATCATTTCTTGAAAAATGAAGTCTAGGCTCTTCTCCTGATCGTGGCTTTCAGATAGCCCAATAATTTTTAAATTATTTCTTCTGGATCTGTTTTTGAGGTTGGTTGTTTTTCCAATGAGATATTTTACATTTTCTTCTAATTTTTGAGTTTTTTGAAGATTTATTTCTTTTGAAGATTTATTTCTTCCTGATTTCTTGCAAAGTCATCAGCTTCCTTTAGTTCCATTCTGCATTTGAAGTTCTTTTCTTCAGAGAGCTTTTTTATCTCCTTTTCTAGCTGGCCAATTCTACTTTTTAAGGCATTCTTCTCCTCATTTGCCTTTTGTTTTGCTTTTTCCATTAGGCCTAAACTGGTTTTAACATATTATTTTCTTCAGTATTTTTTTGGTATATCTTTCACCAAGCTGTTGATTTGGTTTTCATGATTTATCTACATTGCTCATTTCTCCTCCCAAATTTTCTTCCACCTTCTTTAATTGCTTTTCAAAGTCTTTTTTGAGCTCATCCATAGTCTGAGCCCATTTTCTATTTCTCTTGGAGGTTTTTGGATACAGAATCTTTGATTTTGTCATCATCTGAGTATGTGTTTTGATCTTCCATAGGACTAAAGTAATTCTCTATGATCAGATTCTTCTTTTTCTGTTGTTTACTCATTTCTTCAGCCCAAGACAGCACTTCCAAGGCTTTGGGGTTTTTTGGGGGGGCACCCCACTGGGACCTTTATTCCTCTAAGGTCTTATGCTCTCTTGCCTGTGCTTTGATGGCCCCCTGTACTTCCCTCTACCCTGGAGCTATAAGGAGGAATTCAGCTTAGCTATCTTAGTATGGAAGCCCAAACTGCAACCTGAATCAGAGTGTAGGCTAGCAGCAGAGTCCTACCCCAAGGGAGAGCAGAGAATCTCTGCAGATTTCCCTTACTGTCTCTGGGGGTGCAGGCTGCTTTCTCCAGATTCTTGCTGCAGATTCTGTGGCCGGTGCTCCTCACTCCACACTCATTCAGAGTTCTCTCACTGCCCCTTCAAGCTGTTGCCAGTGATCTCAGGGCTGGGCTGGGCTGGGCTGTACTGCCACCCAGGCTTTTTCCAACCCCCAGTCCTGGTGAAACAAACCTTTGCTGCAGAACTTCTAAGTTATCTTGGGCTGGGAAAATGTATCACTCAGTCCTTTGGTGGGTTCTGACCCTCTAAATTTTGACTAGGCTCATAATTTGCTGGCTTTTGGAGTTGGGAGGGAAGGAGGTCCCAGGAAATGCTGCCCTCATGCCACCTTCTTGGCTCCACCCCCAACTCAGAGCTTTTCAAAAAGTTACTTCCTTTTCAAAAAATATTTGATTTATTTATTTTTTCCAACTACATGCAATGGTAGTTTTTACCAATCTTTTTTTTTTTTGCAAGGTTTTGAGTTTTACATTTTTTCTCCCTCCCTCCTTTCCCTCCCCCCTCCCCCTGAGAGAAAATTATCTGATATAGACTCTACATTTATAACCATGCTAAACACAGATTCATAGTGTCCATGCTGTGAGAGAAGAATCAAATCCAAACAGAAGAAAGAAAGCATTAAAGAGGCGGGGAAATGACATGATATAAGACAACTTTTAAAAATTGAAATTTGGCCTTCATGTAAACTCCATAGTTCCTTCTCTGGATATGGATGGTATTTTTCATCACAAGTCCATTAAAATTATCTTTGATTTTTGTCCTGCTGAAATGAACAAGTCCATCATGGTGTATCATCACCCCATGTTGTTGTTGGTGTGTATAATGTTCTGCTAGTTTTGTTCCTTTTCATTTCACATCAGTTCATACAGGTCTTTTCAGGCTTTTCTGAAATCCCATTCTTCATGATTCAACAAGTTAATCCTTAAAGTTAATTACTCATGTATTACATACACTTTTTTTTGCTCTAAATTATTTTATCAGATCTCTGCAGCAACAGAAGTGGATCTGTTATAACTATTTGTGACTTGCCTTTAGTTGAAAAGCAATGGTATTCCAAACCTCAGGGTTTCCAGACAAAATGTACACTGTGATCTATTTTTAAATATGGAAAATGCATCTAATAAGGAATTACATCACTACCTTTCTGGTCTGGAGAAAATGGTCTCCTTCAACAAAAGATATGAAAAGGATATGTTCAAATGTCAGGATAGAAGTATGCTGATTAAAAAGTTCAAGAGACATAATTTCTTGGTAATGTAATCATTTTATTAATAAGGCTAGAATTCTTATTAATAAAAAGAGATCAGGGGCACTGCTGAATGGCAAAGAACTCTCAGGACTATGGGCTCACAGTTTATATGCCTTTGGAAAACTAGGTATTCCTGAGGATGACAATCAACTCTGATTATTTAACAGTTGATGAGAAAATGAATATTATAATAAGACACAGGCTATATGCAATGAGGGTCTTGGGATTCTTGACTTGGATCACTCAAATCTTGATCAGAAAGACATCAATTTCCATATCACTTGTCTGACAAAAGGAAAAATTCACATTTTCCCAGACTTGTTTGAGCAGGAATCCATTCCTTTAGCCCAAACTCAGAATTTCTTTTACTGTCTGGTTAGATCTTAGTCTGGGTAAGTCTTTGCTGGTTGATTTCTGAATGAAGAAGTAGAAAAGGAGGAAAATGATGGTGCTGATTTAAATAATTAGTTATTAATGCAAGAGAGAAATAAAATTTCTCTCAGAAGGTGGTGACAAGGTGGGAAGTTGGAAGATCATTAAAAACAAAGTTCCCATCCTTTCTTATGGAAAAATCTTTGTGTGCATAGGTAATGTAACAAGTTGTTTGAATTTAGGTAACAATTACTTCTCTTTCTTAAAAACACCAGGTAAATATGCTTATTGAAAAACCCAAATGATCACTGAGTTCCTGTTTTTCATTTTATCTCCCTTTCTCAATTCCTCCCCATCAGCTTATGTCAAAGTGATCTTTTACTGGCTCATTTCTTGGGTTCCATGTGGCAAAAGTTGGGAAGCCTTTATACCCACAGGAAAGAGGGAGGAGACTGAATCTTTTGTAGCAACAGAAGCCAAGATGTCACAGACCACCTAAATAAGGGAGACTATCTGTAGTTCCACAATCATATCTGCTAATTAGTCAGCAACAATGAAGACATCCCCTCAGTTCATATCTCAGTTGTGCTTAAATGAAACTCAAGCTTACAACTGAACAATAAAATAATAGTTGAGGTTAAAGGAGGTTGTTGATCATGTAAATGGAGAGGAAAAAAGTAGTTCAAACAAAATTGGGAATATTGGAATGATCAGCTGTTTGGAAATTTATAGGAAAATATCTATTTGGGGTCTCTCTAACTCTACTTAGTGGTCATTTCAAGTTTCCTCAAATCTATTAGAGTTCCCTTCAGAGTTTTGATAATGCCCTTTTATTTCAATGCTCAGGATTTATTTCTGGAATTAAAAAAAAACCTCCTTCCTAGTTTTATAACCAATATGTTATAGCACATTTCTATAAAGTTTTGATCCATATTTCATTCATAAGATGGCTAAAATTATACTAAACAAATCAATAATACAAAGAACAAGCACACAAGTATTCTTTATGACTTAATAAATCCAAAAATATATTGCCTATTATATGTGACAATGGAAATTAAAAAGCTTTCACCATCAATCAGTATATAAGAGGGCAGGCAAAAACCAAAGAATTCAATGACACATGCAATTAAGTGTGCAGTTCAGTTAGCAGCATATAACTCCAATAAGCGTTAATTAGAAGCAATTAATACTTTACCAAGGGTCCATACCAACATCACAATGCATCACATATTTGGAATTCTATGGGAAAAGATTGGATTGGTTATTTAGTGGTGGGGCCCTACCAGCCAGTCTTCATTCTCTGCCCATCTCTGCTCCTGAGCCTTCAGTCTTCAAAATCAAGTCTCAGCTAGGATGTCAACAGGGAACTTCACTCCTTGCCTGAGACATTCTCACCCCAGGATATCCAACAGTCCCTGTCTTCTTACTCTCAAATAACCTTCTGCCATTGTGTGAAGGGGCTCAGTCTGGTAAACTTTCAGCTCTGCTGTTGGCTTTCTAGACTTCAAAACTATGTCCCCATATAACTAAATTCATCTCTGCTCTCCCCACTATCCCCTCTCTTCACTTTTTAACTCTCTTTTGGGTTTTTCTTCCCCCATTAGAATGTAAGCTCCTTAAGGACAAACACTCTTTCTTTTTGCCAGTATTTGTAAGTCCATAGCATAACATGAGCCTAGTATATAGTATGGGTTTAATAAATTCTTATTGTCTTTACCTTGTTTGGTTAGAAGAGGGCCTCTCAATTCTGGAAGGAAAGGAATGTCAAATCTTAGGATAAAAAAATTAGTAAAGAAAAGAAAAAAATTTAAATCACAAAATTTTAAAATGGAAAATTCAAACAAATCATCACAAATTATTCCTTAATTAAAAGAGGAGACTAAAAATCATAATAAGAAAGCATATGATGGGGCAGCTAGGTGGCGCAGTGGATAAAGCACTGGCCTTGGAGTCAGGAGTATCTGGGTTCAAATCCGGTCTCAAACACTTAATAATTACCTAACTGTACGGCCTTGGGCAAGCCACTTAACCCCATTTGCCTTGCAAAAACCTAAAAACAAAAAGCATATGACAAACCATGAATAAAAAAAAGAACAAATTTCAGATAGATAAAGCATTGATAAAGACATAATAGGCACTAATCATTGTGTTAATAACTGGGAATACAAATATAAGTCAGCCAGACATCCTCCCTTCAATGATTCCTTCATTGGAATGTAAACTTCTTTACAGAAGGAACTATTTCCTTCTTTGTGCTTTTTTGTCCAAGTCTATTGCATATTAGAGGGTTAATAGTGATTTATTGGGGTGGCTAGGTGGTGCAGTGGATAAAGCACAGGCCCTGGAGTCAGGAGTACCTGGGTTCAAATCCAGTCTCAGACACTTAATAATCACCTAGCTGTGTGGCCTTGGGCAAGCCACTTAACCCCATTTGCCTTGCAAAAAAAAAAAAAAACCTAAAAAAATAGTGATTTATCAATATCAAAATGATTTATCAATTAATTGTTTGAGTCTATATTTTAGTGGGGAAAGGTAACACATAATGAAGAAGTGGAAAGGGGGTATATGAACATAAGAGGAAAGTTCACTCATCTGAAACAGGCATCCTAAGGGCAGAATGCAAGACTGGGAGGGAGGACAAAATTCAGTATGGAGATGATGAAGAAGAGTTACAGGGTTCTGGTACCTGGTAAGATGATCCCAATGAAGATTCTTAAAAAAAATCATGATTCAAAAGAAAATGTAAAAATATACAGTGAAAAGCAATTTTTCAGTGAAAAGATTCCACTGGGGGGAAATAAGATGCTGAGCATCTGTGTGTCATATTTATGAGCCCTAAAAATTTTACATCTCAGGACAAATCCCTATGTTAAAAGTATTCAGGTAAATGAGAGGGGGTAAAGAGAGATGCCTAAGGACCCCCTTTGTAAAGTGGGGTATCATTTAGGTGCCCTCCATATATAAGAAACTGATGCTCTGGCTGCAGAGAATATGGGAAGCTTTCCTCAATATGGCAGCATTTGGCCACTATCTGGGCCCAGTGTTATCTCAGCTAAGTCTAGGGTTTAAAATACAACATTATTTTCTGACTTCTGTAGTATAATAAAACAAACACTGATTCTGTAGTTGAGGACATGGATTCAAATCCCACCTCTGATGTTTACCACCTGGATGAATTTGGATAAGTTACTTAACTTCTCTGGGTCTTGGTTTCCTCATCTTTAAAATGGGGGAGTGGAGGAATCTGGACCTATAAAATTAAGCATAAAATATTTCACATATTTGTTCAGGTCCCTTACCTAAACATTTACAGAAACCTCCAGATACTATGTAGCTCATCTTTCCCATTAAGATTCTTCCCCCTGAAGCAAGAGAACATTGTACATATTAACAACATTGTGAGTTGGATGCAGCTCCTCTCAGCAGGTCAGACCCAGGAGACCAGCTATGGACACTGCTATCCCCATCCAGAGAAAGAGGAACAAAACAAACAAAAAACAAGGCCTTACCCTACAGAATCTGAATGAACGCTACATTCACTTTTTAAAAATTTCTCTTATGTATTTCTTTCCCATCTCATGGTTTTCTTTCTTTTTCCCCTCAATCCTAATTCCTCATACCAAAAATGACAAATCTATAAATGTGTTAAACACAAATGCACAAAAAATGTACCACTAAGGTGGTGGGGAAGGGAGGGTGGAAAAAATGTAGATGCATTTGATGGAAATTGAAAAATATTTATAACATGCAATTGGAAAAATAAAATATCAATTAAAAAAAGATTTTTATCTCCCATCCAACTTCCTATAACCCTAAAAGAAAACACACTCATATTATCAAATATTTATTGCTTTGAGTGAAAAAATAATAAAATAAAGAAATGAGATTCATTGAATCTTAGGTCTAGAACTGAGAATGTTCAATAATCTCATTTTGCAAATGAAGAATGTGAAATCAGGGAAATTAGGTGATTTACCCAAGATTTCAGAAGCAATAAACATCACTGGTGGGATCTAAATTCAATTCATGTCCTCTGGTTCCAGAACTGGGTATCCACTATATATACTCCTTTATAATGAAGCAGTTTAGACAGGTACCTGGAGTAAGAGTTCAACCACAAACAATACATTGCTCTCCCTAATGCTAACAGCTAGCATTAATATTGCTAAGATTCACAAAACACTTCAAATATGCTATTTCATTTTTTTTCTCACAACCCTGGAAGGTAGGTGCTATTATGCCCCAATTATATATAAGAAAATTGAGACCAAGGGATTAAGAGACTTGCTTTGGGTCACAAAGCCTAGTAAATTATTGAAGCAGAATTTTCACTCAGGTCTTCCTTATTCCAAGTACAGTTCTCTAAACCGAGATGCCACCCAGGATGAAGGTACTTGCATAGCAATTATCCTCATGATTGTCTATTTGGTTATACTCATCAAAAGCATTATGAATATATAGATAGACCAAGAGTTTCATGAAAATATATTTCTTTTTACTTTTTCTGTATATGGTGAAACCAATATCTTTATTTCCCTCTCTGAGGAGAACCTATGAACTCTTTGATTCTTGTTATTCTCTCAGGCTCAGTTTCATTTTTATCAGAAGGCTACAGGGAGAGTAAGGGAAGGGTTTAGTGACTTTACCCTAGATTATCTGTACTTTCAAATATCCAAATACTACCTGGCACTAACTAATCCAAATATATAAGGTTGAATAATACTATCTATTTTTCATTTTTGAAGGATTAATCACATATTAATCATTTACTGTGTACAAAGTAACTGTTACTTGATGAAAGTCTCAAAGGTATGTATGTGCCTCAGAGAGAGGTCTTCTGAATTGCCCCCTCGGGATTCTAGAAGTATTCCTGAAGAGATATGCCCCCCTTCCTCCCCTCCATTATATACCTATGTATGTCCTAGGTTCATTTCACCAATTAACATCAAATAGATTTTTTTTAGGTCTGTTTTTGTTTTTTTGCAAGGCAATGGGGTTAAGTGGCTTGCCCAAGGCCACACAGCTAGGTAATTATTATTAAGTGTCTGAGGGCAGATTTGAACTCAGGTACTCCTGACTCCAGAGCCATTGCTCACCTAGCCGCCCCATCAAATAGATTTTTTTAAAAGGGATATTTAAGTTAAAAATATAGAAGGACTAAAAGTATAACTATTTCTCCCCCAGCACTTCAGGGACTTATTATCTCTCTTTGGTCCCCAAGAAAAGTGGGCCTAGACTTAGCATAACATTGGTACTACCAAATTAATGTCCAAATGTAGATTTGTTTCAGTTTGAATCCTAATCTCAACTACTCCTGGCCTGGATCCTAAAGGTCATTCCTTGTTCCTCTAAGCACTGTTGCTGGGATGGCTGCAAAACCCATCATGGACTCAACTTCTGCATTCCAAAAGTCCTAGACTCATATAATCTGGGACTTCCAGATTTTAGGTGGCTTATTCCTGGCATCTTATAGCATCAATCAAAGAACTGAGGCCTAGAATCACAGGACAGCAGAAGGACAAGGTCCAAAGTCTCTTCTTTTATAGCTGTCTAGACAGCATCTAACCAAAGCTGAGTTAAAGAATTTTGAAGGTACCTCTGGTTCTTGTTCCACCACAGCAATCATTCACTGAGTGGCTAACAGGCCAGAACCAATTACAAAATATCTATACTTGCTCCCAAATCTCTCTAAGGCACATCACAACTCTCCTGAATGCAAGTGCCTGATAATTCATGGTCCAAAATACTGCATGCTTCAGGCAGTACTTGTACTAGATGACCTTTAAATGCTTTCACAACTCTAAGAAATCAATGATCTTTTGAAATTTTTCCCCCTTTATTATAAAATTAAATTATTATAAAATTAAAACAGTAGTAAAGATTGTGTGTACACACACATATTTTTGTTCGTTTGTTCACTTATTTGATTCTCACAGTGATCTTGTGAAGTGATACTATGAGGAAACTGAGGCAGATAGAGAATGATATGCCCAAGATCACATAGTAAGTGTCTAAGGCTGAATTTGAACTCAGGTCTTCTTGACTCCAGGCCCAGTCCTATGCTATATAATATAACTTATAAGCTGCCTCATGGGCAAGTTCAAATTCAGTCTAAGACACTTGCTAGCCAGGTGAACCTAGACAAGTCACTTAATTTTCTGTTGGCCTCACTTCCTCCAACTGATAAGAGTACCTCCCTGCCAAGCTTGTTGTGAGGAGTAAAAGAGATATTTCTTAAAAGTATTTAGCATAGTGTCTGATAAGTAAATCACTTGGCTTAGTGGATAAAGCCACTGGCCTTGGAGTCAGGAGTACCTGGGTTCAAATTCTGTCTCAGACACTTAATAATGACCTAGCCATTGGCCTTGGGCAAGCCACTTAACCCCATTTGCCTTGCAAAAACCTAAAAAAAAATCTAACAAAGATTGTTACAGAGACAAAGCTATCTCTTCTTTTCTCTATCAACATAAGTATATCTGCTTCCCACTTCTAGTCTTTAATCTTCCTTCCTCACTCAGCTTCTCCCTTCCCAACACACTTCTCATTCCTCTATAATTTTTCTTCCTTTGGCACCCCATTTCTACATTAACCTAAAAACATTGCTTTCTTTTAGAGGGAATATTGTTTCTAGTGTCAAGATATTAGGAGACACCAGTTTTCCAGGGCTAATGCCCAGCAAGTAAGCTATGTACTAAATTTTGCCTAACAACAATGCTTTGTACTCACCCTCAGGATGATCTCACCCTCTGGCAAAATTACATAATCATTGTATAACTTTGACCAAGTGTTCTCTGAGCTCAGACAAGTTCTGGTCACAAAACCATGCTATGAATCAAACAGTGCTGCCGTTACCCCTCATGGTCAGGACTACAACTCACTGGACAACCATTGGTATAAATATTGAGATCTCTCCACACTGCCCCCAATTCCCCGACTAGGGGCAGGGCCTGGAACATATGTAGCTGCTTGTAAGCAGGTACCCTCACTTTGAAATTAAATTTCTATTTAATTTCTGACTCTTGTTTCCAGCCTGTTCTGTCAGCTACAGTTAACAGTTCAGTCCTGCTGACCCTAGAGGTTGGGGGGTGGGGCAAGAAGGAGAGGGAAGAGACATATGTCAAGGTAGGCAGCCCAAGGGTGCAACATGAAGTAGAGGAATACTTTAATTTGTTACTTTTTTGTAAATGCACATATATTTACAGCCAGAAACTAGACTATTCTAGATGTGTGGTATTTACTTTATGATAATTCAAGTTGCATGTGCTAGAGAAAGCTGAGTGCCTTGAAGAGATAACCCAGATACACAGGGCACAATTTTCAAATTTTGTCTGAAGAATATAAAAGTCTCTTATAGACCTGAAAAGATACCCATGTTCTAGTAGACTTCCCTTACTCCCTGAGGCTAAACTATAGAAATAGCATCTGAGAACACATATTCTCTCTCTCTCTCTCTCTCTCTCTCTCTCTCTCTCTGTCTCTGTCTCTCTCTCTCTCTCTCTCTCTGTCTCTGTCTCTTTGTCTCTCTCTCTCTCTCTCTCTCTCTCTCTCTCTTTTCTTCCCTAGGACATCTTATTTCTGCCTTGCCTGGGAATCTCAGATAAGCAAAGAAATAAAGTAGGGAATAGAAGAGATGGAGAGAAAAGACACCAAAGTAGGCATCTCAGAGATACCTGAGAGTGAATGTCTATGTTAAAGCCCCCAAGGGGACAAAAGGGCACACCCCCAAATGATGAAAGTCATACCGATAGGCTGGTGATTACCAGAAAGAATCCTAGTTCTTTTCTTTAATAATAATAATAAGAAGAAGAAGAACAGAAAAAGCTGAGGAGATGAGGCAAAGAAGGAATAGACAGGAATTTAGGGAGAAGGAAAGTCATTTTCCAGGAATAAACACTGGAAAATTAGTCAAGGTAGGCATTTCTCAAGCATTTTTTAAAAATCGATGTTTTTTTTTTAAGTTATGGCCTTCTAAAGTCAGGCAAAACAATGGCAAGCTATAAGAGGATAGAAAAACTGAGTGGATGATAAACTAAACACATTGGACTGAAAATTATTCCAGAAAAGTCCCATGAGTCTTTATTTTTGGTCTTGCTTTAGTATCTGCCATAGGTGTCGTTGGTTCCCCCTCCAGGTTCATCTGGATAACATAAAAAGATTACTGCCAGCTCACCCACGCAGAGGCATCGCAAAGTAAATATTTTGTTTCGGGAGAATATTCCACAAGCTGCCCCGCGAATGGGGGAGGCTGGAAGAGAGGGCGGCCTTTCCTGGGTCAAGCTGCTGCCGAGGAAGACAAGGAGCAGCTGCCGAGGAAGACAAGGAGCAGCTCCCGTTTCGGTGCCATCTCAGAGCGCAGAAGGCAGCCGTGTGGGGAGGGAACTCGGGATCTCCTCTGAGGGCGGCCCTCGCTGGCAGCCCCTGGTCGGGAGCAAGCCGCCCCGCACCGTCTGCCGCCTGGCGCTGACCGCACTGCGGCAGGTGCTGGCAATCCCCCCGCTGCCCGGCGATGCCCAGGGCTGCCTGAGCGCCCCCTTTTGGCCCCGCACGTCCTGGAGGTCCCGTTGCCGGTATACACAGAAAACCCTCCGTCCGACCCTGATCCCCTCGGGCCAGCCCGTCCTGAAGCTCTGGGCCGGCCCTTCGAGGGCAGCACCTCTTTCCTGGTACCACCGACCCCTAAAACTGGAGTCGTGGCTCATCCGCCTGTAGAGTCTGGGAGCTCGCCCCCCATTCCTGGGGAGCTGCCCCCCCCAGCCCCCGGGGGGCCGCCCTGGAGGAGCAGTTTCCCTGGGACTAGAGGACGCGCGGCGGGTTCGAACCGGTCCTGACCCAGATGCGCCCCGCCTCCCGCCCTCCTTGGTGGGGTTCTTAGTAGGAGACGTCCGAGGCGGTCTTTGTATTTCTTTGCCTTTTTTGCTGCTCTACACTGACCGTGACCGCACCTTTCCGGGCCCGAGGTCACTATCTCTTCTCTGGATGCTCTTTGCTCCCGGGAAGCGGGGCCGGCGGGTCCTGCCTGAGCCCAGGTCAGGTCAGGCCATCTGTCAGAGACCATCAATGCATCCTCTGGGAGGATCAGAGGGGTCACCTCCCCTTCCCCCCTCCACCTCCACCTGTCATCTCCGGGGCTGAGCTCACTTTATCTGCCTCCTCATCCTCCTGGGAGATGCACTGAGGGAATGTGGGGAGTAGGTCTATAACTAACACTTCAGGAGACTCCACAAGTACAAACCCATTGTCCTCCTAGGTAAGAAGGCTTTTCTGTCTTCCCTGGAACTCTCTCTCTCTCTCTCTCTCTCTCTCTCTCTCTCTCTCTCTCTCTCTCTCTCTCTCTCTCTCTCTCTTTCTCTCTTTCTCTCTCTCTCTCTCTCTCTCTCTCTCTCTCTCTCTCTCTCTCTCTCTCTCTCTCTCTCTCATTCACATTAACCACTCACACTTACTATCCCCTTAGGGAAATACTTAACTTCTGTTATGCTAGGTGGAAAAGATAACTACAATAAGTCATTTGCCATTAGCAGTGGTTTAGTTTCTCTTTGTCCTGTCCTTGGAAAGTCGGGAACAGGTACTTGAAGGACTAGGTCACAGCACTAGATAGCTTGGATCTAGGAGGCCAAGACGGTCATGCAATGTCTGAGCAGGCCAGTGATGGGCTGTTACCAGTCACTCTGGATTTACTGCGGGGTTGAACAGGGAAGGATTGGCTAACTTCTAAGATCCTTCCCAGTTCTAAACTGGGATATGTGAAATGATGAATCCCTAAAGCAGGCTTTTTAAAGAATATGAACCTTTGAATAGGCTTTATCTAGAATCTGTTCTCCATGCCCTTGAAATCAGGAAGATCTCAGATTACAATTCATGGCAGAACTATTTAATAACATGTATATGATCCTGGATACATCACAGCCTTTTCTCAGTTTTCACTTCCCTTCTCTACAAAAGTAGTAGCTCCTGTCTCCTAGCCTTAAAAGATTCAGATGAGATAATGACTTTGCAAACCTTAAAACTCCATATAAATACCAAGTGTTATTATTAATGGTCCCTTCTCATAGAATTTTCAATATTTGAAGGTGAAGAAGTTCACTTGTTTATGACCTGTTTCCTCTCCTCTGGATAAGAAAAGGCTTGAAGAAGGGCAGACCCAGAAAAAAACATTTTAAGTCTTGTTTGAAACTTGGATGGACTTGAAAAGTTATCTGGGTTAACCAGGGAAGAAAAAAAAATTTAGGAGAATAGTCCAGAGCTACGACCACCATTATTTTTTATACAAAAGTCGTCCTCAAATTGAGAGCTCATGATGAAATTCAGCAATTTTGAAAGATGCCTTGCCCAGTATTGAAAATAATGCTAGGGGTCTAGAATCTGGTATGCTTTGCATTGCTTTTCAAATTTCCAACATGCTATTACCCCAAACATACATTCAAATAGGAGAGACAAGTCTCCATCATCCTCCAATTCACGATCTTGTCTTTTGCCAAGATTTATATTTGGCAACAAGAGGTACTAAAAGATAAGAATGTTTCCCCCTGCTCCATATTCAGCTGAATGATTCTGAGTAGAGTCTACCAATGAGGCTGCCTAACAAGTAAAGACTGCCCTCTCAAGTCCCATTGAAGATAGACAAGTCACCTCCAGAGAGCTATTTTCTTCTTGGACCTCATAAGCTGCTGTAGCTAAACACATTGCAAAAAATAATAAATAATACTAGAATCTACCAGTGATGGTGGTAGATGGGAGTTGGCTTAGGGCCAAAGAAAAGTGGGTTCAAATTCTGACTCTGATGTATCTACTATGTGACCCTGGTCAGATCATATATTCTCTGTACCCCCAGGCAATTCTCCAAGATTATAAATTACAGGACAGTTATTTGCATTGGTAAAGGAATTTTCATCTTCCATACCATTAACAATTAAATCAAAGATTCAGTCCACAAAAATAATGCTGGTCCTTACTGCCAAAGTAAGTTATTAATTGGAATTTAAATATATATCTGTAAATGCAAAAATTTATATGGTATATTATATAATTATATTTGTGTATCTGCATATGTATGTACACACATGCACACACACACACACACACACTCATATAAACCCCAGGGAGTGGGTCCTTAAAACTGCACTATGGTTTTTGGGACATTCTGTATATATCATACCAAAGAAAAACTGATCTAAATTATTGAGAAAAGAGAATCCTATGATCCTAGGCAAATTTAAAATTGTATACTTTATTGACATATCTTAGAATAACTTTCCCCTCACTAAACCACATATTATGGAAAGGATGACAAGACAGAAAATAATGGAAGGGAGAAGAGAAAGGATGTGGGAAGTATTTTTAGATAAAGGACTAGAAAAAGTGTAGTGAGTAAAGACTATCTTTCCTTTATGGATTAAAGCTGAATTATAATATAAAAGTGCTATCCTAATGAAGGGTAGCATGTTTATCTAATTGATCTGGTAATAGAAATGTTCAATATAACTTTTAATGTATTAATTAGAAAAAGAATGAATTAATTGACTTGGTAACAGAAATGCTCTCTGTAGCTGTTAGTAACCTCTACCATTGCCTCACTTTCATGATTGTGCAAGGTGCTGACAGTTTTTTGGGGGATTCTATCAAAGACAATTGATCATTTGTCAGGGAAGTTATAGAGGAGATTCTTATTCAAATACAGATTAGACTAGATAACCTCTAAATTTTATTCCAAAGTTAAATTTTTACCATTCCAATTTAGTGATTCTGGGACTTGATCTAATCCAAAAAGTTTGTGAAGACTGTTGGAATAACATTATAACATTCTGAGTTCTCACTTTCTCTCCCTTCCTCCCTCCTTCCTAAAAGAAAAAAGAAAAAGAAGCCAGAAAGGGAATTCTGAAAATTACACCTACATGCCATCTGTACTGCTTCTATTATTTGCGGTACAGCTATAAATGAGTTTATGCAAACAGACATGGAGCAGGGTAGTCCTCTCTCATGGCAATGGAAAGAAGGAAGGAAGGAAGGAAGGAAGGAAGGAAGGAAGGAAGGAAGGAAGGAAGGAAGGAAGGAAGGAAAGAAGGAAGACGGAAGAAAAAGTGAGTGAAAGATATAAAAAGTATTCATAGTAGCAATTTGGGTTATCAAAACCTGAGAATAAAGCATTAGGAATAATGGTTAGGGCTAAATGAATAGTGGTATATGACTGCAATGAAATATTACTATGAATAAATGAAGAAAATGAGGGATTTAGAGAAATATGGGAAGGGTTTTATGAAGTCAATCAATAGAGTTTAAGTAAGAGCCTCCTACCAGCTTTATATTGTGTCAGTGCTGGGAATAGAGATAAGAATGAAACAATCTCCACACTTGAGGAGTGTATGTTAATAAGTTCAACAGTTGACCTACCAAGCCTAGAAAACTTAGGGTATTCTTCCATGAAGGAGCCCCAGGGGTGGAAAAATTCCAACCCTTCTTTCCCTCCCCACCCCCAATCGAAAAGACAGTTCTATTCTGGGAAAAAAAAAAAGAACACAGATAAAGTTGTTTTCCTTTCTAAAGTTTACTAAGTGGGTAACCGTATTAGAAGGAAGATGCTTCAAAGAGCCAGGAAGAACTGTGAGAGGAAGTATTAATAGTTTAAAAGGTTAGGAAAGTCCTCATCTAGGCACTTGAACTGAGCTTTGAAGAAAAACAGTGATCCTAAAGTAAGAGAACTGACTGTCTGTGCAAAGCCTTGGAGACAAAAGATGCAATGATACATGTGAGGAAGAGCAAGGTCAGTTTGGCTAGATTGAAGAATGCATGAAAGAAAGTGATGTTTCTCTTTCGTTTTTGAAGATGACCATGCCATCAGGAGGTGATGCCATGACAAGCACAGGATTTGAATTTGAGTGAGGGGGGTGCTGTACTAAGTCTCCAGCCCCACTTTCTCCTCCAGAACCATCTGGGTGTCTAGATATGGTGATATCTGGAGGTGGTCCTGGATGTGAGACAATCAGGGTTAAGTGACTTTCCCAAAGTCACACAGCCATAAGCAAGTCAAGCGTCTGAGAATGAATTCAAATGCCCATCCTCTTGACTACAAGGCCAGTGCTCCATTCACTGCACCACCTAGCTGCCCTGAGAACTTAGTGGAAAATAAACCATGAGAAAGAAACAATATAAAAGAGGTTTTAAAAAGTGAACATAGTATGCTTTGTTCTGAAGTCAGATTCTAGAGTTTTTTACTCTGGATGTGGATGGCATTGATCTTAGCAGATTTCAGGATTGTCCTTGATCACTGAACTTCTGGGAGAAACCGAGTCTATCATAGTTGGTCATCTTACAATGTTGCTGTTAATGTGAAGAATGTAATAAATAAGCCTAGAAGATAGATTTGAGTTATATTACAAAAAGGGTTTTAAATGTCAAATAAAGGAGTGAATATTGAGCCCACAGGCAATAGGAAGTCATTGAAGCTTATTGAGCAGGGGAGTGACATGGTCATATGTACTTTAGAAATATCCTTTTGGGATATGAACAAGCAGTTTTCAGATGAAATTAAAGTTATTTATAGTCATATGAAAAAGTGTTCCAAATCCTTATTGATTAGAGAAATGCAAATTAAAACAATTCTGAGGTACCATCTCACATCTATCAGATTGACTAAAATGACAAAAAAGAGAAATGATCAATATTGGGGAAAGTAGGACAACAATGCATTGTTGGTGGAGTTGTGAACTGATCCAACCATTCTGGAAAGCGATTTATAGCTATGCCCAAAGGGCAATCAAACTGTGCACAGTTGCTTTTATATAGCAATAACCCACTACTAGATCTACTTACCAATCAGATCATAAAAAAGAGGAAAAGACCCACATGTAAAAGATATTTATAGCAGTTCTTTTTTTTGGTGGCAAAGAATTGGAAATTGTGGGGATGCCAATCAGTTTGAGAATGGTTGCACAAATTGTGATATATGAATGTGATGGAGCTCTATTAAAAAACCATGAGCAGCCTGACTTCAGAAAAGCATGGTAAAACTTTTTTTTAATGTTTTATTGGTTTTCCAATTATATACAATAGTAGTTTTTACCTATTATTTTTGTAAGGTTTTGAATTTTACAATTTCACCCCCCCTTCCCTTCCCTCCCCATCCCCCCACAGAAGACAGTCTGATCATCTTTACATTGTTTCCATATTACACATTGATTGAAATTGAATGTGTTGAGAAAGAAATCATATCCTTGAGGAGAAAATAAAATATTAGAGACAGCAAAATTATGTTGTACATAAGACACTTAAAAAAAACTGAAGGTAATAGACTTTGGTCTTTGTTTAAACTCCACAGTTCTTTCTCTGGATACAGGTAGTATTCTCCATCGCAGGTACTCTAAAATTGTCCCTTATTACATTGATGGAACGAGTTAAGTCCATTAAGACTGCTCTCTACCCCCATGTAAGCATGGTAAAACTTGCATGAACTGATGCTGAATTAAGTGAGCAGAAATAAGAGAACATTGTACATTAACAGCAACATTGTGAAATGATCAACTATGATAGACTGTTTTTCTCTCAGCAGTTCAGTGATCAAGGACAATCCTAAGATCTGTTATGGACAATGCCATCCACATCCAGAGAAAAAAATGGAGTCTGACTTCAGAATGAAGCATATTAGGTTCACTTTTTTTTTGGTTTTGCAAGACAATGGGGTTAAGTGACTTACCCAAGGTCACACAGCTAGGAAATTGTCTGAGGTTGGATTTGAACTCAGTTCTCCTGACTCCAAGGCCGGCGCTTATCCACTGTACCATCTAGCTTCCCCATTAGTTTCACTTTTAAAACTTCTTTTATATTGTTTCTTTCTCATGATTTATTTTCCCTTAGTTCTAATTCTTCTTTTACAACATGGCTAATATCAAAATATGCTAAATACAATTGTAAATGTACAACCTATATCAGATTGGTCACTGCCATGGAGAAGGGGGAGGAAAGAAAAGTTGGCAGAAAAATATAGAACTCAAAGGTTTGCTAAAGGATAAATGCTGAAAAATATCTTTGCATATAATTAGGGGAAAATAAAATAAAGCAAATGCAGAAAAAAGAAATATCATTTTTGGCACCTGTAAAGAGTATGGATTGGAGAGGGGAGATTTGAGGCAAGGAAATCAGTTAGCAGGGTAGGGTAATAATTCAGACCAGAGGTTATGAATGCCTGAACAAGGATGATGACTGTTTGAGTTGAGAAGGAACAGATTTGAAGGATATTATAGAGACAGAAACAACAAAATTTGGCAGTTGACCTGGCACACCAGTAATCCTTGCTTCTAGGGAGACTGAGGCTAGAAGAGTTCTAAGCTATAGGAAGGCTAAGCCTATCAGGTATCTGCACTGTCTGTCCAGAGTACAGTTAGCTCCAGGAAGTTGCAGGGGTTCCAGGATGTCTAAAGAATGTCATTTGACAGTGTTGACCACCTTCTCATCTGGAATACTTTCTCCTTTTTGGCTTTTCATAAATCTCTCTCACTTCTATCTGTATGACTGCTTATTCTCAGTCTCATTTGTTGGATCATAATCCATATACTCGGGGGGGGAGGAGTTCCATTTCCTCTCTTATAATTCTCTTAACTTTGCTATATAGCTTTTGACTTCATTGTTCAACTGTAAATGAAACTGCTCGGATCCCAAATCTAATGATCTTTTCTCAGCTTTCACCCTTCTTAGTCTCTTTCTGCAGCCTTGAACCTTAATGTTTTGTCCTTCATTTTGAAGAAAACCACAACATTAGGGAGGTGATGCCATGAGAAGCATGTGATTTAGATCTGAGTGAGGGGATGCTGTGCTAAGTCAGACACCAGCCTCACTTTCTCCTCCAGAGCCATCTGAATCCAGTGTCCAGTTATGAATCAGGATGACTGGAGACAGCCCTGGAGGGGGAAAATCAGGGTTAAGTGACTTACTCAAGATCACATAGCTAGTAAGTGGCAAGTGTCTGAAGTCTGATTCAAACTCCTGTCCTCCTGAATCCAAGGCCAGTGTCATGCAATCCTGGCTTAAGTAATCTATGACTCCTCACTCTCTCTCACTGCTCCCCTTCCACATATAATAAACAGGTGTCAAGTCATGTCCTTTCTTTTTAGCCAAGGGAGGGCAATTGGAGTTAAGTCCAAGGTCACAGAGCTAGTGTCTATTGTTAGATTTGAACTCAGGTCCTTCTGACTCGGGGGGGCAGTGCTCTGTCCATTGTGCCACCAAACTACCCCAAAGTCATCCTAGTGTAGGCTCCAATCCCTGGAACCTAGATAATTGCAAGAGTCTATTGATTGTTCTTTCCAATCATTAAACTGAGTTTCCTAAAGCATAAATCTTACCATGTTACACACACACACACTCTCTCTCTCTCTCTCTCTCTCTCTCTCTCTCTCTCTCTCTCAAATCTTCATGATCAAATATAAAATACTCTTTAACTTTTAAAATCTTTCATAGCCTGGTTTCCTCCTGCCGTCCCAGGTTTCTTATGTCTTACTTCCCTCCATGTATTTTGTGCTTCAGGGATACTGGGTCTCCTTATTGTTCTAACAGAAATCAGTGGTGATTGAAATCAGTGTTGATTGATATTGGTGAGCAAAGATGGGTAACTGAGCATTAAATAAAATCCCCAGTGATAACTTCCTAGAATCCTAAGTGGGAAATGTAGACATCTTTGCTCTAAGGGCCAACCTACCTATCCTAGTAATCTTATGTAAATCTTATACCAAGTCTTCTGCCTGGTCTGCAGACTCTCAGAGGAAAAAAATGTCAATTCTATCATGCTAGATGGCCTGCCCAAATCTCCAGTCTTATTCAGGAAAAGAAGAAATGCCATTGCATCAAGTACAGGTTTCCTATCTTTAAATTTCAGGATTAACTTCTCTGCTGGCCTAGGGCAGCTAGGTGGTGCAGTGGCCTTTGGAGTCAGGAGGACGGGACTTCAAATCCAACCAGACACAACACTCCCTAGCTATGTGACCTTGGACAAGTCACTTAACCCCAATTTCCTTGTATCCTGGGCTATCTCCAATTGTACTGATTCATATCTGGTCATTGGACCCAGATGGCTCTGGAAGAGAAAGTGAGACAGGTAACTTAGCATAGCACCCCCTCTCTCAAATTCAATTCATGATCTTGGCATGGCATCACCTCTCTGATGTCTTGGTCCTCTTTGAGAATGAAGGACAATCATCATCATCATCATCTCTGCTAGCCTATACTCTTGAATTTCCAACAGTCTATTGTACATCTTGAATTGGATATCCCATAGACATCTTAATTTCAACATATCCAGAACTGAACTCATCTTTTCTTCCAAACCATCTTTTTTCCCTTAATTTCCCTATATTGTTCACAATACTTCCATCATCCCAATAACCCATGCTCTCAATCTAAGTGTCATCTTCAGTTCTTCAGGCTTTCTCATTTCCCTACTCCCAATATCTAATTTGCTGCCAAGGCCTGCAAATTTTACCTTTCAAGAATTTCTTCTACAGCTCTCCCATGACTCCTATGACACTATCACCAACTCAGTGAAGACCCTCATCACCTCATACCTGGACTATTGCAATAGTCTGCTGGTTAGTCTGCCAGTGTCAAGTCTTTCCCCACTCCAATCTGTCTTCCATTCAGCTACCATGGCGATTTCATTTTGTCACAAAATGATGTCACTCCCCTACTTGATAAAAATGTAGTGGCTCTCTATCACCTTCAGGATCAAATATAGAATCTTCTATTTGACATTCAAAATCTTTCATAAACTTCCCCCCACCCACCCCCTGCCTTTCTGGTTTTCTTATACTATCACCTTCAACCCACACACTCTGATTTATCTAACAATACTGGCCTCCTTGCTGGTTCATCTCCCAGTTTGGTGCTTTTCTACTGGTTATTCCCCATACCTGGAACTCTCTCCCTCTTCAGCTCTTCTTCCTGGCTTCTCTGACTTCTTTCACATACCAGCTGAAATCTTACCTTCAAGAAGTCTTTCCTAAGCCTTCTCAATTCATGTGCTTTCTTTCTACTGATTATTTCTAATTTATCCTGTATTTATCTTATTTCTAGTAGCTTGCAAATTGTCTTCCCTAGTACTGAGTTTAGCAGCTCAAGAGTGGAAATGGTCTTTTACCTTTCTTTGTAATCTTAGCACATAGAACACACAGTGTGTACCACATAGTAGGCAGTCAATAAATGCTTATTATTATATGCCCCTACCTAGGATAAATATTAGGCCCTTTGTATTTATAGGAACCTACTAGAGTGACTTTAATCTGTACTCAGTTAAATTATTAGATAGCCTAATCTGGGGATCTACTTAGTTTCCTTTGTAACCAGCAGGGCAGAAATGAAATACAAAGTATAATGAAAAAATCTTTTCAAGTCATATTTAATGTTGCATTTCCAAAGTATTTTTGTAGCAACAATAAGATAACTATAGGCTGAAAAGCTCATGAACTTGTTTTCTGAAATGTGTATTATGCAGAATTGTGCCCAGATACACAAGATATCATTTATAATTAAACAGCTGTGGAGAATAATCTTGATTAAAACTGAAAGGGAGAACACAGTCCCACAAAAAAATAAATCACTTTTTTTAAAAAGGCAAATTAAGATTAGAATACTGCACCTTTCTTTCTGCCTCACATCTGATTAAGCAATGGACTAACTTTGGAGATAAAAATAATTATGTGAGTTCATCTGGAGAGAAAGGCTGATTTTGTTTAATCTTTATATTTCTTTTAAAAAAAAGTTTTTTCCTATACCAACATTCTAACTTCAAACATTACAAAACCACAGTTTACTTGACGATTACCTCAGATTCAGTTTCCTCATTTATAAAATGAGGATAATAATAGCACCTATCTTGCTGGGTTATTGGGAGGCTAAAATGAGGTAAAAGGTTTAAATCACTTTACAAATTTTAAATCACTTTACAAATCTATAAATGCTAACTATTCTTAGTATTATAACTTCTTTCTGCTTCCCATTTTCTCCCAACAGCTACAAAACATAATTCTTAAAAACTAGTTTGTCATCTTAGCAGCCAAGCAAAAGGTTTATTTGCCTCTTCTTAAACCAAAAGTCCAAAACAGTAAAGATAAAACCAAGCATTAGAGAATAAAGCTTTTAAAACTGTTTTTCAAAGCTTCAAAAAAATTTTTTTCTTCCATTTTTAAGCTTTCCTTTGTCAACTTGACAAAATTAATAACAAGAAATATTTAGAATGAAAGTCCCTTGAAGGGTCTCATTTTTATATTTTAATCCATAGTGATTAGCAGATTGCCTGGTCTCTACTTAGTACAAGAACTAGTTGACATTTGAGTCAGTGGGGTAAGGTTTTTGTCTGATTTGGATGGGAGTTCTGTGTTTGTATGTTTATGTAAGTATGTATATGTGTATATTTACACATATGTATACTCATAGACAGCTGCCTCAAGGAAAAAATAATTTTCCATTAAACAGAACTCTTAGAATTTAACTCAAGTATATCTTAATGACCTAACAAGTGTATCTTAAGGTCCTCAGGATTGAAAAGTTATTCAACTAACAAATAGCAAAAATGCAATCTGGGGGGGCAGAGCCAAGATGGCAACAGGAGAAGACCCTCTCTCAGTTGCTCTGGAGCAAAACTTATAAACCAAGGGCTCTAACTACATTTTCAAGAGACAGAACCCACAGAGGGATGCAGTGAGGCAATTCTCCAATCCAAGGTAACCTGGAAAAGAGCAGAAAGGCTCAGCTCCCCGTGGTTGGAGGAGTGGCCCGCCAGAACGAAGTAACTTCAGCCTCCCAGAGGCAGCCCCAGGGCACTGGGACCCACTGCTGTGCAGCGGGGGCAGTTTCCTGACCTACACCCTGGGGAGCACCAGGCAAAACTTGGGGGAAACAGCGAAACCCAGGCCTCAGTGCACACAGTGAGCAGCATGGCCAAGGCAGCCCAGATCCAGGAAACAGAAGCAGGCGGAGCTGGTAAACAGGAGCCCCCATGGCATGAGCCTACTGAATCTAGGGAGGGGAGTGGAGAGAGACTGCTGAGCCCTGCCCCTGGAACAGGACACTGGGGTTCTGACCACATTCAGATCCTGATCACAGTCTAGGCCCCCCAGAGAACAGCAGGGCCCCCCCCCACCTCAGCCCCATGGCAGAAGGGGGCACATATGGCCATTCACAGACCAGGAGGGAGGACAGAACCTCACACATGGAGATCCTTGTGGGGGTTTCCCAAAAGCTCAGGAAGCACCCCAAAACCAGGCTCAGGCTGGGAAAATGAGTAAGCAGAGAAAAAAGAGGAACATGATTGAGAGATACTTTGCCTGTGACCCCAAGAAGGATCAAATTATTCAATCTGAAGATGAGGAAACACAATCTCCTGCATCTAAAGACTCCAAGAAAAAACAGAAATTGGGCTCAGGCCATGACAGAGCTCAAAAAAGACTTTGATAATCAAGTGAGGCTAGGTGGCGCAATGGATAAAGCACGCCCTGGAGTCAGGAGTATCTGGGTTCAAATCCGGTCTCAAACACTTAATAATTACCTAGCTGTGTGGCCTTGGGCAAGCCACTTAACCCCATTTGCCTTGCAATAAACCCCAAAAAAACCTTAAAAATCAAGTGAGGGAGATAGAGGAAAAATTGGGAAAAGAAATGAGAGATATGCAGGAAAAACATGAAAATGGAAGTCAGCAGCTTAGTCAAGGAGATCCAAAAAAATGCTGAAGAAAATAACATGTTAAGAACCAGCATAGGTTAAATGGATAAAACAGTATAAAAAAGTTGAGGAGAAGAATGCTTTAAAAAGAAGAATTGGCCAGATGAAAAAAGAGATAAGTAAGGTCTCTGAGGAAAACAAATCCTTCAGACAAAGAACAGAACTCAGGGAGATTGTTGATTTTACTAGAAATCAGTTCTTCAAAACCAAAAAAGTGAAAAATTAGAAGAAAATGTGAAACATCTCATTGAAAAAAACTGATATGGAAAACAGATTTAGGAAAGATAATTTAAATATTATTGGAATACCTGAAAGTCATGACCAGAAAGGAGCCTTGACATCATTTTCAAAGAATTACTACAGGAAGATTGCCCTGATATCCTAGCAGAGGGCAAAAATAGAAATGGAGAGAATCCACCCATCTCCCCAAGAAAGAGATCCAAAAAAAAACAATCCCCAGAATATTATAGCTAAGTTCCAGAACTCCCAAGTCAAAGAGAAAATATTACAAGCAGCCAGAAGGACACAATTCAAATATCGTGGAACTGTAGTCAGAACCACACAGGACTTAGCAGCAACTACATTAAAAGCTCGTAGGGCTTGGAATATTCTGGAAAGCAAAAGAGCTCAGAATGCAACCAAGACTCAACTACCCAGCAAAACTGAACGTCTCTTCCAGGGAAAAATATGGACTTTCAACAAACCAGGGGAATTTCAAATGTTCCTGTTGGAATGGCCAGAGCTGAACAGAAGGTTTGATCTTCAAATACAGGCCTCAGGCGAAGCATAGACAGTGGAGGAAAAGAGGACAATATGAGGGACTTGATGATGAGCTACATGTATTCCTGTATAGAAAAATGATACTGATAATACTCATATGAACCTTCTCATTTAAGAGAGCAGGTAGAAGGAGCTTTTATAGATGAAGCATGGGAGAAAACTGAATTTGAAGATACACTGTGGTATAAAAATGGAGTCAATAGATAAAAGGGAAATGTAATGGGAGAAAGAAAAAGGAGAGGAATAGGCTAAGATATTTCATATAAGATTTTTCCTTATTACAATGAGCTATTGCAATATGGAAGGGGGGAAGCAAGGGGGGATGAGGGAATCTTCACTCTCATCAGAGGAGGCTAGGAGAGGAAACAGCATATATACTCAATGGCGCATAGGCATCTGGAGTAAGGAGGGGGACGGGGGAAGGGGGATGTGAGTGATAGAGGAGAGGATAGACCATGGGGGGAGAGTGGTCAGATATAACACATTTTCTTTTTTACTTCTTGCAGGGGGCTGGGATTGGATGGCCTGTCTGGGACCATAGAGGCCAGGTGGATGCTGGGTAAGGGATGGTATGTGGGTTTGGGGCCTCTTGGCCCCAGGGCTGGGGATCTGTCTGCTGCACCACTCAGCTACCCTACAGCAGAGTCAGAGTGAAAGGAGAAAGAAAATATAGTACATGGTAGTGAAGTATGAAAGGAGGGAGTTGCGATCAGCAATGGCAATGGTGTAAAAATATGGAAGTAACTTTTTGCAATGGACTTATCCTAAGAATGTGATCCACATGTGACAGAGCTGGTGGTGTTGGAACACAGACTGAAGCACATTTTTTATTATTATTATTTTATGAGGTGTGCTGCAGGGCAAATGGGACTGGGTGGCCTGCCTGGGGCTGCACAGCTGGGTGATCGTTGGGTGTCTGAGGCCGGATTTTGACCAGGGTGCTCCTGGCTCAAGGGCCAGTGATCTGTCTGCCACCCAGCCGTCCCTACTCTTATTATTATTATTATTATTACTATTTTATTCTATTTTGGGTCTTTTGGGGGGGGGTTGTAGGGCAATGGGGTTGGGGTGGCTTGCATGGGGTCACACAGCTGGGTGATTGTTGGGCACCTGGGGCCGGATTTGGGCTTGGGTGCTCCGTCCACTGCACCACCTGGCCATACCTACAATTATTATTTTTTTTAATTTTAATTTTTTTCTCTCCCCTTTATCGCTTATGCAGATCTATATTTTCTTGGGGGAAGGGGATATTATGTTTACTCTTAAACAAGAATATTTTATAATGTATAAAAAATAAGAATAAACAAATAAATTTAAAAAATGCTACCTGATGCTTATTTGGTGCTTCCTATGAGCAAAGTTCTATCAACAAGCCCAGCATAGGCAATGCTAAGAGAAGATAAAAGGTAGCATTGCTATTCCTGCCCTCCAGAAGTGAAAGGGAATAAATCATCTAGAAACATGGTTCATTGTTTTCTGATAGTGGTTATCCTAAACCAAGCTAAATAGCTAGATATACTTTTTATAAGCTATCTTTCCCTGATTTACTGTTATGGATGCCTCAGCTATTAATTTATCAAAACTATTCTTGGTGTTTTTATTTTGCTTTGAGCCTATTAATATCTGTGGTTCATATAAGGTAATTTTCTATGCTAAGACTGTTATTCCCCCTCATTCCATGTTGAATTTGATCCATCCTTTAAAATGCAACTCAAATGTTATCTTCATCAATCCTTTGCTGACCATCTTCAGTCATTAATGCTTACCCTGACTTCATAAAACTTTTTAAAAAGTCAAATGAGGTAACATGTTTAAATCACTTTAAAAACCTTAAATCTTTTTTTTTTAGATTTTTTGCAAGGCAAGGGTTAAGTGGCCTGCCCAAGGCCACACAGCTAGGTAATTATTAAGTGTCTGAAGCCAGATTTGAACCCAGGTACTCCTGACTCCAAGGCCAGTGCTTTATCCACTACGCCACCTAGGTACGCCCAAAATCTTAAATCTTAAATCACTTTACAAAAACTTATCCTGTGTTACTGGGCATTATATTTATCCATGTGTATATATATTATCCCCCTACTTGACAGTGAGCTCCAAGGGGGATAATAAATGCATATGGATATACAATGCCCAGTAACACAGGGTAAGTGCATTTGATTTTTTTTTAAAGTTTACTATGAAGTCAGAGTAGGCATTAAACTTTGTATTCCATCCAGCAATTAGTATAGGACTCTGCATACAATACTTATTTATTGAATTGAATGTCACACTATAAAGTAGTATTTTTTTTTTTGCTCTGAAAGTAAATATTTTTCCAACTTCAAAGAGACCCTTTTGTGGATATGCACAATTTAGTAATTCTGGGGACATATTTCAAGGAAGCACCTTAACTTTTAAAAGAAATCTTATATAATAATCTCCCCTGAAACACTCCCATTCCCTTGCCAATGTTAACTGACTCAGTCTACTTAACATTGGACTGAGGTTCAGAAACTTGAGCCCTAGTCCCATGCCGTACACTTTTGTGTGAGCTTTGGCAAATCACAACCTCTTTGTGCTTACTTTCTCCATTGTAAAATAAGCGAATTAGTTCATGTACCCCAACTAGTGCCCCACAGACCAAGTTGATCCACAACAAATGTTTACAGGTAGACCTGACAAAATTTTACTGACAAAAGGTATTTAATTCTTAAATCTTCTAAACTTAAAAAACTCACTTTCCCTGTAGCCAGAACTCCTTTCCCCAGTTTCTAGTACTTAATTTAGATATTTTACTGTTCTGAATTTTAAACTTGGAATCAAAAGACCATGGTTTTTTTTTTAATTTCTAAAATTTTTGCTATTCTGAACTTGAAAAACACCCACAAATATAAACATTTCCATACACACAGAAAAAGAACATCATATATGAAATTGAGAATACATAGTAGCTTTTAAAAAAACATTTAATTAAGCATGATATTCTCAAGTTATCACACTTGTGTTTCCCTCTGAACTTTTTTGTTTTTTTTCTGGGCATTTTTTAAACCTTTCATTAACATTTTTTCTGAAAGTGTTACTTTTGTATTTATATCACCTAAATTTCCCCTTATCTCCTTTTTCTTCCTCCTGAGAAAGGGGTTTCCTTCATTCCTTGCATGCTATCACCATCTTTCTCCTAATATTTTATTCCACACCTTCGTATTAAAACATCACTTGAAACAAATTACCATTGACATGTAAAACAGTGGTCATATCTAAAAATGGTTGACTTATTCAGGACTTCTAACTAGATCATCACCGCTTGGTCCCATGGATAGCAAGTTCCATTTCTTTATCCTCTGGAATAATATTTATTCTCACATTGATAAGAGTTCTTAAATCTTTCAAAGTTGATTTTCTTTAAAATGCTGTAGTCATAATATAAATTTATGCTCCAGGTTCTGCTCATTTTATTCTTCATCAACTCAAGTCTTTCCAGGTCTTTCTGAATCTATCCTTTCATTTTTAAACAGCACAGTATATTCAGTTATATCACATACCATAGTCTTTCTGGACACTCCACAATTGATGGGCATTCCATGACCTTACAATTCTTTGTAGCAACCAAAAGTGCTATGGTGAACAATTGATAATTTGTAAATTTATACTCTTATTTTGTTGGGGGGAAATAAACCTAGTAGTGGTATTCCTGGGGGCAAAGGGATATATGGTTTAGTGAATTTTGGGGTATTACATTGATTCACAGCTCCAACAATTCAGTTATACTATTAGCAGTATATTACAATGCCTGTTCTCCCATATTCCCTCCAATGCTGCCATTTTCCCCTTTTTTGTAATCTTTGCCAATATAATAAGTGTAAAGTAGAATTTCAGAGGTAAAATTTACTTTAATGTACATTTCACCTATTATTAATTTTTTGGAGAATTGTCTTTATGATAGCATACTTTTTTCCTTTTGAGTACTTGCTAATATTCTTTGAAAATTATTGGGGAATGGATCTTGTTCTTTATGTTGAAGCTTTTCAGATATCTTGGATCTCAACCAGAGTAATTTGCTGCAAAGGTTTTTTTTCCCTCCAATTATTTTCCTTCAGATTTTAGTTATATTAGTTTTGTTTATACAAAAGCTTTTTATGATTCAAAATTGTCCATTTTATCTCCTGTAATCCTCTTTCCCTAGTTTGTTTTTTCTCTATTTGGTTGTTAAAGGTATTTCTTCCTATTCTTCTCTAATTTATTTACAATGTGGCTTTTCAACCTAGGTCATGTATTCATTTGGATTTATTTTGATACATGGTATAAGATTCAGCCTATTATGTGCTAAACCAATTAATAAATAGAGGTCAGAGGTTCTTTTGAAAACCAAAGACCCTGGATAGAGGTCACCTGAATGTTTTTTCCCCCTCTTATTACCTCTTTCTTTTTTTATTTGTCAGTTACATGCAAAGATAGTTTTCAACATTCATCCTTTTGCAAGCTTTCAAGTTCCACATTTTCCTACCACTGTCCCTTCCTTCTCCTCTCTCCATGGCAGCAATCTGATATAGTTGCATATTATGACCATGTATATACATATATGTGTGTGTGTGTGTGTGTGTGTATATATATATATATATATGCTTAATATATTTCCACATAATATCTATTTCTAACTTACTTCACAAGGCTTCAGAAAAGGTTCCTGAGATTGAAGCTTTGAGGCATCAGAGAGGACGATCCAAGTGTCCCTGCCACACAAGTCTTTTGCTAGCAATGAAAAAATAAGGCTTATATTCGAAATGTATGGAGAAATGCTTTTGCCTCAGAGTCAAAGTACCAACTCTATAAAATGCATAATACCATGCATTCTTTAAGTTAATCATTGATTTTACAATGGTTCTTATTTTATTTTTTATAATTTAACAAGAATAATTTTACTAAATTTTCAAAGAAGAATGTCTGGTTTCAGAGTAGGGAAATTTGATTAGGAACTAGGAATTCCAAAGTCACTCACTTTAGTACTGACCTGTTTTGTGAAGACACTTAAATGAATCTGTGTTTTAATAAATATGTGAGTATTCTCTCCACCAAGAGATCCCCATCTCTCCATGTTTCCTATCCTGTGTAGTAATTCTTGTCCATACTTGTCTGCAAATCTTTTAGAGCAGAGATGTCTACCCTATAACACTTCCAAATGCAGTCCAAACCAGATTGAAATGTAAGTGGGAAATACTGAATGAAAGAAAAATGAAACACAGATAATACATTTTAAACTAAGTCAATATGAAACCTTCAGTAATCATTATGAATAGATAGTTGGCTCCATTTGTATTTGAGTTTGAGACCATTGTTTCAGACTGAAGAACCCAGTTAGGGTTAAGAGTACTCTCCTGATTCTTCTGGTATATGAGAGTTACTTAAAGCAATGAAGCACTTGAGTTATCTGTTGTCTCACACCTTACTACATAACTAACGCCCTTCTTTACTCAGAACACAGAATCTCAGAGCCAGATGAATTTCAGAGGCCATCTACATTAACTGCCACATTATTGTGGGTTTTACCTCTAAAACTATCCTAGTGAAAAATCTGTTCAGCTGATACTTAAAAACCTCCAACAAGAGTAAAGCCCATTGTCACCTGAAACAGTTCCTGCTACTTTGTGATAGCTCCAAATGACAGGAAAAATAGTCCTTTCTTCAAAATGAAATCTACAACCTGTGCCCAGTGCTTCAAGCTCTGCATCCAGTAACTCTTCAAAATAATAGCTTTCAAATATTTGAAGATAGTTAAATATATTTAAATCCTTTCAACCAATCATCGCGTGGCAGGACTAAACACCCTCAGTTTATAATTTTATTAGTATAAATTCGCCAAGACTCTTCTCTATCTGTGAGGGGGCAAGACTAGATTGTGCTCTGATTAACACTCAACAAAAGATATTCTTTTGTCAGTAGCACAAGCCTTTTGTAGGAGCCTCAAACCATAAATGATGCTGTTCTAACTAATTACATCCAGTTTACCCTTGAACAATTTAGTAGTTATAAGTTCTCTCCAATAATAGGTGCTATGAAATATTTAAATATTATTTAAATCTTTATGAATTATCAGTGAAATAATGAGTCATCTCAGTATTATAAATTAATTTTAATACTTCTTTTTCCAAGACCTAATATAGAGATGCAATGCTAATAATGTGTTCTTCTGCTGTAATAGTGGGTGGAACACATCAAAATCCACTCTTCGAATTTTTTCTAAATAATCCTCCAAAGCAACCTGAAAATGGAAAAGAGTTTAGTCAGCACATTAAAAACATTATTAATGTTAAAGAAATTGAAGAGAAATTACAATGATTATGATAAATGTATATGAAAAACAATAAAGGAAAAATGTTAAGTCATGGAAAAAAGTGAAATCAAGGTCAATGAGGTCAATGAAAGTCAATTATGTCAATGAAAAAAGTTGACATAACAAACTATGATGAAAGATGATTCAGATTTTCTCTATCAGAAAATTGGATAAGGATAGGAATAAGATCCATGATTTCTTTGGAATAGGAAACTCCCCTAAGAAGAAACTCCTTTTACCTAAAGAGGTTAACACTTTCTCAGAAACTGAAAATCTTTGAGAACTGATTAGGGCACTAAGTGATTATGTGGCCTGTCAATAGTCACACTGCCAGGAATGTGTCAGAAGCAGGAGTGCAATTAGGTCTTCTCAGCTCTTAGGCCAGTTCTTTGTACTAATGCTCTCTCAGTAAAAAGATAACAGATAACTCAAATGTTTCATTGCATTTAGTAGCCCTCAGGTACCAGAAGAATCAGAAGAAAATACTCTTAATTCTAACCTTAACCATAAGAGATCATTTAAACAACTTTATTTTATAATATGAAAGGCAGTCTGATGTAGTGGATGCTAAACTGGTCTCAGAGACAGGAAGGCTTGAACTGAAGACCTGTTTGATCCAACCCTGGCTGTGAGACCCAGTCAAGTCAATCACTCAGAGTTCTAAACAGTTCCCTAAAATAGAAGTTGAAGAGAAAGTGCTATCTTGTATCAGCAGTAAGAGTTTCTCCCTCTGGGAATTCCCAGTGAAATCACAGGTCTGGTCCTTTTCCCTATTTGTGGTCTTGAGGCTACTGCTGCTAAAACACATTTCCACAGTCATACCAGGGCTATTGCCAGCTCTGGCCACTCATGTACTGCAGGGTGCCCTGGGACACAATGGGGTTGCTGCCCATCCCAGTACCTCTAACACATTCCCAGGCTTTCTCCTAATAAACAGAAAAGGATGGAACTGTTATTAATGATGGAAAAGGATGTACTTACTTGTATAAGCAGCAAGGTGGCTCAACAGAGAATGTACTAGACTTAGACTCTGGGAGATCCAAGTTCAAATCCTGCCTCAGAAACTTCCTAGTTATGTAATCTCAGAACCAAATCTTAAGCTCAACAAATACTTGCTAGATAGGGCATGCTTCCTATATCTTTCATAAACTTTACTCATACTACCTTTAGTTTTTTCCCCAGTTTATTAATATCCCTCTTAAAACACAGTATTCAAAACGAAGTAAACTACTCTTTTCTTTTTATATTTTTTTGGTAAGGCAGTGGCATTAAGTGGCTTGCCCAAGGTCACATAGCTAGGTAATTAGTGTCTGAGGCTGAATTTGAACTCAGGTCCTCTTGATTCCGGGACCCATGCTCTATCCACTGCATCAGCTGGTTGCCCCCAGATCTCGATATGGTCATATCAGATCAGTAGAAGAGAATAATTATCTCCCAGGCTCCAGACACTTAATTCATTAATGCAGCCTACACTTTTTTAGAAGTTATCTCACAATTAATTCACAATCAATTAATCAACAAACATTTATTAAGCCCTTTGCATATGCTAAACACTAAAAATATAAGAATAAAAATGAAAAAGTCCCTGCCCTCAAGGGAGAAAAATTATACACACACACACATACACACACACACACACACACACACACACACACACACACACAGAACCCATTATATATAAAACAAATAGAAGTTAATTGGGGAGAAGAGGAACTAACAGCAGTAGGGAACCAGGAAACACCTCATGTAAAAAGTGTTGCTAGGAGTTGAGCTTTTAAAAATGCTCCAAATCATTATTGATTAGAGAAATGCAAATTAAAACAGCTATGAGTTACCATCTCATACTTATCAAATTGGCTAAGATGACAAAAAAGGGAAAATGATCAATGCTGGAGAGGTGGTAAGAAGATTAGAACATTAATGCACTGTTGGTGGAGCTGGGAACTAATGCAACCATTCTGGAGAGCAATATGGAATTATGCTCACAGAGCAATAAAATTGATCATAACCTTTGACCCACAATACCAATACTAGCTCTATATCCAGAAGAAATCATAAAAACAAAAATGGGAAAAGACCCACATGTTCCAAAATATTCATAGTAGTTCTTTTTTGTAACAGCAAACAATTAGAAATTGAAGGGATGGGGGCAGCTAGGTGGTGCAGTGGATAGAGCACCTACCCTGGAGTCAGAAGGACCTGAGTTCAAAATCAGCCTCAGACACTTTTTTTTTTTTGGTTTTTGCAAGGCAGAGGGGTAAGTGATTTGCCCAAGGTCACACAGCTAGGTAATTATTAAGTGTCAGGCTGGATTTGAACTTGGGTCCTCCTGAACCCAGGGCTAGTGCTCCATCCACTGTGCCACCTAGCTGCCCCTCAGACACTTATACTAGTTGTCTGAGCTTGGGCAAGTCATTTAACCCCATTGCCTTTCAAAAACCAAAAAAAAAAAAAAAAGAAAGAAACTGAAGGGATGCCCATCAATTGGGCTGAACAAGTTATAGTATGACTATTATGGAATATTATTAGTCTGTAAGAAACCAAGAATGGTTGGGCTTTAGAGAAGAATGGAAAAAATTATAGGAACTGATGCTGAAGGGAAGGAGCAGAAGCAAGAGAACATTGTATACATTAACAACAACAATATGAGTTGGTCAACTAGGATGGATGCCGCTCCTCTCAGCAGTTCAGAAATCTAGGACAGCCCTGGTAGATTGATTATGGACATTGCCATCCACATCCAGAGGGAAAAAAAAAAAAAAACAAAGAATCTGAATGAATACTATGTTAACTTTTTAAAATTTCTATTATATTTTTTCTTCCTATCCCATGTTTTCTTTCTTTTCCTTTAGTCCTAATTCCTCACACACAAAATGACTAATATGTAAACATGTTAAACATCAATGTATACATACAACTTTTACTGGAGTGTTCCCCACTGAGGGGAGGAGGGTGGAAAAATGTGTGACATATAACTAACTAAATAAATAAAGGGTGGGATAATTATATTTTAGTGTTTAGCATATGCAAAGGGATTAATAAATGTTTGTTGATTGATTGTAAAGACAGGGATTCTAAGAGGCAGAGATGATGACAGAACACATTTTAATCATGGGATGTGTTACCCAAAGACTTGGAGACAGGAGATGGAATAGCATATGTGAAGTCTGCAGGGGTTCTTTCCTTGAATTAAACAAGCTTAACCTAAAATATTATTAAAAATAATTGATTTTCTGAATCTAATTCTTTATAGTTACTCCTATTAAATTTTACCTACTGGATCAAGAGCTCTTAACATTTTGATTCATGAACTTCCTTTAGAAGTGTGATGAAATGTTGATCTGCTTTCTCAGAATGTTTTTAAACATATAAAATGCATGAGATTAAAAGAGAAACTAATCATATTAAAATAAAGATTTTTTTATGTCTAAATTCATGTACTCTCTGAAATCTAACCAAATTCCTTGAAGTTCCATGGAAACTAGATTAAGATCACTTGTATTAGATTCATCCTATTTTTCCAACCTATTAATCCAGATCTTTCTAAAATCTTGATTCCATTTCCCACTATAATAGCTGTCTCCTCCATCTTTGAGTTGTTTACAAGTTTCAGAAGAGAGTGGTTTTCATCTATATTACTGATAAAAACATTTTTCTTTAGACTGAGAACATAGAATACTACAAATTTCTTCACCAATATTTTGATATTTTACTAATGATAGTACATAGTTTACACAGTTTGTCTTAAAACATAGTAATCTCTGCAATAACTAGAATGTTATTTTAGTGTATCTATTAAAAATTCCTTATAGAAAACCTAGAACCAAATGTTGGGAAATAGGAGGAATGAGTGATATTTTAAAATAATCTTTAGGGAAAGAGTTGTTTATCTTTATATACTATAAGAGGATCATCATTCTCAAAACTTAGAAAAACAAAGAAAAATAAAACAAAAAATAATCAACATTACAGACATAAATTTTTGCAATTTTAAAATATATAAGATTATATATACCTAGCCCCTTAATTAAGTTCTGTGACTCTGTCTGTTATTCTACTTACTGTCTGAAGAAAAGCAGGAAATGCTTTCACAGGAACACTTTTCTGGAAAGATCTGGCCTAAAAAGAACAAGGAGAGGAAATTGATTTGATGTAGAAATTCCCCTCAATGTAAATACTAACTCTTAGGATGAACAAAAAGCTCCAAACCTACACAAAATAAATCTATTGGAGAAAGTCACAAAATTGTAGAATTGGACTGGAACTAGAGTGGGACGGAGGGGTAATAACAAATCCCCTCTAGAACATCTCTAACCAAAATAGTGGTAACACAGTCTCTTCATGAAAAGCCCTGGAGCTGGGGAACTCACTGTCACTCAAAGGCAACCCTCTCCATTTTTGGACAACTGTTAAGAGGTATCTTTTTATACTGACATTTTCTGGCTAGATACTCTCTGAAAAAAAAAAGAAAATTAAAATTTTCTGTTTAAGCAGATCAATGAATATTATCAGAATCAAAAACTTCTGTAAACCCAGAGAAAAAGAGGTTAAAATTTTAGGAAATTCCTTATTCCCTAGATTCTTTTCGACATTTCTTATTATTTATCTTCTTGTGGACAAGTGACTTCAATTTTGGTCTCAGTTTCCTCAACTTTTAGATAAAAAGGGCTAGACTCTATAATCACTAAAGCTTCAGTATTCTAAATTCTAATAATAACACAAATCAAAACATAAAGAGTGCATATAAGTCAGAATATCTTGAAACATTTAAGGGAATGATCACTACAGGCAGAAAATCAAGGAAGGCCTTAGGAGTAAATAAAGTATTTTATAGAAGAAATTTCCATTCCACTTATGGCAGATGGGAACACCAAAGACATATAGGCAGAAGAAGGCAGAATTAGAGGAGGTATCAGCTCATTGTGCAGTCTGGTCAGAATACAGAGAAAAGGTATAGAGACAGTGAGGCGAGTCAGAAGATCTGGGTTCAAATTTTACCTCAGACTAGCTGTGTGACCATGGAAAACCAATTTCCCTCACTGAACCACTGCTTCCCAATTTTATAAATGAGGAACTGAGTGGGATAAAATATACAAAATGCCTTGCAAATGTCAAGCACTATATAATATCAGCTACAAAAGACTGGAGACTTCAAAAGACTAATGATGAAGCTTATCTCTGGCCTCTTGGCAGATAAATGATGCATCAGGTGTGCAAAATGAAATATATGCATTTTATGACATGGTCAAATGTTAATTTGTTTTGTTGATTTATTTTATTCAACTATATTTATGTTGATTTATTTTATTCAATTACATTTACTGGTAAAACAGAAGTCTAAAAGGAATGTTACAATGGCGGTATGTGGAGTATACAAAACTAGACAGAAGAAAACAAAAACATTCAAAAAAGGAGACAAAAGAAGGGCAATTTTGTTATAACTGTTAAATTTAACATACATGTTGTTCATAGATGCATATGTAATCTGCTTTTTTTTTATTCTTTGTATACTGGAATATACTCTTCAACTTTGACACAATGGGATAGTGCCCTGGCCTTGGAGGCAGGTAGATTCATCTTCATGGACTCAAATCTGACCTCAAATACTTAACTAGTAGGTGACCCTGTGCAAGTCACTTAATCCTGTTTGCCTCAATTCCTCACAGCAAAATGAGTTGGAGAAGAAAATGGCAAACCATACCATCATCTTTTCCAAGAAAACTTCAAACAGGACTACTAAGAGCTGGCCGTGACTTAAAATGATTGAACAATATTGGAATATTTCCTTTTTTTAAAAAAGGAAAGAAAAAATAACACTGAATGGAGAATGATTATGGAGGACTTTGCCAGATAATGGGATGTATATTTTTATTTTTGAAAAAATAGAAAGCTAATGAAATTTTTTTGAGCAGAGAGGTAATATAATTAGACTCATGTATAAATATTACTTTGTGCTAAAAGAAATGAAAACTATCAATATTTAGAAAAAACAAATCTTCAAAATCAGTAAGCAAAAGAATGCAAATTAAAATAAGTGAGATTTCACAATTCACACCCAGTAAATTGGCAAAGATAATAAAAGAAGAAGTTAATATGGGAGGAGCTATAGGAAAATAGGTACACCTATATACTGTTAGTAGAACTATGAAATTCTTCAGCTGTCCTGAAAACAATCTAGAATCTTCCTAAAAGAGTTACTGAAGTATTCAGATCATTTCACCAAATACAGCAAAATATTTATAGCACCACTTTTTGTGGTATCAAAAAGCCTGAAGCAAAGCAAAGCACTGATTAGAGAGCAGCTGAACAAATTATGGGATATGAAAGTAATGAAATTCCTTTATATAGGAAATGATGATTCAGGAATTAAGAGAAATGAGAAGATTTTTATAAAATGATGTTTTAATAAAAATCTTTTCTGGTAAGACAAAACAGTGGCTTAAGAGAACACTATAGAGTTAAACAAAATTTATTTGTTTGTTTTCCAGGTCCAGGAAAATTTCTGCTTATATTAGGGTTGAAGAAAACAAGTCAGTGGAAAAGGTGTTATTTACTGGACTGATTACTCAGGAGTATTACTAATGGAGCAAAGTCATGAAGTAATCAGGTGGAATGGACTTGACAACACAGGCATAGAGAAAATTAGCCTTAGAGAGCAAATTATGTATTCCCTGAAATAGGATAAATAAGATAAATATAAAGACAGATAATTTGAGGAAGAGGGGAAGACAGAGAGAATTAATGCCAGCAATTCTCAATGAAGATGTGAGGCTTTCTCTTTAGAGTAAGGGAAAAGGGGTAGGAACCAGAAGCTTGGAGAGAATAAAGAACAGCTTACAAAGGGAGCTGTGTGAAGAATCACTCAGTACAAGATGAATCTAAAGAATTCTAAGTCACAGATAACAAAACAATATTATAGAAAATATGGCATCTAGGGATTAAAATGTCTTGTATTCATTAGTCCAGAAAAGGAAACTTACATGTTTTAAATGAAGATGTCCCTGGCTGGCAATGTCATAAATTACATCCCTCACATTTTTATCTTGGTTCTTACGCAAAAAATCTTCTTGTGAAACACCATGCTATAAAAGAAAGAGCAGATTAGGATGTTCTTAAAATTTACAAACATAAAATAGTTTCTGGGGGGTGGCTAGGTGGTGCAGTGGATAGAGCACCGGCCCTGGAGTCAGGAGTACCTGAGTTCAAATCCGGCCTCAGACACATAATTATTACCTAGCTGTGTGGCCTTGGGCAAGCCACTTAACCCCCTTGCCTTGCAAAATCTAAAAGTTTCTGGGATAATAAAGATAATAAATAGGTAATTATGTAACATACAATAATGTCACTGGTTCAGTGAAATCATTAAACAAGAAGACTACATTAGCAACAAAGTCTTTCGAGAACAAAGAATAGCAATTTCTTTCCTTATATTATAAACTTAAGTTTATGTGTTTTAAAAAGTAAAATGCTTTTGTTAATTTGTTTATGAGTAGGCTTCAGGAAAGGCTGACTAACTAGAAAGATCTCTCTGACTGCCTGGATAAGGGAGACAAGGCACATTTATTTTCAGTTTGCAGCTTATAGCTAGCTTCCTTTTTGGATTTTCTTACCAGCATGCAAATGTCCATGGGAAGAAACACCTTTCGTCTGCTAGTATGATAGGGAGTTGCTCTCAAGCAGGTGATGATGCCTTGTGCTTTCCCAATATGACTTGCAGCATGATCTGCATGGAGGTCCCTTACACCTATTAATTTTTTAAAATTAGGATTAGTTTTATTTGCATATCATAAGTTTATAGGTAATGGATATATTTTATGTCTAAAGAAGTCTGTGAACAGACTCAAAGCATAATCATATAAAAGAGTTAAAGTATAATGGATTTCAAAATTAAATAACTTAAAACTTTCCTCAGGTTATATTGCACCAAGAGTATACCTAGATATGGAGCAGCTAGGTGGCACAGTGGATAGAGCACCGGCCCTGGAGTCAGGAGTACCTAAGTTCAAATCCAGCCTCAGACACTTAATAATTACCTAGCTGTGTGGCCTTAGGCAAGCCACTTAATCCCATTTGCCTTGCAAAAACAAAAAAACAAAAACAAAAACAAAGAGTATATCTAGGATTTAATATATTTTGCAAATAAGTAATCCTATTTTTTACACTTTTCATTATTATAGTAAAAGTTTCTGGGTGTATTTTTAAGAGAAATTAGAATAAGAATTTTTATTACCTACTTAGAGTATCAGGATGACATGGTTTTCTTTAAAAAGTTATATTATCCAAGGCCTAAAGACCTTAATAATTATAATAAGAACTCACTAATCCAAAACATAAGTTGGAAAAAAAAATCCTGTCTAAATTAATTTCAAAAATTTGCAGAAAAATCTTAGGAAATGCTCTTCTCTAAATATAAAAACATTATTAACAAGGCACAAAGAAAAGTAAACCGAATTATGGGGTCTTTGAAAAATCTTAGAAAAATACTTTAGTGATTAGTGATTTAGAGATGTAAGACATTAGATTAGACAGGGTCAGGATAATATAGATTCAATTCCATCCTCTGACAGAAGTTAAATCTCTAAGTATAAATATAACTTCTCTGTGTTTCCCAGGCAATTATGGCTGCTGATTATTTTGACAAAAAATGAGCAGTCATACCCTTCCCCACAAAAAACAAATAGTTACTAATCATTCATAAGTAGATTGCTAATTACAAATAGAAATGATGGTGTCAAAGCTTTTTTATAAGTGCTATAAGTTAATAAGTTTCCTCAGTTTATACTGCACCAAGAGCATGTCTAGGATTTAATCATCTATTAAGAACTTTGTACTGATCTTTCCTTTCTCTTCTTTTCAGTAGAATTTCTATAGAAAAGGCTTTTATAACAATTTATTCAGTAAGCTCTTTTCTCCATAGATAAAACTAAGAAATATACTTTATTACTATCCCTACTAGGATAAAATTTTCAAATAAACTAAAACAAGTTTTACTGAAGAGAAATATCAGGGGGAAGGTACACAAACCCAAAACTTCCAGCGTCAAGTAAAGAAGAGAACTTTGTGTGTTTTCAGCATATGTTTCTAGTTCTTGGATGTTTCTGTAAGCTTTGTCTTCCAAATTTTTTTCCTAGAGTCAAACGACAAATATAAACAAAGTTTGCTAAAGCATCAGTATTTTGTTTTCATTCTGAGTAGCAAATAGTAAAGAACAAAAATTATATTTAATATAGTACTCAGGAATAAAAAATTAGAATTTAAAGCTTCCTTCTGGTCAATATCATATACACCTGCCCCGAAAACACTACATATACAATTCTTCAATGTACAAGTCACCATGACAACACAGAGCTCCATTTTTATTTCTTTCTAAAGACCAAGAGATGAAGAAGAGTTCAAGTTTTAGTGGGGGTTTTTTTTGGAGAAGGATTGGAGAAGAGGAAAATTGAACCATAAACATATAAAGAAGAAAGAGATTTCTAAAGATGATACAAACAAGTTAAATAGTTATACACAAATCAGTATCATGTTTAAAAATTACAACATATTTGGAAAACAGCCACTGGTAGCTTACATTAACCACAATTACTTAGTTTACAGTAACTGCAACTACAGACTGAAAAAAGTCAGTTCTACTAATATAAATAAGAAAGAAATGTGGGCTTTGTTGAGTTGTGTCAGGTTAAATTACTTGGTCAGCAGAAGAACAATTTACACAATAACAGAAAATTAATTTTGAAAGGCTGATCAATGAAACGAGGAATCATAATTCTGTAAGACATAGACTCAAGGTGTAGAATGAAATACATATTTTTGAACATGAACAATACAGAAATTTGTTTTGCTTAACTATTCTTATAGCTTGTTACAAGTGTTTTTTTATTTTTTAATGAAGATAGATGGGTGGAAGAAGGAGGGGGAGGGGAAGAGAAAGGAGAGTAAAGGAGGAGGAAGAGCACAGCTTTGAAAGTTATATTTTGAATTATTATATGCTTAAACAAAAAAAGAATCTATATGAAATAGCATTGCATTTTTTGTACAATCTTTTTCTATTCTACTTCACATATGGAAATTATATGGTGTTTGCAATGTTCAAAATTTTTTAAAAACAATTTAAATAACAAGTTGATTGGTTAGTATTTGGCACTAATGAAGTTAAAGTTGCAGACTTCCCACAAAAGGTCTAACAGGAAAAAAATCCTAAACCCTATCAACTAAATGTAAAAACACACAAAGAGCATTAGGTTAAAATATATGGAACAGTCTGAATAACTTACTATCATTTTTGGAAAAACCCTTAAGTTCATGTCTAACTGACTCAGAGGATCATATCCTCCAGTGCTGTTTTTACAACATTTTCCTCAATAGACATTTGGCAATCAGTAAAACAGACCTAATTTGAGACTATTACTACTTATGGGAACCACCTCAGTGGTAGGTCATTGGTTTTTTCTAATCAAATACCTTGCTCACTTAATAATAACTATAATATAGGAAACAGAATAGGACAGATCTTGAATTAGGTATGCAAAAAAATCTAGATCTATTCTTGCTTCTAACAATGATTGTGACCTTGAGTGATTTTTAATTGCACTTAAGGTTTTCTTACTTATTATTCAAAAAGGGATAAAAATATCCAAGTAATATTAATTTCAGATATTTTAAAGATATTTTTAAAAAGAAACATGGATGTGCTCTGAGGATCTCAGCATAAAAATATACTAATAAAGGCACCAATAGTAATTATTGGAACATTAAAATATGAATTAAAAGAAAATTACAATTACTTCAAGAATCACATCCTAGGTGGCCAAGTGGATAGAGCACCAGCCCTGGAGCCAGGAGAACCTTAGTTCAAATCCAGCCTCAGACACTTAATAAATGTCTAGCTGTGTAACCTTGGGTAAATTACTTAACCCCACTGCCTTAAATAAGGTTTTATAAAAAAGAATCACATCCTTCCTTTCATAATTTCTCAATTAAAATCTAAATCTTCAGAAGTGAGATTCAGCAAGTTTTCAATTCAACAAACATTTACTGAGTACTTACAATCAAAAATAGTCCTTGACCTCAAGGAATTTTGTTTTCATTGAATTTGAAAAATATCTTTAAATTGCAAGTCAATTCTCAAAGCATTTTAAATAATTCAAATTACAACAGTATTTTTAAAGTTATTATATATCAAAAATTACATTTACACACAATTTTTCAGGTCTATAACTTTTAAGAAAAATATAAAGTTATACATGTAGGTAGGAATTATTTCCTGATAGCCAACTGCTAACTGAGCATAGACAAACAGCAGTTCAAGATATGAGAATATTTTATATAGAATAAATTTCATATGTAGAGCACACAACTGTAATCAAGTTTTGATCATTTCCATTTAGTAGATTTGTTTTCTTCCTTCAATTGTTCAGACTAGCAACATGTTTAAGAATGTTTAGCAATAACTTTTTTATTAACACGTACAATGATATTAAATAAATTTCCATATTGTCATGTTGTGAAAGAAGAATAAGAAAAGGGAAACACCACAAAAAAGGAAAAAAACAAGAAACAAAAAATGACAACATTATTTAGCAACACTTTCAGAGAATGATTCTTCACATTTCGATTGGACTGATTTGATAGGAACAAGCATCAAATATACACCACGAATACAGAAAAAAAAGAAAATCTTTTTAATCTTTCTTTTGAACTAATTCCAGGGTTTATCTCTAGAGGTCCCAGAAAAAAAATTATTTCTGGCAGTTTCTAAGACTCTAATTTCAATTCAATTTCATATAATTTATTAAACAGAGACTTTGCGCCAAGACCTTGTCCTCAAGAAATATTCATTCTTCTGAAGAGATATAGTATGTACACAGATGAGCAAAAACAAGATAATCTGAATAGGGAAAGATAGCACTCTATTTTAATGTTCCAATAATTACTAATGATGCCTTTATTAGTATATTTTTATGCTGAGATCCCAAGAGCACATCCATGTTTCTTTTTAAAAATATCTTTAAAATATCTGAAATTAATATTACTCAGATATTCTTCCCATAGAAGCCGGTACCAGAGCTAAGCCTTGAAAATCTCCAAGAGGCAGGGATAAGAATGGGAGGCCTTCCAGGCATCAGGCAAGAGGCTGTTTAAATGCAGGAAGGCAAGAAATGGAAACCAAGTTCAGGGAATAGCAAGTAATGAATAGTTTAGCTGGGATCCAGTGAAGAAATGGAAGCAATGTGAAGTAAGGCTAGAAAAGAATGCTAGGCTAGACTATGATGGGATTTAAATGTCTAGCAAAAGAGTTTTACATTTATTCTAGAGACAAAGAGAAGTCACTGGGGATATAATCAGATGCACTTTTTTCAATTTAACAATCCTCTTATTAATGACATTTTCCATTAGATGCTACATAAATACATAATGTGGGAGAACATCACTAAAAACAAACTAGATGATTTTGATTACAATAAATTTAAAAGGTTCTGCACAGACAAAACCACTGTAACCAAGATCAAAAGAAATGTAGCAAACTGAGAAACAATCTTTACAACTAGTATTTCTGACAAAGAACTCATTTCTAAAATATACAGAGAATTAAGTCAATTTTTTTTTTAGTTTTTGCAAGGCAATGGGGTTAAGTGGCTTGCCCAAGACCACACAACTAGGTAATTATTAAGTGTCTGAAGCCAAATTTGAACTCAGGTACCCCCTGACTCCAGGACTGGTGCTCTTATCCACTGCGCCACCTAGCCGCCCCTTGAGTCAAATTTAAAAAAAAAAAGCCATTCCCCAATTGACAAATGGTCAAAGGATATGCAAAGGCAATTTACAGATGAGGAGATCAAAGCAATCCATAGTCATATGAAAAACTGCTCTAAATTATTACTTATTAGAGAAATGCAAATTAAAGCATCTCTGAGGTACCACCTCACACCGCTCAGAATGGTCAATATGACTAGAAAAGACAACGATCGTTGTTGGAAGGGTTGTGGGAAATCTGGGACACTAATATATTGTTGGTGAAGCTGTGAACTCATCCAACCTTTCTGGAGAGCAGTCTGGAAGTATGCCCAAAGCACAACAAAAATGCACATACCCTTTGATCCTGCAATACCACTACTGGGCCTGTATCTGAAGAGATGATGAAAAAGGGTAAAAACATTACTTGTACAAAAATATTCATAGCAGCCCTGTTTGTGGTAGCAAAGAATTGGAAATCAAGTAAATATCCTTCACCTGGGGAATGGCTTAGCAAACTATGGTATATGTATGTCATGGAACACTATTGCTCTATTAGAAACCAAGAAGGGGGGGGGGCAGCTAGGAGGCACAGTGGATAGAGCACAGGCCATGGAGTCAGGAGTACCTGAGTTCAAATTTGACCTCAGACACTTAATAATTACCTAGCTGTGTGGCCTTGGGCAAACCACTTAACCCTTTGCCTTGCAAAAACAAAAAAAAGAAAAAGAAACCAGGAGGGACAGGAATTCAAGGAATCCTGAAGGAATTTGCATGAACTGATGCTGAGTGAGATAAGCAGAACCAGAAAAACATTGTATACCCTAAGAGCAACATGGGGGCAATGATCAACCTTGATGGGCTTGCTCATTCCATCAGTGCAACAATCAGGGACAATTTGGGGCTATCTGCAATGGAGAATACCATCTGTATCCAGAGAAAGAATTGTGGAATTTGAACAAAGACCAAGGACTATTACCTTTAATTTAGGAAAAAAAATTGATATCTTATTGTCTGATCTTGCTATCTCTTTTACTTTATGTTTCTTCCTTAAGGATATGATTTCTCTCTCATCACATTCAATTTGGACCAAAATATATCTACTGGGAAGGCTAGGTGGCGCAGTGGATAGAGCACTGGCCTTGGAGTCAGGAGTACCTGAGTTCAAATCCGGCCTCAGACACTTAATAATTACCTAGCCGTGTGGCCTTGGGCAAGCCACTTAACCCCATTGCCTTGCAAAAACTAAAAAAGATTAAAAAAAAAAAACACATACACACACACACACACACACACACACACACACACACACACACACACCATGGAAACAATGTAAAGACTGGCAAATTACCTTCTGTGCTGGTGGGGGAAGTAAGATTAGGGGAAAAATTGTAAAACTCAAAATAAATAAAATCTTTAAAAAAGAAAAAAATAAATACATAATCTGCATAGAATGTTTCATGAGCAAAACAGTTAAAAAACAACATGTAGTAGCAAGATGGCAATGAAAGAACCTCAGGGTAAAAAGATTTCATTGAATTGTTTTTTTTATTAGTTTTTTTTTTGCAAGGCAATGGGGTTAAGTGGCTTGCCCAAGGCCACACGGCTAGGTAATTGTTAAGTGTCTAAGCCTGGATTTGAACTCAGGTACTCCGGACTTCAGGGCTGGCTCTCTATCTACTGCTTCACCTAGCGGCCCCTTCACTGAATTCTAAAGCAGTGTCTGAAAAGCTATGATGAGGAGGGATTATTCAAGATAATGAAGATAGGAAATTTGTATTGATTTCAATCAGATATGCTCTTTAAAAAAAAAATTTATTGAAGGCAATGGGATTAAGAGACTTGCCCAAAGTCACACAGCTAGGTAATTTAAGTGTCTGAATGCAGATTTGAACTCGGGTCCATCTGACTCCAGGGCCAGTGCTCAATCCACTGCAACACCAGTGCTCAATCCACTGCAACACCTAGCTGCTCCCAGACATGCTTTTAAGATTATTTTGACAATCAAGTGAAGGAAATTGGAAAGGCAATAACTGCTTTGGCAGAGAGAAAAGAAAATGGGGGACAATGGTCAAGATGAAGAGTGATGAGTACTTGAATCAAGGTGACAGTGGACAAGAGGAGAAAGGACAGGATTAAGAGATGATAGAATAGGGGCGGCTAGGTGGCGCAGTGGATAAAGCACCGGCCCTGGAGTCAGGAGGATCTGAGTTCAAATCCAGCCTCAGATATTTAATAATTACCTAGCTGTGTGGCCTTGGGCAAGTCACTTAACCCCAGTGCCTTGAGAGAGAAAAAAAAGATGGTAGAATGGAAGAATCAATATGACGTGGCAAACATTATGAGAGAAAAGAAAAGGAAATAATCGTGGGACTTCAAAACAAGTACATGGAAGGAGGATGGTACTCACAAGAGAAAAGGAGAAGCTTTGATGGTGGGGGAAGTTTAAGGCAAAAGAAAACTAAGTATCATTTGAATAAGTTGAGTATGAGAAGCAACTGGCAATGTGAAAATGGGAGAATGGTGATGTCAATTCAGAAAAGTGAAGAGGACTAAATACATGAATCTGTGTGGAGATTATAGTTGAACCAATAGAAGCTGATGAGATAACCAATAAAGTGTGCAAACAGAGAAAAGATGAAGATGACCCAGTCTACCCAAGTTAGGGGCATGTTGTGAATGATAATCCAGTAGAGGAATCTGAGAAAGAAAGTCAGATAATTAGGAGAAGCCTGGCGAGAAGAACATCAAGGAGAAGCAAATGGCAAGACTGTCAAACACTGTAGAGTAGACAAGAAAGATCAAGTCTATGAAATTGCCACATGCTATTACAAATATTAAAAGGGACTACCTTATTTCTGGCTCACAATCCTTCTTTTTCTACTGCCCATAAATTCAGGAAATGTTATGTCTGAAAAATTAAAATTTTTTTTATATTTGGAGTTAAAGAACTATATTTATATTGTTTACTATGTGTGTGTGTGTGTATATATATACACACACACACATACATATATTTTGGATATTGAACCTGTTATTAATGTTGTCACAACTGCATATTTGTGAATGAATTTTTTTTCAAATAAACTCAATTTAATTTAGATTTTATAGCACAACTGTGAGAAAAGAAGACTGATGAAAGAACCCAGATAACAACAAATCAGAAAATTCAGATGTTTTAGCCTAAACTACAGAGCAATTTGGAATGAGAATTGAACCTAAATCCAGTTCAACAGATTTAGTAGAACTGGCATCAACTATGACTGTTAAACTGTTAAAATTGCTAAATCTGAGCTACTACATTATTGGATCATAGGCTAGTAATGGACTATGATTAGGTATATTAAAGTGGTGAGGGTGGTAGGACTAATAGTTCTCTTCAAGTTCACAAAGAATGAATGACTCCAAAAAAGCCCAATCTACAAAGTTACTGATGGAATTTCCTCCTCATGAGATTTAATAGAAGTATTACCCTTATAACTAGAAAAGAAATTAAGTTTGTGGCATTTCCAACTTACTCTTTCATCAATGATTTTCATAAGCCATCTTTTAGTTAGATGATGTCTCTTGACTGCCTAAAAAAAAGAGAACATTTTTAAAATCCTGACAAATTAAAATACTTGATAAAATCTGAATGAAATAAATCCAACAAAAGCAGTGGTTAAGGGAACAACACTTGCAAGAGTACATTATTAAAGAAATAACGGTGCTTAGAAAAGACAACAGAGAAGAAGAAAAAAAAATCAAAGGAAAATATTTTAAAAGTATCTCCAAGTGAAGAATTTTCCTAGTATTTTTCCACTAACTGGATGCTTCCCTGAACTATTTAAATGGTTCAATTACTATTAAACTCCTCCCTCCCCCCATAAAAAGCTTTTTTATTTACCTGATACACCCCTGGCTTCGCTGTAGCTGGTATTTTAAGGCTATCCAGTTATTAAGTACTTCACTTCTAAAATATACAGATGGTCTCTTTGAAGACAAAACTACTTCCTTAAAAATGAAAATAGCACATCCTAAAGAATCAAAAGAAAAATATGAATTATGTATCACTTCAGTTTAGGTATAAAAAGGAGCTTAAGTATTTTCTAGCCAAAGACTACTTGGATAACTAATACTTTTTTAAAGTTATCGCTTCTTCTAAATGTACTTATAGTCCTTCTTTCCAAACCTGATCTATCTTTACTGTAGGACAGCTAGGTGGCGCAGTGGAGAGAACACTGGCCCTGGAGTCAGGAGAACAGTTCAAATTAGCCAGCCTCAAACTGATTTGTGACCCTTGGCAAGTCATTTAACTCGGATTGCCTTATATCTAGGGTCACATGCAGTCATCCTGATTCAGATCTGGCCACTGAACCCAGATGGTTCTGGAGGAGAAAGTGAGGCTAGTGATTTAGCACAGCATCCCTTCCTTATTCAAATCCAATTCATGTGCTTGTCATAGTATCACCTCCATGATCTGTCAGGGACCTCTTTGAGAACAAAGATCATCATCATCATCTTTACTGTGGAATATTGCTTTCTAAGTGGTTGTCATTGAAGTCAATGTCTCACTGACACATTCTCATAGTGATTAGACAAACAGTAGACAAAGCTAAGTCCTTTGGAGCACTCCTTTATTTAAGATTTTTAACACTCATAGGTTGGCATTTTCCCACAGTCAGAAATAAATTTTAAAAGCTAGATCACTGATCTCTTATTTTAAAAAGTCTGCTCATGACATATGTTAAGGAGTTGTGTATGTTGTGGGATAGGCAAAAACCTGCCAGGGAACTGTAGTGCCAGTCTCTATGATCCAATGGTTATTGGTACCCATGAGCATCATTTCAAGAGCTCCCACTGTAATCCAACTATGAGAGGGAGAAAGAACATATTTCCAAATGGGTTCAGTTCCTACTGGTCTAGGATTCATTAGTTTAACCCCAAATTACAATAGTTCTGTTTTCATTTGAAGGAAGTAAACAAAAATTTTTTAAAACAAATTTAAAATACAGCAATTGCAAACAACTTTGGAAAAGTACAGAAAGAGAATTTAAAAATTCTCAATATACAAAATTAACTTAAACTGGAATCTTAAATTCATACACAAATCACTACCAAAATGTATTCAATAGGGGAATTCCTATATGGAATATGTAAAGCAATTAAGTAATAATTGCTGTTCTATTCCTAATTCCGTATGAATTTATGTAAATTTTTACAGTCTATGACACACTTTCATAAATATTTCCTCATCTTCATAATAATCCTCTGAGATAGGCAGAGCAAACAGTTTCCCTACTTTATAAGATAAGAATACAGAGCAAGAAATTAAAATGACTTGTTCAAGATTACAGTTAGAAAGTGGCACGGTCTGGATTCAATACCAGATCTTCTGACTTCTAATCCAGAACTCCTTCAATTACAAGGAAGGAATTAAACAATGGTAGGAGCAAGAATTTAGCTGGACATATCTTCAGTGCTTCTATGCTACACTTTCAAAGAAAATATGACATTCTACTAAAGAATAAAGAAAAGCTTTGGACAGCTACAGATGAAAAGATGAAAAGTGCCCCTAGGCAGTACAACTAACTACCCTAAATGCCACCAATTATTCTTCAAAATTAGCCACAATGGAAAGCTAAAGAAATAATCACAACTACAGTTTAAGTTGCTCCAAAGAGAACCTGATAGCTGGCAACTATAAACTGGTACAGAGGGTAATGTTTTATTTTCTACTTTTAGCTTTCTAGGAAAGGCAGATATAAGAAGGATTAACCTCCTAAAGCAAATTTCCATCAAAGAACTAGTATTCCACTCCTTAGTGAGGCAACAGAACTATGACCTGCCCCTGATGGTGATCAGACCTGAGAAAATTTGTGCCAACATTGCTTCTACTGTAAAATACACGCCTAGTTCTGATTACACTTTAGTTACAACATTAGAAGTATTACAAGTCACTTGAATTTTCTTTCTCATTACATAGCTTGTACAGTTAATCAACTTGGGGTTTCTGTGTATTAAATATGGTACACATGGAGGTGCAGTTAGTTGGCACAGTGAGTACTGAGTCTGGAGTCAGACTAAAAAGAACAGAATTCAAGTCTGACACTTACTAGCTGTATGATCCTAGGTGAGTCACTTGACTCTTGCCTAAAACTGGAGAAGAAAATAGCAAACCATCCCAATATCCTCACAAAGAAAACATAATGGATAGGTCCATGAAGTCACGTAGAATTTAGCCATGACTGAACAACATCAAAAACACAAAGGGGTTCAATGTGGAAATTTTCAAATGACTGGAAATGAATATAAATAGACATAGAATTATTAATAGAACCTGATCTCATGGATTTACTTTATGTGATATCTAGAATACTTTTGATTAACTGCATAAAGTGACTTCTGTATCAAATCAATTATGAAAGCAAATTAATCATATCATTTAAAAACTGACATTTTAACCTATCAAAGTCAAGGATGGAATAGAAAGCTTATAAAAGATGATAATGAACAGAGAGTAAAAAATGTTTCTCAGGGGTGGCTAGGTGGCGCAGTGGATAAAGCACTGGCCCTGGAGTCAGGAGTACCTAGGTTCAAATCTGGTCTCGGACACTTATTAATTACCTAGCTGTGTGGCCTTGGGCAAGCCACTTAACCCCATTTGCCTTGCAAAAAAACCTAAAAAAAAAAAATGTTTCCCAGAGTTTAAATTCTACAACCAAGTACCTGGAGCACAATCACAGAATTTTGGAGGTGAAAGGATCTCAGGTGTCATCTAGTTCAACTCCTACTTCCAAAAGAATTCCCATTATAACATATCCAAAAATCACTTATTCAGCCTTTGTTTGAAAACCTTCAATAGGGGAAGGACCCTACAGCCTCCCATGGAAGCTCATTCAACTTCTGGATAAATCTGTTGGGCTTTTAAAAAATATTAAAACTAAATTTGCCCTTCTGCAAGTTCCACTGACTGTTCCTAACTTTGCCTCCAGAGCCAAAAGTCTCTCCCTATGACAGCCTTTTAAGTACTTAAAAACAGCTATACCAAACCTTCTCTTCTACATTTTAAAATGCCCAGTTCCTTCAACTGATCTCATAGGGCATGTTCTCATGGCCTCAACTTTCTCAGTCTGCTGGTCACTCTCCACCAAGTTCAATAACTTATTTCATCTGCTAAATGCCTTCAAATGCTATGCCTAAAATTTTATGACCCTGTAGTCAATCTCTGGGGATGAGTCACTTTGAACTTAGCCAAATTGGTCCTCAAGTCACAGACATGAACATCCCTAGGTAAAATCTGCCAGATTAGTATAGACCTCAAGAACCCAGTATCTCCTCATTACCACAATGGATTATCAGAGAAAGCAGTTGGAAGATAAGTCATCTGTGATACTTAAAAAAATAACATTCACCCAGTTCTGTGCTGATATTCCTTAGTGAGAAGCATAACAAGAGAAGCAAATTTATGTTCAAGCTAATTTCAGGCTGTCATCAATGGATGTTTTGAAGCCCTTTGCCACATTTAATAGATCTCAAGCTAGCAATTTCACAAAATTCTAATTTATAATAAAGGACTATCAAATAACATATAGAAGTCTAATAATTTCTTCCAGTTAAAACTAAAATAAAAAAAGGATTTTTTTTTCACCTTCCATAGTTCAATGGCTACTGGCTGATGAGGTGGATTGTCAGAATATATATCTTCCACGGCTGTCTTCCAAAACTGCATTCGCATTTGGCCAATTGTTTTCTGAGAGATTGAGTCTTTAACCTATGAAGAAAGTTTAAGACTTCAATAAATTCATGATTTAAAGGAATATTTAAGCATGCAACTGTGGAGGTAATCAGATAATGATTCAGGTCAAAATTAGAATTGGTGCTACACATGTGTTTCTGATTTCACCTCAAATTCATATCAGTTAAATTTTTATCACTATTAGTCAGCTAAAGCCTTAGTTTTGGATTATTTTGTTTTCTAGCAGAAAAAACACTTAAGTCTATATTTTATAATTAGGGTAGTGGACAGAAACATGAATTTACCAGCTGCTGGTAAATACATTTTAAAGTCTAAGTAACAGCACTAAGGAATGGTAAACTGTGTTCCATGGAACTATCAGCTTCAAAGGTTTCCTGGGCACTAGAAAACAACCTAGCTCCCATGTAAGAAAATACTACTCTCTATCCTCTCACCTTAGCTGATCAGAACAGCAACTACATTATATAGATGATTTTAGCAAAAAATACTATTCAGGAAAACCAAATGTGTACCTGTTCAACTGATAGTTTGGTATGGTTCTCAGACATATGTGAATATATACCAAGAAATCAAATCTCAAATATGCCTGAGGACTGAAAATGAAGCCTAGCGATTTATTTATTAATCTGTAAATATGGGACCATCAAGTGGGAAATGTCTAGACAAGATATGGTATACAAATGTGATAGAATAGTATTGTGCCATAAGAAATGATGGAGAAGGTTTCAAAAAGGGGGAAGATATGTATGAACTAATACAAAGAGAAAAGAGCAGAACCAGGAAAACTTGATGTTTACTATCTCAAAGAGAGGGGAGTTAAGGGAAAGAGAAAATTTGGAAAAATTTTTTAAAAAGTGTTAAGTGTTAAAAAAAGGGTTAAAAATAAAATGTTTAAAAAGAACTGAGTAGAACAAGAGAATAATAGTAATGTTGTGAAGTTAACTTTGAATTACTTAGCAACTATAACATAATGACTAATCACTATTTCAAAGAAACTTACAAAAAAGGACAGAATCAAAGTGCAAACTGAAGCTGTTTTCTTCTCTCCCTTTCTTTTTTTGCTATGACTAATCTTGCATAACTACACCTATTTGTAATGTGCTTTGTTTTTCTTGCCCTCTCAAAGGGAGGGAAGGGAGAAGTGAGAGAATTCAAAATTGAAAATAATTTTGAATTAAATATTTTAAAAAGAGAAAAAAACAGGGCAGCTAGGTTGTGCCTAGGGCACCGACCCTGGAGTCAGGAGTACCTGAGTTCAAATCCAGCCTCAGACAGTTAATAATTACCTAGCTGTGTGACCTTCGGCAAGCCACTTAACCCCATTGCCTTGCAAAATCTTTAAAAAAAAAAGAGAGAGAGAGAGAGAGAGAGAGAGAGGAAAAAAAACAAATATTTAAGTGTGAGATGATTAAGTATCTTAAATGTTTTAATGGGAGGAAATAGTAATCTCCCAGGAACAAATGATTGGATGATTGGTCGGTCTCTCTCTCTCTCTCTCTCTCCACCTGTGGAGACGCTTTTCCCTTTGTATTAGTTCATATATATCTTCCTCCTTTTTGAAACCTTCTTCATCATTTCTTATGGCACAATACTATTCTATCACATTTGTATACCATATCTTGTCTAAACATTTCCCACTTGATGGTCCCATATTTACAGATTAATAATTAGTCCCTATGGACTTAATTATTCTCTTTATTCAAATGACATTAAGATTTTAAATATCAATTTCTAGCCTCTGTCTTGAGAAGTAGTCCCATATCACCAACTGCTTATTTTACATTTCAAAGTGGATGTCCTGGAGGCATCTCAAATTCCACATTTAAAACAGAACTTTTTCTCCCCTTGAATCTATCACTTTCTTCATCCAAATTTCCCCAATACTGGACAATCTTCCAAGTCACCCAACCTTGGTGTTTTCCTTCATCTCATCTAATCAGTTTCCAAACAATTTCATTTCTTCTTCTTCTTCCAAACACCTTTCATATCCATCTAATTTTTCTTCACTCACATATCTTACACTTTATTTCAGGTCCTCATCACCTCTGGTCTAGATTACTCTAATAATTTTTAATAGGTCTCCCAACCCCTTTTTCTAATTCAGCCTCCACTGTTTCCAAAATGATTTCCTAAGTGCAGATCTGACCATATCACTCATGAGCTCAATAAATTCCAGCAGATCTCTATTTACTCTAAAGTTTTTACTCAAAGTTTACAGATTTATTATACATTACTCCCCTTCATACATTCTCTGGTCCAGAAAAATTGGCCTTTTTCTTCCTTACCCACATTATCTGGCATCTCTTTGACTTTGCACTGACTAATCAAAAGACCCAGAATACATTCCATTCTCACCTCTATGTTTCACATCAATACTTTGTATTTATTTGATAAATTTGTGTTACTTGACTGAGGAGTTGTAATCTCCTTAAAGATAGTACTACTTCATTTTTGTCTTTGTACCATCAGCATTAAGCACAATGTGGCACAAAGTAGGCACCTAATAAATATTTAATGACTGATGACCAAGACAGATGGTAGCTACTCTGGAAGCAGTTTGGACCAGAAATCCAATAGATTAATGCAATGTCCAAAAAGAAAAGGACCACAGAGTAGAGGAAGGGGAGAATTATCTCTACACCAAAGTACTTCAGTGGTAGGCATTGTGCTAAGCCTTCAAAAACATCATCACTCCTTCAATTGTCACAATTATTATTATCCTCATCACTTTAGAGGAGAGTAAACCAAGGCAAACAGTAGTTGGAGGCTTTGCACTTGGTTCTTGCTGATCCAGATGCAGTCCTCAATTCACTGATAATCCTCATAGATCCAATAAGGGACAGGCTTGAACTGGAGGAAGAAAGTAAGGAATGGCATTTCAAGGAGCTGAGTATTTAGGAAGGATCTGTGGATAAAACATCAATGATGAAGGAGGGCCTAAAGAAGGCTACTTAGTGATTTAAACCTATAATGTCTTATCTATAATTTATCTGTTATCTTTAATATTGTTCTCACAAATCTTCCTACATTGTGATAGCTTTGTTGTAGACTTTAACATACCATGTGCTAAACTACAGTTGCAAAGTAAAAGTTTAAAAATAAAATGTATCCAAGGCAAGAACTCAACCCACTCACTTTGTGCCCTTGAGTTGCAACAACAAAACTTATCTGAGATAAGTAGCAACAAGAAAGGGAGATCAGCAATCCTGCAATTTATTGTGGGTACAACTCATCCCTTGCTTGTAACAGAGTAAGTCTCCCTATCAGATCTTGAGAACCCAAAAGTCTAGCCAGCACAGAATTTCACCTTTGCCTCTGGCATCAAGGAAACACTGGAGGGGCAACCTAGCAGCAAGGATCCTTATCACCTCTCTCCAGATATCCCTAGCTTTTCTAATTTTCATTTATTTCTAACCCTAGGGTGAATATTAATTTTGAGGGAGTGAAAAAGAGAAGACAAGAAGGGGTAAGATGACATTTTAAAACAAACAGCAGGTTCTACTGTCAATGAAAAATTTAAGTAATGCCTCAGTGTATACAATTCACCAAATGCCTATTCCAGGCACCTGATTAAAACAAACATCTCTTTTTTCATAAATTCAGAGATATTACTAGCAAATAATTAACATTTGGCATTACATATCATTTAAAATTGGTGGGGAAAAAATCCTATTCTATACCCATCAATTGGGGAATGGCTGAACAAGCCATACGATATATATGAATTCAATGGAATACTATTGTTCAGTAAGAAATCATGAGCAGGCAGATTTCAGAAAAACCTGAGAAGACTTAAATGAATCAATGCTGAGGTAAGCAGAACCAAAACATTGTATATAGCAACAGCAATATTATATGATGACCAAATATGATAGACTTCACTCTTCTCAACAGTACAATTTTCCTTCTGGACAATTCCAAAAGACTTGTGATGGAAAATGTCACATGCATCCAGAGAAAAATGATGGAATCTTAATACAGACCAAAGCACAAAATTTTCAATTTTTATAATTTTTTTTGATTTTTTCTTTCTCATGGTTTTCCCCTTTATTCTGATTCTTTTTTCACAACATGACTAATATAGAAATATGTTTAAAATGACTACATGTATTATATGTACAATGGACAAGTCACTGAACTTCCTAAGGTTCAAGCAGCTTTCTTAGATAATAAAGCACAGAATAAGCATTTACTAGAAGTGCCAGACATTGCTAAAAACACAAGTCTAGACAAAAAGAAAAAAAAGAAATCCCAGGTCATATGACTGACAGGGCTTAAGAAAACATGTAGATCCCAGATAGGCACATGTATAGCTACTATAAACCACTTATTTCTTTAAAAATCTCTATCAATAACAAGTAACATGGTCTTTGCTAAACTGAATGATAAGGAATAAATTAGCAGCTAGATGGTACAGAATATAGAGCACAGGCCTAGAATCAGGAAGGCCTAAGTTCAAATCCAGCTTCAGACTCTTATTCACTGTGTGATCTTGGGCAAATCATTTAACCTGTGTTTGCCTCAGTTTCTTCATCTATAAAATAGGAATAATACCACCTACCTCCCAGGGTTATTGTAAGAATCAAATTAGATAATAATTTTAAAATACTTAGCACAGTGTCTGGCACATAGAAAATGTTATAAAACTGTCAAATATTATCAATGTTATTGTTGTTGTGATATCTAATAAGCGTCCTTTAGTAACTTTTGCAATTATAACAATTTACTGGCAATACACATCTTTTTGCAAGAATAAGAAAATATTGATAAAGTGACTTTCAAGGGGGTGGCTAGGTGGCATAGTGGATAAAGCACCGGCCCTGGAGTCAGAAGTACCTGGGTTCAAATCAGATCTCAAACACTTAATAATTACCTAGCTGTGTGGCCTTGGGCAAGCCACTTAACCCCATTTGCCTTGCAAAAACCTAAAATAAATCAATAGATAGATAGATAGATAGATAGATAGATAAACAAATAACTAAGCAAATAAATAAATAAATGAGCAGGTAAGTAAGTAAATAAATAAATGAATGAATAAATAAAGTGACCTTCATCTCTGGGCTCATTAACTCTCTAGTCTATCTTTCTTTCACACTTAATTTGAATGAATATATTTATAAGTAATGAAAAGTGAAGTATCTCACCTTTAGTTCACAAAAGGTGAGGGAGTATCAAGAAATTTCTAAACAAAACTTCAGTTTATTATCTTGGTATATTATGCTGGTTTATATGAAAAAAGAATTAAAGAACAAAATTATGATCTAGATAATTCAATTTTCTAAGTTAAGGCAAAATTAGATTCAATAAATACTTGAAAACCTACTATGTACTTTGCCTTAGCATCATTAAGCATTATGAAAATTAAAAACATACATGCATACAGCAAAGTAAAACTGAGGTAGAATGACCCAGGGAGAGAGTGAGGGACCTGGATCTAGGTTCAAATCTACCCGCTTTGAAGCTTTCTGTGTGACTTTGTGTGATGCCATATCAAAGCCCTTCACATTGTAGTCCCCTCCTACTTTTCCATTCTTCTTACACTTTACTCCCTAACATGTAGTCTTTGATCTAGTAACACTGGTCTTCTGGTCATTCCATGAATAAAATACCCCATCCCACAGTTCTGGGACTTTTCTCTGACATTACCCAATTCTGAAATGCTCTCTATCATCAACTTTGTCTACTAAATACCCTAACTTCCTTTAAGTTCCAACTAAAATCCCTTCTTTTACTGAAAACCTTCCCTAATCACTCCTAAAGCTAATACCTTCATTTTGTTTCACTATTTCCTGTGCTCTGTATATATTTATTTGAATGTTGTCTCCCTCCACTCATTCACTGTAAGTTCCTTAAAGGAAGTGTTTGTCTTTTGCCTTTTTTGTATGCCCAGCACTTAGCATAAAGTCTGGCACATTATACTACTTAATAAATGACTGAGCCCATGGGCAAGTTTGCTTGAGTTTTCTAAACCTCAAACAATTCTGAAAAACTTGTAGTTAAAGATCAATTAAATGGCAGATTTCAGACACAGAAGCAGCATCATGTAGTAGAAAGGCACAGGACACCTGAAGTCAGAGGTCATGGCTACAATCCTTTCTCTAAATCTTTCTAGACTTCTCACATCTAGCAGAGAAACTAAGACTTATAAATATGAAACAGATTATAATTTGATCAACAAAATTATAATGAGTCCCTAATATTTACAAGGTACAATGAATATTATAAAATAAGAGTGCTATGAAAGATTCTCAAAGAGTTTACACTAGAATTAGACAAGAAATAATAAGAAACAAAATGTAACTAATTGGTAAGATTAAGCTCTAACATTGATAATAAGTATTATAAGTATCCAAAAAAAATTACTATTAACTAGTGTGGTCACAAAATTGTGCTCTAAGAAATAACAAAGGCAATGGTTTCAGAAAAATCTGGGAAGACATATAAGCTGATACAAAATGAGCAGAACTAGAAGAACATTGTACATAGTAATGGCAATATTGTAACAATAATCAACTGCGGAAAAACCTATATACTATAATCAATAATGGTGATGCACAACATTTCCAAAGCATTAGCAAAGAAAAATATTAACCACCTCCAGAAGGAAAACCGATGAACTCTGAGCACAGAATAAAATATTTATTTTTTCATTTTATTTTTCTTTTACAATATAGCTAAAATGGAAATAAGTTTTAAATGACTTCCTATATATAATGGGTATCCTATCTCTTGCCATCTCAAAAAATAAAGGAAGGAGAGAATATAGAACTGAAAATGAAAAAATTGTTTAAAAGCTCACTGATATTTAAAAAAAAGGAGCAGGGGGCGGCTAGGTGGCACAATGGATCCAGCTCTGGAGTCAGGAGTACCTGAGTTCAAATGCAACCTCAGACACTTAATAATTACCTAGCTGTGTGGCCTTGGGCAAGCCACTTAACCCCATTTGCCTTGGAAAATTAAAAAAAAAAAGCAGCTTTAATAGAAAAGGATAGGTACCTATCTAGACTTTGAAGAACAGGCATAAAAGAAAAAGGACAGCATTCTAGATAGAAAGAATAACATGGAAAAATACAGAAAGAATAATATTGTATGGCCTGAATTTCTCTATCTAGATTGTTGGTATCAAGTTCAAATAGAAATGAGAGTCATTAAATGGAACATTAGGGTCCCTATAGGCTGCATACTGATTTGATTTTAAAATGTAATATTATCTATTTTTTGTATTTTGTTAAATATTCCTCAATAATATTTAATCTGGGTTGCATGTTTAACACTTCTGACCTAAAGAATGATCTTCAATATTCTCTTTACATGCAAAGATACAGTCTTACCAAAGATAAGACATTTGATGTTTTAGAAAGACAAATAAATATATAAAAGGGACTGGTGCAATTATTTCCTAATACTCAACAATGACATTAATTTTATATTATACAAATGGACAAGTAAACCATATTATCTCTATGGTTTTTCTATTATTTCTTTTTCACCTTTAAATATTAGAAAAAAGGTAACCTAAAAAAAAAAGTTCCAAAACTGGGATGTATAGAACTGGAAGTTTACCACTGAAAATTTGAGATGGGTTCTTAAAATTACCTTTACTTCAAAGGTTTAGCATCTAAGTAATTTTAAAATAATATTTATTAAGAAAAACAAACCTTCTATGATATCTTAGAAACACTAATTGTTAATTATTTAATATATAACTAGTTTTCTTTATATTATACAGACTTCAACCTTAAACTCAAACATTGACATTTTCAGTTAACTATTTTAATTATTTTAATACCAGCCTGAGCCAGTTCCACATTGAAGGCTCTCAATGCAAAAGCAGAACTTCGGGCTTCTGCAGGCAGTAACAGGCAACATAAATAGCCTTCATAGTCTCGTTTCCTACAAATAAAAAAGAAAACAAAATTTATTAGATTTTTTTTAAACTCTATATAAACATACATTTGGCATGTTAATTTATAAACTGAGAACTTTCAATTCTGAATAGGCTTAAAGTCAAGATCAGTGTGAAAAAAAGTTAATTGGGATCTCATAATCCTTTTTTAAAAACTGCTATATTGAAGTTTCTTTTTTTTTACTGAGAAACTGTATCATAGGATACTTTCTTTTCTTTGGTTTTTGCAAAAATAATGGGGTTAAGTGACTTCCCCAAGGTCACACAGTAAGGTAATTATTGAATGTCTGAGGCTTTTTTTTTAACTCAGGTCCAGATTCCAGGGCTGGTATTCTATCCACTGTGCCACCTTACTGTGTCCTTCATAGGATACTTTCTTGAAGATATAGGACCAACTTTTCAAAACATTAAGAAAACATTGTCAGGAGAATATTATAAGTTTTTTTGTTTGTTCTGTTTTTAAATAACAGATACTTTACAATTAAAAAAACATAACCCTGAAAAATGATAAGGCCAGGTTGTTTTTTTTAATAGCTGCTAAGATAGAGTGCTGGAGACAGAATCTTTCTAAATTCAAATCTGGCCTCCAACACATAAAAACTATGTGACCTTGGGTAAGTCACTTAACATTTTGCCTCAATTTCCTCATCTGAAAAATGAGCTGGAGGAGGAAATGGCAAACCACTCCAAATATTTTTGATAAGAAAACTCCTAATGGGGCCATAATGCCTCAGAAATGACTGAATAACAATAAAGTTTAAAAATAATAAAATACTCAACATACATAGATTTGTCTTAACACAGTATCTACAATTTAAATTCTTTCAGAACTACTTTTGCTTTAGTCATATAGTTACAGATATCAAAATCAAATTACAAAAATGTTACTGTGTTCTTTACATTATACATTATATCATTTCAAGCAATTTACATAGTTCCTTTTTTTAATTTCAAGGAAAAAAAATATGATACAGTATCCTATGGACTTTGAGAGGGGGAGAAAAGTAATCTTTGTCCAATTCTAAAACCTTCTTTTGACATGAACACTTAAAAGTTTTCATTGGCAGTATTTTTACTACCATATCACAAATAAGTGATCAAAAACAGCAATGTGATTTCTGCCACTAGGGAATGCCTAGAAATTAAAAATAAAAATGGCCAAACAAAACATGTCAAAATGTTATATAGATAAGAATTTCACCCAACTGCTTTTCTCTTGCTATGGAATATTTCCGACTTAAGTTTTCTAGAATGGAGGGTTTTACCTGATTATAACTATCTAAACCAAAATAACTTTTATGCTTTTTTATACACTTCATACCCCCAAGATTTGAAAACTTATTTTCAGGACTTCAGGATTAAGCCCAGATAACCCTAAGAAAAAATTTTATGGCTTATATCTTCACTTCTGCTAAGACAGGCCATAGGGAAGATAGATATAGATATAGATATAGATATATAGATATATAGATGTATATGTATATGTATAACTACAATTCGCTAGACTCAATTCTCAATTCAAATAAGTCATTTCAGACAAGAGTTCACAGGACAATAATAAAAACTGTCACCTGGCTAGTGAATCAAGAGATATTTTTAAGCATCTAGTTGCTAATAAAAGTATATGTAGGAGTATTTGCTATGAATCTTCACTTCATTTGTACAAACAAAAATCAATTCCTATCTCTGGAAATCTTTTTCTACTTTTTGATTATAAGGCTATTATAAGGCTATATAGGCTATTGCTTCCTAGAGTACCAAACATTCTGTACTACTGTCACATGTACATATCCTTCCACAATACACAGCAAATAACTACACCACTTATTTACTAGTTACAGTAGAAACAAACTAATGACACTGTATGGCTTCATGCCTTTTTTTCTATTATTTTCTTTAACATGATAGAGTTACAACAGGAAGCTAGAAATGGTGTCTTAACAAATAGTAAAGGAATTTTCCTCCCTTTTATTTCATTTCCCTTTTTATTTTATTCATCCTAGCATTGCTAATATTTAAGACATCCAATAATGCAGCAAGAAAGCAATTTACAATAAAAACTATATTCACTGGGGGTGGAGCCAAGATGACATGAAGGCAGGAATTCCCAGAAACTTGCTCCCCCCCCCAAAACTCCAAAAGTCATCAAATTATGACTCTAGTCAAAATTTAGAGGAGGAGAACCCACAGAAAGACAGAGTGATACAATATCCCAGTACAAGACAACTTAGAAGTTCCACAGGAAAGGTCTGTTCCACTGGGATTGGGGGTTGGAAAAAGTTGCAGTACAGTTGTAGCACAGCACAGCCAGGCTGGGCACCTGGGTCTGTGACAGAGGGGGCAGTTTCCAGAGCTCTTGGTCCAGGGATTATCAGGGACAGTCATAAGGGATGGTGAGAAAACTCTGCCACACGAGAATGAGTATGGAGCACCAACCTCAGATCAGCCCTGCAGGGGAGACTGCAGAAATTTCTCTGCTCTCCCTGGGGCAGGACTCAGCTGTTTGCCCACACTCAGATCTGGGTTGCATGCAGTCTGGGCCCCCACCACACTGCCATAGCCAAGCAGACACCCTCCTCACAGCTCCAGGGCAGAGGGGAGGTCCTGAACACAGGCAAGAAAGCACTCAGAGTCTCTCTTAAGACCTTGGAGGAATTAAGGTCCCTGTGGGTTGTCCCAACCCCCCCCCCAAAGCTTTAGAAGTGTGGGAAATCAGTCATAGGCTGAGGAAATGAGCAAACAACAGGAAAAAGGAGAATCTGACCATGGAAATTTACTTTGGTCCCATGAAGGACCAAAATACATACTCAGATGACAAAAAAAAAAAAATCAAAGCTTTTGTATCCAAGCCTCCAAGAGAAACAGAAAATGGGCTCAAGCTATGGATGAGCTCAAAAAAGACTTTGAAAAGCAATTAAGGGAGGTAGAGGAATTGGGAGGAGAAATGAGAACAATGCAGATAAATCATGAAAACCAAGTCAGCAACTTGGTGAAAGAAATACAAAAAATACTGAAGAAAATAATATGTTAAAACCCAGTTTAGGCCAAATGGAAAAAGCCAACACAAAAAAGGCAAATGAGGAGAAGAATGCCTTAAAAAGCAGAAGTGGCCAGCTGGAAAAGGAGATAAAAAAGCTCTCTGAAGAAAAGAACTCCTTCAAATGCAGAATGGAACTAAAGGAAGCTGATGACTTTGTGAGAACTCGGGAAGAAATAAAACTATACCAAAAAAAAAAAAAACAAAAAATAGAAGAAAATGTGAAATATCCCATTGAAAAAACAACTGACCTTGAAAACAGATCCAGAAGAGATAATTTAAAAAGTATTGGGCTACTTGAAAGTCATGACCAGGAAAAGAGCCTAGACCTCACTTTTCAAGAAATAAAATAGCAAAATTGCCCTGAGATCCTAGAAGCAGAGGGTAAAATAGAAATTGAAGAAATTCACCAATCACCTCCTAAAAGAGATCTCAAAAAGAAAAAAATCCTAGGAATATTATAACCAAACTCCAAAACTCCCAAGTGAAAGAGAAAATACTAAAAGCTGCCAGAAACAAACAATTCAGCTACCATGGCTCTATAGTCAGGATTACACATGATCTGGCAGCATCTATATTAAGGGCCTGTAGGGCCTGGAATATGATATTCCAGAAGGCAATAGATTTTTGGTTTACAGCCGAGAATCAACTACCCAGCAAAACAGAACATCCTCCTTCGGAAGAAAAGATGGACTTTCAATGAAACAGGAGACTTTCAATCTTTCCTATTGAAACAACCAGAGTTGAACAGAAAGTCTGAGCTTCAAGTACAAGGACACTGGTGAACCAGAGAGGAGGTGAAAAAGAAGGACTAACTATGAGGAACTTAATGATATTGAACTGTTTGTATTCCTGCATGGGAAGAAGATACTGATAACTCATATGAACTTTCTCATTTATAAGAGCAGTTAGAAGGAGCACATATAGACAAGGCACAGGAAGGAGCTGAATATAATGATATAATATAGCAAAAAGATGGTCAATGGGTGAAAAAGGAATGTACTGGGAGGAAGAGATAGGAGAGGAAGAAGGGACTAAGATATTTCACATAAGTGTCAAGAAAAAAAAAGCTTTTATAAGGGGGAAGGCAAGGAGGAATGAGTGAGCCTTCATTCTCATCAGAAATGGCTCAGAGAGGAAATAAGATATTTACTTAATAGGGTATAGAAATCTATCTTACCCTGGAGAAAAATGAAAGGAAAGGGATGGGATGGGATGAGGGGGAACGGGGGAAGGGGAGAATGGTGATAGAAGAGAGGGAAGATCGTGGCAGAGGGTACTCAGATACAATACACTTTTGAACAGGGACAGGATGAAAGGAGAGAAAGAGAGAATAGAATAAATTAGAGTGGGGAAGAATAGAGTGGAGGGAAATACAACTAGTGATAGTAACTGTGGGAAAAATATTGAAGCAATTTCTCTGGTGGCTATGATGGGGAAGGCAACTCATCCCAGAGACAGAGCGACTGGAATCTGAACACAGACTGAAGTGCACTTTTTTTTCTCTCTCTCACTATTCTTGAGATTTCTCAACATTTTTGGGGGAAGCAGGGTTTATAAGATTATATTATTTTATTATATTATATTATTACAAGATTATTGTAATAATATAAAATAAGCAAAAAACTATGTTCATATAAACTGAGACTGCTGGGTACCATAAACCATAAGTTATCAACAGGAAACAGCCCTCAGAATATTCCTTTTTCCCTTAAGTTTTCTATTTCCTTTGACTTTTGTTTAACTCAATTGCACAATAAGCAATCATAAGCAGTTATTTTTACACTTAATGACAGGACTTTGTTCATAGCTTAAATAACCTAATTTCTTGGGGTGGCTAGGTGGAGCAGTGAATAGAGCACCAGCCCTGGAGTCAGTACCTGAGTTCAAATCCAGCCTCAGACACTTAATAATTACCTAGCTGTGTGGCCTTGGGCAAGTCACTTAACCCCATTTGCCTTGCAAAAAAACCCCACCCTAAAATAAATAAATAAATAAATCTAACTTCTTTGTTAAGAAAACAAATTTCATAGAGTCTCATTTGGGAATAAAAAAACTGTGTATGTGTATGTGTATCTGTGTATTTGAGGGGAGGGAGGGAGGGAGGGAGGGAGGGAGGAAGGAAGGAAGGAAGGAAGGAAGGAAGGAAGGAAGGAAGGAGAAAGAAAGAGACTGCGAGAGGGGAAAGAGAGAAAACTAAAAAAATATGTGTTGTGGGGTGGCTAGGTGGTACAGTGGATAGAGCACTGACCTGGGAGTCAGGAGTACCTGGAGTTCAAATCCAACCTCACACACTTAATAATTACTTGGCTGTGTGGCCTTAGGCAAGCCACTTAACCCCATTTGCCTTGCAAAAAAACCTAAAAAAAAAAAGAGTTGTACCTTAAATGCCTATAGTGATCTTCCTTTATAGATTTCTTACAGAATATTTCCTCAATAGATATTTTTGTTCCTTTTTTCTTATTCATCTTTGGATAGGACTTAGTTTCCCCTTTGATCTCATTTGAACCCTTGAGAACATGGGTTGTTTTTTCATCTTTTTTTGTCCTCTGTGAATAATACTCTGTATCATTCAATAAATATGATTGCCCATCCCCACCTTCTATATACTCTCTTCTCTCTTGATTTTCATGAAGCTGCTCTCTCCTGTCCCATCTCCTATTTGTCAGAACTTCTCAATCTCTCCTGGTAGATCATTTATTTTTTGTTTCCTAACTGAAATGTACACTAGAGCTCTGTCCTGATTATCCTTTTCTTTTCTTTCTATATCCCCTTGCTCCAACAGCTCCCATCTATATAGCTTGCCCTAGTCTCTCAAGCTTTATTTCACAATCTCCAACTATCTCCTAAATATTCCAAAGGTATCTCAAACTCAGCAAGTCCAAAAAGAACTAGGTCTTCCTCTGTAAAAGTCACCCCTTTCTCCAAACTTGACTATTTCTGTTAAAGGTACCATCTTTCTACTCTCCAAAGTTCTTATCCTCCTTTCCCTTTCCCCTCACTCCAATATTCAATTTATCAAGTCTTTTTTTTTAAGACATGGGGTTAAGAGACTTGCCCAAGGTCACTTTGTTAGGCAATTATTAAGTGTCTGAGACTAGATTTGAACTCAGGTACTCCTGACTCAGGGTCAGTGCTCTATCTACTGCACCACCTAGCTGACCCCTCAATTTGACAAGTCTTGTTGATTCTACCTTATAACATCTCTCCCATTAGTTCTTTTCCCTCTATTGATGTTGCCACTATCTTCTTTCAGGTAATCACATATGATTCGGACAGCATGGTAAAGTGAAAATAGTGATAAACATGTAGTCAGAGAAACTACCCTAGACCTTGGGCAAGTTGCTTAACCCTTCTTGGCCTCAAATTCTTCATCTGTAAAAAAAAGAGACTCAATGACCTCCAAAATGCATTCTAGTTCAAATCTATGATTCTATGATCCCTTGACTATTAAAGAATCTCCTAATTGGACTCCTAGCTTCTAGAGTCTCCCTTTCCTATCCTCCACACACAGCTGCAAAAATAATCTTCTTAAAACACAAATCTAGTATGTCAGTCTCCTGATGAAAGATAACATACAAATTCCTTAGCTTGGAATTTAAAGCCCTTCAGAATTTGACTCCATTTTACCTTTTTAATCTTATTTCATAACACTCCCCTTTCACATACTCTATGTCTCAAAGTGGACATCTGCAATTTCCTGAACTTGGAATTTTTATATTTCCCACCTCTGAGCCTTTCACAGGCATTTACATCCATGCCTGGAATGCACTTCCTCCTCAGAGAATTCCTAAATTTCTTCAAGGCTCAGGACATGTGCATAAAGCTATTTCTGATTCCTAAACTTGCTAACACTTTCTCCCTAAATTATCAGGGAAATATTTATCCATATGTTAAATCATATTCTACCTGCCTAGTCCCAGCAGCATTATAAGCTACCTGATGGATGAGTTCCCTCCCCCCAGCCATTATGTTTTTGTATGCTGAAGTACTTCACACATTGTAGCCACTTATTGGAATGGGATTTCTAGTAGCTATAAAAGCTGATCCTCTCTTCAAACTTCTTGGCTCTTCTGTACACTATCATCACAACTAGATTAAGTTATTTGCACATTTGTAAAAGTAAATTGATATTGTTTTTGCTTAAGTTGTTTTCTGCACTTGGAGTATCCTTTAGCATATCTTACCCCTGAGGACTTGTTGAAATGTTATTTTTTTCAAAAACTAGTATCAATGTCACCTATTCCATTATCCTCTGAGTTTCCATTTAGTTTTATAATTATTTGTGTGTAAGTTATCTACTCAGGCAGCAAGGTGGAACAGTCGATAAAGTACTGGAACTGGAGGTAGGAAGATTCCTTTTTCCAAATGCAACCTCAGACATTTACTATTTGTTTAAGCCTGAACAATTCACTTCATCCTTTTTGCCTCAGTTTCCTTATCTATAAAATGAGCCATGACAGACAACTCCAGTATCTTTGCCAAGAAAACCCCAAAAAGTGTCATAGGGAATAAGTTATGACTGAAAAAAATTACTGAACAACAAAAAAGTATCATCTCAGTCCATCCCTTCTGTTTATGTTCATGTTCAATCCAATTCAACAAGCTACTTAGGAACCAACACTGCAATATGCATTGAGACTACAAAGACAAAAATAATGTAACTTACATAGAGGGGTAGAGGGAAAAGGCAAGTCAGTTCAAAAAAATGTGTGTGTGTGTGTGTGTGTAGTAAATAAAATTGAGGAACGGGCCTACAGGAAAACATGAATAAGAAGGGCCTTGTGTAGAAGAAACTTATTAAATGCTTATTGAATTAAAATAAATTTTCCCAGAGGCAAGAGGTTGTCACTGGAGTCTACTTAGTAGGGGTTGAAATGGTAAGATCTAGTTTTATGAATATCAATCTGACAACTAAGAAAAAAGCAGAGACAGATTAGAAGGTTATTGTGGTTGTTTAGGTGAAAGGAAATGCTGGCCTGAACTAGGTTTGTGTAAAAAGAATCAACAAGATTTGGTGACAGATTGGATATGAGAGATAAGAAAGAGGGAAAAGTCAAAGGGGGAAGTCAAAAGGGAAAAGTCAGAAGTCACTTTATAGTTAATAAAGTTGTAAAACTAGGTGAAATAAGAAATTATAAAGAGAGGTTTAGAAGGAAAGTTAGAGAATTTGATTTTGTGCATTTCATTTGAGATACCTATGGGATATCTGGGCAGTTATTCAGCAGTAAGCTGTTAATGGAGAACAGGAGCTCAAGACAGAATTAAAGACCATAGGTTAGCTTCAAAGTCACTTGCATGGAGAGGATCATTGAATTAAAAGGAGCATATATCAATCAATGAGCACTTATTAACTATCCATTACCTTCCAGGCACTGGATTTCAAACACAAATGAAACAATCATCTTCACATGTACATTTTAAAGTAATTACATTCTATGAGGAAGAAAAACAAATATACATATAGGCATATATATATATATAGAAGGTCCAGGATGAGTTCTGTGGTGCAGATAGCATATGGATGATAAAGTAATAAAGGAGGCTAAGAAGCAATCAAGCAGAAGAACCAGAAGAGCAATGTTTGAAAGACCAAGGGAAAATAACAACCAGGAGCACTGTGAAATGTTGCAAGAAGATTGAGGAGTAAGAAAAACAATTAAGAGATTGCTAGTAAACTGAGTAGTTTGGTTGGATACCAGATAAGAGGCTTAGAGTAGAAGGTGAAGAAATGGAGGCAATAAAAATGGTTATTACTGGCATAGCATCATATACCCAGTTACCCAGATGGAAAATCTGCCTTTAAAAATCTGTCCCTTCAAGTCCCAACTGAGGTATCACATTTTTCATGAAGCCTTTCATGATCCCATCAGATGGAAACGACATCTACTCAAAATTTTTCAAACCATTTTGCTTAGACACGTCTCCTTTTTAGCCATACTCTGCCTTATGTTAAGTGTATATATGTATAATCCCCCTCCCTTGAATGTAGCTTCATTTTATCATTTATTACACATAGTACAACAGCATTTAAATATTTACTGAATTGGACTAGACTCTATATAGGCAGGTGTCAGTTCGTTCCAGTACAAATAAATAATAAAATAATAAAGATATATTCAATTCAATAAGTCTAAAAAGACTCAGGAAGGAGACTATGTCCAGGAGGACAGCAGGATCAGCAGTGTTCAATTAATATTAAATATTGATTTTTGAAGTGAAATGAACCTTACTATAATCTAATTCCCTACAGAAAGGCATTCATTTCCAAAAGAATTGAATCTTATAGTATAGAAGCCCTTATTAAGTGCCTATTTGTACATGGCAATGCACTAAGTATTGGGTATACAAAGAAATGTAAAAGTATGAGTGCCTGTCCTCAATGGTTCATATTCTAATGAGAGAAACTATGTACATCGAGATAGATAGATGTATATACATATATATATATAATATGCATATAATATATATGGTACATATATACACACATACACATAAATATGTGTATACACACATACACACACACACACACACACACACACACACATAGGAAAGCACTAGCAGCTAGAGGAAAAGGTCTCCTGCAGAAGATTTAAGCTGCATTTTGAAAGAAGTCTGAGAAGCTGGAAAGTCTTAAAGACAGAAACCAGGCAATCAGGACAGTCAGAGTAGACACCAAGATGGAAGGTGTAGTGTCTTATGGAAGAAGAAGCATGCAGGCAAGCTAAATCACAGTATGTGGAATGAATGTAAGGGGACTGGAAAGGTAGGAAGGGACCAGGTTTAAATAGTAAAGAGAAGAGTTTGTATTTGAGCCTGTGTAACAGGGGGCCAGTGGAGCTTATTGATCAAGGTAGGTGACATTATCAAAGCTGCACTTAACAAGACTACCATGGCTACTGAGTGAAAGCTAACTAGAAGTAGGGGAGAGATTTAAGGCAGAAGGCTAAAGCAATAATCCAGATATGATAGGATGAGGGCCTGCCGCAGGTTTGTATAACTGAAGAAAAGGGAACATATGAGATGTTGTGAAGGTAGAAACATCAAAATTTGGCAACAGATTGACTATATGGAGTGAAAATGAAGAATCAATAGAGGACACAGAGATTAAGAGCCTGGGTGACTTGAAGGGTGGCAAGGCCCTCAACAATAAGAAATTCTGGAATGTTATATGAGATGCCTAGAGGACATATAATTTAAGACATCTATAATGTTCATTGGTGACCATGACTATTAATCAAGTGAGAAATTAGGGCTGCATAAATAGAATTGGAAATCATCTGCATCGAGATGATGGTCGAACCCACTGCAGCTTTTGAGATCTTCAAGCAAGATAGTATAAAGGGAAATGAAAAGAAGGCACAAAGCCTATAGGTACACTATGGTCAGTGGTCAGGATACAATAGACAAGACTAAGAAGCAGTAAAGCAGGTAAGATGAGAATCAAAAGAGTAATGCCATGAAAATTTGGGAAGGAGTATTCTGAAGGAAATGGTGATCAAACAAGGTCAAAGGTTGCAGAGAGGTAAAGGAGGATAATATTTAAAAAACATATATTTAACAATTAAGAAATCATTAGTAATTTTGGTTAGGGCAGTTTCAGTTGCATGATAACGTTGGAAGTGAGACTGCAGGGGATTTAGAAGGCTGAGAAATGAAAAAATGAAGGTACCAATTATAGACATCTTTCTCAATATAGCATGATACAGGATATGCAGAACAATACATATAGAAAAGCTATTAGGGCAACAGTTAGCAGAAATGGTCAGATCAAATGAAGGTCTTTTATGGCTGGTGGAAATATAGACATGCTTATAGGAAGCAGAAAAAGAACCCATAGATATTGAGACTGAAAATTGGAGGGATGATAGTAGAGGCGTATTGATAAAGAAATCATGATGGAAGGAATTGTCTTGGTAAGGAGAAAAGCTATCTCTTTATCAGAGAATACAGTAAAGGGAGATAGTGAAAGGACATATCTGAGTGACATGAGATGAGGAAAGGGAAGGGCAAAGTTCTGGATGAACGGTCTAATTATTTTGTTTAGATGTGAAGCCACCTGAGAGGATGGGAGAAGAGGTATCAAGAGAGACTGGAGGAAAGATGAAAAGACTTTGAATAATTTATAGAGGGTCAGAATAGTAATACAATAACAAGGCATAAAAGAACTATCTTGTTGCATTGAAGGCTGAGTTAAAAATTATATAACATGCATTTGTAGCGGCCAGGTTCTGTCTAGTTCAGTTCAGCGACACTGTGAAAAGATGCAAAGGTGGCAGATGCAGGTAATCATTATTACTATGGTTTACAAGTTTGTGAACAATTCTCTTTGCACAGCTCCGTGCTCCTGCCCTCAAACCTAGAAGGCATGAGTCAAAGACGCTTAGTTTCCTTCCAAAGTTTAACTCAAGCCACTTTCCTCTAGAAAGCCTTTTCCTGATCTTCTCCCCCCTTTTATACATTTCACATTTACTTGTTTGTATGCCTGGGAACCTCTCCTGAGGTCCCCTTCCTGCTAAGAAGGAAGTTTATTGAGGGCCGGAGTTGTTTTTTGGCTTCTGTAGTCCTAACAATTCCTCCGTATATCTAACACAGGGGTCAGGATCACATTGGACAATAATAATTGCTTGTTAAACCCAGATGCCCATCCATTGGGAAATGGCCCCATGGGTGCAGAGAAGCCAGAACTGCCCTAAATCACCCCAAAGCGGAGGCTGTAGAATTACCAAGAAGAAGTAAGGCTGAAAAGGAATGGGCCGGCAACCCCCCACCCTCCACCCCTTCCTTTGTCAAATAGGGTGCCCCACGTGTGTGGGGGTCACGATCAGCCAGGCCTTTCTTCCTATTTTTTTACTAATCTTTAAAAATATATGACAGTGGAAACAATGTAGAGAGTGTCAGCCAGCCTTCCGGGGGAAGAGGGGATTGTAGTATTCGGAGCCTTGTTGTATATAACTGGAAAACAAACCGTTAAAATGTTTAAAGATCAAAAAAAACCGGGGATAAAACTGCCTGGGGAGGGGGAGGGGCGCTGCCGGGGGCCGCCCTCCCCTCCCCCCCCCAGCCCGCAGCGGGCGGCGGCCTGGGGCCGGGCTCACCGGAGCAGCTCCACGCAGTACAGGCCGCTGCCGGGGGCGTCCAGCCCGCTGGACGCGGTCGCGCTTCGCCCCCAGACCACAGCCGCCCGAAGCCCCCTCCCGCGGGCGCTCAGGGCCCGCGGCGCGCGGCCACGAAGGCAGCCACCGGGGCCGAGGCGGAGCGGGGCCCGGCGCAGGGCCAGAGCGGGGGCCGCCATGACGCCGGGGCACCTCTGACCCTTCACCTTTCGCACCGCCTCGGCGCGCCTGCGCGGCCCCGCCCCTCGCGGCCCCTGGCCCCACCCCTTCCCTTTGCTTCCGTCTTTCCCTCTCGCTCCCACATCCGCTGATCCCTCCCCCGCCTCGCCCCTTCCGCCTTCCGCTCCCCCGCTTCCACCTTCCTCCCCCCCGCCTGCTTCCGGCCTTTCTTGAGCTTCCCCTTCCCTGCGCCCGCCCCTCAGCACGTGACGCCCCGAGTCCTTTCCGTTCCCTCAAGTCAGTGGTTGCCCACTGTGTGCCAGGTGCCAGCCAGGAGCTAAAGAAAGGCCTAAAGGAAACCAAGCAAGAATCAACCGGTACACAGTGCCAAATACCTACTCTGCTCTAGGTGGTGCAGCGGCCCTGGAGTCAGGAGGACCTGAGTTCAAATCCAGCCTCTATGTGGACCCCACTGCCTTGCAAAAACTAAAAATAAATAAATACAAGAAGCAAAAGACAGTCCCTGAAACTATAAACAATCTCGAATATGCAGCCAATGCCCTCTGATAATAAAAAATAAGAATTAAAAAAGAAAGTGAAGAAGTAAAAAGCCTTGTGATAAGAGTAAAAGAGAAAAGTTTCAAAACTAGGGTCTTAACAACTAGTTCCATTACTTCCCGGCAAATAGAAGGCAAAGAAATGGAAGCAGTGTCAGATTCTATGTTCTTGGGTTAAAAGATCACTAAAGATAGCAACTCCGTCTTTGAAATTAAAAGACACTTGCTCCTTGAAAGGAAAGCTATGGTAAATCTGGACAGTCTACTAAAAAGCAGAGTCACTACCTTGTCAGCCAAATCCAAATAGCCAAAGTCATGGTTTTTCCAGTAGTATTTTATGGCTATAAGAGTTGGACTCATGGAAAAAACCCAGATTGGGAAAGACTTAAAGCAAAAGGAAAAGGAGATAGCACAGGATGAAATGAATAGATACTATCATGGAAACAACAAGCATGAACTTGCACAAACTTTGAGAAATAGTGAAGGACTAGAGGGCCTGGCATGCTGTGATCTATGGGGTCCTAAAGGAGTCAGGAGTGAAGGAATGAACAAGGAACTCTTATGGAGCTTACAATCTAATGACATAGACACCATGCAAACAAATTTATTACAAAGCAAGATAGATGCAGGATAAATAGGAAATAATCCAAAGAGGTAAAGTTCTAGGATTAAGAAGGTATATGAGAGAGAATTAATATGCCCTCAGTTTAGGGTCTAATGAGGAAGACAACATGCTAACAACTATATACAAACAAGATATATATATATATTATATATATATCACCAATTTATCATATATATATATATATGATAAATTGGAGGTGATCTCAGAGGAAAGGCACTAAGGTTAAAGAAAACTGGGAAGAGCAGAAAACTTTAGTTGAGATTTGAAGGAAGCCAGAGAAACTCTTTCACTTTCCCTTTTCTCCTACCTATTTTTTTTAATTTTCCTTTCGCTTCCCTATGTTGTTCCTTCAAAGCCTTGACTGCATATCTGTGTGCCCTAGGCAAGACTAAAGAGTCACAGCCCCTGTAAATTGTTTTCACCACAGACTCTAAATTTTAAATGTAATCTTTATAATTTGACTCATACAAAATAAATTCTAGTGTCAAAGAAGCAGAATTTCCTGGCATCAAACCATGTACATTTGTAAAAGGCAATATTAGTGATACCCGTGGGATTTCTTCCCTAATGCTTATGGGTCCAATAACCCAAGTACTGTTGATCAAAGCTGACCAAAAGAAAATGGGTCAGTCTTATTATTATTATTATCCAGCCTTTGGGAAACTTCTTAAAAGATTGCAATATTCCCATTAGCCACCAGAGGATGCTCAGCTACGCTGCTCCCCACCACTACCTTGGTGGCTCCAAGCCATAGCACCAGTCAGTAATGCTAAGAATTGTGCAAAGTATAAGAGATACAGAGAAAAGTGAAACAGTCCTTGCCCTCAGGGAGTTTTCATTCTAATGAATGAAATGGCATATTACTCAAAATATTAAATATGAAATCTACAGTTTAGATTTCAGGGAAGCCTGAAGGGATTTGCATGAACTGATGCTGAGTGAGATGAGCAGAACCAGAAAAACACTGTACACCCTAACAGCAACATGGGGGTGATGATCAACCTTGAAGGACTCGCTCATTCCATCAGTGCAACAATCAGGAACAATTTGGGGCTGTCTGCAATGGAGAATACCATCTGTATCCAGATAAGGAGCCGTGGAGTTTGAACAAAGACCAAGGACTATTAACTTTAATTTGGGGGGGGGGGGGGGGAACAGATAGCTTATTGTCTGATCTTGTTATCTCTTATACTTTATGTTTCTTCTTTAAGGATATGATTTCTCTCTCATCACACTCAATTTGAATCAATGTACAACATGGAAACAAAGTAAAGACTGACAGATTGCTTTCCATGGGGGTGGGGGTGGGGGAGGGAAGTAAGATGGGGGAAAATTGTAAAACTCAAATAATATCTTCAATTAAAAAAAAAGAAATCTACCGTTTGTATATAAGCCCCAACTCTTCAGTTCTAAACTCTTCCCTCTATTCACAACTTGCTCCACATCCACAGGACTCAGATGTTCAAGGTAATTTATTGAATGTAGTGAAAATGAAAGCAAATGGATTACACCCTCCTATGAAGAGCCATCTGTATGCAGTGTTCATCTAAATGCTTACATCATCCCCAACTTGCCCAGGAACTGTCTCACCCTTCAAAATCTTCTACCATGGTAACCCCTTTTCCCATAGATTAGTTCCTTTTGGAACCAGACCAGTCATGCTTCATTCCTGTCTCAGGTGGGATTCTGATTTTAATGGCTTTGTTACTATGCTCCCTTCCTAGTATCCTTTTATCCTTTATCCTATTCCTCCCCAGCCGACTTTAATGTATTGTCTTTCCCCATTAGAGGGTATACTCCTTAAGAGCAAGAACTGAATTTCTTTTTTATTTCTATTTTTATCACTAGTGTTTATCTTAGTGACTAGCCTGTAATAAATACTTAACATGCTTATTACCAACTGAAAGCAAGGGAAAGGAATATCCAAACCACTATTCATGGAAAGGAATAACAGAAAAGATTAGGAATGTCTCTGATCCCATCTTATGGTCCCATAAGGAGGGAAGCAGTGGAGAAGTTAAAAAAAAAAATCAGTCTTTCCCCATAGATCACCAGCCCAACCAGATTTGCAATTGCTGGCAATCTGGACACTCAGAAAGCTTCATAGTCTCAGCAGCTCCCTCCAATTTTTCAAGATCAGAATGTCTTCCTCTGATCAATTCCAGCAAGCCATTCAGTGGCTTTGATCACAGCAGCAGTAGCCACCCCTCTAGACAATCAGGAAGTCCTACTCTCAAGAATAGTGAAGGAGAAAAAAAGCAGCAAACCCTGTACAAATGGGGTTATTTTCTGTCCCCAGACACTTTTGAGGCAACCTAGCTTCCCTGTCTTTTTTCTATTGTGAAGATAATTTTGATACCCCTCAGTATTTAGTCAGTTCATTGTGATTTTAACAGGTTAGAGTGTTCGGGTAAATTTGATTTAGTTAACACTATTAGAATAAGAGCAATGTAGGTTAGAATTAATTCACCATGAATTGATGATTATACTAATATTTGGGTTAGATAATAGATTTATACTTTATTAACTGGATCTGTATTACTAGAGATAGGGATTTGTTGTATTATGCCCCCCCCCCAAACTCCTTTAAGAACAATGCTGAAAAAAATCAACCACAGCTTCCTTATGCCTCTGTGTTCTTTCACACCTAAAGTTCATAACAGCTTGTGGAAAGTCCCTGCCAATCATCCTTCTACAGGATATTGGTCACTCATGTTTGTCCTGTGGAAAGCCCCTGCTAAGACAGACTATTAAGGTCCAAGAATGCCATTAACAAAGTCATAATGATTGATGGACATCTCCCTTGACCAAATATAAGAATTGCTTCCTTTGGCCAAATATGAGATTTATTTTTTACACTTCTCTTCCTTAGCCAATCATGTAAATCTGCCACTTCTTGAACTGATCAATAATAAATTCATTCTATTTTAGTGATCTCACAATGTCTATAAAAAGAGTTGAAGTTCAAGAAGAGGGATCCTTGACCAAGAGAAAGGTCAAAGATCTAATTGCTTAAGGACCACTGGTCTTCCTAATAGATGAATATCTGCTCAGACTTCTACCTCAGTGAATTTTTTTTTAATTTTTAATTTGTTATTTAAGTCCACAGGGTTAAGTGACTTGCCCAAGGTCACACAGCTAGGCAGTTTTTAAAAGTCTCAGGTCAGATTTGAACTCAAGTACGCCTGACTCCTGGGCCGGTGCTCTATCCACTGCACCACCCAGCTGCCCCCTCAGTAAGCTTTTGATACAGATTGAATTTTGAGAGCTCACATGGTCTTAGAAAGTCTCAGTTTCTGGTATCTCACTAACCCCCATGCAAATAAAATAGTGGAACAAAAATATGACTGTGGTTGTTCAGTCATTTTCAGTCATCTCTGACTTTTCATGACCCCATTTGGATTTTTCTTGCCAAGGTTATTAGAATGGATTGATATTTCTTTCTCCAGTTTATTTTGTAGATGAGGAACTGAGACTAATAGAGTGAAGAGATTTGTCTGGGCTCACACGGCTAGTAAGTATCTGAAGTCGGCTTTGAACTCAGAAAGAGGAGTCTTTTAGATTCCAGTCCTAGCACTCTATCTACTGAGCCTGCAATACAATACCTAACTGCATTGAAATAACTTGTTTCCAAATCAAAAATGATCTGACCTTTTCATTCAAAGTCCTTGTAAGGAATCTGATAAACTAATTTATTCTACCATGTTACTGGCCCAATTATACCTTTTCATTCAGATATGAAGTTCATTCATGTCAGAATTTTAGAATTGGCAGAGCCATTTAATCCATCCTACACCCAGAAAGAAATCTCTTGCTTTTTTCAGATTGCCTTTTATTGGGGGGAGAGGGGAGGGAGGGGGTATTGTAAAATTCAAAACCTTGCGAAACAAAAGATGGTAGAAACTACTATTTTATATAATTGGAATACAAATAAAATATATAATTTTTAAAAAAGAAATCTCTTGCTATATCATACTTGATTAATAGTTACAATACCCAACCACAGCACAAAAAAATTCAATAAAGACCTCCTTGAGTACCTTATTTAGCTGCCAAATTGATATCCCTAAAGCACAGATTTGACTATATCACCCCTCTGTGAAAAACAAGCAAAAAACTGCTATGGCTCCCTATTGTCTCTAGGAAAAACAAAAGAGTTCTCTGGTATTTAAAACCCTTTGTGATCTGATTCCAGTCTTCCTAATTACTCATTATTATCTTCAAACTCTCCATGTTTCACTCCAAAATTAGGCCTCTAAAAATGCATTCTTTCATTTACATTTGACCTCAATAGATACAAATGTTCTCTCCCAGAAATTCATTTGTGTCTAATGTTAAATTTACATATCTATCTACATATATATGTATGTAAGTATGTATAAGCATATATATATGGATATATGTGTTATTTCCTCTAATAGAAGGTAAACTCCCTGAAGTTTATTAGTTCTTTGCACAAAGAGCTTAATAAATGCTTGTTAATTCATTGACTCATTGATGGTTGTTCTTAAGTATGGATGGAGTATTTAGTAGAATTATATAGTAATCCCTTAATAGCTATTGCTTTTCTTTACTATATATTGGCTGTTAGGATGCTTACTTATTGCAACTCTAACTAATTGCAACTCTTTTCTACCTTACCTGCATTTTTTTTCTGCCTCCATCACTTTTTATTCTAAGAGATTAGTCCTAGGTCCAACCTAGAGGAAGGGAATTCTATTGTGTTTTTTAAAATGTTTTATCAGTAGCAGAATCAAAATATTGCAGTTACCTAATCCCTTTTAATGAGAATTATTTGAAACCTTTCCATATTCAAATTAGACTGTTCATAAAAAAATTTTTTTTCCTAAAAGATCACAAAGATGTTCCTGGAAATGAACTAGCCCAGAGGGTTATGGTTCAAGTTGTTCCTCCCTTGATGAAACTTCCTGGATGCCTCTGGTCATATTGTCATGGCTCTCTGGTCACCTAAGGACTTTTAAGGCTCACCTACATGGAATTGGAGCCCTTGAGACCTGGAAGATGTCCCAAGACCACAGGATTCTCTCCACCCTTTCCTTCTAACCAGTTGCATTTTTATATGAGGGAGGCACTGTCTATCCAAGCTAAGTCCTATTGTACATTTATTGAATAATTTTTTTTATCTAATGACTATTTAAACCTTCGTCTGTTAACTGATGAATGACCTAAAAAGACCTCATTTCATTCCAACATCAAACCTAAACAAAGAAAATATAGGCCTGACTCTGGCTCTCTTCCTCATCTATCACCTTAATTATGTCCCTTCATTCTTTTGGTGCTCCATCCAAGGTTGTCCTTCTATGTAGATAGAGAAAATCATTGAATCACCAAAATATAAAATCTCAGATTAGGAAGAAATCTCAGAAATCTACTTATGCAACCATAACTCCCAATATGAATCTTCCTGCCCAGTCATGCCATTCTGCTCAATTTTATCTGAAACCACCAAGCTCTTCTGAACCTCCAGACCTTTAACAGTGTTCTGCCTACCTAAAATGATCTCATTTCCTCACTATTCTAGACCCTTAGCTCTCCTTTTGCAATCTTATCTCATTCTATTTCCCATCACATTCTATAAACTCTGTTATAAATGGACTATTTACTCTCTACTCATTGAGGGTATCTAGGTGATTCAATAGATTAAACTCTGTACTTAAAGTCAGAAAGACAAGGTCAAATGTGGCCTCAGATACTTATTAGCTATGTGATCCTGGGCAAGTCACTTAGTGTCTGCTTGACTTAAACCACTGGAGAAAGAAATAGCAAACCACTTCAGTATCTTTGCCAAGAAAGTCCCATGAGTCAGACATGACTGAAAAACTACACATCACATCTATCCCATCCTCTGATCTGCTCTTTGTATCATTTATTGAGAACTTAATCCTATGTTGTTTTGAATTATCTTGTTTCCCCCAATAAAATTGTATGTTCTTTTGGGAATAGTATCATTTCTCATACTTTTTAAAAATTGTCCACAGAACCTGAAATATTAATAGCTGGTATTTACATAGTTATATGTAATTCTTTCTTGATATGACATTCCATCTTAGCTCCCAGGCATTTTCTCTATTTCCTCATGCCTGAAATGTTCTCCCTCAATTATACCCAATGATTTCTCTGTTTCCTTTAAGTCTCAACTAAAATCCCTTCTTTTATAGGAAGACTTTCCCAAATCTTTCCCTATGTTCATTATTTCTTATCTTATATTTAGCTTACTTTGAATATAATTTTTTTGCATAGTTGTCTTTTCCATAAGATTGCCAAGTTCCTTTGAGTTCCAAGATCGCCTTTTGTCTCTTTTTGCATCTTCAGCTTAGCACAATGCCTGCCATAATTATGTATGGGCATAATAGATGTTTATTGATTAATTAATGTAAGGAAAATTTTCCTAGTCACTAAACTGAAAGAGGATGATGCCTCAAGAGATCACAGATTTCCCCTCAGTGAAAGTCTTCAAGCAAAAGCTTGAAGGCCATTCAGTTTGTTCTAGAGTGGCTTTATGTTAAAGTGTTGAGCAACTATAAGAATGAATGAATGAAGCATTTTCGAAGTACTTAGTATGTGTAAAGACTTGTGCCAAGCTTTAGAGATATGAATAGAAAAGTTGAGTTGGTCCTAAGTTTAGAAATTCACATTCTGGAGTTGTCCCTTGTTATCAAAGAAGACTATTCTTTTTTTTTTAAAGATTTTGCAAGGCAATGGGGTTAAGTGGCTTGCCCAAGGCCACACAGCTAGGTAATTATTAAGTATCTGAGACCGGATTTGAATCCAGGTTCTCCTGACTCCAGGGCTGGTGCTCTATCCACTACACCACCTAGCTGCCCCTCAAAGAGGACCATTCTACTGGGGTAGGAAACATATGGAAGGTTTCAACTGCAAGTCAGAAAAATTCCATGATCTTTAGGGTGTAGCAAAGCAGATAGATTATAATGCCTCTTCTTTGATATAATTTCCATTGAAAAAATAGTATTGGTTTCTGATACAGAATTATTTGACATGACAAAGATTTTGGTGGCAAGAACTTTCTTTTCTGGGTCTTCTTCAGTAGCTATAGATGTGGAACATTGACAAGTTAGACCTCCTCAAGGGGTACTCCCCACAATGAGGACTAAGGACACCAGTCTGAAAGCACAGCCATTCCTAAGATTTCCAGGCTAATGATCCTGGGCTATCTCCATAAGGATCTGAGGGTGGATAGTGATCAAGGGAGTGGTGGTGACCTGACTTGACTGGCTTTTGAAGTCCTAATCAAATCTGCAGTTGTTCAATTCTATGATCTAATTTGACTTTCAGAACAACTGAGGAATTTTTAAAAAGAAAAAAAAAAGAAACCCTCTCCATGTCTTTTGACAAATCACCACCATAATCTACATACTTTCAATTTGTTCTACTATAAAAATTATTGCTTATTTAATTGATAAAATAATAGAAGAGACAACAATGAAACTGCTTTAACATGCCTCTCAGACTCCCTGGCAGTCCCAGACCCATCTCATTTTCTAAGTGACTATCAATGAATAATTATAACCTTCCCACTGAGTATATTGCCATTATACCATATCATTCTAAACAAAAGAACTTAGGACTTAGAGATTTTCAAAATCATTTGATCCAAGTGCCAAATTTAGCAGATGAGGAAACTGAGGCCCAAAGAGTAATTTACCAAAAGAAATACATAGAAAAGAATCAGAATTTTAGTCCATTTCTGATTCCAAATCCATTGTTCTTACATTCTCTCAAGCTATCTTAGATTAAGTATAGTAGCCACAAAAAAACCTGAGACCTACTTGTGCTAATGTTTAAAAGTCTAACATCTATCTATAACAAAAGAATTATGTCCTTATTAATGTCTTCATCATGATACATTATCTAATTTACTAATTGAGGTACATGGCTCATTAAAATAGTGGTTTTTCAGTTTTAACAGACTAGTCATTTGTGCTTATATTTACTTTTCATAGGGCCCTTAAAAATGCTATATTGAAGTATTAGATGCCAATAATAAACTAAAACACTAACTTAAGAATAGATGTGCCAATACCAGAACAATAAACTGGTGGCTCATAGACACTAACTTTCATATTTAAAAATAAGAGTATATTTAACTTATATATTATTAATTTTCATTAGTAATTGATTAAAGAGTATCAGATGGGGTGGAGAAGGCAGCATTTCTTGGGAACTCCTTCCCCGAAAACTCCAAAAGTCATCAAATTACAACTCTAACCAAAATTTAGAGGGGCAGAACCCACAGAACGACTGAGTGATACATTTTCCCAGACCAAGATAACTTAGAAACTCCCTGGGAAAGGTGTGTTTCACCAGGACTGGGGGGGGGGGGGGTGGATAAAAGCCCCGGCCACAGCCCAGCCCACCCCAGCCCAGCCCAGGGATCACTGGGAACGGCTTGAAAGGGCAGTGAGAGAACTCTGCTATACCAGAATGAGTGTAGAGTGAGGAGCAGTGGCTGCAGTACCTGCAGCAAGAATGGAGAAAACCAGCCTGAACCTCCAGGGCACAGCCCACACATGGTAAGAGGGTCAGGGGAAACTGCAGAAATCTCTCTGCTCTCCATGGGGCAGGACTCTGCTGTTTGCCCACACTCAGATCCAGGTTGCAGTTTGGCCTTCCATACTAAGATAGCAGGGACCCTCCTCAGAGGGCCAAGGCAGAGGGCCTATGGTCATCTACATAACAAAGCATAGGCAAGAGAGCATAAGACCTTGAAGGAATAAAGGTCCCAATGGGTTGTTCCCCCCGCCAAAAAAAACCCAAAGCCTTGGAAATGTGGTAAGTTAGTTTTAGACTGAGGAAATGAGCAAACAACAGAAAAAGAAGACTCTGACCATAGAAAATTACTTTGGTCCCATGGAGGATCAAAATACATATTCAGAAGATATCAAAGTCAAAGGTTCTGTACCCAAAACCTTCAAGAAAAATAGAAAATGGGCTCAGGCTATAGATGAGTTCAAAAAAAGGATATGAGAAGCAATTAAGGAGCCCAGAGCCAGAAACAGAAGCAGGTGGAGCCTGTAAGCAGGAGCACACAGGGCATGAGCCCACTGAGCTGAGGGAGGGGAGTGAAGAGAAACTGCAGAGCTCAGTCCTCTGCCTCTGGAACAGGACTCTGGGGCTCTGACCACATTCAGATCCTGATTGCAGTCTAGGCCCCCCCATAGAACAGCAGGGCACCCCCACCTCAGCCCCATGGCAGAGGGAGGTGCTTATGGTCATTCACAGACCAGGAGGGAAGACAGAGCCTCACACACTGAGACCCTTGTGGGAGTGTCCCAAAAGCTCAGGAAGCACCCCCAAACCAGGTCCAGGCTGGGAAAATGAGCAAGCAGAGAAACAAAAGGAAGACTATTGAGAAATATTTTGCAAATGAGCCCAAAAAGGATCAAAATACTGTCTAAAGATGAGGAAGCACAAGCTCCTGTATCTAAAGACTCCAAGAAAAACAGAAATTGGGCTCAGGCTATGATAGAGCTCAAAAAAGACTTTGAAAATCAAATGAGGGAGTTGGAAGAAAAACTGGGAAAAGAAAGGAGAGAGATCCAGGAAAAAAATGAAAATGAAGTCAGCAGCTTAGTCAAGGAAATCCAAAAAAATGCTGAAGAAAATAGCATGCTGAAAACCAGCTTAGGTCAAATGGATAAAACAGTTCAAAAAGTTATTGAAGAGAAGAATGCTTTAAAAAGCAAAATTGGCCAGATGGAAAAAGAGATAAGAAAACTCTCTGAGGAGAACAAATCCTTCAGACAAAGAATAGAATTCAGGGAGATTGATGAATTTACCAGAAATCAGGAATCAATACTTCAAAACAAAAAAAAATGAAAAATTAGAAGAAAATGTGAAATATCTCATTGAAAAAACAACTGATATGGAAAACAGACTTAGGAAAGATAATTTAAAAATTATTGGAATACCTGAAAGTCATGATCAGGAAAAGAGCCTTGACATCATTTTCAATGAATTACTACAGGAAAATTGCCCTGATATTCTAGAAGCAGAGGGCAAAATAGAAATGGAGAGAATCCACCGATCCTCCCGAGAAAGAGATCCCAAAAAACCAACCCCTAAGAATATTATAGCCAAGTTCCAGAACTCCCAAGTCAACGAGAAAATATTACAAGCAGCCAGAAGGCCACAGTTCAAATATCGTGGAGCTGCAGTCAGGATCACACAGGACTTAGCACCAACTACATTGGAAGCTCGTAGGGCTTGGAATACAATATACCAGAAGGCAAAAGAGCTTAGAATGCAGCCAAGAATGAACTACCCAGCAAGGCTGAATGTCCTCTTCCAAGGAAAAAAGATGGACTTTCAATGAACCAGGGGAATTTCAAATGTTCTTTTTGGAATGGACAGAGCTGAACAGAAGGTTTGATCTTCAGATACAGGACTCAGATGAAGCATGGAGATTGGAGGAGAGGGGGGAAATATGAGGGACTTAATGAGGATGAACTGCATGTATAGAAAAATGATACTGATAATAGTCATATGAACCATCTCAGTTAATAGAGCAGGTAGAGGGAGCTTTTATAGTTGAAGCACAGGAGAAAGCTGAATTCGAAGATAAAATATGGTGTAAAAATGGAGTCAATAGAAAAAAAGGGAAATGGAATGGGAGAAAGAAAAAGGAGAGGGGGAATAGTCCAAGATAGTTCACATAAGATTTTTTTTTATTACAATGAGCTATTGCAATGATATGGAAGGGGGGAGGCAAGGGGGAATGAAGGAAACTTTGCTCTCATCAGAGATGGCTAGGAGAGGAAACAACATATATACTCAATGGGGTACAGACATCTGGAGTAAGAAGGAGGGGGGAGCAGGGGGAAGGGGTGGGGATGTGAATAAAGGAAGAGAGGATGGACCATGGGGGGAGAGTGGCCAGATATAACACATTTTCTTTCTTACTTCTTGCAAGGGGCTGGGAATGGAAGGCCTGCCCAGGACCACAGGGCCAGGTGGATTCTGGGCCTAAGGGGTGGTATGGGGGCTCAGGGCTTCTTGGCCCCAGGACCAGGGATCTGTCTGCTGAGCCAGTCAATGACCCTACAGCAGAGTCAGAGTGAAAGGAGAGAGAAAATATAGTACATGGTAGTGGAGAAATAAGAAAGGAGGGAGTTGTGATCAGCAATGGTAGTGTTGGAAAAATATGGAAGTAACTTTTATGATGGACTTATCATAAAGAATGAGATCCACCCATGACAGAGTTGTTGGTGTTGGAACAAAGACTGAAGCACATTTTTTGTTATTATTATTATTTAGGGGAGGGTGCAGGGCAAGTGGAGTTGGATGGCCTGCCTGGGGCCACATAGCAGGGTGATCTTTGGGTGTCTGGGGCCGGATTTGGACCCAGGTGCTCCTGGCTCAAGAGCCAATGCTCTGTCTGCCACCCAGCCACCCCTACTATTATTACTATTTTATTTTATTTTGGGTCTTTTTTTTCCTTCTTTTTGGTTTTTTCAGGGCAGTGGGGAATCAGGTGGCTTGCATGTCACATGGCTGGGTAATTGTTGGGTTTATGAGGCTGGATATGGGCTCGGGTGCTCATGGCTCCAGGGCTGGTGCTTCGTCCATTGCTCCACCTGGCCATACCTACAACTATTACTATTTTTTTTTTAATTTTAATTTTTTTCTCTCCCCTTTACTTTTGTCGCCCAAGCAAGTCTATCTATATTCATGGGGGAGGAGGGGTATTTGGTTTACTTGTAAACAAGAATATTTATTAATGTAAAAAAAAATTTGTACAAAATGAGAATAAAAATAAATTTAAAAAATTAAATTAAATTAAAAAATCTTAAAAAAAAGCAATTAAGGGAGGTGGAAGAAAAATTTGGGAGGAGAAATGAGAGCAATGCAGATAAATCATGAAAACCAAATCAGCAGTTTGGTGAAAGAAATACAAAAAGAAAATAATATGTTAAAAACTAGTTTAGGCCAGATGGAAGAAAAGCAAAACAAAAACGGCAAATGAGGAGAAGAATGCCTTCAAAAGCAGAATTGGCCAGCTGGAAAAGGAAATAAAAAAACTCTCTGAAGAAAAAAACTCCTTCAAATGCAGAATGGAACTAAAGGAAGTCAACGACTTTGCAAGAAATTAGGAAGAAATAAAAATCTTCCAAAAAAGCCAAAAATTAGAAGAAAATGTGAAATATCTCATTGGAAAAACAACCAACCTCAAAAACAGATCCAAAAGAAATAATTTTAAAAATTATTGGGCTATCTGAAAGTCATGACCAGGAAAAAGAGCCTAGACTTCATTTTTCAAGAAATAATACAGCGGGGTGGCTAGATGGTGTAGTGGATAAAGCACCGGCCTTGGAGTCAGGAGTACCTGGGTTCAAATCCAGTCTCAGACACTTAATAATTACCTAGCTGTGTGGCCTTGGGCAAGCCACTTAACCCCATTTGCCTTGCAAAAACCTAAAAAAAGGAATAATACAGCAAAATTGCCCTAAGATCCTAGAAGCAGAAGGTAAAATAGAAATTGAGGGAATTTACCAATCACCTCCTGAAAGAGATCCCAAAAGAAAAACTTCCAGGATTACACAGGATCTAGCAGCATCTACATTAAGGGCTTGTAGGAATTGGAATATGATATTCTGGAAAGCAAAAGATCTTGGTTTACAACTGAGAATCAACTACCTGGAAAAACTGAACATCCTCTTTCAGGGGAAAAGATGAATTTTCAATGAAACAGAGGACTTTCAGACTTTCCTGTTGAAATAACCAGAGTTGAACAGAAAGTCTGATCTTCAAGTACAGGACACTGGTGAACCATATAGAGGGTGGACAAGAAGGACTAACTATGAGTAACTTAATGATATTGAACTGTTTGCATTCCTGCATGGGAAGATGATATTGATAACTCATATGAACTGTCTCAGTTTTAAGAGCTGTTAGAAGGAGTATATATAGACAAGGCACAGGAAGGAGTGGAATATAATGGTATATAATAAAGTAAAAAGATGGAGTCAGTGGATGATAAAGAGAAGTACTGGGAGGAAGAGAAAGGCAAGGAAGAAGCAGCTAAGAAATTTCACATAAGAATCAAGAAAAAACTTTTTCAATGGAGTGGAATGGGGAAGGCAAGGGGGAATGAGTGAGCCATCATTGTCATCAGAAATGGCTCAGAGAGGAAATAACACACACAATAGGGTGAGGAAATCTATCTTACCTGAGAGAAAAATGAGAAGGCATGGCATAAGGGGGAATGGGGGGAGGGAAGGGGGAGAATAGGTGATAGAAGAGAGGGATGATTGAGGGAGAGGGTACTCAGGTTCAACACACTTTTGGATAGGGCCAAGATGAAAGGAGAGAGAGAGAATAGAATAAATGAGAGTGAGGAGAAATAGAGTAGAGGTACAGCTAGCTAGTAATAGCAACTGTGGGAAAAATATTGAAGCAACTTCTCTGATGGACTTATGATAAAGAAAGCAACTCACTCCAGAGACAAACCCATTGGAATCTGAACAGAGACTGAAGTACATTTTTTTTCTCTCACTATTTTTGAGGTTTCTCATCTTCTGGGGGGAGGGGTTTTATGTTTACTCTTATAACAAAATTTTTATAATAATATAAAATAAAAGGGGTGGCTAGGTGGTGCAGTGAACAGAACACCGGCCCTGGAGTCAGGAATAACTGAGTTCAAATCTGACCTCAGACACTTAATAATTACTTAGCTGTGTGGCCTTGGGCAAGCCACTTAACCCCATTGCCTTGTAATAATAATAATAATAATAATAATAATAATAATAATAATAATATAAAATAAATAGACCAAAATCATATTTTTAAAGAGTATCAACATTTGAGAAATAATGTTACTTAATCTCCTTTCTAATATAAACAATATTTTTAAAGTAATAGTTGATTAGATCTGATTTCTAATTCCCTTCCCTGTATTCTTATTAGTAATGCACACAAAGTGACTGTGCTTTGTAGTAATACAAATTCTTAATGTGCTGGAACCTTGCTGTAGCTTCCTTGGATTCTATGCCCTAATACTGTAGTGAAGCAACACTTGAAGGAAATCCAGGATTATCTAGAAATCAATAACTCTAAGGAAGACCTGGTTTTTATTGCTTTTAGTAGTCTTGTGGGTTGTGTTATAAAACAAATCTTCAGAGTGTTCTTTTTTCCAACCACTTAATTAAGATATTTTATGAAGTACTTTCTAAATTGTAAAGAATTATATAGTCATAAAGCACTGGGAAGAGGCAGGTTGATGTGATGGATTGAGAGCTGACCTTGGATCCAAGAAGTTCAAATTCTCTTTTTTTGATTATAGTGGCTGGGACCCCCTAGGCAAGTCACTTAATTTAGTGATCTAGGTCAGTGACTTTCAACTCAAATAGAAACTGGTCACTAAGCCATACAGGAGGATCCCTCCAGGTTACATATTGACTTAGAAAACCCTAAATTAACAGTATCTATGTTTTATTGCAAAGCAGCTAGACAATGCCTGTAGTCAGGAAGACTGAATTCATTAGCTGTGTGACTTTAAATAAGTCACTTAATCCTATTTGCCTCAGTTTCTTTATCTGTAAAATGAACTGGAGGAGGAAATAGCAAGCCATTCCAGTATCTTAACCAAGAAAATCCCAAATACTATCACAAAGACAAAACAAAACAAGAAAAATGTTTTATTATATTTTTATTTTGTTAAATATTTTTCAACTATGTTTTAATCTTTTTGGGGTATTAGACACCTCTGGACAAGATGAACTCTAAGATACCTCCTAGCTTTGGATCTTTGACATGCTAAAAGGCAAGTAGATACATGGTAATTGCAATGATCAATTATAGTTTCTGAAGAACAGGTGAAGAAATACATTCCCTTGTTCTCAGTAGAAGGTAGGGGCACTGGAACCTTGGATGTAGAGTGTTGCTAAGTATGCTGCAACTGATTTTTCAAGGGACTATCAAATTAGAAACATTAGGGTGGCAATAACCATTTTTTCATGTACCTGCAAGCAGGCAGGGCTGGTTGAGAGTTCAAGTTTAGACCCTAGATAAGTGGCCTGGGGTTAGTAGCTTGGACCCATCTGGCTAAACAAGAAGGCCCCTACCTAAAGTAGAAAAGAGGCATTGGGGTGGCTAGGTGGCGTAGTGGATAGAGCACCAGCCCTGGAGTCAAGAGTACCTGGGTTCAAATCCGTTCTCAGACACTTAATAATTACCTAGCTGTGTGGCCTTGGGCAAGCCACTTAACCCCATTGCCTTGCAAAAACTTTAAAAAAAAAAAGCATTGGGGGGAGCAGTATACAGACAGGTCCCCGGGTTGGCACTACTGCCTGGGTAAGAACTGGTGTCAAAGATTGCATTGAACAGCCTTAATTGCAACAGAACTCTTCCTTTTCCCCACCCCTTCAGCAGGCTCTGACAACCATGTGTAAATGTGTTCCTTTATTCTGCTATAAATTGTGTTTTATAGAACTGGTTTTATTTCTCATAAACTTTATAGTTGACTCTGGTTAACTGTGAATTTCCTTGTGCTTTCCCTCTGTTAATTATCTTCAAATTATATTGTGTATATCTTATATCTTTATGCAAAGCTGTTTACATAGTCTGTCCTCCATTAGACTGTGGGCTTCTGGAGAGCCAGGACTGTTTTTTGCCTCCCTTTGTATCCCATAGCACTTAGCACAACTACTGAATAAATACTTGTTGACTTGGTTTACCCATTGGTTTGTGGTATGAGAGTGCAGGCTCCAACTCTGGAAGTGACACAAGAGAGTGACTTTTCCTAGCATAGGACTGAGATCTCTCTCCATTTAGGGGCATAATCACAATCTGTTTATGTACTTCAAAACTAAAATCTCAATTTATTAATTAATATGAACTTGGACCTTCCTTCAGACTGCCCCATCAGATTACAGGTCTAACCTTTCCTTTTAGGGTATAATTCAGATATTTGGTTCACCAAGAGTGGCAGGGCCCCAGAAACTCCTCAGCAATATTTTTCTAAATATTTAGGAATATTAGGAAACCAAAACACCATACCATATAACTAAACACAGAGTTCGCTGAATTTGGCTTTTAGTTATTAATATAATATCTAAGTATAGTATTTAGAGCATCACTCCTGGAGGCAGGAGGACCTGAGTTCAAATCTGGCTTCAGATACATACCAGTTGTGGGCAAGTCACTTAACACCAATTGCCTCAAAAAATATAACTTTTCAGACATGCATAGTAAGACAATAATCTATATCCACTATGATTTGGTTCCCTTTCTTGACTTGATCAACTTCATGATAAGGAAAAGGAACTTAGCTTTTAAAGTGAGTTTGAGAAAAGATAAACTAACCATCAGTCCTTTGGAAGAACTTAAGTCCCATATTGGTTCTACTGTTTTTGCTTTTGTCTTCAATCACAAAACTGCAAATTTGAGTTAGATAGGATATCTATGTCTATCTAGTCCAACACATTCCCATAACGATCTCTTCTACAACATACGGAATAAGTGGTCATTCAATTTTTGTTTGAAGACATCCACTAAGAAGGACATTATCTCCTGGGCCAGCTCTTGCCAGTTTTAGAGTGATCTAATTGTTAGGAAGTGTTATGTCAAGTTTAAATTGGCCTCTTTGTAGTTTCTAACTTCTTTCTTTACAACTTGATTTCATGTCTGACTTCTAGAGCACTTCCTTGAGCATTCATTAAACCAGCAAAGGTTTTAAAGGATTCTTATAAAACCTTTCTTAACTACATTCTGCTATTCTGCCATTTTGGAACAGGAGAACTGAGGTCAATGAAAGTGAACAGAGGAAAACAATTCAGAAAAAAGAATAAGAAATAAAAATTTTATTGAAACAATTGTTGAGTACAGGATTACAATGATTTATATAACCACAGAAATTAGAAATAAATTTGATAAATTAATTTTATTTAGTTTCTTTTGTGGTTTTTCTTACTACTTCTTATATCTAGACATGAATCATTGGAAAATTCCAGTGGTGACAAGTAGAACAATTGTAAAAACACTATTGTTGAATAAAATATCTGTTCATTAGTGACTAGACATGATTTTTGTTTCAACCACTCCAAGCATCAGTTTTTTTCCCCTCTGTAATAATAAATCATATTTTTACAATATCTTAAGGTTTTATAAAGAGTCTCAGAGAGGTAAAGTAATTTTCCCAGAGTCACACAGCTATAAAGTACCAAGGCCAGTATTCAAACTCTTGACTCTCACTTTGGTCATTTTTTGACTGTAACATACTGCATTCAGTTTGTAAATTTAGACCATCCATTCTCTCTAAGTCTACTCCCAATGAGTATGCGGCTGCTCAATTCCTCCCCAGCCCCACTTATCTTGCCACTGTCTGAGCAGCATACTCCCATTGGCCTCAGTACCTCCCCCTTAGAATTTTGAGGGTCAAAGAAGTATTCCTGCTCTTATGTTCCATTTGCTTTTTTATTCATCTTATCCTGAGTCAGCTGGGACAAGTTAGACCAGTGATCTGATACTGCCTCTTGAAGATCTCCATAGGGAGGAGGTTCCCAGAACAGGGAGAACCCAAAGGCAGAGCACAAACCCTCAGTGTCATAAACTGAAGTAACCCTAAGGCCTGTCTTTTTAAGTCAGCAGAAGCTATTTTTTTCAGAGAAAATAATTAAAATTTTTATCTTCTGTTCCACTATATGAAGTAGTTCTTTGAAACTCTTCCAGTCCAGTGTTGAGATAAGCAAATCATCTAGGAACAATATTTTAATATTTTCTGGAAAAAAAAAACTTAGTGACAAACACATTTTATTTGTCTATGTAAATAACTTTTAGTTAACAAGAGGTTAATGTCCATTAGAACACAGTCCTATCAAACCAGGTTCTCCGAATAAAGGTCACTAAGTTTTATATATAAAGAAATAACGTAGCAGAAATTGTTCCAGTAACACATATTATACTCCCAGATCTTGCCAAGTTTCTTATCTTACGCTGCGTAAAGTGTGACACAAGAACAATCTGTTTTGTTGGTTTTTACAAGGCAGGGTGGCTAAGTGACTTGCCAAGTTCACACAGCTAAGGTAATTATTAAGAGGTTGAAGCCGTATTTGAACTCAGGTCCTCCTGACTTCAGGACCAGTGTTCTATCCACTGTGCCACCCAGCTGCCCTACAAGAACAATCTGGCAAAAGAACCTATCAGACAAAAGAACACCACTAGAAAAATAACTCAACTGAACATTCCATATTTAGTCCTATATTACCTCAAAATTTTTCTCTGCTTAATTCAATTTAGTAAGTATTAACTAAATTCGTGTTATTTGCAGGGCACTGGTTTAGGTGCTAGAGATACAAAGTCAAAAATAAAACAATCCCTGCCCTCAAAAAGCTTACATTCTATTAGAACTATTGGTTGAATATATTTCTTGTGCTTCATTTTGTTGCACTTTGCAAATATTACATTTTTCCAAATTGAAGGTTTGTGGTTACCCTGCATCAAGCAAGTTTTATCAGTGACATTTTTCTAACATCATGTGCTCTCATCATGTCCCTGTGTCACATTTTGGTAATTCTTATATTCTTTCACAATTTTTCATTATAATTATATCTGTTATGTTAATATGTGATCAGTGATCTTTGTTGCTACTGTTGCAATTGTTTGGGGGCACATATAAGAAGACAAAATGAATGTGTGTGTGTGTGTGTGTGTGTGTGTGTGTGTTCTCTCTGCTCCATCAACCAGTTATTCCGATTTTCTTCCTCTTCACAGTCCTCCCTATTCCCTGGGATGCAACAATATTGAAATTAGGTCAATTAATAATCTAACAATGGCCTTTAATTGCTCAAGTAAAAGAAAGTACCAAAAAGATTCATGTGACTTCGCTTTATTATGTTAGTTGCCTTATTGCGGTGGTACCAAACTCACAATATCTTCAAAGTAGGTCAGTATGACTTCCTTCCTCTCTAGACCAGAAGCTCCTCAAGGGCAAGGACTCTCTTGCCCATAACATCTACTACAATGCTAAGTGAGGAGGAATTGAGTGAATATCAGATTATACCTCAGAAATCATTAAATGAAATGGAATATGACCTCCAATTCACATCCTCACACATGCATAAGAATTCAGTAGGTGCTTAATATTAAATTAAGAGAATGTTTGATAAGACCCCTTTAGACAGATTATGACATTGGAACTTATCCAATGGATGAGGGGAATAGGCACTTAGATGAAGATGGCATTATTGACTTTTCACGAACCTTGAAGCCGCATCTTTTTTTGTGGGAAGGACAGCATAGTCATATGACAGGAATCAAACTGACCATGTGGAAAATATTTCTACATAGAAGTCTCTATGAATTGCTTTGATGTTTTCAAATGATTGAGTTCTCTGAACCTGTTTGTGGAGTTCTTGGAAGACTGGAAGCTGCAATGAACCCCATGAGCTGGTCTGCTCAGCAAAATTATGAATTATGCTTTGATTTTAAACTAGCTACTTAGGACCACATACACAGTAAATAGGCAACAAATATTCTTTCTTTTGGTGATCTCTGACTTGACAAAAAAGGTGATGGACACTCACGAACAATGAAGTTCCATGAACCTTACTCAGACCCTTCTTTTTTCAATATTCTAAAACCAGGCAGAATAACTCTGGGGGATTTATTCCTTTATTTATTTATTTATTTATTTTTAGCTCAGCAGGCACTTATGTAACCTTCTTGAAATGTTTCCATGAATGGGTAATGAAAAAGTCAGGCCAATATTTGTACCTAATAAAAGTCATCAAAAAGAACAGGGGACAAAGTCAAGAACATTTTGTAAATACAAAAGGAACATTGCAGTATATTTGCTTCTTTACCACTTGGATGGGCCGAAATGCCCTCCACTGGTGCAGGTCATAAGCACTCTGTGCCTTCAAATCCAGGTCTATTCTTGTCCAAGTCTCAATGAAAGTGAGCAGGGAAAAACAATTCCAAGTCTTTCTATAAATCTTCCATAGAAGATGCACCTGGGGAAGCTAGGTGGCGCAGTGGATAAAGCACCGGCCCTGGAGTCAGGAGTACCTGGGTTCAAATATGATCTCAAACACTTAATAATTACCTAGCTGTGTGGCCTTGGGCAAGCCACTTAACTCCATTTGCCTTGCAAAAACCTAAAAAAAAAAAAAAAAAAAAAAAAAGATGCACCCAACATTTTGAAAGCCTTCCTTGGGTTGTAAGCATAAAGGTTAGCCCAGTACCTAGACTGCTTCTCTGACCTTATTCTTGTGACATGACCAGCCCATATACTTTTTCATGCATCCTTGTCCTTAAAATATTGTTTATGCCACAACTTATAAATGATTCACTGTTGGTAATATGTTGACTATTAATAGCCTCACTTACCTTTCTATTATCTTTTCAAGCACCTGCAATTTGAAATCTTCTGAGATTATGGTATCCCATGCTTCATAGAAATGTGACATTATTGGGAAAATAATACTATGGATATTTGGGAGTAAAAACACTAGGTACCTCTCATGGTTAGCATGAGGTTCAAATGAGATAATATTTGTAAAGTGCTCAGCATATTTCCAGGTACAATGTGCTTAATAAATGCTTTCTCCTGCTCTTCCCCACCCCCACCCCCAAGACATCCACCTTGGATTATTTGTTCAACTAAGATCAGAAAAGAATAAACATAGGGTCAGAAGTGACTAACAGCTATCATGGTGAGATGTCTTCTCCTCTTCATGCTTCTCCTCCTCAATAATTGGACTAGCTCAAAGTCGTCCACCACACTCAAAACTGCCAAGGTAAAGGAATGAAAAAAATAAGTATGCCCACTCAGTCCTGGTTGAGAAATCCTGTGTTATCAGCTCTTTTAACTCCACAGTCAAGCAAAAGACTTTGAATCATCACAAGTCCCTCGGTCACACATTGGATGAAAACATATTTCCTTCAAATTTCCACATGGTCATTCAGATTGGAGTCAAACGGAATATTTTTGAATTCTTTAAAGACTAATTCAGAAGCATCAGTGGTACAGTGGATAGAGCACCAGTCCTGGAGTCAGGACTTGAGTTCAAATCTAGCCTCAGACACTTAATAATTGCCTAGCTATGTGACCTTGGGCAAGTCACTTAACCCCATTGCCTTAAATAAAATTTAAAAAAAGACTGATTCTCACAGACCAGACTAATCCCATTCCATGGAATTGTCTCCATAATTATATCTGTCATATATCCTTCTGTCTTTTATAATTCTTGACATTTACATGGGAAATACTTTTTTTGGGGGGGGGAGAGAATCCATGAGGCTACATTTTGTTTTTGTTTTTTTTAATCCACAAACATTGGACATGATGGGACCACATTTGCTCTAACTTGTGAGACAACCATGTCAGCCATAAAGACTCTATGGGGAAAAATTTTGATGAGCTATCAGAAATTCTCTTATTTTCATCAAGGATGTCCTTGATATAGTTCTAGACTATTTTCTTGAAGATTTCCTAAAAGTAAGCAAACAGATGATGGAAGGGACTGTTGCGTGTGGGAGATTGTAAATTATCCCCTGGTGTCTTTGAGCACCAGAGCAATGTTTTACTAAGTGCCATGGGAGTGGGGAGGATATTTAAGCACTTATATTTGGTTTAATAAACAGAGATCTTGGAGAACTAGGAGAACTTTAAGGAGAACTTGTCATCCTTGTTATCTTTGCCTTCCTTGTCTCCTTCCCTTCAATGTTCACCTGGGTAAGGATAGGCTAGCCCGCAGGAGCCTAACACTTCCTGAGCAGCTAGTCTAAAAGGAACTTAGCAAGATGACATACTGAATAGAATATTAATGCTGGAGTCATAAAGACCTCAGTCCAAATCCTACCTCAGACACTAACAGAGTGAACCCCGGCAAAGCACCTTTCTGAGCTCGATCTGCAAAATGAGAGGATTGGCTTCTCAGACACCTTTAGCTCTAAAAGCTATGATCCCATGTCAAGGGTCAGTAGATGCTGCTATATTTTGGGCAGATCAATTGGGTGGGTCTGACCAGTGCTTTCATCAGTATGGGTAACTCCCAGTGTGAGAACTCCCTGCCTTGATGCAGACCTGCAATGCCTCTATATCTTCTAGGCTTTGCAACTTACCTTTAGCACTGGGAGTTTAAGTGACTTGCCCAGGGGATTACAACTAGCTTGTATCAGAGCCAGGACATGAACCAAAGTCTTTACTCCAAAGCCTATCCCTCTAACCATATACTCTATTGGATCTCTTGGTCTACTGTGTGACTTTTTTTAAAACATTATTTGGAATAGTCTCCATTCTTTTAGAAATTTCCCTCTTTGAAAGATCTTTGACACCTTAAAAATTGGTCTCCCCAAATATCTTTCTTATTGTGTCCAAAATAGATTCTTCCCTTAAATATCTGATAGTGGTATAACTATCTTCATTTCTCTCCATTTCTGATAGTTTAGGAGCCAGAAGAGTTTTTAAATAAACCCAGTTAGAACTGTGACTTGGTGGCTTGAGTGTTTGGTTTGGAGTCAGTAATAATAGTTAAAATGAAAATAGCTAACATTTCTATAGTGCTTACTATAGGACAAGCACACTTTTAAGGGCTTTAAAATTGTTACCTCATTTGATGGGATAGGTACAATAATGATCTCCATTTTACAAATTAGAAAACTGAGGCAAACAAAGGTTAAATGACTTACCCTGAGTTACACAGGTAGTAAGAATCTAAGATAAAATATGAACCCAGGTTTTCTGAATTCCAGGCCTGGAATCCACTGAGCAACTTGTTCTCTCACTCTATGACTAACATTTATGGGCTGTGTGACTCTGGACAAGTCTACTCTCTAGACTACTCTCTAGGATATGCCTATTCCCTCATAGCCAGGGATTGAAGAAATGACAAAGTCCTTCATATTAAAAAACATATTCAGAATAACAACAGTTAAATGAATATTGGCAAGCAATCTAACACAAGATTCTTAGCAGCCTCTCTTTCCTGATAGTAGTATATAGCCCTTACTGTGGCAGTTAGTCAAAGGCCACTAAAGATGATGACAATTTTGCTTTTTAATCTGTTTTGTGCATTGCTTATGGCCAAATAATTCACTGACTAGTGGTCAGCCTTCCAGTAATGAGCCTCTCTATACTTAGTTGCCCTTAAATGATAAATATAGCCCTTAGAAGCATACTTAAAACTTTTTTCCAACTTGGTGGCATCTATCTGAATTTGTACTCCACTGATCCCAAGACTCACCTCCAGGCTACAAAGGCATCAACAAAATAGTATTGTAAAGTCTAAAACAGCAGTTTAAGATGTAAGGAACTACACAGGATAAAAAGGTATGGACGGGCTAGATACACTGATGAAATCATGGAACTGTTAAAGCACTGGAAAAGAGAAAAAAGAACAAAAAGATAGAGTCACTAGCAATATCAGAGATCCCAATTGTTGGGCTTTGAACCACAAGATCTAGCCATAATTCACAGTCAAATACCTGGGTCTTTATCTGAGGTTATCCCCTAAAGAGAACTTAATGTTTGAAATAACTACAAGGTATCATTTCATATCTATTCAATTGTTAATTTTTTTTTTTTAGGTTTTTGCAAGGCAAATAGGGTTAAGTGGCTTGCCCAAGGCCACACAGCTAGGTAATTATTAAGTGTCTGAGACTGGATTTGAACCCAGGTACTCCTGACTCCAGGGCCAGTGCTCTATCCACTCCACCACCTAGCCGCCCCCAATTGTCGCCCCCAATTGTCAATTTTTTAAGACAAAATTCAATGTTGATGGAAGCTATATTGAGAAAATGGCATTTTATCACACTGCTGGAAGGAATTGTAAAATTGGTATAATAATTTTTTTAAGGTTTTTTTTTTGCAAGGCAAATGGGGTTAAGTGGCTTGCCCAAGGCCACACAGCTAGGTAATTAAGTGTCTGAGACTGGATTTGAACCCAGGTACTCCTGACTTTAGGGCTGGTGCTTTATCCACTGTGCCACCTAGCTACCCTGGTATAATAATTTTTAAAGACATACATAAATAAATTGTAAGAGCTACAAAATTGTTCATACTCTTTTATCTGATGACTGTAGTATTAGGATTGTATATAAGGTAGTCATTGAAAGTGGAAAAACACTTATCTTGATAGACCTTGAAAAAGTTATGGCTTTGTGCCCAAGTCAAAGGACTCTCTCGACTGTTTGTAGTCACTGTTTACCTCCTAAGGCTGTAAAGAAACAGTACATTTTCTTCTTGCTAGTTATTAGTGGATTGAGCTTTGATAGGAAACCAGTCCCTGGGGGTGGGGAATATAGAGTACAGAGAACAGAGGTCAGAAAGTTAGTGATGTGCTTCAAGTGATTAGACTTTAGGTCAGAGAGAGATAGCAATTAGCCATGGAACTGTGTGGAACCTGAAGGAGTTTGAATCAGAGTGAGTACTATTGCATGTGTCTGGACAGATTCTCAGCAATTTATAGGTTTATTGAGGATATATTCAGATGCACATCCACTGAGGCAGATTGAAATAGACCTTCAAACATAGGCCTTGGGCAAGCCACTTAACCCCATTTGCCTTGCAAAAAAACCTAAAAAAAAAAAAAGAAGAAGAATGGGAGAGTCAGTGAGACATAATGGAAAAAACTCTGGACCTGAAATGTCAAGACTTTGGTTCAAGTTCCAGTTTTGCCATTTATATCTCTTTGTTTCAGACAAGCCACTTTTCCACTACTTTGGGCCTCAGCTTCCTCATCTGTAAAATGAGGGAGTGGAAATTGATACTCAATGAGGTCCCTTCAGTTCTACATCTATGATACTATGACCTGCCTCATAAGATCATTGCCAGTCAGTTAACAAGGGCATTTTTTAACACTTAGTAAGTGACAGATACTGTCGAGAGTTAGGTATACAAAAGTAGCTGAAAATATCATCATCCTCAAGGAAGGTTCTAATGAGGAAGACAACATGTAAATAAGGAAGGGCATAAAAAAACATAAGGAGCAGGGAGAAAGTTGTTATTTGTACTTTGTTCTCATTAAGAAGGTGATCCCATGATTTGAAAGTAAAACAGATTTAAGTGAGGTAGAGCTATACAAAATCACCAGCCTCATTTTCGCTTCCAGAGCCAACTGGGTCCAGTGACAAGATATAAATCAGGATGCCTGGAGATGGCCCCTCAGGGGCCAAGGTAATAGTATCTAAGGGAACTGAGAAAGGCTGTCCACAGAAGGTGGGATTTAAGTGAAGTCTTTTTTTCTTAATTTGATATTTTATTTTCCTTCAATTATATGGAAATTAATTTACATGGAAATTAAATTACATGAAAATAATGTTAACATTTGATTTTTAAAATTTTTGAGTTCCAAATTTTCTTTCTCCCTCCCTCCCATAAATTTAAGAAGGTAAACAATTTGGTGATGATGATGATGTTTGTCCTTCATTCTCAGGAGAGGTGATACCATGACAAGCACATGGATTAGATTTGAGTGAGGGGGTGCTATGCTAAGTCACCATCCTCACTTTCTCCTCCAGTACCATCTGTATCCATGATCACATATGAATCAGGATGCCTGGAGATGGCCCTAGCTAGGAGACAATCAGGGTTAAGCCCAAGGTCACATAGCTAGTAAGAGTCAAGTGTTGGAGGCTATATTCAAACTCTTATCTTCCTCACTCCAAAGCCAGTGTCAATCTACTGTGCCACCCAGCTGCCCTTAAAACAATTTGATATAGGCTCTACATACGCATTCATGCAAAATATATTTCCATGTCAGTCTACTGTGAAAAAAAAACCCTAAGAAAAATAAAAAGTATGATTCAGACTCCATTAGTTCTTTCTCTGGAGGTATGGATAGTATCTCTCATCATAAAGTCCTTCAGAATTGTCTTGGATCATTGTATTGCTAAGAAAAATGAAATCATTTACAGTTGATCATCATACAATATTTATGTTACTGTATACAATGTTCTCCTGCTTCTGCTCATTTCACTTTACTCAGTTCAAGTAAGTCTTCCCAAGTTGATCATTAAAGGAAACTAGAGAAACTAAGAGATAGAAGTGAGGACAAAGAGTCCTCCAAACATAGGGGTCAGTCAGCAAAAGCAGAGATGAGGGATGAAGTGTTATATACTAGGAACTGCAAGTAGACCAGTGTACTGGATCACAGAATAAGTAGAAGAGAGGAAAGTTTAAAGGAAAGATTTGATATTCAATCAAAGGAAAAAAAGGAAACAACTGATTGACCAGTATAGGGTTGTTGGGTTTTTATTTTTCAGATAAGACATAGGCTGCTTGAGATTTATAATTATAAGAAAACTTCTTGCATCTATCTTCAGATCTGACTGAATTTCTGGTCAGTGTAACCTGGGTTCTTAGTTAAGGGTCCTAAGTAGCAGACTGAGATGGTCCAATTCCATAGCCATGGAGGACCAGGTTCAAACAATGCAATAATGTTTTCTTACATTTCCCATAATTAAAAAATTTCTCAGACAGAAACTGGACCAGCTCCATAACCGAATAGAAAGGAAACTGAGCCAGATCCATATTGAAGGGGGGTCAGTATGGTTCATTCAATTCCCACAATTCCTTCATGGGTGCAACTTGGAACTAGAGAAAAGAAAATTACAAGAATACATGTGGAACTGAGAAAGCAAAGTACAGACACATCCACCATAAAAAAAAGAGGCCAGGACTTAGAGAACAAGGTTATTTTGACTGATTGGTACAAAGTCAATCAGGTAAGACAGGATAGAGCATTTGCCTTGGAGGCAGGAGGACAGAAAGTTGAATCTGGCTTCAGACACTTGACTCTTAGTAGCTAAGTGACCTTGGCTAAGTCACTTAATACTGATTGCCTGGAATCCAGGGCCATCTCCAAGTCTTTTTGATGCATATATGACCACTGGACCCAGATGGCTCTGAAGGAGAAAGTACAGCACCCATAACTCAAATCCAATCCATATACTTGTTATAGCAACACCTTCCTGATGTCATTATCTTCTTTGAGAAGATCAATTGAGAATCTATGTTGCTGAAAACTCAGTCCATAGAGTCCAAGGCAGTGATCTCATATCTTCTTGAGCACTTTGTATGAAGCTTTTTCCTTTGACCATGGGAAGGAGGTGGTTTATCTTTCTTTGTTTTAAATGTTTACTTTGTCTTATAAACAATGGTAACCACCTTAAATTGCTGGTTAGAACTATACTAATTGATAGCACAGCTGTGATGAAACAACTAAGGAGGGAAACCTCTCTGGAAAAGATATAGGGAAAAGCCAGGAAAGGTGTACATGAACTGATGCTGAGTGAAATGAGTAGAATCAGGAGAATTTACAGCAACATTGTGTGATGATCCACTATGATGGACTTAGTTCTTCTCAGTAGTACATTAATCAAAGACAATTCTAAAGGACTTGTTATGGAAAATAGCAACCACATCCTGAGAAAGAACTATGGAGTTTGAATGCAGACCAAAGAATACTATTTTCTAATTTTAAAATTTGTTTTATGCTTTATGTTTTTTGTTTGCTGTCTCATAGTTTTTTGTTTCCTTTTGTTCTGATTCTTCTTTCACAACATGACTAATATGAAAATATTTTAACATAGTTATATATGTCAGATTCAAGGAGAGGGGGTGGGGAAGGGAGGGAGAAATATGTGGAGCTCAAAATCTTCCCCCAAAAATGAATGTTGAAAACGGTTTTTGCTTGTAATTGGAATAATAAATAATTTTTCTAAAAAAGAAGGTAGAGATGAATATGACTGAATTGCTTTTGCCAGAAATGCTGGCTCTGGTTGGGGGCTTAAAACTAACAAAAAAAGACAAAAAGAATGACATATTGTTTAATACTACCTTAAAAACTCATCTGGCCAATGAGTCGGTAGTAGTTTACGTGTAGGAGTGTCTGAACAACCCTGATCAATATACCATCCCTTTAACATAGCTACAAATGGATTTCTCTTAAGTAACAGACATTCAAATGTTAAGTTCTTAATTCAATCCAATAAAAATTTATTAAGTTCGTATTTGGTGCCAGACACTATGCTAAGCTCTAAAGAAGCAATTAATGAAAAGAAAAATATTCCTTGCTCTCAAGAGGCTTACAATCTAATGCGGTGGGTACAAGACAACACATAGAAGGAGGTGGGAAGAGGAGGACAAACATTGGAATTGAAACACAGAAAAGAAATCTAGCTTAGAGATGTAGATCTCACCTTTTTTTAGAAACTAAGATCTATTTCTTTTATGCTGTGGTTTTGTCTTTTTTTTTCTTCTAATTGCATCAAACTGAAGCTAAAGCTAGTTCAAATTCAGTTCAAATTAGCTCAATTCATTTGTATTTATTGGGGAAAACTTCCTCTGCCAATGCAGATCAGCAACTGTCCTACAATGGATAGTCTTAAAGAGAGATTGGAACTTTGCCAGGGTTACATGACCAGTTTATTCCAAAGGTGGAACTTGAACCTGGGTCTTCTTGACTTTGAAGCCAGTTCTCTATCCACTACAACTCACTGCCTCTATTTGATGGCTTCAAGGCCTATAATTGTGTTAGGTGCTATGGGGACAAAAGAATGTAACAAAATCCGTACCCTCAAGAAGCCAACCAGCCAACATACTTGGGGTTTGCTTGGCTGTTAGATTAAGGGATTCAACAAGTAATTCTGAAACTGGAAAAATAAAACCCACACAAACAATGTAGTCTAAACAGTATCCTTGGAAACAGTAGAAAAAGCATTTTAAATTGTGTTTCTCATACACACATAACTTGAACAAACCAAGAAAGATGGTCAAGAAAAGCTCAAACTGAGTCTGAGAACCAATAGACATGAGGAGGGAGGAAGGCTGGCTGTAGGGTAAGAGAGCAGAAAGCTGTGGGCTACATAAAGTCTTGGGCTGGTCTACATTTAAACTTTATCTCTTCACCAGTTGGGCCTCCTCCAACAATTACCACCCAGGCCTCAGTTATATACTTGAACTCAGCTGATGCCAGAAGTGAACTCTGGAAGGTTATCTTTAATTTATAGAGTCCAGACCTACAGTATCTGATTCACTCAACCTTTCTGGTTTCTTTTAACCCAGACCTGCTTCACAATTAATTTTAAAGTACTATATAAACCAAGGAGAGAATATTGAACTCAAAGTTTTAAAAATGAATGTTAAAACTTATTTTTCTATGTAACCAGGGAAAATTAAATTTAAAAGGGGGGGGAAAGATTAAATAAACAAAGAATGCCTTATTCATGCAAAAGAATCATAAACATTCTCTATTCCACTTTTTGTTAACTTTGAGTAAATCATTTTGCTTCAGCTATCAAATACATTCAAGTTTATGTAATATATTCAAAAAGAGCATCTTTATTTGTCCAGTTTAAGCATACCTATTTATTCTTTTGCTTTTATAGCACTTTCATTTCTAAGTACATCTTTTTTTCCTTTCCAATTAGGGAAAATTACTTTTTAACAAAGAATAAAAAAGAAAAAGCAATCTAGCAAAACTATGTAACAAATCAACCAAATCTGACAGTAGATGCCATGTTCTACATCCATAGTTTCTCATCTCTGAAAAGATGAATTAAATGATAAAGTACTTATTGATCATTTATTTTAAATTTTTTTTTATTTAAGGCAATAGGGTTAGGTGACTTGCCCAAGGTCACACAGCTAGGTAATTATTAAGTGTCTGAGGCCAAATCCGAACTCAGGTCCTCCTGACTCCAGGGTTGGTGCTCTATCCACTCCATCACCTAGCCACCCTTTGATCACTTATTACATGTAAAGTACAATGCAAAGTGTGGGGAACATAAATATCCTCAAAGACAATCTTTGATTTCAAGGAGCTCATATTCTAATAGGAGAGATAATAGAGAGAAAAGACTTCAGTTCTATGTCAGATGTGGTTCTTAGGGTGTAACAACAAAGCAGATGATAATACATCTTCTTTAATGCTATTTCTATGAATAAAATAATGTATTTCTGTGGCTGAATTACCTGACAGTAACAACTTTGTTGTGATAACTTTGTTTTGTAGACTTTCAGTGGTATGACTGCAGCACCCACAGAAGTGATTGCTAGGACCTAGAGAGTTTAAACTCTAGAGAGTTTACTTCCCCAGATAATGCTTATAGGGATTGGGCTGGAAGTGCAGCTATTCCTAATATTGTTGGGTTGGGGTCTTAAGTCAGGAAGAATTGCATTACAGTCTCACCAGCTTTAAAGATGTATAGTCTGTTTTGATTAGCCCATCAATTAAAGGAGGCTAGCCCCCATCCATATAGCAGAGAGGTCATAGAGTGCCTCCATTTTAGATGATCTGGGTCTACTCCAAATGCATTGTTTTATTTTTACTAATGAAAAGCACCAGACTGTGCTTGATTTAATTTGGGATGTTATGTAAAGCAATAGTTCAAATGAAGGGAAGTGTATAAGCCTAAAATTGCTTCATTTCTCAAAGAAAGAGTAGTTTAGTGATTCTATATATCTTAGTTGAAGACCCATAGTTCCAAGGTCTCAGCAAAGAACAATTAATTCATTTCCATTTCTGTTCTCAGATACTAATTATTTGTCTTAATTACTGGAATAAAAACTTTTTAATGTAAATATAAATGTAGTTTATAATGTGGGTAGCTTGGTGGCAATGAGGAGAAATCATTGGGCCTGAAGTAAGGAAGAGTTAAGTGCAAATCTAGCCTCAGATACTTATTAGCTGTGTGATCCCGGACAAGTCAAATAATCTTATTTGCCTCAATTTCCTCATCATCATTTTAGATGAGCTAGAGAAGCAAATGTCAAACAACTCCAAAATCTTTGCCAAGAAAAACCTCAAATGGGGTTATGAAGAGTCAGATCTCAACAACAACAACAAAAATTTAACTATTATTTAGAACAAGCTTCCTGAGAGCAGAAAGTATGGCATTTTTGAATTTGTATACCCAACACCAAATATAGTGTCCCTTACACAGAAAAAAATATTTTATTAATTAATTAAGCTTTGAGGCTTTGAGTTACAGACACCTTCCTCTGCTGCAAACATAGTAGCTTCTCTTAGCATTACAGAATGATCGATTTAGAGCTGAAAGGATTTTAAAGGGAATCTAATCTAAGAGTCCCAGATCCCTAACTAACCCTTGGTCTCATCTTGCATTGTGGAAGGGTTAAATGTATGTAGTGCCTACTATGGACCAGGTACTATATGCTATATTTTTTTTACAAATATTATCTCATATGATCATTAATGAGATTGTAACAAGCATTTGTGAAGTACTCTAAAGTTTGCAAAGAACTTTATGAGTATTAATTCATGTTATTCTCACAACTCAGGGTGTCAGGTATTATTATTATTATCATCATTATTATTATTATTTTATAGATAAGGAAACTGAGACAGAGAGAGGCTGTCCAGGGTCACATAGCTAATAAGTGTCTGAGGCACTTTTGAACCTGACTCTAGGCCTAGGTATTCTATTTACTGTGCCACCATTTTCCCCTTTTTTCCTAAGCTAATAGGAAAATATTATCAATATTGATTATCTGGATTTTGGCAAACCACTTGATGAAATAGCTGTACTAAACCCTCTGGGAAAGATGAAAAGTAAGGACTAGAGAATGTTATGATTCATTTCATTTTCTCCACATCTCCCCCTCTCACCTTCTGTTCCTACTGCAAAAGAAATAAGCTCCATAAGCAAAGAAAATTAAGAAATATATGCAGTTATCTTTAGACAAGAATTATATAGTTTCAAAGTATTATACTTTATAACTGAAGTTTTCAGCATTACATCAACTCCTTTTAGTTTCAGAATACAACAAAAAAAAATTTAGCATTAAAATTGTGCAGAGATGGAGTATACCATGGCCCTTAAGAGGAGTGTTTCTAGCCAAATTCTTCTTTAGATGGAATATTTTTTCCTCTTGACATTTTTTTGCTCTATTAATTGTATCTCTGGAAAGCATGGAGGGTGCACTAAATCTGATATCAAATACAACCTCAGACACTTTCTGTTGTGACCCTGAGTAAGACCTTTTAACCTCAGTCTCCTCAACTGTAAAATGAAGATAATAAAAGCACCCACCTTCAAAAGTTGTTGTGAGGATCTAGGGGAAAATACATTTATTTTATAAACCTTCAGTGTTTTTATTATTATTATTATTATTATTATTATTATTATTATTATTATTATTATCATTTGAGGAAAAACAGCATACTTTCTAAGCTGGGATAGTTCCAAGTCTCTGCATCATTGTATCTTCTCAAAGGTAGAGGTTTCATTGTTCTGTGAATTTTGTGCTTTGTTGCTGTTAAAAAAAAAAAAACTATTCATCACAACATATTGGTTTTACATGTTATTTTAAAATTAGGTTAACAGATTTTTTGTTATGTCATAATCAACAAGAATGTGTCCATTTCCTTCATCCTCCAAGCATTTCCTTCTCTACCCTCTTGGTTTCTGCTGAAATTACATCTCTGCCTAGAGCTTTCTCATTAACAAAAAAAGAGATCGCTTTTAAACACAGACAACTTAACTTTCATTAAGCACAAGCTTTCAAACCGGGCTAGTTTAGAAGTGGTAAAATTCCACAGACAATGACCAAACCTACCCCCAACTTTCAGCTATTTCTTTCTCAGATGGCAATACTCTGGGTAGAGTCACCAAATTCTTGTCCGTGTTCCAGTCATTCCATCACTTGCAGAGCAAGATGGTTAACTTCTTTAAAGTGCTGGAGCTAAGTTCTGGAAATACCACTGCCTTAGAGAGACAGTAAGGTAGTCCTCAATTACGATTTACCCCTAGAGAGTTGAACAGATGGTGATCATATTTTATACTACTATTCTGTACACAGTTGTTGTTCAGTCATTTTAGTAATTTTCAACTCTTTGTGACCCTATCTGGAGTTTTCTTGGCAAAGATACTGGAGTAGCTTGCCATTAGCTTGTCCAGCTCATTTCAGATGAGGAAACTGAGGCAATTTTTGAATTTGTATATCCAACACCAAATATAATGTCCCTTACACAGTAAAAAAAAATTTGATTAATTAATTAGGCTTTGAGATGTCGAACACCTTCTTTTGCTGCAAATATAGTAGCCTCTCTTAGCATTACAGAATGATTTAGAATTGAAAGGAATTTTAAAGAGACTTGCCCAGGGTCACACAGCTAGTAAGTATCTGAGGCTGGATTTGAACTTGGGAAGATGAATCTTTCTGAACCCCAAGGCTGGCACTCTACCCACTGTGTCACTAGGCCCATGTTATTTAAAAGGTTCATATTATTCATCTTTTTGCGTCTGGACCCGAAAAGCTGCCACTTGGGGAGCACAGAGACTACAACTCTCAGCATTCCTCGCGGTGAGAATGAGGCAGGGAACAGCTACATGGCATCCTCCTCAGAAGAGTTGGAAGGATGACTTGCCCCTCGTAGGCTGAGGGAAGTTCTCCTCTGTCTTAAGATTGCTTTCCGATGGGGGGGAATGAGGAGGGAAGTTAAGGAGAAATGGTTGCGATAAGAAAAAAGTAGGCAAATAGCGGCTGGATTCTAGCACAAAATAAAAAAATCAGAAACAAAACAGGTTACAGGTTTTAAGAATGCAATTTGCAGAAGCCCTTTTCTAATCTGATTAAATTCTTTCTTGGAGGAGAGACCCCAAACCAGAACTAGATTCAAAAAGAGCGGGGTTTATTTCGTTTTTTCAAGGCAAAGCTGAAGACCAGAGGGATGATTAAGCAGTTAATGACCATTACTGAATGATCCCAGGTAGCAAGAATATCGGTATTCCTCAACTTCTCAAAAGGTGTACTAAACTTGCATAATTAAGCTGTTTGAAACTCAATGTATTTTCCCATTGAAGCCATGTTAAATTTGTTGGATCCCCTGGCCACTTCACAAAAGTTTATTTAACCCTTTAACGTCTGAGATATAGAATACTGTGTAGTATAAACCCTAACGACACGTATAATTGTATTTCGGGCGGCTAGGTAGCATAGTGGATAAAGTACCGGCCCTGGAGTCAGGAGGACCTGAGTTCAAATCCGACCTCAGACATTTAATAATTATCTAGCTATGTGGCCTTGGGCAAGCCACTTAACCCCATTGTCTTGCCAAAATATATATCTATATATCTATATCTATATCTATATCTAATACCATTTGAGAAACCTGGAACAAATCTCCACCTACTCCAGCAGGTGATCTAACTAGCTTAACACTGGGAACAGGAGCCGAGGGCAAGAAATACAATAAAATAACTTAAAAAAAAGGTTCATATTATTGTTTGTCCTTCATTTTCAAAGAGGACCAATGACATCATGGGGGTGTCTTGACTAGTACACGAACTGGATTTAAATGAGGCAGAGTTAGACAAAGTCATCAGCTTCACTCTCTCTTCTATGTCATCCAGGTCTAGCAGCAAGACAAAAGTCAGAGTGACTGACAAAGGCCTGGATGCAGTGGATGACCTTGAGGTCTTAGATGTCTGGCCAAGCTCCACAGGTCCTTCTTCATCCACCTTCATGGCTGTAGGAACCAACTGTCTTCACTGCCTCATTTGTGGGAGGAAACTTCACATGCCTGGATGTAGACACCCCTCTTAACTCACTGACCAGCTTGAAGCCTCTTGGTTACCTCAGCCTGGGTTAGTTCAGATACTTTTTACCAAGGTATGACCACTGCACATGCTACAACTTTTTGGAGCCACAGGTGAAAGCTGAGTGCTAAATGGACACCAAGGATGGACAAACAGTCCTGAAAAGAATTCAGCAAGCCCTAATACCAGAGGTTATATCCCTACTTGAAAATTCCATACACCTCATCGTGTATCATACAAACACAGGTATATATACAATACATACAGAGGAGATAAAAAGTAACCTCAGAAGAGAAAGCTCTAGCAACTGAGGGGCATTGGGAAAGACAACAATGTTCCGGTTCATATTAGCCAATAGTGATTGCATCTTTCCCTCAAACTAGAGGGTTTAGGATGTTTCCCAATTTGTGTATAGGGCAATTCAAAGCTTGGGAGATTTGTTGCAGTCCATATAGAGGTGATGAAGGCAGAGATGAAACTCAGCAGAAAGAGGACAATACCTTCTTCTCTTTTGTGCTTGCTAGATACATTTGCATGGCATGACCCAGGAAAGAAAAAAAACTTGTGACTCAGACCCAGCCAGCCCTGTAGGACAGAACCCCATTAAATGTGCTAAGGAAGGGACAGCTAGGTGGTACAGTGGATAGAGCACCGGCCCTGGAGTCAGGAGGATCTGAGTTCAAATTTGACCTCAGACACTTAATAATTACCTAGCTGTGTGACATTGGGCAAGTCGCTCAACCCCATTGCCTTAAATATATATATATATATATATTTAAATAATGTGCTAAGGAGCACGAAATTGTGATAAGGGGATTAAGCAGGAAATAAAAGGGCATTCTAATCACAAATCAGAGAGGAGTTTATAAAAGGGATTCTCCTAGCAAGTCAAATTGAAAAAAAACCAAACAGTTTGAGACTGGAGACATGCTGTCTGAGTTTTGGACTTAAGTGGGTATTAGTATCTCAAGGCACTGTCAATGAGTCTTTTAGTCACTGCACCATAGAAGACCTATTCTGAAACCACATTTCATGCTAACATACCTGACAAAAAAATATATACACAGTATTCAAAATCCTTGCAGGACACATGTGAGCAATGTGATGACATCACCAGGAGACTTTGGTGGCCTGGCAACACTGGAGGTAGAAGCTGTACCCCCTGAACTTTCCTGATCTTCCATGCCTGTCTTTATGTGTACACAAGATATGTGTGAACCTCTAAGTATTTTTCCAGGTTTGTTCCTTTTTTCTCACTGATAGTATATATATTTTGTAGAACATGCCCCTGGGGACAAGGAGTTTATTGGGAAAAAAGCTTCTTTTCTTACTATGCTATTTCATGAAATTCCTTTGTTTTAAACTAATTTTATCCTCTGGTTAATAAATAAATAAATGAATGAATAAATGAATAAATAAATAAATGAATGAATAAATAAATAAGTAAATAAATGAATGAATAGATTTGATTAGGATAATGAGTTTGGAGTAGATGTAGATCCCAAAGATTTTTGAAGCCTAGGTTGCCTCTCTGATAGCAAAGGAAGTGCCCAGAAGGCCACATATGTATATATATTTATCAGCATTATTAACTACTACCCAATCATATTCAGCAAAAAGGACTGGATATGGAAAGTTCCATGATGACCCACCTGATGGAGGGAGGGTGTTGAGAAGTGTCAAATTAGTGGAGACAATGCCAAACCTAGTGCCAGGAAGATGTGAGTTCAAATTCAGACTCAGGAACTTAGTAGCTAGGTGAGCCTGGACTTTCCTGTTTGCCTTAGTTTTTTTATCTGTAGAATGGGGATAATAATAAGGCCTATTTGTTGTTGTAAGGTTCAAATAATATATTTGTAAAGGATTTTTCAAACTTTAAAGTGATATATAAATATTAGTTATTATTATTATTATTATTATTATTATTATCTTTAATTCTCAAGAAGTATATGCTGTCCTGTTTCCTAGCTCTGACTTGCTGTGTGACTTTCTCAGTACTCTAAGAGTTGTGATTAGTAAGGATTTACCCAATTAGAATTGTTCTTCACTCTCCACCTACCCTACCTAAACCCTACTTCCTCCCTAAATATGCTATCTTTGACTATGTCTTAATCAATTGATCTTGACATAATGAAGTTGGCCTGATATATGAACAGGCAAACATTCAGGAAATAGCATGGTATAGTATCACTAAAACTCAACAGTCACAGGACCTGCCACTGTGGGACCAGCTTAGACAATCACTTCATTTCTCTGGACCTCAGTTATAAAGTAGGCTGTTGGACTAGATAACTTCTCAGGTCCTATTTAACATCAGATCTGTGACCTTTAGCTTAGATATTTCCATCAGTGTTTAACTTTTGCACAGAATCCATGAAAAGATATAGGCCATACAAAACAGAACATTTCCCATGAGGTGCCATGCCTGTACCTTCTTCTAGACTCAGGTCCCCAGAATCAATATAGGGGCATATTCTTGAAGTCAAAAATCTCAGGAAATATACAGTTAAATTGTAGCACAGTTAAGTTGTTTAGTTGTCCAGTCTTTTGGCTACTTGGCAAGGAATAGTTTTTCTAGGAGTCCACTATCTTAAGTGCACCATGCCTACCATGACTATACTCAAAGCTTTCCTGGATGGTGAAAACAAAGCCTATGTTCCAATTGCCATACCTTTAAGGAACTGAGGGTTACCTCCATGACATGATGATTTAGCTTTAACAAGCTATTAAATTTAATAAGCTTTAATATAAAGACTTTAATGAGCTTTAATAGCTTAAGGTTGCCCTAAAACTTTTGGAACCCCCTATATATGCTAAATGCAGATAACTTAATGACTGCTCTAAGACTTTTGAGACACTCTTAATATCCTATATGCAGACAGGGCTGTTAATCCTATCTGTTGCATAGATATTGTAGCATAGGGGCTAGAGTACTGACTTGGAATCAGGAAGACCCTGAGCTCAAAGTTGGCCTCAGATATATACTAGATGTGTGAACTTGGGCAAGTCATAAAACCTCTATATCATCTACCTCAAGCAACTTCTCAAGTCTTACCTCCTAAATCACAGGAGGGTCAAAAATTTGTTTTGGTGGAGAGAATGCTCACACTGGAAGTTCCCTACAATGATCAAAAATCTTGGATCATTCATATCTTTGATTATGTAGATGGGCACTAGCTTTGCTTCTAAAAGTAAGTAGAACAAAGGGCACAAGTTTTACCCAGTCTCTTCAGTCTTGTTTTTTGTATGAGATTTTCAAGGACCAAAATTTACCTCAAAGGAGCAAAAAGGAAATGAAGGAAATTTTCTCTCAATAAGCCAGAGAATAAACTAAGCCTCCAAACTGGCAAACTAAGGTTGAAATAATGGAATTATAAAAGATTTTAATGCCTAAAGGCTTTGCTAACTAGCTAGAGGCTTAGTCCAGCATAATAGGTATAGAACAGTTAGTTCTCAAGTAGATAGAACAAGTGCCTCAGTCTTTATGCACTCCAAATCCCCATTCAGTTACTTTCCTAAAGGGTGGGTCTGACTGAACATTAATAAAAACTTACTGATAGTTTACTTCACTAAATACTTGTGACACAAATACAAAAGGGATCTATATTCTAATGGTTACAACAACATATATACCGGAATGGAGGCCCTTATGGTTTGGGAAGTCATTATTATAATGGTGAATGCAGCAATTGTCTTTGTTTAGTCATTTCAGTCATGTATGACCCTTAGTGACCCTGTTTGGGATTTTCCTGGCAAAGATATTGGAGTGATTTGCTATTTCCTTCTGCACTTCATTTTACAGATGAGGAAACTGAGGCAAACAGGCTTATATGACGTGCCCAGGTTGACACAGGTGGCAAGTGTCTGGGACTGGATTTGAACTCAAAAAGTTAAGTCTTCAGCACTCTTTCCATTGAACTACACTTTCCAAAAGCCACCTCTTCCAGAGGGGGAAAACTACTTGTATGATACATCTTAGAGAAGAAATGGAGGGAAAAGAGCATGCATTGGGGCAGAGGGAAAATAGTGAGATACATGGTTCCAAGGAGTTCAGAGTCTAGTAGCTTCACTCCTCCCAGTCATGGTCTTGGATAGTCCAACTTGAGGGGTGGAACATTAGTAACCATAGGGGAGACAGAAGGAAAATGGTCAAGATGAAAATGAGTAAGACAATTATCATGAAAATGAAATCATCCTTACTCTCATGGAGCTTACATTCTATTTGGGGATGGTGAGAATCAACTATAACAAATAAATAGCTGAGTCTAATACAAATAGGAAGTGATGAAGTTCAAGGAGAGGTCACAGTAGCCTAAGAAAATCTGAAGAGGGAAAGAATAAAGTCCAGGAAAGGTTTCACAAAGAATTTGTGGAGGAGAGAAATGGTAACCAAGCTATATACGATTTTACAGTCAGAGCACATGGGTTCTAGACCTTACTTTGCCAGGGTTCAAGCAGTTGTTACTACTGTGTGACTTTGGGCCAAATCTCAGTAGCTTAGTTTCCTCAAGTTAAAACAGGGATTTTGACTAGAAGATGACCTTGAAGGCCCCATCCATCCCTAAATCTGTGGATCTTCCTTCTTTTTGAGATCATCTAATCCAGTTCTCATATAGATAAGGAAACAACCCAGAGAACTTATTTATGTGCCTTTAACAAAGCATGGTAGAAGCAAAGATGGTATTTGAACTCAGATCCTCTAACTCCAAATTCAGTTTTTTTACAGAAAATTTTTCATATCTAAAATGGATCCTTTTCATCACTTCAGATTTTTGAGAAATTTTATCCCTCATATATACATCCCTCATATAATTATATTATAAATATTCATGGAGTATTAGATTAGTTATTGTCATTTGTTTATTTGAATTAGAATCCTAAAGCTTAGGATCACCTAATCCAACCCCTTTCATTTTATGGATGACAAAAGTGAGACTCAGAGAATTTAAGGAGATGCTTTGGTTTTGAAAAAAAGGTTCTGAGATCATGAGGGGGATGGTTACTCAGGTTCTTCCATAAGCAAACAGTAATAATGACCCAGGAAAATCAGAACATTGGTGGGATGCTCTCCAGGCTGAGAGCAATTCAGGTTAAACATTTTTGAGGTCAGTTCATTTCATTTCATTTCCTCCACTTGGGTTCAGAGATCCAAAGACTGTTGCACAAATGAAGGGTTTGAATTCGGCAGTCAAACTGAGAGAATTCATTTTGTAATGTTTCAAGAAAAGTTAAGCTCTGAGTTAATTGAACATTAGCTCATTTATCAGGGTTCTGTTGGCCCACACAGAGGTCTCTCTCTCTGCAAATTTAAAAATCCTTGAGGAGTTTCAATTAATTTCACTCCTAAGAATGGTCACAGATTAAACAACTGGAGACATAGCTAGCTAGAACTGAGCCTGAGATAGGATGATTTCAGACTTTAAGGACTATTGTTCATTTAACCTTTACAGTATCCCGTAATGGGATGGGTTGGTTTGAGTCCAGGGAAATGTTTTAATCTCTTGAAAGCCTTTGTTTTGCCTATTTTCTTTTGAGTACTGCATGAATTACTGTGTGAACTGAATGCTTTACCATTTGATAGGATATTATGAAAAGGCCAGGGTTCCCTTGTTTTCCTAAAATAGGGATTAATTTTCTCTAAAATCAAAAGCAACAAAGCTGCCCCCTCAGACTTAATTGGCCCTTCTCTCCTGATACAAGATCCTGGTCACTCAAGGGTACCACCTGTGGGGATTTAGGATTTCTATTCCCTGCCCTGTAAACCATCCTGGAGATGACCAAAGCTGCATACAGAGAAACTAAGTGTGAATCTATTTCTATTGCATATTCTTGCAGTATTAGGGCAAGTATACTTCCTTTTCTTAATTGTCCAGTGATTTTAGAGGATCTCATTTCATCAGATTTGTGTCTAATGGGCAATTATATGATTTAGTGAGGTTTCTAATCTTAGTTCTAACTAGTGAGGCTGTAGCTTTAGCTTTGTGATTCTGGCCAAATTATTTCCTATTTCTTTAAGGTCCTTTCCAGCTATAAAGTCCTGAGGGAGTGGGATATGGGGCTTGACCCACATAACACAAAACTGATCAATATGAGGGCTGTGATGAACCAAAATCTGCCTCTAGATCAAATCCTCCTTCTATTCATACTACATTCCTTTCTCAGTCCTTTTGTTAACAGGGTTAATGAAGAAGAAAGAATGTAACTTATATGCTCTTTATCTAGATGCAATGTACACCTACCTAGAGATAAATGTATTTTTTATTATCAAATGTCAAAAGAACAAGGAACCAATGCAGAACCTTTTAAAAATAGATTGGAAATAAAATACACTAGAAAGATAATGCCTTGTTTTCTCTAAACTTAAGAAGCTGCAGGAGGGAATAAATCCCCTCTTCAATGCCTTCAAACTTCCATTAAACTGAATTATGTTTGGATTAATATGATCCTCTACTGACCTAAATCTCAGCATGTGTTCAGCTATAGGTGAATTCTTTGACTAAAGAATGAATCAATTATTAAATGTCTCTTCCAAAGACTCATTTTTCTTGGCAAGAAAGTCTAAAGCTCAACTTATCCCCTTGGTTTAAATCTGAGGACTATCTCAGGAATCTTTGTGTAACCTACATGTTGTTCAGTCATGTCTGAGTCTTTGTAACCCAATTTCTTGCACTCCAGTGGTTTGCATTTCCTTCTCCACTTCTTTTTACAAAGAAACAAACTGAGGCAAACAGGTTAAGTGACTTGCCCAGAGTCACACAGTAGTAAGGATCTGAGGTTAGATTTGAACTCAGACCCTCCTGACCCCAGGGCTGGTGCCTAACTTATGTGCCACCTAGCTGATACTATATTGTGGATAGGTGTTTTTCCTCTTTTGCCCCTTCCCAAATGTTACTCAAGTATCAGTTTCAGATGTCCTATTTTTGTTGCTGTTTAACTTTTTTTTAATAATAAGTATATTGGCATCCAATGGCATCATCATTCATATATACATCCAAATTCTATTAGGGAGGTCCCAACTTGTATATGAGTGACTCTGTTTGCCATCTGAGTACCTCAGCTTGGTTTCTGCTAAATGAACATTCCTCTGGTTTCTTGAGGAACAGGTCCCTTTTTCTCTTGGTATCTCATGAATCATACTGAGATGTCCCTTCAAGGTCTATTCAGCCTTATCCTATGTACTTGAATAGATGATTTTTTAAAAAGGAAATATCTTTCTAATTATCAACCTGAAGCAGAGTAAATAAAGTCCTGGAGAGAGAGAGAGTCAGGAAGATCTAAATTCAAATCCAGCCTCAGATAGTTACTAGTTATATGACCCTGGACAAGTCACTAAACCTCTAGCTAGCTCAGGTCCCTCAAATGTGTAAAAAGGGGATAATAGCAGCATCTACCTCACAGGGTTTTTGTGATGAGCATATAAGATAATATTTGTAAAAATGCTTAGCTCAGTGTTTGGGACATAGCAGCTATTATAACACTAGCTATGATTATTATCATTATTGATGCTATTTCTTTTATTGAAAAATGAATAATTTTACTGAATCTTTTTTAAATGCTATTTCTTTCCAATTATTCTCCTACCTTACCCATCCTACCTTAGCTAGTAGCTCTAATTATTAGGAAGTTTTTTCTTACGTTAAATCTAAATTTACCTCTCTGCAATCTCCATCCATCACTCCCAATTCTTTATTTTGGGGACAAGGATAAGTCTAATCCTTTTTCCTAATATTTGAAAACCATTATCATCTTCTTTCTTGCCTCAAAAAAAACATCATTTCTCTGTGCTAAACCTCTCCAGCAGTTCAAATTTGATTTCAGATACTTACTAGTTGTGTGACTGCAAGCATAAAAAAGAAGAAAAAGAAAAAAAAAGAACTACATGAATATCCAGAAGAAATGAAAACATAAAAAAAGAAATAAAAACTCTAGAACAAAGATTTAGAAGGAAAATAAATAACTTAGAAGAGAAAATATTAAATCCTATCCAAGAAACAGATTTCTTGAAAGCTAAAATAGACTAAAAGAATTCAGTGACTCCAGCATGACTAATATGGAAATATGTATAACATGATTGTACATGTATAATCTATGTCAGATTACTTTTTAATCTTATAGCAGACAAGGAGGATGGGTAGGAGGGAGAAAACATTACAAAAATGAATGCTGAAAACTATTTTTACATATAATTAGAAAAATTAATTAATTTTTTAAAATAATTAAAAAAGACAAGTGAAGATAACACAAAAAAAATTCAGTGACTCCATAAGATAGTCAAAAATGTTCAACCAAATCAAAACATTAAAAAAAAAGAAAATGTAAGATATCTGATATTTAAAAAAAAAAAACTGACCTGGACAACAGATCAAGAATAGACAAAGTAGGAAACAATAGACTTCCTAAAAACCGTAATATACATAGATGTTATATGTATATATAAATATTTGGATAATATATTTTAATTAAGAAATGAAAACTTCTCAGATTCATTAGAACCAGAGGACAAAGAATCTATTAATCACTTCCTTAAAGGACCCCCAAAAGAAACAGCTTCAGGAATGCCATTGTCAAATTCTACCTCTTCTACATCAAATCAAAAGTTCTATAAACATTCAGAAAAAAACACAGTTCAGGTCCTAATCAAGTACACAGTCAGAATCACACAAGACCCAACAACTTTGAGGTGCTCTTAGAATACAATATTCCAAAGACAAAAGAGATAGACTTACAATCAAAAATAACACCTTGAAAAATTGAGTATAAATCTTACAGGAGGAAAACAGACCTTTAATGCAATAAATTCCTGATAAAAAGTTCAGAGATGAATAGCAACTGTGAAATACAAACAGGAGTCCAGAGAAATTTAGAAAGGAATTTATAGTGGTTGACAGTACCTATTCCAAAGGTCTGCTTTTTTTGCTACTTCTTGGCTGTTGAGAGTTAAAAAAAGTGGAAGCATTTTGATCTGTTCACTCTGGAGTGTGGGGACAGAGAAGTTGAGTGGCTCACTAATGAACTGAATGCTCTGTTAATGCTATGGAATTGAAATCTGACATCAGGATAAAAATAAAAAATCTGAACATCCTGAATACATGGTCCACTGGGGATGGGGGTTAAATTTTCCAAATGAGATTTACCACTTGTCACACCCCCAAAAAAAATTTAGGAAATTTAAACCTCAGACTATTTTAAGCAAAACTATATCAGTGGTATACATTACAGAGTTCTTATGAGTTAACATAAAACTTTAAACTTATTGAACAAAGACTTGGCTGATACCATACTATGAAATAATTGTTTTGTCTAAAAAAAAAAAAAACAGGGGAAGAGGGGAGGTAAAAAGGTTATCAGAGACAAACTTAATCTGATTTCACTATCTTGTCTAGTTCTAGACTTGCATCTGGTTCTGGAATTTGCTTACTGCCAAAGTTCAAGGGAGTCAAGAATTCGAATACACTGTTTGCAGATGCAGTATGAACTCTGTATATGAGACTATCTGATGAGACCTCCAGAGATCTTCTGGCCCTCCAAAACAGAAACTTATTGTGATGAAAGCATTTTCTAAACCTTAAACTGCTATATAAATGTGAGATATCATCAGTATTATCCTGCCAAGTGAGTCAAGTACTATGAATTGACTTCTTGTCCCTCTGCCTCTTCTCTCTAATATAATTTGCCTGATTATAAGTCATTATTATTGATATATAAATTATTATTGCTATTAGAATAATTTCTTAAGCAAAAATATTTTTCGTTTAAACTTTTTTGATTAATTCTTTTTGTTATATTTTATATTTTCAATTCAATTTAATAAACATTTGTTAAGCAACAATGCCAGGGCAATGTGTTGATTGATGAAGATACAAATTAAGAAAAAATAAAAGTCAGGGGCAGCTAGGTGGCGTAGTGGATAAAGCACCAGCCTTGGAGTCAGGAGTACCTGGGTTCAAATCCGGCCTCAGACACTTAATAATTACCTAGCTGTGTGGCCTTGGGCAAGCCACTTAGCCCCATTTGCCTTGCAAAAAAAACCCTAATAAATAAATAAATAAATAAAAATAAAAATAAAAGTCAACATATAAAAGGAAATTGAAAAGAGAAAGGGACACCAGGAAGTACCAGGCATGGTGGTGGTGGGGCATGTTGTTCCCAAGCAGAGCAATTGACAGGAAATGGAAAGACCAGGAAGGTTTATAAATCACAGAAAGGTTTGGGGAGGAGTTTAGTGCCCCACTTTCCTATCAATGGCTCCTGTGGCCTTCACAAAACTAGCACCAACACAGATTTCCAATGAGAACTTTCCCACCAAGCCAGGCCTGTTGACTAACTCATTGGCTCCTGAACGGGTCTTACAACATTCCTGCCTCCACACCTTTGCTCACATTCTTCCTTCCCTTAGCCCTTAGCTTAGCCCCTTCTGTTCCAGATTGTACCTATTCAAATCCAATCAGCCTTTAAGATCTGACTCATATATCCCCTTCTCCAGGTGATCCTTCTCTCTTTCCAGACTATCCTAACCCATAGGAATCCTTCCTTTCCTTCACTTACAATCTCTCTCTCCTTTGACACCTCAATGTAGATATAGCGTTCTCCTCAAGAACCAAATTCTCAATTCCTGGATGTCAAGGGCTTTATTTTAAACTTGTTATAATTCTGTAGATGCTACTTTTCATGGAGATAGTATAGTACATATAGCAGAAAGTACACTAACTTTGGAGTAAAAGGATCTGGGTTCAGATTCCAGCTCTGCTGCTTACCAGCTGTGTAAAGAGTAAATCACTTGACCTCTCTCTGAGCTTGTATCCCAATGGCCTCTAAGGTCCTTTCCAGTTCTAAATCTATGCTCCTATGTAGAGATTATTAATGGATAATCAATAATTAGCAATTAATTGATTGTTGTTTATTTTTCCTAAGTGTCTATAGTAAGTAAAGCTTAGTTACTGTGCTAGATATAAAGAAAAATAAAATACAGTCCTTGGTCCCACCAAGCTTACTAATAAATGTTAATAACTTTTGGTTAAAACTTTAGGGAGAATTAACTGAAATATGGAAAAAAGCATTGAGTAGTACCAAAACATTATTAGAATTCAATTTCATTCTATCTGGGGGGTGGGGGGGAATCAAGATATATGACATAGATCCTACTTACTCTAGAATTCTTACAGATAAACTACATTCACCATAGGGGCCCTTGATAGCTTGAAGTCTTATTTTTTTTAGACTTTTCAAGGCAATGGGGTTAAGTGGCTTGCCCAAGGCCACACAGCTAGGTAATTATTAAGTGTCTGAGGCCGGATTTGAACTCAGGTCCTCCTGACTCCAAGGCCGGTGCTTTATCCACTGCGCCACCTAGCCTCCCCTCTTAAAGTCTTATAAAACATTTATTTCACTAACATAACAAGAAGGAATTATTAATCCAATAGCAAAGTTAGATAAATTAGCATAAAAGGCCTCAAAATTAAGTAAGTGAAAAAAAATCAAATGATAAAATCATTTGAATCTTCCCATATGGAAATGAGTACATAGACTCAAGCAATGGTGGTAAAGAATTCACCTTCTTTTCCTTAACTAAATCGCAGGAAAACTAGCTTTTAGGGCTATCTGCAGCTGCATCATGGCTAGAAACCTTCTGCCAGATGATTCTGCCTCAATACTGCTCACCTTTGTCTCCCACCATTACCTAGTCATCAATAAATAATTTTATCTGCTCCTGTTAAGCCTTGGAGGCCTATGCCTCAGATCGTCACTCACTTTAGCCATGTCCTGAGGCTCCCTCATCTTGCTGTTACTGCTACTACTGCTCTGTAGGACTTCTCCACCCAAGTTCTACCCTTCTGCTCCTGCCTAGCTGCTTTGCAGAAATATCATCACTCTTTTAGGGTAAAAATACCCAGATCAGTATACCTTGGGGCTAGTGGACACATTTCCAGCTGTTATGTTAATCACTCTCAGGCTTGCTTTAGTGTTAGTCCTTTGGCTGCCACCTCAACAAATGATCCCTCAGCATTTGCTTCTAGTTGAGTTGGGGTGATTGAATTCCATTTACCTCTTTTTCATATCGGAGTAGAAGCAGTGTTCCTCTCAACACCTACCGAGTCTTTCTGAAAAACAGAATAAGGGACAGCTAGGTAGTATAGTGGATAGAGCACTGGCCCTGGAGTCAGGAGGACCTGAGTTCAAATCCAGCCTCAGACACTTAATAATTACCTAGCTGTGTGGCCTTGGGCAAATCACTTAACCCCATTGCCTTGCAAAAAACTAAAATAAAAAAAGAATAAACACATGTACCCATTTCCATTTGACTTTCCAACTCCTATCATTGCCCTAAGTAGAAGGCAAAATATATTGAGTCAACATAAATGGTTAAACTCTAGAGAAGCATGGAACAATTACAGGATCTGATGCTGAGCAAAGGGAGCAGAAACAAGAGAATATTGAACACATTAACAACATTGTGAGTTGATCAACCCTGATGGATGAAATTCCTCTCCATAGTTCAGAGAGCTGGGACAACTCTATCAGACCAGTAATGGACAATGCTATCATGACATACAGAGGAAGAAAAACAAAACAAAACAAAAAACCCTTCAGAATCTGAATGAACACTACATTCACTTTTTAAAAAATTTATGTATTTCTTTCCTAACTCGTGGTTTTTTCTTTCTTTTTCCTTAATCCTAATTCCTAATACCCAAAATAACTAAACTGTAAACATGTTAATCACAAATGTGTATGTACAATATTCACCTAACTGTTCACTGCTGAAGGGAGGGATTAGGAAGGGAGGTGAAAGGATATTATGTAACTTAAAATTATGCATATGCATGTAGATGAATATTGAAAAACTTTCATAACATGTAACTAAAAAAATAAAATAAAATATCAGTTAAAAAAAAAGAATGGACTGGGTTGAACCTTGGATTTGGAAAACATAAGTTACTTTGAACAATCTCTCATGGCCTCCAGAGGGGTTACACAACTAGCTGCCTGCATGTTTTGAGTAGGACCAGAAAAAGATAAAACTAGAATTGCAGATAGTTAAAAAAAATACATAAAAATACAATATTACATAAATAAAATTAATATATTTTTTAAAAGTTAATTTGACACCTAGAGTGATCCTTTAGTGTCTTTCATTCTAATTGAGTTTGACACTACTAGACTAAAAGGTCACTCTCAGTTCTAGGTTTATTAACTAGTACTTAGCCCTGTAAAATGTCTTCATGTTCCAAAAAAGCCTTTGCTAGTAGTCTTTCCTTCATGATAATTCTCCTTAAATAACTGAAAATTGAATGTTCGTGATTGGTTTGTGCCAATTTAATTAAAAAATGATGATTCTGGGGCAGCTAGGTGGTGCAGTGGATAGAGTACCAACCCTGGAGTCAGAAGTACCTGAGTTCAAATCCAGCCTCAGACACTTAATAATTACCTAGCTGTGTGGCCCTGGGCAAGCCACTTAATCTCATTGCCTTGTAAAAAAAAAAAACAACTAAAAAAAATGATGATTCTATCTAAATTAATTTATAGATTTAGTGTCATGCCAATCAAACTATAAAATCATAGCAAAATCATAAAAAATTCACCTGGAGAATTCCAGAATATCAAGGAAATCAATGAAAAAAGTAGGAAGAAAAGCAATCAGTACTAGAGCACAAATAATAGTAGAAAGCAATAATTATGTCTCCCTTACTTAAGAATAACTTGTCTAGGGGTGGCAGGTGGCATAGTGGATAAAGCACCGGCCTTGGAGTCAGGAGTACCTAGGTTCAAATCCGGTCTCAGACACTTAATAATTACCTAGCTGTGTGGCCTTGGGCAAGCCGCTTAACCCCATTTGCCTTGCAAAAAAAAAAAACTAAAAAAAAAGAGTAACTTGTCTAGAGCAGGGGTTGGCAAAGGTCCCTTTTTTAATGCTTTGAAGCTAAGAAAGGTTTTCAGACTAGGTGGATGAGGCAAAACTTTGAAGTTGACAGTTTGTCTTTGATACCCTCCTACCTCACTTTTCAACAACTTTCTCCACTATGTTAAGTAATAAATTCTCTAGACATTTGATATCCTTTACTACATTCTAACAGTCTGGGGAACTCAAATCTGGTTTCCTATCTATGTATACTCTGTAAAATAGTGGACCCACCTTACCCTCTCTGCTGTACCTTCTTTACCTTGCTCTCCTGATGTTGACTGTTACTTTGGAATGAATAGAATAAGCAAATTCTTAGGAATGACTTTCTAATGGTAGAATTTCAAGTACCAAGAGTCACCATAAGAGAGATTTTTGAATAGGTGCAATGTTTTCTGGGACTTCTTCAATCTTCCCTTCATTTACTAACTTCTGATGTGTCTCTCTCCCACCCTATCCATTCTTTATCTCCTCTCAGTTCTTCCTTGTTCCTATAGGCTAGCCTGATTTGAGCATGGGATAACCATGTAATGGCCCCAAAATAGTATCTTCAAAAGTGTCCATACCCTCTGACTCAGAAATCTCACTGTCAGACACATACCCCTGAAAGGTCAAAGACTGAAAAAAAGACCCTATATCCACCAAAATATTCAGAATAGCACTTTTTTTGTTATATCAAGGAACTGGAAACATAGTAAGTGCCCATTGATCAGGCAAACAAACTGTGGTATAGGAATATAATAGAATATGACTGCACCATAAGAAAAAATAAATATGAATAAATCATGAATCATTGGAAAACTTATATAAACTTATGCTGGGGAAAGTAAGCCAAGAAATTAATATACACGATTATTATCACAACATAAATAGAAAGAATAAAAACAAAACTGAGTACCATGTAATTAGATTGACAAAGTCTGACTAGAGAAAAGCTGAGACAGTGTACCTCTTTCACTTCATTGCCAGGATAAGAGGCAATTATGGGTGTGGAATGTTACATATATTATAGAACTTGATTCGTATATTGGTTGATTTAGATGAACTGGTTTTTTTTTCTTTTGCTATAAGGGATGTCTATTTGGTTAAAAGAGAAGAATGGATACATTTGAAAATGAATATGAAGCAAAAACAAAGGACATCAATTAAAATAAAATAATTTTAAAACCTTTTAAATTATGTTTTCCTTTCTTGTTCCATCTTCTTTCTTCTTCTCTTCTTCCTGGTCATCTCCATACCATGTTCCCCACATTTTACCTATCATCCTTATCTCTGCCAGATCCTCACATCCTCCCCTGAAACCTGGGACTCCAGCCTTGGCTGTCCAGCTCTGATAGGTGAGCTTTCATCTTATCTTGTCCAGAACAGAGACAAGCTTCCACGTCATGGGCCATTTCCACATCATATCTCCCTTTTTTCTGGTGTCTTCCCCCTTCAGAATTTAAGCTATTTTTCAGGGCAGGGACTTGCCTGTATTTATATCCTCCAAGCTTAGCACAGTGTCTATGATGTAGTAATCATTGAATGCTCTTTCATCCTCTCACTCTCCCTTCATCCCTGAATTAACTTCTTCCTTCCTGGTCTCTGAATCAGCTCCAGCTCTGACCCTTTCATTCTAAGTCTTCATTACAATTTAGGAAGTTGAGAATTGCTTCTCAAGCAATGAAGGATCTCTTCTGTGGAATTATTATTTCAATATTACTAATAACAAGTGTAATGGGAGGTAGCCCGAAGGTCTTTCTGGTCTGCTCTGGGGTGATGAGTCTGCCCCAGGGACTCTTCACTCTGTGTGTGAGTTCCAGCTAAGGCTGACCAGGGGTGCATGCTGTTTCCCCATCTCACTGTACAAAGGCAATATCTCAATGTACAAAAAAAGTATAAAAATGCCCCATAAATCATGGTATTAATAACAAAGTGCTGAGTCAATAGAAGCATTCCATGTCATTTCAAAGAGTCTAAGATTACTGTGAAACTGGTGGCCAAAGCAGTTACTTTCACCATAGTTCAAGACATCAAAAGACTTGTGATTTTTAGTATGTGGACTTCTTCCACCAATGCAGATTGAAAACTGTATCTATACACCTACAGAGCTGGAAGGTACAGCCACTAGACCTGGCATGAAGAAGGCCTGAGTTCAAATGTATCCTTAGATTCTACTAGCTATGTAATCTTGGACAAGTCACTTAACCTCAGCTTCCTCAATTGTTATATAGGGATAATCACATCCCCCCCCCCCCCCAAGTATTGTAGGATCAAATAAGACAGAAATACTTAGCAGTGCTTAGTTATTTGTTGTTGTTAAATCATTTCAATCACATCTGACTCTTCCTGACCCCATTTAGGATTTTCTTGGCAATGATACTGAGGTAGTTTGCCATTTTCTTCTCCAGTTCATTTTACAGATGAGGAAACTGAGGCAAACAGGGGGAAGTGACTCTCCCAGGGTCACACAGTTGGGAAATGTCTGAGGTCACATGAAAATCCAAGAAAATGAGTCTTCCTGAGTCTAGGCCCAGTATCTTAACCCCTGCTCCACCTAGCTATCCTGCCTGGTATATGGCACTACTACATAAATGCTAAATATTGTTGTTATACCTGCTGAAGTTAAGTCAAGAAAACTAACTGGTGAAATCAAAATGTTGATTTAATGACCAATATAGTACAGTGACATGTGCTATCCACCATCAAGCAGTCCCTGGACTCCAGGATACATAGCAACACAGCTATCACCAACCAAGAGATGATCAGGCATCATTCAGAACCATTGATGTTTACCTATTGGTGACCCAACAGGTAAACACAAGTGTGGGATTTTTTTTATTCAGTAAACAAAGGTCCTAAAGCAGCTAGTACACAACACCAAGGAATATTGCCAGAGGAGTCAAGTGCTATAGTGAGACCTACGGTGGGCAAGCACCCAGGACTGACATTTGAGAAGGGAATGAGGCCTTTTTAATAAAAGCAGAAGGGAGGTCATTTAAGTTGTCCAGACACAGAAAGAAATAATTCCCGAGTTATAAGGTGGGGCAGGACAATTCAGGATTGTGAAATAGGAGCAATCTGTTGAAAACAAATGACATCGTCCCCCATGGCCTAGACTAGCTAGGTTTACTGGCTCATCACACAACCCGTCTATAGCTTAGTAAGAGATATGTCATGAGTCACTATAGCCAAAAACAATAATTAGCTGGTGACCAACCCTCTGGTGATGAGTCTCCCTAGACTGTTATCTGTTGATAAACACTGAGCTTGTTGTCAGACTTGTATTTTCAATCTTTCCAATACAGAGAGACAAACCAGAGCTTCTCCTCCTCCTCTAGAATAGGCTCTAAGACCCTGGGCCCACCTCTGTACAGCATCAGGGACACAATTAAATTGGCCTTTATAGAAGTTATTGATCATACAAAATATATGGGAGATAACTGAGGGGACCAGAGTCTCTACAAGAAGGTTTTTCTCTACAAGAAGGTTTTTTGTTTGTTTTTATAAAGGAGTAGAATCTTTATAAATTCTTCTTATCCAATGGGGAAAAAAAAGTCATTTTTTTTATTTCTAAAGTAAGGATGGCATCCCAGGAATCCATAAAAATCTAAAGGAAAAAAGAAGAGGTACAGATTGGTGACAATGTAAGGAAAAGGATATAGGATTTGGAATCAGAAGACCTGGGTTAAAAACCTATATGACTTGGGACAAATCACCTCTTCTCTCCAGATCTTATTTTCCTCATCTGCAAAATGAGGTAACTGGACTAGATGACATCTAGGGGTTCCTTTCTAGAATTTTTCCATCACAATCTCCTGACTTGGAAAATGTGACAGGTGAATTCTGAAATAAATGAATAAACAAAGGTATAAGCTTCCAAGTATATATCGATTTATTAAGCAATGAATGCCAATTGCATAATAAATTGGGGCCAGGCCTCCTCCTGTCTCACCTAGTACAAGGGGAGACAGAATTTTATGAATAAAAAGAAAACAAATAACAGGATATAAAACAGGATACAAGATTAGGTAATCTGATTTCTAATTGGAGAAAAGATTAGGGGCTTTCTGAGTTGGGAAAGGGAGAGCAAACAAATGCAGTTCCCTAAATATCAGCAAAAGAAGTGAATTTCTGGTCAGCACAACCTAGGTCTTTAATTAAGAGTACTAAGTAGTAGATAGCTAGCCACCCATTCATGCAGCAGTAGATTCAAACAATGCAATAAAGTTTTCTTACAATTCTCACGACTGAATAAAGTTTTTTCAGAATACAGAAATTGGACTAGACCCATAATTGAACAGAAAGGAAACAGCTATATCCAGAATTGAGTCACAAGAAGGAGTCAGTGTGGTTTTCTCCATTCCCACAATGCCCACAGAAAGTACAGAATGTTGTTCTAGTTGGAGTAGAAAATGTGAACTCACAAAGGTAACCCATATCACCAGGATCCACAAGAGGGAGGGCAGAGTTCAGCAAATCTCTCAGTTTCTGAGAAATAAGCAAAGCTGTAATTTTAATGAAAAACTAAAGGGCCTCTGCTCCCCACCTCCACCCCCACTGTTTGTTCAGCAATTGCTGAGAATCATAGTTGCAGTACAGGACAATTTGAGTTAATTTAGTAAATGTTTAGTAATAGGCTTCTTCTTCACCCAGACCTCTGGCTATGCTTTCTAAGTTCTTTAAAATTCTTTTATATAAACCTAATTGACAGAATTTAAAGAGCTTTTTCTTACAAACCTGTTGTTCCTATGACAACAATCAAATAAGAGCCAAAATGTCTAGAGCATTTAGAAAAATAATATACACTAATAATAGGTAGTACTCTGGATCCTCTTTAACATGACTCGTAATTGGAAGCCAGCTACTTTGCATGTTAAAACAAGGCCGGCTGTTGAGAACATATAGACTTTGAAAGGCTTTGAAAAGTTCTGGTTGAATTTGCTGAAATCATCTTGAGACAGAACTATATTCACAGGTACTTTATAAATTTCCATCCTAGCTTTCCAAAAATAGTCATAAGCCCCAGAAAACTCCCTCTTTTTTTTGGCCCCTTTTTAATATGCACTTGAAATGGTCCCTCTTTGTGCTGCCTTCTTTGTATAAGTGCCCACAGAAGCCCTGGCAGGGACAGGATTGGCCTAAGCCCAGCTGCCTCCCCTGCGGCGGGCACAGGCAGGGCAGCTTGGGAGAACACAAGGAAAATTGCTTCCAGCCTGGCTGCATCTGCCTCGTGAAAATAGAGCAAAAACTCCCAGCAGGAGGGGGACTCTCTCTGCTTGGTTTTCTTCAGGTTATTGTTCAAGGAGCTAAGTCGAGCCCCATTTCTGACCCATTGTGTAGCTAAATGAATAGAGCAACCCCACTCACTTCATATTCAAAATGGACAATAAATCAAGCCATATGTGGCAAAAACAAAACAAAACAAAAAACCGCCACCAACAAACAATCAAACAAAATCTCACTTTCTCAGACCGCATCTCTGCCAACTGTCCATAAGGTTCTTGTAATGGGTGAAGTTGGACTGGATGGCTTTCACATTCCTTCCAGTTCTAAGATTCTAATTCTTGGTAGAGTCAGCACTTTATCAATTGAAAATTAAGTCAAAGAATCTCACCCAAACTCAATTCAGGAGTACAGACAGAAGCAGAACAAGTCATTCTATCTTATAGCTCATGGGTTAACTCATACACTCTGCCCCTCAGGTAAAATAGGACACAGGTCTAACAATGGAACTCCATTGCCCCAAAATCCTAAGAGACCCTCTAAGATAAAATGAAAAACCACTTCAGTCTGGTATTTAAAGCCAAGCAACAGTCTGATTGCAACCTTCCTTCCCAGACTTACTTCACAATATTTCCCTTCAAACTGATTATGTTCCAGCCAAGCTGGCTTACCTGCTGTTCTCCAGATTGAACATGTCATCAACCATCTCTCTGTCTTTGTGCAGCCCTCTTCAATTCTGCCTCCTAGAAGTCTACAATTCCTGTCAAGGTTTCACTCAGATAGCACCTTTTTTGATGTTCAGTAGTGTCTGACTCTGTGATTGCATTTGGGTTTGGTATTTTTGACAAAGATACTGGAGTGGTTTGCCATTTCCTTCTACTTTATTTTGCAGCTTAAGAAATTGAGGCAAACAAGGTGAAGTGACTTGCCTAAGGTCATGATTCTATTAGTACTATTTGAACTCAGGAAGATGAGTCCTGCTGACTCTGTCTTGCCATTCTATCCACTAACTCTGCCTAACTGCCCCAAGCCTCTCCTGATCCCTTCCAGTCTTGTGTGCTTTCTCTTCTCTCAGATTACTCTGCATTTATTTATCTGCAAATGTCTTGTATATGACAGTAGAATATCAGTTTCTTCAGAGCAGAGACTGTTTAATTTTTTTTTTGTCTTTTTATCTCTTAGCACAATGCCTTGTGCATAGGAGGCACATAAGGGCAAAATCAACACTCTAGAGTCCTCCCTGTCCTCTAAGATTAAACTGACAAGTTGGCTAGATCAGACATACACACATGAAAAGTTAAATAGCTATGTGAGACAATGACACATGAGATGTCACAGGGCAGTATAAGATTCAATGCCAATTGAGTGGTACAGGGATCAAACGGTGTAAGTTCAGAGATGAAGGAAATCATTACCAGCTTGGGTATCAAATTAACCACCTTCCGTGTGCTAGGTTAAAGGCTAGGGAGAAAAAGAAGGGAGAAAAACAGTCCTTGCTCTCTAGAAGCTTATAGTCTAATCATGGAGACAGTGTGCAAATAACTATGTACAAACAAGATATAGAATATATCCCTATATATTTACATATGCATGTATATATCTAGATACACGTCTGTGGGTGTGTACATATGCATGTGTGAGGGTGTGGTGTGTGTGTGTGTGTGTGTGTGTGTGTGTGTGTGCAAGTGTGTGTGTGTGTAATTGGAGATCATTGTAGAGGGAAGCCACTAATATCAGAGAGGACTGGGAAAGGCTTTTTGCCAAAGTGGGTCTAGAGTTGAGACCTGAAGGAAGCCAAGAGATGGAGATGAGAAAGGAAGAGAGTTCCAGGCAAGGGGTTACCCAATGAAAATGTTCAGACCACCCTGTGCAAGAAATAGCAAAAAAAGACCAGTGTCATTAGTTTAGAGAGTTGTTGGAGGGAAAGGGGCCAGGTCATGGAGGGCTTTAAAAGTCAAACAGAAAATTCTATAATTTGATCCTTGAAGTAATAGGGAGCCACTGGAGGTGATTGAGTAAAAGGCTGACAGGATCAGATTTATGCTTTAGGAAGATGAATGGAGCATCTGAGGGGAAGAGGGATTGGAGTGATCAAGAAAGTCTTTACAGGGGCAACTAGGTGGCGCAGTGGATAGAGCATGGACCCAGGAGTCAGGAGGACCTGTGTTCAAATATGGCCTCAGACCTGTAATAATTACCTAGCTGTGTGACCTGGGCAAGTCACTTAACCACACTACCTTGCAAAACAAAAAAAAAAGAAGTCTTTACAGAGGAAGATAGACATGAACTGAATGCTGAAAGTTGTGTAGGATTTGGATGGATGGAGAGGGAATATATCATGGTGATTAAGAAAAGGGAATTCCAAGGACAGGGAGTAGACTAGTTTGGTTGGAGCGGGAGCCTCATGTAGGGAAGTAGAGATTGAGATGAGGTCTGGAATAATCCAAGCATTTAAAGTACTCCAGAATCTATCTCCCTCCTACCTCATCAAACATTGCAGAGGGCTCAGTTTCCTGTACTTTAGACTCCAGTCAAACTGACCTACTCTCTGTATCCTGAATTTCTATCCCCAATACTTTGCCCAGGCTGGCTCTCCAAACTTGGAATGCACTCCTTCCCTCCTCACCTTTTAGAATACATTCTACTTCCTATGACAAACCTTTCCTATCTATATCTTGTATACATATCTTGTGTGTATATATATATATATATATATATATATGTATATAAAATTCCTGTCTAAACATATAACATATATATTCTGTATATATATCTTGAAACTTATGTAATTTTTGTATATAACTACTATATAAATAATTCCTGTGTATGTATATATTCCTATATATTTTTATATATATATGTAATTGTTTGCATGCCATCTCCATCATTAGAATGTAAGCTCCTAAAGGAATATTAAAAATATATTTTTAGGGGCAGCTAGGTGATACAGTGGATAGAGCACTGGCCCTGGAGTCAGGAGTACCTGAGTTCAAATCTGACCTCAGACACCTAATAATTGCCTAGCTATGTGACCTTGGGCAAATCACTTAAATCCACTGACTTAAATAAATTAAAAAATATATTATATATATTTTTGAAAAGACCATAAGTTCCTTTAGAATAGGGACTGTTTTGTATCCCCAGCAAAAACACATACATATATATACATATATATATGTGTGTGTGTGTGTGTGTGTGTGTGTGTGTGTGTGTACAAAACACAGTGTCTGAAACATGCTAAGTGGTTAATAAATGATTTTTAACTTGCTGACAAAGTATGGATAATTTTTTTTAAATATCTAAGTATGTGTGTGTGTGTGTGTGTGTGTGTGTGTGTGTTATAGAGGATAGATATTGGACCTTGAGTCAGGAAAACCAGAGGTTAAATCTAGTGTCAAACTCTTACTAGCTGTGTGACCCTGGACAAGTCATTTAACCCTATTTGTCTCAGTCTCCTCAATCTATAAAATGAGTTGGAGAAGGAAATAATTCTAGTATCTTTGCCAAGAAAACCCAAAACAGCCATAAAGAATCAGACACCAAAAACATCACTTGCACAAAAATATTCATAGCAGCCCTGTTTGTGGTGGCAAAGAACTGGAAATCAAGTAAATGTCCTTCAATTGGGGAATGGTTTAACAAACTGTGGTGTATGTATGTCATGGAACACTATTGTTCAGTTGGAAACCAGGAGGGATGGGAATTCAGGGAAGACTGGAAGGATTTGCATGAACTGATGCTGAGTGAGATGAGCAGAACCAGAAGAACACTGTACCCTAACAGCAACATGGGGGCAATGATTAACCCTGATGTACTTGCTCATTCCATCAGTGCAACAATCAGACACAATTTGAGAGTATCTGCAATGGAGAATACCATATGTATCCAGAGAAAGAATTGTGGAGTTTGAACAAAGACCAAAGACTATTACCTTTAATTTAAAAAAAAAAAGTTATCTTATTATGTAATTTTGCTATCTCTTATATTTTATTTTTCTTCCTTAAGGATATGATTTCTCTCTCATCACATTCAACTGAGATCAATATATATATATATATATATATATATATATATATATATATAAATATATATATATATATATATATACATACGATGGAAACAATGTAAAGACTAACAATGCCTTCTATGGGGGTGGGGGAGGGAAGCAAGAATGGGGAAAAAATTGTAAAATGCAAAATAAATAAAATAGTTCTAAAAAAAATAATCAGGGAGTCTAGGTGGCACAGTAGATAGAGCACCGGCCCTGGAGTCAGGAGGACCTGAGTTCAAATCCAGCCTCAGACACTTAATAATTATCTAGCTGTGTGGCCTTGGGCAAGCCACTTAACGCCACTGCCTTGCAAAAACCAAAAAAAAAAAAAAAAAAAAAGAATCAGGCACCACTGAAAATGACCACACAACAAAAATATATTAACTAGAGATTTTAAGGAGAGGAGGCAAATTTGATTTCATAAGTATCAATGAAACTTGAAGGGTGTGTAATTTCATCCCTGGAAAATAGTTAAGAAAATTACATACCTTATTTGAAAGTATACCAAAGAATTAGAAAAGGCATAGGAGCAACACAGCATATGGTGAAGAAAAATCCATGAAACAGAGAGAAGTGCACAGAGCATTTGTTTGAAGGTCAGTGGAGGGAGCAACAGAACTGATACTGTCTTGGGTGTGTTCTACAACCCAGCACTCTAGAAAGTAGAGACAGATGAAGCATTCAGGAATCAGACCACAAAAACAGTGTGCAATCATGTGGCAGGATATAATAGTAATAGGAGGAGGAGAGGGGTCTTCCATGTTCTGTACATCTGCTTGAGTTCTATATCAAAAGTAGAGCAGAGGAGAAACTCTTGACCTATTTAAATGAAAATTTTATTCTTCAGAAGAGAAAGAAAGGGTTTAGGGAAACCTTTTCTAGACCTAATTATGACTATTAAGGAGCTATTTGTTGCTGAAACAGAAATGATTTGAACTATGGGAGGAATTGACTACTTCACCCCAGAGGTCAAGGTATGGGAGAAGAAAACAGCTGAACATAGTCTAATCCATAATGCAGATTTAGGGAGAGAAAGTTGCAAAGGATTCAGAGAAAAAGTCACTGGATCCTGCATCCTAAAATTCTACAAGGGAAGCTGACCTAAGAAGGTTAAAAGGTCAAAAAAAGGTTGAGGATAAAAAAATGGAAAACTAGCTAAAATGATATGTATAGGGAATAAATGAACCAATACAATTTTTTTAAAAGCCATATACAGAAGATGGAAGAAAAGAAAAATAACAGAATAAATATAAAAGATTGGTTTGGCCATGTAAAAACAATGTCAGGAAATCTAAAAGCTAGAATGTGAGCATAGGTCAGTCTTCACAAAGAATATTAAGGATAGAATGAGGTTAGGGGAAATTTTTAGCTATGTTGCAGATAAGACAAAGGTCAAAGAAGGAACTACTACTGGAAGGTAGATAAGAATGATAAAAGAATGAAGGAAGAACTATTCAATTCTTTCTTATGGAATGGGACTTTGGAACATTCTCAGGTAACCTAAGATGGAAGCACTTTCATGAAAGATGCCAGAGAACTATTTGGGAGAGAATGACCTGTAAATACATATCACATGAATGTCAAAGGCCTCTTTCCATTGTCTGCATTACCAGAACTGCCACATCTTTAAAAACTACCTCTCTTTTTCTAATGGTCTCCAGGGGCACTATGCACTAAGTTAGGTGGAGAAGTGGACCTTCCTTTTTCCTTTCCCTTACCAAGAAATGGGCCTTGAGTCTTTGTTCTGTTGGTCCTTTTCAGACCTGGAAGCTTGAGCCATTCCAGGCCTGATGTTGCTACCAATCCACCCTGAATAAGCCAAGATGCTGGGATCCAAATTTAGGGGCACTTTGGTCTTGGAACCTGGTAGGACTAATTCCATATACAGGAACTGAGTTAAATCTATAAACCTAATCCCCTTCCTCTCTTCAGAGACTAAGATGGAATTTGGAGAATTATATTGTTGATTAGGTGTTAGGATTGTTTATATTTGTTCTCACTGTAGCTTTAAAGTAAATATTTCTTTGTAAAAGTCAATCTTATTTTTATTTGTTAAATGGAATAGATGTATTTAAAAAAAAAATCCCTAAAACTGAGGAAACCAAATCACTGAGAGATTAAGACAAAAGCTAAGGCAAAAGACCCCAATCCCCTTAAATGACCAGAGTACTCTGGGGTGAAATGTAATATCCTTGACCTTAAGGCATTGAAGGGTCAGCATTAAGAAATATGACATTTGTTCCTTCCTAGACAGGGAAAATAAAAAAAAAAGAGTAGAACAAAAATAGAAACAGGAAGTAGATACCAAAAATAAATGCTTCAACAAATTCAAGTCACTAAGCCTAAATCAACTGTATCCCAGGGTACTAACAAAACGACTATCAGGTCAAAAAACAAACAAACAAACAAACAGCAATAACAAAACAACTGAAACTGAATGCTGAGAATTTATTTTGACAAGCTTGAATGCAAAGAAAAGATACAAGGGGCAGTTAGGTGGTGCAATGGATAAAGCATAGCTCTGAGGTCAGGAGGATCTGAGCTCAATCCTTCATAGACACTTATTGTGTGACCCTGGGCAAGTCACTTAACCCTGATTGCCTATTTAAAAAAAAATAATCCACAAAGAGAAGATATGAGATAGCACCTCTGCCCTCATACTCTACAGAGGTCAGAGGCTATGGATACAGAATATTAAATATGATTTCAGGTTTTTTCAGGCTTGGTTAGTTCTACTTACTGAGCTGTTTTTTTAAAACCTTCTCATCTCTTTTATTCTTCCTTTGAGGGAAGGGAAGAAAGAAAACATTGGGAAACATAAGTGATATTTAATAAAACATCAAAAACTTTTATTTGAAAGAACCTCCAGTTTAGATACTCAGATACAACTGATTATTGTTATTATTGTTCAACTTATTAAGTTCCAAGGTAGACGAATTTTCTTCAAGTGCGCCCAAGAATCCCCACCTACAAGTACAAAGAGCCAGACCAACATGATTCTATTTTCCCAGCTTTCCCATAAATGTCTCTCTGACCTTTTGAACTGTTTCTTCAGAGAGTGTTTATATCTCCTTGTGCAATTTTCCTATGTTCTTGGAATGATCAGTGGTCCTTCAATTTAAAATCATCTTTCACAACACTTTCTCCTGGAAAGATTATTTAGGCTTTATGCAATATGGTTTGGTATGATATAAAGACTTGTTGTTTTTCCTTTGTTCTCAAAGACCATGACATCAGGTAGATGATGCTATGACATGCAAACGAATTGGATTTGAATGATGGGATGATGTTCTAAATCACTAGCCTCACTGTCTTCTGGAGCCATCTTGATCCAGTGGCCAGATATGAATCAGGATGATTGGAGATGGCCCTGAATGCAAAGCATTGACTTGCCAGGATCACATAGCTAGTTAATGTCACGTGTCTGAGATCAAATTTGAACTCAGATCTTCCTGATTCCAGGGCTGGTGCTCTATCCACTGCACCACTTAGTCACCCTAAGTATTAGTCTTATGTCAGGAGAGGGTTCAAATCTTGCATTAGCCATCCACTACTTATGTAATCATGAGAAAATCACTTATCTCAGATTCAACTGTAAAATTAGTACAATAATACAACTTTCCAAGTCAATTAAGGATCAAATGATATATATGTAAATTCTGCAACCCCTAAAGTATTGTGACAGCTGTTATTATAATTTCTGATATAAAAATTAAAACATATGGTCTGACAAACAATATGTCTTGAGAAAAATGTAATTTTCCAGAAACCACTGAAAGTTTAATAATGATGATGATAATGATAATATCTAGCATTTAAATAACTTAAAAGTTTTCAAAATATTTTATAAATAGTTTAGTATTTGATCTCCAAAATAACTCTGTAAGGATGCTTCTACTGTTTTCATCATTTTACAGATAGGAGAACCAAGGCAGACTAAGATTAAGTGACTTGCTAGTAAGCATCTACTCTCTCCACTTCACTACCTAATTGCCTAGGTTGGAGAAGTTCAAAAAGTCAGAAGGAGAACTTAGAGAAGTGTAGCCACAATAAAATACCTAAGCTCTACTTTTCCTACAAGGGGTTAAGACAAAATGAAACTTCACCAGCTTGTCCTGTTCTTTAACATAAAGCATATGGACTTAAAGCTTAATCAGAATTCTTTCTCTTGTCTGATTAAGCCCCTTTAAAGTTTTGGGTTTTTTTCCCTTTTCTTCTCAGAGTTAAAACTACTTAGTATTCAACATTGTGAAGAAGCATACTCTTGCCCAGTGTAGTTAAAGTTAAGTAGTTTTAACCCTTACTTGGTTACTAAAGTTACTTGAGTAACTTACTTAAGTTACTAATTTAATTATTTCATATTCAACTTAGTGAAGAAGCATACACTGCTTAAGAGTCCTTAAAAAGTGAGCAGAACTACACAATCAGAAGCACCCTATTGAAAAATGTATACTCGAGTCCTTGTTCTGGCAGGGAATAACTATGTGGCCACAGTGTTAAACTATTTATGGTTTTTTCAAGAGAGTTTTGATGCTTGCATTAGCAGGATAATCCCCCCCCCCCCCACCTTAAAGACTCAGAAGAAAAAAAGATTACTCAAAAAATTCTTCTCTATCACACTAAGAATCAGTTTGTCTTTTTGGGGACGTGCCTAGAAGCACCCATGCACAAAAGAGGAGGGACACAGAGAACACAGGATCACCACAGAGCTGACTCAAAAGCCCAAGAGAGCAAGGGCAAAAATCCAAAGGGGACTGTAACTGAGCCCTCTGACTCCAAGGTCAGGATTTGGGGTTGGTTTTTTTTGTTTTGTTTTGTTTTTTGTCTCAGTTAGGCTATTGTCCCTCCTTAGGACTGCTGGGCTGTAGAGCAGAACCAAGACCTCTTGAGCTGAATGCCCCTCTTCTGAGTATGGGACATAGAGGTGGGAGCTGGGCCTTGCTTTGATCTTCAGGGTGATGAGGAAGAGACAGGCCAAAAGTCCTCAACAATAAGCTAAAGTCAAAGACTTCAGAGTACAATTTGGAGCCAGGCCATTTAGTTTTCTGGGTACATTTCTGGCACAGTAACTTGGGGACACTGGCATAAGGGTCTCCAATAACTCTGTGGGGAATAACTGCATTATCATGTGGGGGCAACAGCACTGCCACAACTTCGGTTTCCTCATCAGTAAAATGGTAAGAGTATCCATCTCATGGACTTCTCCCCAATTAGAAGTGCTTTTGTAAATCAGTAAGTGAGTGTTGCTGGAGAACTAACTTCAGCAAAGGAAGGAAAAAGGTAAGGTAAGGTACTTAAAAGGTGCAGGGAGGTCAGCACTCTTGCGTGTTTTCCCTCAAAATTCCACTAGTGCTCTTAGTAGAAGATAGAGCCAGCTTTAAAGGAGAGTTGCTTCTATTCAACTAGATCTAGACCAAGAAATAAGATGCGTGTCCATAGCAGTGGACTTGGAGGCACAAGACTTGGGTTTAATTCCTTGGTTCTGCCACTAACTAGCTTTATGACTAGGGGTAACTCTTTTTACCTCTCAAAATCTCATACTCCTTTTTTTTTTTATGTTTTTGCAAGGCAAATGAGGTTAAGTGGTGCCCAAGGCCACACAGCTAGGTAATTATTAAGTGTCTGAGACCAGATTTGAACCCAGGTACTCCTGACTCCAGGGCCGGTGCTTTATCCACTATGCCACCTAGCTGCCCCTCTCATACTCCTTTGTAAAATGAAGAAGTCAGATAAAAGCAGTGGTGCTCAAAAGATATACTGTGAAATTCTGGACATGATATTATTATAGATAAAAGATAACTTAGAAATAACTTCATTTAATATACATTTTATTTACCCAGCATATGTAATATAGAAAATACATTATTCACAAAATAAATAAAATTTGCCCATTATACATGTAGTATGGGCAGTAATAGGAAAGTGATGGTATTGTGCTGGTATAGAAAAGGCCAGTTAATACCTTTCTGTACCTGACCTTCAAAAGGATTAGTTGTCCACTTCCTGGTCACTCCCTCTGTTCTCCCCTTTGGATATAAAATTCTTTCCAGTCACTCCTTTGGCTCCACACCTGGATAAGAATGGTCTTTTCAGAGTGAGAAGAGAGAGGTGGGAAAAAGAAGTAATCAAAGAACTCTCTCTTACCAGTTCCAGTTTGTCACTGCCTCCCCCCAAATAAACACTGACTCATTTGCCCAGGAGAAGTCCAAATCCATGTTTTATACAAATATGAATCAATAATTCTTTTGTTTATTCCAAACTTCTATTCCAAGAAATGCCCCTCAGTAATTGAGTGTCTCTGTCCATCTATCCTCTTTCTCTTTCCCTCTCCTTTGCTCTCTCCTCTTCCTTCCCCCGTCTCTGTCTCTGTCTCTCTCTCATCCATTTGCCTCTCCCTCTGCTGATTTGAGCCAAGGAGCACAGATCAGTAATGCAATGGTTAACCACATATATCTCAAGGAAACCAGTTTAGCACAACAGTAAAACAAAAGGCAAAACAAATTCTTAAGAAATAGTGATTTGGGAATAAGTTGTCTCTTGAGAAAACAAGAGTGAGAAGGAAGCAGACAACACGGGGAATTACCAGTTCTGTTTTCAGCAGTAGGAACACTTCCCGCAGCTCTGTTTGCCATAGTTTGTCTTGATATCCCAGTTTTTGCTCCTCATTTCTCCTTGGTTAACCCAGCTTGTCGAGTTGCAGTTGTTGAAGCAGCAATAGCAGCTCCACCTGCATCCTCATTTCTCTGCTATATTTTACCTTAGCTTCCCTGGCAGCATGGTTGTTCTGGGTGGTAGTATTGTCTGCATATCAATAAGATTATGGTGCATTAGTTCTGGTCTCTTAAAGGGATGAGTTGGAGAACAATAGGAAGCTTCTACTCACCATCTGACATTGTCTCCTGCATCCTATTACATATGAACTCAAAGTCATCACTTAAATCCAATTCTCTTGCAAGTCAAGACATCACCCTCCTGATGTCATTGGTGCTCTTTGAGAAGGAAGAATGAACAACAGCCACAACTGCAAAATGAATGTACTAACTTCAGAAAGCATCAGACCATGAACTTGTATAAAACTCAACAAAAATGGATACTCCTATGTGAGGGAAGCCATGTAGGCACAAATTTCTTGATTTTCCTGTAGTTGCTGAGTTCAATCATTTAGTCCACTCTGACTGCTCATGGAAAAGAATACTTAAGCTGTGAGTAAGAACATTTGAGAACCACAAGATTCTATGGTCTCTAAGGTCCAATTTTAAATCTAGGATCTTTGATCTACCCACACCTCTCATCAGTTTATTACAGGGCTAGTTCTAGGTGTTAGGGAAGCAAAGACAGCTATTCCTACCTTAAGGATTCCGAGAGCTAGAGCTAGAAAGGAACTCAGAGATCATATTAAATCCATTTCCCTAATTTTGCAGATTAGAATGAGATCCAGAGAGGTTAAAAAGCTTACCTAAAATCACACATTAAATGACAACTCAATGACAATGATTGGAATCCCAGTCTAATCCACAGCCAATCATATCCTAATAGGAGAAAGGGGGTTGGGGGGAAATCAATTAAAAACAAAACTATTACTTGATTAAGAAGTGACAACTTGTAGAATAGTCGTAATCACATTTCAGTATAAATTGCCTGGCCACAGAATGTGTAATCTATTCAATGTAAACCAATTTTATGTAAACAAAATTCAAGATCTTATTCTCTTTAGTTGTTTTTATGTTCTACTTTCTCACATAATCAAATATTTGTTTGTCTGTTTATAAGTTCAATTAAACATTTATTAAATGTCTACTATATGGAAGGCACTGGCACCAACAAAAATAATTAAACAAAATAAAAATAGTTCCTTCCCTCAAAGTGCTTACATTCTACATGAATACATGTAAACAAATATAAATTATATGCAAAGTAATTTCAAAAAAGGGGAGAATGCTGATAACTGGGAGAATCAGGAAAACCAGGGATTTTAGGAAACGGAAATGAAGAAAGTGAGTTTTACTCATGAGGAATGTAGGGACCAGAATTTAACAAGAATTAGATTGAGGCAATTGTCCAAGAAAGATGTCCTTTATTATCAGATGCATGAGACCTGGTAAGAAAAGAATTTTATGGCTAACCTCCACTGATGCCAAAGATCCAGGAGGGCCAATAGCATTCTTTATACCTAGGTCTGTCTTCCTTCTGATTGACCTGACAGGATATCTTTTGGATTTCCTCCAAGGCAAACATAAAATAACCCTATTTTAATGAGGAAGAGAGCTAAGTGTTCTCAACTCCTCCTTATTACCTCATCTTTGGGAGAGGACAGGTTAGGAGAAGCCAGGACTTCTGGAGAGGGCCTTTGATCAACTGGCTTTTGCTTTAATGAGGTAAACTGAGGCAAAGGGTTCCCACCCAAGCTAGTTTAACAAGCAGATGCCTTTGGTATTGGAAATAAATACAACTTTACAAAAATCAAGAGATTTGCACCTGCATGGTTTCCCTCACATAGTACTATCTATCCACTTTTGTTGAATTTTATACAAGTTCATGGTCTGATGCTTTCTGAAGTTAGTACATTCATTTTGCTGTTGTGGCTGTTGTTCATTCTTCCTTCTCAAAGAGCACCAATGACATCAGGAGGGTGATGTCTTGACTTGCAAGAGAATTGGATTTAAGTGATGACTGAGTTCATATGTAATAGGATGCAGGAGACAATGTCAGATGGTGAATAGAAGCTTTCTACTGTTCCCCAATGCATACCTTTAAGAGACCAAAACTGATATACCAGAGTCCTACTGATATGTAGACAATGCTCAGTTATACACTTCAGAAACTGTCTGACCTCCAAAAATTGGAAATGGATGTGGAAATGGATGGATTTACATAATAAATAATACAATCCCACACTAATTTTCCTCAGGGAGCACTTGTTCCAAGACTTGGAAATAGAAAATGGAATTTCATGTATGGGGAACAATCTGTCCAGGTCAATTTGATTGAATCATGTAAAAGGTAAGATGAAATGACTAAAAAGATAAATGAGAGGGGCAGCTAGGTGGCACAATGGATAGAGCACCAGCCCTGGAGTCAGGAGTACCTGAGTTCAAATCCAGACTCAGACACTTAATAATTACCTAGCTGTGTGGCCTTGGGCAAGCCACTTAACCCCAATTGCCTTGCAAAAACTAAAAAAAAAAAAAAAAAAAAAAAAAAAAGATAAATGAGAGCCAGATTTCTGGAAAGTTTTATGAACCAAACTAAGGATATAGAACTCTCTCTGTAGAATGTATGTTCTTTGAGGGCATGGAGTATTTCCTTTTTGTCTTTGTATACCTGGTACCTACTTTGTCAAGGGCTGACTTTCAACGAAGACTTTCTATAGACTGCAGTCAGCTGCTCTGTTACACAGGAAACCCCGAAGCAGAAACAGATTGCCTGTGAATGATTTAGCCCCAGATTATATAGTGCAGTAGTTAGATGGTACAATGGGTAGAGCACAAGCCTTGGAGTCTGAGGACCTGAGTTCAAATCTGGTCTCAGACATTTGACAGTTACTGTGTGACCTCAGGCAAGTCATTTAACCCTGATTGCCTCACATCCAGGGCCATCTCCACTCATCCCAATTCATAACTAGCCACTGAACCCAGATGGCTTTGGAGGGGAAAGTGAGGCTGGTGACTTATCACAGCACCCCTTCACTCAAATCCAGTTCACGTTCATATCATAGCATCACCTCCTTAACATCGTGGTCTTCTTTGAAAAAGAAGGATGGGGCGGCTAGGTGGCATAATGGATAAAGCACCAGCCTTGGAGTCAGGAGTACCTGGGTTCAAATCCAGCCTCAGACACTTAATCATTACCTAGCTGTGTGGCCTTGGTCAAGCCATTTAACTGCATTTGCCTTGCAAAAACCTAAAAAAAAAGGATGAACATCATCTAGCACAGGTCTTCTACCATAGCAGCTGCTCGTTATTTTGGATGAGAACACAATGAAGTCAGTTACTGGTATATTGTCATTTTGAGAGTCAGAGGCTGATACAAACAGGTAAACCTGGTCAGAATGTAATATATAAAACTATATCTTGGACTTGCAACTACAATTTTCTTTTTATTGTCTCTCCTTTTCTCTGTTTCTAGTTTGTCTCTTTAAATAGGGGACAGAGCTTCCTGTCTTAAAATTGGATGTTTTCTGGCATAGAAACCTGATGGCAGTGTGCAAAGGAATCCACTGTCAGATTTAGGAAGCTGAGTGTTATTTTACAGATGTGCTTTTGTCTTATTAAAGTAAACTGATGAATTTGAGTAAAAAAAAAAAAAAAAAGAAACCTGATGGTATTCCACTGAAAAGAATTAGCCACTTTAAGAGATTGTTACATTATCCATGTCAAAATTTCCAGTATATTTTTAAAGCAATCAACCACATTCCATTCCTTAATTCTAATCATTTCAATTCCTGTATATGAACAAGGCCATATATAAGAATTTTGTACTAATAGGGACCCATAAATAACTTTATATTCTGTAAAAATATAAGTATCTTGAGAGAGTGGGGATGAAAGATAAGAGATATTTCTAACTTAGACTTTGATGCAACTGTGCTGGCAAATGGCCAATTCTGGTTATAATTCTGTACATGTTGGGGCCCTCAGAGCCAGACGAGAAAGAGAAATAGCAAAAGGGCTTAGCTGCCAGTATTTTGTACTTGAGTAAATTGATACTACCCAAAGAATTATTTTACCTGGAAAGGTAAAAAATTTTCTTTGACAACTACATTTCCACTGTGGTTGTTGTCTCTTTTAAGTCGTGTTCAACTCTTCATGACCCCATTTGGGGTTTCTTAGCAAGATACTGGAGTGGTTTGTCATTTCTTTCTCCAGTTCATTCATAGATGGGGAACTAAGGCAAACAGGATTAAGTGACCTGCCTAAAGTCCCACCACTAGTAAGTGTCCAAGGCTGGATTTGAACTCAGGTCCTGACTCCAGGACCTGTACTCTATCCACTGTGCCACCTAGCTAACCTATTTCCAGTGTAGCTAATACTTTTGCTGGAGTGATAATGTACAACAAATATTTTATGCTAATACAATTCTTTCCTTCATTTAATTATCTTTTTTTTAATATTATGAAATTCTTTGATCATTAAGAATTCATTTTGGTATATGTATGTCATGAAACACTATTGTTCTAATTAGAAACCAGGAGGGATGGGATTTCAGGGAAGCCTGGAGGGATTTACATGAACTGATGCTGAGTGAGATGAACAAAATCAGAAAAACACTGTACACCCTAACAGCAACACGGGAGCGATGTTCAACCTTGAAGGACTCGCTCATTCCATCAATGCAACAATCGGGAACACTTTGGGGCTGTCTGCAAAGGAAAGTGCCATCTGTATCCAGATAAGGAGTGTGGAGTTTGAACAAAGTTCAAGGACTAGTCCCTTCAATTTAGAAAAAAAAAACAGATATTTTATTGTCTGATCTTGTTACCTCTTAGACTTCTTGTCTCTTCCTTGATATGATTTCTCTCTCATCACACCTAATTTGGATCAAGGTACAACATGGAAACAAAGTAAAGACTAACAGATTGCTTTCTGTGGGGGGAAGTAATATTGGGGGGGGAAACTGTAAAACTCAAATAATATCTTTACTACAAAATAAATAAATTCCAAAAAAAAAGAAAGGAAATTGGAGTTTTCATAACTCTCCTTAAATTGGTCATGATCACGTGAAAAAAAAAGAATTCATCTTGGGGGAAAGATTGAAAATAGGTCCTACATATATAATAAAACAGTCTGAAGCTCATGATTGTTCTTCAGGCAAATGGGTAGGTCCTAAGACTAACAACAAGAAAGTAAGTCTCCAGGGTCAACTATCATTCATAGTGTCACTGCCAGTACAAAATATAAAGACCCATTTGCTGGTGCAGGGGCAGCTAGGTGGCACAGTGGATAGAGAGAGATATGTTATTTGATTAACCATTCACCACTTAGTTTTCAATTTTTGGAAACCTCTTTCAAATGAAATCCCTTTATCATTACTTTATCTATTTACCTTGTTGCTCAGATATTTTTTTCAGTTGTGTCAGAATCTTCATGGTCTTATTTGGGTTTTCTTGGCAGAGTAGTTTGTCGTTTCCTTCCCCAGCTCATTTTATAGGAACTGAGGTAAACAGCATCACACAACTAAAAAGTATCTGGGGGTGACATTTGAACTCAGGCCCAGCTCTCTACTGTGCCACCTAGCAGTCCTTTATTTACTCTTACTTTCATATAAATAAAGATGAATCATTTGTTCTTTTATCAGTATTCTTTTCATATTAGACTCTTATGTAACTGTTCTCATAACAAGTATAGAACAACAGACTGTACTCAGGTTTTGATCAGTGAGATTTGGAAAAAATAATGTGACCTGTATTCAGACTAATTTGGTACTTCACTAACAGATTCCCAGGATTGAGTACATAATGGGAAAATATCTGAACACTCAGTATGGGGGTTTGAAGTGGCTAGACTAACCTTGATCTTTCACTTGTTTTTTTATCCTTTGGAGAGCTGCCAGTCTGTAAATATAAACACACTGATGAATGAATGTATGATTCTGGGGCAAGGCGGGTGAATGGTGATTTTCCATAGGGGTTTTGTTTTCCCTTAGATGAACAAGGGAACTTTCACCAGGACATATTCTTAGTGATGATGCAATTGGCACCAAGTTTCAACAACCAACACCTATGCAGGACAGATAAGATCAATATTTCTTTAGGTAGAAAGTCTGCTTTCCTGTTAATGGATATAGCAAGCCAGGAAAAAATAGAGGTATAAAAGAATAATAGGAATGATAAGGAATCTAAGAGGTCAATATCTCAAGTCCTTTATTTTATAGATTAGGATACTGAGGGAGACCCAAACAAGTTAAGGAACCTGATCAGGGTGCCAGCAGTTAAGAAGACTAAAATCCTAGTCTTCTATCTTCTAGCCAGGAATTTTTTTCCCCATAAAGTTATAGCATTTTAGAGTATTCCATGGGGATTGTGGAGGTGCAGTAGGGCTATATTTTGTCAAATAGTTCCTGAATAAACTACTCTTTCTGAATTTCAGTCTCCTTTAACAAAATATGAACTGCCCAGATTTATTCCAACAGTTGGTGAACTTTGCCCCAGGGACTTGGGTCTCAGGAACAATGAATTGATAGTGAAATAGGCTCAGGGGATATTCAGGTCCTTTTATCTTATTAAGATTGTTGAAGCTGTTTTTCAGCCATGTCTGACTCTTTATGACCCCAAAGATACTGGAGTGGTTTGTTATTTCCTTCTCGAGCTCATTTTACAGATGAGGAAACTGAGGCAAACAGGATTAAGTGATTTGCCCAGTCACACAGCTAGCAAGTATCTGAAGCCAGAATTAAATTCATGAAGATGAGTCTTCCTGACTGCAGGTCCAGCACTCTATCCACTGAACCCACCTGGTTTAGCAATGAATAAATAGTTTTTTTTCATAATACATGCTCTGAAATGGATAGCAGTGTTCTTCCTTTCTGCATCAACACACACCTCAAAAAAGTAGGTTCATTCATCTTTTGGATGTGCTTCCAGGACTGGGCACTCATTATGTTATAGATTCATAACAACAATATTTGCATGGAGATTACTAAGTGCCAGTCTTTTACAATTATGATCCCATTTGATCCCCACAACAACCTGAGGAGGGAGGGGCTGTTATTATCCCCATTTGATAGAAGAGGCAGACCTAGCTTAAGTGACCTGTTGAAGGTCACACAGCTAGAAAGTATCTGCAGATGGAATAAGAATAAAAATCAATGAATTTGTGAAAAATGGAGCATCTCTATGTCATTATGTGTTAGTTCAAGGAAGGCTGTATGGTTCGGTGGAATCAAAAAACCTACAATTCAAATTCCTCCTCTGCTACTTATTACCTGTACGACTAGATAAATTACTCAACCTCCTGGGTCTCAATTCTTCATCTGTAACTTGAGTTTCTAACAAGATAACTTCACTTCCCTTCCAGTTTTAAATTCATTATGTTAGGATCTATTATAAAGACAGTGTTCTACCTAGTCTTCTTTTTATTGCAATGGCAATAGTTTTTGTCAAGTACAGCAAGATTAAAAACTATTAAATTATTCACATAAAAACGTTTATTGTCTTAATAATAAAAAAAAATATTTGCAATAAATTACATCTTTTGTATGCAAACCCTTCTTGGTGACCCAACAGCCCCCATTCAGGCCCTCATCACTTTCCCCCCTGTACAGTAGCTTCCTATTTGAGGTCTCAAATTCATCTCTTACCTTTACCACCCATCCTCCTCTACACAACTTCAAAAATGATCTTTGCAAGGCAGAAATTGAACTATATCACTTCCTCAGAATCTATGGCCTTTAGACTAAAGTACAGATTCTTCAGGGGTAACTAGATGGCTCCGTGGATAGAGCTCTGGGATTAGGAAGATCAGAGTCTGAAAGTGGCCTCAGATACTTAATACTTATAAATCTGGGCAGGTCACTTGCAAACCACTCTAGTATCTATACCAAGAAAACCCCATGGACAGCATGGTCCAAGAGTCAGAATGACTGAGCAAGCTACAAACTCTTCATATTGGTTTTTAAGCCCTTCACAATCTACAACTCATCTTTTCAGAATGATTTTTTGTTATTACCCTTTTTTGCATATCTGTTCTAGCTAAACTGGTCTCCTAGGTCTCTGAGTTTGGCTTTCTATCTCTAGCTACCAGTCTACATGCTCCCTCCTAACTTCTTCCATTTAGTTCTATTCCTAGCTTCCTTCATAGCTAAGCTCAAATGCCACCCAGAACAGGAAGTCTTTCCTGACTTCTTCAGATACTGATGCTGTCTCTCTTCCAATGATCATGTCATATACCTACTTATCTGTTATATGCTCTATTCCCCCAATAGAAGGTTAACTTTCCGAGGTCATAGACAGGTTTTTTCTTTAATTTCTTGTTTTTCTATATCCAAAGTCTAGTGCAGTGCCTTGAACATAGTATATGAATTACTAATTACTACTTACTACTTTTGGATTAGATTGGATACTTTAATTCATAAAATCTCCAGAGAAATCTACCCCGCCTCAAAAATGTGAAAAAGAAAAAAAAGCAAAGAAAAGGCCTCTCTTTTCACTGTTAGATTCAGAACTATTTTCTAAAAATAGTACAGTTTGCCAAACATGAATAGTATACAAAGGAGTGGAACAGAGTAAATAATAACAATGCAAGCTATTTTAATTATGAGTGTTATTTATATGGCACTTTAAGGTTTACTAAATCCTTTCTATGTTATCTATCCTATTATCACCTCACTTAGGTGAAGCAGGTTTAAATAACTTGCCTGTAGCCACACAGCTAGGCCAAGCTTATATATATTATTATTATTATGTTCTCCTCCACAACATCAGGGAAAAGATGCCATGAAAATCACATAAACTGGATTAGAGTGAGGGGGGTGCTGTGCTAAGTCACCAGTATCACTTTCTCCTCCAGAGTCATCTGGGTCCAGTGACCAGATATGAATCAGGAGGACTGGAGATGGTCTTGGATGCAAGGCAGTCAGGGTTAAATGACTTGCCCAAGGTCACACAGCTAGTAAGAGTCAAGTGTCTGAGACTGGGTTTGAACTCCAGTCATCCTGACTCCAAGGGCCAGTCCACTGTCCACTGTGCCACCCAGTTGCCCTCCTTATTTATCCTGTCTCTAGCCTACAAGACTACTTTTTTTTCTTTATACCATGCTATCTAAGCCTGAATCACCTTCTATCTGGATTAGAATAATAGAATCCCTCTATAATAAACTGATTATTTTTAATGACTCATATCAGATCTTGTAAAGAGATGATGAAACACATGTCTCTTTTTGGAAGAGGGATAGGGAGACTATGGCAACAGCAAGTTTTATATACCTCAGGCACAATTATTACCATTTGCTTTTGTTTAATAATTTTTTCTTGTTACAAGGGAGGTCTCAGGGGAGTGGATGGACATTGAGAAATTATTAGTGCAAAACATAAAAGACATCTGAAGTAGAAACTCCCCCTTCCCCCAACCGTTGGGTGCACAGCAGGCATGTCCTAGAATTCTCATATTTCTAGGGTTGACTCTGTGGGTGGCCACTTCTACTTCCTTCTATGGAGTAAAGTACAGATTCTTCAGGGGCAACTAGATGGCTCAGCGGATAAAGCTCTGGGATTAGATTAGGAAGATCAGAATCTGAAAGTGGCCTCAGATACTCAATACTTATAAATCTGGGCAAGTCACTTGCAAACCACTTTAGTATCTTTGCCAAGAAAATCCCCACATCCTGAGCCCCCACTGGTATGCTTGCTATTAGTAATTGCTCTTATTTAGCTACATTTAAATATTAGAATGACACAATACATCTTTTATTAATAAATGAGAATAATAACAAAGCTACATATTTAACTATTTAAAATATTTTGGCTATCATAAATGCTACTACCAAAGTCACCACAAACCCTTAAAAAAACAAGAGCTGAATCATTTTCACAGTTCTGGAAACAAAGTATTATTACTTCATTCAATATCTCTTAAGATAATAAGTAAAGGGATACTAGGTGGTGCAGTGGATAGTCAGGAGGACCTGAGTTCAAATTTGAACTCAGACACTTAATAATTACCAAGTCACTTAATTCCATAGCCTTGCAAAAAACAAAAATAGTAAATAAAATCTCTTCTCTTAAATCCTCTCCATTAAAAAAAGTAGAAAACCTTCTTTTTTTTTTTTAGGTTTTTTGCAAGGCAAATGAGGTTAGGTGGCTTGCCCAAGGCCACACAGCTAGGTAATTATTAAGTGTCTGAGACTGGATTTGAACCTAGGCACTCCTGACTCCAGGGCCAGTGCTCTATACACTGTACCACCTAGTCACCCAAAAACCCTTCTTCATCTCTTTGTATTATTTTTTTCTTCAGCTTCTCTCCAACAATGACAAACAGAAACATTTCCTCAGTTTCTTTCAAGCTAATATTTTAATATTAAATTGTTTATCTATTATTAAATATATTGATTTAATATTAAATATTAATTTATCAAGTAGATCCTCCTAGATAAAATGTCAAAACCTCATACAGTCTTCTTTACTCCATAGGAAGAGTTGCTTTAAATTGTCATTTTTCAATTGTCACATCTATCACCAATTCCCTTAATCTTAAAATATTCAATCTGTATCTTAAAGCTTCAGTAACAATATCTGAGTTCTCATTTGACTCTTCAAGAGAAGAGTCTCTAGAAGCTAGACATGCAGAACAAAAGTTTTATTTGTCTTGTTCCATTCGATTAGCAAAATTGTCAAATATTGAAAGGGACATACCCAAACCAAAAAGCTTTAAAAAAATTATATGTTCAATCTCTCTCTGCTATCAAATAAAGTTTTAGAAAGCAGTGCTGTCATTATGGTACCTTTCCCACTTAGGAACTACTTTTAATGATTCCCTATTTATTAAAAGATCAAGTTTAAATTCCTCAGATTATTTTTCTATTTTACAGTACTTCTCTGAACTCTTCTTCATATCACACACAGTCCATGTATAGAACTGCTATTGGGTCCTAATTCAATGTTGTTCCTCCAGCCTGGAATGCCCTCTCTGCCAAACCAAATTTTGTATCTGTTTTAGATTTCAGGTCAAGACCAACTCCTATACAAAACTTTATTAAACCCCACACTACAATTAATTTTCCTTTGCCTTTGATTCTACCAACTATCTCCTGTAAGGGATGAATCATCAGGAAAGCACAACCGATTTCGTGAGGTTGTCCAAATCAGCTTAGGCAAATGGTCCATGACTAGTTGATGGATGAAGTATTGGACTGGAAATAAGAGAGCTCTGGATTTGAATCCTCAATTACTTATTGCTGTGGTACTAATGGACAAGCGATTTATCTTCTCGGAGACCCAGTTTCTCCATCTGTAAAATAAAGACCTGATAGCATCTAAAGTCCTTTCAGACTCTTAACTCTAAAATGCTAATTAATAAATTGAAGAGATTACAGGGCGTGGACTTGGACAAGTGGTTGAATAAATTTTTACAAATTGATTCCTTATCAGAGGTAACCCAAGAGAAAAGCTCAGGAACTTTATCAAAAATCACTAAATTTTAATCTATAGTTCTAAGACAAGTGCCTGGAAATTTTCCCTTTTTATAAATCCTCCTATTGATCTTTTTTGGAAGAGACAAGTGGGGAGGGCCAGACCAAAGTGCCTCTTGGTAATTAAGCCAATTAGCATTTGAGAAGACTGCTTAGAAATGACTCCCTTGCTAGTAAACAAAAGCCACTTTTTTTTCAACAAAACTTTTATTTTTTCTAATTATATGCAAAAATAATTTTCAGCATTCATTCTTTTTGCAAGCTTTTGGGTACCAAGTTTTTTTACCACCCTCCTTTCCCTCCCCCCCCTCTATGGCAGTGAACAATACAACATGGGTAGTCCATGTACAATCATGTTTAACATCTTTCATATTAGACATGTTGTGAAAGAATTAGAACTAAGGGAACAAAAGGCCATGAGAGAGAAAGAAATAACAAAAGAAATTTTAAAAAGTGAACACAATATGCTTTTCTCTGCATTCAGACACCATAGCTTTTTCCCTGGATGTGGATTGCAATTTCCATAACAGGTTTCTCAGGATCTCTGACAGGGGCTGTGTCCATCATAGTTGATCATCTCAAAATGTTGCTGTTAATGTGTACAATGTTCTCCTGGTTCACTGAGCATCAGTACATGCAAGTCTTTCCAGGTTTTTCTGAAGTTCAACCCATTCATGATTTTTTATAAAACAATAGTATTCCTTCATATTTATATGCCATAATTTGTTCAGCCATTCCTCAATTTATGGGCATTCCCTTAGACTCTAATTCTTTGCCACCTTATAAAGAGTTATAAATACTCTGGTACCTTCTTAGAATTTTTTTTGCTCAGGACTAATTCCTCTCTTAAAGAGTACCTTCTTCTAATTACCGGTTTGTCTTTCTTCCCTTTCCCTGTTGAATAAAATATATTTCTGAATCCAGTTGTGAATATATTCTACTCTTTTTGGCCAATTCAGAGAAGAGTTCAAGTATTGTACACTCCTCACACTCCTTCCTCGTTTTTATAATGGTAATTTTTGTTTGTTTGTGCCAGTCTCCCTTTTTGACTTTATATTTTATATTAGACTCTGCACATTTCCAGAAGGGATATTTAGGATGGCCCTATTGCTGCTTTCCTGGGATACTGAGAGTGGTGTTATTCTTAAGTTTTCAGGACAATTCACCTGCAAGTTTTCGGTGCCTCCCACCCTGGTCTGAGTTCTGTAAGGTCCTGACCTGGGTTTAGGTCTGTATTACAGTTGATGCTACTACAAGAAGTTGGAAAATTCAGCTATTTGAAAGTGACAGAATTCATTCAGTCAATTATAAAGTGAAGCTTATAGGCTTCCTTTTAGACAAGGTTTCCTGCCTTGGTTATGCCTCTGCAGGTTTCAGATTGGTCTAAAAGCTAGAAATGAGATCCTTATCTACTCTTTCTGTCTGAACTACATAGTTAGTTGCCTTTTGATTCTGAACTGTTTTTTATCTCAGGGCAAAACATAGGACCTGTAACCATTCCTTACCACTGAATTCAGGGATGTGCTTTTAAATATTCTAACAATTGGTCCTGTAGAGGAAAAAAATGCAAAGTACTCAGGTTTAATATACATCTTTAACATTTTTTCCATCCCTTTATTAAGTCTAGGCAAATAACAAAACAATACAAATGGCTCTCTTGGTTAGAGCTGGCTCCAGCACACCCCAGCTAAAATGCTTCCTCTGGGCAAGGTCCCTTCCTCCATCAGGTCTGATTCTGTGACCTGGTGATGGGTAAAAAAGCTGTTCTTCACTCTACATTGAGTTTAGATGAAAGGTAGATCTGGAACCATGATAGAGCTGGAACCTCTTATTGCTCAAGTGAACATTCCTGAGCCTGAATGATCAATGTTGGGTGCTTCCAGTTTGAGTCTAGCCCCAGTGTCCACAGACTTCTCAGTCTCTCGGTATTGTCTGAGTTGGAAAAATTATTGTGTTTTTTTTTTTATTTCTCAATTGGAAATTGCTCTGATACATTTTCTAACCCTGTTTGAGGAGTTTTGAGGGAGAAGCCACTGCACTTCACTCTATACTCTTGTCACTTTGGTCTCTCATCTCTAAGTGTTTTCCTGTTCTTTATTCATGATATCCTAGGAGTGTCTTGTGTTATATGTTTTCAATGACAAGATAAAACTGTCTTCTATCAATATCAAAATTGCATAATGAGTACCTACAATAGAGTTGGGCTTCTTGTTATCCACATTTGAGAAAACCTAAAGATGAGGAATAATGGAAATTTTATTCAGATTTCCTTAGAATTTTACTCAGACATGAAGACAATGGACCAAAGAAAGAAAATGGTCCCTTGAGGGACCCCATTCCTAGACCCAAGGGTGTAAGATCCCAGAGTGGGTGAGGTTGTGGGGGGGGAAGAAAGGGGTCAGTGTACTTGGATTTATTACCTTTACTTATCTTTACTTTACCTTTATTTATCTTTACTTAATCTATGTATATCTTGTCTATACAATTATACTGTCTTTTGTTTCTTTTGTTTCTTCCTAGATCAAATGCCTATGGGAAAACAAGTTAGATAGTTACATAAGATGCAAAATTCAACAGTGTAAAAAAAGGAATATTTCAAAATATCACTTTCTATAAATGTATATTTATTTGGTGCCAGAAAGTTCTTATCATCACAGCTAACAGATACTTTTGTGATAAGTCAAGTTGTGTGTGTAAAAAGCTTAAAACTGATAGTAACATATCTTTTGAGGTTCTTTACAATAAAGTAAAACAGCATGATCAAGGACTAGGGAAAGAGGGAAAGGAAGGGGAATGGAATAAACCTTTCTATAGTACCAATTGCTAAGTTTATAAATGTCTCTTGCGCCTCACATCAACTCTTTGAAGTAAATGCAATTATTAAACCAAGATAAATTGAAATAAACACTATCAGAAAGAGGGCCAATCAAAGGCTGCAAAGGATAACAATGGCAGCAAAGATAAGGGGAACTATGAAAGCTGACAGGGGTAGACAAGCAGTCTGAAAAAGAACAAGGTCTCTCAGATAAAGAAACCTGCAGCCTTGTAGAGCTCAACCATAACTTCTGACTATTGTCCCACCTGGGGCAGTATTGTCAGGCCCAGAGATTATACAGAACTCTGGAGGTCTCTATACAGACTCTGGAGGAGGTGTATCTTGATTCTTCTTGGCTGGGATGTGAGTCCTTCCTAGATAAATAAAACTTCTATGCTTGAGCCTTATGAACTCATGTGTGTTAGGGGAGTTAATTGCTACCCTTGGGAGAGTGCTAGATACTGAAACTGCCATGTTCCTCTTGGGTAGGGACAAAATTTCAGAGAAATGAGCGATTTTCAAAGTATAACTGGGCCCCCTGACAAAATGAATAGGCATACACACATATACACACACATATGAAAGGACTTTGAAAACTGTAAAGTGCTCTGTATTTTTTTTATTATTTATTTTTTTAGTTTTTTAGTTTTTGCAAGGCAATGGGGTTAAGTGGCTTGCCCAAGGCCACACTGCTAGGTAATTATTAAGTGTCTGAGACTGGATTTGAACTCAGGTACTCCTGACTCCAAGGCCAGTGCTCTATCCACTGCACCACCTAGCCACCCCATTTTTTTATTTTTTTAAAAATATTTTATTTATTTTGAGTTTTACAATTTTTCCCCATCTTACTTCCCTTCCTCATCTCCCACAGAAGGCAATTTGCCAGTCTTTACATTGTTTCCATGGTATACATTGATCCAAATTGAATGTGATGAGAGAAATCATATCCTTAAGAAAGAAAAATAAAGTATAAGAGAAAGCAAAATTACATAGTAAGATATCAGGTTGTTGTTTTTTTTTTAATTAAAGCTAATAGTCTTTGGTCTTTGTTCAAACTCCACATTTCTTTCTCTGGGTACAGATGGTATTCTCCATCACAGATAGCCCCAAATTGTCCCTGATTGTTGCGCTGATGGAAAGAGCAAGTCCATCAAGGTTAATCATCACCCCCATGTTACTGTTAGGGTGTACAATGTGTTTCTGGTTCTACTCATCTCGCTCAGCATCAGTTCATGCAAATCCCTACAGGTTTCCCTGAATTCCCATCCCTCCTGGTTTCTAATGGAACATCACAGTTTCTTAAGCCATTCCCCAATTGAAGGACATTTAATTGATTTCCAATTCTTTGCCACCACAAACAGGGCTAATATGAATATTTTACAAGTGATGTTTTTATCCTTTTCCATCATCTCTTCAGGGTATAGCCCCAGTAGTGGCATTGCTGAATCAAAGGGTATGCACATTTTTGTTGCCCTTTGGGTGTAATTCCAAATTGGTCTCCAGAAAGACTGGATGAGTTCACAGCTCCACCAACAATGTATTAGTGTCCCAGATTTCCCACATCCCTTTCAACATTGATCATTGTCCTTTCTGGTCATATTGGCTGTCTGAGAGGTATGAGGTGGTACCTCAGAGAAGCTTTAATTTGCATTTCTCTAATAAGTAATGATTGGGAGCAATTTTTCATATGACTATGGATAGCTTTGATTTCATCTACAAATTGCCTTTGCATATCCTATGACCATTTGTCAATTAGGGAATGGCTTGTTTCTTTTTTTAATTTGACGCAGTTCTCTGTGTATTTTAGAAATGAGTCCTTTGTCAGAAATACTAGTTGTAAAGATTGTTTCCCCAGTTTACTATATTTCTTTTGATCTTAGTTACAGTGGTTTTGTCTGTGCAAAAGCTTTTTAATTTAGTGCAATCAAAATCATCTAGTTTGTTTTTAATGATGTTCTCCATCTCTTCCTTGGTCATAAACTGCTTCCTTTTGCATAGATCTGACAGGTAAACTATTCCTTGATCTTCTAGTTTGCTTATAATATTGTTTTTTATATCTGAATCCTGTATCCATTTGGATCTTATCTTGGTATAGGGTGTGAGGTGTTGGTCTAATCCAAGTTTTTGCCATATTAACTTCCAATTTTCCCAACAGTTTTTATCGAAGAGAGAGTTTTTATCCCAATACTTGGACTCTTTGGGTTTATCAAACAACAGATTACTATAATCAATTCCTGCTATTGCACCTAGTCTATTCCACTGATCCATCATTCTATTTCTTAGCTAATACCAGACAGTTTTGATGACTGATAGTGCTATGTATTTTTAAGTGACTTGTTGAAGGCATTTTAAAGGGCAGTCTGATTGAAGAAGCATGGTTCCCATGAGACATAAACCTCAAGAATGCTCCAATACTGAAATCTTGTGAGACATGTTCCACATCCTGTTTCAGAGACTGGTTCCATGACCTCTCTTCACCTTAGATCATGAATTTACAGAAATGTATTCTCTCTTTCACCTCCATCCTCACCCTCACCCATGACCACCACAGAAAAACTCTAATTCATTGAATAACATTTGAGATTATTTTCTAATTTGTTTTAATCCTGGATAAGGATTTACTTTTAAAATGCATGTTTCTTGTCCTAGTTTGCTAATAAGGTTCTTCAATTATTTAGATGATTTTTAGAGATTTCTAACAAATCTGAGATTTGAGCTGGTTAAGGTTTATATCATTTAAGTTATTCTTATATTAATCCCAGTTTGGGGGAATTTATTATTATTTTTTAATATTTATTTATTCTCATTTTGTACAAACAATGCTTTTTTACACATTAATAAATATTCTTGTTTAAGAGTAAAAAAAATATGCCCCCCAAAAATAAAGACCCACTTGAGTGATAAAGTATAGGGGAGAGAGAAATTAAAATTAAAATTAAAAAATAATAGTAATAATTGTAGTTATGGCCAGGTGGCACAGTGACAGAGCACTAGCCCTGGAGCCAGGAGCACTCAAGCCCATATCTGGCCCTGTACGCCCAACAATCACCCAGCTGTATAACATGCAAGCCACCCCAACCGCACTGCCCTGCAAAAACCAAAGAAAGAAAAATAAAGACCTAAAATAAAATAAAATAGTAATAATAGTAGGGGTGGCTGGGTGGAGGACAGAGCATTGGCCCTTGAGCCAGGAGCACCTGGGTCCAAATTCGGCCTCAGACACCCAACGATCACCCTGCTATGTGGCCCCAGGCAGGCCACCCAGCCCCATCTGCCCTGCACCCTGCCCCCCAAAATAATAATAATAAAAATGTACTTCAGTCTGTGTTCCAACACCACCAACTCTGTCGCAGGTAGATTACATTCTTTATGATAAATCCATCACAAAAGTTACTTCCATATTTTTCCAACGATGCCATTGCTGATCGCAACTCCCTCCTTTCATATTTCTCCACTACCATGTACTATATTTTCTCTCTCCTTTCACTGACTCTGCTGTAGGGTCGTTGACTGGCTCAGCATACAGATCCCTGGCCCTGGGGCCAAGAGGCCCTGAGCCCTCATACCACCCCTTAGGCCCAGCATCCACCTGGCCCTATGGTCCTGAACAGGCCATCCAATCCCAGCCCCTTGCAAGACATAAAAAAGAAAATGCATTATATATGAGCACTCTCCCCCCCCATGGTCCATCCTCTCCATCACTCACATCCCCCTCTTCCCCCTGTCCCCCCCCCTTACTCCAGATGTCTCTACCCCATTGAGTATATATGCTGTTTCCTCTCCTAGCCACCTCTGATGAGAGCAAAGATTTCCTCATTCCCCCTTGCCTTCTCCCCTTCCATATCATTGCAATAGCTCATTGTAATAAAGAAAAATCTTATTATATGAAATATCTTGTACTATTCCCCCTCTCCTTTTTCTTTCTCCCATTACATTTCCCTTTTTTCTATTGACTCCATTTTTACACCATATTTTATCTTCAAATTCAGCTTTCTCCTGTGCTTCATCTATAAAATTTCCTTCTACCTGCTCTCTTAATTGAGAAGGTTCATATGAGTATTATCAGTGTCATTTTTCTATACAGGAATACATGTAGCTAATCATCATTAAGTCCCTCATATTTTCCTCTTCTCCTCCAATCTCTATGCTCCACCTGAGTCCTGTATCTGAAGATTGAACCTTCTGTTCAGCTCTGGCCATTCCAACAGGAACATTTGAAATTCCCCTGGTTCATTGAAAGTCCATCTTTTCCCCTGGAAGAGAACATTCAGTTTTGCCGGGTAGTTCATTCTTGGCTGCATTCTGAGCTCTTTTGCCTTCCAGAATATTATATTCCAAGCCCTATAAGCTTTTAATGTAGTTGCTGCTAAGTCCTGTGTGGTCCTGACTACAGTTCCATGATATTTTAATTGTGTCCTGGCTGCTTGTAATATTGTCTCTTTGACTTAGGAGTTCTGGAACTTGGCTATAATATTCCTGGGGGTTGTTTTTTTTGGATCTCTTTCTTGGGGAGATCGGTGGATTCTCTCCATTTCTATTTTGCCCTCTGCTTCTAGGATACCAGGGCAATTTTCCTGTAATAATTCTTTAAAAATGATGTCAAGGCCTGGTCATGACTTTGAGGTATTCCAATAATTTTTAAATTATCTTTCCTAAGTCTGTTTTCCATATCAGTTGTTTTTTCAATGAGATGTTTCATATTTTCTTCTAATTTTTCATTCTTTTGGTTTTGAAGTATTGAGTTCTGATTTCTCATAAATTCATCAATCTCCCTGAGTTCTATTCTTTGTCTGAAGGATTTGTTTTCCTCAGAGAGCTTTCTTATCTCCTTTTCCATCTAACCAATTCTGTTTTTTAAAGCATTCTTCTCCTCAATAACTTTTTGAACTGTTTCATCCATTTGACCTAAGCTGGTTTTTAGTATGCTATTTTCTTCAGCATTTTTTTGGATTTCCTTGACTAAGCTGCTGATTTCATTTTCATGTTTTTCCTGCATCTCTCTCTCTCTCTCTTTAGTTTTTGCAAGGTAATGGGGTTAAGTGGCTTGCCCAAGGCCACACAGCTAGGTAATTATTAAGTGTCTGAGGCTAGATTTGAACTCAGGTACTCCTGACTCCAAGGCCAGTGCTCTATCCACTGTGCTACCTAGCTGCCCCCCTCTCATTTCTTTTCCCAGTTTTTCTTCTATCTCCCTCATTTGATTTTCAGTCTTTTTTGAGCTCTGTCATAGCCTGAGCCCAATTTCTGGTTTTTTTTTTGGAGTCTTTAGATGCAGGAGCTTTCCTCATCTTCAGACTGAGTGTTTTGATCCTTCTTGGGCTCACAAGCAAAATATTTCTCAGTGGTGTTCTTCTTGTTTCCCTGCTTGCTCATTTTCCCAGCCTAAGCCTGGTTTTGGGGTGCTTCCTGAGCTTTTGGGACACTCCCACAAGGGTCTCAGTGTGTGAGGCTCTGTCCTCCCTCCTGGTCTGTGAATGACCATAAGCACCTCCCTCTGCCATGGGCCTGAAGTGGGGGGGACCCTGCTGTTCTATGGTGGGGCCTAGACTGCTATCAGGATCTGAATGTGGTCAGAGCCCCAGAGTCCTGTTCCAGGGGCAGAGGACAGAGCTCTGCAGTCTCTCTCTCTCTCTTCACTCTCCTCCCTAGGTTCAATGGGCTCATGCCCTGGGGGTGCCTGCTTACCAGCTCCGACTGCTTCTGTTTCCTGGATCTGGGCTGCTGAAAGACCAAGTTGCTTGCTGTGTGCCCTGAGAGCTGGGCTTCACATGCTCTCTCTGGCAGAGGTCCCCCCACTGTTCTCCCAGGTTGTGCCCAATGCTCCCCGGGGTGTAGCTCAGGAAACTCCCCTGCTGCTGTGTACTGGCTCCCAGCGCCCTGGGGCTGCCTCTGGGTGGTGAAGTTTTTTTGGCTCTGGTGGGCCACCCCTCTGGTGGGCTGCCCCTCCAACCCCGAGAAGCAGAGCCTTTCTGCTCTTTTCCAGGTTACCTTGAGTAGGAGAACTGCCTCCCTGGGTCCCTCTGTGGGTTCTGTCTCTAGAAACTTTAGAGTCCTTAGTTTAGAAGTTTTACGAGAGAGCGCCTAAGAGATGTTCCTCTCTTGTTGCCATCTTGGCTCCGCCCCCAGTTTGGGGGAATTTAAAAGAGAATAGAGGGGGCAGCTAGGTGGCACAGTGGATAGAGCACTGACTCTGGAATCAGGAGGACTTAAGTTCAAATCCCACCTCAGACACTTCATTAATTACCCAGCTGCATGATGTTAGGCAAGTCACTTAACCCCATTGCCTTGCAAAAAAAAACAAAACAGATAGAGAGAGAATGAAAAAAAAAAAGGTTCTACAACTTTAAATAACAACAATAGAAGACATATCTATAGTACATTAAGCTTTTCAAAAGCATTTTACATATCTTATCTCATTTGATCTTCACAACAATCATGTGTGAAAGATGGCATGAGAATTATTATACCCATTTTGTATTTGAGGAAACTAAAGCTTAGAGAAATGGTTTGCCCATAGTTATATATCAGAAGTAGGACAAATCTAGCATTCTGTCTGTGCTGTACTACCTTGGCCTTTATTTCTACAAAATTTCATCTTATAAAATAATGAATGAAACAAAGTTATAAATGAATAAATTGGGGAAGAAGAGAAGCTAGATAAGTGGGAAGACTATAACTAGAGTTTGGTAGATGAAAAGTACATAATTGAAATGTTTTTTTAATAGTTGTAAAGAGAACTGTATTTTTGCTATTTTGCATGAAATCTATATATCTTGCTCCAGTCTTTCCCTGCTGAACTTCTGTCCTGCATCACCAATTACATATCAGAAATTTCAAACCAGACATCTGTGATACATCTCAAATGCATCCTGTCTCAAATAAAATGAGTTCCTCTCTCAAGACCAAGTTGGTTACACCTGTGCCTTGGAATTTCTGTAGAGGAAAATATCTTTTCTGATCCTTATTTGTTTTGCTAACTGTTGAGGTTTTGCTTGAGCAGGGAAGTGGGAACTGGGAGATGGGGGGGGGAGTATCAATTTTCTCTAAAGGCGGGGTGGCTAGGTGGCGTAGTGGATAAAGCACTGGCCTTGGAATCAGGAGTACCTGGGTTCAAATCCAGTCTCAGACACTTAGTAATTACCTAGCTGTGTGGCCTTGGGCAAGCCACTTAACCCCATTTGCCCTGCAAAAAAAAAAAAAAATTTCTGTAAAGACAACCAATTTGGAAGGTGGTTTGAAAAGTCAAGGATCACATTCCATCACTGCCAAAGCATCCTAGAAGACAGTCTCTCCTCCTTTGTACTTCACTGAATTTCTCTGGTACAATCTAAACACCAATTTCTTTATGAGGTTTCTCCTAATTCTCTCAAGTGCTATCCTCACTTCTTCATTCGTATTTATTCTCTTTATATTTATTCTGTATATATATGTTCTTATTGTCTCCCCATTACAATGTAAGTTTTCTGTATTCTTTGTATTTGTATTCCCAGTTACTAGTTCACAGTAGGAGTTTAATAAATTCTAGCTGATTGACTGCAGATTGATGAGGTCAAATTTTCAAAGAACCATTTTCTCCTGAGTCTTAGATTTGTTGTAGTTCAGTTGTATATGAATTATTCATGACCCCATTAGGGGTTTTCTTGGCAAAGATACTGCAGTGGTTAGCCATGTCCTTTTCCAACTTATTTTACAGATGAGGAAATTGAGGCAAACTAAGTGACTTTCTCAGAGTCACTAGTATAGTGTCTAAGGTCAGATTTGAACTCAGGAAAATGAGCCTTTCTGATTCCAGGTCTCATACTCTATTCTCTATACCACCTACTTGCCCCTTTATTTACATTATATAGTGAGAAAAGCAATGATTTTAGTATCCTGGAAATTAGGTTTGAGTCCCAGTGCTGGACATATTTCCTATGTGATCTTGGGCCAATGAATAAAGCTTCCTGAATCTTATTTCCAATTCTTGCACTTTTTATCGTAGAAAAATGCTTTGCAAAGCCTAAATCAAGATATAAATTAATTGCTATCAAGTTTTTAGACACTAGCTAAAGTATAATGGAAAGAATACTTGATTAGAAATTGGGAAACCTGGTTTCTGTCTTTAATTGATTACTAAGTTTTTGACCTTGGGCAAGTCATTAACCTTTCTCTGAGGAGGACAGTCTTTTAATCTCTAAAATGATCAAGCTGGACTAGATAATTTCTAAGATCCAGCTTTCTGTGATTCTGTGTTTCTAATGATTCACATAAATTAAAAGATCAGAAGGGACCATAGGCTGGTACTGCTAGACATTCTTCTCCTCATTATAACATATTACACAGCTGATGCTAGAAACATCCTTGAAGCTTAAAGAATGGCAAAACCACCCATAAACAGTATGAAAAAGCAAGTTATATCAGTCTATTCTGAAATAGAAATCGAAACCACAGAAGTTCCAAATACCTTGCTATGGAAAACAAATGTTTTCTGTACCACCAGCTGCCCCAGGTGGTTTGCACAAAAAAAAACTAGAGAAAATAAGAGGTTTTTTTAAAGGAAGTTATTTGGAGGCACAATCTGCAGTGATAATTTTGCATTAAACTCACATCCACAATTGTTAAGTATCAGGTCTGCCAACTATACTTGAGTTTTCATCAGGTGATCTTCAAGATTTAACCAGTTCCTAACAAGACACAACTGAGACATATCTCATTTAACCATAACCATGTTGCTCACTGTTATTAGCTAATCTTTTTTTTTTTTAATGCTTCAGTCTGTATTCAGACACCATCAGCTGTCTTTGGGATGAATAGCATTCTTTATCATAAGTCCATCAGAGAAATTGCTTCAATATTTTCCCCACAGTTGCTATTGTTAACTGTAATTCCTTCCATCCTATTCCCCCCCAACCCCATTTATTCTATTCTCTCTCTCCTTTCACCCTGTCCCTCCTCAGAAGTGAGTTGCATTGACTACCTCCTTCCACAATCTTCTCTCTTCTATCACCTACAACCCCCCTCCCCATCTCCTTTCTCCCATACCTTTTCTCTATTTTCCTCAAAGTTAAGATAGATTTCTATACCCAATTGAGTATTTATGTTATTTCTTCTCTGAGCCACTTTTTTTTAGGTTTTTGCAAGGCAAATGGGGTTAAGTGGCTTGCCCAAGGCCACACAGCTAGGCAATTATTAAATGTCTAAGGCTGGATTTGAACCCAGGTACTCCTGACTCCAAGGCCGGTGCTTTATCCACTGCGCCACCTAGCCGCCCCTTCTGAGCTACTTCTAATGAGAGCAAACACTCACTCACTCCCTCTCACCTTCCCCCTCTTCCATTCTATTGTAATGTATTCTATTGCCTTTCTATTTCTCCTTTCCCTTTCTTCCAGTATATTCCTTTCTCACTCATTGACTCTACCTTTTTAATATATTTTACCATCAAATTCAACTCCCTCCTGTGCCTTGTCTATATATGCACCTTCTAACTGACCTAATAAACAGAAGATTCATGAGTTTTCAGTATCATCTTCCCATGCAGGAATGCACAGTTCAACATCCTTAAGTCTTTCATAATTTGCCCTTTCTGTCCATCCTCTCCATGTTTCACCTGAGTCCTGTACTTGAAGATCAAACTTTCTGTTCAGCTGTGGTCATTTCAACAGGAAAATCTCCTAATTCAATGAATATCCATCTTTTCCCCTGAAAGAGTATGGTCAGTTTTGCTGAGTAGTTGATTCTCAGCTCTTTTGCCTTCTGGAATATCATATTCCAAGTTCTATGAGCCCTTAATGTAGACGCTGTTAAACCTGTGTTGTCTTGCATTTGAATTGCTTTTTTTTCTGGTTGTTGGTAATATTTTCTCCGTGACTTGGGAGTTCTGTAATTTGGCTATAATATTCCAGTTTTATTTTGAGATCTCTTTCAAGTGATAAGTGGATTCCCTCAATTTCTATTTTCCCCCTCTGCTTCTAGAAAACCTGGATTATTTCTTGAAATAATATAGTCTCTTTTCTTGGTCAGGACTTTCAGGTAGTCCAATAATTTTTAAATTTTCTCTTGTGGATCTGTCTTCTAGGTCAATTGTTTTTCTAATGAGATATTTCACATTTTCTTCTAACTTTTCATTCTTTTGGTTTTGTTTTATTCTTTCTTGATTTCTTACAAAGTCTTTGAATTCCCTTAGCTCCATTCTACATTTAAGAAATTATTTTCTTCAGAGAGCTTTTGCATCTCCTTTTCCAGCTGGCCAATTCTGCTTTTTAAAGCTTTCATTCTTCTCCTCATTGGTCTTTTGGACTGCTTTTTCCAATTTACCCAAACTGGTTTTTAAGATGTTATTTTCATCAATTATTTTTTTTATCTCCTTCACCAGACTGCTTACTTGGTTTTCATAATAATCCCACATCGCTCTCATTTCTTTTCCCAATTTTTCCTCTACCTCTCTTACTTGATTTTCAAAATTTTTGAGTTCTTCCATAGCCTGAGACCAATATATTTTTCTTGGAGACTTTGGATATGGGAACTTTGACTTTGTTATCTTCCCAGTGTATTTTGATCCTCCATAGGACCAGAGTGATTGTCTATGGTCGATTTTTTTCCTTCTATTGTTTGCTCATTTCCCCAGTCTTTGACTTGATTTTAACTCTTTGTTAAGGTGGAGCTCTGCTTCCAGGGTCGAGAACACACTGTCCCAAGCATTTGAGGGTTTTTACAGCTATTTTCAGGGACATCCCCTGCCCCACCCCCAGGGATCTGCAAGGTCTCCCTTCCTCCAAGGTCTTATGTATCTATGACTGCTCTCCTGACTCTGGTCTGTGGTTGATCACAATCACTCTTTTCTGTCCTGGAACTGTGAGGATGGTCCCTGCTGTGTTACAGGCAGTGAAATCCATTGTACTCAGGTTCCTTTTCCTGAAACTGGGACCCCAGATTGGGACCCAGATCTGAGTATAGGTGAAGCAACAGAGTCCTTTCTCAGGGATAGCAAAGAGACCTCTGCAATCTCCCCTAATCCCCTTATTGTCAGTTGACTGAGCACTCTGAAAGTAGTTGCCAGATGGCTCCCCAAAACTATTCCTGGTACTTTGGGGCAATGCTGAGGCCTCCACTGGATTGGGTTGTCCTCTCACTCTTGAGGGGCAAAGTTTTTCTGCTGAGATTCCCAATTATCCTAGACAATTCCTGGGCTAAGAGGTCTGGAAACCACTGCCATTGCCACAGACTCAGGTGCCCCCAGGGACCCAGGCACCCTGTGGGCTGTTCCTGGATGGCTAGACCCAGTTTACTACAGAGTGGCCCAGGCTGATCTGTGGGCCCCTTCTAACCCTGGTGTAACAGATCTTTCCCGTGGATCTTCCAAGTTATCTTGGGCTGGAAAATTGTTTCATTTAGTCCTTTTGTAGGTTCTGTCACTCTAGAATTTGGTTAGAATCATTATTTTAAAAAGGGTATAAATATCACTTGCACAAAAATATTCATAGCAGTCCTGTTAGTGTTGGCTAAGAATTGGAAATTAAGTGAATGTCCTTCAATTGGGGAATGGCTTAACAAACTGTGGTACATATATGTCATGAAACACTATTGTTCTATTAGAAACCAGGAGAAATGGGAATTCAGAGAAGCCTGGAAGGATTTGCATGAATTGATGCTGAGTAAGATGAGCAGAACCAGAAGAACACTGTACACCCTAACAGCAACATGGAGGTGATGATCAACCTTAATGGACTTGCTAGTGCAACAATCAGGCACAATTTGGGGCTTTCTGAAATGGAGAATACCATCTGTATCCAGAGAAAGAACTGTGGAGTTTGAACAAGGACCAAAGCCCATTACCTTTAATTTTAAAAAAAGTTATCTTATTATGTAATTTTGCTATCTCTTATACTTTATTTTTCTTCCTTAAGGAGATGATTTCTCTCTCATCACATTCAACTTAGATCAATGCATACCATGGAAACAATGTAAAGACTAACAGACTGCCTTCTGTGGGGGGTGGGAAAAGGAAAGCAAGTACAGGGGGAAAATTGTAAAATTCAAAATATAAAAAATCTTTTAAAAAAAAAAAGAAAGGAGAAGGGTCCTTAATGGAGCATTCCTGAGGTTTACCTAAATTTTAATAATTTTTTATTTCCTACTTCTGCATAAAAGGCATGTCTAATAAATAATAATAAAAGCTGCAACAAATAAATAAATACATCATTTGGAATGGTTTGGAGGAGAGCTTGCTGGAGTCTCTGCCTATATTCTGCCATCTTGGATCTGCCTTCCTATTAGCTAACCTTGAAGAGACACACCAGGAGATGAAAGGTAAGAGAATGAAATACATAGATAAAAACCTATCAAGGAGAGGCTTTCCATACAAAGACTTCACATCCTAGGGACAATCTAGCAATTGAATTACTTTTTATCATCTGTAATACTTATCTGTACAAAAATGTGAAACCTAGGTTTATTTAATGATTTGTTTAGTAGTTGAACTATGATGTCCAAGAACCAAGAAATAATCACTATGTCCCTCAAGATGGGTGGATAGATTATGTACAGGTTTTTCCAAAGGAAGATAACAGGTTCCTCATATCCTATATAAACATGCAAAGTAACAATATGAGTTATGATATAATTGAGAGAACAGATAGGTAGTATAGTGGATACATAGATAGTATCTTTGGCAAACAAAGTACAAATAGGGATCACAAACAATCTAACACAACTGAAAAAAGACTGAACAGCAATATAAATATAGAATATAGTACAACCTTTATTTCAATCCACAGAAAATGCAGGTGCAAAAGATTCACAGAAGCCCATAAATAGATATAAAAAGTCTAAAAAATACTCAAGATAGAAAATCAACTCTCCCAGAAATGGAATTGAACTTGAGGTGGCCATCAGGGCAACCTATTGATGTTTCAGTGAATCCCCCCCCCCAACTTCCACATAGTTATCTCAATGTTCGTATAACTTTGTGGTTTAGTTTCCTTCAAATAGAAGAAACATCTTCTAGGGTGTGTATGAAGCTGACAAATAGTCTCCTCCCCATTGGTCATTTCCTCTCCAAATAATTCATAGCAATAAAAGAGAATAGCAAGGTCTTTTTTTTAATATCTAAGACAACCTTTGAAAATTGAAGAAAGTAAACTTTGGTATGCATTTAAATTCTACAGTTCCTTCTCTGGAAATGGATGGCATTTTCTATCACAAATCTTTTTAAATTGTCTTTTATTATGGTACTGCTTAAAAGAACAAGTCCATTACAGTTGATCATGACCCAATGTTGCTATGCTATAATGTTCTTCTGGTTCTGCTTAATTCACTCTGCAACAATTCATGCAAGTCTTTCCAGCCTTTCTGAAATAATGTCCCTCATGACTTTTTATTGATCAATAGTGTTCCATCATATTCATATACCACAATTTGTTTAGTCATTCCGCAATTGATGGGCATCCCCTCAATTTTAAATTTTTTGCATTGAAAAGAGAATATTGCTGTTCTCTTGTGCACTTACTGCTCTATCCACTCTACCCCATCCTACATGGTGTTAGGCTTTTCCTAAAAGAAGGATGCTAGTGAGGAAATCTCTAGAATGCCAATGACTGAACTCTCAAAACCTATCCTTCTACAGGAAGCACTTCCCAACCCATCTTAATTCTAATGCCTTCTTCTGTAGATTATTTTCTATTTATACTCTAAATAATTTGTCTCTATTTGTTTGCAAGTGGTCTTTGGAATTAGATTGTGAACTCTTTCACCTTTCTTTTTCATTTTTTCTTTGGAAGCAGTCATGGCTAAGAGTCATACAGCTAGTAAGCATCTGAGACTGGGTCTGAATTCAAGTTCTCCTGACTTCAGGACTTGTGCTCTCTCCACTGTGCTGGCTGTCCTCTTTCTTTGCATTCCTAACACTTAATACAATGTCTGGCACTTAATAAATCTTTATCACCAAACTCATTCTAAAGGATAGAAGAGAACTGAAATCTAGGGATCAGATCTGCCATGTATCAATGGAAGTTGGGAGAGTAACTCCAAAACATATGCTATATGTAGAAAGTTCTATTATAGCTATAATTAGTTTCATGCACTTACTTTCTTTTCCATTCTCTTCTATTTTGCTCACAGTTCTTATCAGTATTGTTCTCATTTACATGTATCTTGAAAACGTCCTATTTAAAATGTTATTCAGGTATATCATAGGTGTTCTATTTTTGCAAAGGAGGTTTGGAATGCACTTCTCAGAGTCCTTCCTCTCTTTATTTATGATATAGCTCTGAAACCTTTCCTGTTTCTACCTAATGCAATTGCTTCCATCCCAAATTACCCTTATTGAATTACTTTGCATTTTTTCACTTTTATGTGTTATACTCACTTATCTATGTTTGCTTTATTATCTTACTCAATAGAAAATAAGCTTAGGGTTGCTTTATTTGTATCTGTAAATTTAGTGCTCTGTACAGTGGGTGGAACAAACAAATGTTTGTTCATTGAGAAAAGAGGGTCTTATATTTTATCTGATGGACAACCTTTCTTCTTGTGGGCCAAGAGATGTGCTCTCTAAATTGTTTTAACCATTATTAAGGGGTCCTTTGATCTTTTTTTTGTGTGTGTGTTACTCTATTTTCCAGAAACACTGGACCCAGAGTACCTAAAAGGCCTTGAACATGACATTGATGAAGCTCTCCTAAGCTGATATAATTTGCTGTTTGCACCCCAAATTGCACTTCCTATTGTCTTTGGTAGTCAAAATAAGTGACAACTATCTTGTGCAGCTGGGACCTTTATAGATAGCAGACCATCCTATTTTCACGGTTTAGCAGTTTCCAAGAGAATAGAATATTACTTTGGCCATTGACTTAGCCCTCCTATTGGGAAGGGTCTTGTGTCCCTTATCCTTTCCTCCTCCCATACCATTTGTAGTTTGCTTACTGAAGAAATTAGAGGCATTTGACTTTTATTTTTATTATTACCTTTGGAGTTAAAATTCCCAAGAGTGGTTAAAGTTTTTATGATTTCTTGTCCTACATCACAATGATGATAATAGCCTACTTTTAACTTAACATGGTACTTTTGGATTGCAAAGTTAATCTACTATAAGGGACAAATACAAAAAAAGGAAGCTGAAAACCAGGAGGGAAGAAGGCACTTCATTAAAACTGACTTCTCTTGCTCATTGATTTCCCCATAGTATTTAAGTGCTGTTATTGACCAGTCCCTTGGTTATATTAAACTCATTTTTCTAACTTGAATAAAACTTCTTGATGGGCAGAGAATACATGTTCTACATTACTTGACCCCTTCCAGGCTTCTTATGCTCTACTCTCTCCCTAGTTCACTGTTTGTGATGTAGTAACTCGGCCCTCCTTGTTGTTCCTCACACAACACATTCCTCCATTTCTAGGTTGTTTTCATTAGCTGTTTTCCATTCCTGGGACTCTCTTCCTTCTCTTCTTCACCTTCTGACTTCTGGATTACTTCAAGTCTCAGTTTAAATCCTCCATCTTCTCTGAAAAGCTTCCCCCCCCAAAGATCCTTAATCTTAATGCCCTCTCCCTATGATTATCTCCAATTTATCCTATACGCATCTTATTTGTATATAATTATTTGCATGTTTTCTCTCCCTATTGGATTACCTAGATTGTGGGCTCCTTGAGAATAGAGACCTTTTTTTTTTCTTTCTTTAGCTGCCCATTGCATGTCACATAGTGGGAACTTAATGATACTTGTTGACTCAGTTCATTTTGCTGATTCTGATTTCCCAAGTTCAAAGGAAATAGAATTGGTGCACAATATAAATACTATTTGTTTACTGACTTACTGATTGCTGTAGTCTTTCCCCTAACTAGCTGACTCTTTTCCCTTAAAATATACTCCTAAAAATTCAAGACCTTTATCATTACCAGCTGAGTGATATATGTTGGTTCCTTTCTTTTGGAACCTGCCAGGAAGCAGCCCACCATATTGTTTTCTATTTGTTGCTCCACCAGCAATAATATTATTTAGCAGCACCCTCAGTGACAAACCAGCTTGGCAGTGACAACAATCACTCCAGACCAAAAAAAAATCCTATTCTATTGGCAACATTATCTCTGAATCAACCTGGTCTTCCAATGCCCAAATTAATTCTATTATGGTATTATAGTAGATAAAGAAGAGGAGAGAGTACCATAGAAAGGAGATTGGGGGGGGGGTGTCTAAGATTTAGGACAAGTCATAGATGGAATTGGTATAATAGCAAAAGAAATGAACTAAGCATCAGACTATGTTTGGTAGAAGTTGACTAATTTGCCATAGGCCAGTAGTTGAGACAGGATACACAAAAGCAGGTGTGGTGTTTAATTCCATGATAGGACCAAACAATGTAAAAATTGTATGTACTAGACAAGTGTGAGCTGGAAAAGTAATGAATCAGAAAGTGAGCAAACACAAAGAAAATTAGTACCTAGATAAGGTTGTAGACTCAATTGCCATAAAAAGGCTAGTGCTAGGATTTTATTTTGCTTAGCCATATCTTTTTATTGTAACACAAAAGCTCATTGGATTTACATCTGGAAGGAACTTTAAGAGATCATTGAATACAACCCCCTCATTTAACAGATAAGGAACATGAGGCCCACTGAAGTTAAAGGAAACCATCAAGGTTTATATAGAAAGTATCATAGTAATAATTCAAACCCTAGCTCTCAGAACCAAAATCCAGGCTTCTTTCTAGTAATGCGGAATTATTTTGCATTTTGCTTTTAATCACTAAACTTCAGATTTTTTTTTTGTTTGGTCTCGACCTGTGTTTTCATAAGCAGCACTAAGGGGCAGTTTTGCATATTTTGACTAGAGAATAAATGAAAACTATCTTTATTTCAATGTTCAGCTGTATATAATCCCAACAGTTATATAATACTATTGGGGCAGCTAGGTGGCACAGTGGATAAGAGCACGGTCCTTGGAGTCAGGAGGACCTGAGTTCAAATCCAACCCCAGACATTTAATAATGGCTTAACTGTGTGACCTTGGGCAAGTCAATTAACTTCTTTGCCTTAAATTAAAAAAAAACACTAACATATTGGCCCTCTGTCACTTACTGAATACTCTTTGAGAGTTTTGGTTGCTAAAAATCTGATCTCTGTGCTAGTATGGTAATTCACTTCTTCAAATTTAGCTACACTAATTGGTTCTGAGATGACTGACACATAGTCTCTGGAACAGTCCCAATATTTCAAAAGGAACTACTTTTACTACTATACTTTTAAACCTAAATCACCTTGCCTTTCACTGAATGACCAATAATAGCCCCCAGCCTCTTTGGTTCATTGTTTAGGTTTTGGTGTTAATAATTATATTGTTTTTAGTTCTACCCAGAAACTTTGAGGGTCTTTCTCTCCCAGACTGATTTTTTTTTTGTGATAGCAAATGTTTGTTGTTGTTGTTGTTGTTGTTGTACAGTTCTTTTAGTCCTGTCTTTAGTTCTTTCTAGTAATGAGGAATTATTTTGCATTTTGCTTTTAATCATTTTGAGGTTTTCTTGGCAATGATATTGGAATGGTTTGCCATTTACTTCTCTAGCTAATTTTACAGATGAGGAACTGAGGTTAAACAGGGTTATTGGGAGGAAGTGACTTGCCCAGTATCACACTGCTAGTAAGTATCTGAGGTCACATTTGAACTCAGGAAGATGAATCTTCTTGACTTCAGACCCAGTGCTCTATCCACTGCTCACTCCATGTGATCTCTCCTTTCCAGAGAAAAGCAGTTTGGTACCATGGGCACTGGGGTGGACCAGGAGTCAGGAATCAGTCTATCACCAGATACTGATTAAGTGCCTACTCTCTGCTGGAGATAGAAAATACAAAGCAAACCATCCTCCGCCTTCTAGGAGTTTACATTCTAATGAGAGAGAGTAGGTACATCCATAAGTTATGCACAAGAAAAAATAGAAGAAATACAAAGGACAGAGAAAACAATAATTGTGAAGAATATTCAAAGTTTTATGCAGAAAGTAAAGCTTTAGTTAAGACTTGAAGGAAACCTGGGACTCAAGGTGGCAGAAATGGGGAAGGAGGGCATTCAGGAATGGAGGGAGGACATCCAGTACAAAGTCATGGAGATGGGATGCAGTGCAGTGTCCTGTGGGGAAGAGGAAGAAACTCAGCTTATCTCAATTACAGACTAAATCAGTGAAAAAAACATTTAGGTACTAGGTGATAAAATGGATACAGAGCAGTTAAGAGTTAGAGGAGTTAGAACTGAATTCAAATTCAGCCTCAGGTACTTACTAGCCCCACTTTGTATTGAACCTAGGCCAATTGTAAAGTGGGGATCAAAGCACCTGCCTCACAGGATTATGGGGAGGCTCCAATGAGATATTTGTAAAGTGTTCAGCCAAGGTATTTGTGAAGTGATGCACAGTGGAAGATCAATAAATACTTCTGCCTTTCTTTTCCCTTATTTGTACTAGGTACAAAGCTAAACAGAATAGATATAAATTCAACCAAAAAGAAAAGCAGTCCCTGCCCTCAAGGAGTTTGCATTCCAATGATGGAAAACAATATATAAAAGAGGAACTAAACCTGGGAGGATGGGACTTGGGGACTCAGTTCACCTAATGAGGGTTAATTTGGGCCCTTCCCTTCCCAAATGGAGGTTCCAAGACCCCAGTGGCAAAAGGGATTGGAAGGACTTCAAAGAAGGTAGTAATGCATATAATAAAGGGAAGTTGTGTTCAAGTCATGAAAAGCTCTAAATGTCAAAAAAAAAAGCAGTACATGTATGATTTGAGGGGTAATGTGAGCCATTGTAATTTATCAAGCTCCGGGGGTGACGACACAAATCAAGTACACAAATGTACTTTAGGAAAACCATTGGTGGCTAGGAGACATAAAATATGAATCAGAGGGAGCATTTTAGTCTTAAGGCAGAGAGATCATTTCAGAAGGGTAATGAGAACCTGACCTGGGATGGTGGCAAATCTCCATTAGCAGTCACTGGGTGTTGCAGACATCCCTAAGGGGGAAAATTCACATAGCTTTGAGTGGTTTTAGCATAACACATATTGTTCCTGGAGGTCTTAGCTTAACTGATAAGGCACAAAGGTTCTGGGTTTGGGAGGAGTCATTCCTTCTGGACTTAACACCTGAAATCCAGTTGATGGGCCAGTAGCTTTTCAGATTCTAGCTTCTGGTAGTGAAATTATATTAAAAAAACCCTTCTCAAAGCTCCATTTTTGGTGGTCTGATTCCTTGTATTCAAGCCTTTGTAATCATCAGTGAACTTAAGAAAAATATTAACAAAGGTGGATAAATCTAATTCTATTTTGTTCTTAAGGCCAAACCCTGGAGATTTATTCCTTATTGGGACAAACTCTGAAAGTTAACACATTATTTTTTACTTATAGTCTTTTAAAATACTTTGTTTTTCTAACTCCATATGATGGTAATTTTTAACAATCTTGTTTTTTGCAAAGCTTTGAGTTTTACAATTTTTCACCCTCCCTTCTTTCTCTCCTCTATCCCTGACAAGAAGAAATCTAATATAAGCTCTAAATTTATAACCAACCTAAACACAGATCGATACTAACATGTTGGAGAGAAGAATCAGATCCAAACAGCAAAAGAAAACATGGGCGGGGGGAAAGAGATGATACATAAGACAACTTTTAAAAATTGAAGATAATAAGCTTTGGTCTTTATTTAAGCTCCATAGTTCCTTCTCTGGATATGGATGGCATTCTCCATAAGGTCTTTTAAAATTGTCTTGATTATTGTGCTGCTGAAATGAATGAGTTCATCATGGTTGATCATGACCCCATGTTGTTAAGGTATATGATGTTCTTCCGGTTCTGCTCATTTCATTCAGCATCAGTTCATACAAGACTTTTCAGGCTTTTCTGAAATCCCATCCTTCATGACTTGTTATTTTTAAGGTCAAACTCTGAAAGGTCCTCATCACTCACTACTTTTATGCTTCCTTTTGATTGTTGTCTTCTCCCATTAAGATGGCATACTCTTTGAGGGCAGAGATTATCTTTTTTGTCTCTGTAGAGCTGTCTCTGTAGTGCCTGATACTTAGTAGGGACTTGTTTGCCCTTCCTTCTAGAAGTGGACCATGCACATGATAGAATTTGAGTGAGGGGAAGCTGGGTTGTTACCAGTCTCACTATCTCTTCCTGATCCATCTGGGTCCAGTGGCCAGATATGAATCAAGAAGACTGCAGGTGACCCTGGATGGGGTTATAATACCTACCTCCCAGGATTGTTATGAAGACCAAAGGAGATAATTGCAAAGCACTTAGCATAGTGATTAGCACAAAGTAGTAGCTTATATAAATGTTAACTCTTAATGGTAGAAGAAAAGTAGGAAGTAGAGTGCTCTGTATTATAAGGAGCTTACTTTCTAATGGGGAAAGTCAAGATATAAAAGGAAGAAAAGGGGGATGAGTGAAGCCAGGAGAGGAAAGAGATGGGGTGGACCTGTTGGCCTTCCTAAAAGGAGGTTCTAAGAGGAGCACTCCAAGGGAGTGGGAGAGGCCTGAAAGGCTAGGTAACTGTCAGCATGGTAGTTCCAGGACAGGATGGAGGCTTCAGGAGCAAGAGATGGGGTGAAGAACTATGAAGTCTAAATGAAGACCAAAACATACTAAAATTTTGTTTTATGCTTTTTTCCCTAATTTTTCCCCACTTTTTCACTTTTGTTCTGATTCTGGTTTCATAATATGGCTAATAAGGAGATATGTTTGCATGTATAACCTACTTCAGATTACTTAGCTTAGTGAAGGGGAAGATGGAGGGAAGGAAAGGAGGGAGAAAAAATGTGGAACTCAAAATCTTAGCCAAAAAAAATGAATGTTGAAAATTATCTTTGCATGCAGTTGAAAAAATAAATGTTCACAAAAACACAATCCAGAGGCTCCCACTGTTGCTGGTGGTTCACTGAGATGCCAAGTTTATAGGAAACACTATACTTATTGATCCCTGATCTCAATGTTCCTTATTTCAGAGTTGTGAGGTAACGTATGCCTTTGCAAACTTTCAAGTCCTATAGGTCGGTTATCATCATCATAGTTATTGTCTATTGGGGAAGTTTTGACTCGATGGGGGTTGAGGAACCCCAAAACCACTAAGATTTCCTTCCAGTTCTCATTTCTTTTTTTTGGTTTTATTTTTGCGAGGCAATGAGCTGGGTGATTATTAAGTGTCTGAGGCCACATTTGAGCCCGGGTCCTCCTCCTGACTGCAGGGCCGGGGCTCTGCGTCCACTTGCCATTTTGAGACTACAGCATGATGCAATCCCGGGGCTGGGCTCTCTCTGTGATTCGGAGAAGGTCACGTAAACCCATCCCATTTCCATATGTACAACTGGGGGAAATGTGGGTAGGACGAGGTCTCGCCTGTCAGTCAGGCCGCGGCTGGGCCCCCCTGGACCTCCCAGGCAGGGCCAGCTAACTTGGGGGGCGGGTGTCCCCGAGCCCCTGCGCTGGCCGCTGGCCGAGGGGCCAGGCTGGCCGGGAGGGCACGGCCCGGGGTGCGGGGACACGGCCGCGGCTCCCGGCGGCGCAGCTCCTCCTCCCTCCCGGCTCGCGGGGCTCCCAGGTGGAGACGCCGGGCTCGGACGGCTTTCTGGGCCCGGGCTTCCGCGGGCGGAGGCCGGCGCGTTACGGGGCGGTGACCGCCTCGGACACTGCCCCGCACTGTGCCGGGGGCGCCCCGAGGACCAGCCGCCGGGCCTGTGCCCAGCAAGGCGCTCCGCGTCCGCCGCCGGCCCCGCCCCCGGCCCGAGGCCCCGCCCCGGCCCGAGGCCCCGCCCCGGCCCGAGGCCCCGCCCCGGCCCCGGCCCCGCCCCGCGGCTCCCCTCGCCTTTGTTGCCCGGGCTTGTTTCTACCTCCTGGAGGTCTCCAGCCTGGCCGCCGGGTCACGTGCGTTGGTGACAGCCTGTCCCCGCGCGGCCCCGCGGCCCTCGCTCTGCTCATTGGACGCCCGGCCCGGTGGGCGGAGCCGGGGGCGGCGCGCCCCATCAGCTGTTCCGAGCGCCCCACAACAACAAAAGGACCGGAGGCGGCGGCTCGGCAGCCACGGCCGCGGCGGGAGCGGCGGCGCCGGAACCGGGGACCGGAACCAGGACCAGGGCCCCCCTCGCCGGGGCCCGCGCAGCTACCTCAGCCGCCCGCGGCGCCCCTCGGCCCCGGCTGTCCAGGCCAGTGTGAGTGCGGGGGTGCGGGAGGGGTGGGTGCCCCGCCGGTGCCGCCCCCGGCCCGGCCGCCCCGCGCCCCTCCACTTCCTGTGGCCGGGCCGGGGGCTGCGGCCGCCCGCTGCCCCCCTTGCTCTCGCCGCCCCGGGGCCCGGGCCTCTGTCCAGCCCTCGCGGGCCGCCCCGCGTGCCCCGGGCCGGAGCGGCCTCCCCTCCCCTCCCCCTCCTCCCGGGGCCGCCCGCCCCGCCGTGGGCACGCGCGTGTGTGGCACAGCCCGGCCGGGCAGCCCCGCCACACCGCCCGCTGCTTGGGCCCTTCCTTGCGCCTACCGATAAGGCCCGGGGCTAAGTGACTTGCCCAAGTCCCCGGCCAAGCGTCCAGCGTCTCGGGACGCGTCCGGCGGCTCCGCGCCACCCAGCTGCCCGGAAGCTCGAGATCTCCCCCTGGCCCGCGGGCCTTGCTGGCTCCCCCAGTACGGGCGCTGCTCGGACAAGTGGCTGGTGCCGGCCTGAAGCGCCGCCTTCCCTAAACACTGGGGCCGCTTGCTGGTGTTTAAAGTATACTAGCTAATCCTCATGTTTACGTATTAATTATAGATGAGGCTGAGATGAGCTGTGAAGAGATGAAGGAAAAGTTCCCTTTCCCGTCATCTCTAGGGAGTAAGCTACTTCTGTATTTTGAGTCGCTTTCGGGAAAAAGGAATGAAAATTGATCTTTCAAGTTAGGTTTAACACTCCATGCTACTTGGCCCATCTCCATGAATAGCTTTCTCCTTTATAAAAAAAAAACTTCTAAAAAGAATCACCTCATTTATGACTCAGAAAAATGTGGTTTAGAGAAATTCAGGGATTTGCCCAAGTCGCTGAGCTTTTTAAGATACTTTAAGCGATGAGGTCATTAAGTTCAGCCTTTTCATTTTACAGGTGTAGAGATTTTGTCCACAGAGCTAATTTGCAAGGAGCTTTTTAGGTCACCTGACTAATTCAGTTCTCTTCCAGACTGCATTAAAAAAACTAAATAAATTCATTCAAAATTTGATTAAAGAAAGGCCATAACTCATTGCCCACACAATAGAAGTGAATTTTTGTAAATGTTAATTAAAAATGTGAAAAACAATTTTAATTTTTCTTAAATTTGAAAGGGGAAGATGAGCCCCCAGTACTTCTGGGCCTATATAATCTTACAGAAAAAAAAATTTGAACCAGTCTTAAGCTAATGTGATTCATGTGACTGGTTTTATCTCCCATCTCCTCTTCCTTTTCTTTTTTTTTCTTAATCCCTAGGGAGTGGCATAACTTTGAAAACTCAAGATTAATGAGTGGGAATTACCACTTACAAGCTATCTTTTTGTATTGTCTTTTCATCCTTCACCTCTGGGGAATAATAACTTTTAAAATCTGGCTGAACACTGGAAGCAAAGAATGGAAAATACAAATATTTTTAAGCATAATTGACTTCTTAGAAAATAGTTCAAATTAACTTTTAAATTATGAGCATCAGCAGGACCATTTTCTTCCATAATTAAACTGCTTTGATATTTGCATAAATGTGTAAGTTAGAAAGTGCTCCTTCCACTAAATTTAAAACTCCCTGCTTCAGTTCACAGAGGCTTACTTCCAATACTGGCTCATGATCCTTTGAAGATCTTGTCTTGACTGTATCTGTACTTGAAACCCTTCTAGTGTTTTAAGGGTCTATCAGAGCTGGAACAAAAGTAACTCAACTGAGGCATGAGAATAAGACTTAAGTGGAAGCTTAAGATCATGCTGACAGAAATAAGAGATATGGAGAGAAAAAGGGAAGATGAATACTTTAGTCTGGTAGTCTGAAGGCTAAGTCAAACACTGACTGTGCAACCAGATTGAAAACTGATAAATCAAGGTGTATGATTTTTTTTTTAAAGTTTGTTTTTTGGAGCCGCCTACTGGCAGCTGAAGTCCAATTAAAAAAAAATCCAAGTGAAACTTGTGGGTTGTAAAAAGTAACTATGCTTGAGGCTACAAAATATCTTTGGCTCAAATTCTGGGACACCAAACAAACTATAACAAGATTCTTTTTTTTTTAAATAGTGGAACATCCTACCAGTTCACACCATTTATGGATAAGTTTTTTTAACTTGCTTTATTTGAATGTCCAACACAGGACTTTATTCCATTTCTGTAAATATTAAGCTCAGTCCTGTTTACACAAAATGTTTTTTTATACATTTACCTTCATTCAACTAGTAGATAGTATAAACATTTATTTCAGTTTTTCAAATGAAGTATATTAAATGACATGGTCATGGTCAAATATTAAGTTTTGAAACCTGGATCTTTTCCATTGTAGAACCATTGGTCTCCAGGGAAATTTAAAGCTTTGTCTACTTTTATTGAGTATATTTTGTACTCCTTCCTTTGCTGCTGTATTCTGATCTCCCTCAACTTGGTAGGGTCATTACCAGAATGGGTGGCCTCCACCTATAAGTTAATGGTAAATCCCAGAGTATAAAACTTAATGTCTGACCATTATTTTCTGTCATTTTATTTTAACCATATATTTTTAAGGGTTGCAGTTTTTAGGGTTTACAAAACATTACCCATTCTGCTTGATTTCAAGTGTTGCTTTTTAAAATATTTTTTAATTTGTGGTTTAACAGCAGAGATCCATTTTTATTTCAGTTAGCATAGGTGGTCTAGAATCAGGAAGATCTGAATTTAAATTTGGTTTTGGATGCTGTGTGATCCTTTGCAAGTCACTTAATCTTCTTTGACTTCAGTTTCCTCACCTATTGGAAAAGGAAATGACAAGCTACTACATTATCTTTTACAAGAAAAACTGCGAATGGGATTATGAAGAGCCAGACAAGACTGAAAATAAATAACTTTTAAACTGTATCTTTTGAGACTCATATGGGGTTAATCTTAGAATACTGGCTTAATGTGAGATAATGTCCAGTATAACAAAGATAATTGGTAAATTGCAAAATCAGTGAATACATGGTGAGCTCCCTTGTGAAAATGAACATATGTTATCTGAAGTTCCATTTGACCATACCAGTCTAATTGCAGGGCTTTTTAATAGCAATTAAAGATAATATTTAAATAATGTGTCTGGCACTTGTTAAGGTGTTAAAAATATCTCATATGACCTGACCTAATTTAACCAGAATATTCTCTTTAGGGCTGGCAGAATGGCAAAGGAAGGACAATTATTATGTCTATATGAATCTATAAAGTTTAATAGGTATTCCTTAAGAGTGCATGGTGTATAGGGAGAGTACAAGATGTATTTTTACGTATTTTATTAGACATTTCTTAGTTAGACATTTCTTAATTAGATTTTAATCTGGTTTAAAGTGGAGTTCTGTGAGCCATGAGATTGACACCTCTGGACTAGACTGTTGAATAAGATCCCTTCTAACTCTAAACACAAGATATTGTGAAAGCTTGTCATTCCTATTTGTTTCCTTTTGACAAAAATACTTTACCCACTCCTTTGTCATTTTTTCCTCTTTCCAGTCCCTCTCCCCACACAGATTTGCCAGTCATAACTTCTATTCTTATCACCACCCCAAGATTTCTTTCATCAGACTATTCCTTTTCACTCTCACTGCAACCATTGTTTCCTATTTCTTTTCCCCAAAGTAATATAACCAGCTATGCAACCTGGTCAAGTCCTTATCCTCTCTCAACTATAGTTTCCTCAACTATAAAATTAGGGAGATGATCGGAAAACTCACTTCCACCTTTAAATTTACAATTTTATGATCATACCTTCAATCATCCCTCCCATTCATCCTTCACAGTCCTACCTTAGTAGCTTTCCAGTTTATTACTATGTAGTTATTCATTCATATTCTGCTTTTTGAAACTGTTGGAACAACTTTTAATGAAGTTTCTTGGCAGATACTGGAGTGGTTTGCCATTTCCTTCTCCATTATTTAAAAATTGTAATCAGTGGATAAGTGACTTGCCCAGGGTCAAACAGCTAGTAAGTGCCTGAGGCCATATTTGAATTTAAGAAAGACTCCTCTTCCAGCACTCTTTTTCACTTCCTCATCTAGCTGCCCCTGGCTCTTCACTCAGGTAATTGGTGACTATTTCCAGATCACCTGTTCAGGAAGAGCCCATCCACATAAAACTTACTTTGGCTACAATCAATTCTCTGAGCTTCTTAACTTCTTTGCCAGTGTCCACACCCCTCTAGTTACCATCCTTCCCCATTCCTCATCTAGTTTACACTGATGTGATCTTCCCCTTTTAGAAAGTAAGCTTCTTAAGAGTACAGTTTTATTTGCTTGTATTATATCTCTAGTGTCTAATATAAGTAACTCCAAATCCAGTATCTAAATCCCTTCACAGTCTAGGTTCACCCATCAGTCTATCCTCAGAGAATCTTCTACTATGCTGTGTATTCTATTTGACTTTTCTTTATCTAGTCCATATCTTGAGGTCCATCTCTGACCAGGTTTTCCTGCTTTAAAGAGGGAGTTTTTTGAAAGCTCTTAACTTCTTAGCACTTTATACCTTTCATTTGTACTTATGTTTCGTGATCATATAATTTAGTTTTTTTCCTCATATGTCCTTTAGCCTCCATTAGACTTGTGGACTTGTTTTAAACAAGGCTTGTGCCAGGTCTCGGTATCTCAGTGTCTTGTTCACTGGCATTTAATGTATCTCAACTACAAAAACCAGGCTGTGTCCTTGCCTAACTCAATAGCATAGTTGGACCAATCTGGCTTTTATATTTCCCGTGTTTTTGTTATAGGGTTACTACGTACTACTGTGTACGTTATTTAGTTACCACAGAATCAAGAATTCTTAAAGATAACAAATTTTAGGGGCGGCTAGGTGATGCAGTGGATAAAGCACCAGCTCTGGAGTTCAGGAGTACCTGAGTTCAAATCCAGCCACTTAATAATTACCTAGCTGTGTGGTCTTGGGCAAGCCACTTAACCCCATTTGCCTTGCAAAAACCTAAAGAAAAAAAAAAAGGAATTTTAGAGAGGGAAATAAACTCTTCAGATCCAGGTCAAAATTTTATTTTTATAGGTAAGGAAATGAAGTATTAGAAGAGGGAAGTGGCATACAGTAATAACCAATACTGTCCATTCTGAAGATTGCTACTATTAAATATAATTTGTGAGTAAATGATAATGGGAATAGATGAGGTTCCCCATTAACTGGATTAAGGAGTCAAAAAGGCTTGGGCACATCTTTGTGGAATTATGTTTTTAAAATGTTTTGAATAAAATATCTTTGGTTGCAGAGCAGTGAGTATTCCCAGTATTAAATAGTTTCTACTCAGTACGCATCATAGGAAAGTTGACATAGTCAACTGCTTCTGTATCATACCCTTGTTCCTCATAGTAGGAAAATTTACCAGGAAGGCAGGGAAGCCACCATAATCAGCAGTATTTTCCTGAAGGATTTCCTGACCTGTAACTGAGACAATATTTAGCTTACTTGGGGCCTCATCCCCAGGCTTCTCTGAAGTAATTTGACAAAAGGGTAAAATAATAGTAATGGCTAGCATTTGAAAAGTGCTTTATTAATGTTATCTTGTTTTACACTCATTAACTCCCAATTTACAGATGAGAAAATTGAAGCAAACTGTTAATAATCATTCATTAATTGCCTCCTCTGCACTGGCACTACAAAAAAGGGCAAAAGAAAGTTCCTATCCTCAAGAAACTCACAGTCTAATGGGAGAGATAGCAAGCAAACATATTTACAACCCAGCTATATAAACAATAAGTAAGAAATAAAAGAGAAGACTTCAGAACTACAAAGAGCTGGAAAAGGCTTCCTGTCAAAACTTAAGATTGAAAAGCAGCCTAGAAAATTCTGTGTCTGAGAAGGGATTTGAACCCAGGTCTTCCTGATTCCCAAGAATCATTTTATCTGTGTCCCTAAGACTGAACCTGGAACCCTAGTGTTAAATTAATTGAATACAGCAGTCATTGGAAAGATTTTGGAAGCAATGTGTCCACTTAAGTTGAGTTCAGTATGCAGTACCCTTATAGAAAAAGTACAGTACTCTGAAATGCATTACTTTAATAGAAATGCATTTTACTCTTAATGAAAATGCATGAGGGGCGGCTAAGTGGCACAGTGGATAAAGCATCGGCCCTGGAGTCAGGAGTACCTGGGTTCAAATCCAGTCTGAGACACTTAATAATTACCTAGCTGTGTGGCCTTGGGCAAGCCACTTAACCCCATTTGCCTTGCAGAAACCTAAAAAAAAATGTACTAACATGACTTTTCTGTAAACTTTTGATCCAAAATTGATGTTTTTGAGGTGTCTGACTTTCTGTGACCCCCATTTGGGATTTTCTTGGCAAATCTACTGGAATGGTTTGTCATTCCTTCTCCAGTTAGTTAATTTTACAGATGAGAAAACTGAGGCAAGTGACTTTTCAAGCTGACCTGCCCAGGGCTCCACAGCTAATAAATATCTGAGGCTACATTTGAACTCAGGTCCTCTGGACTTTTAAAGACTGCACTCTATTCATTGTGACAACCAGAGGCCCAATCCAAACTTAACTACTTTCTGAATTGGAATGTTATTAACAGACTGGCTATGTTTGATGCTTAATCCTAATTTTGCATAAATGAAATGAACAGTTTGTATTGAGCTCTCCTTTTGAGTTCAGTACTCATAGTAGCCTCCCAGTGACTACAGGACCACTCTGCCTGTGCTGTACATGATTGGGGCTGTGCTTAAAAGTATGTATTGGGGCAGGGTCAAAACTCTGACTGTGGCTCCCTTCAGTATCATTACAGATATTTGTTGGTTGATCATGTAGAATGTTGGCCATTAGAACAAATACAGTATGGGAAAGAAGTGATGTTTTTTTCCCCTACTCCATGGGAGGAGCATTTGGCTAGTGCCTTTCTAGAAATAAAGGGAAGAATTGAGACTAGAGGGCTATAAATATGTTTGTTTAGCAATAATTATATTCTTTTTCTATTTCAGCTAAGGATAATGATCCTCCATATTCAATACCTTGTTTAAATAAGAATTTGCGCACTTTAATTTCCTGTCTGTGCCATTGGCCTAATTGAAGACAGTGTTTTGAAATCGAAGCTACAGTACCAGCCAAAGTCTCATTCTTGCCTTAACAATGTTCCAGAGGTTGAATAGTATGTTTGTGGGTGAAATCAAGAACTCTTCTAGCAAAGAACCAGAATTTAGTGAAAAAGAAGATGATGAATGGATTCTTGTTGACTTCATAGGTAAGAGATCTTCAGTATGTAATCATTATGAAAAGTGGAAAATACTGTTTGCATATAAATTAGCAACTCTGGATCTTACAAGACTAAAATGTAAATTTTTTTAAGCCAATAATAGGGTGTGCTCACTTTGGCAACACATATACTAAAATTGGAATAATAAAGAGATTAGCATGGCCCCTGTACCAATAGAGCTAAGTAACTTGCCCAAGTAATCTTCATACAGCTAGGTAACTATTAAGTGTCGGAATCCGAATGTGAACTGGGGTACTCCTGACTCCAGGGCCACTGCCCTATCCACCATGCTACCTAATTTCCCCTTAAAATGTAAATTAAACAAGGATTTATTGAAAAAAAAAATGACACATTGTGTTATTTTTTTCCCCCAGGCAATGGGTTTAAGTGCCTTGCCCAAGGTCACACAACTAGTAAAAAATGTTTGAGGCCCTATTTGAACTCAGGTCCTCCTGACTCCAGGGCTGGTACTTGCCCCCAACACATTGTATTTTTTGCCAGGAGATCAAAATAACTGACTTTGATTTTTCTAATATTAAAAAATTGCTAAAATTAGAGCTAGCTTTATGGGAATTTCATTTATATTACAGATAATGAACTCTTTCTGTTTTTTTGTTTTTCTGGCAATTTATTTGCTTAAAAAAACAAGAAGAAAAATCAATGCTGAGTCATTAGGTGTTCAGTCAGTCATGGTTGACTGACTGAACAGATATGTGGACATAAGGAGTAATGTTAATATCATTTTTCCTTTTTTTCCCCATATGCTATATGAATTTGATTATTTAAATCAATATGACATCCATTTCCACTGTGGAACTACTCAACATCCTGTTCAATTTGGAACACAACCTAGACACTAATTTTTCAACAGAAGTTGATGATGAAGACTGCAGTGAAGAATCTCCTACTGATCATCCTCCAGTTTTTTCCTGTTTACCAGCTTCCCTGGAATGTTTAGCTGATGCTAGTGAATCTTGCTTTGTCCAATTTGAGGCCTGTCCGATGGAGGAGAGTTGGTTTATTACCCCTCCCCCATGCTTTACTGCAGGTGGATTAACCACTATCAAGGTGGAAACCAGTCCTTTGGAAAACCTTCTAATTGAACATCCAAGCATGTCTGTTTATAATTCCTCCAGAAATCTTAATGGGGGGAGTTGTGAGATTGATGAATTTCATAATCCAAGCAGTCCTAGGTAAGTTGTAAGTAACCTATATGATCCATATACAGTACAAGCAATTTTCTTTAACTGCAGTCTAATTTGAAATAGAAAAATAAACATTTCAAAAAAGATTTAATGAAATGATGTACGTATTATAATTGAATTATTGTTGACCTCTATAGTTAAGATTCGAGATTAATGCATTTCCCCGTAAATGGTGACCAGCTAATTTAGCTGGGATTTAAGATTGGACCTTGCATTAATAGTTATAGTAATTGAATCAAACTTATTCTGCCAAAGCATTTCTTGCTATTGACATCATAATTCATTTATATAGCACTTCAAAAAAAATCACGATTTGTCTACAGATTTATACAATCTTATGAGATGAAGTTGGAAGTGCAGATATCCTTAGTTATCACTTATTTTAGATTATCCAGAGTCAGATTCCTAGGACTTCTTAATGTTTTCCTCACATCTCATTTGTATATAGACCATGTCACTGAATAGTATCTATCATAATTATGTCCAAGTTTGTTAACCTGAGATATGCAATGAATATATACTCCTTCAAACAAGGAGAATTTTTGTAAATTAAAAGAAATCAGGGTACAAAATGGGTAAGATTGTTAATTTGCTACCTTATTTGGTAAAAGAAGAGTGTTTTTAATTGGTATAAATTACTTAAGTCTGCCATTATTTATCTAAAGTACTTGATCCAAAATTTGAAGTTTATAAACAAAACATTGATTTTAGATTAGAACAGGTTGGGAAGGAGAGAATAAGGTGGTTGGTTTCTTCACTTGTTAAAGTAGTTTCTTTTAATTTTTCTATTAGAGTTAGTAAAAGATAAAATTATGACATTAATATATTAATGACAGAAAGTTAACTTCCAGTTTTACAGACCCTTTAAGTGTTTTAAAAATTTGTCACCCAGTTAGTGTTCTATAAACAAGCTTTGTATTTCATTTTTTTCCTTAAATCTCTGAATTCTAGTCAGTTCCCAGCTTACTCTCAAACAAGCCCTGTACCCCAACAGTTGAGAGTTATCACGCTTCCTTCCTGCTATATATCCCCCCATCAATCTCCCCATCCCCAACTCCCTGTCACCCTGTCCTTTACTGGCTCTTGATTGAGCCTGCTTGGGAACCCTCTGGTTCTCCTCTTACCCCAGACCTGGTCTAATTCTAGGCCTGGAGGTGGTGAAGGGGAAGTAGAGGGAGGAAAAACTTCAAACCCAGCAGCCATCCCTCTCTCAGACTTCCTTCTGACTGCAGTGTCCTAGTAAGGGAAAAACCTTGATTGGAGAATGGCAGTGAAAAGGTAAGCATGAAGCCATGTCCTGGGACCTTAGGAAGGGGGAAGAAAGAAGGGAGGCTAGGGGTGGGGGCTGGGATGTCAGGGGCTGAGAAATTAAATAAAGAATGCATAATGAATATTTAAAATGCAGTATCTGCCACTTAAGAATCCTCTTCTCCACAACTTTATATAGTTAGGTATTTAATAACAGACTTAGGCAATTTTCAGATGTTTTGGTTTTTGGTTTTTTGGGTTTGTTGTTTTTTTTTTTTTTTAGTTTTTGCAAGGCAATGGGGTTAAGTGACATAGCTAGATAATTATTAAATGTATGAGTCTGGATTTGAACTCAAGTACTCCTGACTTGGTGCTCTATCCACCGTGTCACCTAGCTGCCCCTAATTTTCAGATTCGTAAAAGATCCATCTTTCCCAGTGTGGGTGTCATTTTTAAATAAGTAAAAAAAAGACAATTTAGATCCTAGAATCTAGCTGTGTTACTGATTAGTCTTTTTTTAGTGATGCTACTATAGAACATTTTACTACTTCCTTATAAAACTGAAGGGGCCCTACAGTACTGTGAATTAATGGTTCTAACTGAAGGTTCACACCTGATTGCATTTAAGCCTTTGTAAGGTTTATTTGTATTAAATAATGCTCTTCCACAATCTTAGGTTTAAGCAATAATAAATTTGATTAAATTGGTTTTAATAAAGAAAATTTGACCCAAACTATACATTAAAGTGAAAATAGTGCTTGAAATTTCTTTAGTGGTTTGGTTCATCATTTGACTTTTGTAGGACCAGAAAAAGCTACCTACAGCTTACTGATTCAGTAAGTATTTCACCTTGGGACTCCAGTTGTGGAATTAAGTGACTCGCCCAAGGTCACACAGCTAGGTAATTATTAAATGTCTGAGGTCAAATTTGAATTCTGGTTCTCCTGACTGGGGCTCATGCTCTATCCATTGCACCACCCAGCTTCAATGCAATATTTTAAAGTCTAATAAGTTTGAGAATTTATAAAAATCTATTTTTATATTTAAAAGGTCCAGTACCTAGAATTACAAAAATAGAAGCTTCTTTCATTTCTATTGGCTTGACAGATTTCCTTATTATAAATTCTGCTATTAGAAAAATTCATATAGTCAGATAAATCATTTAGTAAATACTTATTGAGCATCTATTTTTGATGATTATGTTCTTCCTAAACATAACAAAACCAAATTTAGTGAAAATAGACTTGTAAATTTGGCTATGTACAGTATACATCATCCTCAGCTGTTTTATGTATTGGGAATCATCAACTTTGCATATAAATGACATCCATACTATTTAATCTTCAATACAGAAAGCATGTAATGGTGTTGCTGTTTGTGTTATTATATTTAGCCTTCCTGACAGCTAACAGAAAGTTGGTTTCCAGTTTAGCACTCTCAATAGAATCTATTTTAGATCAACATTTAATCCAGCATTTTATTATAAACTAAAACTTATTTGAGCAGTAGTTTCTTGTATACTTGGGAAAATGTTCATTAGACTCACATGGTCAGTTATTGCATAAATTTGTATATAATATTGGTCAAATTATATATCCCCACTTTTCAACTCTATTATCCAATAACAGATGTTAGTTCTGGTTCCTACAGGGTGTTAAAGTGCTCTCCTAGTCTATACTAAAAAATACATAAATGCCTTGTCAATGAATCTTAAATATAGATGTTTTAGCTAAATCTTATCCCAAAGACTGAAACAGTATTGCTGCACAAAGTCCAACTCCTTTACAATGCACATTTATACTTGGAGTTCAGTGAGGCAAATTTTCAAGTTTAGCTAAAAAGTCAACTTTGTACCTTTCAATTTTCAAATAATTCAAAATACATTTAGTTAATAATTGTTTGTGTACATTTGACATGTTTTTGCTATTTTCAGAATGGAAGTACAGAATGAAGTGGGGCAACATGTTCACTGCTTTGTTGCAGCTCTTACTCATTCAACTTTCCTCGAACAAACCAAGAGCTTTCGTCCCACCCAGTGGATAAAAGAACATGGTGAAAAATATTCTCTGAACAGAAATAACCTCCGTCGCCAAAATCTTACCAGGGATTGCCACTCTCGGCATATCAAGCACAATGGGTGGGTGGTTCACCAGCCTTGCCAGCGTCAGTACAATTACTGAAGATTTCAATTCTTAATCATATCAATTCGTTGTTATATTGCTCTTGGTTTTATGTGTGAGAATGTGGTGGGTGAGTGTGACATGTGCACTTGCGCTCAAATAATGAAGGTGTGTATTTGCAGCTTGACTGATCAATCATTTAAATAGAATTTTCTCTAGATAATTTTTTTTAAAAAATTTACATTTTGTGTATCACACAATGCCTTGCTCTTAGGAGTTAACTTTTTTGCTAAACTTTTTCAATATTTTTTAGAAACATCAGTATGATTGCAGTGTTTAGTATTTTGGGAATGTCTGACTCATCTAAGTTATGTGAGTTAGTTGAAACTTTAAAGAAATTTCTTACTGAGTGATGGAATAGTCAGGTTTCAGCTGAATTTGTTTTTCTTTTTTGCATTAATCAAAAGTTTAAGTAAACAAAATTTCTCAGGGTCAGCCATACACTTTAATGACCAGTACTTGATAATCTTTTCTGTATATAATGAATACATTTTTTTATTTACACACTAACAAGCATTAAAAGGCAATGGTTGCCATGGACAAAATGAAATCATGGCTGAATTTTCTATTGAAAGAGAACTTGATATTTTACAATTTCCTCATCAGTCATTCAGTTAATTTTGATACGTCAGGTACCTTTAGTTCATAGATAGGAAATCACTATCTTTAATGATTATGATTTTAATGGTGTGGTACAAATATTACAAGTTATTATGGGACAGAAATACTTGTTTCATTTAGTAAAATTAAAAGCAGATCTGTGGTTTATACTTAAGAAGTGTCCATTTATATAAAGATGCTTACTTGTTCCAGTGTTTTTCTTAGACTTCTTTTTGCCTGTTGGTTAGTTACAAAGTTAGAGAATAACCATTATTATGTAGAAATTAATAGAGCCTCTTTACTTTTACACAATGAGAAGGGCAAGTCTTTCCAACCTAGGAACAAGTTATTAAATCCTGCTTTTCCACCACTGAGCCTGTGCTGATAATGTGGTGTGCATGGATTGACCCCTGACAAACACTGCTTTCAGACTTTGGAATGTCTTGAAAGAAGATTAATAGCTGGGGTTTTCTTGTTTTGGGGTTTTTTTGGGGGGGTTCTTACTCTACAGGCTAATTTTTCTGTTTCTTGAACTACTCTATCCTATTTTCCTCATTCAATAGAAGAATAAATACCTACCTACCTCACAGGGGTGTTGTGAGGATTATAAATAAGTTTGAAGTGGAGTTAGAAGATTTCTAGAACTGGACCTCCCATGTAATTCCAAGGGGGCTCTCTCTCTACTGAAACAGTTATTTGGTTATATCTCTGCCAGGGCTGGGTAGGTGGTTCAAGAGAGCATGGTGCTAATGAAGCTAAGTTCTGTTTTAATTTCTCTTCAGGATAATTAATTAGGGGGAAAAACCCATTACAAACTACAATTCATCTGATGCTTGCCACTTTACTTTTTTAATATTTAGTGATGGCTTTTCCACACTACAAGTTCCTTGTGTGATCAGGGATATATAATTAGAACCCAACCTATTTCTACCAGCAGAATAAGAATATCATCATTTTAATAATATGTTCAGAGTCCTTTTTTTCCAACTTCAGTCTAGCCCTAACTAAATAGTATAGACATGTTAAGATGCTTTCAAAAGGAAGAGCATAATCATTGCAGAGTATTATTCTAAATGGCTCTTTGTGGACTTCAGATGCCAGGAACTATGGGAGCCTTTCCTCCCCTTTAAGTGTGAAAAGCTGTGTCAAAAAGCATGGGGGTGATTGTAAGTCAAAGAAGTCAAATGGTTAGTGTGTTTAGATGCTTAAAATAGTTTGTTCTTCCAGTAGCACTAAGGAAGTGTCATGTTCAAAATAGGGGATTTAAGTCTACATTTCATAGCTTTCCCCATTATTTATTTATTTTTTTCCTGATTAGGGGCCAAGTCCACAAAGCTGTGTCAAACTGGGCTATAGTATTTTGTTAAATTGCTTGTGTTTACATGGGAGGAGAGTGATTTAGAAACTGTTTGCTAATAGGGCAGTACATTTGGATAACTTGAAAATAATATGGCTAAATGATTTCTTATAAAGCTTCTGAGTATTGAGAAGGAAGATTCTAATACATAGGTTATATGAAGTGCTGGTACCTCAAGCTATAGATCTGACATTCAGTTGTGAAAATTTGTTATAGCCACATGAACAGATTTGTGTATAAAATTACTTTATCTTTCCCTTTTCTAGAAGACCTTTTGATTCATTTAACCCTATTAGCTACTGATCCTTTGCCTTTTAGCTTGGTTTAGTTAAGCTTTAAAGTTATTTTTCAAAAAGTTGTTGGAATTTTATAGAGCTAGAGTTATACCAGGATATAGTCCTTATGGGTATTTATGTTGGCATCAAAATTTTCCGACCCAAATTTGTTTGAAGTTCTTGATTATTCAAGGTGCAAGACCAGTAATTTAGTTGGAAATGTGATTCTGATGTATTTTTGAATCATGGCCAAAGAAATTAGATTTTAAATTTTATCATTAAATGCCAGTGATCTGAAATAAATACAAGAAGAAATGTGCCCCCTTTGAAAATTTCCTAAAGACTTTTTTCTCTCAGTTAAGTTTTTGTTAATGACAATTAGACATTACATTATGTCCTTCATATGATATTATTGCATTATAAATTGAAAATTGTCCATTTATCTTCCATATGAATACATACATAATTTCATTTTAAGTTTTTGTTTGGTAGTACTTTTGCAGTTCTAAGTGGTTCAATGCTAACTGTCCTTCATTTGATTTGTGCTGCATGCCTTGGTTTACATACTCTTCTGTCATCAGTTTGATTCTGTCACAGCCCTAAGTTATCCTCTTCTAGTGGGAGAACAGTAAATTTGCCATTTGATAAAGCATTTTATCATTTACTTAATTTATGCTTTCAAAGTGGAATCATACTTTTTAGGTCCTTGTTATTTTTTTTTAGACTTTTTTGCAAGGCAATGGGGTTAAAGTGGCTTGCCCAAGACCACATGGCTAAGTAATTATTAAGTGTCTGAGACCAGATTTGAACTCAGGTACTCCTGACTCCAAGGTCAGTGCTCTATCCACTGTGCCACCTAGCCACCCCTTGTTATTTTCTTAAAACAAAAAGAGTAAGGAATAGTACAGCCTAAACCCTGATTTTCTTTGAGTTGGAAAAGACAAAAATGAAGGAAGTTTAAATTTGTTCACCTCAAATTAGACAAATCATTTTAAATAGTGAGACAGAATAATGAAGTGAAAAGAACTTTCATCAATTGGGGTTTTATTTTTGCTTTAGAGGCAGTTTGAGATTGCTCCTTGGTTGGGGAGATACTAATATGTTGGGTAAATTTTATTTGTTTTGATATTGTTATGGCAGTTTTTAAGATCTGTTCTTATTATTTCCTAAAGAACTTAGGTCATCAGAATTGTCAGCAGTCAAGTTAGATAAGGTGATTTCATCCCTTTCCATATATTATGCTTAAAATATTTAAATTTTTATATTTTGAAAATTTTTCACATTCTTATGGTTGATAAGCCTTGTCATAATACCAGTTTTCTTAAAACTACAAGTTTAAGAAGTTTGAAAACTAGGAAAGTTATACAGCCAGGAGGATATCTATTTTAATGTCTATTTTGGGAGGAGAAGTTACTTTCAGAAAAGGCAGCTTCAGTGAGATGATATATATGGTTGCATATCATTGGGGATTCTTTTAATATATAGATGTTGTGTTTTTTGTATTGGATTTAAATCTACATGTTACGCTCCATATAACAAAGCTCTGTATTTTGTCTGGAATTTTAAGGAATTTTTATTTTCTAACTGGATGGCTGTTTACAAACTTAAGTCACTAGAGGGGAGGTTGGGCTTTCCAGGTCTGCTGGTTGTGAAGGTTTTCTGCTGACACCTTTGGTTTGTTTTCCTCTGAGGTTTCTGTACTTTGTTATCTTTATGTATCTTTATGTCTTTTATTTAAAGTAAAAGAAGTGGCTTTGGTTTTGTTTGAGAAATGTTGTGAACACATTGGGTTTTTTTTCTGGAAGATGATACATTTTGTAACTAGAGTAAATAGTATTGTCAATTGGACTATGTGCCTTGTAAATGTGTTTCTATACACAGAAAATTGGAACAACTTGAAAGACTCAAGGACATTCAGTTAGGAGAAATACTGTACATCAATCTATGCATAAATGGCAGCTTATTTCTTGAGCCACTCACTATTTCTGTTTTTTGTTGAAAATTTGATATTGATTGGTTCACAGAAGAATGGTTGGTTTTACAAAAGACTGAATAATACAATACAGCACTTTGCCAAAAAAAAAAAAGTGTAGCAATGTTAAACATGTACTAACACCAGTTTTTGTATGGGGGGGGATTTACAGTGCATTTTGCACTAATTGAAAGTATGGTCTTTATCTGTCAGCAAATAAAATGTCTTTTGCTTCAAAACTAATTTGTCCATGTTACTTGATCATTTTTGATATCTTCACCATATGAGAGTCATCCTCTGGGCACTAACAGACAACCGATAACTCAACCTATCATGGACATAATGGGCTGACTATGGGAATTTTTGAGCACAGTAAATGTCAAAAACAAACACTTTTCTTTATTACAGTGCCTCAGCCTTTAATTCTTCTTAGCTTTAAGACTCATTAGTTAATTTTTTTTTTGTTTTGGATTTTTGTTTTGTTTTTGGTGAGTCAGACACTTCAGCTCTGTATCTGTTCTGCTCTAGAATAAATTGTTTCCTTTATCTTTGCCCAGTTGCAACCTTTTCTAATGCAACATTGGGTGGTAATCAGAAGACTTCCTACTGAGGACCTTCCTGACTACACAATTCTTTGATAACTTTGTTTTCACATCACACTTACTTTCCAGCCATCCCTTATAATAAAGAATAGAAAAGTTCAACATGATTTATTTTAGATCCATAATTCCCCATCTCTTCAAATAAAGAAGGTAAGTGAAGTCATATTTCTTTGGGGTCAAACCTGGTCATGTTTCAGTGTCTGGCTATGCTTAAGAAAAGCCCCAAATGGGGTCACAAATATATGGGAGTGTTTCATTTTATAGAGGGAAGAATTGAAGTAAACAGGGTAAAGTGACTTGCCCGAGGGACATATAGCCTAGTAAATGTCTAAGGTTAAATTTGAATTTATGAAGGTAAGTCTCTCTGATTCTAAGCCCAAGGCAATTTAGGGTAACTTTTTAATATTTTTTTTTTAGGTTTTTGCAACGCAATGGGGTTAAGTGGCTCTCCCAAGGCCACACAGCTAGGTCATTATTAAGTGTCTGAGGCTGGATTTGAACTCAGGTACTCCTGACTCCAGGGCCAGTGCTCTATCCACTGTGCCACCTAGCTGCCGCCATCTTTTTAATTTTTAAATCTAATTTAATTTAATTGGGGAATCAAAGTTGTGAGGAGACAACACTTCACCTGAAATCTCTGAAGGGCAATAAATATAGTTAATTCTGAGTAAAGGAAATAATGAGCACAGCAGGTAGAATATATAGCAGCATGAAATAAGGTGCTTGTTCAACAGGGAAGGCAGATTGTGGATGGAACTAGATTAATATGTAAATGGGGAAATGAAACTGCAACAGATCCTGTTAATTAGTGGTTTTCTAATTCACTCTGCAGTAACTTAGGCATTTATATTTAACTTTGATATTTATTACTGTTATACATTATACAGCTCTCAAGTTTTTGTTGCTAATACTACAGGAATGGAAAAGTATTTATGAAGTACTTAGTGCCAACACAGAAATACTGCTATGTAGACTGATTTTTTTATTGCTTTATTAAATAATTACTTTTTGATTCAAATATGCAAATAGGGTTCAATCTGGCAAAAAAACCCTCATTAACAAATAACTACAAGACCGACAATAAAAGGCTATATAATGGTATCACTTCTCATTGCTTAGTTTCTAATTACAGCCTTTGTTTCCAGGAACTCCTTTTTAAAAGGTCATCAACAAACTGGAAGAGGGATCTAGATGGCAAGGGTCTTATCTTATGAGGAATAGTTTAAGGAATTTTTGTCAATTACTCAAACATTAAACACCTACTATGTGCCAGATTTTTAGCAAACACTGGAGATGGAAAGAGAAAGGCAAAAGTTAGTCCCTCCTCTCAAGGAGTAGAATTGGAGAGACAAGATATAGGGAAAGACTTCTGTAGAAAATGGGATTTTTAGTGTGGGTTTGAAGGCAGCTGGGGGGTCAGGAGACAGATGAGGACAGCAATATAAAAATATAGATGGAACAGCAAATAAAAATGTCTATAGTTGGATGTGTAAGAAATAGAATAGGGGCCAGGGTCACTGGATTGAAGAGAGTATGGGGGGGGAATAGAACGTAAGAGGTCTGGGAGGGCAGGATTTTATATTTGATCTTGGAAAAAAATGATAGGGGGAGTAACTGGAGTGTATTGAGGGAGGTGTAGAATTAGTCTGGTCAGATAAAATCACACTGGTAGCTGAGGTAGGATAGGGAGATAATGGTAAACTAACTCAGGCTACTGAATTAAATTGGAGATGAGAGACTGAAGGTGAGCAGATAGGTAAGGGCTGCAAAAGTAGACTGGAGCATCATCTACATAGAGATGAAAATTGAATCTATGGGAACTTATCACCTTGTAGAAGAAAAGACCCAAGACAGCTTTGCAGACGTACTTAGATAAGTAAAGTGAAAAAGACCTGTCAAGTAGGTAAGAGAATCAGAGAAAGTATTGTCCCCAGAGAGAAGAGATTAACATGAAGAGGGTCATCCATGTATATGCCAAATCACTTGTATTCTCAAGAGATGAAGGGAGAGAATTTGGAACTTAAAATTTGAAAAGATGTTAAAATTTTTCACATCTAATTGGAAAAAAATACAATAAAAGGGTAATCAAGAGTGTCAAAGGTTAAAGATTAAAAAACAAGAAAAAGGCAATAGATTTGGTAATTAAAAGCATTTCTGGCTGAATGAAGTAAAAAAGAAATTAGACTGTAAAAAATTACAAAGAATGTGAGATTATTGATAGCCTTTTAAGGAGTTTAATTCCCTGGACCCCCCAAAAGGCAGGAGAGACATGGGAGGATAGCAAGCAGGCATAGATGGACCAGGTGAGGTATTTTTAGAGGATGGGGCAGATGAGGCATATTTGTAGTCAAAAAAGGGGACAGTAAGGAGAGATTGAAGATAATTGAGAAAATGAAGAACATGGGCAAACTACTGGAGAAGATGGGAAACAATGGGATCACTCAATTTCTTTCAGTGAAATAAAAGGAAACTTTCTCAACTGAGAAGGTGAGGAGAGAACCATGAGGAGAGATGAAAATATTTGGAAAAGCCACCATGTTAAGTGGGATAGTATATCAATTAGGTATAAAAGACTGCCTTGCAGCAGTGAGGGTCTAATTAAAATTATATAACTAAGATCTTAGTTTCAAGATGTTCTCCAGCTTTGCTCAACAGCAGAAGTAAAGGAACACATGATGGAAATAATCCAGGACTAAAGCATGTCATGGTAAGACTGGCAATAAAGAGGACAAAGGAGTCAAATGAATATGGTAATTAAACTAAACTGGTTTATTAAGGGTCAAGATGAGAGTATAGCCATGCAGGGGTCATGCCTGGGAAAGAACTAAGGGTTCAAGTTACTGAAGGTCACTGAGTACAAAAAATACGGGTTGGGATTGCAAGACAGAGGGAGAAGTATAATGAAAACAAATTATGATAAGTAAGTTTCAGAGTATATAAACATGGAAATAAAATATCTTGTGTAGCTGAGATGGGGGTAGATGGGAAAGGAGAGCTGGGTGTTAGGATGTTTGGAGGAGTATCAATATACACTTTTCCCCCAGTTTATTTTACTTTATTTTATTTAAGATTTTATTTGAGTTTTACAATTTCTCCCCCAGTCTTCCCCACCCCCACAATCTATTAGTCTTTACATTGTTTCTGTGGTATACAATCAATATACATGTTGAAGGAGTTGGTGAGAAGAGCCAGGCACTGAAGTTACTGAGGATCTAAGAGGGTGAATGTCTATAGATAACAGTGACCAGAATTTTGATTGGGTGGTAGATGTGGATTAAGTGAACCTCCAAGGGGCCAGAACCAGTGCTCTATTCACTGAGCAACCTAGCTGCCCCCCCCCTTTTCCTTCCCTCAACCTTCCCCCCCTTCTCCCATCATTTAAAAAAAGATAGAAACCTTATAAAACTAGTAGCACAGCTTTATTTAAGTTATATTGAGTGCTGGTGATAAAAGGAGAATCTCAAAATGGCAACAGAGAGCACTGAGTATGTTAACTCCCCCATCCTGACCAATGAATGAAAAGACAAACAGGGTTGAAAAAGGTAACCCAGGAGGCCATGTCCCCAGGTGGGAGCCAGGACTCTGTGAAAATAAGACAAAGGAGAGAGGAAAAGATTTAAGATGAATGGAAGTTTGGTGCCTTTGGAGCAGGGATTCCAGAGAGCACAGTGGAAAGGATGGGGAGCTTTAAATTGTAACATGGGGGACCCCCATGTTGAAGATGCTGGATTCAGAGAAATGAGAATTAGAACAGAGAAGAGTTTAGATAATAAACTGGGGATTTAAAGATCATTGGGATGAGGAAGGTATGAACATGTAAATGTTAATCCCTGGGCAATGAATTAGGATAATTAACTTTGTTAGAGTTCTGACCTCAGGGTGGTATTTTTTTTAGTACTTTAAGCAGTTGGAAAACAAAGGGTTTAAGAATATGATATTAGTCTGCAGATATCTATAGGTTTGTCAGGTAGATTAAGCTTCCTACAGAAGTAGGACATTGAGTTTAAAAAAAAGCACATTTCAGCTCAGAAGGGAAATTTATAAAGTTGGAGGATAATATTTCCATTTATCTCATAGCATTTCCATGAGGAACATGACTTTTGGGGGTATTTTTATTTGAGCTTTTAAGCATTTTTAAAAAATACAGTTTTGTTGCTATCTTTTGTTTTTATATTGCCTTAACTTCCTCCTCTTCCTCTCACCTTGGAGCTCTCACTTATAAACTGGGAAGAGCTATCTTTGAGGTTTAGCTTAGGAACATGCTTATTTAATTAAATGTGGTTTGTTATTAATATTATGTTAGTGAGATAGTAACATACTTGACATGAAAAAATCTGCTGCACTTGAATCTTCTTTCATCAACAGACCCAAAATCCTTGTGGTCTTTTCAAATTGATTAAGGGTTTGTTCACACCTAAGTACAAGCAGTTCTGCTACTGGAGACATGCATTCCTAAAAAAATTTGTTATACAAAACTGCTCAATAAAAACCACAGGGCTTATGGGAAAAATGGAGAGGGGAACAAAACCAGAAACTTTGTCAGTAACAGGGTTTTTTTTTAGCAAGACAATAGGGTTAAGTGACTTGCCCAAGCTCACACACAACTAGTAAATGTATCAAGTGTCTTAGTCTGGATTTGAACTTGGTTCCTCCCAACTCCAGAACTAGAGCTCTATTCACTGAGCCACCTAGTTCCTCCCTTTTTCTTTTCTTCCCTGACCCTTCCACCCCACCCCCCATCATTTAAAAAAAAAGGAACCTTATAAAACTAGTAGCACAGCTTTATATAAGTTATGTTGATAAGAAATATATAATTACACACAATAAATAATGGTGGTGTCCTTAGCTTCTGGCTCCTAACTTGGCCTACACCTTAGTTTTCACAGTAAAAGAAGATGTGGATGAGGTGGAGTTGAGTGTCATGGAGTTTTAATTAGTCCTCCTTCACCCATTATTGCTTTTTGGACCAGAAAATATACAATAAATTTGAGATTTTATCTTGATAAAGACCTAAAGTTCAAAGGTTGTTCCAAACTCAATACCAGAGGAAATTACTTTAGTCTTTATCCTGAGTGGGATCCAGGTCACCTTGGCTGTGTCCTGGTGACAAGGGTCAAAGGGGCTGGTTGAGTCTGTTCTGGGCTGAGTTGGGGGCACATTGAGACCTCTGGAGACTCTCAACTCTTACTTCCCTTCACACCAGTAGTTATCACCACATTCTAGGACCTAGATCAAGATGATGACTGAAGCAGTGTTTTTCTCCCAGGTATTCTCCACCAGCATCATCTTGACCCTATAGCTTGGTTTTCCTCAATGACAAAATCATGAATAGACAAATGCAAATGATGAAGTTGGAATAAATCTGTATTTCCAAACCAAGCATTATAGCAGTGCCTCTTGAAGTTTGAATTGGTGGACAGAGTTTGAGTCTAGACAATTTTGGGGTCTTCAAATTTGCCTCTGACTGGAGCTATGATCACAGGCAAATAAAGCACCAAATCTTTTGAGTCTCAGCCTGTGGTAGGTGCCGTTTATTCAGTAATCTGTAACAAGGATCTAATGCTACAATACCTACCTCAGAACCATTGTAAGGAGAGAAGTGCTAGTCCTTATTATTTAAGCTGACAGAGAGCCAGAGATGAAAAGTTTCAACCAGATATTCTGTTGGGATACCCCTGATGTAAACTATAGACTTGAAAGCATTAGTATTTCAAAAATAGCTGATCAGGATTTCCTGCCTTGGGCAAACTGAAATTTAGAGATGTTAAGTGAATTACCCAAGATCATATCATCAGTAGGTGGTAGAGACAGAACTGGAACCTAAATTTTTTTATTGTTTTTAATGTTTTGCTTTTATGTCACCTACAGTTCTCAGTAGTTTTCCCTTTCACCCCATTAGAGAACCAAGCTAATCATAAATAGAAACATGAAAAAAAGTTCAGCAAAACTAATGTACACATCAACAAAGTCCAATAACATATGCATTACAACCATAATTTCACAGACTTCAGTTTCAAAGGCTTTGTTCTTTCTATTAACATTGATAGTCATTGTGTATATTATTTGCCTAGTTCTGCTTCCTTCACCTTCATCAATTTATATTTCTATGCTTCTCTGTTCATCCAGTTGTTCCTTAAAGCACAGTAATATACGATGATATTCATGTACCCCAACTTGTTTAACCATTTCCAATCTATAGACATCTATTTTGTTTCCAATTGTTTGCTACTACTAAAGGTACTGAAGTATATATTTTAGTATAAATCGGGCCTTTCTTTTTGTCAATGAGTATGCAAATTTTAGACCCTTTCTTTACATAATTCCAAACTGCTTTCCTGAATGGATGGATCAAAATTCATAGCCCTCCCAAATGTAAATTATTGTGCCCATTTTCCCACAGTTCATCTTTTGTTACCTTTGCTAATTTGCTAAGCATGCTACAAAATGTCTGGATTCTTTTAATATTTTTCTTATTATTAGTAGTTTGGAGCATTCTTTCATATTGTTAATAGTTTGTAAATTTTTTGAGAACTGATAGTTCATATCCTTCAATCACTTATCTACTGGGGAATGGCCTTTGATTTTATAATTCTCTCAATTGTCTTTTTATCTTGATTATTGGGTCCAAATCAAAGATATTTGATAAAAAAATTTCCAAAAACTTGCTTCCCTTTTTACCTATCTGTATCCTGTTTATGTAAAAGTTTTTCAATTTCATTTTATCAAAGTTATCAATCATCTTATAAGATTACTACTAATTGGGCAGCTAGGTGGTGCAGTGGATAGAGGACTCCAGGAGGACCTAAGTTCAAATCTAACCTCAGACACTTAATAATTTCCTAGCTGAGTGACATTGGGCAAGTCACTTAACCCCACTGCCTTAAATAACTTAAAAAAAAGATTACTGCTAATTAGTTGTTTGATTACAAATTAACCCCTAGGACTTCAGAATAGCCTGGAAAGACCTGCATGAAAATGATGTTGAGTGAAGTGAGCAGAACTAGAAGAACATTATACACACTAACAGCAATATTAGGTAATGATCAACTATGAGGACCCTGTTCGTTTCAGCAGCACAATGAACAAGTCTAAAACATTCGTGACAGAAAATATCATCCATATCTAATATAGAGTTTAAATGCAGATCAAAGCTTACTATATTCAATTTTTAAAAGTTGTTTCGGGTATTTGTTCTCTAATTTTTTTTCCATTTCCATTTGATTCTTCTTTTAGAAAATAATTATTATGGATCTATGTTTACATAGCCTATATTAGATTGCTTTCTGTGGGGGAAAGGGAGAGGGGAAGGGAATGAGGAAGAAAAATGGAAAATTTAAAACCTAAGCCAAAAAACTCCCCTCTTAAATAGTTGGAAAAATAAATAAATAAAATATTATTTTCTGCAAAAAAGAAAAATAAAAAATAATTAACCCCAGTCATACTTGTAAAAGTGTCTACTCTGCTTTTCCACTAATTTTTCCCCCCCTCTAGGCAAGGGACTTGTCTAGGCTCACACAGCTAATAAATGTCAAGTGTCTGAGGCCAGATTTGAATTCTGATCTTCCTGACTCTTGTTGACCTGGCTACCCCTCTAATTTTTTTAAAATGATTTTCAATATTTATGTTTTATATCTACTTTGTAGTTACTGTGCTATATGGTGTGAAGGTACTGGAAAAAATCTAATTTCTGTCACACTGTTTTCTAGTTTTACCAGCATTCTTGTGAAATGGGGAAGAATTTACATTTTCTGATCCAATGCTCCCCCCCCACCCCAAATACTATACAGCTATTTTAGATTTATGATGCTGAAAATGTTCATAGAGCTTTACTGGCCTTTCTTAGGCAAGGGTAGTGCAGAGTAGATTACTGCACTGGATTAGGAAATGGACTAGTTGATCTTTATATTTTATGAACCTATAATCCAGAGATGTTTACATGGAATATACCAGAGATTGATGAGGCAATTCAGATAGGCTTCCAAGCAAAACAATGAATAAAGCATTCTAAACATGAATGAATAACTCATTCTAAATATTTTTGCTTAAAGTATTTTTTTTCAAATACCATCATGATCCTTACTTAGGAGGCCTATCTTTAAAAAAACTTTGGTGGGGTGGCTAGGTGGTGCAGTGAACAGAGGACTGGCCCTGGAGTCAGGAGTACCTGAGTTCAAATCCAGCTTCAGACACTTAATAATTACCAAGCTGTGTGGCTTAGGCAAGCCACTTAACCCCATTTGCCTTGAAAAAAAAAAAAAAAACCTTTGGTAATATTAAAGGTAACCTTTCATAACACAGATAGGATGAAACCTTGACAACTGATGTAGAAATATTAATGCCTCAATGGTATATCTTAAAGTTATGTTCTATTAAAATGTGTGATCTAAACAACACATGGCCCTCTCTTCAACTTTTAACAAGAATAAATTAATTTTTAGTCCAGACCTTATCTTCTAAAATTTCACTCAAAAAAAGATGATGTTGCCTAGATTTAGAATGGGTTAGAATAAATGCCAGCTGGTCATCTGATATGCTATGAATACTGCACAGCAAGTTTATTATGGTGAAACAGATGCCAGTGACTAAAAAGTCTGAAAAACAATAGACCATCAAGAGATTGTGATTTAGTAGAAAAAGTAGTGGAGCTGGAGTCACCCTGGCTTTGAGCCTATTTCTGCCACCTGCTTTCTATATGACCTTGTCTCCTCCACTGTCCAATATAGATAATAAGTGTGTCTTAAGAATCGATTTGGATCTAGAACCAGAAGGGATTTTTATTCAGGGTCACTTAATCCTCATCTTCTAATATCGTGCAGCTAAGCATTGAATCCAGGTGGGCTTTGCAACCTGGACCTCTGGCTCTAAATCCAAAGATTGTTCTTTAAATGATGTGATTGATATGTATCTGGATGTAAATTATTATTAGGATTAAGAACAATTCCCCTCTGTGGTTCAGGGCTAATATTTATTTTCTGTTACCTAATTATACTCTCAGTTCTATTCTATGCCAAATGTTTAGTCTCAATGTTTCCCTCCACAGTAGTAACTGCTTCATATGTTTAATTTAATTAAATAAAAAAACCACTCTATCCTTTTCTTAGAAGGAAAAAAAATCTCAATCTGTCCTCTTCCCTGTAATACCAAAGATTACATATTACAAGGTAATATGTCATAAGGACTAAATTTCTGAATAGGCTAATTTTCCAGAAAACTGGAATTCTTTAAGCATCAAAAAGGTTTTTTTAAAAAACATTTTGGGAGAAATTTTTCTTTAAAAAAGAAATTTACCAGGGCAGCTAGGTGGCACAGTGGATAGAGCACCCGCCCTAGAGTCAGGAGTACCTGAGTTCAAATGTGACCTCAGACACTTAATAATTATTTAGCTGTGTGGCCTTGGGCAAGCCACCTAACCCCATTGCCTTGCAAAAAAAGCTTTAAAAAAAAGACATTTACCTCTCTAATCAAAGAAAATAGAATATGATTCACTAATTTCTTAATCTACAACAACTTCCTGAATATGAGTGTTTGTTTTCTGCTGTAATAATGTAATACCCTCAGGTACTCTGGAAATTTGTTATATATTCCAAATGTCTTCAGATTGCTATTCATTTTTAGTATTTGTGTCTGATTTTTTATCACTTTTCTCTATTGGAATCCTAAAGATATTATTTCCTGCCACTGTTAATGAGCAACACTCCCTCCCTCATTTACTGTCTTAATTCAGGAGGCTGAGACACAGGATCTACATGCTTGTTAGAATTATCTAAAAGACAAGAGTAAACGTTGAACAGGAGAAAAAAATTCTTCTGAACACTTATTTAAGTTTCTCAGAGGCCTTTTTTGCTCCCTTCCTACTTCTCTTGACATTTTCTGGACAGCTGACAGTACCAGATAGGTAACCTTTAAATAACTTTCTGGTTCATTAGCACTTTAAGACTGTTATACATTAGTTAACTCGGTGGATCATCACAATGTGAGCCAGAAGTTAGAAACTTGCCCAGGTCACATAACAAGTACCTGAAGCAAAATATAAGATCTTTCTCACTCCAAGTGCTAGACTGTCTCCACTGAATTCCCAAGCTACCCCAGTTAAAAACTGAGTGAAGTGAGCAGACCCAGAAGAACATGGGGTGATGATCAACTCTGATGGACTTGTTCATTTCAGCAATACAATAATCAAAGACAATTCTATAATGCTGGAGATACAAAAAAGGCAAAAGATCCTCTGTCCTTAAGGAACTCGCCATCTAATTGGGGAGAGAACATGCACATGACTCCTTACAAACAAGCATTATACAGAATAAACAGGAAATAATTAACTCAGAGAAGACTAAAATTATGAAGGAATGGGGAAGGTTTCCTGTAGGTGGAACTTTAGCTTGGGCTTTAAGGAAGCCAGGAGATAGATGAGATGCAGCAAGTCAGCATGGAGGGCAGTCAGAGAAAATGGTTACAGCCAAGAGGTAAAACGTCTTGTGTGAGGACCAGCAAAGGGAACTGCCATTTGATTGAAGAGTGGGGAGGGAGGTAGGGAAGGTGGACAAGTTGTGAAGAGCTTTAGATGCCTAAAAGTGGGTTTTACATTTGAACTTGGAGGTCTAAAGGAGCCTCTGAAGTTTACTGAATTGAAGAAGTGGTGAGCAGGGTAACCTAGTCAGAAAGGTCATTTTGATGGTGGGGTGGAAGATGGACTGGAGTGAAGAGATCCGTGTCAGGCCAGGCCCCTAGCTGGCAATGCAGAGGTCCAGATGTGAGTAGATAAAGGCCAGTTGAAGGCTGATAGTAGTATTCAGAGGAGATGGGGGCATATACATTCAAGAAATGGTAAGAGTAAAACTGCCTGGACTTCCAACAGATTGGAGTGAGAAAAAGGAGTCAAGAATAACCCTTAAGTCTCAAGTCAGGAAATCTGGGAAAATGGTGGAGCCCTTGAAAGTAAAAGGGAAATTTGTAAGGGAGGAGGGTATGGAAGAAAGATAATGAATTCAGTTATATGATATATTGAATTTAAGATTCCTACAAGACAAGCAGTTAAAATATCTAAGATTTGAGAAATCAGCAGCATAGAAATGATAACTGAATACATGAGAGCTGATGAAATGGTGGAGGGAGAAGAGAAGGTGGTCCAGGATAGTGCTTTGGAGGCATAACTCAGATGAAGATCTAACAATGGAGATAGGCAAGTCAGATAGGTAAGAGAAGAATCAAGAGAAAATGGTGTCTCAAAAACCTGGAGAGAAGAGAGTATCGAAGAGAAGAGAGTTAACAATAGTTTTGAATGATTATAGAGGGGTCAAAAAGAATGAAGAATAAGGAAATTTCATTAGATGTGGCAATTAAGAGATCACAGGTAACTCCAGAGAGCTGGAGATGATGAGGTCAGAAGCTAGACTGTATGATGAAGTGGAGGTAATCACTGTAGAAGTAGAGCACTCACTGCTCAGGAGAGCTACAGAAGGATGGCTATCAGGGATGGTTGGATCAAGTAAGGGTTCTTTGAGGACAGTGGAGATGTGAATGTGTTGTAGATAGGGAGAAACTAAAGTTAAGTGGGAAAGTGAGGATGATAAAGGAAAGTCTCTGAATGAGATCATTTATGTTGAAATTTCCTAGTATGACCTAATGTGAAGACAGATATTGTGAAGGCATAAAGATTGTGAGCCAGGCAGTGGACCCACCAGAAAATGGGGGGATGTCTTGGAGACAGATGACAACTACCAGAATTTGGATTGGATTGTAGATTTGTATTGAGTGAACCTGGGAAGAAACTTGTCCTAGAGGTTAACAGATGATAGCTACCAGGAATTTTGATTGGGTTGTAAATCTGTATTGAATGAACCTGAGAAGAACCTGAGTAATAGTAGTAGGGCAGGGATCAGCAAACTACAGCTAAGGATGGGTATTCTGCAGTGGGACATGGTGAGGACGAAAGCATTGTTTGAAGAGAATGGAACTTCCCATTCTCTTCAACCTATTAAGATATCCAAACTAAAATAATCTTAATTTCTAAAATTCCCCTTTTAATGAATTGGTTTAACATATAAAAATAATGATAAAATGAATTGCAGAAAAATTGAATAGAATTTCTACCCTTTGTATTAGAGCCAACTGAAGACATTTTGTTATTTCTTGTCCATTAAACAGAAAATTATGTTAAATCTAATTTAAATTGACTACCATGCTTAAACCCCTCAATGTTAAATGGTATCTCCCAAAGAAAAACAAAATTCTTGTTCTGAGTAGCAAAGGGGTTAAGGGCAGGGACCACATACAAAACAATAAAGAAACACACGGAGACCCTCTGTTATCTTTTTAAACCTTGCCATTCTAATAACCTTATCAAAAAGTCTAAAGGGAAGAAGGTAAGAGAGAGAACTTCCCACATGTGATCTGATCCCATTAGTAATGGGCACCCTGACCTAGGATTCTTGAGTGGCACAATGGAAAGAATATTATCATGGCTTGGTCCTGAGTTCAAGTGCCGTCTATTACTTACTATGTATATGATCTTGAACAGGTCACTGTAAAATCTCTGGGTCATAGTTTTTCCTCTATAAAATAAATGGGATGTATCTCTGTAATAAGAGTGTCCAACCTGTGGCTCGCAGGTCACATGTGGCCCTCAAAGTCCATTCATACAGTATCATTACATTTTATTACTATACTCATAGGTTATATTGTAGTCATAAATAATTGTTAAATTTTATATGTGGCCCTCAACATATGAGGATTTTTGTTTGGACAATGTGACCCAGAAGAGCTAAAAGGTTGGCATCTGTATCTTCAGTTCTAAATACAAGGAGGCAAAAAAGACTAAAACTAATAGGGAAATGGGGACAAGATAAGCCGGGTTAGAAAACCAGAGGCAACAAAAAGAAAACTAGTTTAAAAACAATTAACTAGATATAATCTCAAAATCCTGATTTTTTTTCAAGGCTTACCTTACAAAGCAAACATGGCATGTAGAACTTATGGTCTAGAGATAAGGAGTTCTACCTTCACTTAATTCTTGGATGAATTATTTAACCTCTGAACCTGTGGATCCATCTGGACAAGCAGTCAATCAATAAACACACCAGTCATTGAGCTAAGCACCTGAGATATGAAGAAAGGCAGTGCCTAAGAAACTCCTGGGTTGTATCAACAAAGGCAACAAAGTGGGGATCATTTCAACAGGTGCAGGAAAAAGCTTTTGACAAAATATAACTTCTAATCCTATTAAAAACACTTGAGACAATAGGAATAAATGATAAATAGTAGCTTTCTAAAACCATCAACAAGCATTATATGTAACAAGACAAGATAGAAGCCTTCTGAAAAGATCAGGGTGGGAAGAAAGGATGCCTATTATCACCACAATTACTCAATATTATACTAGAAATGCTAGCTATAGCAATGAGAAGGAAAAGAAATTAAAGGAATTAGAATAGGCAATAAGGAAATAAAACGATCACTCTTTGCATATGATATGATTACTGAATCAACTAAAAATAACTTTAGCAACATTGCAGGATATAAAATAAATCCACATCAATCATCAGTATTTCTATCTACTACCAACAAAGTCCAGGAAAAAGATGGAAATAGAAATTTCATTTAAAATAACTAGACAATATAAAATACTTGGTATCTACCTGTCAAGACAAAAAAATTTCAAAACAGTCTTCATAGAACAAAAGGTCAAGAACATCACAGGAATTAATGAAAAAAATATGAAGAAAGGTGGTCTAGCCATATCAGATCTCAAACTATCTTATAAAGAAGTTATCATCAAAACTATCTGAACTAGTTGTACACGTTTAACCTATATCAGATTACTTCCTGTCAAGGGGAGGAGGGGAGGGAAGGAAGGAATGACAAAAGCATGGAACTCGAAAAATCTTACAAGAAATGAATGTTGAATATCTTTACATGTATAACTGGAAAAAAACAAAGAAAAATCACATTGCTGAATCAAAGGGCATACACAAGTACAGATAATTTTTTTTAAACACAATTTTCCTTTATTTTTCCTGAATGCAGATCAAAGCATACTATTTTTCGCTTTATTTTTTGGTTTTCTTTTGGTCTGTTTCTTCTTTCACTACATGACTTTCACAACAAATATGGGGATATGCTTTATATGACTGCATATATATACATATATATATATATATATATATACATATATATATATCAAATTGCTAACTGTCTTAGGAAGGGAGTAGTGAATGAAAAGAGGAAGAAAATTTGGAACTCCAAATTTAAAAAAACTAAATGTTAAAAATTGTTTTCACATTATTTGGGAAAAAATAAAATATTTTAAATAAATAATTTTTTTAAAAGTTTTGCAAGGCAATGGGGTTAAGCAGCTTGCACAAGGCCACACAACTAGGTAATTATTAAGTGTCTGAGGCCGGATTTGAACTCAGGTACTCCTGACTCCAGGGCCAGTGCTCTATCTACTGTGCCACCTAGCTGCCCCCAAAATAAAATATTTTCAAAGAAACTCACAGTTGAATGAGGGAGACAACATAAAAACAGCTATGTACAAACAAGATATAGACAGGACAAACTGGAGGTATAGAAGAAAGGCAGTAGCATTAAGGAAAGGCTTTCCATACAAGATGAGATTTTAGTTTAGACCTAAGAAAGTCAGAGAAATTAGAAGATAGAAATGAAGAAGAGATGTTTTAGTGAGTAGAATAGTGAAGCTAATTAGTTGATTGTTGTCCTTTGTACCTGAAGAGGACAAAAATGGTTTTGCTATGTACGATGTACAGTGTGCCCACTGTGGTTAACCAGACCAATAGAGGCTTGATAGAATCTACTGCAGACTGGGTACAAGTAGCCCATATAAACATTTGGGATCGCAAGGTCTCTAAATTTGTGCATCTCGTGCAATTCTGCATTGTTCAAAGAACACAACCCCTTCTCTAATGCAGGCAGGCTATGCTGGATGGTCCTATGTCAATGTCTCCCATTTCTCACAATCAATTGCAAAGTTCTTCAGAGAGACCTTTAGAGTGTCCTTATATCAGTTCTTCTGACTTTTCTGTGCTTTGTATGAGTTCTCTGTAAAATGGTTTTTTAGGCAAACATCTCTGGGCATTGAAACAATGAAGCCAGCCAATCAGAGCTGTGCTCTCTGCAATATAGTTGGAATGCATGGCAGTTCAGTTGGAGAAAGGATCTCAGTATCTGATATCTTGGCAAGTAATTTTCAGAATCTTCCTAAGAAAATTCAAATAGAAGCAGTTCAGTTTCCTGGAATGGCACTGGTATACAAACCAATTCTCACAAGCATACAATAATCAGATCAGCACAACAGCTCTATAGACCTTCAATTTTGTAGACAGCCAACAAACTTTTCTTTATAAGCTTCCAAACACTGAATTAGCTCTGGAAGTGCATGCCTCAATCTCATCATCTTTATTTATTTATTTATTTATTTATTTATTTATTTATTTATTTATTTATTTATTTTTATGGGTTTTTTTGCAAGGCAATGGGGTTAAGTGGCTTGCCCAAGGCCACACAGCTAGGTAATCATTAAGTGTCTGAGGCCAAACCTGAACTCAGGTCTTCCTGACTCCAGGGCCGGTACTCCATCCACTGTGCCACCCAGCTGCCCCATCATCGTCTATATTTATATCCTTGGAAAGCACACTGCCAAGGTAAGTGAAATTATCCTTAGCATTTAAAAGTGTTCCATTTGGTATAACTGACAGTTCCACATATGAATGGTATGGTGCTGATGGAGAATCTCTTGCCTTCTTGGTACTATCTATCAAGCCAAAATTGACACAACAGACAGATAATCAAACTATATTTTATTGTAAGTCAACCTCAGAGGCTACATTAGGTGCACGATAAACTGCAAACAAGAGCTGCATATCAATGCTCCCTCAATTTAATCTTGGCTTGTAGCCTTTTGAGTTAGTGCAGTAGCTGAGCTTGATGTTGAAAATGCCATGCTAAAAAGCACAGGAGTAACCACTTAATCCTGCTTCATTCTATTGGTGCCTGAGAAAGTACAAGAGCACCATTCATCATCCAGAACCCATACAAGTATGACATCATGGAACTGGCATAAAATACTGATAACTTCTCTAGGCAACCAAATTTTGCAATGATCTTCCACAACCCTCACAACTGACAGTATCAAAGGCCTTAGATAGATGAACGTTGGCTGCAGCCCTCTATTCTGCTCCTGGAATTTCTTCTAGAATCAAATTAAACATCATGTCCATTATTCCTCAGCCCTTTCTGAAGCTATGCTAGTTCTTGGGTAAATGACTATCTTCTAGGTGAAGGATCTCTGGCAAAAACCTTGCCAACACTGACTTTAAGACCTCCCCTTCCTCCTCTTCACCCCCATTGTCACAGGTAAGATGGATAATGGAGGCATCCTTGAACTCCTGGGGGATAATCTTTTACTATATAACATGGAAAATTTCAGTCAGTTTTTGCAGAGGACCCCTTGTGCTAGATCAGCACCAGGAACTATGCCATATGAAAGGAGCTTAATGGGATTCAAAACCTCTTCTTCAGTTGAAAGTTTAGCTAAAGAGGTATTGATTTTAACTTAAGGTATAGGCCAATGGCTTCAGCATTGATTGGAGATGGTCTGTTGAGAACACTATGGAAATGGTCAGCCCATCTCTCTAGGATCGTGTCTTTATCCCTGGTCAGTGTAGCTCCATAGTTGAGATGCACCATAGGTCTTCAGGGTATTATAGAAGCATTATTAACTTAAAACTGAATTTTATCTGCATTTTTACTGGCCCAAGGCCACACAGCCAGGTAATTGTCTGAGGCCAAATTTGAACTCAGGTACTCCTGACTCCAGGGCCTGTGCCACCTAGCCACCCCTGTGCTTTATACTTTTGATGGAGTTGATGAAGCCTGTCTTCTTAGAGAAAGATGAATTATACTGTAGGTAAACCCTGAAGTTCTTGTTTTCCCATTTAGAAACTTCTGAATTTCCCCATCATTTCATCAAATCAATACTGATTTTTGTGAGATTTCTAGCCCAGATGAATAAATGTGGTGTTGTACATCAAATCTCTGAAAGCTTGCCCACTTATTTTATACTCCACTGTTACTGTGTATTGGCTCAATGTTCTCTTCAAGTAATCAACAAATTGCTTATGCTTTAATTTCTTGATATTAAATCTTCAGGAGTTATCTTGCCTTGGGTGACCTGCTTTTGTTGAATTCAAATGTTTAGCTTGGAAGGTTAAATCCATGATCTATGACTGGTTTTACACTTTGCACCCCACATCACCTTAAAAATGCTAATGTTTGATGGGAGGGTTCAGGTACAATGTTTGTGATGAGATCATGAGATGCACAAATCTTCAATATAAGTGGCCACTGCTATTACTGATTCTGACTCCATTCCTCCCAAGGACTCCCTGCCATGTCTGGTAGTCTGTGCCTACTCTGACATTAAAGTCATCCAGAATTACAAACAAGACATTGATGATGAGAGTTTCCAAGTCTTCAAAACCATTTTTTACTTTGTTCTCATTGAGGTTCATCATCTGGAGCATACACATTGACAATAGTGGCTTAGCACATTCCTGAAAGAGGCAATCACATTGTCCTAAGCCTATTGTTTACTTTTTGGGGAGGTTTACAAATTTGCTGGGTAAATCAATTCAATTGGGAAACCCACCTCAGTTTTACAGCATTCCTCATCATGACAATCACTCCAGAAAAATGTGTAATCTAGCTCTGACTTTAGGAAGCTAACCTTCATTTTCCAGCTGTGTTTCCCTCATGGCTGCTATTTGAATTCTAGTATCTTCTAAGTTCTCTCTCACAACAAAAACTGTTCATTTTTCAGCTTTATTGGATTTCATGGTATCCATAAATGTGTGCACTTCTATGTAAATAGAATCATCTTCACAAAAGTTTTTGTACATTTTTTTGGTATTTTGTCCATGGAGAAGGATCCTTGCCTGCCACAATAAGCAAACCAGGCTTAGGCTAGGTGAAGCAGACAATTTTTAGGGTAACTTTTCTAGTTCCTTCCTCATTTCTAGTGGTGAGAAATGTGGTCCTTTAAAAGACACCTATACCAATTTCCACTGCTGCTTCAGCCTAATGAGAAGATGACCCTATGACCACCTATGTGCAGGGTTGTGACTGCAACTCCCAGTGAATAAGCACTTGGTGTTTCATTACTTGCCTATTGCCACAGGATTTTGATTAGGGAATAAAATAATAAACTGTGAAATGGTAAAATGCATGATGATGTCTTTTGACTCATGCATAAACTGACTTCAAGTGAGGTAGAAATTCGTGAAATTGTTGGTCTCACTCTCAATTAGAGGACCATCAGAGTCCAGGGCAAGACAAAAGTCAAGATGACTCACAATGACTCAGGATGTAGTGGATAACCTTGGCATCTTCAATGTCTTACTAAACTCTAAGCACTCCACTGTGACTTCTGCCATCTTCAAGGCCCATTGGAACAAATGGTTTATATCCACCTCTTCTGTAAGGGCAAGTCTTCACATACTTGGGGCAGACTCCTGCCCAACTTACTGATGAGTTTGAGGTCTTTCAGTTACACTCAACCTGGTTTTGCAGCTGCTTGTAATAGTTGGCAAACCAATAGTTGACACCTTTGACCTATAACCTGGAAAGATTACTTGACTTGCCCAGGGTCACCAGTTTGGGTCCAAGTTAGGCCCTGAAGTCCTTTACTTATAGCTCCAAAATCACCTCTCTGTCCATTAAATCATGGCTGCCTCTCAAAATAAATAAAAGTACAATAAAAATAAGATAATATTACATTTTAAAACTAAGTAAATATATGTCAATAATATATGATTTAGTGGTCCTCCTTTCTATTTGAGTTTGACATCATTGGTCTACTAGAATACTAAGGAATTTAAGGAATTGTCCAGGGTCACACAAGTCAATCTGTGTTAAGAGGCAGGACTTGAATTCAGTTCATTCTGGATATGAGGATAAACTATCTAGCCACCATGCCATAATGTTTCTCTTATTACTTCTGGAGTACTACATAATAAAATAACTTGATAAGAATATAACTACTACAACCATCCTATATTTTTGCAGCAATTCTGAAGCTTATAGGAATAAAAAATATTTCAAGTTCATTTTCTTGCACTTTTAGAAAAACATTCATTTTAACAGTAGAATTCTTTGTTTTGTTTTGTTTTGTTTTTTAGGTTTTTGCAAGACAATGAGGTTAAGTGGCTTGCCCAAGGTCACACAGCTAGGTAATTATTAAGTGTCTGAGGCCGGATTTGAACTCAGGTACTCCTGACTCCAGGGCCAGTACTCTATCCACTGCATCACCTAGCCACCCCTAGAATTCTTGTATCTATAAAATGAGGCCACAAAGTCTATCAACTTTCCAACCAGGAAAGTTTATCTTTTCAGATCAATCTTTTCAGAAGAAAAGATAATGGAAAGAAGATATGAAAATGTTATACAGAATGGTGAAATTCTAATCAATATCTTTTCCATTATGTTATCACCTTCAAGTCTGCATAACCAAAAAAATTTAAAGGAAACAAAACTGAAAGAAAAAAGAAACTCAATATAATATAAATATAAAAGTGATTGATACATGTTGGTACAGCATTTCATTTGCACGAAAAACTAAATTGAAGTGAAGTTTCTGTGTTTATGTAATGTATATGAGTTTCAAGCAAACAAGGTCCAGTAACAAAGATAAACTATAACTACAATACAGCAATGAAGTTAATTTTTCAAAATTTTTGAAAAGCAACAAGGATCAAAATGAAAACAGAAAATTTGGAATTTGGGAAATTGAAAACTCAAGTTTAACAATCAGCATTAATAATCACTACTTGCCTTTTCTCCATCAGCCTTAATAGTCACTATTTGTCCTTTCTCCATTTTAAATCCACCTTTTAATGATTCCCTGCATCCAAGGTCTACAAGCTTATCTGTTAAAACCCATATGATATTCTGCAAGGCAGGTAGCTATTCATCTATCCAGCCAATAATTCACAAATATTTTTAAATGCCAAACTTGCTTAATATTGTGGAGGATACAGAGGAGTAAAAGAGAGTAAAAGAGATATTCCTGACTAGGAATTTACAGTTTTAGGTGAGTGATAATATATATATATATATATATACACACACACACACACACACACACACACACACACACACACACACACACAATATTGTTTAACAATATCATTTTGCAATAGTCATTAAAACATTATAACAGAATCCCAAGTTAACATGAAATTCTGCTGCTCATCCTGAGGTATGAATCATGTACCTGCAATCATCTGAAATACTCCTCCCCAAAACAATATTTCACCTAAATAACATGATCAGGCAGGATATGCTCAGACAGAAATGATACTGGCAGTAATTGCTGTAGGAAAATCTCCTAGAAAAGGTGGAATTTGGACTGAATCTTTTAAAATAAAAGTTTTTGATCAGTGGATATGAGTTGGTGGGGGGCGTTATGGATAGAGGAAACAATATAAGGAAAGGTATGACAACGAGAAAAATACAACATTTTCATAGGATGGTGAAGACAAGTTTGCCTATGATATAATGTTCCTATATGAAAGAAATGGGGCAGGGATTGAAGAAAAGAAATTGTATCAGGAAGTCCTAAATTTTGGGATGAAGAGAGGACTACAACAATTATGAAACTGACATGATGGGGTGACTAGGTGGCACAATGGATAAAGTATAGGCCCTGGAGTCAGGAGTACCTGGGTTCAAATCCGGTCTCAGACACTTAATAATTGCAAAAACCTTAAAAAAAATTGACATGATAAAACATGGTTTTAGGAAATTTAGTCTGATAGTAGTGTGTAGGACATAATTGAAAGGGGAAGAGTAGTGACATGAAGACCAGTTAGGAAGTTGCTGAAGAATCCCAGAATCCTGGGGTAATACTTTGATTTAGGGTTGTATTAATAGGGATGGATGATAAAGTTAGATACAAAAGAAGATGAAAGGAAGAAGGTAATTAAAACATAATTGGCTGATGTGAGGTAAAGGAAAAAGAGATGAGCAGTCTAATGTAGTAGGTAAAATCTTGGATCTAGAGTCAGGAAGAACCTGAATTCTAATGCTATTTCTTTTTTTTATTTTTGGCAAGGCAATGGGGTTAAGTGACTTGACCAAGGCCACACAGCTAGGTAATTACTAAGTATCTAAGGCTGTATTTGAACTCAGGTCCTCCTGACTCCAGGGCCAGTGCAGTGAAATATTTCTTCTGGTTCTTATTAGCTTTACTGATCATGATCAAAACATTTTACTTTTATAACTTCTGTTTCCTCTTTTTTTTTTTTTAATCACAGGAGGCTAAACACAGCCTTGCATGCAGGAGGTGGTTAAGAAAGGTTCGCTAAATTAAAATCAATTCAATTTTATTGAATTAACCTTCCATATACTTTACTTTGTTGTTTCTCCTTAGTGCCTAGCCTTCGGAAATTCACATCCAGTTGATTAAAAGATACTTGATGGTCAAAACTATTACATTTTTGTTTTTATATTTACAGTGCCTAGCACAATGTCTGTTAATATAACACAACAGGGGGCAGCTAGGGGACACAGTGGAGAGAGTAGCCCTGGAGTCAGGAGGACCTGAGTTTAAATCCAGCCTTTGTGTGACCTTGGGTAAGTCACTTAATCCCACTGCCTTAAATTAAAAAATTAGAAAAAAATAACAACAATAATAATAAGGATTCATATAGCATTTTAAGGTTGGTGAAGAACTTTACATATATTATCTTCACAACAACTCTGGGAGGAGAATAATTATACTACATTTTACAAATGAGAAAACTGAGGCAAAGAGTTCAAGTGATTTATGATGATGTTTGTCCTTCATTCTCAAAGAAGCTCATGATATCCGAGTGTCATGCCAGGTCAAGAACATGAATTGGATCTGATCTGGGGGGGGGGTGCTGTATTCAGTTGCTAACCTCACTTTTCCCTCCAGAACCATCTAGGTCCACTGTATTCGATGATCCAGGATGACTGGAGATGGCACTGGATGTGAGGGAATTAGGGTTAAGTGACTTGTCCAAGGTTACACAGTCTTCCTAACTCCCAAGGTCAGTGCTGTATCTGCTGCACCACAGTGTTGCCCTTACACAGATGGTAAATGTCTAAAGCTGTTTATGAACTCAGAGCTTTCTGCCTCCAGACCCAGCTATATGCCCAGCTTGACTCTTTAATATACAAAACAATGTTTTCCATCTTATTGTCCTCCCTGTAGTTTGTATCTATATTTTTACAGGAGTATATTTTGTTAAGGTATTCTGCCTCTTCTCTTCCTTCTCAAACCTTGTAATGTATCTTGTTTCAAATTCCAGTATCCCACCAGGACTCAATTATACCTATTAGGTCAAATTTGTCCTTCTGGGTCAAGATAAAACAAGGGTTGGTATTCAAAGCACTCTAGAGAGAAACTGCTAACGCATCGTATAATCAAATACAGTACCCTTAAATCTTCTTTGATAGTTGAAACTGCCATATTTAAAAGTTTGAATGATAATGAGCCTGACTAAAGGGAGCCAAGGAAAAAACTGGAGAATAGGGAATGGGCAACAGATTCAATGAGCTTTGATATGAATAAGAAGGGTATGATAGGAAGCAGCTAGCAAGGATAAGGACTCCAGTCTTTTGAGCCTTCAAAGTTAAATATTTTAATAGATAGAAAGTGAAGACAATAGTTTTTCTTTTTTTTGAATCAATGAGTTGAAGGATTGGTTAATGCAACAAAGAAAGTGGACCTGGGTCCAAATTCCATGTGTGCTGTTTACAAGCTTTGTATGTAACCTACAGTAAGGTGGTACTTCTTTTGTGGCCATAATTTCCTTATATTGAAAATAAGGGTGTTGAAATCTATTGGCTCCAAAGTCTTTTATGATTTGGACAACTGTAGATCTATAGATCACCTTGTATAATGTTTGCAATCACCAATGTGGAGTTTCAACTGTTAACTGGTCTTTTAAGGAAGGAGCTTTGTCAAGAAACAGTCAACTACTAGCTCAATGTCATTCTCCAAGATATTCTCAAATTTGATCCTAAAATGCTTTTGCCTCATTATTCTTTTTTTTTTAATTTTGTAAGGCAATGGGGTTAAGTGGTTTGCCCAAGGCCACACAGCTAGGTAATCATTAAGTGTCTGAGGCTGGATTTGAACTCAAGTCCTCCTGACTGCAGGGTCAGTGGTCTGTCCACTGTGCCATGTAGCCACACCTTATCTCAGCATTTTAAGGAAAATGTTATTCAAATGAGCCATTATGTGGTTTTAGTAAATGTATATTAAATGAATTATTCATTTCCCCCCCTCAAACCTTCCCCTTTTTCAAATTTTCCAATTACTATCAAGGGTACCACTATCCTCCTAGGCCCTTTGAGCTAATAGCCTAGGTGTCATCCCTGACTCCTCACTCTCTTCTCATCCTCCATCTCTCATATTCCAATCTGTCCCCAAGGCTGGTCAGTTTGACTTTTGTACATCTCTGGCCTTTGTCTCCTTTGACAGTATCTCTACTGTGTGCCAGCCCTTATCAGCTCATGCTTGAACTACTGCAATAACTTACTGGTTGATCTATGTATAAAAAGTCTCTCCCCACTCCAATCTATCCTCTACTCCAGCTGTCAAGGTGATTTTTCCTAAAGCAAAGGTTTTCCTATATCATGCACCTATTTAATAAACTCCAGTGGCTTCCTATTAACCTTGAGGATCAAATTCAAAATCTTTTGACATTCAAAACTCTTCATAGCTCCAATCAAACCCCCTCCCTTTTTTAGGCTTCTTATATCTTATACCCTATCAAATATTCCAAAATCCAATGACATTCTTGACATTTTCTCTAGCTGTCCCCTATGCTTGCAATGTTCCCTCTCTTCAACTCTAAAGCTTCTTTCAAGTACTAGATAAACTTCTTTCTTCCACAGGGGGTCTTTCCAAATATGCCTTAATTCTAGGACCTTTCCTCTGTTAATGATTTCCAATTTATCCTCTATAAAGCTTACTTGCACATACTGTGTCCCCTATCGGATTGTGAGTTACTCGAGGATAGGTGCTGCCTTTGATCTTTATTGGTAAACCTAGGTCTTAGCGAGTATGTATAATAAGTATTTATTTGCTGATTCTGTCCAGCGTTAGCTAGAAGATGGCACACTACAAGCCTACCGCAAAATTAAATAGTTTTAAAAAGATGACGAAAGTAAGCTCCTGTAGTTTATTAAATCTTGTAAATTTCCCAATTCATTTCCTGTTGTTTTTATTTGTATTTTTTAATAACTCTAGGAAACTTTCATCATGGCAAGAACACCGTCTGTCATTCTGTGGTAAAGCACGAAGCAAAACTCCATTCAATGATTTGAATTTGGGGCTACTGTGGAGAAATACCGCTTAGTAAGAGAATGACAGCATATGAAAATATTATAAATTTGATCGATGGAAGGCTTTTAACCCCATTTTATATGGTGAAATGAAATTATTATGGCTGGAGGAAAAAAATGATGAAATTTTACATTCATTTTTTTTTTAGCTTTTGCAAGGCACGGGGTTAGGTGGCTCGCCCAGGGCCACCCAGCTGGGCCATTATGAAGTGTCTGAGGCCGCATCTGAACTCAGGTCCTCCCGGCTCCAGGGCCGGCTCCGGGGCCGGCGCCCTGGCCGCCCCGTTTGACCCCGGCTCCCCTCCCCCCAACATGGCCGAGGCGGCTGCCCGGCGCGTCCCGGACATGTGCGCGTCCCGGGCCGGCCCTCGGGGCTCCGGCGGGAGGCCGTGCGGCCGCCCCCACCCGCCCCGCTCCGGCGGCCCGCCGGGCGGACGTGTCCCGAGGGCCGCGCGGGCCCGGCGCGGGAAGCCGCAGGGCGGGCTCGGCGGGCCCCGGCGCGACACGTGGCGCGGGCCCCGCTCGCCCCCCGCGGCCGGCAGCGGAAGGCCCAGCCCCCTCCCGCGGTCCCGGAGAGCCCGCGGGGCGCCCCTCGGGCCGGGGGCTGAGCGGGCAGGCGGGGACACGTACCCGAGTCCGGAGGCGGAGGCCCGGGAGCAGGGCCGGGGCCGGCTCGGCCGCCGGGGCCGCGCGGGGAGCGCGGGGATCGGGCCGCGGCCCGGCTCTGTTTACATTCTGCCACAGCTCCACGTTGTGCCGCCGCCGTCGCCTCCCATTGGCCGACGGAGCCCGGCCCCGCCCACGAAGGGGCGGGCCCGGAGCCGGGGCGGGCCCGGAGCCCGGGCGGGCCGGCGGGGCCGGGGTGGCGGCGGGCAGCCGCGGCCCGGGCGGCCCGGGTGGCTCCGCCGCCGCCGCCCCCACGGCCCCGGGGTCTCCGCCCGCCGCCGCCTCTCCGCACGGCCTCGCCGCCCCGGCCCGCCTTCCGTGGCCACCCCCGCGGGCCGGGCCGCGTCCCCGGGGGCAGCGGGGCGGGGGCACGGGGCTGGCGGGAGGGACGCGGAGGGCCCGCTCGTCGGCGACCCGGGGGGGCCCGCTCGTCGGCGACCCGGCGCCCCCGCTCCTCGGCGACCCGGCGCCCCCGGCCCCCCGCGCGCGGGGGCAGAGCCAGGCGGGGCGCGCGCCGGTTGGGCAGGGCCTCGCGCGCCGGGCCGGGGGGCGGGGCCGGGCCGCGGCGCGGGCCGGGGCGGGGGCGGGGCCGGGCGCTGTCCAGGGGTGTCAGGCTGGGGCGCATGCGCACGGGGCGGGCGGGCCCCGAGGTATATATAGGCTTGGCGCCGGCGCCAGCTGAGCGGATCTGCAGCCGGGCTGATGGTGGAGCAGGTAATGGGGCCGGGGCCGGCCCGCTGCGGCGGGGCGCCTCCGTCCGCTTCGCTCCGCTCGGGCTCCTTCCCGCGGGCGGCAGCTCGGCCGGGGCCGCGGATCCGGGGAGGCGCGGGCCGGGCGGGCCGGCCGTGTCAGGAGCCCGGCGCCCCCCCGGACCCTACCCCCGGAGGGCGGGCTTCCGGGGGAGCCGGGGACCCCCGCCCGCCTCGGGGCGCGGATGGGGGCGCCGCCTCCGCCCGGGGCCCGGTTCCTGCCCCTTCCCGGGCCGGGGCTGGGGAGGAGGTCGGGGAGGGCGGACTCCGAAGGACGCGACCCGGCCGCGGCGCCCTCCCCCCAGGCTTCCCCGCCACCGCCGCTCTCCAAATTGGCGCGGAACCGGCTTCCCCGGAGTTTTGGCTCTCCACCCCACCCCCACCCCACCTCCCGCCCGGGAGCAGCAGGGCCCACCCCTGGGGGCCGGGGGCCCGGGCTGGGCCTCCAGAGGGCCTGAGCTCCTGCTCCCCTCGCCCCCCACATGGGAGTGGGGGTCGTGCAAAGGAGAATCTGCTTTCGGCCTCCCTCGGTGGGATACTGTAAATAGCCAGTCTGCGTCCCCGAAAAGCCTGCTCCCTAAAATGAATCTGGAAAAGTCTAGAATAATGATGAGATAATCAAAATGACCGGCCATCTCCTCAGTTTACTAATGATGCTGGGTTATGGAATACACATCTTAACATGTGCTTGACTAGTTTCCTCTTTCCTTCTCCAGAAGTTTTGAAGAACCTAAGGAAAAAAATGTCAAGGCGAAGGTAATATTTTGTGTGGTCTGTTATCAGTGATTGTTGTTCCAAAGTAGATCTTTGTTTTTTATTCTTCCCTTTCTTTTTGTTCCTCGTTTGTAGTAGCCGTCTGCAAGCTAAGCAGCAGCCCCAGACTAGTCAAACAGATTCTCCCCAGGAAACTCAATTTCTTCAAGCCAAAAAAAGGAAAACAGCTCAGGTAAATTGGTAAACTCAGAAAACTAACAAGATCACTTGCGGATAATGTTTTTGGGACCTCAATTTATCACTTTTTTCAATTCTAGGATGTAAAGAAAAGAAAAGAGGAGACTGTGGCCAAGAGACAACAATATGAAATTAGGGTAAGGCAAAATGGGGTGAAGCAGGATAGGTTGAAATCCTCTTTAGGCTATGGTTGTAAGAGCTGAGGTTATTGCTTCACAATAGCAAAGGTCCATGTGACACTTTTACCTTGAAATGCCACCTAGAGGTTCAGCTTGGAGTCTGGGTGATTTAGAGTATGAGCCTGACTACTACTACAACTGCAGAGTACAGAGTCAGTCGGGTTTTCTAGCAGCTGGTTCCTCTTTGTAAATCCCTCCCCCTTGGAGTGGTCTGGCTAGTCCAGGGCCCGCCTAATCCTTTCGGGTATACTGCTCTTTGTTCACTTCTTGACTGTACCAGGGTTCTGCTAATTGCAATCTGGGTAGTCTGGTATTTGGGTTCATCATCCAGAACCTATATTTTCTCACTGAAACCTAAGTATCCATTCTCCTTTCCTTTGCCATGGAGGGGATACGCCATGGAGATACATACACACACACACACACACACACACATTTTTACCACTATTCTCCCCTGAATACATTTTTTTTGAAAATAGTACTTATTCCTTTTCAGTCAGTTACAATGTTTTAAGTTTTCCTAAATAGTATAAATTGACTCACTTGGCAGGTTTAAGTAAAACCTGAGAATCTTATTTTCAAAAGGCATCCTTGTTGGTATAGCTATGATGGGGAAAATGTTTCTAAGCCTAGAAATTTGGAATTCTGAAATTACCCATTTCCCATGCTCTCTTCTCTACCTGTTTCCATTTAATTAGCTTTACAGTGACTCCATTTTCAATCCTTTTATTTTCTTCATGTTTTTGCTAGTTGCAAAAATCTGATCTTTTGACATTGTCTTTTGACTTTTATGAAGTAAATTATTTGCATCAATAAATATTGGATTTGCAGTTTTAAGATAAATGTGTTTTTAGGTTTCCAAGTTTCATTTCTAAAAATTAAAATCAATAAATCATTTTTACTATTGAAAAAAGACATCAATAAGCAAACTTAATTTTTTCCTTTAAATGACAGAATTGTTGGCCATCTGTTTTATCTGGGGGTATCACGCCTTGCATTATTATTGAAACACCACACAAAGAAACTGTCACCAGTGACTTCTCCAGATTTACTAATTACAGGTTTAAAAACCTCTTCATAAATCCTTCACCTCTGCCTGACTTAAGGTGAGTAATTTTAAGTAATTTTCAACAGTTTTCTAAAATAGATGGAAAACCTAAAAGTTACTGATTACTATTGTATTGGCATTCTAAATAGTCTTCAATTAAAACAATTTAATGCATATTTTAAAAAATTATTATATTACTACCTCCAAGCAGCATAAAAAAAATAGGACAGTGATCTTAAAGACTTGGGGACATATAAATTTCAGTTCTAAGAAAGTTGGTAGTCATAATCTCAGTCCTACTTTCCACATCTGTAAAAAAGATTATACTTATAGTACTTATTTCACAGAACTGTTGTGGGAACCAAATATATAGTCTATTTTTCTAAAAAATCTATTTAAAATTTGTTAAGAATGAAGACTGCAAAACCACTTTTAAGAAGTTCAAATCAGTAATCAAAAATCACCTTTCACTGTAAAAACCTCCTGATTTCCTTACCTCTGGAACCTCTTTTTGTACTCTGAACACAGTTGTTAAAATAATAGATACTACCTGACCTTTTTCCATTTTAAAGTCTGATCATAGGAATCGTGTCAATTCACTGTTGGTAAACTTTTAGTGGCTTTAGACAAGTATTTTTGTCAATCATTGTGCCAGTTGTTGAGGTCCATATTCAAATGGGAGAAAACAAGTGATGATCTTTAAGATACATACAATTATATCTGGTGTAAATGGAAAATAATCTCAGAGGGCAAGTACTAGTTGCTGGGGACCAGGAAAGGCTTCCTATCCAAGGTGGGATTTGAATTCATGTTTGAGGGATTGCTAGAGAAGCTGAGGAGGGGAGAGAGCATTGGGGAGGCACCCTGGTCAGGTCAGTCAGGGAGAACCCTCAAGAGTTAGGAAATGAGTATCAAGGGTGAGGAACAACAAAAAGATCACTGTCTTTGGATCCAAAAAAGTAGGAAGGGGCCCAGGTTGTGAAGGTCTTAACAAGTCCTACAGAATTTTTTATTTTAAGCCTGGAGGTTAATAGGGAGCTATTGTATAAGTAGGTGGGGGCAGGTGATAAAAGACATTTAGTAAGATTCCTTTGGCAGCTGATGAATTGGAGTGGGAAGAGACTTGAGACAGGAAGACCAATCAGAAGACTACCGTAATAGTGTAGCTGGTAGAGGGAAGAGTCTGAAGCAGGGTAACAGCCATGAAGGTAGAAATAACATCTGGCCATATATTGGATAGGTGAGTGTGAATGACAAGTTGAAGATAACACTGGATATGGGCCTTTATGTAGCTTATGCAACAGAACTTCTTATTTCTGTTATATTAGCTCCAGCCTACTTTTCTGTCCTCATCAGGTTACTTTCACATGACTGAGTTGGACAACTAGCTGTTTTGTATAAGATGACCTCCATGCATTATTTTATGATCTCTCATGGCTGAAAATATATATTCTTCTATCTCTGTCAAACTCCTTTCTCAAAGGCTAACCATGTCTATTAAGATGTACCCTCACCCTCTTTTCCCAATATTCTAGCTAAAATTCAGTTACCTCTGCCAAATTTTCCTAAAACTTTGTCTGCATTCCTCCTCCTCAGTTTACTGGTACTGACGTAGATATGGGTTGCGTCTCTCCCTAGAAGTCCTAAAAAGAGTTGGGACTGTTTATTTATGAATCCCTAGTTCCTAAACTTAGACTGTGCAATCATCCTACTCCACATTTGAATCTGTCAAAACCATATACCTTAATAGATCCCTCAATAGAAATGCCCAACAAATTCTATATATATATATATATATATATATATATATATATATATATATATATATATATATATATATAAAATTCTCTTCTTTCATAGCTGGGGATGTTCTAAGGATGTTTGGTTTAATATGTTAAAAAAGGAGACCAAATATGTTCATGACAAACATTTCGAAATGCTACATTCTGACTTGGAACCACAAATGAGGTCAATTCTTCTGGATTGGCTTTTAGAGGTGAGTGTTAATTATTTTTGCTTTGTTTCTAAATCTAAAAATCAAATATTTCCATATTCATTCATGTAAATGTATTAAAGAAAAAATTAGGTTAATGGTTTTTATGTTTATCTGCTGTATTTTTTGAGATGTTCACTGTTGATAGGATGAATAAAAGCTAAATTTTCAATACGTCAATTACTATGCATAGAAATAGACATGATGTTTTAGAAAATGGGACTGAAGAATTCACAAGGAATCTGGGTTCAATACTATCTCACTCATTCATGTAGCTTGAGCTATAGTTTCAGCACCTATGAAATAGGAATAATACCCTACTTTATAAGGGTCCTTTGAGGAAAATACCTTGTATATCTTAAAGTAGGGCAGCTAGGTGACCCAGTGGAGAAAGTACTAAGCTTGGCAGCAGGAAGACTTATCTTCCTGGGCACGAATCTGTCCTCAAAACATGGGGTGGCTAGGTGGCACAGTGAATAGAGCACCGGCCCTGGAGTCAGAGGGAACTTGAGTTCAAATCCAGCCTCAGACACTTAATGACCTAGCTGTATGACAAGTCACTTAAACCCATTGCCTTACAAAAGCCTAAAAAAAAACACTAGTTGTATACCACAGTAAAGTCATTTAACCTTTTTTGCCTTGGTTTCTCATCTGGGAAAGGGGAAATGACAAACCATGCCAGTCAATATCCTTGCCAAGAAAATCCCAAATGGGGTCAGGAAGGGTTAAGACATGACTAAGATGACTCAACAATATACCTTAAAGTGGTAAAGAAATATAAGCTTTCAATCTGCAGTATTAAAAGGAGCTACATTACAGCTACATCATAGATGATAATAACAACCAGCTTGATCACTACTTTAAGATGAAGGAAGTAAGGAAAGAGAGAGACAAGAATTTCTAAATGTAATTGTATTTGCTGGGGAAGAAGAGGCAAGGAATCATGTAAAAAGGAAACAAAACTTTCCTTAAAAGCATTTGAGTTAAAGGAAAGGTGTAAATAATTACCTAAGGTATCTCTTAGAAGCATCATCACCATCTCAACAAATAATGATCTCACTGTTCTGGAAGTACAGATATTTCACCTAGCTACTTGTGTCTCCTCTGCCATCCTAAATCCTCTACAAAGATATCGCCCAAGATTCTTCTCTAATCAGCAATTTTTAACCTTGTATAATAGAACTTTGTTGGCAGTATGTGAAGCATATGAACTCCTTAGAAAGGTGTTTTTAAATTAAGATACATAGCATTAAAAAGAAAACTAGTTGTATTGAAGCATATTTTTTTAAAATCTATCTTGCTAAATCTATCCATAGACCCAGGTTAAAAATCCATTAAGTGGTGCCCTTTCTTTTTTCTTATTTTTGCAAGGCAATGGGGTTAAGTGGCTTGCCCAAGGCCACACAGCTAGGTAATTCTTAAATGTTTGAGGCCGTATTTGAGCTCAGGTACTCCTGACTCCAGGGCCAGTGCTCTATCCACTGCGCCACCTAGCTGCCCCTGCCCTTTCTTTTTCATAAAAATAATTGTGATAACTTTGAGTAGGAACTGACCAAAGTATTCATCTTTCTATCAACTATATGGAAGTAAATTAAAACTGGAGATAAAGTAGTTTTGTACCTCCACTTAGTTTGGCAGAGAAGAAACAAATTCACCCATTCTAGCTTTCAACAACTGTTAAAATTTTACCGCAAGCAAATTTTTAAAAATCTAGCTTTAAAAATAAAAGTGCTTTAACTTCTAGTATTTCTAGAATTTACTTTTACACTTTGAAGAAACCTAAAGAATAATTTAAATGTTTTAATTCCTCTTTAGGTATGTGAAGTATACACACTTCACAGGGAAACATTTTATCTTGCACAAGATTTTTTTGATAGATTTATGTTGACACAAAAGGATATAAATAAAAATATGCTTCAGCTCATTGGTATTACCTCATTATTCATTGCTTCAAAACTCGAGGTAAGTGATCACTTCTGAAATACATTTCTAAAAAACTTTCAACAAGTGTTCTTCATTAGAATATTAAATGTTTTAATACTCTATAACGACTTTGTTTTGAAAGTTTCATAGTGATTTTGTTCTCAGAAATGTCAATGAAATAGGAAGTTCAGATACTACATACAATCCCTGTTTCAAAAATGGCACTGAATATATTACTATACTGTGCCCAGTGTATAAGGTTTTGTTTTTCAAACCCATCATCCATTATTGTAGAATTTTAGACCAGAGTCTATCCTTTGCCTGAGATGTTTTTCAAAAAGCCAGGTTGTATGTCCAACTTGTCATTGACTTTCCCTTCCAATTCAGAGTAGTGACTTTCTCAACATTTCCCTCATTTTTGTTTTGACAGCCAATTGCTTCCTACTGTTAGGATGTGATCCAGAATGACACCTCCTTTGTTCTTCAAAAGGTGTAGGGAAGCAGTTTATCTCAACTGTTCATGAGCAGTTCTGCTTTTACTAGGAACTCTAAGCAGATTTTGTTTAAATCTCTAGCTCACCATATTACCTTCATATTTTACATATACATGGAATTATAAAGTCTTATAGTTGTACTGACCCTTTGCCTGGATTTTGTTCTATTTTAATACTATAACTTTCTCCTGATAAGGATAATATTATTTTGTGGTTCATGTCTTACCTGTAATAACAAGTCCTATTGTATGAAATGAGCTCATCTTCCTAAATTATACTCATATCACTCCATTACTTAAGAAATCAAGACCTTCTATCTGAATTTATGGTCAGTGATTTAGCCCCAACTTATTATCTTATAAGTATATATCTCATATATTCAATTCAGTAAGCTACATCCCAGATGCATTCACAACATTATGCTTTTTTGCTCATGCTATTGATTCCTTCTCAATGAAGTATAGGGTGTTTTTTTTTTAACAAAATCAGCCTACCAGCCTACTTGTTCCTCCCCCTTCCAAATTCTTAATTCCTCATCTAGACATACTCATTGTCAACTCATTTCATGTGTACCTCTGACTACACTTTTTTACATTCTGTCTTGCATTTTTTAAAAAACAAACATTCTATGAAGACATGAATCCACTCAATTCATCTTGATGTTTCATTTCTACTAGCTATCATGTAGGCTTTTCAATAAATGTGAAGATTTAATCTGTTGTCCTTAAGGATAATACAGTAGCTGACTTGAGTAACACATGTTCTCACTATGAGATTTTATTTAAAATAAAAAATTTCATCTTTAAAGGAAATCTATGCTCCTAAATTACAAGAATTTGCTTATGTCACTGATGGTGCTTGCAGTGAAGATGATATACTAGGAATGGAACTCATTATATTAAAGGTAAATAAGATAAATTTTCATTATTTCTAAGGCACAATTAAATAATAAATGAATTGTCAGTCAAGTCAGTTATACACACACACACACACACACACACACACACACACACACACACACACACATAGTTATAGTAGGCTGATTTAAGCTACCCCTAGTTGGTAATGGCTTTCTTTCCCCTTGGATATCATATCCTTACCTAAGATTATATTGTAAATCACAAGGAGGTAAGAACTATTATCTCAGTTTTGTTATCTCTCCAAATGTACTGCACTGTACAAATAAGCAATGATTGCCAAATTAAAAACTGTCATTAAGAACATTTTAAATGTTGAGCAAGTCAGGCAAGAAAAATTGGAGAAATGAGAATGAGTATCAGAATCAAAGAGCTTGACACTGGCTATTGGCTAATATGATAAGTATTTCAAAGCATCAATATACTTTAGGAAACAGAAAGTCAGGTCAGTCAGAAACGAGCTGAAAGCAATCTGATCCTTACAATATATTAGAGGCAATAGGATATTGTATAAAGAACTAGGAGTACAAAAACACAGGTTAGTTTTTCAGTTACTCATGAGGTACTTTCCTCATTTAAAATGAAAGAGAATAGATGATATTTAAAGGCTTTCCAAAAGACCCAATAATATAAATTGTAATATAATACTTAAAAAACTTCTGTTAACAGGCTTTAAAGTGGGAGCTCTGTCCAGTAACAGTTATTGCCTGGCTGAATGTCTTTCTCCAAGTTGATGCTCTAAAAGATGTTCCTAAAGTACTTCTACCTCAGTATTCCCAAGAAAAGTTCGTTCAGATAGCACAGGTATAAGTTTAATGGATTTATATTACCATTATTATCTTTGTTTTTCATGTTAAACACAACCTGATAAAAATGGCTTTAAAGCATACTAAACAGAATCCACACAAAAAAACCTTTCCCATTTTTGCCAACTCAAATTTCCAGAAATATACAGAAATTATTGTACTTAAAGCAGAATAAAACTGCTCTTAAAATTTCCATGAACGTACTTCTAAAAAAAAAAGTCAGATTAGAGGGCTTTGTTATAAATGTCTTTTTGGAGTGAAAGAAGAAGAAATTTAAGTAAGCTAAAAGAACTATTATCATTAGTTCTGATGGATGGAAAGTTACCTAGAAACTAATGTTCTGGTGGTGAACTTTCCCCAAGCACAGCTAACCTGGTCCAGAAATAAGTCTGCTATCAACCCCATTTGACCATAGTGTTTCCAGATTGTAGTACCAAGAGCTTGGAACTATGCTGGCCAGATTTGAAAACTCAGACTAATAAAATCTGATATATACCACTGACAAATACCAAATTCTAGTGCTTTCAAATGAAAGGAAATGTAAGAGATTGGACATTTCTGCCACACACCCCCCAACATAGTCAAAACTTTCATAAGGACATGTAATCTTCAGTTCACAAGGTGATTATAGTTAAACTTTTTCCTCGGACAGCTCCTGGATCTGTGTATTCTCTCCATTGATTCATTAGAATTCCAGTACAGAATATTGGCAGCGGCTGCTTTATGCCATTTTACCTCCATTGAAGTTGTTAAGAAAGCTTCAGGTAAGATTTTCTACTTGACTTATGCATACAGTTCAATAACTTGTGCTATTAAACTTAGAAAAATTTGACGTAAAATCTAATTGTTGAGGGATTACTTTTACTTGTTTTTTTGATTTGAGTGAAAATTTTCTAATCTTCTAGATCTATTAGCTTGCTCATGGTCACACAAAGAAGAAACACCTATACAGAGATTTTAATGCCAGGTCCTAACTCTCACTGGCTGCTATTTCCCATATTTTCCACATAAAAATCCATATATAAAAAAAAAGTTTAAGGTCAAATGGAAATTTAGTTCATTACAAATGGACTAGTGGTCATTGTTTTATCCAGCACAAATATGAAAATTTAGTTTTCTATTATACTTGGCTTGTACTTTGAAAACTGGCCAACAGTCTTTGACACGTATTGAACATGATTGCAAGGAATAATGAAATTAGTATATTATCTAGATGAAGCTAAAGTAAAAGTAATTGTCCTGACTTAAAATCCAGAAATTGATCAAATAGACTGTTTGTAATTGTCCCTCAATTAACATTGAGATACTGGCCTAATACCACAGGCAAGATGGATAGCAATCTTAATACCACTGAGATAGAGAGAAAAACAGACATTAGACTTGAGGAAATCAAAAATAAAAAGGCAGAAAAGGCAAAGTTCCAACATTATTTAAAGTATCACATAAACATACACATGTACACTTACGTGTCTGTATATTATATATATTTTTTAATGGCAAAATGTTGATTTGTAATGTGAGCTATATATTTTCCTTTTGATCCACAGGTTTAGACTGGGACAACATTTCAGAATGTGTAGAATGGATGATACCTTTTGCCAGAGTTGTGAAGGGTGGTCCTCCGGTGAAACTCAAGGTTTTTAAGAAGATTTCTGTAGAAGATAGACACAACATCCAGACACACACAAATTACTTGGCTATGCTGGTATGACTTTGTTTTCTTTAGGGTTTGAATAGATAATCTGAAATTTAAATCATTTAGGATAATTTATTAACTAAAGAATATTATTCACCTAAATTTTTTAATCTTTGTATATAACTAATTGATCACAGAAATTGATACTACTAGACCAAATTTATAATAACTTTGACATGACTAGAGAACTTAAGAAGTTGAGCTAATTCTTAGTAAGAACAATGGGTCAATGTATCACTAATACTGTCATCATTTCAAAATGAGTGTTAGATGATATACTCAATTTAATCTGCTTTCTAGCCGAGATTTTACAGTTACCTGTCATCATACAAATAATTACAAAAACTAGTAAGGACATTTATGTTTATAAAACTTAATACATTTGTATATTAGGCTGACTATCAAAGCCTGAGAACTATTATTAGGTTTTGGAAATATGACCAAATAGAGTTATAGTTGGCCTAGTGCTTCAAACAAAATTTGAGAGAAAATAAATTTTACAATTTTGTTGCTAAAGTGGTTTGTGTTGACAATACATTTTTCTTTCTTTACACAGGAGGAAGTCAATTACGTGTCAGCATTCACAAAAGTGGGACAGTTGTCACCAGTGTGCAATGGAGGCATTATGACACCACCGAAGAGCACAGAAAAATCCCCAGGAAAACACTAAAGACAAAGTTAACTGACAACATGCTGAGTGGATTTGTTCTTACTTGGCAGTAGAATATTACATTCCTTTTGGAGTACTAAAAAAGCTAAAACACAACTTTAGTAATAGACCTAACCAATTCAGAATTACACTGCCATGAACAAGTTACAAGGCTACCCATTCAGAATTGGGTTAATAGTTTATATCTTAGCTGTCAAAGAAACAGCTGAACTAGTTTACAAGCATTAGTATTTCATTCCCAGGGTGACCAGGAACTATGTAGTCAGATATACCACAGCTACATTTTTGGGACTCGTGCAACAAAGTTCATTCTGATAAATTAGGAATGTTACTGTTTGAGATATTGAGATATTTTGGACTGGATGAGTGCTACTTTAAATTGTACTCTGGAAGTTCAAGAACTCATTTGATTGGTGCTATTCAGTTAATTCTTGGAAAAATTCTTGACTTTGTTTACAAAGGTTTAAGTTATAATAGATGATGAAATTTTCATTACAGCTGCCTTAGCATTTGTGAATTTCAGGAAGAGCAATGTAATCTTTGGGTAAAACCAATGTTGGCTTTTCTGAACTCCAGATTTAGCTGTGCACACCTTAATCAAAGCTTTGTTTAATATACAGGTTACTGTATTCAAAACCTTTGTATATTATCACAATGATTTTATAAGGTAGGGAAAATTTTTATATGAAAAATAGCTTTATGAAATATCAAAGAAAATCCCCTTTTAAGGTACGTTTTTAAAGTTGTAAAGACTAAAGTCATTTATGTTCAGAAACATAGGGTTCCCCTCAACTACATTATGAAAAAAAGACAATATGGGAAGACATGATTTAAAGTACAAATAGCTAAAGCAGATGATGTATATGTGGCTTCTAGAAAACAATAAAATAATGTAAGAACTCAAAAACGAGGCACTCAAGAACTTGGTGTATTAAAAAAAAAGCTTCAGCAGCTAAGCAACTGGACTTCATCCAAAAAAAAAAGTTACACTAGATTAATTCTGCTATTTAACCTGTGAAATTTTTTCTTCTTTTGAAGAAACCGAACTAGATTTTTTTCCCCTTAAAATGTTTCAGTGCATTGCATGAGGAAAACACCACCACTTATTTGTACATATACTGTATAAATGTAATATTTTAATATTGTTTATTTTAAACTTTGTTTTAAAAAAAATAAAGTTAATCATACTTTTTGAATGGGAAATATTTTTCTTTACTTTAAAAGTAAAGTTTTGCCATTGCTTGGAGAAACTTCTTCTTTCTTCTCTGGGCTGCAAGTTGTAATACTTCTTCAGGATTACTCATGTTCAGTTCTGTCTGTCCAATGGCTTTTATCTTTCAAAACAGGATAAGTTTGAAAATTACTATTACACATCCACACAAATACATTGACAACTCACACAGCCCATTTGACTGAATTTTATGTAATTATTTATACAAAATACTGTAGTGAGAGATGTTCTGTAAACTTAGTAACAATGGATGTGGAAGATTTTTTTCCCCCATTTATTTCTATGAATGAAATGTACATATTGATACTATAACTAGTTTTAGCCAAAAAATTATGCATGTAATTTTCTATTAACTTTTAAAATCCTAAAAAAGGAGGGGCAGCTAGGTAGCACAGTGTATAGAGTGGAGTCAGGAGGACCTGAGTTCAAATCTGGTCCCAGATACTTAATAATTACTTAGCTGTGTGACCTTGGGTAAGTCACTTAATCTCACTGCCTTGCAAAAACAAACACCAAAAAATCCTAAAAAGCTGTAAGCCTATATTCTTGGATCAAATCATCTCAAATCATCTGAGTAGTTTATGCATTGTGCTAAGTGTTGATGATGCAGCAAAAGAGGCTAAAGGTAGTCACTGTCCTCCAGGAGCTCAAAACTAATGGGGGGAAGACAAATATATGCAAACTATAAATAGGATAAATGAGGATAACTAAGAAAGGGAGGTACTAGAATAAGAGATCTGGAAAAACTTCTTTAAGAAGAAGATTTTTAGCTGGGACTCGAAGCCAGTAGGCAGAGAAGGGAAAAATTTGTGGGTATGGAAGACAGAGAAAAAGCCTGGAGCAGAGAGATAGATTGTCTTGTTTGTGGAAGAATAAGAAGCCAAGTATTGAACAGAAGGATATAAATGGTGATAAGTAGGGGACTAGAAATGGGTTGCTGTCTCAATGTGGTGACTTGTACTAAACTCTTCAAAGAAAAGTCAGATAGGTGGTACTGTGGATAAAGTACCAGGCTGAGAGTCAGAAGACCTGAATACAAATCCATATTGAGAAATTAACTATCTGAATAAGCCTGGTGTTGAAAGTTACTTTAACCCTGTTTGCCTTAATATCTGCTATATTTATGCCAGTTATTGTTTTTATTGCTCTGGTTTAATTGTAGTAACAAATGTCACAATATGTATAAGAATAAGTGAATCTAATAAGTTTCCATTAAAATAATAGTTTTATATATTAGAGGAAAAGGATTCATTTAACAAAAATGCTAAAAAGATGAATAATTATAAAAAAATCCTGTCAATTCCTTTCACATAAATTGGTAGCACCTGAACCAAGATATACTTAATGTCAATATTATGGCTAGAAAAACATACCACTTAAAGAAAAAACAAACTTACCACAATTTGTCTTTTATCTGTTTCACCTCTTTTATGATGCAGATCTGAATAGTTAGTTAAGAATAACAGAAGTCTTAAACATTATCAAATCAAATCCACAGAGAAAATAGATTAAGAAATTCTCAAATATGTTTTACATGACTTCAAATATATAATGGTATATTTCTTACCTTCCTTGTCAATGGGAGAGAAAGGGAAAGAATTTGGAACTGAAAAAAAGTTAAAAAAAAGAAAATTCTGAATTCAATTCTCAAATTTTCTTTTTCTTTGGAAAGCATGTGGTACTTGCCTTTTTTTCCCTCACAAAAATGAACTGTTTCAATAAAAAGGATACATGTCAAGTATTCCAAAATGGTAACATCCCATATGTAATCATAGTAGGAATCCATGGCATCATAACTAAAAGAAAAAAATTTTTTAAGTGACTTTAATTATTATTAAACAAAATTAAATTTTATTTTTAAAATGATACTTACCTATTTTGTTCCTGGAGTGATTTAAATGCTGTTTTATAGTCAACTTCTCTAAGAAACTGACACAAAATTGCTACCTACAAAGAGATGAAGTCTTTTTTAAAAAAGTTAATTTATTCAGCATCAACAATATTCTTATATTTCTCAGGTTATAGTGAGTTTATGCTCTTTCAGGGTTTGAGGTCTTGTAAATTTCTTTAACTGAATTAGATAACCACAATGTCATTAGATAATGAATTGATTAACATACAACTACTCACTTCAGATCTAGCTCATACATCTGGGTGTGGTCTTTAACCTATTTTTTTTCTAGTTACATTTAAATAGTTTATAAACTAAAGTAGTTGTTCAATTACCAAACAGATCCATTACATACTCATTTCAGCTCCAATTTTTTTTAAGGTTAAATTTCTTCTAATCTGTAAAACTTTATTCTTGTTGAAACTCTACTAAGTGCTCAAAACATTTAAGAACTTTTAAGAACTCTAGTCACAGAAAAAGAAACACTTTAAGATAACTATAATTTTGATAAACACAAAACCTACTCCTAAAATAGATTACTATTCTCCATTTTAATGTGTAATAAATATATACTTTTTTTGTTTTTGTTTTTTTAGATTTTTGCAAGGCAAATGCGGTTAAGTGGCTTGCCCAAGGCCACACAGCTAGGTAATTATTAAGTTTCTGAGACCGGATTTGAACCCAGGTACTCCTGACTCCAAGGCCAGTGCTTTATCCACTGCACCACTTAGCCACCCCAATTTATACTTTTCTAACAATAAATAATATACTGACCTGTGTATGGCAATTCAGAGAGGAACAACATTTTATCATTCGTTTTATGACCTAAAGAGAAAATTATGATTACTTTCTTTTCTTAAAAAATGTATTCATTATGAATTTTACAAAATTTCCACTAAATCTCGCTTCCCACTCCCCAGCCCCCACCCACAGAAGCTAGTCTGTCAGTCTTTACATTGGTTTACATTGCATCCATTGATCTAGGTTGAATTATGATTACTTGCAAAAAAACATTTTTTCTTTTTCCAAAAAAAAACATTTTAAAAGAAAAAATACTGAGAAAAGAAAATGTATAATTTCAAATTTTGAACATGTCACTGCGAGTTATAACTGGACTAACACTAAAGAAGGGTATAATTATATTCAAAAGCTATGGGTAGGAAGAAGAGCTGCATTGTACATATAGACAGACTTAAGCATGTTTATCAGTTTAGATGCCTCGATGGATCTGGGCCTAGAGTCTAAAATGCCCAAGTTCAAATCTCATTGTAGACACTTACTAGCTGCATTAATTCATCTCACCTCTGTTGGCCTTAGTTTCCTCATTTGTAAAATGGGGATAATAATAGCACAAATATCCAGGGTTGTTGAGGATCAAATAAGATAATAACTGTAAAGCACTTAGCCCAAGGCCAAGAACATGGTAAACATCATAAAAATGTGAGCTATTCTCGTTATTCTTACTATTATGAAGAACTGTACAGTGTATCCAGAGAAACATGGTAAACAGCTCAGTCAAGAGCCAGACAAACAGAAATGTTAAAAGAACCATATCATTAGAATATAGCACAATCACTGGGAGAGAAAGGAGATGGAATTTAGGAAATCAATCACAAGTCCGGTCCATGAGTATTCTGCTGCCATGGGGATGTGGGAAGAAGAAAAGAGAGAAAAGATGATAATTCTCGGCACACCTGCTGGAGCTCTCTTTCCAAACAGCAGAGCAACTAGGCTTACTTTCATCTTTCAAAAATTGGAAGAACCCAATATGGAGAAAATCAAGTCTGGCTCTGTTTATGCACAAGAGTTATTACTTGGGCGGCTAGGTGGCGCAGTGGATGGAGCACTGGACCTGGAGTCCGGAGTACCTGAGTTCAAATCCGGCCTCAGACACTTAATAATTACCTAGCTGTGTGGCCTTGGGCAAGCTACTTAACCTCATTGCCTTGCAAAAATAAGGAAAAAAAAATTATTACTGAGTGCTGAGGTGCAAAGAAAATCTGGGGACTGCTAGAAGAGACCCTTCTATCTTTAATCAGCAAGTTTAATGTGTAGCCTGTTGGGGACCAAGGGGTCAGAGAAAGGAGAGATAGGATTCTATGGTCTAAAATTCAATGACTAGTCAGCCAAGGATTCAAGAGGAACAATGTCAAGAACAGTTCTCTAAAGAGACAAACATGAATAAATGAACTTAACCAATTTGCATTACATGTACATGTACAAAGGTTAGAAAGTCAGGAAGTACTAATTTTAAAAGTGTTGAACATGAACCTGTAAAGCATAGTATCAGAAGTGTTACAGAGATTGGAGTAAGTTGAAAATGTTGAAGTTCAGGATAAGAAAAAAGGTTTTTCCCTTTATTTTTGCCCTAATTAAGGAGAGTAAGATGCTCCTTGGTGGGTGAGACCATATTACTGAGTGGGGGAGGGTATAATCCTAATAATAAACAGAAAAGAGGCAAAGTGATATTTGTTGTTTTGTCTCTGCACAAACAATGATCTTCTGACAGGTAAGGACAGAACAAAAAAAGGTTTTTAGATTATTAGGAGGAATGATATCTAAGATAGGAAAGGAGATAATGAAAGCACATGGATAACCCTTGATGAAGTCAAGTCATGGATTCAAAAAGAACAGCCAAATGTATTTAACTTTTGTTTAGTTCAAAAGGGTGGTGTACTACTCCAATTAGAATGGACTGCTTCCAGAAATAGTTGTTTTCCCTCACTTGAGGATGTCAGAATGTTGTTGAAGGGATTCTTACTCAAGTATTGGGTTGGATTAGAGCCAGCTTGGTGGCACCTTAAATGGAGAATGGGCTTGGAATCAGAAAGACCTAAACTCAAAATTTGACCTTAGACACTGAATATCTGTGTAACCCTGGACAAGTCACTTCATCTCTGCCCTGGTTTCCTCAATTCTAAAATGAAGACACGGACAGCATCTACCTCCTAGGTTGAGGACCAAACAAGACCATTTTTGGAAAGGGCTTGGCTCAAGCCCTGTCACATAGTAAGCACTTTAAATATTTACTCTCATCTCCCAACTCAAAAATTCTCTTCATTACAAGCCACTAGTGCTGATGAGCTTTTTCTACCTTCTATTTTTCAAGTGTTACCTAGCTACTCATAAACATGATAATAAAGAACTAGTTACCTGGTCTGTGTAGACATCTGGTGGCACAGCTTTATTAAAGAAATCAGAACACACAGCTCCAGCTTGAAGGTAATAGTGAAGAGCTGCTGAATACTGGTTTGTGGCTGAAGTGGGAAATATAAAGAATTATAATCTCAAAGTCCATGTAGCACAAAATTAGATACAAAATAATTGGAAAAATTTATGATAATAGCACATTAGAACTGACAAAATGAGCAAGCACCCTATAGCATCAAATAAATAGGAAAGACATAAGTAAATCTAATAAAAATACCTCTGAGGGGAAAAAAGCACTGTTAATATTCATTTTGATTTTTCCATCTGGCAGAGTAGTCAACTGACAATTTCTCTGGCCTTTATTTAGGAGGAAAATGGAGCTGCCAAAGTTCTGGTTCATATTCCTTATCAAGCAATTAATTAGCAGGGATCTTACATAGATTTAAAAAATTTTTTTTCAAACTTTCTCAGCAGCAATACACATTCACCCAGAGCAACTTGGGAAATAGAACATATTTGTCCTGAATGTGTATTGGTGTCCTGGAAAATATGATGAAAAATTAACTAAGTAATGTACCAAAATAATCAAGTCGAAAAATCTTATTAGATCTGTATAGCAATAGAAATATTGGGCATTTCCTTGCCAAGATAAAAATCGGGAAAAAAGAGTAACTCAAGAATTCTAAAAATTTCTATGTCTGTAAATAATTAGGTAGGTGTAACCATTAATTTAATTCATTTAATAACAATTTAATATCTGGGAATTCATCATCTAAGGTAACTTTGTCTTCTTCCAAAAGGTTTAGATCCAATTTTTAGGAAAAAAGGGGATAGCTCTTCCTATCAAATTAGAATCATCTGAACCAAAAGTTACACATAAAAAAAACCTACATAAATCATTCAGTCTTAATCTTTCTTTCAATTTACTTTGGGGGGGATGTCAAAAATTATAAAAAGAACACAGAATTTAGGTTTTTTATCTATAAAGTTTTTATAAAATACAGATTTAATCTTAACAAAAACAAACACCTATAACAAATGAACATCACTTACCAAAATAAATATCTGCCTGAATAATTAACCAGGAATGATTGTTTGAGTTTATGGTAAGTGCATAACGAACTAGCTCTTTAACGGTAACAGCCACAGCTTCAAAGTCCACTGATTGAAGGCTAGAAAAATAAGATACCTGATATATATCATTACTTTTGAAATAAATCTATTCTAGCTAACAATCATTCATGAAACATAACAGAAAAAACAAATGAAAATTATCAAAAAATGCAGAAATTTGATCTAAGAGCACAATCATAATTGGGTGAGAATTTAAGATAAACACAAGTTTCTCAAAATGGACTTTAAATTATCAGGTGTGGTTTGTCCCCCCTTTAGATACGAAGTGAGGGTAAAATACACTTCTCAGTTATCAAACAATTATATTACAAAGTATTTAATAAGCCTCACCAAAAAAATGAAGGAATCTAGTGAATGAAAGTGCTTTGGCTACATTTCTACTTCAATTTGATCAAATTAAGAAGGATAAGAATGATTTCAAACAGCTTTACAAAGTGATTCTTGGATATTTTTGTCTTTGTATCCCCACTACATAGTATAGTTACTAAAACATAGTATTAAATAGTTTATACAAGTATCAGTATCTCAAACAAGCTGCAAAAGAACAAGACTTTTTTTACCTAAAATGTTCATTCTCTGCCACAATATACCTGGAAATTTTCAGTGGCAAGTTACACTTACATAATAAACACTTTATAGGTCATCTCAGTAATTTCTTCTTTGAATTTCAATTGAATCACTTCATCAAGGTGTGACAGTGACCACTCCTTATCAAGCAACTAATTATCAGAGATCTTACACTGATTTTAAGAATGTTGTTAAAAATTTCTCAGCTGCAATACGTATTCACCCAGAGCAACCAGGGAAATTCAAGTCTAGGCCAACAAAACCTTAGCAAAACTTCTGGAAAAAGAGGATGAATCCAATGACATTCTGTGTATTTGTCATGCAAGAGCCAAACTACATAAATTTGGAGAGGTTCATTTTACCAAAAGACAATCCATACCAACTAATGAAGATAGTACCAAGTAAGGAACACAGTTTTGCAACTTCATTGGGAGGGGGATATAAGCAATGATGAAATCACTGATACTCGAGGAAGGAGAGGTATGTTAGTCATTAAGTGTTAATTTACTCTAATTCTCATTAATTACTCATAATCTATATTGAGAACTTTAAAGAGAAAACTATCTCCCTCAATGTGAAAACTATTCAGCTGATTAGAAAACTTTAAATGGCTTTTTTAAAATAGTTTTAATATTGTCCCCTACTTTGGTAAACTAGTTTTATTATTTTATTAGTTCAGTTACTAAGTAGGCTAATAATTTCATAACAAAAACAAATTTTTGATGTTTCTTACTTGGGAATAGAAGAAGGCCAAATAGAAATGTGCTCAGCTGTAATTTCATTCACAAAGTTCTCCTAAAAAATATATTAATATATCAGTAGTGTACTTTTATCAACATTTCAAAAAAGAGTAAATTAAAAATAAATGCTAACCCGAACATTATGAAGTTTCACAAACAGAGATAATATTGTACTCAAAACCAATGGCTCCTGGTGAAAGGAAAAAAAACAAAGAGAAAAGAGAAATTACAAAATATTATACATTTTAATTTACCACTACTCTTAGAACACTTTCCTCAACAAGCATTTACTTTTTATTTTTATTTATTTCATTAAATTTTTCCTTACTATACATAAAAAAATTGAATTTCAAATTCTCCACTTAAATCTCCATCTTAAAAAGGCTATTTTATTTCAATTGTACATGAGGTCATGCAAAACATATTTTCCTATTAGTCATGCTATAAAAAAATACAAATTAAAATAACAGGAATTTTTAAAAAGTATGTTTCAATCTGCATTCAGAGCTCATCCATCTGGAGAACAGCTTATTTCATCATGGGTCCTTTGGAACTATCTCGCATTGCAATGATCCGAGTAGCTGTTATTCATAGCTGTTCATCCCTACAATATTACTATTATTCTCTTTATTTTGCTCACTTCACTTTGGATGAGTTCATATAAGCCTTCCCAGGTTTTTCTGAAACCATACTGCTCATAATTCTTATCAAACAATAGTATTATTCCATTATAATCATATCCCTTATTTGTTTAGTTAATCTTCAATTGACAGGCTTCCAGGTATGCATACTTTGATGGCCCTTTGAGCACTGATCCAAATTGTTCTCTAGAATGGTCAGACTAACAAGACATTAATGTTTCTATTTTTCCTTTCTCCGCTAGTATTTATTTATTTATTTTAGGTTTTTGGCAAGGCAAATGGGGTTAAGTGGCTTGCCTAAGGCCACACGGCTAGGTAATTATTATTAAGTGTCTGAGACCGGATTTGAACCCAGGTACTCTTGACTCCAAGGCAGGTGCTTTATCCACTGCACCACCTAGCCGCCCCTATTTTCTTTTTGTGTCTTGTTAGCCAAAATGATAGGTATGAGGTAGTTGTTTTCATTTGTATTTCTCTAATCACTAGTTTTTCAAGTGACTATCAAGAGCCTTCAATTTTCCTTCTGAAAATTGCTGGTTCTTATTCCTTGATCAAGTATCAATTGGGAAGTGGTTCTTAATTTTTATAAATTTGAGAATTGAGGCCTTTATCAAAGAAATTCAATGTAAAAAAAAGTTTTCCTCTTCATTTTGGCTGTATTAGTTTTATAATTACATATATCAAACTTATTTTAGTTCCTATAATCCCCTCTAAATCGTTTGATCAGTTATAAACTCTTCCCTTAAGAAAAGATATGATAAGTACATTTTTCCATGCTCCCCCAATTTATTTATGGTATCATCCTTTATGTTTAAATCATTTATCTGTTTGACTTTATTTTAGTATATGAGATGTTGGTCTATACCTAGATTGGGCTAAAAACTGCTCTCTAGCTTTCCCAGAAAGTTCTGTCAAATGTAGAATTCTTATCCAAAACCTTGGATCTTTGGATTTATCAAACATTAGGTTACTATGGTCTTTAACTACTATATATGGTATACCTAATATATTCCACCAATCTACCACTCTATTTCTTAGTATCAAATTCTTTTCATGATAATTGCTTTGTAATATAATTTGGAACTAGAACTGCTAGATCACCTTAATATTTAAAAAATTGATTTCCTTTATTTCACTAATTTTTTGTTCTTCCAGATAAATTGTTATTTTTTTTAGGGTTTTTTTTTTTTTAACAAGGCAATGGGTTAAGTGGCTTGCCCAAGGCTACACAGCTAAGTAATTATTAAGTGTCTGAGGCCAGATTTGAACTCAGGTACTCCTGACTCCAGGGCTGGTGCTCTATCCACTGCCTAGCCACCCCCACTCTTTTTTTCTAGTTCTATAAAATGATTCTTTGGTAGTTTGATTAGTATGATACTGAATAAGGAAATTAATTTAGTTGTAGAATTGTCATTTTTATCATATTTGCTCAAGCAATAAATTTTTATTAATTCTTCAATTGTTTAGATTTATCTTTGCATAAAAAGTGTTTTATAATTATGTTCAAATAATCACTACAGTTGTCCTGGCAAGTATTTTATGTTATCTGAAGCTATTTTTTTTTTCAAGGCAATGTGGCTTACCCAAGGCCACACAGCTAGGTAATTATTAAGTCCCTGAGACTGGATTTAAACTCAGGTTCTCCTGACTCCAGGGCCAGTGTATCCACCTAGCTGGCCCCTGAAGCTATTTTTTTTACTGCTAGGTTCTGAAAAACCACTTTTGTGGTTTTGTGTCACTTAACAGTACACACTTGCTTGTTTTTTTTTTAAAGGATAAAAGAGGCCAGCTTTACTTTTTGCCACATTAAAACCCAGATTTATCTCAAAGTTCCATTATCTAGGTGCACCATGTTCTCTTCAGTCTGAGCTTTCCCCAGTGACTAGGTTCTTCTCCATTCAGCTTTCCAAAGTGACTTTTTTCTCAAGCTAATCTGTCTAGTCTCCAAGATTTTTCTGATCCTTTAAAATAAATTTATGAAACAAAAAGACATAGTAGGGCTTATCCAATAAGTGAGTACACATTGTATGTGACAATTATGCTAAACAATTTAAGGGGAAAAAAACTTTACGCAATTAACAGTCTTTAAGAGGCATTCTCCAAAAGATAAATAGTCAAAGGATTTAACAGGCAGTTTTCAATATTAATAAATGAAAGCTATTAATAATTCTCTGAAAAAAATGCTCTAAATCACTAATAATTAGAAAAATTCAAATTAAAGCATCTTTATGGTTCTATCTCATATCAGAATGGCAAAGAGGATAAGGAAAATGATGAAATGCTGGCAGGGTTGTGGGAAAACAGGTACATCACTAATATATAGCTAGTGGAGCTGTGAACTGATCTAAACAAAGAAAGCCTTTTGAAACTATGCTCTTAAAGTTATCAAATTGTGTTTGCTTTTTTAGCCAAAAAATACTACTAAGTCCTGTGACCCAAAGAAATCGTAGAAAAAGAGGAAAAGGATCTTTATGTACAAAAAAATATTTCTAGTAACTTTTTGATGGTAGCCCAAAATTGGGACTATCCTCTGATTACAGAACGATAAACAAATTATGGTATATGAACGTACCATACTTATTGTACCATAAGAAATGATGAAATGGACAATTTCAGGGAAAACTAGGAGGATGTTTATTAACTGTTATTAACAATCCTGGAGTAGTTTATTAATTGATGGAGATTGAAGAGAATAGAATTGAAACAATACATATAGTAACACAGAGAACAACAACTTTGAAAAACCAATCAATGCCATAATAAACTAGAATTCCTTTTTTGTTTGTTTTAGTTTTTGCAAGGCAATGGGGTTAAGTGGCTTGCCCAAGGCCACACAGCTAGGTAATTATTAAGTGTCTGAGACCAGATTTGAACTCAGGTACTCCTGACTCCAGGGCTGGTGCTTTATCCACTAGCCACCCCATAAACTAGAATTCCAAAAGAATGACAATTAAAGACGTGGTATCCCCTGACAGAGAAGCTACATTTATGCTGCATAAAGACAGCACATTTCTGAATCTGGCTAAGGTGGTAATTTATTTTGTGGGATTATGTAGCCATGTATTGATGGGGGAAAGGGAGGAAGGAGAGTTCTCTCTTTTCTTTTTTTTTTTAAATTTAATTTGCTCTATGGAATCAGGAATAACAGTGGGAGGGAAAGATTACATATCCCTTCCATGGTAGACTCATGATTTAACATTATCCATTTAGATTATACTAACTTTAAACTTTACGATCTCAAATTATAAAAATGAATTCAAAACTGATCCAAGAGTCCTTTGAAAATCTTTATGCTAAAATCTGGAAATTCATTTTGGTTCAGTTTTACCCTAAAATAACACTATCAATATGGTTAACTTTCTTATCAAACTTACCCGTAGCTTTCTGATAAAAGAGAGCAGTTCACTCCTATATAACAAAAAGTTTTGAACATGTTATTCAGTATTAAAAAGTCAGATAAAATTCATGAATTTTTTTTAAAGCTTGTTTACAAAGTAGAACGTTAAAGCTCAGGATAAATCCCAACTTTTCAATTCTACACAGATAAAAGCAATAGTTGTTATTTTTTTTTCTTCTAAAATCCCCAACAATTTGAACTTTTGCTATATTATATTTAGCAGTTAGTATTTAATCCTAAAATGATCAGCACCAACACAACTTGCCCTTGTAGCTAGGATGATCACAAAAGAACAAATCTTCCCATGTTTTATTTTACACAGAAATAATGATGACAATAATCATAAAGATAGGTGTTTTCTATTGGCAATAATGACTCAAACATGCATATAAAGAACATAATTGGCAGAAACTTACCTATACATAATACCCAATGTAGATTCTCTCTGCTTTATTAAACTAATTCTCCCATCATTGCCTCGCTTATGCTGACTGGATATACTACAGATCTGAACAACCACTTCCCAAAGATCTTTAGAAGTTTGAGTACTTTCTTTAGGGCCTGGAAGTTCTTTGCATATAGCTGCCAGAAGCTGTCCCAGCTATCACATAAAAAAAAAAAAATAATTTACACAAAAGAGACAATGTCATTTTGTCATACTTCTTCAGTGTATCTGAATAAATATAGATAAATTATACGCTTAGGATCCAAAGTTTATTTCAATGCTGTGATGTTAAAATTGGATGACTAATTGCTCTGAATCTCTAAGGTTGTGAGAGTGAAATTGAAACGATTTCTCCATTAATTCTATACTAGCATGAAATATAAATTAAATGTATTGGTTTGAAATAAAATTTACATTTCTATAGTTCTTTACAACTTACACAGCACTCTATGGGGAGGACAAGAGACTCACAAACCCAATAAGGCAAAGGAGTAAGAATTAAGGTCATCTAAATTTTTCTCAAACTGCCATCTCTCAGCTCCTAAGAGATTCCTCTTCCACAATAGAGTAATACAGGTAGGTGATGATAAAACTTGGTCTGAATCAGTCCTTTAGCTCAAACCACATTTTTGCATACTGGAATGATATGTGCTCAATTTAAAAAAATAATTAGTGAACAGGTAAATTTGTGGATCCTATGGCTATATAAAATCATTTTAAAAAAATCAAATATCCTTAACCCCACTGCCTTGCAAAAACTAAAAAAAAAAAATTGAATATCATAAATGTACATTTATATTGTTACATAATTATATCTATATTGTATATAAACATGTACATAACAGGTATATAAATAACTTTTGTACTGCTGTTTCCCATCTAACATACTTAGACATACATCTAATAATTGGTCAAGTGAAACTGCCCTGGCCCTCAGCAACACCATTCAGACTTGCTTTACATATGGTTTTGTAGGGACAGGAGCATTTGAAGCAAAAGAAAGTCTCAATGTTTACTATTAAATGAGATAGTGAAACAAAGACTCAAAAGTCAGTCAACTTTAGTACTGGCTCCTCTTCTAATCAAAAAACAAACTTATAATTCTTTCTTTTCAAACTCAACTCCTTCAAAAGCCCTTTTCCAACTACTAACACCTTCTCAAAAGTATGGGATCTGTTTTTCCTTCATTTTTGAAGACGCTCATGACATCAGGGAAATGATCCCATACTAAACAAAATAACTGTATCTGAGTGAGGAGTTTATGCTAAGTCTCCAGCCTCACTCTCTCCTCTGAAGACATCTGGGGTTCAATGATCATATATGAAATCAAGACAACCGGAGATGACCCCGGATGCTTGACAATCAGGGTTAAGTGGCTTGCCCAAAGTCATATATCTAATAAGTGTCAAGTGCCTGAGACTAGATTTGAACTTGGGACCCTGTAACTCAAGGGCCAGTGCTCCATCTACTGCACCACCTAGCTGCCCTCAAGACTTTCAAAGAGTTGCTCTTCTGTAGCTTCCATCTCCTACAAAATCTTTCAGATATAGTTTCTGCCTTGTCAGGTTTCCCTGCCTGAAATCAGGAAGACCTTGGGAAAGTCACTTAATCCTAACGGGCTTACATTCAGGGTCATCTCCAGTCCAGTGATTCATTAGACCCACATGACTCTGGAGGAGCAAGTGAGGCTAGTGACTTAGCACAGCAACCCCCTAGCACAGCAACCCCCCCCCCTCAAATCCAATCATATGCATGTCAAGGGATCACCTCCCTGATGTCATGGTCTACTTCAGGAATGAAGAACAAACATCATTCTTAACGACTAAAATCCAACATTAATGTAAAATAAAGTTGTCTATAGCCATTGCTGTCACTTCCTTAAAAATCTCACGATACCTAATAACAATGTTTTTTAATATGTTTATTACAGTAAAAAAGTGCTAAAAAAAGTTTCCCAAGTACTGCAGACCTAAAGTAGGTGGTAGCACCAAATTCCCTAGAATTCTTTCACCTTAATATCACCATTACCTTCACATAAGGGTTACTTTGAAGCAGGAAGGCAGGAACTTGAAGAGTCAGATATTCATTTTCTCGCCAATTTAACAAAAAGGCTACACATTCTTCTGCCACAACTTGTCGAAGAGGGATATCTAAAAGTAAAATCAAATAATGTTTGAATAACTAGTACAATGTTTTAGTTGAAAAAGCAAAAATTTTAAATTTCACCATTTTCTACATGTCTCCACCCCTTATATTCAGGTATTTCCTACAATTGTTGATTTATTATTATTATTATTATTATTATTATTATTATTATTATTATTATTATTCTGGTTTCTTAATTGCGTAACCCATTCTTTAGGATTAAATTATTTAATTTCTAGTTAATTTTTAATACATGTTTTCATAGCCCTTTATTGAATGTAATCTTTATTGTGTTATGATCTGGAAAAGGTGCATTTAATATTTTTGCTTTCCTGCATTTGGTTGTAAAGTTTTTAGGCATGAACGTAAGGTTAATTTTTCTGAAATTGTCATGTAATGCTGAGAGCAAGTTTTATGTTTTTCTACCCCTATTCAGTTTTCTCCAGATAACTAACTTTTTTCTAATGATTCTATTCATCTCCTTAACTTATTTATTTTATAGTTAGATTTATCTTACTGTGAAGAGGAGAAAGTTGAGGTCCCCTACTATAGTTTTAGTGTTTATTTCTTCCTAGAATTAATTTTTTTTTTACGTTTTTGCAAAGCAAATGGGGTTAAGTGGCTTGCCCAAGGCCACACAGCTAGGTAATTATTAAGTGTCTGAGACCAGATTTGAACCCAAGTATTCCTGACTCCAAGGCCGGTGCTTTATCCACTACGCCACCTAGTTGCCCCTTTCCTAGAATTAATTTAACTGTTCCTTTAAGAATTTGAATGTTTTGCCATTTGGTAGTACATATATGTTTAATATTGATATATTAAAAAATCCTGCAACAACCTCAAAATCAATCAAAAGACACAATGAAATTAAATGGCAAAAAAGGGGATTTGAAGTCAACTGACAACAAATTTATGTCTTTTCATTGTTCCATAGTGCCTTCCTTCATAGCAAATGCTTACTAAAAAGTAATCTTCAAAATTAGAAAATGTACTTCCCATCCTTTCACGAAAGAAGTGAGAAAGTAGAAAGGAGCAAATTTATTACATCAGATGCAGAAATGTTGATTAATTTTACAGAATTCCATTTTTCTATCCTTTAAAACCTGTTATGAGATAACGCTTTCTGGGTACTGGAAAGAGGAAGAATAAATATAGCTGGAACAATCTGAAGCAATAGTAATAACAGAAGATTAATTTAAAAAAGCAATTTTCTTTAAAAAAGAAAAAGCAGTCAATATAAAGACAGTTAATTTTTATATGTAGGATCTGTCTTATCACTACAATTACCGAATACTTAACACACTGCTGAATGACAGTATTAAGTCACAATTCACAAGCAAGAATGTACTTGCATTAATGATTTTCTTACAATAGAGGTAAAATTAAAAAGTTAAATTTAATTCCTCAAATCTCAAAAGGTCTGTTCAACCAAACTTACTTTGAAAATAATATTTCATCCCTGACCTATAGCTTTAAGCACCAGAATATTATGGTTTAATAAAAGACTGCACAGCTAAATATTTATTAAGTGCTTTCTATGTGCTAAGCACTGTATGATGGGTTGGAAAACCAAAGACAAAAAACAGTCTTTGACCAAAGGAGATCAAAAGTTAAGTAAAAAGTTTCATTTTGTTGTTTTAAATTTAATGGGAAACAAAAAAAGCTTTTTTCTTTAGAACTTTTAAAAATTTAGTGAACTACTGAATTAGATTGATCTTTTAAGTTTTATTACTTACAGGAACACAGGATTTAGTGAGGAAAGGAAAAAAAACATAGTAAGCACTATGGAGACAAGACCAAAAATAAAGTTCCAGATAAAGGATAAAAAAAAAAAAATCCGAATAATCTCGGTTCCGAGATTCATGGAATTTATTACCTACCTGAAGAGATTTGACAATGAACTGTATTTTATACTGTATATCCACACTGTATTTTGTAAAAATCATGTATAAACATATGTGGCCATAGTGCCAACACTGACCCCTCCCCTAAAAGAAGGCAATTCCTTTAAAATGAGGAATATTTTTCTTTACATTTTTGCATGGTTCTCAAGTATTAGATACATAGTTGGTGTTTAATTAATATTTGTTGATTATTAAGGAAAATTAGACTAAGTACAAGAGGTATAATAAAAGTTAGAGTTTTATTTGGGCTGAGTCTTGAAGAACACAGAGTTTCAAGAGATAGTGATGGAGTTAGAAAAGGCAATCAAAGGAAAGGAAAGGCATAAAAATGAGACATCATGGAATGAGCCTAAAATAATCAAGTAGTCATTCATTGCTTGATGACAGGACGGGGAGGTTGAATTTATATACTTCCCTCCCTACTAAAGAAAATATTTTATCATTCCTATAGTTTATATATATTTTTCTAAACATATTCAATTCAATGTGTGTACTTTCATAGCAGGCATATCACAATCCCACTACCCACCACTACCCATGACAATGCAAATAATAGTTATAGACATCTAGGTACTGAATAAACAGTTTTTTTCTTAAATGGAGGGGTTTCTTAGGTTTCAAATTATTAAATATTCATACCTGGGAGCCTCATTTCCAGATATCCACGGACCCTGCTGATGAGATCAGAAGGGGGACGTTCTCCTGATTGCCCTGGTCCAGCTTCATGAGTGTGAATGTCCAAGAGCAGCATCTCATTTAACATTACCTGACGGAGTTTTGGGGAGAATTCCGTCACCAACTCCAAGCAAGCAGCAAACAGCTGTTTAGCATGGACAAAGTCCTATTAAAAAGATGTAAATTATGTCAGAACTGTATACATACTTCAGTTATTGTTTTTGTTTGAATAGTTAAGCAGTATATGAGTATAAATACACATTCATATGGTTCTTATACTTCATTACCAAAGTCCAAAACGACATCACTATGTGAGAAACAAGTTACAGTGTGTTTGACTGTGGCTGATCAGCTTGGAATGCTCTAACACAGGTTGGGCACAAATAGTCCATGTGAACACCTGGACTCTAAACTTAGGCATCTCACGCTTCCTTTGAGCTGCTTCAATTCTGCCTTCCTCATAGAGCACAGCATCCTCTCTGATGAGGACATGCCATACTGGCTGGTCCTGTCTAGTGTCTCCCATGCTATACAAGCAATTCTAAAGATCTTAAAAGAGATCTTCAAAGTGTCCCTGAATTGCTTCTTCTAACCCCTCTGTGAGCACTTGCTCTAAGTTCTCCATAAAATTGTCTTTTTTGGCAGTATATGTTTGGTAATCAAACAAAATAGTCAGTCCAGTACATTTAAGCTCTCTCAGATGCATGCTCACATACATAGATGGAGAAAAGCAAGGACCACATACATATACACACACATGATGAAATAAGAAAGACAAGGGCCAACTTTTGCTCATGACATCATTCTAAACATACAGTACCATGTAAATTATTGAGTCACCTACGAACTTAAATTTTGAGAAAAATTTAATGCTTTCAACAATAACATAATTCAATCTAAAATGAATCAATATACAAATCGCAATGATCAAAATATAAGTGTTATAAAAATAAAAATCTAAACAAAGGATTTCTCAAATAAATAGAAAGCAATAGTTAAGACTTCAGATGTGCTGAAGCCTATTTATTATCATCATATTATGAATCTAGACTGAGGGGCTAAACAGAGGGAACTGTGTGTACTAACAACAGTCAAGTTAACAAATAAGTGGGGTCAAAAGATTTTTTTTACCCCCCCCAAAGTTTAATGGGAGAAACAATAAGGAAACAACTATACATCTCAAGCTATACAGAGGATAAAATGGAAGCATTCTAAGAAAGAAATCACCAAGATTAAGATAGTCTAGGAATGGCTCCTTGGAGAAGGTGGGACTTTAGCTGAAGCTTGAAGTCAGTGGAGAAGTCAAGATGAGGGAAACAAATTCCAGGCTCAGGAGACAGTCAGTGAAAATGCCCAGGATTGGAAACATCGTTTCGAGTGAGAGGAACAGCAAGAAGTCCAATGTAAATGGATTTCAGATTATTTGTAGAAAGACTGGAAAGCAGAAAGGAAACAAGTAGTAAAGGGCTTTAAAAAGTCAGAAAGAAGACTATATTCCATCCTAGAGCTAACAATACAGTCTGACACGTTTTAGGAAGATCAACAGGACAGAGGAGTACAAAATGGATTGGAGAGGAGATTTGAGGCAATAGGTCATTGACATAATCCAGGCATTAGGTGAACAGAGCTGGCATCAGGATAGCAGTGTCAGAGAAGAGTCATGGAAGTATGGCTTGACTGCAAAATGGAGAGAAAAAAAGTTGTAGCAGGTGTCACCTAGATTGCAAGTCTGGGTGAATGAAAGGATACCACAGCACTTAGTAGTAATAGGGAATTCAGAAAGAAGGTAAATCTATGTTGGATTTTGGATATGTTGAGGAGTTTAAACATCCCAAGACATCTGAAAGAAAGTTAAAGCCAGAAAAGTAGATTTAAGAATCATCGGCATAGTACATCAGACTGCTTTCTGTCAGGGGAGGGAGGAAAAACTGTAAAACTCAAAACTTTGCCAAAAAAAATAAGACTGGTAAAAACTAGCAATAGTTGAAAAACAAATAAATATAATATTTAAATAAAAAAAATTATCAGCACAAGAAATGATTGAATCTGTGAGTCAATGATATCCTCAAGGAAATAGTCCAGAGAAAGAGAAGAGAACATAGACCAAGATCTGAGAAGAACCAGGAGAATGGAGGCAATCTAAGGGTGAGGTTTGGCAGCAAAAAATTAGTGATATGATGAAGAGAGCAAGGAAGGAGAGTGTTGCCAGGCTAATTCTCAGCATCAAAACGAAGTTACATGGTTTAACTTCTTTCTTTTCTCTACATTTTCAAGATGCACTAGTCTCTTGCATTCTTGTATCTGGTCTTTCTCAGTCTCCTCAACTGATATTCAACCAGGATATGCCTACTAACAATAGGCACACTGCTCTTCTGTCTTTATGTTAATTCCACTGGTGATTTCAATGGTTCCCATGGATTCAATCACCATGTCTATGATGATGATCCATGTTCAGCCCAAATTGTTCTCCTGTCTTACATTTTCAACTACCTAATAGACACCTTAATTTGTTTACTTTTATTTCTGCTTCTGTTGCAAATTTTATGAAGTACAAATAAAAATCCCTTAATTGGTAGGTATCTTAAAGGCACTCTGAAGAGAAATTGGGGCAAGTATTTCTTAATTTTCAAAGAATTACACAACTAAAATGAAAAATTTTACAACTCATAAATGTTTTGTTTTTGATATTTCCAATAACCTTGGATACCACACCAATTACTGACTTTCTTTTCCAATAAAGACAGAATAGAACTATTTTGCTAAGTCAATTAAACAAATGCTTTCCCTATACTGAAGTATAATGAAGCTGAAGCTTTAAAAAAATTCATTAATTTTTCCTCCTTGGGAAAAATTTTAAACATTAAAACAAAAATCTCATTCTGAATCAAAGTAACTCTTATTCTACACATACTCAAATGTTCCTGTACTTATTGTATTAATGTTCCTGAACTTATGAGTTAAGAAAACAACTTAACAGTTAAGATACAACTTAACAGATTACTTGAAAAAAGAGAAAAAAGGCATTAAAATGGAAACAAAAAATGACTTAAGAAAATAAGAGATGTTTTTGGAAAGAAGAAAATGCTGCCAATTTCTTCCCTGACACTGTGGGAAGGAGTTACTTAGCCACTGGCAACAATCTTGGCAAAGAAAATATTTCACTATTCCTTGTTTCCCCCTCTAAAAACATGTTTAAAAAAAATTAAATATATATAACATGCTTTCCACTACTTTCTCAGTACATTGCTTATAATTTTGATCTAAAAGGCCTCTGTGATGTTCCTGGAATAACTTTTGCTCTCTCAATCCTCACCACAATTGGTATATTCTCATTTTCCTCTTCATCTATCTACATAATAACTAGTCTTAGAGGTTCTGCATCAAGTTTTTCAAAGAACAACTGACATCAACCATTTAACTTCGACAGCACTGGACCATTAACGTTTTTGTGTATTTGTGTGCACTGACTAACCAGAGATTATAAGATTTTGATGTTTTTTTTAATTCTTTGAAACGCACAGGGACATGAATCACACTACTTTTTAACATTACAGATAAAGATATGCATAAACTTTTAAAAAATCAATTAAAAAATAATGTATTACTTACTAAAATGAATTGGAAGGACCCAGAAAAAAAGTTAAGTTCCTAACTTGTATTATCTCAGAATTAGAGAAAGGCTAATATAAGAAATAGATCAGGCACATGAAGCAATTCAGACATTAATGTATGAGTGAAGACAATAGAGAAGGACATGGGGCTAGACCTGTGATTTCATTGGTATTTACAATTCCTTGATAAGTAAACTTTTTTTTGCAAGGCAATGGGGTTAAGTGACTTGCCCAAGATCACACAGCCAGGCAATTATATATTTAAACTCCTCATCCGAGGCCACATTTGAACTCAGGTACTCCTGACTCCAGGGCCAAAGCTCTATCCACTATGCCACCTAGCTGCCCCAATAAGTAAACTATTACAGAACACTGTAACTTGTCCAGGTGCTACAAAAAAATACTGAAGAAAATAATATGTTAAAAACCTAGTTTAGGCCTAATGAAAAAAAAGCAAAAAAAGGGCAAATGAGAAAAAGAATGCCTTAAAAAGCAGAATTGGCCAGCTGGAAAAGGAGATAATAAAGATCTCTGAAGAAAATAATTCCTTCAAATGCAGAATGGAACTAAAGGAAGCTGATGACAAGAAATCAAGAAAAAATAAAACACTTCATAAAAAAAGCCAAAAATTAGACGAAAATGTGAAATATCTCATTGGAAAAACAACCAACCTTGAAAACAGATCCAGAAGAAATAATATAAAAATTATTGGGCTATCTGAAACCCACAATCAAGAAAAGAACCTAGACTTCATTTTTCAAAAAGTAATACAACAAAATTGCCCTGAGATCCTAGAAGCAGAGGGTAAAATAGAAATCAAGAGAATTCACCGGTCACCTCCTGAAAGAGATCCCAAAAGAAAAACTTCCAGGAATATTATAATCAAATTCCAAAACTCCCATATCAAAGAGAAAATTCTAAAAGCTGCCAGAAACCAACAATTCAACTACTGAAGCTCCATAGTCAGGATTACACAGGATCTGGTAGCATCTACATTAAGGACTCATAGGGATTGGAATGATATTCCAGAAGGCAATAATAGATCTTGGGTTTACAACCAAGAATCAACTACCCAGCAAAACTGAACATCCTCTTTCAGGGGAAAAGATGGACTTTCAATGAAACAAGGGATTTTCAAACTTTCCTACTGAAACAACCAGAGCTGAACAAAAAGTTTGATTTTCAAGTACAGAACTCTGGTGAACCATAGACGGGGGGGGAAGAGGACTACCTATGAGGAAACTTAATGATATTGAACTGTTTGTATTCCTGCATGGGAAGAAGATATTGATAACTCATATGAACTTCCTCATTTATAAGAGCTTTTAGAAGGAAAAGTATAAAGACAGGACATAGGAAGGAGTGGAATATAATGGTATAATATAGTAAAAAGATGGAGTCAATGGGTGATAAAGGAAAAGTACTGTGAGGAAGGTAAAGGAGGGGAAGAAGCTAAGAAATTTTATATAAGAGTCAAGAAAAAGCTTTTTCAATGGAGTGGAAAGGGGAAAGGCAAGCAAGGGGAAATGAGTGAGCCTTCATTCTCATCAGAAATGGCTCAGAGAGGAAATAGCATACTTAATAGGGTGAGGAAATCTATCATACCCTAGAGAAAAATGAGAAGGGATGGGATAAGGGGGAATGGGGGGAGGGACAGCGGGAATAGGTGATAGAGAGGGAAGATTGAGGGAGAGGGTACTCAGATACAACACACTTTTGGACAGGGCTAGGATGAAAAGAGAGAGAGAGAGAGAGAATAGAATAAATGAGAGTGGGGAGGAATAGAGTAGAGATACAGCTAGTAATAGCAATTGTGGAAAAAATATTGAAGCAACTTCTCCAGTAGACTTACAATAAAGAAACCAACTCACCCCAGAGATAGAGAGCCATTGGAATCTGGACACAGACTGAAGTACATTTTTTTCTTCTCTCTATTCTTGAGGTTTCTCATGTTCTTGGGGGGGAGGGGGGCTTATGTTTACTCTTATAACACATTCAATTTCGATCAATGTATAGCATGGAAACACTGTAAAGTCTATCAACAAACAGCCTTCTGTGGGGGGGGAGGAAGAAGGGGGGGATTACAAAATCCAAACCTTACAAAACATGATAGGTAGATACTATTATTGTATATAATCGGAAAACAAATAAAATGTTAATTAAAAGAAAAAGAAAGAAAAAGAAGTCAGTTTCTGACTCTTGGTCTTAGTATGAAAATTACTGACAAATTCTATCAATAAAATAAAATAGTCAATATAAATCTTTACTCACCTTAACAATACTGCAGTGTAAGCCTTTTGCCATAAGAATGTAAACCAAATCTCTTGTTAAACCATCTTTAATTCCTAGAATAACACTGCTGTAAACTCCTGGCACTTCCCACTAGGAAGAAAAAATTATTAAATTAACTATTAAATTATACAAAAAATTGTAATTTTCTTGGATTACTTCAAAGATAATTTTTAACCTCAAGAGAAATGGCAAGTCAGTAAAACTTAATTCTAACCAAGATGAAAATATTCATTATGATGAGCCAAGAGTTGGCATATAGATTTATAATTAAAAGCAATCCTGGAATTCATTAATTCTAATCCATTCTAAAATCATAAATCCTGCTTACTATATCCCCAACAAGAAACCTATTGATCAATTGATCATTCAACTTTTGCTGGTAAACATCCAATGACAAGGAATTTATTACAAAGTTAATTCAATTCACTTTTTGAATAACTTTAAAGTGGGTTACATCAATTAAGCTAAAGGGAACATATAAGAAAAGCTTTAAAAGGCGTTCCACCAAACTCATCTAATTTTTTCTTTCTGTCAGAGAAATCAAGAATATTCTTAAATATCCCTGTCAGGAATAAAGTAAACAGGATTGATGACTCGAATAAATAACAAAATTTCTCACTCCACTGATGTTCTACTAAATAAATGTTCTGCACTATACTCCCCGATCCCCCACTCTGGTTAATGGATTTTTTCAAATGACTACCTGTTTAATACTGTATAATACTATTCAGCTACATTCACTGTTTATCTTCAAAATAGAGTATCTTTCCAGTGCCATAGTTCAGTCACGGGTCTCTCAGTGATAGCTAGGTTGAACTTGCTTTCTTGCATTAGGATCTCTAGTTTAAACACGCTTATAATCTATACTTTGGACATTTGTGCCTATATATTGGAGGCAATGCGTTTTATTGGTACTTCCCTTAAATGCTTTTTGTGAATGTCCTAGTGTTTCTATTGTTAATCTATGTTCCACAGTATCCAGCTTAGTGAATAAATAAATCTAGTTTTTTCCCCCCACTCTCTTTTCAATGTAAAGTCTTTTTGATTAAATTTGTAAGCAAGCAAGCAAGCAAATAATATTGAGTGATTTTAAAGGACATTTCAGACCTGGTCAAAAGTCTATCATTTTAAGCGATAGTCCAGAAATTCAAGTCTCATTCTGAGGCATCAATTTCTTACTTCTGAATCATCTTGTTCCCTTCTGAGATTTGATTCTTTTTCAGAATCCCTGATTTCAATGGGCAGTAGTGATAATAAAAAACAATACTAGTACCCTAAGATCTTTAGTTTCTTGCCCCAAACTTAATAATTTTTAGCACTAACTTCTAGTTTCCTTCTGGCAATATCACTTAGTCCATGTCAATCACCAGAAGCAGGCAGCAGTGTCTTACTGGACAAGTCTTAAATTCTGTTATACCAAAGGCAGAAATTCACTCATCCTCTATTATTCTTTCTCGATCTAGCTTTCTCTCACAATATAATCAACTTATTGACATAAAGTTTTTTGGCAATACCCTAAGCAGGAGTCACCAACTTTTACTACACATCTTTTCTTCCTCTGCTTTTATTGATTTGTTCTCACCAATATCACTAATTCACATTCTCATTTCTTGGAATAAAAGAATCAGCTTTTTTCATTATAAATAGATGATGGCCTTTGTACTCCTCTTTCCTCCATGGTATGTTACCTTTTCCTGTTCTTCCATTTCCTGAACCATGTTTTTACTTTCTGCCTCTTCAAATTTTTTTATTCCCTGGTTTTTCACAATGAAAACGTTCTTACAATTTCCCAAGAAACACTTCATTTTCCCTGATAATCTGGAATATGTAAAAGCATTTCTCATTCTATTTTGAGGATGAAAAGTAGGCAAGTAGCCAGAAACAGTGGCAGAGATAGATTTACAACTATTTACATTTATACTTTATGAAAGTTTTATTTTTTTGGTGAGGGGGAGGTCTTTTAAATTAGACCACCTTCAGGAAATGTACAATGGTAAAAATCTCAAAACCAGAAAATGTTATACAAAATATATTTCTGAAAAACACATTGTGTTTTAAAATAAGTAAAATAGTACTTCCTTACCCATTTATAAAAGAATTGGTACAATCCTTACCTTACTAGATACTGTCCAAAACTGGCGTTCTGAAGTCATGCCATGTAATTCAATTAAAATCTGGCGAATTCTCCAAGGATCCACTGATAATATAAGCTGATGCTCTAACTGTCCGATGTTGACACTTGCAGAAGCTAAAGGAAGGAACAGATGACTTATAGTTGACTATTTCAGAAGCATGTTTTTGGTTAATTGATTTTTTTAAAAGCTGGACTTGTGATTACAAGCTCCCAATGTGAAAGATTCTCTAAAAATGCAAGCCTTCATTGGCCTGCAGCATTGGGAATCTCTTCAGGGCCACAGGAAGGGTCAAGATGAACACCAGACCTCTGGATACCAAGTTGGTCCTTTGCAGCAGGTCATGAAACATCTCATTATAAGAATATCTTACTAAATATGACAAAGATGATATTTGAAAATCAAGGGGTAAGGCAAAATTCTACCTCAGCATTAAGTTGAATTCTGCCTTAACAAACACAAAGACTTATTTATATAACTGAAAATATTTTATACCTACAAATTTTTATTTATAATCATGATCTCTGAAATATGTTAGTATGGGAAAATTAATTCTATTGTTTCAATAAGAAATATTATCTAATCTTACTATCAAAATTAATGATTTCACTGCACTAAAAAATATTCAATTCTAACCAAGTCATTAAATGAATGTAGCATATAGGGTTACTAGATAAAAGTACAGCCCAGACCAAGTATAGGCTCACACTTCAGTAACTCATTGTGTCATGGATAATGGGTTTTGAATGGGTATTTCAATGGGGTACAAGATCTATTAAGTTATACCATAATGGAAAAGTTCAAGATTTTAATTCAAAATAAAAAGATTATTCTCTGAGGAACAGCTTAGCTAACTAAGTGTGATCAGCAGGTTCATTTGCTGGAGATGAATTTTTCAGTCATAATAACTCTAGCAATGACAAAAACAGTATGTTTTTGCAGTGATGTGAGCAAAAATGACATTAAAGGGATCAAATGATACTAAAAATATAATTGTTTAGTATCTATAAATATTAACTGAGATGTAGGCTTTCTCAATGTATAATACTTTTCTAATGGGACATAGATATTTCTAGAAGACCTGAATCATATTAATTTTGACATTCCAAAGGAACCCAAAGGCCAAAGGGAAACTGCAGTTAAATGAAAAGGCTCATAGGGTCTCCATAAAAGAATGAAATAAAGGAGTTGGTGGATTTGGTTCTATCATACATCCAAAGGCAATAAGAAATATCATTTTAATGGGACATGTGGTTATTTCAAATTTCAGCACAAAGTTCTAAGTATAAAAATAACAGCACCTTATAAATCTAAATCTGTTGCAGAAGAGGGGTAGAGAAATTCTATCAAAAATTTAATAGAATTCCCCAAATTCAATCAACGTAAGCTTCAATACCTGGTTACCTACCAAAGCAGGTAAAAGGGAGGATGATGAAAAATATGCTAGAAAATATAGTCCAGGACTATCAATTGAGAGGCCAAAGGCTTGTAGGTTACAAAAAAAAAGGTTCATTTCTATTAACATGAATATATCAAAAATTTTAATAGAAAAGTCTGGTTATTAATATGAAAATGATCACTAATCAAGCTTCTCTATATAATTAGACATGCCAAAATTAATATTAAATTAGATAAAAATGAGAATATATTCAACACAACTGAGGGAAACTATAAAATCTGATATATCTGAACAAGAATCTTTCCTGATTATCTACATTTCCCAAAGGAGTTGACCCAATGTAAATCAATCACCACCACAAGCCCAAAAGATCATTAGAATCACTGCTCTTGCTGGGGAAAGAACAAAAGCAGAAAAAGACAAGAGACCTTAGGCAAATCACTTATCCCCTTTGCCTTGCAAAATCCCCCCCCCCCCCAAAGAAAACAGTCAATGTAGAATACAAACTCATAGACAGCAGAATATAACCAGTAATTTTTTCACAAAATGGTGATAAGGAGGGAAAAATTATTGGTAAGAAAGCTAAGTCCCCTTGAAGACATTTAAGGATGAAACTAGAGAACTTTCACAACTATTTTCTATTCATCATATATGGGTCATTATAATCTTAAATGTCCTGTATGAGAAAGTGGATTCTCAAATTATGCAAAGCAGAGAAGAATAAAAAGGCTGGGGAAAAGCCTTTATTACAAAAACAAGATTACCAGGTGAATATTAGTATTAACTAATTTAATAGTTACTCATCTATATGCCTACTTTTCCATCTGTACATTTTTATGAAAATCTAGTCCTATTTTAAGAACACTGATAACCAATTTTTCAAAGAAATTATTAATTTTTCCAACTACATGCAAAGAGTTTTCAACAATCATTTTTTGTAAGGTTTTGAGTTTCACATTTTTCTCCCTCCCCCCTCCACAAGAGAAAGCAGCCTAATTAGATTATATATGTATAGCAGACATCTCTAATCACATAGTTGAAAGCTATAGAGCAGTAGTTCTCAAATTTCCTGCTCAAGACCACTTTACAATCTTAAAAAATGACTGAGGAAACTAGACAGCTTTTTGTTTATGTGGATTACATCTATTGATATACAGAACTTTAGAAATTAAAATGGATAAAAATTTAAAATATTTATCAATAATTAAAAAACAATAAATCACATACATGTAACAATTTTTTTAAAAAAAATCTCTAGAATGTCTGGTCTAAAAGAAGACAACTAGATTCATATCTGTTTCTACATTCAATTTGTTGTGGTTTCTACATTCCATTTTTGTGAGATTGTTTTGGTTAAAAGTGTATAAAGAAAATATGGTCTCAAAAAGATATGTAATTAGAAAAGGGAAGAGAATCTTACTTAAGAGGTAATTAACAATTCATGTTATTTGATACATATTGGAGATGAATTATGAAAATATGAAGTTATTTTTTACTGTGGAAATAGGTTTTAATCTATGGATCCCTTGAAAGGATCTCAAAGATCCCAAGGGGTCCACAGACCATACTTTGAGAATTGTTGGTTTTGTAAATACCAGATCACTCTGTCCTCATTTGCTGACTTATATTTTTAAATGCAATAAAACTTTCTATGTCTAGAGTTCAAAAGAAAAGAGATACTGATTGGGAGTCATTTGCACACAAAGTGGTAGTTGAAGGTAAGGTACCATAAGAGATAAGCTAAATAGAAGACAGGTCACTGGGGAGCCTCAACTGCAAGAGTGTGTAAAAATGAAGGACTAGTAAAGGAACAGAAAGGAAACCTTTAAAGAAGGAGAAAAACCAGTATTCCTGCTTTAACTGTTCCTACCAGTCTCTCTGTTCAGTAAATGGCAGCATTAAAGCATTCACCCTACAAATTTTCATGCAGAAAGTATGCAGGTAAAAATGGCTATTAACAGGCAAAAAAGGGTTTGTATAAATATTTAACTTTACAGTATTTTATACATTTATATAAATAAATAAAGCTGACCTGGGATATCATAAAATGAAGTAACAGGTTTGGTGCACAGATTTATTCGAGGTGATCTTTTCCTCATCTCTTCTAGAAGTAGCTTCTGTTCTTCATCTTTCAACAATGTAATGAAGAGTTCATGAGAAGAAATCATGAAGACAAACTGAAGATCATCCAATCCCAAACAGAGATTTCTAGATTAGTAAGAAACATTGTGAAACAAGAGATGTAAGCAATTAATTTTTTACATTTTTAACTTTTTTTACTTATTCCAATTACATGCAAAATTATTTTCCAACATTCATTTTCCTGTAAGCTTTTGAATTCCACATTTTTCTACCACTCTCCTCCTTTCACTACTCTTCCTCATGACAGAAAATTTGATAAAGGTTGTATGTACAGTTGTGTTTAACATATTTCCATATTGGTTATGCTGCAAAAAAAAAAATGGGATTTAGGGGGAAAAAGAAACCTATATAAAGAAACCCAACATAAAGATTAACAGAATGCCTTCTATGGGGGGTGGGGGAGGGAAACAAGAATGAGGGAAACTGTAAAACTCAAAATAAAATCTTTCTAAAAACAACCTTAGAAAAGAAGAAAAAGCATAAAACAAGTTTTAAAAAATGAACATAGTATGTTCTTCTCTGCATTCAGACTCTATAGATTTTTTCACTTTTTAATTTTCAGAGATAGGCTATGGAAAGGCACTTCTCAGATGAAGAAATTAAAGCTATCTATGATAAATTGTTCTAAATCACTAAGAAAAAGCAAATTAAAACAACTTTGAAGTACCACATCACACCTATCAGATAAAAAGGAAAATGATCATTGTTGGAGGGGATGTGGGAAAACTGGGTTACTAATGCATTGTTGGTGGAGTTGTGAAGTGATACAACCTTCCTGGAGAACACTGGAATTAAGCCCAAAGGGCAAGAAAAGATGTACATACCTTTTAATCCAGTGAAAAAGAGTAAAAAAAAAACCCACACATATGTACAAAAATCTTCATAGCAGTTCTTTCTGTGGTGGCAAAGCATTGGAAATTGAGGGGATGCTCATCTATTGGGGAAATGACTACACAAATGGTGGTATACGAATATGATGGAATACTATTTCTATAAGAAATCACAAGGAATGGGATTTCAGAAAAGCCTGAAGAGACTTATATGGAGTGATGCTGAGTGAAATGAATAGAACCAGAAGAATATCAAACACCCTAATAAAAGTATGTGATGAAGGGGTGGCTAGGTGGCGCAATGAACAGAGCACTGGCCCTGGAGTCAGGAGTACCTGAGTTCAAATCCGGCCTCAGACACCTAATAATTACCTTGCTTAAAAAAAATGTTTTTGATTATTGCATTGCTGAAAGGAACAAGTCCAACATAGTTGAACATCACTGCATGATTTTTATTTATTTTTTGCAAGGCAGTGGGGTTAAGTGGCTTGCCCAAGGCCACATAGCTAGGTAATTATTAGGTGTCTGAGGCCGGATTTGAACTCAGGTACTCCTGACTCCAGGGCCACTGCTCTATGCACTGCACCACCTAGCCCGTCCCTCAAAAACAATTCTAAAAGATTTGTGATGGAAAATGCCATCCATAACCAGAAAGGAAACTGTGGAATTTAAATGAAGACCAAAGCTAACTATCTTAAATTTTTAAAAGTTGTCTTACATATGATGTCATTTTTTTGCTAATGTTTTTGTTCTTCCTTTTGGATTTGATTCTTCTTTCACAACATAAATTAAATATGGATCTATGTTTAACATGATGTTTATCTTTCATTCTCAAAGAAGACCATGGATATTAGGGTGGTGATGCCATGACTAGCGCATGAATTGGATTTGAGGGAGGGAGTCCTGTGTGCTAAAACATCAGCCTCATATGCTCCTCTGAACTCATGGGTCCAATGGCCAGTTATGAATCAGGACAACCAGAGATGCCCTGGAGGAGAGGCAATCAGGGTTAAATGACCTGTCCAAAGCCACAAAGCGATTAAGAGTCAATTGTCTCAGGCCAGATTTGAACTCCTGTCCTCCTGACTCAAAGTCCTGATGATGCTCTAAACTCTGCACCACCTGGCTGTATAATGACACATGAAGAGCCTATAGTAGATTGCTTTCTATGGGGGGGGGGGATGTAAAATTCAAAACCTTGCAAAAAAAAAAAATAGTTGGTGAAAACCACCATGGCATTTTGTTAGAAAATCAGAAAAATTAAAAAATATTTAGGATCGGGGCGGGGGGGGAGATAATTAGGTCAATCCGTTAAAAAAATAAAATAAACACAGTTTAACATATATGCAGTTTTGAAAAAATAAAGCAACTCAATTTAACAAGAAATTTTACACTACTTACTACACTGAAAATCAAAAATTATGAAATCAAGGACTTACTTTAGAAAAGCAGCCATGTTTCCTTTCAAAGTATCTGAAGTTTGTTCCAAGTTTATTGACTTTGAACATACCTAGGAATTTGAATAGCCTGAAGTTGAAACAAAAATACTAACATATATATATTATGCATTTCTAAGTTTCTAAAATTTTTCTGCATTGTCTGCTGGTCTTCACACATCTTCAGCTTCCAAAGAATTCCCCCCAAATTTCCATCTAATTTCTTATGCCGACTAGTGATATATTGAAACCACAATGAAAAAAGTCATACTGTATAATGTCAAAAGGCATTTGTAATTCCAACCACTTTTCTAAAAAAGTAGCAGTGCAGGTATATAAGTAAAACAGTAATAAACACAAAAGTTCCATAATCCAACAAAAATTATATCATTTATATATTATAGGTATTCATATGCAGAAAACAATTTCTTCCAATTACTGCCAGATCAGAGTTAATGTTATAGGTTATGTTTGCAGAACTGATCAACTAAGATAAACAGTTCCATTTGAGGGAGAAGACCACAACAAGTTATCAGAGTTTAATGAAAATATTTTCAAACTCTTTAAAATTTTATTTAAGACAGTGCGGGTTAAGTGACTTGCCTAAGGTCATACAGCTTAGGTAATTATTAATCTGGTCTGTCTGAGATCAGATTTAAGGTGTCAGGTCCTACTGATTCCAGGGCTGCTGTTATAAACATCTAGCTGCCCTTATTCTCAAATTATTAACCAAAAAAAATTATGTGATCTTGGTTTATTCTTTCATGCAGATCTCCGAATTAGGAAAGGAATGTTTTTAACCAACTGTTTCAAATATCTTATCTCCTTGGCATTAATTTACAAACGAGATAATATCTTTATAAGTGATTACCATAATGTCTGGGCACAGAATAGTTACTTAATAAAAGCTTATTTACTTCCCTTCCCCTTTACTTTACACACACACACACACACACACACACACACACACACCACACACAAACTTCTATATCCCAAGAGTCTCTCATAGTGATTGGCACACACAAAAAAGTTTGTTATTGATCTGTCACAATAATAACAACTCAGGATTATGCTATTATTCTAAAAAGAACAAAGCCTCCCAGTCCTCAAAAATTTTTTTCTCCACATTTTGAGTTGTTAATGAATTCTAAATACTAATTTTCTAATTTTCAAGATCACTAAAAAATCAGCATCAATTATCTCAGTATTTCAAAGAAGGAACCATTTGCTAATATAGAAACATTTTACTGCCCACTCTTTAGATATTAAGAGAATTGTACACACGTACAAATTTTAAGTTTCTTTGAAAAGTATTAGATGTCAATGATAAGCTTAGTTACTATGTACTACAGTTTTCTATGAAAATAAAAAATTATCATGATTCATACGTATACATACGCTTTTACAATCCTAGAAACAATCTGAAGAAAATAATATGATCTAAATACTATCTGGCAAGCAATACAAAATAATTATAAATAAATGTACAAATGAACAAAAATAATAAAACTTATCACCAAACTTTTAAAAAGATGGACTAAGTTTTAAATTGAAGAAATGGAAAACGTGGACTCTTAAAAAAGTTTAAAAGTATAATTCAACAGAAAAAATTATCTTACCTCAAGAAGGAAGTCTATTTTCTCCTTGTTAGGTCGAAGAAATAGCTGGTTAAACTGAACACTAATTGTTCTACCCTCAAGTACGTCACGTACTGTGTTGCAGGCAGAAATTTTAAAACAGATTTCATCTAGAGTTTCATTTCTGCAAAACATAAAATAACTCCTTTAATTACATAATTATGAATAGAAAATCTTATTGAAAAAACTAAAAGAAATTTCTCATTTATTCTTGAAACAGGTGTCACAGAAACCTTTTCTAGATCTTCACACCTCTTTATGGTAATAACCCAGAAAAGCCTTAGCCCAAGTTAATTGAGAAAACCAAGACTGAGAGCCTGAGAACAAAACAGTTTAGTTCCCTCTCTACCAAAAAGGCTGGCTAATTTACTTTCTTACCCAGTGGAGAGATCTCATCCTTCTAACTGCCATTAACCCATATACACAAAGGATAAGCCCCAGGACTTTGTGCATTACAGAAGAACATACCAGAGAAAGACTGAGCATTTATGAAGTAATCACTGTGTGCAGAGCATGGTTCTAAGTGTCAGAAAGTCACACAGAAAAGCACATCAGCTGTGCTTTGCAGGAGTTCTCATTCTCGTAGGGGAAAGATACAATGTAAGGTTTCACATTCATGTAAGATGGAAGTCTTTTGCAGTCACAAAACAGATGCATATTCTTTAATGTTGTTTCCACTGATAAAATCCTATCAAGTTTCTGATGCTGAACCATAATTGGCACAAAAAGCCATGGACTTGGTGGCAAGAACTCTCTGTTCTGGTTTTTCAGCAGCTGTGATTGTAGCTCCTGCAGAAGCAGGGGTCACCTCCCAGGATAATGGACTGGAAGCAATGCTTCTCTTCAGGCTCTTGGGTTCAGGGTCCTGGACTGTCTCCACCAGGCAAATGGTGGTCAAGGCAATGGTGGCAGTTTCACTTGTCTGGCACTTACTGCCTTCCTGTCTCTTCCCTTAGGATGCTTAACTTAGTTGGCAAGGCTGGCCTGCCTGCCTGGACACTCGATAAAAGCTCTAAGGATTGGACTGGAAGAAAGACTGATGACCTGGGGGGACCTATCATTCTGAGAACAGCTGTGCCACTTAATGTTGGTGGCAAATGGTGAGCAGTTATTTCTAGTGGTGCTGAGAACGGAAACTCCCCACCATGATTAATAATGAATTATAAAAATCAGAAATCAAAAAGGAGAAGGATGAAAGTCCAAACAAAGAAGGCACTAGGAATCACCAACTTTAAAGTCCCATGATGTCTTCAACAGGCTGATCCTATAAAAAGCAATAAGGAATGAGAGAAATAGCTTCAGAAGGCCGTTGCTTGCTACCAGACAGGCTTTGCCTGAAGTCATGCTTGCAGCCCTCTGATCTCACTCCTTTTTTTAGAAAGCCCTCTTGCTTAAATAACTGGTACATGACAAAGGAGCTTAAGAGAGTATAATGTTTTGAAGGGAAGACATCAGGATCTAGAGAAATTGAGGAAAAGAAGAGGCTTTGCCTGAAGTCTTGACTGTGATCATTATAGCCAAGAGGAGATACAAGCAAAATACTCTGGCAGAGCTGAGAAGCCTTAGTGACTGGGTTCGTTTTTTTCAAGCATCTTAGGAAAGTCTTATGTGAGCACTAACTTTCCGTTAGCCAGCAGCAGAGATAAGGAAGGTAAGAGTCACAACTATGCCCTATTCTTAATAGATGCAAAAAATCTGACACATATTGCACCTTTGCTCATCTCATAGTAAACCTCAGCTCTCATAGGAAGTTTCACGATAACAAGAACAACTGACATTCACACTATAATTCAAACACAATATCCTATTTGATCCCAACACCAACTCTGTGAGGCAGATACTCCAAGTATTGGTGACATTTTACAGTTTAGGAAATTGAGACACAAAAAGATGAAATGCTTGTTCATTATATAGAAGTGGGATTTGATTTGTATCTCTCCCAAATCCAAGGAGATACCAACAATAATCTGATGTATGACACAACGGAAGTTGAGGTTTGCTTTTTTTTTCTATAGCTGAAAATATACTCCTACTTTTGTCTAGAACACAAGTTTAATCCTTCAAGTTAAAAACTTACCCTTGCTGAGCTTTCTGGTAAAGTTCTCTTAGCACCGACTGCCTGAACTGAACAGGCAAGCTCAGTGTTAGATTATCTTCAAGGAATATATTTATCACGTCCTAGGATAGATTCAAAGTATTATATCAATTTCAAAATTTACAGAATTTCTCTACTGAAATTATTTAAAAAAAAATTTTTTTTTACATATAAACTTAATAGGGTATAGAACTCTATCTTACCATAAAGGAAAAAAGGAGAAGAAAGGTATGGGAGAAAGGGGACTGGAGGAGGAGATGAGGGGAGTGTAGGTGATAGAAGAGAGAGAGAATCATGAGAAAGGGTAGTCAGATACAACACACTTCTGAGGAGGAACAGGGTGAAAGGAGAGAGAGAATAGAATAAATGGGAGGGTGGAAGAATAGAATGAATGGAAATACAGTTAACTATAGCAACTGTGGGAAAAACATATTGAAGCAACTTCTCTGATGGACTTATGATAAAGAATGCCAACTATTCCAGAGACAGAGCCAATGGTACCTGAACACAAAACTGAAGTATACTTTTTTCCCCTCTCAGTTTATTTCTCTTTCTTTTTTGAAGATTAAGTTTACTTTCACAACAAGATTACTGTAGTAATATGAAAATCATCTAAAAAATAAAAATACACATTTTTGATTGAAAAAGTGAATTAAAAAAAGAAGATAGTTGGCTGCTAAAACTTCTCTACTCCTTTTTAAATTTGGAACTTTCCCCCAGCTTCAACCTCTCTAAAGATCACCAGCAAAATTCTGAAGAAAAATAATAACCAAAGGTCAAATAGGGAAAAGCAGTGCAAGTAACTTTGGAAAGAGCACTTGAGATTCTTTTCATTATCACATTAAGAACAGAGAATAAATCATTCAATAAGTACAACAAATAATTTAAAATGTACTTCATTTCTATGCTACAGAATGAGTTAAAGAGAAGAGAAAAACAAAGGGGACTAGATAGGGAGACAAGAAAATAGATCAGGAGACAGAAATACAAGTTAAAGAAATAGATATGTAAACTTTAATAAGTTAAATTTACTCATAACCTCAAAAATAATTCTATTAAAATTATTAAAGTTCATTATGTTTTGGCAAGTATAAACACAAATGAGAATAGTGAAAGACTTTATTAGGAATTTTCTAATCTAACTCTTTCAAACATTTTATAGATGAGGTTCAGGGTAAATTACTCCCAAGTCACACAACTGGACCTACAATCCAGACTTTCAGATTCTCGGGCCAGTGACCAACTATTCACAATATGCCATGAACAATATCAAATTAAAAGTAGAGTCTAGTTCTACACTATAAATGAGAAATTCAATCTTAAAATATTAATTATGCAGAATGAAGGTAATTTAAGGAGGGAAAGAATATTAAAACCGGGATCAGGAAATGTTTCTTGTAGGAGATAGAACATAAGAACCCTGGAGGAATTTAGAGATGGAGATGAAAAAGGTGATAAGAGATAAGACAGCATGTGCAAAGTCAAAAAAATGGAAAACAGAACTTAATCAAGTAGATCAGTTTGAATGGAAAAAAAATAAAAGCTCAAATGCCAGACCTTTACTAATTTCCCCAACCTCTCTTGCATTCCTGAAATTACTTTGTAACTAATGTGTAAAATACCAGTGTAAAATTTGCTCTGTTCCTTAGAAAAATATGAAATCTCTTAAGAGCAAAAGGTGTTTCATTTGTTTCTATGAACCTTAAATAAATATTTTGGAAGTGAACAGTGTATATGCATAAATAATGTAAAATAAGTCTAAAAAAGATAGTTGCAACAAGATTAAGGAAGACTTTCCATATGGCAAACTTGATTCTGATGCTAAAGGAAATAAGAGAATGGGAGAATGAAGGATTGCTCATAACAAAAACAGAGGAAGCTATAGATAAGAAAAGTGTTGCAATTTAAACTGGCTTTTGTGTGCAATACCTCTAGCACAAACCAGTCCAGTTTTTTGATTAGAAAAGCTAGAAAATAGATCTATGTAAAAACAATCTTATTTCCATTTAAACTTATCAATTAGAATATTTGATCAAGTACAATTTTTACTTCCTAACTAAAAAATGTTGTTGATCTGAGATCCTCAAAACTCTTTATATTATTTCCTTTCTTAGTGAGGGCTGAAGTGTTTACTGGAGTAAAATTAGAGTACTGGGTATTTTTGTAAGACAGTCAACACCGTGAATTAGAAAACAACATACTAGTGATTTCCTGACCTCTATGGAGCAAGTCTCTCTTCCCTGCAGGGAATAGGAAAGGGCAGTGAGTTGGGGCAAAGAGAGTTCTTTTTTTGTTTTGTTTTTCCAAGGCAAATGGAGTTAAGTGGCTTGCCCAAGGCCACACAGGTAGGTAATCCTGAGACAGGATTTGAACCCAGATACTCCTGACTCCAGGGCCAGTGCTCTTAATCCATTGTGCCACCTAGCCCGCAAAGAGAGTTCTAAAAAACAATCAGGTTTTTGTCTTTTTTATTCCCAGCACTTCCCTTGATCCCAGGTAAAAAAAAAAAAAAAAAAAAAAGCACAGACTAAAACAAGATTTAAAAAACCAACAACTTATTTCCAAGTAACTCATGCTGAGTTATATCTAAAGTTAAAGAGTTTACTTTCATAGTTGTAATAAACACATAACTAGGGCCTCTACCAGCAATTTTCTTCAAAATACATGCTATTTAAACTTTAGTTACCTATGTCATTTATTGTCTCAAGTGTTGTCATTAATCAAACAGAAGTTACTTGAGGACAAACTCTGTCTTTTAACTTCTATAAAACCAAGACAGTTCTTTGTATACAGCAATAATGTAAATATTTGTTGAACTGTGAACTGACATATGCTTAAGAAAAAATCATGGGTTTTTTCTATTTAAATGTCATTTACGTTCTTTTCTACACATTTGAAATCACATATTTAAAAAATTAGGAGTTAAAAGCTGAAAAATCTACGTAACTGTATTTGTAGTCATCTGTACCTCTAACCTATCAAAAAAAGCAAATACAATTCTTTTTAGGAAATGAAATAGTGGGAAGAATGAAAAAAAGGAAATTTAAAAAAATCTTTTAAAAAGACCCTTTAGGGGCAGCTAGGTGGTGCAATGGACATGAGCCCTGCAGTCAGGAGGACCTGAGTTAAAATTTGCCCTCAGACACTTAATAATTACCTAGCTGTGTGAGGAAGTCACTTAACCCCAATGCCTTGCCAAAAAAAAAAAAAAAAGATCCATAAAAAAAATTAGGGGCACAAAAATAATAACAGAAAAGTATGTTGTTCAGTTTAGAAATGCTATATTAACAGTTTTCTGATTTGTATCCTGAGCTTAAAAATATAAAAAAATTCTTTATTTACAAGAAAATGCTTTTTTTAGCAAAGGTAGAAACATCACAATTTTTTTTATGCCATGGCTTACTTTATAAAATCTGATCTAACGGGGAAAAAATTCACAGAAATTGAGGTAAAACTTTTGAGAGATGAAAAGAATAAAATAATCCAGTAAAAAGCTAAGTAGGACTAAGCCAATAGCACATCAGCAGCACGATATTTAGGAAGATTGCTTTTCTCTCTTTTCTATGCATTTATAATGGTTCATAAGAATAAGTTGTAATATCCTACTTTGATAATATATATTAAAATGATTTGTTCTAGAATGAAACTATAAAATGTAAGAATACAGATTACGAAAAAACATTAAACCAGTTTAAATATAAATCATGCATTCTTCCACAATTCCCATTCATATCAGGATGACATGGCCTATAATTATTACTTTTCAATCATCACTTTTTCCCTTTCAAAAAGATCTCATTTCAGGGTATGATTTCTATTTGGACCATGATGATAACTGCACTTTTTCAATTATGAAGCCTGGATGTTCTGAATGTTTCCTTAAAATGTAGGCTAGGGAGGCTAGGTGGCGCAGTGGATAAAGCACTGGCCCTGGAGTCAGGAGTACCTGGGTTCAAATCCGGTCTCAGACACTTAATAATTATCTGGTTGTGTGGCCTTGGGCAAGCCACTTAACCCCATTTGCCTTGCAAAAAATAAAAATGTAGGCTATAAAAAACAATCTTTTAACAAAGATTAGCTTCAAGAAATGATGAAGTCAGGGGCGGAGCTAAGAGGGGAGAAGGAGAAGAGCCTCTCCTAGGTGCTCTCTCCAAAATATTTCAAAAACCTTAAGATTGTGACTCTAAGTTTTCGAGAGACAGAACCCACAGAAAGATCCAGCTCAAGGTAACCTAGACAACAGTGGAAAAACTGTTCCACAGGGTTGGGGGGGGGGGGGGTGGCCATGTCAAGCACAACTTGGAAGATCAGCAGGGAGACCTCTGCCAGAACGAGCATGAAGCCCAGATCCAGAAAACGGAAGCAGGCCCATGAAGTCACCCAGCAGGAGCCTCCAGGCAGCTGTGCTCAGTCCACTGAAGCTAAGGGAGTGGAAGGAGACTGCCAAGGTCTGACCTCTGTCCCTGGAACAGGACTCTGGGGCTCTGTCCACATTCAGAACCTAGTTACAGTCTAGGCCCCCCACAGAGCAGGGACATACACACATACCCGCCCTCACAGCCCCGTGGCAGAGGGGTGGCTTGTGGTCATTTACAGACCAGGAGAGCAGTCAGAGCCTCACACATTGAGGTCCTTGTGAGGGTGTTCCAATACTCAAAAACTCAAGAAGCACCCCAAAATTAGACACAGGCTGAGGAAATGAGTAAGCAGGAAAAAAAAAAAGGAACTTGACCATAAACAATTACTTTGGTCCCATGGACCAAAATATACAATGTGAAGATGAGCAAGTCCAAGCTTCTGCATCTAAAGACTCCAAGAAATATAGAAGTTGGACTCAGGCAATGGCAGAGCTCAAAAAAAAGATTTTGAAAATCAAGTAAGGGAGATAGAAGAAAAACTGGAAAAAGAAATGAGAGAGATGCAGAAAAAACATGGAAAAAGGAGTAAGCAGCTTAGTCAAGGAGACCCAAAAAAATGCCGAAGAAAACAATAGTTAAAAACCAGCTTAGGTCAAATGGATAAAACAGTTCAAAAAGTTATTGAGGAGAAGAGTGCTTTAAAAAGCAATCAAGACACCCAAAGAATGAAAAATTATAAGAAAATGTGAAATATATCACATTGAAAAAACAACCGATCTGGAAAACAGTCTCAGGAAAGTAATTTTAAACTTATTGAGATACCTGCAAGGCCCGATCAGGAAAAGAGCCTTGACCTCATTTTTAAAGAATTCCTACAGGAAAATTGCCCTGATATCCTAGAAGCAAAGGGCAAAATAGAAATGGAGAGAATCCACCGATCTCCTCCAGAAAGAGCCAAAAAAAAAACCAACCCCCAGCAATATTATGGCCAAGTTCCAGAGTTCACAAGTCAAAGACAAAATATTACCAGCAGCTAAAAGGACACAATTCAAATAACATGTAGCTGCAGGCAGGATCACACAGGACTTAGCAGCAAATACATTAAGGGCTTGTAGGGCTTGGAATATAATATCCTGGAAGGCAAAAGAGCTTGGTACACAACCGAGAATCAGCTACCTGGCAAAACTGAACATCCTCTTCCAGGGGAAAAGATGGACTTTCAGTGAACCAGGGGAATTTCAAATGTTCCTGTTTAAATGACCAGAGCTGAACAGAAAGTTTGTCCTTTAAGTACAGGACTCAGGTGAAGCATTGAGAGTGGAGGAGAAGAATAAATTATGAGGGACTTAATGATGATGAACTACATGTATTCCTGCACTGAAAGATGATACTGATAATACTCATATGAACCTTCTCATTTAATAGAGCAGGTAGGAGTTTTTATAGATGAAGCACAGGAGCTGAATTTCAAGCTATAATATATGGTAAAAATGGAGTCAATAGGTGAAAGGGAAATGTACTGGGAATAAGAGAAAGGAGAGACAGAATAGGCTAAAATATTTCATATAAAAGGTATTTCAGAGGCACAGTGGATACAGCACCAGCCCTGGAGTCAGGAGTACCTGAGTTCAAATCCGGCCTCAGACACTTATAATTATCTAGCTGTGTGGCCCTGGGCAAGCCGTTTAAATCCATTTGATTTGAAAAAAACAAAAGACATTTCATGTGGCTTTTGCAATGGTATAGAAGGGAGGAAGGCAAGGGGGAATGAAAGAACCTTCACTCTCATCAGAAATGGCTCAGAAAGAAAACAGCAGGCACATTCAATAGGGTATAGACATTGACAGGAAAAAGGAGAGAAGGGGGATGGGGGAAGGGGAGGAATGTGGGTGATAGAGAAGAGAGCAGATCATAGGAGAGGACAGTCAGATATAACACATTTTCTTTATTACTTTTTGCAAGGTGCTGGATTGGGTGGCCTGTCTAGGACCATAGGATAGGGCGATTGCTGGGTCTCTGGGGTGGGATGTGGGCTTGGGGCCTCTGGGTCCCAGGGCCTCTGTCCGCTGTGCCACTCAGCTGCACCACAGCACATTTTTGAAGAGGGACAGAGTGAAAGAAAAGAGAAAATATCCTGGTAGTGGGGAGGAATGGATGGAGGCAATTACAATCAGCAACAGCAACTGTGGAAAAAAATATGGAAGTAACTCCTATGATAGATTTATGATAAAGAAAGTGATCCACCCAAGACAGAGCTGATGGTATCAGAACACATACTGAAACACATTTTTTCCTCTTTCTTTTACTTTATTTCTCATGAGGTTTTATATTTTGGTGAGGGAGGGGGTATTATGTTTACTCTTAAACAAGAATATTTTAGTAATGTATAAAGGATATAATGAAGTCAACTTCCCTACCCAAATAATCTAAGGTAATCCTACCATATCTTACCTGATAGTTGCCTGACCTCATACAGATATGGATTTGACTATATGGAGTTGACTGTTGTGATGTACTATCAGAAGGAGCAAGAATATCACAAGCCTGACAATAGCCAGCTAACCGCTTCTCATCTATGGAGCAATGAAGAGATAATGAACCTATCTGTAAAATAAGAACATATTTACAGTGAGTCATCAATATATCATTCTAAACAAAAACAAAACAAATCTCAGATATTTAATTTTAATATAACAATTGGCAATAAAAATAATTGTCATAGAAAATAAAAATAACAAAAATTTTGTTTTAAGAGATTTGAAAAGATAGCTAACACCAAATAAATATTTTAAAGAACAAATCAAGAAACAAAGGACTTTAAAATAAAATCTTGGGTGAATACTTAGCCAGAGATTTCAAATAAAAAAAAGAGCACAAAAGACTTTTGGGGGGGGAGAGACTGTTATAAGTCAGAGAGTAAAGAAAGATCTATGAATAATTACTATAAACAGAACAATTTTGAAAAAATATATTCCAAAAGCTAAGTCAAATTTTTGGTAGATTATGAATCTGTTTGTCAATATTAAAAAGATTCAAAGGAACTCAAGGTTTAAGAACATTCAAATTATGTGAACATGTCTAAGGAGGAATAAATAGATGGTATCTACTCATCCAATAACTCAAGTTATCATGACACAAGATTCAAAATTCCAGTTGACATGAAAAATGATTAAAATTAATTTTGCATGGCTGCAATATAATTCAAGAATACAGATTATGAAAAGTACTATCCTGGTTTGAATACAAATCGTACAAATCTCATATTCATTCGTCCACCCTTCCAAATCTGACTGGCATATTTACCTCTGAAATCAATTCTTTGGTTCTGAAAAATTTTTCCCTTGCATTTTCATAGGCAGCTGAATTTGTAGAACCTTGCTGGAAGTAAACTGCACCCAAATCATAACATACCTAAGATATAAAACATGTTTAATAACAAACATTTTTCAAGCATAACCAGTAAAATTCATTTTGTTTCTTCAAATTACATACATAAATAAGAAGCATTATAAATTAATTTCCACAAGCAATTAATGGCTAAAGTAAAACACTGAAAGTTCTTCAGGGCCACTTAAAATTACCAACTTAAAAAGAGCCTGCTATATTTGGTCAAACATTTAATTAATTTACCCCTTAAAGGCTCCTAGATTTACTGAATTTTGAGTCTTACCTGTGGTTGCTGTGGCAGCACCAAACTATATGATTTTGCAGACCTTATATGCCCTCTCAGGCTTTTAAGCATGTTAAATCTGCTTACAATAGTTAATTGATATTTCTGGGCTAGAAATTTCTGATATTTCTGCCTGAGTGGCAGTCAATTACTCAAAGCCCCACAGAAGAAAGAATAATTACTTTGATTTATGTTAGGGGGTTTCCAAATTAACAAGATTCCATCAGAGTTTATAAAAAGTCTAACTTCCGACATTAACAAATCAATGTACAATAGAACCATCTGAGGCTTACAATTATATCCAGATGTCTCCCATACAGTATGATTCTTGTTTATCCATATATTTTTCCAGAAGTGCATATATGGAACTGTGGTATAGTGGAAGGAGTGCTACACTTTAAGTCAGAAGAGCCTCAAGTTCAAACCCCAAATATGACACATACTAGCTAGAATGGCCTTGTACAATCTAGTAATCTATCCCTTCAAAGTTTAGATCAATTCTCTTCTTTTCCTCTCTTCAGATTTATTTTATTGGGAACCTTCTATATGATGTGAGACCTGAGAAAAATTACCCTACACCTCTGAATAGTTTCTTAACAGTAAAAACAAAGGGATAAAAGTACCTAAATCACTGACCTCACAGGGTTGTAAGTAACTGCTTTTAAAGAATAAAATAGGGGCAGCTAGGTGGCGCAGTGTATAGAGCACCGGCCCTAGAATCAGGAGTACCTGAGTTCAAATTCCGCCTCAGACACTTAATAATTACCTAGCTGTGTGGCCTTGGGCAAATTACTTAACCCCTTGCAAAAACCTAAATTAAAAAAAAGCATAAAATACAAGCATACATATGAGCCATTATTCTTAAATTGGGCATCATAGTAACTATAAGCACTCAAAATATTCCACTGGCAAGTCAGACTTGACTTGACCCTCTTATACAGCACTTGTTTTGGATGCTACCAAGTATCAATGAGCTATCCTTTAATTCCCTGAATGACTTTGGCTTCAATTCTCTGAAGCACTAGCATGTCATCCCCCAGATCCCTCTGGTTGTCCAGAGCCAGTTCCTCCTTCTCCTTTCTCAGTATTTGAAGTAGATTTCTTCAAAGTTAAATTGTCAGCTAAGATAAAGCATCCCCGGTCCTTAACACAATGCCTGGCACATAGTTGGCACTTAAAAAATATTTACTGACAAAAAATTAAAGAAACCAATTCCATACAACTAATAACAAGTCTACAAAAAAAAAAATAAAGCCATGTTTAGCAGCCCTGATTTTTCCTCATGGACAATTAAAAAAAAACAGATTGAACACAAAGTTACAAAACAGCTTAGTTTCTGCCCTCAAGAAACTGACAAGTTAGTCAGCAAATTAAGAGACAAATGTAAGTTAACAATATTAAGTACTAAATTTATGGTTGTCAAAGCTACAAAAACTGGGGTTTGAGGAAGATATCATTAGACTTCATAAAAAAATCGGGAATTTGTTTTGGGGACACCAGTTCTTGGGCTTTTAGTACCACCAGTTTAATGCCTATCAATTCATCTAATTTTATTATTTATATAATCATATTATCTATTTTTTACCATAAAAAAGGAACATAACAGAAAGAATTTTTCAAAAGAAAAAAATCAATCAATGGTGGAAAGTTTAAAGCTTCATAAAATTTAGGAGCCAAATCCTTTGTTTTCACTTGTTTGTTTTTTCCCAGATAATGGCAGTTGAGCAACTTGCCCAAGGTCACACAGCTAGTAAATCAAGTGTCTTGAGACTGAACTTGACCTCAGTCTCCACTCTATACTCAATCCACTATGCCACCTAACTGTCCCTAAACCAAAATTTTAAAACAAAAAATATTCAATTTATTTTTGTTCCAACAAAAACTTATTAAGAAAAGAACAGGAATGGGATGGCTAGGTGGCACAGTGGATAAAGCATTGGCCCTGGAGTCAGGAGTACCTGGGTTCAAATGAAGTCTCAAGACACTTAATAATTACCTAGCCATGTGGCCTTGGGCAAGCCACTTAACCCCATTGCCTTACAAAAACTTAAAAAAAATAGAACAGGAAAAAATTCCAATTAAAATACAGAGCTGAGTTTATTTCTATATTTACAAATAGTTTCAAAGGACAGTATCAACAAATAGTTTAAATAAGTACCTGACATTGCATTTCCTCAGTTTTTATTATTAATCCAGCTGTTAAACTTTCAGTTTCTCCATTTACCATACCCGGTTCCATAGCTAATAAATCCAAAGTTCTCATTGTATGGACATAAAGATCCTTGTTCAGTTTCAAAGCTGCTTCTAATACCAAAATAGAATCAGCAGCCTGTTCTTTTAGCTACAAATGATTAAAAACATTAAGTTAGAATAAAAATAAGGTAGCAGTTAGAACAACATTTACTGTATACCTAAGCACTTAAAAGAAATGTCTACATGAGATACCGTAAGAGAAAGAAAAACCAAAAAATGGATTAAAACAAGTTCCCTGCCCTCAAAAAGTTTATGATTTCTGGGAACAGTAAGACACAAACATAATGTAAAGTAGTGTCTAAAGAAGAGAAAAATGAAATTAGAAAGGAAGGAAGAATTTCTTTTGGCAGGGGATAGGGTAAGAGGCAATCAGGAAATGGGATACACCAAAAATGGAAGAGATTGAATTTAATCTGAATCTTGAAAATGAATAAAATCGGAGTTGGCAATCTTGTAGGGGTTTTAAGGAGGGGAGAAAAGGAAAAGCTATCAAGGCACAAGAAACAGGATAAGCAAAAACAAAAAAATGGAGAAGTTAAAAACTTTAAAATAAAGTCTTAATAGACATTCTGAAAACGTCAGTACTGAAAAAGATAACTTCTACATATATTTTTAATCAGTTTTGCATTGTTGAATATAAGCAACAATTAATTTAAAATGAGAACATTTGCTTCCACATTTGAAGTATGTTTCCTAAGATTCACAAATCATATTTTTATATAATACTAACAAATCTCTATTTTTTGATCTTTAAAAAATCCATTATTTAATATTCTAAGGCTTCTAAGTATTCAAGGTTTGCCAGAAGCAAATAATTTAAATAATTTGTAAAAACTAGTAAACTCCATTAAAAAGTTCTAACTCTGGATTGGAACTTTAAAGTCCCTGTCAGTTCTAAACATGTTTCTAATAAAATCTGTACTCATAATCCAAGAGCAAAGAACTGAATTTCATTGAATCTTACAATTGTAATTCATGTAACATCATACTATACTACATGCTTGAATAGGTTTTAAAATTCTAAAGTTATTTATTAATTGATGTCAACACTTACCACTTTCAAAATGTTTTCTGTTAACTCCTTCTCTTGTTGCATTTGATTCATACTAAAAGGGTGAAATGACATTAAAATATTTGAGAATCATAATAGAAAGCACATTTCAATAATTCATTATGCTTAAGTTACATTTAAAAGGAAAATATTCAAATAACAGATTGTTAAGCATCCATCTTACAAATTTAGTTCCTCTATTATATAGAGAATTTCTTGAATAAATGACAAATATAGTTTTAACCAAAGTAATGTTTTATATTCACATTTTAATTAATATTTTACTGTTTGCTTTCTTTGGACTTTAAGTTTGTTTTTTTTTTTCGTAAGGCAATGAATGGGGTTAAGTGGCTTGCATGTCTGAGGCCACATTTGAACTCAGGTACTTCTGACTCCAGGGCCAGTGCACTATCATCCACTACGCCACTTAGCCACCCCTGAAAATATTAATTTGAACCCCCATCTTTGCCTCTTGGTTACTTTGTGATCCTGGATGAGTTATTTCACTCCAGGGCCAGTGCTCTATCCACTATACCACCTAGCTGCCCCATTAGTTTGCTTTCTAAAAATAATTTTCATCTTAAAACAGGAGATTCCAAAACCTGCTATGTTCTGTCAAGTGTGGAACACAACATAGATGGTTCAGATCTGTAATCACTGGAGAAAGAAACTCTTCATAATAAAAATGCCCTTTACCAATGTAAATTTTTCACTTCTCATTTTGTTTGGGTCTGAGAAGGTTGGGGACTTGCTCAGTGTCACAAAGTCAACATGTTTGAGGTGGCATTTGAACTCAACTCTTCCTAACTCACACTGGCCTTCTATTTCCTTCACCCCATGTTGTATGAAAGAATATCTATTAGTAAAAATACCATAGTAAAAGTACCATTTGTAAAATGTCTTCAGTGCAAAACAATCATAACTGTGTATAGTAACACTTCAGCAATATGGAGATCATATACTTCTACCTTCCTTAAACATTCAATAAATTTGAAAATAATTTTACATGGGGATCATTATGTTCTAATATAGTACAATAACTAATGCTCACAATTCTGATCCTGAGCCATCAAAAGAAATGTCTGAAAAGTCATGGAAGTATCTGAAGAAACTTGAAAATCTAGTAGTTGGTGTTTCTTTTTTAAAACATTTTTTAAGAAAGATTTTATTTAGAGTTTTGCAATTTTTCCCGCCTTCTTGCTTCCATTCCCCTACCCCCTACAGAAGGCATTCTGTTAGTCTTTACATTGGTTCCATGTTATACGTTGATCTCAGTTGAATGTGATAACAGAGAAATTATATCCTTAAGGAAGAAAATTAAAGTATGAGATAGTAAAATTACATAAGACTTTTTTTTTTTCCTCTAATCTTTGGTCTTTGTTCAAAGTCCATAATTCTTTCCCTGGATACAGATGATAGTCTCCATTGCAGATAGCCCAAAATTGTGCCTGGTTGTTCTACTGAAGGGGTGAGCAAGTCCATCAAGGTTGATCATCACCCATGGGCCATGTTGCTGTTAGGGTAAGGAAGTGTTTTTCTGGTTCTGCTCATCTCGCTCAGCACTAGTTCATACAAATCCTTCCAGGCTTCCCTGAATTCCCATCCCTCCTGGTTTCTAATAGAACAATAGTGTTCCATGACATACAAATACCAGTCTGTTAAGCCATTCCCCAATTGAAGAACATTCACTTAATTTAAAATTTTTTGCCACCACAAACAGGGTTGCTATAAATATTTTTGTACAAGTGACAGTGTATGGGGTCAAAGGGCATGCACATTTTTGTTGTCCTTTGGGCATTATCCCAAATTGCTCTCCAGAAAGGCTGGGTGAGTTCACAGCTCCACCAACAATGTATTAGGATCCCAGATTTCCCACATCCCTTCCTACATTGATCATTGTCCTTTCTGGTCATAATGGCCAGTCTGAGAGGTGTGAGGTGGTTATCTCAGAGATGCTTTAATTTGCATTTCTCTAATAAGTAATGATTTGGAGCAATTTTTCATGTGACTATGGATTGCTTTGATTTCCTCTTCTGTAAATTGTCTTTGCATATCCTTTGACCATTTGTCAACTGGGGAATGGCTTGTTTTTCTGAAAATTTGACTCAGTTCTCTGTATATTTTAGAAACGAGTCCTCTGTCAAGAAATACTAGTTGCAAAAATTGTTTCCCAATTTACTACATTTCTTTTGATCTTGGTTACAGTAGTTTTGTCTGTGCAAAAGCCTTTTAATTTAATATAATCAAAATTATCTAGGGGGCGGCTAGGTGGCACAGTGGGTAGAGCACCGGCCCTGGAGTCAGAGTATCTGAGTTCAAATCCGGCCTCAGACACTTAATAATTGTCTAGCTGTGTGGCCTTGGGCAAGCCCATTGCCTCGTTAAAAAAAAAAAAAAAATTATCTAGTTCGTTTTTGAATGATGTTCTCTATCTCTTCCTTAGTTACAAACTGTTTCCCTTTCCATAGATCTGACATGTAAACTACTCCTTGATCTTTTAGTTTGCTTATAATATTGTTTTTTATGTCTAAATTCTGTATCCATTTGAATCTTATCTTGGTATAGGGTGTGAGCTGTTGGTCCAATCTAAGTTTCTTCCAAACTAACTTCCAATTTTCCCAACAGTTTTTATCAAAGAGAGAGTTTTTATCCCAATAGCTGGACTCTTTGGGTTTATCAAACAGCAAATTACTACAATCATTTCCTGCTATCGTACCTAGTCTATTCCACTGATCCACGACTCTTATTTCTTTATTTCTTAGTCAATACCAGTTTTGAGGACTGATGCTTTAAAATATTTTAGATCTGGTAAGGGTAAGCAGCCTTCTTTTGCATTTTTTTCCACTGAATTCCTGGAAATTCTTGACTTTTTTTATTTCTCCATGTAAATTTACTGACAACTTTTTCTAACTCATTAAAGTAATTTTTTGCAATTTTGATTGGTAGGGCACTAAACAAGTAGCTCAGTTTTGGTAGAATTGTCATTTTTATTATATTAGCTCAACCTATCCATGAACAGTTGATGTTTGCCCAGGTATTTAAATCTGATTTTATTTGTGTGAGAAGAGTTTTGGTAATTGTTTTCAAAAAGTTTTTGAGCCTGTCTTGGCAGGTAGACTCTCAGGTATTTTATTTTTTCTGAGGTTACTTTGCATGGGATTTCTCTTTCTAGCTCTTTCTGCTGTATCTTGCTAGTCATATATAGAAATGTTGAGGATTTATGAGGGTTTATTTTATATCCTGCTAATTTGCTAAAGTTGCTATTTCTAGTAGTTTTTTAGATGACTTTTTGGGATTCCCTAGGTATATCATCATGTCATCTGCAAAAAGTGAGTTTTGTCTCATCCTTCCCTCTTCTAATTCCTTCAATTTCTTTTTCTTCTCCATTACGACATTGAATAGTAGTGACGATAATGGGCATCCTTGTTTCACCCTGATCTTACTGGGAATGCCTCAAGCCTATCCCCATTACATAAAATGCTTGTTGATAGTTTCAGATAGATACTGCTTATTATTCTAAAGAACAAACCATTTAAAAGTCATTTTGAGGCAGCTAGGTGGTGCAGTAGATAAGAGCACCAGCCCTGGAGTCAGGAGGATCTGAGTTCAAATCTGGTCTCAGACACTTAATAATTAATTACCTAGCTCTGTGACCTTGGGCAAGTCACTTAACCCCACAGTGCCACTGCCACCAGCTGCTTCTGCATAAAACAGCAACACAAAGCAGAATTGCAGATTTCAGAAATTTCTATTAGAATATAAAACTATGGCAAAGACATTAATAACCTCTAAAGGAATCGTTGAATAAAATTAATTTTTTCATTCTATTAGCATTCCTTCCAAATTCTTGTTAACACTAAAGATCTGTTTTTCCTAAAAGTCTTTATTACTGATCTTGACTATCTTTACAAACAGCCCAGATACAGGAAAGAATAGAAAAATATCTGAACCAAAACACTTTCCTTCCCCCTACCCCCACCCTAAAACCCCCTTACAAAAAAAGCAAAAGCTTAAGACCCTGAACTAAAAAGCCCAGAGGAAAAAATAAGGCACCCCCCTGGCTAAAATGGCAAGATTATTCACTTAAACATAAAAAGCAAAGCAAAGGCAGGTGAGATCCCATGACATGACAAATTACACATGTGAGTTTGCATTTGTGTATAGCTTTGAATCACGTCTTTCTTTCTTTTAAAATAATTACTAGCAAAAAAAAATTACTAGCTACTAATTGTCTAGCTGTGTGGCCTTGGGCAAGTCACTTAACCCCATTGCCTTGCAAAAAAAATGAGTAAAATCATGGCCCTACTTAAATATGTAATGTATATCTTAGAGACCATAAGATTATATTAAGTTTAGAACATTTGTGTGTGTGTGTGTGTGTGTCTGTGTGTGCTTGCATGCTGCACACACGTGCACTTTTTTTTTAGGTTTTTTGCAAGGCAAATGGGGTTAAGTGGTTTGCCCAAGGCCACACAGCTAGGTAATTATTAAGTGTCTGAGACCGGATTTGAACTCAAGTACTCCTGACTCCAGGGCCGGTGCTCTATCCATTGGCACCATCTAGCTGCCCTCATGTGCACTTTTTTATATAAACAACTGCCTGGACTTTAGGAAACTCAGGTTCTTTTGACTACTCTATTCTTTTCCTAATGATCTAGGGAAAAAAAATACTTAATTCTGTAATCTTTTAAGATAGTTAATGTAAACTGGGCTCATCTCAACTCTACCAGTCCCTAACAGCACCACTTCAAGAATGTAATTATCCTCTTTAATACTGTTTTCTTACATACAAAATCCTCCTATTATTGCCAGTACTAACCTCAGTTATTGTGAACATCAAATGAGATAAAAAATACATGAAATATCTTAAGACATTATATTTGCAGAGGCAGCTAGGTGGCACAGTGGATAGAGCACCAGCCCCTAGAGTCAGGAAGACCTGAGTTCAAATTCGGCCTCAGACACATAATAATTGCCTGGCTGTGTGAGACCTAGGGCAAGTCACTTAACCCCACTGCCTTGCAAAAAAAAGAAAAAGAAAAAAAGACATATTTCTCCCTTGCACGAGAACCACAAATTTCAAAAGAGGTCATTTGAAAACAAAAAAACTTCAAGAAATCCAATTCTGAAACAAACAAATCTCAACAGAGTGGTTTTGATGTATCCAAGTACCCTTGAAAACTTACACACTCAATTGGGGGGGTCCAGGTTTCATCTGTCTGATGGGGAAGCTACTTTGAACAATTGTTCTTATTGCCCTGAAAGAAAAAAATTCACTAGTTATAAATTTAACAATATAGTTCCCCCCAAAAAAAATCAACCTAAGATTTTCTTTTACCATGAAACACTTGATGATTTGAATAATTAAAAGAATTGCTGAAAGCATTCAGATAAAGGAATACAAACTACTCTTTACAGAGATCTTAAAAACTAAATCTAGCAGTCACAGAAATATCCTGGCAAACCAAATTTCCTCTAGCACCCAGAGAATATCCTTCCAAAACTGCACATCCTCTGGAAATCCTACCAGAAGCTTAAGTCAAAGTAGAACCTGTTATAGTAAGAGATGACTAGCACAGTATCATGCTTTGGACTTACCATCTATTGTAGAGTAGTATAGCCATGGTAGTAGTTGGTGGTAAAGAAGATAGATCCATATCTACATGTTTTGTCCCTGGAGGAACTTTACTGATACACAGCAGTTCATTTAGTAACATATTCAGAACTGGAACAGACAAGCTAAAAGAAAGAAAGCATATTCTTTATTTGTTGGGTTTTTATACTTTTATTAAGCACATCTTCTACTAAAGTTCAATTGTGAATATTCATAGCATGGAGACAACTTGAGGTTTTTGAAAGTTGTACCAGCAAAGATCTTAACAAAACTGAAGATTTTGAACACAGGCCTGGAAAGAAATTGTACTGGCTTCTAAGGACCAATCTAAGTTTGAATAGACAAAATTGGCCCATAGGTGATAAACTTTTTCTTTCACAAAAAAAATCTAAAAATTACAGTAATCATGTGTGATTTATAACAATTGAGGTCCCTGGAATAAAATCAACACAAATCTTTGAATTATTAAATATTTGATGCATGGAGAACAAAAAAAATACATTTTAACATTTATAATTCAGGTCCTCCTGTTCTTTATTCAGGTCCACCAGTTCTTTATTCACTGTGCCATCTAGCTACCCCATGCAATGTATGTAATTCAAATCCAAGGATTTCAAGTATAATTTTAAACAGAAAATTCAACAAATTGAACATATTTGTATAAAATTATTTTCCCACTGTGGAAACTGTTCATCTTAAAAACTACTATTAATAAAGAAAAATGTTTTCTTTTTGCTGCCTAAAAAAAAATTCATGTTTCCAAACAAATAAAAACTAGCTCTAACACCTGAAAAGTAGTACTATTAATTTTGGAAAGAACTTCATTAATGATAAAATTGTCACTAATTGAATGACAATTCCATTATTATCCATTCAATAACTACTCATTTTTACCACCTACTTAAGATAAAAATAATTTCTTACCATTTTAAAAATAATTCAATTGATATGAATTTTTTATGGTAAAAAGCTACCAAACATACTTTTTTTAATTTTTTTTTTTTGGCAAGGCAATGGCATTAAATGACTTGCCCAAGATCACACAGCTAACTAATTATTAAGTATCTAGGCCATATTGAACTCAGGTCCTCCTGACTCCAAGGCCAGCACTCTATCCACTCGGCCACCTAGCTGTCCCTACCAATACAGTCTTTATCAAATTTATAGCATATAAGATTTTACAGTTCTCAGTAAGTTTTGAGTCAATCAGCCTCTTATATTTTGTTTTGAAAGTCAATTATATATATTACATCTAGATTATTCTGATACCTGAGAAATTTTCAAATTTAATAGAAATCAAAATAAATTTATAACTTTAAAATTCCACAAAATATTCCTTTAGATAAATTCAGTGTGAATTTGCATACCTTTTCTCTAGTGTGTCCAAATCCCATTTCAAATGTGCAGCAACTTTAAGAGCAAGAAGTTTCAAAATTCGATTTCTCTTATTATCAGCAGGAGGTTGAACCTGGTTTTGTTCATTAATTGAAGGTTTAGAAGCTTGTTCCAAAAACTGAACTATCAGCTGAACTGGTGCAGGATCTAAGTTAAAAAGAAAAGTAGATGAAGTTTTTTTTAAGGTTTTTGCAAGACAAATGGGGTTAAGTGGCTTGCCCAATGCCACACAGCTAGGTAATTATTAAGTGTCTGAGACCGGATTTGAACTCAGGTACTCCTGACTCCAAGGCCAGTGCTTCATCCACTATGCCACTTAGCCGCCCCTATGGTAGATGTAATTTTAAATAAGGTTGATCTGAAATTAACGATCCGTTTTCTCACATTCACTAGGTATCCAATCAACTGTGTTTCTACAGGTTAGGACATAATTCATTTACAAATAAACTCTATCCTATAGGATAATGTGGGGAGAAATGAAGAATAAGTTTCAAGGTTTCCAGGGTACAAAATGAAAAAGAATGACATTTGATAGTCCCAGGCATTCAGCCAAACTTGGCTTATGCTACAGGTGTGATTAGATAACACTCACCAAACAGCATCTTTTTTTCTCTCTAAATCATCACATACAGCTTTATAGAGATAACGTGGATAGTACTGCCCAAGTAAAGCTCTACTGGCTGATGTAATAGCTTCAATAATGATAATGTTACCCTAGACAAGAATCATACTTTTAACTTTTTCAATGAGGGGGCATGTTAGATTGAAAAAATACTTATTTTCTCCAAGTTTAATTTGTTATTTTGGAACTTTAGATTTATTTATTTATTTTGGGGGTTTGTTTTTTTTGCAAGGCAATGGGGACTAAGTGACTTGCCCAAGGTCACACAGCTACAGTAATTATTAAGTGTCTAAGGTTGGATTTGAACTCAGGTTTTCCTGACTCCAGGACTGGTGCTCTATCCTCTGAGCCACCTTGCTGGCCCCCCCTTTAGATTCATTTATAGGGTAGTTAGGAAGAAACTAAAATAAACTACAACTATTAATTGATTCCTTGTGAAATTTATATTTTAGCCCAAATTTGGCATAAAAGGAAAAATTTTATTTTCAACATTGAAAGAGTTTTAAAAAAATCAATGTGGAGTAGTTGTCAAGGGAGTATACCTTTTCAGAATTAAGGTATGTATCTGTCTAATCTACCAAAAATTTGCCCAACAGGTGTAAGGATGGTAAACATGTTTGCTGCTATATTGATAACCATCAACTATACTTGAGCTCTGTTATAGCAAAAATATGGTAACTATAATATTCACCTGACTTAACATTCTCCTCTTCTCTGGCTGTAAGACTTCTCTAAGAAGTCTGCCCATCTAAAAAATGGAGGCACTGACCTCTTAAGTTCTCAGATCTAAAAAATCTATCGAGATTATTGCACATCATTCCCACAATCACCCTGGGAGGGAGGGAGGATTTGGCATCATTCCCATTTGAGAAAATAGGGAAATAAATTAGGTAAATTTGTAAAAAGGAAACCAGAGCTTGAAACTAAGTCTCAAGCTAATGTTTTATAAAACCCCAAATACCCCAAAATGTACTGAAGTACCAGTTATAATGATGATGATGTTTGTCCTTCATTCCAGAAAGAAGGCCATGACATCAGGGAGATGATGCCATGACAAACACATGAACTGGATTGAGGGGCTGCTGTGCTAAATCACCAGTCTCACTTTCTCCTTGAGAGTCACCTGATTCCAGTGACCAGATTTGAATCAGGATAACTGGAGATGACCCTGGATGTGAGGCAATCAGGGTTAAGTGATTTGCCCAAGTTCTGCCAGATTCAAACTCCTGTCCTCCTGACTACAAGGTCAGTGCTCCATCCACTGAGCCATCTAGCTGCCGCTAACACAACAGGCAAGAAATCCTTAACATCCTCATACAATAGTAATTATGAGTAATGGCACCCTTTTTTTACAGATGAAACAAGTTCACAACAGTCCTCTTACAACGTCTATCCTGGGGTAAGAAAACCACTCTTTACTCTTTCCTTTATACTGATAAGACTATTATTTTCCTGTTCCTAAATAATTTATCGAGGGCAAAATGGAGGACCTGGTGTCACTGGTACTCAAGACTCCAAAAAACCAGAACAAGTCCCACTTTCCAATATGCCCAACTCCAACAGAACCAGGAGTTGTGGTGGTACCTTTTCCCCCAACCTCTTGGATATGCTTGCTCTTTCATCTCATCACTATATAATTTTCCTTTTTAGTCTGTAACAGTATCGAAGGTATCTTTGATGAAACTGTTTAAAGTAAAGACAGGCACAACTTTGATTCAATAATAACCTTTTTTGAATACTATTGTTCCATAAGAAACCATAAATGATCAGACTCTAGAGAACCATGGAATGCATTATAGGATCTGATGCTGAGTGAAAGGAGCAGTAGTAAAGAGAAACATTGTACACATAAACAACATTGTGAATTGATCGATCTTGATGGAAGTATCGGCTTCTCTCAATAGTTTAGAGAGCTGGGACAACTCTGTCAGACTAGCAATGGACAATGCTATCCCCATCTAGAGGAAGGAAAACAAACAAAAAAAAAACCTTCAGAATCTGAATGAACACTACATTCACTTTTTAGTTGTTTTTTTTTTTGCAAGGCAAAGTGGCTTGCCCAAGGCCACACAGCTAGGTAATTATTAAGTGTCTGAGACCGGATTTGAACCCAGGTACTCCTGACTCCAAGTCCAGTACTTTATCCACTATGCCACCTAGCCGCCCCTACATTCACTTTTTAAAAATTTTCTCTTATGTACTTCTTTCTCATCTCGGGTTTTCTTTCTTTTCCCTTAATCCTAATTCCTCATACCCAAAATGACTAATCTGTAAACATGTTTATCACAAATTCTATGTACAATATTTACCTGACCTTTTTGCGGCTGAGAGGAGGGAAGCGGGAAGGGAAAATGAAAAGAAATTATGCAATTTAAACATATGCAGATACATATGGGTGAATGTTGAAAAACTTAACATGTAACTGGAAAAATAAAATCGCAACTGGAAAAAAATCCTAATAACCTTTTCTTAACAACAACATGGGGTGACGATCAACCACGATGGACTCGTTCATGTCAACAATATAAAGACAAAAAAATTAAAAAAAATACAAAGACAATTTTAAAAGACTTGAAAGGAAAAATACCATCCATATCCAAAGGAGGAACTGTGGAGTTTAAATACAGATCGGAGCTTGTTATCTTCAATTTTTGGATCTGATTTTTCTCTCACAGCATGTTTACTATCGATCTATATTTAGTATGGTTAGAAATATGGAGCTTCTACCAAATTGCTTTCTGTCAAGGGGAGGGAGAAAAATTGTAAAGCTCGAAAGATTGCAAAAAACCCCAAAACTACCGTTATCATGTAGCCGTAAAAACAAATATTTAAATTTTAAAAAAAAGCCACCTTTCCTGACTATTACAGCTATCCTCCTGCTCCAAAGCCTCTCAAAGGCCGCAGGCCCGCGGGGTCTTGGCCAGGAGGAGTCTGCAGCAGCAGGTTAACCGGGAGGGAGGAGTGGCCGCGCGGGTTCATTTCAAGGGAGAAAGGCGGGGCCTGGGGGAGGGCAGACAAGAGGCGTGCGTGCGTGCGTGCGAGCGCACGGGTTTGCGGGCGCGCGCGCGTGTGAGCGTGCGTCGGTGCGCGCGCGCGCGGGCACGAGCAGCGGCAGGAGGCGTTTCCCCCTCCCCGCCCCCTTCCCCTCCCAGGCGAGGAAGCGCTCCCGGCCCCCCGAAGCGCCCCCAACGCCCCCTCGGGCGCGAGGCTCTTACCCGGGCAGGGCTTCCGCAGATGCTTCTCCAGCAGCGACTCCTCCAGCAGGAACTCGAACCAGCATGTCTGCGGCGGGGTGCAGGGCCGGCTGGAGGTGGCCGCCTCCCGGTCCGCCGCCTCCGCGCTCATCCTGCCGCCACCGCCGCCCGCTCCGCCGGCCGGGCCGGGGCCGCTTCCCGAATCCAACCTGAGGCTGTGAGGCGGGCCTGCGGCGGGGTGACACGGGGTGGGGGGCCACGGAGCGGGCCGCCCGGACGCCAGCCGCGCAGAAGAGCCGAGCTTCCAAAATGGCGTTGGGCGCGGCGTCGTGGGAGAGCCCCGCTCCCCGCCCCCTCCTCCCGGACGGGGGCCAATCGCCTGGCGGAGGCTGGGCAGGGGGCGGGGCCTCCCCGTAGAGCCCGCCTCTCCGGGAGGTTTCTGAAAGAAGACTGGAGGGGAAGGAGGGGGCGGGGCCGGGGCGGGGCCTTGGGCAGCCGAGGCCCGGCGGCCCCTCCTCTAAGCGCTCGGAAACATAGTTGCTCTTGGAAACCATGGAGACCTGGCCCCGCCGCGGCTCGTGCGGCCAGCCAGCCCCGGGCAGCATCCGGCGGGAGGAAGGCGCGGGCGGGCCTCATTAATGCCCTAAAGTCCGGGAGGCGCCGCAGAAGCACCTCATCCGGCCCTCTCGTCACCCCGGTCTGAGGTCGTCTTCCAGTTAAGGACGTTGAGTAAAGGATTTGTCCCCATCATTTCTGTGCAGCAAAGAGAGAGGCAGTCTGGTATGACCAGATATAGAGATATACATATAACTATATACACTACATATATATAATATATACATATTTATATATATATATTATATATATAATATATATATATATATAGCCAGGGTTCAAGTGCAGCCTCTAGCACCGCCCAGATGTGTGATTCTGGACAAGACACTTAAATCCCTCCATATGGGCAGCACTCCAAGATGATCCATCAAAGGGAAGAGCAAGAACTGTATTGGTAGAGGGGCCTCCCTCACCATCCAATTCCCTATTCCAGCGAAAGTAAAAAGCACAACTCTAGTTTCTATTCCCATGCAAGTTATTTAGACCAGATATCTCAGTTCTTTCCAGTTTGAACATGTTTGGCATTGTCTCAAAATTAGGCACTTTTCCGGCGACAATGAGGAAGGGGAGTTAGAAGAGGGAAGGAATAACACAACTCTCAATCAAATCTCAAGATTATGCAGCAGGGTATGTTTAAATGGAGTCTGTGAGGCCTGAAGATAAAGTCGGGTGTGTGACTTGTCTGCGAATAAACTTAACTCTGTACTATTTGCAAAACCAGCAGAAACCTGGCTCATTATTCAATAGAAGCACACTACCAACTTCCAAAATGTCATGGACATTAATATAATTCTATAAGGTTGTAAAAAAGATTTTCTACAAATTTGTCTCTCTCATATATATACATATATATATATATATATATATTTATATATTGCTGTGTGTGTGTGCATACATACAAGGCAGCTAGGGGGATTGACCTGAGGTCAGAAAGACTCATCCTCTGTATGACCCTGAACAAATCATTTAACTCATCTCAAGTTTCCTCATCTATAAAATGAGCTGGAGAAGGAAATGGAAAACCACTCCAGTCCTGCTAAGAAAACCTCAAAGGGTGTTACAGGGAGTTGGACATGACTGAATAAAGACAACATACATGCACACAAATATATCTATAGAGCAGATACATACAGAAAAAAATGCTTTATATAGGGTGTTCAGTTTAAACTATTAAAGCTTAAAAATGCACTAAGACTTTTGGGAGATACTATTCATATTTGACCTTTTATTTAAAATTGATGTGACAGTATCTGATCTTTTTTTTCTCCATTAAAATTAAAGATGTTTTTCTGTTTAATCTTACCAGGTTTCAAACTTTTCTGATATGTGATTAAAATCCTACCTTATGAAACTTCAACTTTCCCCATTGACTCCACATGGCATAGGAGACTAGAACAGTACAAGAAACACAGTAAGAGTTTCTTGTAGAGTTCTTACTATGTAGGGGGGGAATCAATAAAGAGTTATTTCATGTTTTAAACATGTATTTGACAGGAAAAGTATAAGTATACCCATCTTTTAAAAAAATTTTAAAACTGGAAACAAACCTATTAAGTAAAACGAATTAAAAATTTACAAATATACTTCAGTTTTATGTAACAACCAGGTGAGAGAGACAGTCGAAAGAATGAAAAAGAGAAGAATAAACAAAGTGGGGGGGAACATAAGAAACAGAGAAAAACCAAAAAATGACCATATAGACCCAGGAGAGAAGGACAATGAAGGCTAACCTACTACAGATTTTCTTTCTTTTTCTTTATATAATTTGTTAAAAATTTTAATAAATTCTAAGCAGCTTAGATGTAGTTAGTTTTGAAATCCTTTTCCTCATTTTTCATGGATGGGAAATCTGAACTTTCTACTCTAAAAATTGGGGAGGACTTTTTATAGGAGAAAGATCTATTTTTTTATAGAATAATAAATATTGCCATCTTGTGGCATTTTGGGGATATTTTCAGAACTTTTAAAGTCAAATTGTATTTTATTTTTGCAATTAGACTAGATGAAATTGTGCCTGGAACTAATAGTTACTATCTCCAAATACTGACAATACTGTGACACCCAACCCCCACCATCAATTACAAAACTGAAATTAGAGATTTTCTTCCCTCAAAAATGAGGAAAAGCAATATTCCAAATGTGAAACAGATATCAGAGTATACTGAAAAGAACATTGTATTTGGTATCAGAATCCTTGGGTTCAAATTCTGATTTTATTCTTACTATCTTTTAGACTTTGAGAAAGTGAATTCATTTCTCTGTAAGGCCTCAGTATTCTCAACTATAAAAAAAAGGACGTGGGACTAGATTTCTAAGATCCTTTTTACTCTAAATACTATGATCTTGTATCTGAAAATACTTTTAAGATTGCCAGTTAAAAACAAAACACTAGGAAATTAGGGTTTGTATGACATCACATATATAATGAATGTCATATTTCTTGCTTTCTCAATGAATGGGGGAGGGGATTGGAGGGAAAGAGAGAATTTGGAACTCAAAAAAAAAGTATTAAAAACAGATCATTAAGCAAGATAATTCCAAAATCATTAAATCATAGTAATTTGGGAATCAACTATGTGGGCACTCCAGATTAAGCATCTTTGTTGCTAGGAAATCATTCCAAGACTGCCAAATAAACCAAAATATCCTTTGATTCCTAGGAATTTTGAATTCAAATAAAGTGTTGTCATATACATATTATTAATCACTGGCTTCTCTGAAAAGGGAGGGGGGTAAACCCAAGTAAAAGATAAAATTACAGTTGTGTCTACTCATCTCCCCCCCTTCAGTTTAGCTTGACAGTTTATAACTGATACTCCCTTTTCATCATAGACACTTAATTCCTCTGAGTATACATAGTGATGTTCCTGTAAATCAAATCTGAACCACATTAAGTGATCTCTCCTTCCTCTGAATTCCTACACTTTTTGTCTATCATTTATATGACATCCAACTATAAAAGAAAATAGTAAATTCTAATTGTGTTTATGCCTTATCCTCAATAGTAAACTGTAATCACTTCAGGGAAAGGAGCCTTGCATCATATCTATTTTACTATCTTTGTGGCCTTATCTTCATTCTACATGGTAGGTACCAATAAAAACCAGTGAACTTTTTTTTCTAGGGATACAAAAAAAAGGCATAAAAGATTTAAAAGCTCCTTGACCTCAAGGAGCTCACAATCTATTGGGGTGAGACAACATATTTAAAAAAAAAAAAGTTGAAAGGGGGACAGTGATTAGCCAAACATGGGCAAAAGGAAATCCTTCAGCTCATGTTAGGAAATGATGTGAGAAGGTGTGTGTTTCAGAGTTGATTTCATTTTGCAGAGTGATGAATTTCTTGAGAAAATGAAATTCAGGAGGTCAGCCAGGTAGCAAAAGGTTTTGCTGAATAAATTAATGAATAGTAATTTGATGAAGTTACTTTCTTAGGAAAATCAGCTAGCATGTGCTGCTCATCAAGGAAGCATTATAGACTTACCAAACTTCACCTGGCTGACCTCTCATTATCTTCCTTTAAAACCATCTGCCCAGGGGTGACTGGGTGGTGCAGTGGATAGAGCACTGGCTCTGGAGTCAGGAGTACCTGAGTTTAAATCCGGTCTCAGACACTTAATAATTACCTAGCTGTACGGCCTTGGGCAAGCCACTTAACCCCATTGCCTTGCAAAAGGAAAAAAAACATCTGCCCAGGGATGGACAAATTTTTCTTGTTACTTCATCATCTAGAAGCCTCCATTATCCAGAGGATGAAAGGACTGAAATGATGAAGACTCAAGTCACATTGTCTAATAATATCCACCCTGCCAGTTGGGCACCTAGAAAGAAAATTTTACTTTTTCTTTAATTAGTAAAACATAAAGGTAAAATTGGGAAGCTAGGTGGCAGAGTGGATTGAGTACCAGTCCTGAAGTCAAGAACATTCATCTTCTCGAGTTCAAATCTGGCTTTAGACACTGGCTGAATGATTCAGGGCAAGTCACTTAACTCAATTTACTCATCTATAAAATGAGCTGGAGAAGAAAATAGCATATTATCATTGCCAAGAAAATCCCAAATGGGATCAAGAAGCGGAACCACAACAGCAACATAAAAGTAAAATTTCCTAATCTTATACTTTCACTTGGGAATATAGACAGAGAGGATCAAGACTTAATTTATTCCTTTCATTAGTTGTGCTAGGATTTCTTTGACATGGAAAAATAATCAAAACAGAAAGTTTCCATTCTACTTTAGTACAAATCCTGAAGAAACAGAAATAACTAAGGACAAGGGAAAAAGTCAACCCCTTGGCAAGTATTTGACACCCTTTAATTTCTGTGTCAGTAACAATCTGCCTTGATCTTATCTAGACACTCAGAATTAGCCAAATAATAATGAGGCCACAGTTCACTGTATTGTTAAGTGAGGTGAAGATTTCCTAAAATCACTGACTTCTAGAGGCAGGAAATGATAGGGGGAGAAGTCTAGAATCTAAACTTAAGTCAAAAGAAGTTCTAATCTATGTATTATAAAGTTTTGTGCTATTACAAACAATAAAACCTATAGCAAGAAGCTGTGGGGTACTGAGAAAAGCAATGACTGTAGCATCAAAGGATCTGAGTTTGAATTTCATCATTGATTTAGTACTTATATCATCTTGGATACTCTCAGTTTCCTCCTCCATAAAGTGGAAGGATTGGGCCAGCAGAGTAAGGAAAGGCATTCCTGTACAGTATTTACTGTGTATTAAGCATTTTTGATTGCTGTTGTTCAGTTGTGTCTCACTCTTCATGACCCTATTTGGAGTTTTCTTGGTGAATATACTGGAATGGTTTGCCATTCCTTCTCCAGTTAATTTTTTAGTTGAGAAAATTGAGGTCAACAGGGTTAAATAGTTGCCTATGATTATTCAACTAGTAATTGTCTGAAGATAGATTTGAACTTGAGACTTCCTGTTTCCAGATTCAGAGTTCTATTTACTTCGACATCTAGCTGCCCAAGCACTTTTACAATTATTAATCATTTGATCATTACAATACCCCTGTGAGGTAGTTGCTATTAATTATTCCCACTTTATAACTGAAGAAACTAAGGCAAACAGATGTTCTCCAGAATCATAGTAAGTAAGCATCTGAGGCTAGATTTGAACTCACTTCCTAACACTAGGTCCACTGTTCTATTTATAAGATCACTAAGCTGCCTCCAAGCAAGAGGAAGTATGGTCAGTAGGCTGCTTCACATATCATCTCATCAATGTCCAAGATAAAACTCCAGTTTCACCTTCTTTTGAAAGAATTTTCTCATTGTCTCCAGCTGCTAATGATATATCCTTTCAGAGTACCTCACATCTATTGTCTCTGCTATTAGAATGACATTTTCCTTGGCATGAAGACTCTGTTTTTTTCTCTACATCCCCAGAACTTAGCACATACATTCACATAGTGAATGTTTACCATTTCTCAAGTTCCAGTCTACCAGTTTGTAGTCTGTGAACTCAGATCCTCCTGACTCCAGGGTAGGTGCTCTATCCACTGTGCCACCTAGCCACTCCAGGCCAAACAATTAACACCAAACAAACCCCAATGCTCCATTAACCAGCACCATACCATCCATATGTGGAACCATTGATTACAGTAATGGAGAAGTTTTAAATACTGTGGACAAGTTGACTTACCTTGGTGGTGTCCTTTGCAAGGGTGTACACATTAATAATGAGGTTGACACTCAAATTGTCAAGTTAACTCAATGCTTGGGAGACTCTGAAGGAAAGTGTGGTAGAGAAGAGGCATTAGATTGACTACCAAACTGAAGATATATAGAGCCATTGAGCTAATTGTTTGCACATTGTTGTATGCCTGTGAAACCTAGGCAGTCTACCAGGACCATGCCAGAAAACCAAATCACTTCCATTTGAACTGTCTTAGGAAGATTCTGAGGATCACCTGGTAGGAGAAGATACCAGATACTGAGGTCCTTTATCAAACTAAACTGGTAAATATATCAAACTAAACTGGTAAGTATTCAAATGGCTGACCAAATTGCTAAAATACTAAATATATGCTTGTCTATAAGACTATTTTATGGAGAAGTCACACAAGGCATGAGCTCACATTGGGATCAGAAGAAGCTGTACAAAGACACACTCAAAGTCTTTTTAAAAGAAATTTATTTATCTTAAGGCAATGGGGTTAAGAGTGACTTTCCCAAGGTCACACAGCTAGGCAGTTACTAAGTGACTGAGGTCACATTTGAACTCAAAACCTCCTGACTCCAGGGCTGGTGCTTTATCCACTTTGCCATCTAGCTATCCTCTCAAGGTCTTTTTGAAGAAGTTTGGAATTGATGGCATGATGGGATACAGTGCATAGGACTGCCTGCCAGTCATGGCATGCTCTCAAAGAAGTTGCTGTGTCTATGAACAAAACAGAATTGAAGTAACTTAAAAGAAAAGGAAGATGTACAAATTTAGAGAATTCACCCAAAATATTCACTACTTGCACCCAACCTGTGGTAGAGGATTCTCAGCTCATATTTGTCTGATTAGCCAGTCAGACACACTGCAACTTGACTCCAACACAATGATGTCATTTTGGTCTTCTTCAGGAACAAAGGACAACCAACAGTTAATCTTCAATTATCTCCTGGAGATCTCAAAATTGATATCCTATAGGCACTTTGAATTTTACATGTCTAAAACAGAATACACTGACTTTCTGCTCAAACCCTCCCACTTCTGAATTTTTCTATCACTGTCAAGAGGACCTTTATCATGTCAAGAACCAGGTCCACAACTTATTGCTGAAGACACTCATAGGTTAGGCAGAAGGGCAGAAGGGCTTGGGGAAATGATAATTATTATAATTTTGGACATGTGTTTAAGATGTCTACAGGACATTCAATTCATATAGCTGAAAAGCAACTGGAGATGTAAGACTGGAGGTCAGCAGAGAAGTCCAGGCAGAATAGATAGAGATGGGAGAGGATATGATCAAGAACATAAGTGCAAGAGTTTCTTCTTGCCAGTAGGAGAGATACTGACCCTCTAAGAATGGAACAAACTAAGGTTTGAAGGTTTGGAGAATGAGGGAAGAGAGAACTCATGATGAATAGCCTTTATCTGCTCAATAGGATATGGAAGGTCAGTTCATTTACTAAGGGTGGTGAAATTAGGGATTTAAGAAGAAAAGATTTAAAAAAGACTGTAGGAGAGTAGGAGGGAGTTAATCTGAAATCAAAAAGATAACTAAAATTGAGGAAAGATACATAGATTAGCAATGGAACCAAAGACTTAGTTGACTGATTACTTCTGGAAGCCCTTGAAAGCTCTGGCAGAACAAGAAAGTAGGCAGTGAAGGGTGAGCCAGGGTTATGGATTAACAGGATAGGAACAGATAAAATGTTTCATAAAGTACACCATGATACTATTAAAACAAGCTGTAATGAAAATGTTACTTTTTTTTTTTACTGGGTCAAAGAACTTTCAGGTCAATTTAAAAAAATAAGTATAGTTAAATATAGCCAAAAGTCTAGGAAGAAACAACAAATTAGTACTCCTACATTCCTTTCTGGGATGTGAAAAAAGAGCAAAATCATCTTCCCCCTTTTCCTCTATTTTTTCAAGTAAAGTATTTTTCCATACCATGACACAGACAGATTTAATGAAATGTCTTCACATAAGTACCCTTCTTATGAAGGAATAATATTAACTGTTGAGTTGCCTTATTTAGATTCTGATACTGGCAGAAGATACTGGATGACACTGAGATTATCAAAATAAATGCTAAGCATTCAAATTCTATTCAGACAGCACAACTTTGATGACCTGGCCATGTTGTTTAAATACTTATGAAGTAACAATATTCATTATTCCATGTAAACCAAATTCAAAGTCAGTTGCTACAACATATTTGCATGATAGGTATTGTAATCTCTGTCCCCTTCATCATGGTCAGTAACTCTATAAATAGAGAATGGCAAGAATGTAAAAGTTGACCTAAAAAAATTAAACTTTATAAATTAACTTAGGTTTAAAAACTTGAGATTGAGTCATTGTTAGGAATAAGAACTTGACAACTTGAAGGGATAAGATTCAAAGGAAGTGTGGGGTTGTGTGTGTGTGTGTGTGTGTGTGTGTGTGTGTACATGAATAGTTCTTTGTTAAAATAATATAGGATTCCTTGATGAATAAAATAACTGAAATAGCTACTGATTTTTTTATGTCAAATGAGGCATAAAATGGGGAGATGTGCTTGTTATAGATATTTCCACTGTAAAAGGAAAAGTAATACTGAGTCAAATCAATGAATCATTTATCAGTGATTGTAGTTTTTTGTATATGAATGGATATTTCTTTAGGTAGGGATTTTTTTTCTATTTATCATCTATAGATGTTAAAGATATGGTCTGATTTCCCCCATTTTTTAACCTTCATGAGCAGATGCAATGAGAAATGTACCAAAGTAACAGCAGTATTGCAGGATGATCTGTAGTGAATGACCTACCTTTTCCAAGTAATACTGTGACCCATGAGAACTCTGAAGAACATAATGCTATCCATCCCAAAGACAGCTGATAAAATCTGAATACAGACTGAAACCATGCTTTTTTCACTTTATTTTTCTTGAGGTTTCTCTTGTGTGTGTGTGAGGGGTTATGTTTACTTTTATAACATGACAATTGTAGTAATGCTAACAAATTAATTTTTTAAAAAGCTTTCAGCAGAAAAAGCACCAGACTAGGATTGACAAAGGGCTGAGAGAATGGTAAGGAAGATATTTGGAAGTATAAAGAAAGTGGATTCAGCAAATCTGTTGACTTCTAATTGGATATTTGGCCAAAACAGGAAGTGGAAGGCAAAAAAAAAATCCAAATTGATAAACTTTTTACTAATGCTAGAAGACAAAAACAAAGATGAAATAAAATGTTTAGAAACCAAGCAGAACTCAATATAATCGGTATCTTACATTCTTGATAGAAGATTAACTGAAGGAGAATACTATTGTCAGACATCAAATGCTATAGCAGTAGTAGGGCCAAGAGAAATTATATATGAAATTTAATTACTATTGCTGGACATGGAATCTGATGGAACCTCTACAGTTAAATAACAGATAGACTCTCTTCTATTTTCCTTCTATAATCTAATTTAATGATCTCATCAATTCCTATCTGTATACTGATAATAAAAACTAGCATTTATTTAGCATTTTAATACTGCAAAGAGGGTCTCATTTGAGCCTCATAGCAATTCTGTAAGGCAGACACTATTTTTATCTCCATTTTTAAAGACAAAGAAACAGAGGTTAACAGAGTGTACTTGGCAGAACAGAGTATATACATTATGATCAAATAAGAAAATTAATGGATATGAACAAAGAAACTTGATATTTAGAGGAAATGGCTTAAAAGCTATTATCTATGTACATAAATTCATTTCTTTATAGTTAAATATAAATAAAAATTCATAAGTTCCATTGACATTTAATATTGAACTATAATGAGTCTTTTTTTTAGTTGTTTTTTTTTTTGCAAGGCAAACAGGGTTAAGTGGCTTGCCCAAGGCCACACAGCTACATAATTATTAAGTGTCTGAGACCAGATTTGAACCCAGGTACTCCTGACTCCAGGGCCGGTGCTTTATCCACTATGCCACCTAGCCACCCCTATCTTTTTTTTTAAAAAGAGAAAAAGATAACAATTTCATGCAGAAGCCAAGAGATGTAGCAATAAAGGCAACTTTAATTATGTTTAGAACTGACTTTCTGGGAAGAAAGATTTTTATCAGAACCTGAACTACATATTTGATTATAATATGGAAATAAAAAATTATCAGTCATGTGAAGGAAAAAATCATAATAGCTTATGTTGCAAGCCTGAATGCCTGGTAGTACCCTCAGCAATGATAGGAAATACAGGGAGAGAGATGGATTTGGGGCGTAGATATGTTCAGTTTTGGATATATTGAGTTTAAAAGGACAATGGGGCATCTAGTTTGATATGTGAGGCTTGAAGTCATAAAGATTGGAGCTGGATAAGCATATTTGAGAATCATCAGGATAGGATACTTAAGTGAAACCATGAGATTTGATGAGATCTCCAAGGGAAATAGTATTGAGGGAGAAGAGAAGAGGATTTTGAAGAATTTGAATAATCAGGAAGAAAGGATCTTAATTGTTAGGGACATCCAGGAATTGACTTGGATGAAGATCCAACAAAGGAAATAGAAAAAGATCAGTTGGATAGGTAGGAGAAGAACAAGGATAGAGTTGTCTTAAAACCCTGAGAGAGGAGAGTATAAAGGAGGCTGCACTGAAGTCAAGAAAAACGAAGACTGAGAAAAGGCTATTTGATTTGCAAGTAAAAGATATACTAGTAACTTTGGAGAGGGCAGTTTTGTTGAATGATGGGGTCAGAAATCAGGTTGTAGAAAGAGGAAAAAAGGGAAGCAAGTAGAGTTAATTGTAAATGGTCTCAAGAAATTTAAGCATAAAAGGGTAGAGAGAGAGAGAGAGAGATGATTTGATAGGAGGATAAAGAAATCAACAAAGTCTATTTTGAAAATGGGGGAGATATGGAAGGCAGGCAGGCAGGAAAAAGGATGACCTTGGTCCCAGAACTCCTTGGTATGGTGATGAATGATGGGAAGGGCAGAGTAGGAGATAGTGGTAGAGCTCCAGTCTTCTGACTTTGAGTCACTTAGTCTCGAGACTTCTGGAGCTTCTGTTTTCCATCTTTAAGAGAGAGGATGGAAGATGTCAAATTCTAATTCAGGTTGCTAAGGGAAAAGACTCTGGGAAGAAACCAGAAGGAGAGGAGCTAGCAGTCAATACCATGTCCCGATACCCAGTTAGCTGCACTAGTGACTTTTAAAAACTTCCCCTTGAAATGTATAATTCTGTCTCTATTTAGCTCCCAATGAGAGAATGTCATTTTGTGTTGTCTAGTATATATTCTGTGTATACTTTCTCTGATTTCTGTTTTGTTACTGATTTGAATGAATGGGCTTCTTTTCTTAAAATTTTATTTAAAGCAGTGGGGTTAAGTGACTTGCCCAAGGTCACACAGCTAAGCAATTATTAAATGTCTGGGGCTAGATTTGGATTCAAGTCCTCCTGACTCTAGGGCTGGTGCTCTATCCACTGTGCCACCTAGCTGTCCCTAAATGGGTTTCTTAATTGAGAGATTATATGTATTAGTGGTGGAAATGGCATTTGGGGAAAATATAAGCCTCAGATATAAAGCTTGGTGTGCTTTCCCTTAGCCCCTCACAATTAATAGAACAGCAACCAGAAGCTAGACTGAATCTGAAAAACCATATCCCCTAGACTAATAATTTTTAAGGGAGCAGACAGACATAATTCTAGCTTGCTACCCCCACCCTATGAAGAAAGCAGAGTGATGACCTCTAACTTTCTGTTTCTTCTCTAGGCAGGAATTAAAATCTCCTTTGGAGAAGAGTGAGGAGAGAAGAGGTTAGAGATGTCTATTGTCTTCCTTCAAGCTACAAAATGGCATGCTACATGTAGCGGATGACCCTTACCATAGAGGAGGAGAGAAATAAGAAAAGAAGGAAATGGGAAAAAAAGGAGGAAAACCTTATGTGCCAGACCTTGTGCTAAATGCTGATGATGCAAAACAAGCAAAAGGAAAGACAGTTCCTACCCTTAAGGAGCTTTCATTCTAATAGGACAAGACAACACAAAAGAGAACTGAAAATTAGGAGGAGGGGAAGGTACCTGGTATTGTAGCATATTTTTGAAACCCCCAAATCAACAGAACTGGAAGGGAATGAAGGCAAGCTTGAACACAAATTTAAACATGTTACTTTAAAAATGTAACTTTCTGGAGTCAGGAGTACCTGGGTTCAAATTCGGTCTCAAAAAAGAATCCTAAAAACAAAACAAAAAAGGGGGGGGGGCGGCTAGGTGGCATAATGGATAAAGCACCGGCCCTGGAGTCAGGAGTACCTGGGTTCAAATCCAGTTTCAGGCACTTAATAATTACCTAGCTGTGTGGCCTTGGGCAAGCCACTTAACTCCATTTGCCTTGCAAAAAAAAAATCCTAAAAACAAATCCGGTCTCAGACACTTAATAATTACCTAGCTGTATGGTCTTGGGCAAGCCACTTAACCCCATTTGCCTTGCAAAAACCTAAAAAAAGCAAAAAAAAAAGTAACTTAAAAAAAACTATTGTTTCCTTTTTATAGGAGAATTTGGACCATTTGCCTTCATGTCCCTGAAGGTTTAATACCATTCTGATCCTGGGCAAAGTCATATGCTGGTTCCTTCACCCAAGGTCCCCTATCACCTTTGCATGAACTTGGTTGTCTGTGTGTGCCAGATACTCCCTCTAGGAACTAGCCATTCCTAGAGGCTGAATCCTGGGAGAGTTGGCTACCCACCCAGAGGTTCAACCTTTATTAGTTTCAGAACCTTGGCCACGAGTCTTCCTAGGTCATGCATGTACTCTTCACATGTCCTGGTTAAGTGCCAAAAAAAAAAAAAAAAGCTTATATAAGCCTATTGGTAATGTGTCGTCTTTGTCTGGGACCTCTTAAAAAAGTTCCTAACACTGGCCAGCCCTTCAGAGTTTCGCCCTTGGAACAGATGCTTTGCCTGGAACATTTTCCCAATCCTGACTTTGGAAGACTGTGATTTGGAAATCCCCAGCCACTGTGGATTCAGATGTTGGTGTTCCCCTGGTTGGTGATGTTTTCTTTTAATAACTATCTTTATGTAGGCTTTGCTCTTTTTTTATTATATTGGGACTTATTGGTTACTTTTGATATAAAACTGATTTATTTCTACCTGTTTTATAATCACTTTATTATACTTTTTTTTTGTTTTGTTTTGTTGGTGTGAACGTGTCATTTTGTAGGAGTGAATAGAAACCCAAACTCCTTAATCAAATATAATTGGCATCACAAACAGGATTGCTCTACAAAATGGCAGTTTTAAAGAAAAATGTAGAAAGAGATATGTATATACTGAGTGGGGAAGATTTACAATATTCATCCCTTGCTAGACAATGGGCATTATGGCATGGGGCCATATGAAGATGGGGAAGCCATATGAAACAAGGGTCTCCCACAGAAGTAACTGAATGTTTTAAGCAAATAACTTTGGAAAAAGGCAAAGGAATGGCAGGAGTCTATAGAAGGGGGTGGGATCAGAGAGATAAGGCTGTAGAAGTGTCGCAGTTTAAATATAGGAAGAAAAAAGGGAAGATTGATAAAAAGAAAGTTCATACTATGGTGGGGGATGCAGATACATAAGATTTGGCTTTGGTTGGAGTGGCCTGCTATAATACCTTAGTCTAGATGGGTCCCCCTGGTTACAAAAATTTGATAATTACATTGCTGCTTAGTGAAGCAGGCAAGCCCCTGGCAGAAGTTTTGGGCAAAATCTCCCAATTAGAGAACTCAGACAACTGTGAGTATACTGATGGCAAATAAATCTCGATATAGGAGTAGTGAACATGCTGCTGGTCAGTCTCAAGATAAATACAAAAATAGAATGTCAATAAAGATTTGTTTATTGCCCTGCTACAAGCAGGAGTGGACAGGAATAAGATTGATGGACTCCCTACTCCTGACTTGTTCAGGATGAATAAACAGAAGAAAGGACAAGAAAGTAGAAATAGGGAATTAGGGCCACTCCATCAGCACCCTCCCTCTCTACCTATATTTGACCTTTCTTAAAGGAAAATAGTAGATAGGGATCAAAACTCAGTAAGAGATCAGACAGAGGAATTATCAGCTTCTCATACAGTTAATCATAAATTAGAAAAATGAACATAAACTATTGCTAAAGTTTGTTTTGTTTTGTTTTGATACTGGGGCAAGACCTCTTTGGTGTGTGGCAATCCTAGTTTATTTATAAATGGAATGTCTTGCTAAAATTACAGGCTTGGGAGGAAAAGAAATTTAGGTAAAACAAGTTATTACCCAAAAAAGAGTACTCAGTGATGATTGTTCCCTTTCTCCTGGAGTACATATTAGTAAATTTTAAGGAGGGATGACTAAATTTACTTAATGAGAATTTATTCTTGCTAAAGTAGAAGGACTATCACAATCTGTAAAATTTTAAGTATACAATGGAATCAGGGACATTTAGAAAAATCGTGCCCAAGAACTTGTAAATAAAACTCTGCCTATTTAGCTGTAAAAGTAAGGTTTTAAATAAGTCATTGGATCTGGTCAAGTACAGTATGTATTAAAAAAAGAAAAGGGGGGTGAATAAGGTCTGAAATATGCTTAAATAGTATGTTAAGAGAAAATACAAGGTTGTGCAGTCTGAATACTGAAGAGAATAATGAAAGGGGTGCAAGGAAAAATGAAGAGGCATAGAGAAGGTTGGCTTTTTTTGGAAGTATATCAAATTTATGGGAGCTAAAGCATGTAGAATGAAGGTATGAACAAGTTTGACTGTATAAATAAATATTGGTTTTGGAAGTTTTGAAAATTGATTTAAAATCAGTGGAAAGTAGGAAAGAATATAGAGTTGTGAATCAACTAATAAGTTATGGAATTTCTTCTGGAATTGTGCAACCCAGATCTGTACTAAAGTGAAATGTATTCTTGAAAGTGATTGGGGCAATTTTAAAAATTTAACATTAGACTGCTACCTGTAGGAGAGAACTATACCCCTTTTGAACAATTGCTAGCTTCATTTTGGGCATTAGTAGAAACTGAACAGCTCCCTTTAAATCATGAGGTTCTGTTAAGACCCCAAATACCTATTTTGAACTGGATAAATGGGGACTCTGGCCTCTCATAAGATAGGAATTGCACAGGAATCCAGTATAATAAAATGGAAATGCTACAAATAGAACAGAACTAAACCAGGAAAATCTGAAGTCTCTTCCCTGCTTGAGAAAGTGGCTTTAACCTCAGTGCAGTCTCCACTGACCACTCCCCCTCAAAAGACAGTTTCACCAAATGGAATCAAGGATTTGATGCCTTGAGTCCTGAACAAAAGAAACACACTTGATTCACAGATGGCTCTGCTCAATATTTAGGACAAATTAAGCATTGGAAGGCTATAGCAAATAATGTTTTAGAAAGAATAGGAAAGCAGTCAGTGGACAGAACTGATGGCTATATATCAAGTATTGAAACAGGAGAAGGGGAGTCAATGTCATATTTTTTACAAATACCTGGGCAGTAGCAAATGGCCTAACCACTTAGATGCCCATGTGGGATACAAAAAATTGGTATTTTCATGGGAAACAAGTTTGGGGTCATGAAATGTGGAAAGATATATGTATTTGGGTCAGTATAATAATGTCTCAGTCTTTCATGTAGATGCCCATACCAGTGTGGACACTCTGGAACATGAATGCATATGTAGATGGGTTGGCAAAGACTGAAATCATGCAATTGCTCCTAAAGAAACTGAGGAACCTGAAGATTTATTGAATTTGGCCAGAAGGCTCCACATAACTGCAGGACATCTAGAACCTCAAGCCTCTCACAGGTGGGCCCTTGCTTGGGGCATATAAATTCCCCTTGCACTGTTAAGACAAGTTACTGATCAATGTACCCAATGTCAATTATTTAAAGACAGACCAAATTCCCAATATTATTATTGGGGAAATAGGAGGGGGAACTCTGCCTGCCTAGATTTGGCAAATTGATTCTATTGGGCCTTTACCTTTTAGGGAGGGATGTTGTGCCTGCACCTGCATGGACAACTATTCTGGACAACTCATAGCCTTCCCCTATAGAAGAGCTACTCAAAAGAACACCTGTAAAACATTAGATTGTTATAACTTTATATTATGGTTCTCCTATGCAAATACTGAGTGATAATGGGTCACATTTTAAAGGCAAAGATAATACTATTGTAATCTGTTATTCAGGGAGTGATAAATGGTATACTGTTCCATTTACTCAAGTATTTTTATGTGAACAGAGTGTTTATTAGGGTGCCTCCTGCTGTGATTTCTTCTGCATGGATCAGCCTCATGAACTCCTGGAGCCTTCCTGAGATTCAATCCCACTCACATCCATTTATAGTAGAGGAACTCCACATCTTCCAGACAACAAGGTAATTTCACCTGTCCTTCTAACCAACCATGCAGCATTGTTAATTGGACCACTGTACTTTCTGGCAAGCACCTTCCCCTATGTAAACTGTATTGATAAGCAATAACAGTGATTTGCCCAAGATCACACAGCTAGGTAATTATTGTGTCGGAGGTCAAATTTGAACTCAAGTCCTTCTGACTTCAGGACTGGTGCTCTATCCACTCATCACCTAGCTGCCCCTAGTCTTTTTTTTTTTTCTGAAGCTACTTTCAAAATATTATTTCATACACTGCCATTTTTTTTACATTTTTGCAAGGCAATGGGATTAAGTGGCTTGCCCAAGGCCACACAGGTAGGTAATTATTAAGTGTCTGAGGCCGGATTTGAACTCAGGTACTCCTGACTCCAAGGCCGGTACTCTATCCACTGCTCAACCTAGCCGCCCCATTTTCAGATCTACCTACAATGCCATTTTTAAAAGTACTAAGTTTTTAAAATTACCATTCACTGAACTTTTCTATATTTACTTTGCCATTTTGTTTCTGGTATTTTTAATTCCTACATCCTGATTTAGATTTTCCTAAGTTTTCCTATGTCTTATCATAGGATCCTCTTAATCATTTGAGCCTTTTAAATGTATTTATTATTCAAACTATTTTATTTTTATTATTTTTGTATCTGTATTTTCACTTTAAGTATTTTTGTCCCTTGATTCTTACTGTAAAATTCAGAATTTGGTCAATTGTTGAACAACATTTTTTCTTGTGCTAGAGATTTTTTCTTCTATTCTACATCTTATTAAAATTCAATGATTTTTTTTACAAGATAGTGCTATTTTATAATTACTCAGAGTAGAACTGTTTAAAAATCCATGTGCAAGTGAAACAGATTAAAAGTACAAAATCAACTTTATTATAGTTAACAGAAAACAAGTAGGTTTATTTATCATGAAATAAGGAAATCCCTTTCTGATGAAATAGTTATAGATTACAAAATGAGATAAAATATGTTTTTTGTCCCACATCTACTAAAAGACATATGTTCACTGGTTTTAATTGATGAAAATATTGTCTCTTATAAGGGGAGATGGGGGCAGTTAGGTGAACCAGTGGACAGAGTACTGGCCCTGAAGTCAGGAGAACCTGAGTTCAAATCTGGCCTCAGACATATAATAATTGCCTAGCTGTGTGACCTTGGGCAAGTCACTTAGCCCTATTGTCTTAAATAAATTTTTAAAAAAGTGAGGGGAGGAAAACATTTACTAAAAAATAAACATTTCTGTCAAATACTCTGATCTAAGAGTTAGTCTAAATATAAGTCATCTTTTCATATCCCCTAAAGAAAATGGGAAAATGACAGCTGGAAAAACTCAAAGTTAATTCAGGCAGAAAGCAAGGTTGCCTCCATTCTATTAAGTGAACACAACTCTATGACCTTGCTGAGTGTCAAAAACATATATACCTGTGAAAAGAGCTGCACAGACATTTACATACACCATAATTTAAACATTATCACCAGGAAATCCTTGATGATAATTGACTCACAAAGTATCATATCATAGCTGATCCCATAAAAATCTTTTAGTCTTTTAAACTATGACATGCAAAAAATCTTTCCTAAATAATCTTTTTTAGAAGGAATTTTATTCTTTTATTTAATATTTATTCTCATTTTGTACAAATAATGTTTTTACATTAATAAAATATTCTTGTTTAAGAGTAAATGAAATACCCCCTCCCCCATATAGACTTGCTTGAACGATAAAGGGGAGAGAAAAAAATTAAAATTAAAAAATAATAGTAATAATTGTAGGTATGGCCAGGTGGCACAATGGACAGAGCACCAGCCCTGGAGCCACGAGCACCCGGGCCCACATCCAGCCCCATACACCCAACAATCACCCAGCCGTGTGACATGCAAGCCACCTGAACCCCACTGCCCTGCAAACCCCCCCCAAAAAAGGAAAAAAGACCCAAAATAAAATAAAATGGTAATAATAGTAGTGGTGGCTAGGTGACAGACAGAGCATTGGCCCTTGAGCCAGGAGCACCTGGGTCCAAATCTGACCTCAGACACCCAACGATCACCCTGCTATGTGGCCCCAGGCAGGCCACCCAGCCCCATTTGCCCTGCACCCCCCCAAAATAATAATAATAATAATAATAATAATAATAATAAATGTGCTTGAGTCTTTGTTCCAACACCAACGACTCTGTTGTGAGTGGATCACATTCTTTATGATAAGTCCATCGCAAAAGTTACTTCCATATTTTTCCATCGTTGCCATTGCTGATCGCAACTCCCTCCTTTCGTATTTCTCCACTACCATGTACTATATTTTCTCTCTCCTTTCACTCTGACTCTGCTGTAGGGTTGCTGAGTGGTGCAGCAGACAGATCCCTGGTCCTGGGGCCAAGAAGCCCCAAGCCCCCATACCACCCCTTAGGCCCAGCACCCACCTGGCCCTGTGGTCCCAGACAGGCCATCCAATCCCAGCCCCTTGCAAGAAGTAAAAAAGAAAATGTGTTATATCTGACCACTCTCCCCCCATGGTCCATCCTGTCCTCCTTTATTCACATCCCCACCCCTTCCCCTTGCTCCCCCCTCCTTCTTACTCCAGATGCCTATACCCCATTGAGTGCATATGCTGTTTCCCCTCCTAGCCACCTCTGATGAGAGCAAAGATTCCCTCATTCCCCCTCACCTTCCCCCTTTCCATATCATTGCAATAGCCCATTGTAATAAAGAAAAATCTTATTATATGAAATATCTTGGCCTATCCCCCCCCTCCTTTTTCTTTCTCCTATTACATTTCCCTTTTTTTTCTATTGACTCCATTTTTACACCATATTTTATCTTCGAATTCAGCTTTCTCCTGTGCTTCAACTTATAAAAACTCCCTCTACCTGCTCTATTAACCAAGAAGGTTCATATGAGTATTATCAATGTCATTTTTCTATACAGGAATACATGCAGTTCATCATCACTAAGTCCCTCATATTTTCCCCTTCTCCTCCAATCTCCATGCTTCACCTGAGTCCTGTATCTGAAGATCAAACCTTCTGTTCAGCTCTGGCCATTCCAAAAGGAACCTTTGAAATTCCCCTGGTTCATTGAAAGTCCATCTTTTTCCCTGGAAGAGGACATTCAGCCTTGCTGGGTAGTTCATTCTTGGCTGCATTCTAAGCTCTTTTGCCTTCCAGTATATTGTATTCCAAACCCTACGAGCTTCCAATGTAGTTGCTGCTAAGTCCTGTGTGATCCTGATTGCAGCTCCACGATATTTGAACTGTGCCCTTCTGGCTGCTTGTAATATTTTCTCTTTGACTTGAGAGTTCTGGAACTTGGCTATAATATTCCTAGGGGTTGATTTTTTGGGATCTCTTTCTCTGAGGGATCGGTGGATTCTCTCCATTTCTATTTTTCCCTCTGCTTCTAGAATATCAGGGAAATTTTCCTGTAGTGATTCTTTGAAAATGATGTCAAGGCTCTTTTCCTGATCATGACTTTCAGGTATTCCAATAATTTTTAAATTATCTTTCCTAAGTCTGTTTTCCATATCAGTTGTTTTTTCAATGAGATATTTCACATTTTCTTCTAATTTTTCATTTTTTTGGTTTTGAAGTATTCAGTCCTGATTTCTGGTAAATTCATTAATCTCCCTGAATTCTATTCTTTGTCTGAAGGATTCATGCTTCTCACAGCATTTTCTTATCTCTTCTTTCCATCTGACCAATTTTGCTTTTTAAAGCCTTCTTCTCAATAACTTTTTGAACTGTTTTATCCATTTGACCTAAGCTGTTTTTTAGCATGCCATTTTCTTCAGCATTTTTTTGGATTTCCTTGACTAAGCTGCTTACTTCATTTTCATGTTTTTCCTGCATCTCTCTCCTTTCTTTTCCCAGTTTTTCTTCCAACTCCCTCATTTGATTTTCAGTCTTTTTTGAGCTCTGTCATAGCCTGAGCCCAATTTCTGTTTTTCTTGGAGTCTTTAGATGCAGGAGCTTGTGCTTCCTCATCTTCAGACTATTTTGATCCTTCTTGGGCTCATTTGCAAAATATTTCTCAATGGTCTTCCTCTTGTTTCTCTGCTTGCTCATTTTCCCAGCCTTAGCCTGTTTTTGGGGTGCTTCCTGAGCTTTTGGGACACTCCCACAAGGGTCTCAGTATGTGAGGCTCTGTCCTCCCTCCTGGTCTGTGAATGACCATATGTGCCCCCCTCTGCTACAGGGCTGAGGTGGGGGGGGCTTGCTGTTCTATGGGGGGAGGCCTAGGCTGCAATCATCTGAATGTGGTCAGAACCCCAGAGTCCTGTTCCAGGGACAGAGGACAGATCTCTGCAGTCTCTCTCTCTCTCTCTCCAATCCCCTCCCTAGGTTCAATGGGCTCATGCCCTGGGGGCTCCAGCTTACTGGCTCCACCTGCTTCTGTTCTGGAATCTGGGCTGTGCTGGCCAAGCTGCTCACTGTGTGTCCTCAGGGCTGGGCTACACGTGCTCACTCTGGCAGAGGTTCCCTAGCTGTTCTCCCACTTTGTGCCCAGTACTCCCCTGGGGTGTAGCTCAGGAGACTCCCCGCTGTGGCTCCCAGCACCCTGGGTCTGCCTCCGGGAGGCTGGAGTTCTGCTCTAGCGGGCTGCCCCTCCAACCCCGGGGAGCAGAACCTTTCTGCTCTTTTCCAGGTTACCTTAAGTAGGAAAACTGTCTCACTGGGTTCCTCTGTGGGTTCTGTCTCTCGAAAGTTTAGTTAGAGTCTTTAGCTTATGAGTTTTATGAGAGAGAGCGCCTAAGACAGGATCCTTTCTTGTGGCCATCTTGGCTCCACCCCCCAAATAATCTTTAATGAACATCGATAGGTAAGGAAACTTTAGAACTTCTAGATTTAATTCAATTTCAGTTGAACAAAATAGTGTGATAATGAAGTACTATTCTAATGAGATATTATCCATACTTTGATCATTTTCACTTTCAATTTCTTATAGTTGACACCCATAGATACTGGAATAGAAAAACTAATGAGATACAAGAGGTATAAATTCTATCTTTAAAACAGTATCAAGAAGCTTTGTACTTAAATAGCAAAATAATAGTGGAGAAATGCATGTCAAGGATACAAGTTTTCTTTTGAGAATAACTAAGATAAAGGAATCAAATTAATATTGGTATATATATATATGTGTGGATATTCATTTTGAATAACAATCCTATTTTCTATTATATTAAAGGGGACTATACTAATAATAATTTGCTGCAGGAATAATTTACTTTAAATTCTACATGAAAAAGCTGAGATTTACAAAAGGAGAAACTAGGGATTGTTATTTGCTTCACAGAAGGTTCTTGAATTACAGATGAAAAACTGGGATCCCTTCAGTAGCAAGAGTCCTTGGTGCACTTAAAATATTTTTATTTGAAAAAAATCAATTTATATACATTGTGTGTAAAGCGAAGCACATAAGTTATCATATAAAAAGTATACATTAAAGTTCAAAGGCAAAAAAGGACTAAAATTCCCATGAAACCATCAAAAGTAAATATGAATATAGTATAACTTGAGAATTCTCATACAGCTTCAGTTTTCCTTCAGTTTATTTTAAATAGGAATTCAGAAAAGTTTGAGCTTACAGATTTAAGATTAAGCATATAAATATGTGCCAAAGTTTTTTCTGACTTGACTATTATATTCTGTATTCCAGCTTAGCTTTGTTCTTAAGTCTTGAAATTACAAAAATGAACATACTACTACTACTATGTGATTTTTGGTAGTTTAGATAGGCATTCTTGAAAAGGGTCTCAGCTGAGACTGATACAATTTTGATCAAGTATTGTACATACAAAACACAGATTAAGCCTGAAATAAAATAAGTCTAACAAAAACTTCAATGACAAAGATGCCAGGAACAAGAATTGCTAAGAGTAGTTTAACAAAGATTTTGTGTCATAGGTCTTGTTAAATGTGCCAGTTAGTTTTTTCTTCCTTTCTGTTTTTTAACCTGGAGTTCTGGAGCATTAATTAAATAATCAAAATATTTTAGTTAGCATGGCCTTAAAAGTATTAAGAACCGTCTTGTCCAATAATTAATGCTAATAACAAACACAACACAATGAGGCACTGCCTAGAAAATGGGATTATTAAGGAAATATTACCATAATTTTGCCTAGAGAAAACAGGTGAAAATAGATAACTTCTAGAAGTTGAAAACAGTAATCAAGGCACTTAATTTTTAACAAGTTTGAAATAGCAAAAGCAAAGCATATTTGAATTTCTTCATAAATACTTCTCACTCTTTGAACTAAAATTATGAACACTGATAAATTTTCTTTTTCAAGGGGAAATATACAGGAAAAGGCATGTTACCACATAAAGGAAATTGTAAAGACACAAGTGAGGTTATTATTTCATAGGCAGAAATCAGCACATAGATTTGCTACTTCTACCCAAAGTTACTTAGATTTTGATGGGTTTTAGTACACACTAAAATTGTACACAATAAATTTGTCATTTAATGTCCAATATATTTTTTCTATTCAAGAGCTCATATTTTCTTTTAACACCTGCTGCATGAAAATATTTTCTTAAATTCAACAAGAAATTTATTTGACTCTATTAAAGAATCTGTTTATCAAAGCAATTAGTGAAAGTAGAAGAAAATTTTAGTTTAATTTAAAGACCTCAAATTCATTCAGTGCAACATAAGACAATCATAAAATCAATGTTGCTAATAATAATAAATAATTAATGAATACCTCAATAGCTAATTTTTTGATGCACTGAGAGGTAAATTTCCTATTAATGTTTTTTTTGACATCCTCAATACATATCTAATTTTAGAATTTTTTATTATATAATCTGACATACTTGTGCAGTAAAGCATGATAGATAATATTTGTCCAGTTAACAAATTCAATAGTGTGAAAGACTAATAATTCATTACCTCAGAAGTACAAATAGTTAAACTGAAGTACATCACCTAAAGATACTTTACTATAATTATAAAATTATAAATATGAAAATGAAGACTAACAAAACTGACACTATGTTTATAACGATTCCATCAATCCATCAATACTGCATGTGAAGACTATTGAAACTGATAATAAAGTTCATGACAACTCCATCAATCCATCAACACCAATGCATTCACCATTTCATAGCCAGTAAAAGAATACATGATTTTTCAAAAAGACAACATACATATGGAAGACAGGACACTTCTTTTTAATGCATTTAATGGTAGTAATGTAATTTCAGCACTTCTCTAATAACCAAAAACTCTTGAAAAATTTTGTACAAGAGTATGAGGAAGAAAATGAAACATTCTCTCTACACCCTGAACATAAACATATCTACAGTTTGCCACTGCTCATAAAACACTCTGATAGTTTAGCAAATATTGTAAGCAATTAAAAAATAACAAATTTAAAGAGAATACAAGAAGACTTGTAAACTCTAAGAATGACAAATCTAAAAAGCTGATTAAAATGACCACTTAGTTTTCAGTATTGATATTTGTAGGAGAGCTTGTTATATGGCAAAGAATTCATTTGGAGTATATTTTTAAAAATAAGTAACCATAAGTTCATAGATGTGGTTAAGAGCAGAGATCATGAGTAATTTTAAGTCTTTTTTTTAATGCATATGGAATTACACTTTAAGACAGGTTAAATTTAGGGGCATCAATTTTCTTTAATGAAGACAACAAAATTATTTGTACCATTATAATAGCTGGCAATAGATTAAGGGATATTAAAAATTCTGACAAGAAGAATTCAAGCAGATTTTATTTCTAAATTGATATTTTTAAATATATGGTAATAGTCTTTCAAATGCATATTAAAAATATAGGCACCAGTAATTATTTTTATCATGATCAAAATGGATTCAAAAGGATGATTATTTCACTGTGACAAAAGTTAACTACACAATTATAATAATAATGATAATAACAAAGAATCATAATGTATTATGCATGGATATATTGAGAAAGTAATGTATCCATAAGCAATACTTAAGAAAAAACCAAACTATTTGTATGAATATCATAAATATTTTGATTTTGAACACTAGAACAAATTTTCATGTCATTTTAAAAGACTACTTCCCTTTGTATAATGCCCTATACTATTTATCTATACATGTTATTTTCCTTAACTCTTTTTAGTAAAGTCATATACCATGGTATACAGTACAAGAATAATTCCCTTAAAGTTCAATTGTGCCTATATCAAGGTTTCATTGCATGTAATTACGTTTTAACCTCCATTATATTCAAATCCATGTGATAATGGGTTTCTAATATACTTTATTTAGTAAAATATCCATGGGGATGACGTCAAAGAATTTTAGAAGGTAAAACAGACCAATGCAAAAGAAAGATTATATTATTGGTAAAGTAAAAACTGGAAGATATGCTACATTACAAACATCTTAAGTTTTGATGTTATATTGCCTTTAAAACTCTGGATCTGGTAACAAAGCAAGGGGAAAAGAAAAAAAAAACACATAAGTAGGAAAATAGCGTCTCGTTCCTCTTCATGTTATATCAGTCTATGAAAAGAAGGCTTTGCTATTTTTCAGGACTGGAAGGATATCACAGTGTTGATTTTATATACAAAATAGGATCTGTTCCAGTATACTCTAGTGAAATAATTCACATATGGAGAATAGTTAATTTTAATCTCGTGGCAAAATCGTCCATATTTTGAGTAGGTAAAACTGTCACCTTCTTCACAAACCACCTATACCAAAAGATACAAAACAGCAAATTAAAAATGCTTACTTCAGCTCTAGGGTAAAATCAAATATAAGAAGCAAAATTTTCAAAGAACACTACTAACATCATTCATACACACACACACATATATATGTATTTATGTATTGTATGACATTTCAATATTAAAAAGTGATATCTTAAGGCATTTTCATTTGATTCTCCCAACAATCCTTAAGGGGGAAGAATGATAAGAATACTTCCCATTTTAAGGAGGAGGAAATTGAGGTTCATGGCTAGCAGAGTGAAAGGCATAATGTAAATCCTTATTTCTCCTGACTCCAAATTCAAGGCTCTTTTTATTAAGTCACATTGCTTCCCTATTAATCTTCAAGAGTAAGCTTTTATTTGGTCACCAAGGAATAGTTCTACTAAATGATTTAATCAACACTTGGGCTCCATAATAGGAGTGCTGAAACCAAAATTAATTATTCATTCATTTTCAAAATTAAAGTCCATAGCCCTTCTGATTTCATAAATCATCTTTTTCTGGTTATCAAATTTGAGTAGGAAAAAACTGAGAAATGATCATAAGTGCAAATCTCTATTCGTATAGTTATTGTCAACTCTCAATTACCTGTGTGAAAAATTAAGACTGCAGTTTATCCAAGACAAATCTTTATACTTTAACTAAGATGTCAGGGACGAGGGTAGATATGGAGATAATCTACTTTACACTCCACTCTCCATTTTTGGACTCTTACTGGGACCAGACTCAAGCTTGGGTCCAATTTGAAAAACATTTAAAACCTTTATCTACAAAAGTAAAAGAAAATGAAAGTGAGAGCAAACAAGAAACTGAAAGGGCAAGAGAGTTTTGCAAAATCTAAGGGGAATGAGGTTTATAATCAAAATATAAAAAAGGAAGGAATTAAAATAAAGGAAATCAGCACTCTCTAATATCATTCAATCAGCACACAAATCAGCACTCTCTAATATCACTCCGCCATTTTGTAATTACTGACCAACTGACTTCTTTCAAAGAAATGTTTTATAAGATGTCATGCCAAGCGCTAATTTTTGAATTGCTTCAATTTCATCTTGTCATTTAACAGCTAAAGATCATAACTATAAGTAGTGTTATACATAAATGCAATACTTTATATATACAGCTGGGAAAGAAGAGAATAGAAAAGAAACATGAAATGACAGAGTAAATCCAAGTCAAGTTTGTAATCAAGTAATAGTTACAAATATTATATATCTTTGCTTATATTTTAAATATAAATACCAAAAATAAAGTATGAAAATCAATTTTTGAACCTCATTTCTTTATGCCAAGATAAATATAAGTATTTAATCTTTCAAATAGTTACTTACATGGCCATTTGCAATATCCAACAAGTCTTTAACCCTACATCCTCTCATGGTTCCCACCTCATTGCAGATTGCATCTTCTACAATCAAGTAGTTAGCTTTGTAGGATGTCAGTATCTTATAAATGTCTTCAGCAGACCTCTTTGAGTAGATTTGATAGATCTATCAGATTAGAGAATAAAATAATTAGATAATTATAAAATAATTAGGTAATGTTAGATAAAATAATTAGATAATAATTAAATAATAATAAAATAATTACAGAATAAAATGAATTCAAAATGCATGAAAATGCCAACCATCTAATGTTTATGTATTCAATACCTTTGTGCAAAGATCAGGGAGGTCAAGAAGAATGCTACATGATTTTTGTGGTTCAACTGGGGTGAAGACTAAATACTGTAAGGTTTAGAAAATGAGCTAAATTTTGCTCAAAATGTAAGCAAATGAATTGGATTTCAGTGAGGGAGGGATGCTGTGCTAAGTCACCAGTTTCATTTTCTCCTCCAAGCCATCTGAGTCCAGTAACCAGACAAGAATCAGGACAACTGAAGATGGTCCAGGATGCAAGACAATCGGGTTTAAGTGACTTGTCCAAGATCATACAGTTAGTAATTATCAAGTGTCTAATGCCAGATACAAACTCCCATCCTCCTGATTTCAAGACCAGTGCTCCATTCACTGCACCACCAAGCTGCCATTAGGAACCAAGAGTATTACTTCTTTCCTGAAGTTTGTATATGAAACTAAAGCAGAGCAAAACTAAGCACTGAAGGAAATTCTGGAGAGACAAATTCTGATGAACAGATAATGAGATTACTGAGACACACTGGTGTTGAAAGGAATCTTCTTAGTTAAGTCCCCAAAATTATTTCTATAAAAGTTTAAATGAAGGCCAAAAATGAAACTCATTCACTACTAGACTTTGGAAGAAATTCATTAGGAATTGTTTCTATTTTGTTATAAACATGGTTCTGATTTAGGCTTTAGATGATTATTAAAGCAATTCAATTAAAGCAATTAAAATCAATTCAATCTAATCAAAGTAAAATTTATTTATTTATTTATTATGCTCACCAGGCACTGGGGAGATACAATATTTAGGTAACCCAGATTCTTTTGCCCATCAAATTTACCATCTGGTACTTAAAGATGGATAATAAATATGAATTAAATAGCATAAATACATGGAGAGAGATTTTTTTTTAAAGTATTAAGTGTAATAGGGAGAGGAAATCTATCTTACCCCAGAGAAAAATGAGAAAGGATGAGATAAGGGGCAATGGGGGGAGGGAAGCAGGGGAATAGGTGATAGAAGGGAGGGAAGATTGAGGGACAGGGTACTCAGATTCAACACACTTTTAGATAGGGTCAGGATGAAAGGAGAGGGAGAGAGAGAGAGAGAGAATAGAATAAATGAGAGTGGGGAATAGATGGAGGTACAGCTAGTAACAGCAACTGTGGGAAAAATATTGAAGCAACTTCTCTGGTGGACTTATGATAAAGAAAGCAACTCACCTCAGAGACAGAGTCATTGGAATCTGAACACAGACTGAAGTACAAGGTTTTTTTTTCCTCTCTCTATTCTTGAGGTTTCTCATCTTCTTACTCTTGTAACAAATTCAGTTTACATCAATGTATGGCATGGAAACAATGTAGAGACTATCAGACAGCCTTCTGTGTGTGTGTGTGTGTGTGGGGGGATTGTGGGATTCAGAGCCTTGCAAAAAATGATGGGCACATATTACTATTGTATATAATTGGAAAACAAATAAAATGTTAAAATGTCAAAAAAATTTTCTGGAACAAAAAATAATAATTGTGCTATTTCTAGAAGGCAATTCAGTTTATTTTCCCTTCTGTTCAATTCATGAGCTGGGCACAAAAGTAATTAATAGTAACAGAACATTTTAATTATTTATAAACCTGTAGGAATTCACTCCTTGTCCCAGAAGCAGATCAGCAAAAACCTCTTGATTTGTCTTAAGTGACAGTTTCATTCCTCAAAAGGTAGAAGAATCAAAGTGAAAATTCTACTCTGTATTTTAAAATAATGAACGGTTAGAAACTGGTTGCTAGAGTGAAAATTTGTAGAACTTTGTGGGGAAAATGACAAAATACATGATAGGGGGAGGGAAGGGGAAAAGGAATAAGCATTTATATAACGCAGCCTACATAACAGGCACAGTGCTGAGTGCTTTACTAAGATCTTTTTTCCTCATCATCTTACTTTAAAATGTTACGCTGCTTAAAAAGGATTTTGGATGAAAGGTAACTTCAAAGAGTTCAGAGGCAGGCTAGCTAGATATGAAGAATTAAAATCTTACATGAGAAGTTGTTCCAAGAGTGATGGAGAATTCTCAAGAATCAAATTCTGAAGAGAAACAAGTGCATCAAGAAGGAAAAAAAAAAGAGTTGTCTGAAGAGATCAATAGGGATATACCAAATTGGATATATTAGAGGGGAAAAGGACTATCAAAGAGAAATGGGATTTTCTGTCAGGCAGAATGACCTTTCATTGAAAATGACATAAAGCAAATGGCCACTGAGGAGATAGATGATAATGAGTATAAGTTAAAAGATAGTAAGAGAAAACCTAGCAGCTCTTGATGAATTCAAAACACCTGACTCAGATGAACTACATCCCTAGGAAAGAAAAAAACTGGAAAAGTGCTTGTTGAATAGATGTCCATGATAGTCTGAATGATCATAAGAATGGGAGAGGCATTGAAAAGGGTAAAATGTCCCCATATTTAGAAAGGGGGAAAGAATAAAGTCTATATAGCACAGGACAGTGAGCTTAATTTAAATCCCTGGGAGAAGTCTAGAAAAGATCATTTAAGAGGTGTTTGCTGAACATGTAGAATAGGAAGAAAATATTTAGAATTGGCATGGATTCAAGATTAGACTAAAATGAGTTCTTACCAGACCACCATTCTCATTCTCTTTACTTCTTCCTCTTTCCTTCCCTTTCACCCCATTCCCCTCCCCTACCTCTTTTTGATAGTATTAACAAAACTGGTAAATTGAAGGAAAACAGTTTTGCCTGGGTTTTTTGCAAAGTGCTTAGGATACAATATCTCACACTTATGGAAAATATATAAAGATGTAAACCAGAGGATGACACATTTAAATGACTATGTAACTAGATGAATTGCCATACCCAAAGAGGAGTAGTTAATGTTTCAATGTCAGCATGGTAGGAGGGCTCCAAAAAAAGGGAGCTCAGGATACTGTGCTCTTGCTTCTTGGATTTTTTCAAAACTGTTTTAATAAACAAAGAACCTAGTAAAAGATAAGCTTTAAATTTGGCTCGTCTAATAATTATTTAATATTTTAGTTTGGTTGTTTAGTATTAGCCTTAAGAGAAAAAGAGCTTATTTAAACTCAATTTTCTAAAATTGCTTTGGAATTTCCTATTTCTCCAATCAGCTAAACATATGCATATTTACAAACACCTTAATTAGTGTAGTCTATTAAAAGACTTATGATAAGGAACCAAGTCCCCAAATGGTTCCCCAGATGGAGAATTGAGAATACCTTACATTTTCATTTCTCTTCAGAAGGTCTTCATCATTGTAAAGAGGTAAATTGGTCACCATCCATCCAGTGCATAACTTAATCACACCCATCAATTGTGGACTCCCTGCAAACACAGCTGCAACTGGAGCCTGCCTTCTGCAAAAATAACATTGATTTACATATTAAACAGACAAGAATACTAATTAAAGCAATATTTTATATCAACAATAAAAGACTGGCAAACTGTACATTATATACAGCAAGAGATTCCTTTGGCTTAGTAATCATATAAGCAGGACTGTATAATGTTAGATGCAAACCAAGAATTTCAAGATGAGTTTTAAGATGTGGTTCACATTAGCAAAAGAAAAAAATAGGTACCATTTAGGTCACAATTTGAGATCATATGGTTGGGTTTTTTTTGCAAGGCAAAGGGGTTAAGTGACTTGCCCAAGGTCATACAGCTAAATAGGAATTAAATGTCTGAGGTCAAATTTGAATTCTATTCCTCTTGACTCCATGGTTAAGTGTTCTATCCACTGAGCCACCGAGCTGCTCCCCATATGGTTTTTTTTTAACAAGGATATTTACATGTACAAAGTATAATTATAAAAGCACCAAGGCTGATTGTTTTTTAATACTTTGAGAATTCCATTGCAGAAACTCTACTGGGAAGCATTTATAGACCCCAAAAGAAGACTCAAGTCTTGTGACTTTATGGGTTTCCCACTTTGTCTTTTGCCAAAGATTATAAAGCAGCATATGATACAATATAAGGTAGAGTCTTTCCTGGCTCTGAATTACTACTTCAAAAAAGAAAAATCCTGAAAAGATAATGTACTACTACTACTACTAAGGATATATTATTAAAGAGCTTCATTTCACAGTGGAAGAGAGCATTAGAAATTATTTACATCAACATTCTCACTTTTATAGATGGAAAAAGTAAGGCCAGAGAGATTAATTTACCTTTCCAGAATCATACTCTTCTAGTTACTAACAGACCTCAGACAAAACAGATGACTTTAACTCCAACTCCAGAACTCTTTCCATAGTACAAACTTTCTCATGATTGGCATCTGATAATAATGGCAATTCTAATTCTATTCAATTCAATTCAATTCTAATTCAATTCTAAAAATATTTTATTAAAAGTCAATTAGCTATAAGGTACTATTTTTGAGTAATGTTACCAAATATTGTATAAGGGACAATTCTCACTTGGATATTAAAATTTTTTGTGCTTGTAAAAAAGTAAGTACAAAAAATTATTTTTCTTTGTTTATATTTAATTCCAAGCTATTAAAATGTGTAAATGATTACTAGGTTTTCTCCCTTATATTAGCATATTGCCTAGTACAAAGTAGATACTTATTGAAACATTAATGAGTGATTTACAAAATGAGTCAGAGTATGCAATTTGGATACCTTTTAAACTTATAAACCAAAAAGCATTCACTCCTGTTCGATTATCAAGATCCATGCTAAGTCTATACTAAGGATGACCACAAGAAATCCAGTCTATTCCATCAGTCAGTAAACATTTTTAAAGTGTCTACTTTGTGCCTAACACTGTGCTATATTCCATGTTCCACCCCTTTACATGACTTGAACATAACTAACGCACACATCAAATCACATTATTCCTCCATTAAAAAATCTCCAGTGGTCTTCCAATACCATATAAAGTTTAAACTGATGTTGGTACTCAAAGCCTATCACAATATGGCTGCACCTGCTTTCCAGGTATCAGCAACAGCTATGGATCTGTTTTAAATCATCTTTGATGTAGCCAAGCTGGGCTCTCAACTCATCATCTCCTGTCTGTGTCCTTGGATGTACTCATCTATATCTGGGACAAGCTCTGCTGCCTTCATTCATCTCTGCCTTCTTTAGTTGATCCCTGTCTTGAAGAGCCAGCTCAGAAACTACTTCCCCAGGATGCCTTCACTGACTTCCAAAAGTTGAAAGGGCGCTGGCCTCCTTAAACTTCCCCTAGCAATCAGCTTGGATCTTGCATTTGCAATTCTCTCATCATCCATGGATCAAAGTTATCTTTATACATCTTTTCCTGAACAAAGTAGTAAACATCTTGAGAACAGCAACTGTCTTTCCTTTCTTTTTTGCCTCAGTACCCACAGAGCATCTCATATATAACAAGAACTTAATAAAATTTCAAAGTTTTATTTAAAAAACAAAATAAAAACAAAAATAAAGTTAGATAAGCATACTAGCTTACATTTATAGAACTCATCAAATTGTAAAAGTCACTTTCTTCAGAACAATGCTGTGAGGTGGGTATTACTGATATAATTAGTGGTTCCATGATACAGATGAGTTAGTAAGTGTAAGACCTGGGATCTGAGTACAAGACAAGGGCTCTTTCCACTGCACTGTTATTAGTATCCTGTAATAACAGGATCATAGATTTAGAGTTGGAAGGAACTCCAGAGGTCACCTGATTATTTTTATTTTACAGATGAACAAGCTGAGGTCCAAAGAGGTCAAGTGATTTGACCAGTATCATTCAGGTTATATTTGCTAAACTAAATAACACATTTTATAGACAACTCACTTTTTTCAAGTATAGTTTAAATACAAAATTGCAGTATCTGTCAAAGCATATTAGCCAAAAAAAAAAAATTTACCAAACTACAAATCTTTTTCTTTAAGCTAGACTGTTGGAGAGCTGAAAATTTGCTTTATTATGAAAATCAGCATTTGAAAATTTCAAAGATTAAACATATCTAACAATTAACTTTTCAATTGGGGATGCTTCTTCCTTTGAATCACTCATTTAACAATAAATAAAAATTAATTAAAACAGTCAAACACATAAAGCATTTTAAAATTATATCACACAGGACAAATTATGTTATTTCTTAAGTTCAATTCTTACTTTATCCAGGTCATAAGTTCCACTGTATCTGGATCATAGAATTCTTGTAGTTCTGAAAGTTCTGTCATTATTCTTGGGAAAAACTAAAAAGCAAACAAAAGCATCAAAAGGCATATATTAAAAACTAAAAATTCTAAATATTTTCATAAAATTTAAATGAATCAAGATATTAAAAAGAAATGCAGAAAATAGCACAAACACTTTTTTCATTGAAGAAAAGAAAGTCACAGGTGTCTGCTCTCCTTCAATGAATTGTCTATTTTTACTAAGCCTAATTCAAATAGCTAAGTCATTTTCAGGTTGAACTTTATGTTCAAATAAATAATAGATTAATAATTATTTCTATCAAATTTGTGAAATACATCTAAATTTAATCCTAGCTTCAAATAAATGGTTTACAAAGTTATTGGTAACTTTTTAAAAATTCTGTTAAGTTTCATGCGTTATACAAGCCAAAATATAAGGAATTGGTACAGCATTTTATTCTCAACATTAGATTTGCTGGTATTAATTCTTTGACGTCTTTAGCTTCATAATGAAGACAATCTCCAAATTTCTTACTCTATGTTTTCTTTCAATACCAAATTTGTTAATTTCAGATTTATTTTTTATACAAATCACATTAGGTAACCCATTTAAGACTGAAGGATCGATGATTCATAAAATCAATAAGGTAACACAGTGGCTGACCTAAGATATTATGTTTTCCTTGAAAACCAAAAAACTATATACTCTACCTTATGACATCTTGCAGGGTAAAATTTTCTAAATATAACCACACTTACTATATATTCTAAATAATTACTGATATTTAGAAAATCCATTTGTGTATGGTAAAACTACCTCACACCAAAATTTTAAAGAAGTTCATAAATGGCAAGCTAAGAAAACAAGAGGCAAGACAGATGCTTCATTGTGAGGATTTTACAAATTTAACTGTTACATAACTCTACAGAAGTTCTCACAGCTCTGTTAAACTATTCTCTATTCTTACATCTTACAAATGAGAGCAGTTCATATGTATGTAATAATGAATAAGAAACTTAAGATACTATGCTATTAGTGTGTTTTAGCAATAAAAATAATTTGTCTATCATGGGTTAGGGTTAAGGTATTGGATCTGGGACTTCAATTTCACTGGTGGAGGGGTCTCCCAGGTAAGGCAGTTGATCAACTAATACAGGTTAGTATCTTTTCTTTTGAAATTAGTTTTAGAGTTGTCTAGAGACAAGTTGTCTAGAGCCAAGGTGGCAAACTCAAAATAGAAAGGGGGCTGAGAGGGTAAGGGAAACTACCAAGTCATATATAATGATCCCTACAGGCTACAGGGATATTAACTTAGAAAATCACATATTATATGTTGTGCTAAATTTTTTTCTTAAATATTTTTCAATTACATTTTACTCTAGTTTCCACTCCATTTGATACTTTCAATCTAGAGTAGTGACAATGTGGCTAATAGACCTGTCCAGTGTCTCCCACACTCCCAGGCATCAGAGGTAAAATTTGAACCCAGGGCTTCCTGCCTTTTAAGTTGATTCTCTATTCACTTTGACAGCATGTCTCTTCATAGCTTGGATATGAAAAATAAAACTAACATCATTAACTATTTCACTTACATCCCTGACTAAACATAGAATTTTCTACATGTAAGTACTAGTTACAAAGTAGGTAGCAAATTCACACAAATCAAGAGGCAATAAAGGTGAAAAATATAAATTGCTCCTAAAATATTGAAATAAATGAATAAATAAGAGTCATATACCTTTTTTTTTGATAAAGGTAAAAAGTCATTTCCATATACTAGATTATGGAAAGTTTTTCTTAGATAAATTTGACTAGAATGCTGAAGGGTTAATACCCAGGTCATATGCTGGTTCCCCAATCCAAGGTCCTCCAAACTTCTGCAGGAACTTGGTTGTTTTTGCATGTGCCAGATAATCCCTCTAGGAACTAGCCATTCCTGGAAGTTGAATCTTGGGAGGGTTGGCTACTCGCCCAGAGAATCAATGTTTAATTAATTTCTGAACCTTGACCACGAGTCTTCCTGGGTCATGCATGGACTCTTCACGACCATGGTAATGCACCTACTCTTCACATGTCCTGGTTAAGGGCCAAAAGAGCTTATATAAGCCTATTGGCAGTGTGCCACCTTTGTCTGGGACCCCTGAAAAGTCCTAACACTGACCAGCTCCTGAGAATCTCGCCCATGGATAGGACGCTTTGCCTAGAGCCCTCCCAATCAGGTCTCATGAGGCTGTGAAAGGGATTCCCCAGCCCCTGGATTCTGGGACAAGAGATGGTGCTCCCCTGATTGGTAATGTTTTCTCTTTCTTTCTCCTCTATCTTTATAGTTACCTTAATTATTGTAGTGGGATTGTTGTTGCTATTTGTATGCTTATGCTGTACTTTTATTATCTTGTGCATGTTATTATGATTTTGCTTCAGTGTTTTTTAATAAATTCATTAGCAATCATTTAAACTGGTGAGCATGTCATTTTGTGGAAGTGAATACTGAATCATTAATCAAACAAATGCTTACAAGATTTTTGTCTCTTAGTCAAACAATTTAGTTCCAAATGAAGATTAAAAGAATGGCATGTAGTTTTCATTTTCTTTATCTTTAATTAATATAATTTACTAATAAAAAAATTAAAACAGTAACAGTAGAAGACAAAGCTAATAACATTTTAGTTCTAACAGACTGAAGTCCCAAAAGGTTTTAGATTCTATTGTATATATCTTTGCAATTAAAAATAACTAGAGTTCATCTTTATTCAAAACATTAAGCAACGTTGTGAATTAAACAGAAAGTCTATTAATTTCCATTCCATAATTTCCATTATAATGTAATAATGAGGGTTAAATGTTTAAATGGTTAAAAAAGATCTTACCTCTTTCCATAAGCTAAAACCTATAATAGTAGGTACAGCCATGCTGAGAATAAGAGCCTACAACATTAAAACAAAAAGGGTCATGGAACACTAAGCTTTTCACATTCCTTTATATTATTGATTATGGTACAAAAGGTCTTAAAGTAATTTAAATATTACAGAATCAGAAGTGGACAAGACATTAAAGGTCATATAAAACAATTTCCAATGCGATATAGAATTCCTTCTCAACCCTCACCAATTGGTCACTTAACTTTTGTTTATCACTTCTAGTGATAAAAATGAACAAATAAAATCAAAACCTTAAAGTGCAATCTATAGAGAAGTCATTATTTTAATAAAATCCTTGCTTATGTGGATTCAATTCTGCCCCCATATATGCAGTTCAGTAGTCCTACTTGTTTTTGCTATGGGTTTTTTTTTTTAGTTTTATTTAAAGCAATGGGGTTAAGTGACTTGCCCAAGGTTACATAGCTAAACAATTATTAAGTGTCTGAGGTCAAATTTGAACTCAGGTCTTCCTGACTCCAGGGCCAGTGCTCTATCCACTACACCATCTAGCCGGCCCATATGCAATGTTAATAAAGAATATGTCCAATCTTCCTTCTATAATAAACAAAAAGATATTGTTAAAAGAAATAACTAAAATAGTAAAAGATATAAAGTTTTGATTCAAAATGTATAAAACTGAAGTGTACAACTGAAAATGGAAGAAATGAGGCAAAAGTAAAATGTCTCCTTATATATTCAGTTTGAATCATTTCAACATGTTTGTTCAATATATGTTCAATATACCTATTCAACATATGCTAAAAGTAATAAAAGACTGATGAATTAGCTGAATTATAATCACAAAGAAATGCAGTTGGATGACAACTGTTATGTTCTAAGATAAGACTGCTCTTATGGATAAGCATGGTTATCAGAAAGAAAGAATATGATTATTATTAAAGGTCTACTACTGGGCTTATCTAACCTTATAAAGATAAGCCTATAAAGATGACCTATAAAGATAAACATAACCTCAACTAATTTTTGAAGACATGTCACATAACTGAATTATGCAAAATTTTTCATGCTTTGTTTTGTAATCCCATTAATCTTATTCAGTTTATTCCATTCTGTATTATTCCAGTTTCATTCATTAGCATAACAGTACGGAATAACAGCAACTCACCAAAAATATTGGATGCACAGCCCTCAATCGAAGCCACTTGAAAAGCGTCATCCAAAGTTCAGGAGAACATACACCAAAAGCTGCAAGCATGCACACATAAGGAGTCCAAAGGTATTTCATGCTGAAGGAGAAAAAAATGATGTAAAGATAAGACAATGAACTTTTGGGATAAATACTTTTTTTCTGGTTGACACTTGTACTATGGTTCTAACCCAGATGATATTGAAAAATTAAATAAGGAATAGGGTAAAGCTGGCCTTTGTTTTTAACCAATTAATTAAAATTATTTCATGCCAATAACATAATTGTGATACACATGGAAATGTTATATGTTGATAGACTCAAAAGAAATATTCTCCAAACTATAAAAGAATGAAAACTGAGGAAAATACCCTCAAAAATACATAAATCCACGACTGGCAAATAGAATTTTCAACATGTAAAGAAGTTCTAGAGACAAAAAAACATAGTAAAGTCACACAACTGAGGTAGTAAAGTTAAAAAATATGGATTGTCTCTAAAATATTAAAATAAATTCATAAATAAGAGTCATCATAGATTATATTGAGAAGATAATAGCAAAGAGAACAATATTATCTTTGTATAACATGTTCATTACTGTCAGAATATTATCTGGAAAGTACCATATATATGCATTTCAAATCACAATTCATATCTACTTATATTAATCAACAATTATTTACATAATAGGATAGTTATGAAAGAAATAATATTCTTTTACAGTCAACAAAGATTTACTGAATACCTATTGACTGCCCTAATACTAGATATTCTGCAATAACAAGAATAAAAAAGGCATTATTTCTATACCTCAATGGGGTATAGAATGGCAACAGAAAAAAATACTTGTCAACTATTCCACTGGTCTTACATTAAAGGATTTTCATAAGAATATGATGAATACTAGTTTGGAAAAACTCATTCATATAGCACTATAACTTATATTTATAGTGTTTATAAGGTGTTCTATTCACAGTAACCCTTTGAGGTAGGTAATACAAATATTTATTATCCTCACTTACAGATGAGAAAGCTGAGGGCTCAGAGAGGTAAAATGATATGTTTATGGTTCAGAAGACAATAGAATTAAGTACCAATACAATTAAGAGCAGTATGAAAGTTTCTTTTTAGTGATCAATTTTACACAGGATCTCAAAGAACAAAATGGACACTAATAGGAGAAGGGAGAAATCCTTGGTAAATGGAATGGTATAAGACAAAATATTAAGCTGAGATTAGTAAAATTATAGGTATAGAATGGCAAAGAGACTTGCTGAAGGTAAAAAAAAAAGTTTATAAATGAAGGTATATTCAAGGGAAGAACTGGTAAAGGAGAGTAATATGAGCATTCTGAATAATTTTTTATTTGGCACATTTACCACAAGAATCTTAAATGATTAAAAGAAAAGACAGCTGAATCTGGCAGATGATTGTTGTATAGTCTAAAGTAAAGAGTCATCGGAGACTAGAAGAAAATGCAAAAATCATCCACTCCAGTTGTGCATGAGGATACTAAAGCTTAGGAAGGTCAAGAAGTTAACTATTTACATATCTAATGCCACACAGATATTGATTATTGATGCTGATTCAAGTCAGGCCTCACAACTCTCAGGGCCCTTTTCACTCTATAATGCTGGTAATGAGAAAAATTCTCTCAAACATATCCATTAGATTGTCTCAAATCAAAAGGTTTCCAGAAAAATAAGATAATAACAAAAAAGTATAACTTTTAATTTTTTAGATATTAATCCTCCAACCCACCACTAGAACAGGCCTCCTCTTAAAGATTAGGAAGAGAATTCAAGTGACAGAAGGATGCATAGGAAAAGAGAACAACGGGCATCAAAGACAACAGTAGGAAAAAAATGAAAGAATAAAAAGAGGAATGAAATAATAAATACAAAGTTCTTCTGGTAACATTTTAGGAAATATGGCTTCCCACAAAAGCAGAAATGTCAGGGAAATATATAAGATGATGCAAAAATGTCACTGAAAGGGTAGGGGTAGGCAGCAGAAATTCAATCTAGTCACACAGCTTTAGTTCCTCAGTGCAGAAAACTAAAAATCAGATACCAATGAATTATACTTTTTTTGCTAAGAGATCATTACAAAATATTTACCAAGCTAAATAAATAGCTTTAAAAAGATGCCTAGAAATCATCGTTGGACCTTGCTAACAATTATGACTGGGGGATATATTTAGAGTTATAAATCTTTAGATTTAGATTTATAGTTATAGTATAGAGTTATGTAATCTTTGAGATATATTTCTAAGTATTGTTTGTATATTTTATCCATTATAATAGAGATAGTATGGTGTAATATAGTGGTGACAAACTCAAATAGAAATGTTCCATATTGGTCTAGAAAGTGAAATTAACCTCAACTATGTGTGTCATATTTTCATTTACTTAAACAATTTCCAATTACATTTTAATCAGGAGCTTTGCAGGTTACTTGGAGACTGAATTGACACCTCTGGTTTAGAGGATATTGTAATAGAATTAGAGAAAGGAAAACCTAGGTTGAATCCTAACTTAAGATAACCTCTTACTAGCTGAGTGACTCTGGCCAAAACTTTTAATTACTATAAGATTGAGTTTCCTTATCTGTAAATTGGGGATAATAAGAGCACTTCATTAAGTTGTAAGAATCAAAGGAGATCTTTATATAATATGATTCATCATCACCATCATAAAACATACTGCTTCTTTTACGAGAGGTATCAAATGTTCATTCCATATTAATATGTAGACTTTATAAGATCCAAATGCTTAAAGTCATTTAAACTAGTTAAAACAAAATTACGCAAATCAATTAAAAAAAAAAATTTAGGCACTTTAAAGCCTGATAAGAATAGAATCACTTGTAACAACAAGAAAGTCATCTGACCTCTTTCTATCTTGTCTAAAATGGGTTACCACCTACCACCCTAAGGCAGCTAGGTGTCACAGTGTATAGAGTGTCATGTCTAGAATCAGGAAGATTTGAGTTCAAATATGGTCCCAGACATTTATTAGCTGTGTGACTATCATCTGTAAAAACAAGATATAAAAAAGTAATGTTGAACCACTCCAATATCTTTGCAGAGAAAACTCCAAAAAGAGGTCATAAAGAGCTGGACATGATTGAAATCCTACCATCATAGATAAGAATATGAGGTAAAAATATGTAGCACTTTTAATAAGTTGGCCATGAGACATTTATACAAGTTCACTATTAGTTTTTACTAGTATAATATGCTAGTAGTGGTATTATATTAGTAGTGACTTTGTAGAAATATGTCTTTTCTAATTCATTTTTATTATTGTAGGTTACCTTGGCCTCGTGTATAGAGACCCTGGGATCAGGAAGACCAGGTTTAAGTTTTACTTCTGATATATACTAACAATCTAACACCAAGCAATGTAACCTCTGAGGACCTCAGGTAAACCTTTAAGACTAGTCATTAAAGAGAAGGTCCTGATATGCAATGGCAGAGTGAATTACTATAACAATGAAATCACAGGTCCAATTCAAAAAATTATTGCTAATCATAAGAAGTCTATGGGATAGATCAACGTTTGTGTCTATTTTATTGTTAAAATAGCAAGTAACATACTCTCTCTAGATTTTATCAACTAGGAAAAGGAAAGAAAATTTATAAAATTTCCTATGAAATTTCAGCTTAGAAAAGAGATATGAAAAGTTCAAAGAAGAAAAATTCATTTCTAACAATTTTTATATTTCAAAAGTCCTAAATGAATAACCTGCACATGCAAACATTTACCATTTGCTCCAATACATTCATATGCTCCAGATATATGGCAAGGTCACAATCAATTATTAATTACTTACTCTGAGGCAGACACTATCTAAATGAGGGGAATACAAAAACAAGCAAAAAGAGAAATGCTTCCTTCAAGTTTGCATTCTGAGAAAAGACAACTGATAAAGGAGAGTTGAAAAGTGGGAGGACTAATGAAAGGGGGAGGTAGATACTAGCATAAGAGTATGATGTAGAGTCTAAAGAATGAGAAGTGGAGCTTGGAGGAGAATGAAGGGTACATGGCATGGTGGAGAAATGTAACATGTGGGCAATGCCCCAGATTCTGAGGGATTATTTACCATAAAGGATATCACAATAAGAAAACTGCTATCAAAGAGATGTGTTTTTCATCCATTCAGGTTTTTTTTTATCTCTTTATAATATTATTTATCCTTCATTTTCGAAGAAAATCACAACATCAGGAAGGTGATATCATGATAAGCACTTCAGTTGAAGGGGGTGCTGTGCTAAGTCACGGGCCTCACTTTCTCCTTCAGAGTCATCTGTGTCCAGTGGCCTTATATGAATCAGGACAACTGGAGATGGCCCTGGATGTGAGACAATCAGGGTTAAGTAACTTACCAAGATCACACAGCTAGTAAGAGTCAAGTATCTGAGACTGTATTCAAACTCCCATCCTCCTGAATCCAAGGCCAGTGCTCTATGCACTGTACCATTAGCTGCCCTTTATCTCTTCATCTTATATACATTTTTATATAAAGGGGTAGCTAGCTGGAGCAGTGGATAGAGCACCAGCCCTGGAGTCAGGAGTACCTACCTGAGTTCAAATCTGGCCTCAGACACTTAATAATTACCTAGCTGTGTGACCCTGGGCAAGTGACTTAACACCATTTGCCTTGCAAAAAGCTAAAAAAAATTTATTGAATATATTTTTATACATATGCTTGAAATCAATGACACTGTCAAAGACCTTAGTATTTTATATCTCCCTTGATATTAAAACTCTATGATTACTTATTAGAGAAATGCAAATTAAAGCATCTCTGAGGTACCACCTCACACCTCTCAGACTGGCCAATATGACCAGAAAGGACACTGATCATTGTTGGAAGGGTTGTGGGAAATCTAGGACACTAATAGATTGTTGGTGGAGCTGTGAACTCATCCAACCTTTCTAGAGAGCAATTTGGGATTATGCCCAAAGGGCAACAAAAATGTGCATACCCTTTGATCCTGCAATACCACTACTGGATCTATACCCTGAAGTGATGATGAAAAAGGGTAAAAACATCACTTGTACAAAAATAAGCATAGCAGCCCTGTTGGAAATCAAGTAAATGTCTTTCAATTGAGGAATGGCTTAACGAACTGTGGTATATGTATGTCATAGAACACTATTGTTCTATTAGAAACCAGGAGGGACAGGAATTCAGGGAAGCCTGGAGGGATCTGCATGAACTGATGCTGAGCGAGATGAGCAGAACCAGAAAAACATTGTACACCCTAACAGCAACATGGGGGAAGATGTTCAACCTTGATGGACTTGCTCATTCCATCAGTGCAACAATCAGGGACTATTTATGGCTGTCTGCAATGATGAAGAATACCATCTGTATCCAGAGAAAGAACTGTAGAATTTGAACAAAGACCAAGGACTATTACCTTTAATTTAGAAAAAAAAACAACAACCTGATATCTTATTTTCTAATCTTGCTATCTCTTTTACTTTATGTTTCTTCCTTAAGGATATGATTTCTCTCATCACATTCAATTTGGATCAGTGTATAACATGGAAACAATGTAAAGACTGACAAACTGCATTCTGTGGGGGGGGGAATAAGATTAGGGGAAAAATTGTAAAACTCAAAATAAACAAAATCTTTAAAAAAAAACTATGAGTCAGGGTGGCTAGGTGGCACAGTGGCTAGAGCACCAGCCCCGGAGTCAGGAGTACCTGAGTTCAAATCTGGTCTCAGACACTTAATAATTACTTAGTTGTGTGGCCTTGGGCAAGCCACTTAACCCCATTGCCTTGCAACCCCCCCCCCCCAAAACCACTCTATGAATCACTGAACAAAGGTCTCTCCCTTGCTATGCAACTAAAAAAATATTTATTATTTAAAATGTTCAAAGATCTGTGTTAAGATATGGAATGAAACCAGAGTTCAAGTTCTCAAAAGAGCTCACATCATAATAAGGAGAAGATAGGTGAGCAAAGAAAGGCATATTTTTAGGTATATTTTGATTTGATTATTTTTTCCCATTTTAAATCTGGTAAGTAACTTCCTGTATGGCATCTTATTTCCAATGTAGTGGGCTAAGAGTTTGTATTCTACTTTAAGTACATAGAGTAAGAGTATTATTTTTTGGCTGAAGGTGACAAGATAAGAAGAATGAGGAAGGAAACACTTGAAGGCTTCCCAAATTTCGTTTTGAACAACTACAAAACTTTTAAGACCCAATCTGGGAAAGCAGCTTACTAATTAGAAAAGGTATATCTTATTGGGGTGGGAGGAAACAAGATCCAAAAGCAGTAGTAGTAGCAGCAGCAGCAGTAAGCAGTTTCACATTAGGGTTCTGTAACAAGACTCCAAGTCTGGGAAAATCTACCACAAGACTCTATTCTCCAGTAGCCAGCAGCCCCATAGACGAGTGAGCAGTTGGGAACTCTACTCCTCCTCCTCCTCCTCCTCCTCCTCAAGGGCCTGCTAGCATCTAGGCCCAGTTTCCATAGTAATCTAGCAGCAAGGCTTAGAGCTTGTTCAAGCTGTTGATTGTCCTTCATTTTGGAAAAGGACCATGACATCATGGAGGTGATACCATGACATGCAAGTAAACTGGATTAAAGTGACAGAGGTCTGTGCGAAGTCACCAGTCTTACTTTTTTCACTGGAGACATCTGACTCCAGTGGCAAGATATAGACTGGAGATGGGTTTGGATGCAGTGGGGAGGTCTTTGCTTTTTTAAGCTAAGGTCTTTAAGAGGTTTCAGTTTGACAGAAGCAATACCTCAGGCTGGGTAAGAAATGAGGCAAAAAATGACCTCATGACTGAGGGGATGCCCATTAATTGGGGAATAGTTGAACAAACTGAGGTATATGAATGTTATAGAGTACTACTGTTCTATAAGAAATTATGAACAGGCAGACTTCAGAAAAGCCTGTAAAGACTTACATGAACTGATACTAAGTGAAGTGAGCAAAACCAGGAAAACATTGTATACATTAACAGCAACACTGTTGGTTGATCAACTATGATAAATTTAGATCATCTCAGCAGTAAAATGATAAAAAAAACAACTCTAAAGGACTTTAGACAGAAAATGTCATCTATCATTCAAGAAAAAAATTATGAAGTCTGAATGTAGATAGCAAGCATACAATTTTCACTTAAAAACTTAAGAAAAATCATTCTTTTTTGTGGTGTTTTCCTTTTGTTCTGATACTTGTTACAGTTGACATGATTGTACATAAATAACCTATATCAGACTGCTGAATTCAGGAGTGGGGAGGGAATGGAGGAAGGGGGGAAAAATTGGAACTTAAATTCTTACAAAAATGAATGTCAAAAATGTTAATGAAGAAAGAGTGTAATTTGAACTTAGACATGGTCCTAAAGAAATAAAGATGGCTGTAAACCAGCAATCAAAATTTACATTTCTTTGGGCAAAGCACCCATAGGTAAGAATATGATACCCTTGGAGCAAGCCAGCAACTAAACCCACACCCAGGAAAGGAAAATTGAAAGGTGCACTCCCTCCCTCCCCTCTGGTAGAAGACAGAAAACAAGGCTATCCTCTAGAGAAAACAAATATCTAAGCCCTGAAGTTGAGTGAAAGTCAGCAGTGACAGAGTCCCTGCACAAAAAAAAACAGGATAGAGTAGTATCAGAGCCCAATTATTATATAAAAACAAGTCTACAAAAAAAGGCAGGAAAAAAATGGGCAACCCCCCCACTAAAAAAACAACAACAACAATACAAAGTTACTTTGGTGAAAAAGTAACTTAGAAGAGGGCAATAATGTCAAAATGTGAAGCCTCAAAGAAAAATGTAATTTGATTTCAGGTCCAAAATGAATTTCTGGAAGAGCTTAAAAAGGAGTCTAAAAAAGTAAATTAGAGAAGCAGAAGAAAAATTGGGTAAAGAAATTAGAATAATGAAAGACAATCATGAAAAAAGAATAACAAAGATATTCAAAAAATTTATTCCCTAAAAAGAGAATCAGTCAAATGGGAAAAAAAAAGAAAAAAAAATCTCACTGAAGAAAATAACTGTTAAAAAATTAGAACAGAACAAGTAGAAACTAATGACTCTATGAAATATGAAGATAAAGGCAGCCAGGTGGTGCAGGGAATAGAGCAATGGCCCTGGAGTCAGGAGGACCTGAGTTCAAATCTAGTCTCAGACACTTGACACTTACTAGCTGTGTGACCTAGGCAAGTTACTTAACCCCATTGCCTTGCAAAAAAAAAAGCAATAAAGAAATATGAAAATATGATAAAACAAAATAATAAAGTCAATAGAAGAATATGTGAAATTTCTCAATGGAAAAAAACTGACCTAGAACAGATTCAGGAGAACTATATTATAAGAATTATTGGGCTATCAGAAAATCATGAGCCAAAAAAAGAAAAAGTCTGGGCAACTCTTTCAATAAAGTACCAAAGAAATCTGCCTTACTATATAAGAACCAGAAGACAAAATAGAAATTGAAAAAGAATCTATTGATTCCTGCCAGAAAGCAATCCCAAAATGACAATTCACAAGAACATCAAAATTAACTTCTAGAGCTCATAGATCAATGAGAAAGCACAGTAAACAGTCAAAAAGAAACAATTTAAATATTGTGGAGCTACAGTCAAGACTACATAGGTCTTGGCAGCTTCCACATTAAGGAATCAGAGGAGTTGAAATATGATATACTGGAAGGCAAAGGATTACAACCAAGAATCACCTATATAGCAAAACTTATTCAGGGAAAAAAAAAATAGACACACAACAAATTAAGAGGGCTTTCAAGCATTTCTAATTAAAATATCAGAGTTGAATAAAAAAATCTGATCTCCGAACACAAGAAACAAGGGAAACATAACAAGATAAAAAATAAATCCAATGAGGCTAAACCTTATAGTTCTAAATTACAAGATAGTATTTGTAACTCAACAATTTTATTACTATAAGAACAACTGGGGCGACAGAGACAAGATGACAGAATAAAAGCAGGGACTCCCCTGAGCTCTCCCCCAAACCACTCCAAATACCTTTAAATAATGACTCTGTGGTAGAACCCACAGAAAAACTGGGTGAAACAATTTTTCAGTCCAAGACAACTTGGAAAATCCAAGGGAAGGGTCTGCTGCACTGGATTAGAAAGGTCCCACAGTGTAAATGAGGTCATGCCAGCATGAAACTGGTTCCAGCCATCCAGGAACAGACTATGGTGTGCCTAGGTTCATGGAAGTGGTGGCGATTTCCAGACCTCTTGGCCTAGGGATTGATTGCCAAGGACAACTCTGAAAGTCAGTGGGGGAAAGGACTCTTGCTTTTCCCATCCTCAAATCTGGCTCACAATCTAGGGCCCTAGTACCAGGAAAAGGAGCAGAAGAACAACAGAGCTTACTACTTAAGGGGTAGTAAATTTATCAAATACCTCACAGTTCCAGGGCATTGCTTGCAATCACCCACAAAGCAGAGTACAGGTCAGGAGAGTAATCATATCCTTTCAGAAGGCCTTGGAGGAATTAAAAACTTGAAGGTTCCTGAAAGTAGTTCTAAAAATAGCTACTAAAACCCTCAAAAGGTTGTCATTGACCTTGGAAGCTGAGCCCTATCTTAAGAGTTAAAATCAAGTCATAATAGGCTGGAAAATGAGCAAACATCTGAAGGAAAAAAATCTGACTATAGACAATTACTTTGGTCTTATGGAAGATGAAATTACACACTCATAAGAATATAACAAAAATCAAAGCTTCTGCACCCACAGTCTCCAAGAAAAAAATGAAATGATCTCAGGCCATGGAACAGTTGAAAAAAAATTTTGAAAATCAAGGAAGGTAGAGGAAAAAGAAGGGAAATGAGAGTGATGCAGTAAAATCATGAAAACCAGGTCAGCAGCTTGTTGAGAGATTCAAAAAAATACTGCAAAAAATAATATCTTAAAAAAAAAACCAGTCCTGAGGCGGAGCCAAGATGGCAACAGGAGAAAAGCCTCTCTTAGGTGCTCTCACTCTATAATATTTCAAAAATCGTAAAATAATGACTCTAACTAAATTTTCGAGAGACAACTCACAGAAAGATCCAGTGAGGCAATTCACCAGCCCAAGCTAAGCTGGAAGATAGTAGAAAGGCTCTACTCCACGGGGTTAGAGGGGCAGCCCCCCAGGGTGAAGGAACTTCAGACTCCTGGAGGCAGTCCCAGGGCACCTGGGAGCCACGGCTCACCGTAGCAGGGCAGTTTCCTGACCTAAAACCAGGGAAGCACCAGGCACAACTTGGAAGATGGGGGGAGGCAAGCGGGGCACTCAGCAAGCAGCCTAGATCCAGGAAATGGAAGCAGGCAGATCCAGCAAGAAGGACCCCCCCAGGCAATAGAGCCATGAGTGCTCAGCCAACCAAAGGGAGGGGAGTGGAGAGAGACTTCCACAATTTGTCCTCTGTACCTGGACAGGACTCTGGGCCTCTGACCACATTCAGATACTGATGGCAGTCTAGGAACCCCACAGAACCCCAAGGCAGAGGGGTGCGCTTGTGGTCATTCACAGACCAGGAGAGAAGACAGAGCTTCAGACACTGAGATCATTGTGGGGGTGTCCCAAAAGCTCAGGAAGCACCCCAAAACCAGGCACAGGCTAGGGAAATGAGTAAACAGAGAAAATAGAGGAACACCATTGAGAAATACATTGTCTGTGATCCCAAGAAGGATCAAAATAATCAATCTCAAGATGAGGAAGTCCAAGCTCCTGCATCTAAAGACTAGAAATTGGACTCAGGCTATAAGAGAGCTCAAAAAAAATTCTGAAACTTAAGTAAAGGAGATAGAAGAAAAATTGGGAAAAGAAATGAGAGAGATGCAGGGAAAAACATGAAAAAGAAGTCAGCAGCATAGTCAAGGAGATCCAAAAAAATGCTGAAGGAAATAATAAGTTAAAAATCAGCATAGGTCAAATGGATAAAACAGTTCAAAAAGTGATTGAGGAAAAGAATGCTTTGAAAAGGAGAATTGGCCAGATGGAAAAGGAGATAAGAAAGTTCTCTGAGGAAAACAAATCCTTCAGTACTAGAATGGAGCTAAAGAAGCTGATGACTTTACAAGAAGTCAAGACACAATACTTCAACATCAAAAGAAAGAAAAATTAGAAAATGTGAAATACCTCATTGAAAAAACAACTGATCTGAAAAACAGATTCAGGTAAGATAATTTAAAAATTACTGGGATACCTGAAAGTCATGATCAGGAAAAGTGTCTTGACCTCATTTTTAAAGAAATCCTACAGGAAAATTGCCCTGATATCCCAGAAGCAGAGGGCAAAACAGAAATTGAGAGAATCCACCGATCTCCCTGGGAAAGAGATCCAAAGGAAAAAACCCCAGGAATATTATAGCCAAGTTCCAGAACTCCCAAGTCAAAGAGAAAATATTACAAGCAGCCAGAAGGACACAATTCAAATATCATGGAGTGCAGTCAGGATCATACAGGACTTAGCAGCAACTGCATTAATGACTCATAGGGCTTGGAATATAATATTCCAGAAGGCAAAAGAGTTTGGCATACAACCAAGAATCAACCACCCAGCAAAACTGAACATCCTCTTCCAGGGGAAAAGATGGACTTTCAATGAACCAAGGGAATTTCAATGTTCTTGTTGAAACAACCAGAGCTGAACAGAAAGTTTGGCCTTCAAATGCAGGACTCAGGTGAAGCATAGAGCACAGGAGAAGGGTAAAATATGAGGGACTTAATGATGATGTATTCCTGCATAGAAAAATGATACTGATGATACTCATATGAATCTTCTCATTTAATAGAGCAGATAGAAGGAGCTTTTATAGATGAAGCACAGGAAAGAGCTGAATTTCAAGATATAATATATTGTAAAAATGGAGTCAATGGCTAAAAGCAAAGCACACTGGGAGTAAGAGAAAGGAGAGGCAGAAGAGGCTAAGATATTTCATATAAAACATATATATATATATATATATTTATTTATTTACAACGAGCTTTTGCAATGATATGGAAGGGGGGGAAGGCGAGAGCGAATGAGGGAACCTTCACTCTTATCAGAAATGGCTCAGAGAGGAAACAGGATACACATTCAATAGGGTATAGATGTTAAGAGCAAAAAGGAGAGAATGGAGAAAGGGGGACGTCGGGGGATGTGGGTGACAGAGGAGAGGGCAGATTATAGGAGAGAATAGTCAGATATAATGCATTTTCTTTTTTACTTCTTTCAAGGGCCTGGGATTGGGTGGCCTGTATGGGACCATGGGGCCAGGTGGTTGTTGGGTCTCGGGATGGTGTGTGGGCGCAGGGCCTCTTGGCCCCAGAGCCAGTGATCAGTCTGCTGTGCCACTCAGCTACCCTACAGAAAAAATCAGAAAAAGGACAGAGAGAAAGGAGAGAGAAAATATATATGGTAGTGAGGAGGAATGGATAGAGGGAATTAACAACAGCAACAGTGGAAAAATATGGAAGTAACTTTTATGATGGACTTATCATAAAGAATGTGATCCACCTGAGACAGAGCTGATGGTATCAGAACACAGACTGAAACACATTTTTTTCTCTATTTCCTTTACTTTATTTCAAGAGGGTCTATATTTTTTGGGGGGAGAGGGTATTATGTTTGCTCTTAAACAAATGTACTTTAATAATGTATAAAAAAAATCACTTGTACAAAAATATTCATAGCAGCTCTATTCATGGTGGTAAAGAATTGGAAATTAAAAGTAAACATCTTTTAATTGGGGAATGGCTTAACAAAATGTGGTATATGTATGTGATGGACCACTACTGTTCTATTAGAAGCAAGGAGGGATGGGAATTCAGGGAAGCCCAAAAAAGATTTGCATGGACTGATGCTGAGCAAGATGAGCAGAACCAGAGGAACACTGTGCACCCTAACAGCAACATGGGGGGCGATGAAAAACCTTGATGGACTTGCCCATTCCATTAGTGCAACAATAAAGCATAATACTTTATTTTTCTTCCTTAAAGAAATGATTTCTCTCTCATCAAATTCTTAGATCAATGTGTACCATGGAAACAATGTAAAGACTAACAAACTGCCTTCTGTGGAGGGTAGGGGGAGGGAAGCAAGATTAGGGGAAAAATTATAAAAAGTTCAATATAATAAAAAAATAAAAATATATATATAAAATGGAGCAAAGGGAAGCAGACAACTTTGTGAGAAATCAGAAAACAATAAAACAAAGCCCAAAGAATAAAAAACCCTAGAAAAAAATGTAAACTATCTCACTGGAAAAACAATTGACCTGAAAAACAGATCCAGAAGAGATAATTTAAGAATTATTATAGTACCTGAAAAGTCATTACCAAAGAAAGAGCCTAATCATCATTTTTCAAGAAATTATTTAAAAAGCAAAAACAAAAACCTTAGCATTAGGAAGTAGAGGATAAAATAGAAATTGAAAGAATCCACCAATCATTTCCAGAAAGAGAATTCAAAATGAAAACTGCCAGGATCATTATAGCCAAATTTCAGAACTCCCATGTCAAGGAGAAAATATTGCAAGCAGTCAGAAAGAAACAATTTAAGTATCGGGGGATCCACAGTCAGGATAACACACGATTTAGCAACAACTACATTAAGGGATCATATGGCTTTGAATATGATATTCAGGAAGGCAAAACAACTTGGATTACAATCAAGAATCAATTATGGGGCAGCTAGGTGGCATAGTAGGAGGTGGCTAGGTGGCGTAGTGGATAAAGCACCGGCCTTGGAATCAGGAGTACCTGGGTTCAAATCCGGTCTCAGACACTTAATAATTACCTAGCTGTGTGACCTTGGGCAAGCCACTTAACCCCATTTGCCTTGCAAAAACCTTAAAAAAGAATTAATTACCCTAGGGACAGCTAGGTGACCCAGTGGATAGAGCAGAGCACTAGCCCTGAAGTCAGGAGGACATTAGCTCAAATCTAGCCTCAGAGACTTAATTACCTAGCTGTGTGACCTAGGGCAAGTCACTTAACCCCACTGCCTAGCAAAAGTCCTAAATAAATAAATACATTAAAAGACTCGATTATCTAGCAAAACTGAACATACTCTTTCAGGGGAAAAGATGCACATTCAATGAAATAGGGAACTTCCTAAATTTCCTGATTAAAAAAACCAGGGCTGAACAGAAAATCTGATCTTCAAATATAAGACTCATGTGAAGCACAAAAAAGTTAAAAACAGGAAAGGCAAATCATAAAGGACTTAATGATATTGACTTGCTTACATTCCTGCATGGAAAAATGATTCTGGTAACTCATGAAATTTCTCATTTATTAGAACAGTTAGAAGGGGCACAGGTGGGAGTTGAATTTGAAGATATAATATATTAAAAAAAAATGAAATTAATGGGCAAGAGAGGGATGCACTATAAGAAAGAGAAAGGAGAGATAGAATGAGGTAAGTTATTTCACATAAAAAAAAACAAGAAGGATAAGCTAGATGACACAGTAGATAGAGTACCATCCCTGGAGTCAGGAGGACCTGAGTTTAAATCTGGCCTCAAACACTTAATAATTACCTAGCTGTGTGGCCTTGGGCACTTAACCCCATTGCCTTGAAAAAACCTTGAGAGAGAGAGAGAGAGAGAGAGAGAGAGAGACCGAGACAGACAGACAGACAGACACTCAATTGGGTATAGAAAATTATCTTAACCCTAGAAGAAAATAAGAGGGAAAGGAATGGAAGAAAGGGGTTGGGAAGGGTAGGTGATAGAAGGAAGGGAAGATTGTGGAAAGATGCAAAACACTTTTGAGGAGGGATAGGGTGAAAGGAGAGAGAGAAAAGAATAAATGGGGGTGGGGGAATATGATAGAGGGAAATCCATTTAATAGTAATAACTGTGCAGAAAAAATATTGAAACAAGTTTCTTAAACATAGAGAACTGAGTCATTACCCAATTGATAAATAAACAAGAGATATGAACAATTTTCAAATAATGTTATCAATGTAATCTATTTAAATCATTTTTAAAAATCATCTTAAAAAATTCTAACTCACTATTGATGGGAGAAATACAGACTGTAGTAATTCTGAGGTACTATCTTATACTTGCTGGATTGACTAACAGAAGGGGAAAATGACAATGTTGGAAGGGATGTAGGGAAATTGAACTACTGATGTTGTGAAATGATTCAATAATTTTATTAAGCAATTTGGAAATATGCCCAAAAGCCTATAAAAACATGCCTACCGAAGAGATGAAATATTGGAAGAAAAGAAGAAAAGAATGAAATGCTGTTCTCTTTTTGGGAAATGATGAACAGGATGCTCTCAATAAAAAAAAAACAAGCAACTTATATGAGTAGATGCAATGGGAAATGTATTGTATGCAATGTTACAGCATTATCACAGGATGATCAGCTGCAAATGACCTACCTTTTCTCAGCAATGCTGTGACCCAAGAGAACTCTGAAGGACTTATGGTAAAGAATGCTTACGTCAAAAAAACAGAGAAAAAGCAGATGAATGAATTGGATATGCAACTAAAAATTATTAGGAAAAAGAACAAATGAAAAATCCCCAATTGAACACCAAATTGGAAATCAAATGAGAGATAAATAAAAGTGAAATCAAGAAAACTAATGAATAATTAAAGCAGTTTTTAATGAAAAAAAACTAATAAAATAGTTAAACTATTGGCTAATGTGATTTTAAAAAAAGGAAAAAGAAAACCAAATTACTGGTATCAAAGAGATCAATTCACCATCAGTGAAGAGGAAAGGAAGACAACTACTAGAAGCTATTTTGCCCAAACAAATGTCAATAAATGACAAGCTAAATGAAATGGATGAAAATATGAAATATAAATTACCCAGATAAACTGAAGAAATAATGTGATCTTAAAAAAGAAATTGAACAAGTTATCAATCAACTTCCTTAGAAAAAATCCTCAAGACAAGAGAAATTCACAAATAAATTCTGTCAAACTTTTAAAGAACAATTAATTTCAATACTATATAAATGATTTGGAAAAATAGGTAAAGGAGTCCTACACCAAATTCCTTTACAACACAAATATGGTGCGCTGATATCCAAAACCAGGAAGAATCCACACAGAGAAAAAAATTATAGATCAATTTCTCTAAAGAATATTAGATGCAGGGCAGCTAGGTGGTGCATTGGATTAGAGCACCGGCCCTATAGTCAGGATGACCCGAGTTCAAATCCGGTCCTGCCTCAGACACTTAATAATTACCTAGCTGTGTGGTCTTGGGCAAACCACTTAACCCCATTTGCTTTGCAAAAACCTAAAAAAAAAAAAAAAAAAGAATATTGGATGCAAAAATTTTATATAAAATACTAGCAAAGAGATTATATAGCAATATATCACAAGGATTATAAACTATAACCAGGTAGGATTTATACCAGAATTGCAGGGCTGGTTCAATATTAGGAAAGCAATCAGCATAACTAATTACATCAATAACAAAACCAACAGAAATCATATAATTCTCGTATTAGACTCAGAAAAGACTGACAAAATATAGCAACCATTCCTATTAAAAACACTATACAGCATAGGAATAAATGGAGTTTCCCTTAAAATGATCAAGTAATATTTGCATATAATTTTTCTGGAAAGCAATTTGGAATTATGTCCAAAAGGCAACAAAAATGTGCATACGCTTTGATCCAGCAATATCATTACTGGTTCTATATCCTGAAGAGATCATAAAAAAGGGTAAAAACATCACTAGTACAAAAATATTCATAGCACCTCTGTTTGTGGTGACAAAGAATTGTAAATTGAGCAAATGTCCATCAATTGGGGAATGGCTGAACAAATTGTGACAAAAAAGGAAACTGCTAGAGGGGATGTGAGGAAATTGGGATACTAATGCACTCTTGAGGGACTTGGGAACTGATCTAGCTATTCTGGAGAGCAATTTGGAACTATATCCAAAGGGCTATAATGCTACATACCCTTTGAACCAGCAATGCCACTGCTAGGTCTATATCCCAAAGACGTCTGAAGAAAGGGGAAAGTATCTATTTGAACAAAAATATTTTTAGCAACTCTTTTTTGTGGTGGCTTAAAATTGGTAATCACAGTGACGTCAAACAATTGGGAACGGCTAAATAAGCTGTGGTATGTGATTGTAATGAAATAGTATTGTGTTATAAGAAATGTCAAGCAGGGGGCAGCTAGGTGGCACAGTGGATAGAGCACTAGCCCTGGAGTCAGGAGGATCTGAGTTCAAATCTGCCCTCAGACATTTAATAATTACCTAGATGTGTGGCCTTGGGCAAATCAACCCCATTGCCTTGCAAAAACTCAAATAAATAAATAAGAAATGACAAGCAGGATGATTTCACAAAAACCTGGAACAACTTACTTAAACTGATGCATAATGAAGTAAATAGAACAGTAACAACAATATTTTTTGATGAAAAACTGAATGACTGGCTATTGTCAGAAATACAAAGATCTTAGACAATTCCAAAGGATGAAGTATATATATTATCTGCTTCCAGAAAAGGAACTACTATTGAATACAGACTGAAGTATGCTATTTTTTTAAATTTTTTTTTTTATTTGAGACTTCCTGAACAAAATGACTACTATGGAAATGTTTTACCTAATTGCACATGTATAACTTTTATCTGATTGCTTAGCATATCATGGGTGGGATAAGAATATAGAATTTGGAATCCAAAACTAAAAAATTGAGGATAAACAATAGTATTATTTTCTATAAATTTACTTCACTTTTGAGCCACTTATCAAAAGTCTACAACTGTTTATTTGGCATATTCTTCACATATGGCATATGAACTTCCATTTCTACAAGTAACAATGGGAATAATGAAATTTTCAGGATTTGAAACGATTAAATTTATAACTAGTATAGTATGAAACTAATCAGCTCAAATTAATGAGTCCACCAAAGACAACAATAAAAAAAAATCCACTTGACATATGGGAAGGAAATATATCTCACAGCCACAGATGTTTATATTAAAGATACCTGAATAAAAATTCATGAAAAATATTAAATATTCCTTTATCACCTTTGTGGTTAGCATGAGTTAGTATGGTTAGGAATTAATTGCCTACTATTATCTGGTCACAGGAGTGAACACTTAAAGTAAGTAACAAAATAATCTCCTTATTTCATGGGACAGATTATAGCAGTCTTATGGTTACTAAATGACTTTCAAGAGCTCTCTATGGCCATCATGATAAAATAAAGTCCTGAGTATGGCATTAAAGAACCTTCAACAGGTTGACTTGTCTAGATTTATTTCACTTTTTGCACTTCATATTCAATAGCACACTGAGGGTCAACTCAAGCTAGTCCCGTTTTTGTATGCCTATAAAGCTACAATTGTTTTCATTTTTAAATACAAAATTCCTTTATTTTAAAAATGTACAAACTATTCTTAGTTCATGGACCATATTGAAACCAACAGAGATGGCCCATATGTACAGCTGATTGATTCCTTCTCAATAGGATAACAGTGAGTAAAGTGCAGGGTTCAGAAAACTTCATTTTTCTGAATCAAGATCTGGTTTCAGAAACTTCTTACAACTATGAATGATTAGACTCTAAAGAAGCATGGAACAAATTACAAGAACTAATGCTGAGCAAAGGGAACAGAACCCAAGAGAACATTGTACACATTAACAACATTGTGACTTGATCAACCTTAATGGACACAGCTCCTCTCAGAAGCTCAGAGAGCTAGGACAACCCTATTAGACCAGCTATTGGCAACTATCCTCATCCAGAGGAAGAAAAACAAAGCAAACAAACAAAAACCCTATAGAATCTAAATGAACACTCCATTCATTTTTTTTTTAGGTTTTTGCAAGGCAAATGCAGTTAAGTGGCTTGCCCAAGGCCACACAGCTAGGTAATTATTTAGTGTTTGAGGCCGGATTTGAACTCAGGTACTCCAGTGCTCTATCTACTGCACCACCTAGCTGCCCCAACTACATTTTTTTTTAGGTTTTTGCAAGGCAAATGGGGTTAAGTGGCTTGCCCAAGGCCACACGGTTAGTTAATTATTAAGTGTCTGAGACCAGATTTGAACCCAGGTACTCCTGACTCCAAGGCCGGTACTTTATCCACTACGCCACCTAGCCGCCCCTACGTTCATTTTTTTTTTTAATTTCTTCTAAGCATTTCTTTCCTATCTCATAGTTTTCTTTTCCCTTAATCCCAATTTCTCCAAAAAATGACTAATCTGTAAACATGTTAAACACAAATGCATATGTACAACATTCACCTGACTGTTTGCCACTGAGGAGAGGGGTGGGAAGGAAATTATATAAAACTTAAAAAATGCATATGCATGTGGATAAATGTTGAAAAACTTTCATAACAAGCAATTGGAAAAATAAAATATCAATTTCAAATATACCAAAAAAACTTCTTAATAGATGTATGACCTTGGGCAAATAACTTATTAAATTTGCCTCAATTTCCTAAGCTGTAAAATGAGAAATTAGCAAACTACTCCATTTCCAGAAAACCCCAAATGGGGTTGACAAATTAGACATGACTGAACAACAATAACAAATCAGTGAATGCTTTTATTCAAATGAGATAGATATAAAATACTTTGCAAACTTTAAAGTATTATGTAAATAGTAGCTGCTATTATCAGTCTAGTCAAACAAAACTGATAGTTATTTTCCAATATCATTTTTGCCCTCTTATAATACTACTTACATGAGCAGAACATCCCTCTGACCTGGAATGCATGTGTTCACATATTTAAATTTTTCTCTGCCCTTTAAGGCTAGGTTCTAATTTATCTACAGAACCTTTCCAGATCCCCATGACTAAAATAAAGTCTCTCTTAAACTTATTACATATTCTCTGAACCTTTGTTTGGAATTAATATATTCTACCTTGTATCATAATTGTTTGCATAGATCAGAGCTATCAAACTCATAGCCTACAAACCTCTTGAGTGTAGCCTGAACAGGTTTAAAATGTGACTGGGAAACATTTAACAAATACAATACAATATGGCCATGTTTATTTGTGCTTTTCTAATCCATGTGCAACCAACAAGATCTGTTTCTAATTGAGTTTGAAAGCACTGGTGTATGTGCCTACCCCCTTTTGTTTGATTAGATGTTTTTATTTTTTAGAAAAAATGTAAATTTTGTCCTAAGGACTGTGATTATGGAGCTTATGGAGTAAACACTTAATTCTTGAGAAACTGAATGATTTTTCTATGAAGTTTAACAAACGAGTTTGTGAAGAGGTAGACAAAAAGGAGAAAAGGATAAAGACCAGAAGATCAATATTAATATCACAAGGATCATCTGAAAATTCAGGTTAATTAAGCAATTATAGAACAAATATAGCTGAACATTAATATCTGAAAATTCACCATTCTATCAAATTTATGTAAGAATATGCATAAAAATGATTAAGTAAATGAAGACTATAAAATAAATAATCTAAATATTAAATGTGATAACAATTTGTAAAGGAAATGAGGGAAATAAGAAGGAAAGAGTACTCTATTAAATTTCATAATGCTGAACTCAAGAAGCTAGATAATACTCCAGGACAAATTTCTGAAAATCATGGAAGTTTGCATGGTTTTAGTTACAAAAATTATGTATGCACATTTCCTAAAGTACCTTTTTCTCAAAAGAGAAAATTAATTCACCTAAGAATTATATAGACCAAATAAAATTACACTTACCCTTCTAACACCATTGCAAGAGAACCCAGTAAAATAGTGTGAATTACATGATAGACTATTTCTGGTCTTTCTCCAATTCGACCATCTTCAAGGGTAACTATTTCTTTTAAGGGTTTGCCACTGTAAAAACAAAATGGGATTTTTATTTTGTACAAACTCATATCCAAAAGAATGCTTTGCCCTCTTTGTATCAAGTCATAAAAACTCAAATATTAAACTCCATGAAAGAAAAACACAAAATTCTTGAGTCTCGAATTATCTTCCATTAGGCAAGTATCTGGACCTACTAGACTTAGCCATTTAACTCAGAGTATAGACTTCCAAGTCTTTTCAAATGACTAACAGAGAATGCCAAGTGCATTAACTTATGTCAGATTGGTTCAAGAATGAAAATCAATTCAGGAAATATAATTTTTGAAAAATCTTTCAGATTTCTCAGGTTAGTTAGCACTCACTAGAGAATGGTAAAATAAATGGTAGTTAATATTATTATGACTAAAATTAAGCCCTTAAAACTAAGCATTTGTAAAGGCTAATATAACTACTAAATCACCTGCACTACTAGGAGGAACAAATTGACATGATCTTTAAAAGTTATAAACATATTGTTCTTAACTATTAGACTAATAAGTGAACTTCTTTTGGAAAAGATTTTTTCAAAAGGATAGGAATTTTCTTTCAATAACTTGAATATAATACTAAATAAAATATTACCATTTCAAAAGAAAAATAAATTCCTCTCAAATTCACATGAGATTACCTGCTTAATTTTTATTAGTAAAAGTGAAAGTATTGGTAGTTACTTTTGTCACAGTCAACTCAATATTTGACTAATCAGAAAATAACTTGTCCATCTAACCAATTTTCACTGCTGAGTTTATATTTAGTCAGATGCCAGATTTTGATAGAATCAGCCTGTTTTAATTTTCACTATTAACTATTCACAAAAAAAAGAATCTTACAAAGCACTGAAAGAAGGACTTAAAAATATTCTTTTCCCCCCTAGAAAATGCAAACAAATTATAAAACAGGAACTTCACATTTATCTATAGTTTTTCAGACCATGACATTGATAGATGACAAATAAGTAAGCTTACATTTACAAAGTAAACTTACAGAGCCTTTTCAGATCCCCATTACTAAAAGAAAGTCTCTCTTAAACTTATTACATATTCTCTGAACCTTTCTTTGGAATTAATATATTCTACCTTGTATCATAATTCTGTAGATCAATTATCAAACTCATAGACTACATAAATTTTTCTCTTTTGATACTTCTAATAACCCTCTGGATAGAGATTGCAAAGATTTATCCCCATTTTATAGATGTGGCACTGAAACTTCAAATTAGAACTAAGTGATCTGCCTCTGTTTAGACAACAAGAAAGAAGCAGAGCTAGGTCTTCTCAACTCAGTCTTCTGAACCCACTACAATCTGCTACTTTCTGGATACTTACTTGATTCTCCTAAAAATAACTTGTATCACAGAAAAAAGGCAAATAGTTAAAACTAAAATATAGAATGGCAATAAAGATGACTGTGTCAATCGCAAAAAAAAATCCTGAGATGGAGCTTGCAGGGATTCTTGACAAAGAAGCCAATTCATTGTAAAATTCCTGTAAGAGAAAAAAAGAAAAGCATGACAATGGAAAATATCCACATCACATGCTTTCATGAACATTTAATATCAAATTATCTTTTGTTTTTTGGGGTTTTTTTTTGTTTTTGCAAGGCCATGGGGTTATGTGACTTGTCCAACATTAAGTGTCTAAGGCCAGACTTGAACTCAGGTACTCCTGACTCCAGGACTAGTGCAGTTATCCACAGCTCCACCTAGCCATCCCCTAAATTATCTTTCAATTAAAAACTGAAAACTTTGTTCCTCAAATATATTTATTTTCAAAGCAATGTAGATAAGTGGCTTGCCCAAGGTCACATAGGTAATTATTAAGTGTCTAAGGTCACATTTGAACTCAAGTCCTCCTAATTCCAGGGCCGGTAATCTATCCACTGTGCCGCCAAGTTGTCCCTAAATAGATTTTCAAAAACAAACAAGGATTAACATATCTGTGATACCACCTCATACCTCTCAGACTGGCCAATATAGACCAGAAAGGACAATGATCAATGTTGGAAGGGATGTGGGAAATCTGGGACACTAATACAACTGTTGGTGGAGCTGTGAACTCATCCAACCTTTCTGGAGAGCAATTTGGGATAATGCCCAAAGGGCAACAAAAATGTGCATACCCTTTGACCCAGCAATAACATTACTGGGTCTATATATCCTTGAAGAGAGATGACTAAAAAGGGTAAAAACATCACTTGTACAAAAATATTTATAGCAGCCTTGTTTGTGGTGGCAAAAAAAATTGGAAATTAAGTAAATAAATGTCTTTCAATTGGGGAATGGCTTAACAAACTGTGGTATATGTATGTCATGGAACACTATTATTCTATTAGAAACCAGGAGGGATGGGAATTCAGGGAAGCCTGGAAAGATTTGCATGAACTGATGCTGAGCGAGATGAGCAGAACCAGGAAAACACTGTACACCCTAACAGCAACATGGGAGTGATGATCAACCTTGATGGGTTTGCTCATCCATTCAGTGAACAACCAGGGACAATTTGGAGCTACCTACAATGGAGAATACCATCTGTATCCAGAGAAAGAATTATGGACCTTAAAAAAAGACCAAAGACTATTACTGTCAAATTAGAAAAAAAAAGTTATATTATTACGTAATTTTACTATCACATACTTCATCTTTCTTCCTTAAAGAATATGATTTCTCTGTCATCACATTCAACTGAGATCAATGATAACATGGAACCAATGTAAACACTAACAGAATGCCTTCTGTGGGGGGGTGGGGAGAGGGAAGCAAGAATGGGGGAAAAATTGTAAAATGCAAAATAAATAAAATCTTTCTTTAAAAAACAAACAAACATGAGGCGGCTAGGTGGCACAGTGGATAAAGCACTGGCCCTGGAGTCAGGAGTACCTGGGTTCAAATCTGGTCTCAGACACTTGATAATTACCTAGCTGTGTGGCTTTAGGCAAGCCACTTAGACCCATTTGCCTTGCAAAAAAAAAAAAATTAAAAAAATTAAAAATTAAAAACAAACAAACAAGGACCACTCTTTGTATAGAGCACTGATGCTATTATATTCGAATCTACCTTTTATCATCCAATCACTGACGGCAGAGTTTTTAGTTAACTGTTTCATATGGAGATAAAACCTATCACTTAAGTATAATGTACTAACCAGGAGAAATCACTGACCACTGTTGGCACAATGAAACACAATTCAAAAGTTCATGTTACTAAAAAATGATTATTTTCTGATTTGAAATTTGAACTTAAATATAACATTTTTGTTTTTGTTTTTTAATTTTATTTATTTAAGGCAATGGAATTAAGTGACTTGCCCAAGGTCACATAGCTAGAAAATTATTAAGTAAGTGTCTGAGGCCAAATTTGAACTCAGCTCTTCCTGACTCCAGGACCAGTGTTCTATTCACTGTGCCACCTAGCTGTCCCTAAATATAAATTTTTTTTAAAAGAAAGTTTATTTATTTTGCGTTTTACAATTTTTCCTCCATTCTTGCTTCCCTCCCCCCCACAGAAGGCATTCTGTTAGTCTTTACATTGGTTCCATGTTATACATTGATCTCAGCTGAATGTGACAACAGAAATCATATCCTTAAGGAAGAAAGATAAAGTAGGAGATAGTAAAATTACATAATAATATAACTTTTTTTTTCTAATTTGACAGTAATAGTCTTTGGTCTTTGTTTAAGGTCCATAATTCTTTCTCTGGATACAGATGGTATTCTCCATTGCAAATAGCCCCAAATTGTCCCTGGTTGTTGCACTGATGGAATGAGCAAGTCCATCAGGGTTGATCATCACCCCCATGTTGCTGTTAGGGTGTACAACGTTTTTCTGGTTCTGCTCATTTCGCTCAGCATCAGTTCATGTAAACCTTTCCAGGCTTCCCTGAATTCCCATCCCTCCTGGTTTCCAATAGAACAATAGTGTTAAATGACATACATATACCACAGTTTGTTAAGCTATTCCCCAAATGAAGGACATTCACTTGATTTCCAATTTTGCAACCACAAATGGGCTGCTATAAATATTTTTGTACAAGTGATGTTTTTACCCTTTTTTATCATCTCTTCAGGGTATAGACCCAGTAGTGGTATTGCTGGGTCAAAGGGTATGCACATTTTTGTTGCCCTTTGGGTATAATCCTAAATTGCTCTCCAGAAAGGTTGGATGAGTTCACAGCTCCACCAACAATGTATTAGTGTCCCAGATTTCCCACATCCCTTCCAACATTGATCATTGTCCTTTCTGGTCACATTGGCCAGTCTGAGAGGTGTGAGGTGATATCTCAGAGATGCTTTAATTTTGCAATTCTCTAATAAATAATGATTTGGAGCAATTTTTCATATGATTAGAGATTGCTTTGATTTCCTCAGCTGTAAATTGCCTTTGCATATCCTTTGACCATTTGTCAATTGGGGAATGGCTTGTTTTTTTGAAGATTTGACTCAGTTCTCTATATCTTAGAAATGAGTCCTTTGTCAGAAATACTAGTTGCAAAAATTGTTTCCCAATTTATTACTAAATATAACATTTTTAAACAACAAGAATTTAAGGTTAAAGTGTTGGCTCTGAATTACCTAACAGTGAAATGAAAGTCTGAAAGACTGAACTTTAAAGGAAATATGCATTTTTTTGGTTGCTTATACTTTTATTTTTCAAAAGGCTCCTTTTTTTAAATCATAACTCAGCTTTCCTACTTGCTAATAAACTCAAATAGTCCAACCCATGTTTAATCATGATCTCCCTTTCAAAATAACAAAAAGGGGTCATCAAGTCTAGGTTTAAAGTCCTCTAAGGAAGAGGAGTCAACATCCCAAAGCAGCCACTTTTGAAAAGCTCTAATTTCTAGTTGGTTCTTTTTTTTTTTTTCATTTCAACATTCACCTACTGCTTAGTTCTACCCTCTGGAGTCAAGCAAAATAAGTCTAATCCTACTTGCACATGGATAGCCCTTCAAATACATGAAGACAACTATCATGTTCTCCCTCCATGTCTCCTCTAGGCTAAATATTTTCAGTTTTCATAAAGCCCTAACTAATTTTTTGGGGGGGGAAGGGAAGGCTGTTGTAAGGCAATGAGGTGGTTAGGTGACTTGTGCAATGTCACGCAGCTTTTAAGTATCAAATGTCTGAGGCCAGATTTAAACTCAGGTGCACCTCACTTCAGGGCCAGTGCTCTATCCACTGCTTTGCCTAGCTGCTCCATTCGACTAATTCTTAACAGGGTTAAGGTGTACTCATATTAGAAAAAGAATTGAAATAAAGGTTGAATCTTAATTTGTATTATTAAATGTTATAGTTTTAATTTACACCTTACTACAATGGAAAAATGACTTGTTACATTATTTTATTTGTGCATAAATATGATCCCAAGAAAGAAATAACTCAGTTAATTGCTTCATGATTCTGGAGAAAAAGGAATAGAACTCAAAAGGGTTAGCCAAAAAAAAAAAAAAAAGAGAGGTGGCACTCCCACAATGTACTTGAATTATGAGGGTGCATTACATTTATCAGATATTATGCAGAATCATGTACCTAGTATAGGAGAGTTCAAATTGCTTCTGATACGGGATCTTCTTTCTGGTAGAAAAGCTCCTTATCTAAGTGTTTTAAATAAAAATCAACAAAGTAAATTTCTTCACCCAAGGATCAAACCAACTTTTCAGATGGCATTCTCAGTTTACTTAGGAAGCCGCCCATTTCAAGCAATCTTTTTTTTAAAACCATCATGCCTTTAGTGTTGGCCCCAAATTATGTTTAAGTTATTGTGGCTATTCTTTTAAATCCCTTCCCTACTTGTCTTTATCTTTTAGCTTTATCACAAAAGGAAAAACTGGCATTAATGTGATACGAATTTTTAAAAATTATATCTTCTCTATATAAGGATCCAAACATAGATACTTTGAAAAGATGAAAAAAATCACCTTAATTCTTCTATAAATTAGTTTTTTAAATTTGATTGCTAGTTGGTTCTTATTCTTTATTTTTCAAGATAAAAGTGAAAGGATCAAACTTACTTAGTCATGTTTAGTCCAAATTTTGCCTCAAGAAATTTTAACATGTGACCATTTTCTTTGTGTGGGACAAATGTCTGAGGGAGAAAAGCATGATTAACTATGTTTACATATGTTAAAATACTAAGAATAATTAACTATGTTTACATATGTTAAAATACTAAGAATAAACAGGAACAAGGTAAAATTATAATAATTAAGCATATCAAATGAATGTTAACAATGAACTCAACTGTTTATAAAGCAACACACACAATGCTTTCTTGTGAAATGCATTTACTCCATCTTGATTAGATTGAATACTGACAACTAAAAACTTGAAGTGAAAAATAAAATCTGATTATTACAAAAAACAGTATATATTAAAAAGATGACTCAAAGTTGATGTAAAACCACTTTCTAGAAGGAAATTTCAATTAACTTAGAAAATATCCCTACTAGAAGCAATCTTCCTTTAAAAGTTTCATTATAAATATTAGATCCCCTTATATCTAAGTTATTCTGGTTATTATTCTAAGTAATTATTTAAGACTTGTCCTTTCCTACATTAAAAACATTGTTACCTTGTAGCTCTATTATATTTAATGTATATCTAATATATTTTATTATTCAATTTATGTTTTTTGATTAAACTCTGAGAACAGCTTACCTTCATTACAACATTCAGCATCACTGTTAGTGTAAATATCAAATAAAAATACATCACTTTCATCATTCTGGCTATACGAGTTCCTTTTTTCATATTCAGCTGTAAATAAGATTTTTGAACAAAGATATACATGAACTATAGTTCACTAGTTAAAAAAGCAAAGTGTAAAAAAAAAAGACAAAGAATAAAGATAGAAAATAATTACCTGTAAGCATTTAGCAAACATTAAGGAAGTTACTAAGCTTAATAAAGGAGATACCAATAAAGCTGGATTTTCGAACTGCAGTAAATATCCCAAGAAGAGGGACAACAAATAGATTTTATACACTTCATGAACCTGTTGGGACAAAAATAAAATCAATTTGAATATAATAATATGTGCTTTAAAATTTATTTCACTCTTCAACATTTATTTTCCTCATTGAATTATCAGAGAGTAAGCTAAATTTTATTTTTTGGTGTTTTTTTGACAAGGCAATGGGGTTAAGTGATTTGCCCAAGGTCATTGTAAGCTAAATTTTAAAGCATATCTTTTCTTTGATTTAACTTAATTCAGTCATAAATGTCTGAGTGAAATAAATCCTAATTTACAATTTGTTTCATGGACTCCTTATAAAAATATGGGACAATGTCATTCACAGTATGTATCAAATAGATGTTTTTTTGATAATGAACTGAATGATTTCAGTATAGAAAACACAAAGGTGTGCAAATATAAGTCACTAAATAAGAATCTTTGATTAAATTTAGTGAGGATAGAGAAAATTTTTTAAAGGTCAGTACCAGGCAAAAATTGCCTTTGGAACCTTTGTCACATAACTGTAAAAACATGGCTTTTAAAGTCTCTAGTGCTAATACTCTAACAATACAATGGTGTTATTTCAAGAAAATGCATCCTCTTTGTGGGTCAGAGATTATACCAATTATATCTCTATTAAATTCAACATCCAAGTGAAAGATGAAAAACAAATCCAATGTGCAATCAACAGTATACCTATTTAATCATTAATAAATGGGTTGCAAGAAAATACAACATGAGGCAAAATGATGTTTTGGGCTTGATTATTTAGGAATAATGTCAGAAGTGGAGAATCAGCCAAATGATAACTCATTAGAGTTTTCTGAGTTAATGTTTGTAATATTTAGGAATAATGTCAGAAGTGGACAATCAGCCAAATGATAACTCGTTAGAGTTTCCTGAGTTAATCTTTGTAATATTTAGGAATAATGTCAGAAGTGGACAATCAGCCAAATGATAACTCGTTAGTTTCCTGAGTTAATGTTTGTAATATATTACCTGACACTAAAAAACAACATTTGCTTTTGAAATATACAAGTTTTTAAATGTGGAAAAGAAAGGAAGAGTTTTAAAAGTCACCGATATGCAGAAATATTTTACTAGAAATTCGGAATAAATGTGTACAGGATATCAAAAATACTAATGGTTAAAACTGAAGTGCCTGGAACAGCATGACTAGCCAGCAAATTAATTATAAAACTACTACAGAGAAAAAGGAATCTTTCAAAAATTAAAAAGATTGTCTATCAATATAAAATATATCAGGCATGGTGAGGCATGAACTAAATACTAGGAATTTCAGGAGTCCAGAGTCAATAATTAAAGAGTCTTAAATACATCAGGTTCTCCTGACTCCAGGGCCAGTGCTCTATGCATTGAACCACCTAGCTGCCCCTCTCTTAAATAAATCAAACGGCAGAAGTCAATTTTGCTCCTTGCCCTTTTGAGATTAGTGAAGGGATTTGTGACCTCAGGAATTGAAAAGGAAATCTTACGTGACAAGGGAACATCTAGGTGAGAAACAGCTCAGATGCCACAAATGTTTCAAGGAGCTACAAGACCTTCAAGGGAATGATTTTTTAAAAAAATATTTATTTGGGGTGTTGAGAATTGGCCAAAAAAATACCTAATTTAGAAAAAAAGATTTACTGATGCTTCCTCACTGGTTTTTTTTTTCCTCCCTCAAAGGAGGGAGAAATGGAGATGAACACAGGATGTTTTAGACTTATGAATATATTTCTCTCTAATCTTTACAAGAAGGTATAATATTTTGAAAGCATAGACAAAACGTAAAACAATTAACCATCTGATTTTAAAATAAAAAATTCAAAACGTTATAATACCTTATCTGATTGCATGAGGGAAAAGGAGTCTAGGAGGAATAAGGAGATTGCTTGAAGAAACAAGAGATAGTGGCTGTATTCCCACATCATCATGAAAGTATATGTTGATGCACTCACCAACAAGTAGCAAAATCTCTAGGGGGAAACAAGAGGCATAACTAAATATCAACTGTTGTTATTGCTATTGAAAGTCATCCCCTTGGAGCTGGGACCACAAAATGAAACCTGGGAAATTTTAGACTACAGGAATTCTCTTTATTTTAAGCCATTTGAGACCATATAATTGTTCCTGGAAAATAATAACACTGAGTGTTTTCTGAATGAGGAAACTTTGGGAGACAGTCACTATAAAGAAGCTAATAAGCAAAGCATTTTGCTACATAAATGTGAGTTATTGCTATTGAGATAATTTCCCTAAGGAAATTCCACACCAACCCACCTCCTACAAACACACAGACACACACACACAATCTTCACAAGAATAATCAGAATTTTTTTTAATATAAAAGAAAGAAGTAAAAGAGAAAAAATGAAGACAGAGAAGCTGTAAGTACTACAATTTATTTCTCTCAGTTTGATTTCTTTTTTCAAAAGTGTATTCTACCGGATAAAGGAAGAACTGTTTTTCCTTGAAATAAAATATCAAGACCTAGGCAGGAAAGTATCCAATAGAAGGCTGGCTCTGGACGGAGGTCAAAAAAACATTAGTTATCTATTCCTAGCTTTCCCAATTATGAACAAATTCATTTTTTAAAAAGCAATTATCAGAAATATTTAGATAATTTCAACTAAATAAAGCAAATTAAAAAATTATAAATTCATGGTGTTTTCAACCAATAGAGAGGCCTGCTCCATCGCTTTATTATGGTAAGAATGTGACCTTTTGTTCCTGAAGGCTATCAGTAGAATACTATTTCTGGGAAAGTTTACCAAGAGTCTTAAATACATGAGGTTCTCCTGACTCTGGGAGTCCTGACTTCTTTTTAAGAAAATTTTTAAGGCAATGTGGCAAAAGACTTAATGTCTGCTTTCTAAATATTAGCCCAGCTAAGCAAGAAGTTAAATATAGAAACCAAGGAAACAATTGAAAATGACATTAAGTCCTGTGCAGATCTTCTTCCATTTCTACAGTGACATTCATGGGGCAGAGGGTGCTAAGACTTACATAGTTATTAGTCATTTATAAAACTAACTTAGCTGGTCATAGTCTAAATGTAAGAACTTTGTCCAGTAACTAACAAAGAAAGTCTGCTGGCAGAAGTAAGTCATTTATTTTTTATTTATTTGTTTATTTATTTTTGCAAGGCAAATGGTGTTAAGTGGCTTGTCCAAGGCCACACAGCTAGGTAATTATTAAGTGTTGTGACCGGATTTGAACCCAGGTACTCCTGACTCCAGGGCCGGTGCTTTATCCACTGCACCACCTAGCTTCCCCGAAGTAAATCATTTAAATCTTAATATTCTCGGTGTGAACTAAACTGGAAACAGAAGGAAGCTAAATGGAAGGATGCTCAAGGAGTTGTCTGAATTAGTTCTGAAATGTCTAAAAAGGCAAACAAGAACCTTCCTTTCATAGGACTACTGGATATTTATCACACTGTTCATGACAAGTGTTTAAAAAGACTATCATAAAGAAGTTTATCTTACATGCCAACATCTGTTGCAGGGAATAAGAAAACGAGAAAAATCTATGAAGAACTTGGGAAGACCAAAAGAAATTAATGTAGAGTTTAATGATTGGTGATTTCAATGCAAAGGAGAAGGAGGACAGTGGGAAATGTAATTCAGGAGTAAGAAATGAAGGAGGACAAAGGGGAGAGAGAGAAAAAAAGGGAAAAGGAAACAGAAGAGATAGAAAGACACAAAGAGAGAACAGATTAAGCAGATTAAGCAGATTTTCATAAATGACATTCTATAGCAGAACACTGTTTTATAGTTACAAAATTGACTAGGAAAAAGTATAAAACAGTAGCTTTTACTCCAACAGACTTGGAGTGACTGTATAAGGCTTAATATGGGAGACAAATTCTTTAATGTCAAGACTTAGAAGGTAGTGAGGAGATGTTATTTGGAGAAGGAAAGTATGCTGTACTGGTAGAAATATAAGTTTATCCCTTGAATATACCTTAAATTTTAACAATTAAGCTTAAATGGTTAAAAATTGGTTTCAAAAAATGTAAAAACATTTCCAATGAAGGCTTTTAAACATTTCTTTCAGTTTGAATAAAATCAGTTCATTTTCAAGATTACTGTTGTCTTCACCACATTCATTACTAGTCTTTCTCTTACTGAGTGTGATTTAAGTGACACAGATTTGGTCAAGCCAGATTTGAGGAAAAACCCAATTCTTTTTTTTGGAATTTGAAAATGATGTCACCATATTCACACCCAGTTCCTATTTACAGACATCAGAATTTAAGAGTTGATATTTTCCTCATATGACCAACCTAAAGCTTATACTCTCTCATCTTAGGAAAATAGGGCAACAGTCTGACCTATTTATCTTCTCTACCTAATCCTTCTCCAAGTTAAGACATAATAACAGAAAACAGAAGAAGTAAATTTTCAAAAAACTATAAAACTAAGATTAACACACTGACAAGGGAATATGTTTGTGTGTAGATGTATGTTTAACATAACCCATATATTCATTCTCTTCTGCTGTAAGGCTAGTCTGTTACACCTAAACTGGACAAGACAATAAAATTTGAGTAAGATATGTTGACATTTTCATGGCCTCTCCAAAAGTTTAATCTAAAAAAAAAAAAAAAAGATAAAAGATTTGTTATTTCATTGTTAAATCACATTACAAAGTATTATTTCAACTCATCTTTCTGTCTAAAAATAATCACAAGGTCCATATTCTGGCTGCTTTGTTAGAATAAAAAGCCATATAATTAATGATATGCAATATGTTTTAGGGTATCTGATCTCAGTATATCTAAATTTGAAAAATGACAAATGATTTTAACAGGGTTACATACAGAGGTTTAGTAAACCTGAAATTAGTATTTTACCTCTACAGAAGTATTTATGTTGTTTTTCAAATAGCCTGTAAGAGCAGCAACTTGACATGCAAAATATGGTAGTGCCCAATTTTCTCTTAAAGGAATAGAATATTCTATTCTTGTTGTATCTACCCTAAAATGAAAACAGAGAAAAAAACTCAAGTTAAGTTAGCTCTTTGGAATGCCATTGTAATTAGAAACTTTATCGAGTTAATAGAACCAGTCTCATAATCAACAATAGCTAATATTTCTACCAAAATTTTTTTGGTTCTTCACATTTTAATAAGATGCTTTGAAAGAGCTTTCTGTTTATGATTGTAGTGGAGAGAATAACTACAGGATGAGCAAACCTTGTAATATAATTTGCAAGAAAAAAGACATCATAAATATCTGCTGAGTATAAAACATGTCTTAGTTCTCTTAATAGACCTGTTGAAATTAAATCCTCTCAGAAATTGATTGTCAGTTTTAAACAAAAGAGAAGGGAGGAAAGAAATATATTAACTAATTCTGATAATAACTAAGAAAAATAGGGTCACAAAAATAAGTAAGTCTCCTGAGGCAAAAAATACCCCAAAAGACTTTTTGATAAGTAATAGAAAATTATTTTCTTACCTATTAATAATGAACCATGCAACAGTAAGCATTCCTGCTAGCCAAGTTCCACTCATAACCCAGCTTGTTACAAATAATGCAGTCACATAAATTCCCTGTAATCCAAAAACTATGCCAATGTAGAAATATACTGGCTCAATAACCTCCTGAAATAGGGGAAATGAGTGATGTTAGGATGGCATTTGAAATACTGTATTGCTAAAAAAATTTGAACTATATAAATATTGGCAAGCTACAGGAATAATGCATACTTCACTACCAGTTGCTTGATACAGTACGCTGGCAATCAGTTCTGGATACAAAGTCATTTGTTGCACTGCATTTATAGTCTTCAGTGATACAGTTTTGTTGTTGTGTGTAAGCTCATAAACTCCTAAAGAAAGAAAAATTTTTCTCCAGATTATTTCTTCTGCTTTTTACAACCATGTAAAATCATATGGCCTTTTTGGCTGCCAAATTAATAGGAAATATCATTAGCAAAAATGTGTTTTAAGTTATCCATTTAATGTCAAAAGTCTTTCTATAGAAAGTCAGGTATGATCATTTTATCACTAAATACTGCAGGAAAAGAATTCATTCCAAAGGAAAATATAATTTTTACATGACAAACTATAGTAGCATACTAATGAAATTTTCACAACCCCTTTTGCTTTTATTGAATCTTGCTCTAATATCTAAATCCTAATTTGTTCAGTTATTTTCTTGCTACATGCTTCCAAGACAACACATAATTTAATGAGTCCCTAGAAGTCTAACCAGACACCTCACAAAAAAAGTTTCATCTATAGGAGGATGTACATGAAAGAGTGAAGGAAAGAAAAGAGAAAATGGGGGCAGCTAGGTGGCACACTGGATAGAGCACTGGCCCTGGAGTCAGGAGAACCTAAGTTCAAATCCAGCCTCGGACACATAATAATGCCTAGCTTTGTGACTTGGGCAAGTCATTTAACTCCATGGCCTTAAATAAAATAAAATGTTTTAAAAAGAGAGAAAATATTAGGTGAGGATAAAGAAGAGATAGTTGAATTCTATTTTTAAATTATGTTACATTCAAAGAAAGAAAGTAAAGAAGAAAATGCAATCTCTTGACTATTTCAATAAATCCAATCTTGATATTAACTTAGACATTTTAAATTTTTCAGCCTTTTTAATATATTTACATAAATATGTAGCTGCTCACATAAAAAGGCCATATTCTATAGTTTTCTAAAGCAATCAAAAAGTAAAAAAGGTTGAGGTATGTCACAATAAAACAGATTCATTAACGTGAAAAGAAAAACAAGTCATCCTTAAAGTTGCTTTTCAAAAGCTTAAAGTAGCAGCTTTGAAAATGTTTTATTTTGATCTTAGGAGCTGTTTTCAATATAGACAATATCATAAGAGAAGGCAACTTAAAATCTAAAATTCTTCTCTATATTATTCATTTTTTTGCTTAAGTTTGAGAATAATCAAAAATTATCCCAAAAGAATCTAATTTTCTTATAACAGACCCTCACAAGTAGGAGCTTGTTTACTTCAGAAGTTTTTTAGTGATTAAACATGAAAACATCAGTGTCATACCTCTTTCAAATGAAGGAGCCTTTAACATTTCTTTATAAAAGGAGTAATAAATGGCACTGTCACCCTGAAATGTGATTTCCCGTTCAAGCTCCTAAAAGAAAATCAAATTATTATTAAAATTGTCATTTTTTTTTGAATTTCTTCCACAATCTCCATTTTCCCTTTACTTTTTAGAATAACTAAATATTGTGCTATAATTTTAGTTGTATAGAAAAGATTTCATAGATGATAAGATTTCTGATTCATTTGCAATTTATTTATTCCTTTATTCAAAGAAATGTTCAAATTTTCCTACAAAGTCATGTTGAGAAGGTAAGACTTGTTCATAATTTGATAAATGTATCCTAATGAAACAAAATATCTGGAACAGAATGGAATTTACAATCTACCTTTCAGAAAGAGAAAAAGTCTAGAACAGAAATCAGAAGGAATGTCTTAAGAATAAGAGAACAAAGGAACAAGTGATCATGAAAGGTGAAGTGTTAGTGCATAAATCAAAGACAGATTTAATAGAAAATGACTGTTGCTTCAGCTCTACAAAATAAAGGACAATAGAATAAACTCAAAATTCATATCTGTGCTATTATTCCTCCAATAATACACTAAAAAGTTTCTAGTTGGAGTCAAGTACTGGGCAAAAAAATTGCTAAAAAATATTTCTGGAGAAGGCATGGAGGTGGCGGGGACATTTCTGCGGAGCCCTGACTTGGCCGGCCTCGCTGCCAGCGGGGGGCCCCTGCGTCCTCTCGGGTCATGTCCTTGCTTGGCCCCATGGCGATCGCAGGGTCCCAAATCCTGGCCCAGAGCCGCCGCCACGGCCCGAACACTGCAGACACTGTGGGGATGGGAAACAGAACATCCTCATCTATGGATAAATCAGATATTGCCCCTATAAATCAGATCCAGGAAACAATTTCACGTAATTGTGTAGTGATCTTCTCAAAAACATCCTGTTTTTATTGCACATTGGCAAAAAAGCTTTCAATGACATGGATATAAAATATACTGCAGTGGAACTGGATATGCATAAATATGGAAACCAGTTTCAAGATGCTCTTCACAAAATGACTGGTGCAAGAACTGTTCCAAGAATATTTGTCAATGGGACTTTTATTGGAGGAGCAAACAATACTCATAGGCTTCACAAAGAGGGCAAGCTGCTTCTGTTAGTTCATCAATGTTGTTTAAAAAAGTTTGGATCGGGGTGGCTAGGTGGCGTAGTGGATAAAGCACTGGCCTTGGAGTCAGGAGTACCTGGGTTCAAATCTGGGCTCAGACACTTAATAATTGCCTAGCTGTGTGGCCTTGGGCAAGCCACTTAACCCCATTTGCCTTGCAAAAAAAAAAAAACCCTAAAGAAAAAGTTTGGATCAAAGAATTTCAGACAATAATATATCCTGCCTTGGCTGTGCTGGCAAATGTCATCTTTTTAGCCATTCACTTATAAAAGCATTTTAAAAAAATTCTTTGAAATGTGAAATCTTTCTCAAAGAATGGCTTATGAAATAATGAACAATAAAGACCTGTGGAAACCTACTAAATATTCTTGTTCCTTTAGCACTTTAAGGTTAGGCTAACTATTTTAGAAATATGGAGAACTGATACTTTGAAATCTTTAATTTTGAAGTTAAGCCCTAAAAACCACATAGTGATGGAATACATCTCTTATTTGAAAATATTAAGAAACTGAAAGTTAAGAGTTAGAATTAGGATTTAGCAATCTACAGATTTGATAACCCTACTTTCTGCAGGGTTCGAAGGTCAGTCTTTTTATTTTTTTAAATAGTATTTCTTTCCCCAGTTACAGATCAAAACAATTTTTAGCAAATTTTTGCAAAATTTTTGAATTCCAATTTTTTTCTCTCTCTCTCCCTCCTTCCCCTCCCTTCCTATCCCTCTTCCTAAAATGGCAGGCAACTTGATATAGATTAAGTATTTGCTCTCATGTAAAAATGTATTTCCCTCTTAGTCATAGTTGTGAAAGAAGAAACACAAGTAAAAAATCATGAAAAAGAATAAAGTGAAAAAAGTATGCTTTGATCTGCAAAAAAAAATACTTCTGGAAATTAACTAGAAATAGCAGAAAATATTTTGAAACTGTCAAAATGATTTCTTCCTAAAAAGCATCTAGAAACTTCCTATATGTGATCCTGAATCAAGTTTTTACGAAGACCTAAATATCATTTAAAAGGCAAACATTTTTAAAAGTTAAATTCTAGAATTAAAATAAATTACATTTGCCTATATCCTCAAAACAATCTCTAAAATGCTTAGAGGTAAATATATATATAATAAATATATGATATATCCCAGTACTTTTTGCTAAGTCAAAAAAGCTTAAGTCAGTTGTTTTCAACAAGGTCATTTTCAGATGTTAGTTCAGATCTTTTCTCCACTCAAAATTTATGTAAAAAAAAATCATCATCTAGGCTGAAGTAAAGCTAAAGTAGATGATCAGTGATAACACTGTGAATAATACTATGTCAGTTTACATCAATGAATGACAAATTTCATTCACAGGATTATTCTTTTAACTAGAGACCTCACTACAGGTGAAAGATAAGTATCCAAACAGAATAATTTAAACAGGAAAAAACCACCATAAACATCATGGTTATTAAGGATTTCATAGTTGGTCAATATATTCCTTTTTACCACAGATGGAGCTTAATTATGCTAATGCAACAAAACATCTTAAAAATGATGTAGTTTATCTCTCTTGCCTTTTTTTGATGGGATATGGGAGGAGGCAACTGAAAATAAGACCATTACAAACATCCTAAGTACTAGAAATTAACATTGTTTAAAATGAAAACATTAACCTACAATTATTAGTAATAAAATATTTTAATAATTAGTGACATTTAATATCATATTTAGTTGAATCAGTTTCATAATGAAACACTACCCAACCACAAATAGGCTATAGTTCAAGGACAAAGGGCAAAAGTTATTGAATATTTCACAATCTTATTATACATTGTGAATTATTCTCTAAATAGTTCTCAAAAAATATTTCTATAGGTAAGCCAAAAAAACCCCATTTCCTAAATTGGCCACAATTTAGAAGTAGTACAAAACTTAAGTTAATCATAGATAATATACATTCTAAGAGTCTAACTCCCTATAAAACACAGCACAAAATACTAAGGTATTCTCAAAATTCTACCTTACCTGTCTACTGGAAAACCAGAATCTCCGTTCATGGTATGTTGACAAATACAGTGCATACATCATACCACTAGTAACTGCTGCAAGACAGCCCAAGAAAAGCTTTGCAAAACGCTGAAATAATACATCTGAAAAAGGACAGCAAAAGCAATCATAGATATATTTATGTGCACATATATGTGTGTGTGTGTGTGTGTGTGTGTGTGTGTATATGTTAAATACCCAAAAGGAATGAATCAAAGTTCCTACTTCACCACATTTCCTATTTATTAAATATTAAAGCTAAACGTAGAACACGCTCAATATTACTGAAACTACTTTGTGATAAAATGAGAAAACACCCTTATATAAGTATTTCACACATACACACCATAAATATACTACCAAGCAATACAGTAAATTAATAAAAAAACAAAGTTCATATTACTGATGTGAAAAAATATTTTACTTCTATTTTTTTAATTTTTAAAATTGGGATTAATAACTATCTTCTTTCAAAAGTGATTTAAGGATTATTATTACATGCAAAACACTATAAAGATATTCTTTATTATTTAACTGAAAAATTTCTTAAGATCAGGGGTTTCTAATCTGGGATCTAAGAATATTTTTTTTAAAAACAGAATTAGTTTCCATTATAATCCTGCATAATTTTATGCGTTTAAAAACATTATTCTGAGAAATAGATTATAGGGTTCACTAGACTACTAACTGTGCCGCTGTCCACAGTATAAAAACAAGTTAAGAACCCTTATAACTAAACAGTTAAGTTTATATTCAAAATATATAAGAAATATTAGTATCTAATAAGCCAAAAGTTACATTTTGAATTACAATTTGAAAAAAATTCCAAGTGCTTATTATTAGATCACAATGCATTTTTGTTTAATCTTTGCAAGTGCTTTTGTGTGTCATATGAGTTAAAGAATTAGGTATAATGCTTGTTAACATAAGATAATGTTCAGAAAGAAAAATAAGCAAAATTTCAAAATTAGAAAGACTTTGACAGAGCCCTTTTAAGTAATCCTGAATGCAAAATATTAATTTAGATGATTATTCATTCTTGCTTGACTTTTTCAAATTAATCCAATACTGGGGGTAAAAAAATTACCATCAGAAGATATTACAAACAACAAGAACCAATTTCTATATCCGAATAGTGACCCACTAAACATTTTGTTCTTTAATATTTTTTTTGTCCTGTGTTTGGGGCGAGAGAGGATAGCGTTTACATGTATATTTTTTTTAAAAACCTCTAACTTTTAAAAGTACTAACTGAAAATTTCAGTTTAGTTCAGAATTTTTAACTCAGAACTTTCAGTACTAAAGACTGAAATTTTTAACTTCTAAGGAATGTTCCAATTTAAAATACAGGATGAAAATAATGACACTACTGACATATCCCATATAATACACCAGGACTAATTATAACCACATAATTTTATATGTCATAGTAAACAAAAGTTTTATCCATAAGATTCATCAACCTGTTAAGCAGGGAAAAAAATACTGCATAGACAGCTCCAAATTTTCAAAAGATCTATTTTCCAACTTGCAAGTCTGGTCTCTGTGACTTGGGACACATTTTTTTCCAACGCAAACCATACTAATTTTGTAGACAAGATCAAAAAGTGTCACTGTACCATTGTGTATGCTCAAATGTGCTTGCTCAATTAGTCAGCATTTTCTTTGCAACATCACAAAGTATATTTAAATCAAATAAAGCACTTTCAAAATAGATCTACAGTACTCAAAACTCTTAAGTATAATCAGTTTATGTCCTGAGTTCATATAATGAAGCTGGCACTGAGTCATTTCTCCCAAACTTCCCAGAGTCACTTGGCATGAGGATTGAGAAGATAAACCAAAAAAAAGATGACATCAGGGGCATAAAGGATTAAAAAACAAAGAAAAGTCACCCTCTAATAGTAGAGACTGTTATTTCCATTTCTTTGGGTCCCAAAGTTAGGTGGATGACTTTCTTTTTCACATGAAATGGAATTTGTGGGAAAAGAAAAAAGATGAAAATGAAAAAAAAAATCCAACAATTATGTATCCAAATAGCCAACCCAACAAATAGACAGGTGAGGATCAGGAGGGGGAATGGGAAGTTTAAGTATATAGCAATTACAGGAAAAGAAAAGAGAGGACTCTGAAACCAACAAGACTTACATTTGGGAGACCTCCTCATAGCTGGATTATCTCTAATTTTCTCTGGCAGAGTTTGTAGAGCCGTTTGTTCACTTTCAAGACAGTTTGACTTTTTTCTCTCACGTAATTCTGGTGCTGATCCTTGAGCAGTTAAGAAAATTATTTTAACTTTATATATGGTGAACAATTACAATTATCCTAAATCATTAGATGATTAAATTACAGAAGTAGAAATGTATAAATACAGTTCTGAAACAAGAACACATTCTTGGTCGACCATCATATCTCTCTCACAACTATTCCTTCCTCTCTATTCACACCATTACCACCCTAGGACAACTATCATTACCACCTACCTGAACTACTTCAACAGTCTCCCAGAAGGCATTCATGCCTCTCCTTTCTCCTCCTCAAAAGTACCTTTTACAGTGTGGCTAGAGTAATCTAATACAATATTAGACTTAATGAGTCTGAAGGGACCTTAAGAAGGACTTTATTTCATAAATGAAAAAAGTGAGGCTTAAAAAAATTAAATGGGGGCGGCTAGGTGGCATAGTGGATAGAGCACCGGCCCTGGAGTCAGGAGTACCTGAGTTCAAATCCGGCCTGAGACACTTAATAATTACCTAGCTGTGTGGCCTTGGGCAAGCCACTTAACCCCGTTTACCTTGCAAAAACCTAAAAAAAAGTATTATAGAAATGTTAGTTATTATTAAAAACAGTTGAAGGATATGCTGCCTCTCACACAGCTAAGTTCAAATTCAGTCTCAAGAAGATGAATCTTCCTAACTCCTAGTGCAGCACTGTAACCACTACACCATCTAGCTTCTCCTACTAGATCTTTAAACTATGCTGCTTCAAATGACTTTAAATGCTTCAAAATCTTCCATGAAGCCCAATTTATGATTCCAAAAGTTGGTAATTACTTCATGACACCATCCCTTCTATCGAAGAACTTTTTTCTTTTTTACATCTAATATATTATGTACTACATATGAGTATTACAATCTTACATATATTACACTTATCAGTATTATAGAAGTCCTGATTAGAACATGATCTTTGTACTTCATAGAAAGTACAAAACAGGGGCAGCTAGGTGGCGTAGTGGATAAAGCACTGGCCCTGGAGTCAGGAGTACCTGGGTTCAAATTTGGTCTCAGACGCTTAATAATTACCTAGCTGTGTGGCCTTGGGCAAGCCACTTAACCCCATTTGCCTTGCAAAAACCTAAAAAAAAAAGTACAAAGCTACTTCTTTGTATCTCTTCCAATACCAACTAAACATCCATGAACAAATCAATCAATTTTCCCCTACCTCAGATTTCTTCTGATTCAAGTCCACTGAACACTCAGCTGCTAAAATAATTTTCCTGAAGCAAAAGTCTACCAGATCACTTACCCTCCCCGTTCTCAGCAAATGCTAGTGACTCAAATGTGAGATTCTTTATTTGATGGTAGAAGGACTAAGAAGGTTTCAGAAGGAGCCAAGGAATGTGACTATTGATAAGGTGTCTGTGGTCTTGACTACAAGAAAAATGCCATGAGCAGCACAGAGGTCTGGACACATTTATCGACTTGACCAAGGTCTTTGATACTATCAGTCATGAAGGCATGTGGAAGATCGAGGCAAAATTTGGATGTCTGAAGAAGTTCATCAGTATTGTAGATGAGTTTCTTTTGCATGAATGGGTTTTGGATGAAGGATTATGCTCTTATGATGAACCAGTCACCAATGGAATGAAGGCAGAATTGTGTGCTTGTCTCAAGCTTCCTAGCAAGATGTATTCTATGATTTTGTCAGATGCCTTCAACAAGGGCAAAAACAGCATCCAGCTCAGCTATCACACAGATGGCAAACTAATTTGAAAAGATGACAAGTCAAAAATCAAAGTGAAGGAAGTTAGTGCATGATTTCTTTGTTTGCACATGATTGTAATATATGCAGTCATGCAACAGAGGATGAATTGATTCTCTGTCACTTGTGCTAATTCTGACCTGATAATCAATACCAAGGAAAAAAGAGGTGTTCTCCACTAGTCCACACCATCCATACATAGAATCACTGGTCACAGTAAATGGAGAAATACTGAATGTTGTAGAAAAGTTTACCTACCTTGGCAATATACTTTCCAGGGATGCCCACATGGATGCACACATTGTCAGAGGTAGCTCAGTGAGAGGATCCAAGGGAAAATGTGGGACAAAAGAGGTAACAGGCTATATAACAAACTAAAGGTCTACAGAGCTATTGTTCAGCTTCACTTTGTGTACCTGTAAAACCTCGCTAGTCTATGAGCAACAGGATAGCTAAGTAAAGAACCACTTGATTTGGATTAGAAGATTCTAAAGAGTGGACAGCTGGGTGAAAAAATGAATACAGCACTGGCCCTGGAGTTGGGAAGACCTGAGTTCAAATCTGACCTCAGATACTTAATAATTACCTAGCTGCATGACCTTGGGCAAATACTTAACCCCACTGCCTTGCAATGCCCCCCCAAAAAAGATTCTAAAGATAACTTGTTAAGATACAGGACCATGGAGCAGCTAGGTGGCGCAGTGGATAGAGCAGCAGCCCTGGAGTCAGGACAACCTGAGTCCAAATCTAGCCTCAGACACTTAATAATTACCTAGCTGTGGGACCTTGGAAAAGTCACTTAACCCCACTGCCTTGCAAAACAAACAAAAAGATACAGGACAATGAAGTACCCTCTAGGACTGAAACTGAAATGCTACTTCAGAGAGCACAATTTCTAATGCATGCTTATGTAAAAGACTATTTTACAGAGAACTTGCAAAAGGCAAGTTCTCAGAAAAAGTAATTCAAAGACACTCTCAAGGTCTCTCTGAAGAACTCTAGTATTGACTGTGAGACGTAGGAGATACTGGTACAATACCATGCAACATAGGATGCCCACATCAAAAAAAGACATTGTACTTTATGGGCATAGCCAATTCATAGTAGCACAAAGGAAATGTGAGCTGCATAAATCCAGACACCTCCATTTCAAATGTTTTAATGGACTGCTTGTATCCAACCCATGCTAAAGGCTTCTGAGCCTATATTGGACTGTATTGTTCAGTGGAATACTCTGTATCCTGACCCCAACAACATGATATTATTAGTCCTCTTAAAAAACAAAGAATGAACAACTACACATTATTTACCACATCACCTCTTTATTCAAGAAACTTCAATGGGTCCCTATCACCTCCAAATGAAACAAAAAATTTTGTTTGGCTTTTAAAATCTTTTTTTAGGTTGCTTTTTTTTTTTTTGGCAAGGCAATGGGGTTAAATGGCTTGCCCAAGCCTACACAGCTAGGTAATTATGAAGTGTCTGAGGCCAGATTTGAACCCAGGTTGTCCTGACTCCAGGGCTGGTGCTCTATCCACTTCGCCTCCTAGCCACCCCTTAAAGTCTTTTATACATTTATCCCTTCCTACCTTTCCTCTCTCATTTTATCTTACTTTTCTCCAAATATTCTGCCAACTCTAGGGGACACTGGCCTCCTTGCAGTTTCTTTCAAAGGATATTTTAACTTTCCAATTCTATACATTCTCACTGGCTATACCCTTCACTAGGAACTATCTCCACCCTATTTCTGGTTCCTGATTTCCTTTAAGTCACAGCTAGAATCTCACCTTCTAAAAGAATCCTTTTTTGATGCCTTTTAGTTTTACTCAGTCAACAAGCACTTATTAAACACTATGTACAGATGAGAGGATAATAAATAGATGGAAGTCACTAACATTAAGGATTACTGGGAAAGGCATCATGCAAAAGTTGGGATTTTAGAAAGTCTTTCTAATTTTGAGATTTTGCTTATTTTTAGTTTAGAAGACAAAGGACCTGGAAAGAAGAGAGATGAGAAAAAGGAGAATGAAAATGCTCAGGGTCAGGAAATGGTATGTCTAATGCTAGCAATAGCAAGGAAGCCAATGTTCCTGGAACTTAGAATATGTAAATATCTACATGTGTGAGTGCAAGGGTGAGGAGGGATGAAGTGGGGGAGGCTTAGAATAAGGAGTAAGAGGGGGCGGCTAGATGGCATAGTGGATAAAGCACCAGCCTTGGAGTCAGGAGTACCTGGGTTCAAATCCGGTCTCAGACACTTCATAATTACCTAGCTGTGTGGCCTTGGGCAAGCCACTTAACCCCATTTGCCTTGCAAAAAAAAAAAAATAAGGAGTAAGAGTACTAGAAATGTTTAGAAGGGGCCAATGTTTAAGGCAGAAGAATTTCACAGCCAAGTAGAGGAGGAATAAGGATAAAGAGATTTTAGATAGGGAGACCAACCAGATGATCACTGCAACAGTCAGAAATGAGATATGAAGGGTCTGGCTCAGAATGAGAAAGTATAAAAGAAGAAGGAACATACAACATATATTACAAAGGTAGAACGAGTGACAGGAATTGGCAACTGATAGGAGATGGGAAGCGAGGTGGGGAGCTGACATTTATGTTAGTTGAGAGTCTGGAGAACTTATGAAGATGGTGGTACTCTAACACATAATAAGGAAGTTCAAAAGAAAAAGGAGTTTGGGGGGGGGAGATAATGAGTTCAAGTTTAAAATGGTATCCCAATAGGTAATTAGAGATGTGAGACTGAAGTTCAGGAGAAAGATTAGTGCAGGACAAATGAGTATGTGAATCATATGCATGATTCATCACTGAAATCATGGGAACTGATATCAGTAAGTGAAGTAGTATAAAAGGAAAAGAGAAGAGGGTCCAGAGTTGTAGGTGGGGGGAGGGGAATAATCATGGTTAGCAGATATGATCTTGATGAAAATCTAGATTGAGGAAAAAAAGTCAGTTAAGAACACCAGTAGAAAGTAATGTCATGAAAACATGAGAGTGCTTTACTTTTGTATTTTTTCCAATTTATCCCCTATTTTGCTTGTAGAAAGATGTTTGCATGTTGCGTCCCATATTAAACTCCTTGAGAAGGGGCAATATTTTTGCCTTTCTTTGTATCCCTAGTGCTTAACACAGTGACTGGCATAGTCAAGTACTTAATAAGAGTCTATTGCTTTGATTTTTTTTGTTGCCCATCCCATATATAACACACATCTTCTCTCTTTTTTTTTAAGGTTTTTGCAAGGCAAATGGGGTTAAGTGGCTTGCCCAGGCCACACAGCTAGGTAATTATTAAGTGTCTGAGACCAGATTTGAACCCAGGTATTCCTGACTCCAGGGCCGGTACTTTATCCACTGCACCACCTAGCCGCCCCTAACACACATCTTCTAATTCCAATCATTTTCACTGGTGGTTCCCCATCCTTGAAAAGCTCTGCCTCCTTAACTCTGTCTCCTGACTTCCCTAGAAAGTATTAAAAAAAAAAAAGGAGGCAGTAATTCATATGGATTTAAGCCTAATACTAACACATCTGGAGCACAATTGTCCAGTTCCCATGTCAATTTCAGGAAAGACTGTAATAGTACACTGAGAAGAGGGACCAAGATGATGAAGGTACTAGAAACCACTCCTGATAAGATTGGGTTTTTTTATTTTGGATTTTTTAAAACTAAATTTTAACAAAAACTTTCCTATACTGTACTTCTCTTCCTAGTGAAAAAATAGAAACAAAAATTTTATAATAGTTATGCAAAACGAATTCCCCCTTTGGTCATGAACAACAACAAAATGCCCCAATCTGCACTCTGAGAATATCTCCTTTCTTTAGGAATATTGGTTGTATGTGTCATCATGAGAACTTTGGAATAGTGATAGATCAGTGCATTGATCAGAGATCTTAAATATTTCAAAACTATATGCCTTTTCAATGGTATTATTGAATAAATTGGTCCTGCTCATTTCATCCTGGATGAACATTAGTCTCCAGCTTCTCTGAAATCATCTCCTTTATCATTTTGTATACTACAATAACATTCAATTATATCTACTTCAGTACTTTGCCAATTGATGGCCAGCCCCTCATTTCCACTTCCTTATCACAAAAAAATCTTTCCATGCCTTCAGGTCTATGGCAGTAGTTTTATATAATCCTGACTGTGGCTCCTCAAAACTTGAATTATTCTTTCTAGATGTTTGTAGTATTTTTTTCTTTAACCTAGAAGCTTTGGATTTTGGCTTTAAAGTTTCTAGGAATTTTTTTTTTGAGTCTTTTTACTTTAATATTTCTTGTCTCACTGAGTCATTAACTTCAATTCAATCAATTCTAATTCTTGGAGTTTGCAGCTTGAGTAAGCTTTTGTTACAGTTGGACTAAGCTGTTAATTTTCTTTCCAATTCTTTGTTCTATAGCTTATATTTCTTTTCTAATTGTTTTCCCACTAACCCTTTTATTTCATATATAAAATAACTTTAAATTCATTAAAAAAAAAATCCAAAACACCTTGTTACACCTCCTCTAGGAATTCTAGTTCAACCTGTGCCCAAGCTGTGTTGCACTCCGAGGTTTTGCTTCTAGAAGTTTGGAGTCATTCTCTTCTGGGTTTGTGTCTTAAATAGTCAAGTCATCATAATACTTCTTTATGATGTATATTCATTCTTCCTGCCTACTTCTTTACTTTAGAATTTATGCTAGGTCAGGTTCTTCCACACTTCTGGAAGTAATGTTTGGGTTGAGTCTGTGCGTCCTCTTGGAGTTCTCTTATTTTATGGTTCAACAGATATAGTGTAGAACTTGGAATAAAGAAGACCTCAGTTCAAATCTGAATTCAGACACTTACTGTCTGACCCTGAGCTGTTTTCTAATATGCAAAAATTAATATAAAAACAGAACCTAATTCACAAGGTTATTATGAGGATCAAGTGAAGTAGTATATGAAAAGTGCTTTGTAAACCTGGCTGTATCCCTAAGTTTTGTTATGTTGTCTCATTATTGGCATTATCTAGGAGGAAATCATTAATTCTATCTATAATTTGATGCTTGATCCACTCATTCTTTAAAATGAGGTTATTTACTTTCCAATTAGATTTAGGTCTATCTCTCCATGGCCCATTATTGCATGTGATTTTTATTGCATTATGATCTAGAAGGAAGTATTCACTATTTCTGTCTGTCTACATTTGATTATGAGGCTTTTATGACCTAGTACATGGTCAGCTTTTGTATAAGTGCCATGTACTGCAGAAAAAAAAGGATATTCCTTTCTATCCCCATTCAATTTTCTCCAAAGATCTATCATATCTAGGTTTTCTAACATTCTATTTACCACATTAACTTCCTTCTTGTTTATTCTATGGTCATATTTATCTAAATCTGAGAGAGGGAGGTTGAAGTCTCCCACTAGTAGAGTACTTCTGTCTATGTCTCCCTGTAACTCATTTCACTTCTCCTCTAAGAATTTGGATGCTGGGGCGGCTAGGTGGTGCAGTGGATAGAGCACTGGCCCTGGAGTCAGGAGTACCTGAGTTCAAATACAGCCTCAGACACTTAATAATTACCTAGCTGTGTGGCCTTGGGCAAGCCACTTAACCCCATTGCCTTGCAAAAAAAAAAAAAAGAAAGAAAGAAAAAAAAATTTAGATGCTACACCACTTGGTACATACATATTTAGTTCTAAAATTGCTTCAATGTCTATAGCACCTTTTAGGAGGATATAGTTTCCTTTCTTATCTCTTTTAATGAGATCTATTTTTGCAGTTGCTTTGTCTAAGATGAAGATTACTACCCCTGCCTTTTTCACTTTAGCTGAAGCAAAATATATTCCGCTCCAATCTATATGTGGTGCTCTGTAAAATTTAAAGCACTATCTAAATGTCATCTTTTTTTCTTTCTTTTCTTTTTTCTTTCTAACATCATCAGATGTGAATATTAAGTTATTCCAGGATCTCAAGGGCAGTTGAATTTGGGGATTTGGAGATCTAGAATGAAGTCTGAAAAATGTATTCTAAACTACAAGTTGATGACATGAATTTAGTTCTGAGAACACAACAATGGGCTCACCCCCTCCTTGGAGTTGTATTAGATTGTTGCTGGACTCAGACACTGTCAATCAGATTTAAAAGTTCAGTGTCAAGCTTCCCTTTAGTCTGGGCAGAACTGCATTGGTTAATATTGTTATAGGTTTCAGACTAGTCTAAGTGATGGAACTGCTTAGCCAAGCCTCTTTACTTAGCTCCTGGAGTCAGTTATAAAGTAGCCGCTTAAGAGACCATACAATGTAATTAATGGATATATAAAAACATACTGCTGTCAAATCCTCTGGATCTAGGTATCCTATAAAATATTTTCTAATAAGTTAATGTTAGTTATTTCTATCATCTTTACTTTCTTCTTTCTTAAGCTATAGTCATAAAAGCATGGATTTAGAATTGAAATATGTCTTATAATTAAAACATTATTTTATACATGAGAAAAATGAGGGTCATGGAAGTTAGGTGATTTGCCCAAGATTGCACAGGGCAAAGAGCCATGATCTGAACTCCCTAACTCAATTCAACACTTTTTCTACAAGGACACAATGTTTAACCAATAGGTGAGTGCTGAATTGAAATGAATATTTTTATGCATTTAAAAACAAAACAAAAACTCCAATTCCCACATTTCACTTATACCACACTACTCATTAGTTGCATTATATAATAAGATAATTGGGGATGAACATTTCTAATACACAAAGCAAATCAAATTCTTCAAATATAGACTAGCAGTAAGATTTTATTTCAAACAATCTGAAAAAAGAAAAATAACTCTGATAATTTTACCTCATTACCTTTTCTCTTCAGGAACAAAGAAAATATTAAACATGTCCTGAAGAAACACCCAATACTTTAGACTTAATGGTACATTCTTATTAGTATTTTCCTCTGGATAATAGCCAGTCAGGAACAGAATAGAAGAGCTCCAAATGCTTTTACATGTATAAAATCTATTCCCAGATGATTTTTCAAGAAAAGTATTACTGTAGCTCTGTTGAATACTGTCACCTCTTAATCATTTTCTTCCAAACTTTTATCATACCTACATAGCTAGATGGCATTAGGAACTGAGCCTGGAATAAGGAAGACCTGAGTTCAGACACTTAACTATAACCCTGGCAAATCATTTAACCTTTAATTGCCTCAGTTTTTTCATTTGTATAATATCTGCCTTCCAGAGTTTGGGAAGGATAAATTAATACATTTGTAAATAATTTTACAAAATTTAAAGAGTTATATAAATGCTATTACTGTTATTATAATTATTGTTTAACCTGAAAACCTTAACTTTTGGATGTGGAAGTGATTAGTTGCCCTTTCAGGGACAAATTGACCACAGAGCTTCAAAGAATATTACTAAAACAGAAGAATCTTTCTACTGACATCAATCAGAAGTTGATGTCTCATACAAAGTTGAGACAAGTTGACTCTCATATAAAATAATATATATGTATATATATATACATATATGTGTATGTATATATATACATATATGTGTATGTATATATATATAACATTTATGAAAATATTCAAACTTAGCAGTCAGGAAAATGGGGAGAGAAATGTAGAAAAGGAAAATATTCATATTATAAATTAATTTGCTTGTAAAAATGATTCAAATAAAAGGGTAAAAAAAAGTTAAATATTTATATAATAAACTGATTCATAGAAAAGGATTTAAATAAAAGACTTCAGACTTCCTTTATAATGAAGGGGTAGGGGACGCTAGGTGGCGCAGTGGATAAAGCACCGACCCTGGAGTCAGGAGTACCTGGGTCCAAATCCGGTCTCAGACACAATAATTACCTAGCTGTGTGGCCTTGGGCAAGCCACTTAACCCTGCCTTGCCAAAAAACCTAAAAAAACCAAAATAAAATAATGAAGGGGTAACAGAATATCTGAATGTGGTAAAATATGAAATTGCACATAGAAAATAAGGTAACAGAAGTTAAAGCATTTTTAAAAAAATTAGTTGCATACATATAATATACTACATATGAGAATACTATTATATGTATGCAACTAATTTTAAATAAAATTATGATCTTTGTTTATAGTAAAACATAGTTTTCAAAATAAATGCTTTTATAATATGAATGATTTTTCATTTTTTTACCATGTATAACGTATCTGAAGATTTTACTATTGAATAAAGCTGCCACATTTGATGTTTTACATTTCAAAATATAAAAACCTTCTTAACAAGCAGACCCATATAAAAACAGATATAGTGCTGTAGGTTATATTTAGCTGATTCAAGTGTACAAAAAGAGGAAAACTATCCTTCTAGCTTTATTGCGAGAGTTAGCAGCTATTAAATATCCCCAAAAGTTTTTAGAACATCAACCCAAAAGGGGAGTTCTCTCTAGATTTATTTATAACACTTTTTTTATGATAAAACATAAAAGAGGAAAACACTATGCAAAAAATCAGAACACAAAATATTTACAATAAAAACATCATTACACTGCAGCATCATTTATGTTCCACCTATTTTCTTCATTTTTAATCTATGTAGTTTTTCAGAGGTAAAAAAAGCTTTGGCAAACATCATTGATAATTACAAAAATGCAAAAAAATGCAAATTACCATACACACTTGAAATTCAGCAGGAAATGAAAAATTATCAAATGATATTTAATCAGGTTATGAAAAGAGGTTTGCTTTCTCTTTTAACACCAACCACATTGTAGCAGTAAAATGAAAACATCTTCACAGTTGAGTCTCTAGTAGTATACATCATGAACTACAAAGGAGTCATTTGGTTTTGAGGTTGCTTTTAATAAACTGTCTTAGATATAGGGAACTCTGAAACCTTAAACAGGAGTTAACTAAAGTCTATGCAGCCATTGGCTTAGTGCAGTAAGCCACAAAAGCTACTATTCTTCCATTGAACTTGAAACTTTCTACTATTTGAGGGAAGCTAGGTGGTTAAGCGGATAGAGTACTAGCCTTGGATTCAGGAAGACTGGAGATGGCATCCGGCCTAGGACACTTGCCACTTACTAGGTGTGTGCCTTTGGGCAAGTGGCTTAATTCCGCTTGCCTTGCACCCAGGGTCACCTCCAGCTGTCCTGATTCATTTCTGACCACTGGACCCAGATGCCTCTAGAGGGTGGAGAAAGGGAGTCTGGGGCTAAGCTCAGCTCGGCATCTCCTTCATTCAAACCCAATTCACAGCTAGTCATGGCCTTACCTCCCCGATGTCTGGTCTTGAAAAATCTCAACTAGATCAGACTCCCACTATAACCCTCTCTGTGGCAACATATCACCTTTATTCGGGAATTGAAGCACTTGGAACCATATAAAAATCACCACTATTTCAGCATCATCATGTTAACATTTACTAGCATCGCTGGCAACAAAAGACAAACTCCAGCTCCTGTATCAATTATTGCTCCCCATGTTTTGTGCCGTATGCAGTCGATACCCTCGCAGGGGAAGCTAACACAAGTTTTGAGGAGAGAGAACTACACAATTCAGAAGAGCTTGTCAAAGAACACCACCAGCTAATTAGCTAGCTGTGTGTCCCTGGGCAAGTCACTTAGTCCCATCGCCTTGCAAAAAATGAGAAAATCTAAAAAACAATTAAAAAAAAAGTACACCACCAAACCTCTTCAATCAAGTCTCTCAAGTCTCGAAGAAGTTTTCTCCCCCTTCGCAGGCCAATCTACCAACCCTGGAAACTTCCTTCTGAGTGTTTCTCCTCTGACATTCCCTCCGATCCCCCCTTTCTCCAAGCCCTCCCCTTATCAGTCCCAAGCCTCTGATCTGAACTAGTCCTTCTGGGGATCGCAACAACACCTGCTGCGCGCCTCCACCTTAAGAAATGATTTTTCCCGTTTTTGCAAGGCAGTGGGGTTAAGTGTCTTGGCCCAGGCCACCGAGCCGGGTCATCACGAAGCGTGCGAGGCCGCACTTGAACTCAGGGCCTCCCGCCTCCAGCGCCGGTCTCGGCCCCCGGCCCCCGCGGCCCCGCGGCGCTCGGCGGCAGGGTCCCGGCCTCCCACCCCGGCCCCTGCGGCCCGCCCAAGGCGGAGGCTACAGCACGGCGAGGCCCGAGGGCGCTGCCCCCCGCTTCGGCAGCCCCCCGCCGCGCCCCGGCTCTGCCCCTCCCCCAGGACGCCCCGCCCCCGGCCGGTCACCTTCCTGCTCCTCCATCTCCCGGCCCCGGGCGCGGGCCCCGCTGCGCCGTGCTCCGGCTGCGCTCGGGCCCTGAGGCCGCCCCGAGCCCGCCGGTCCTTAGGATCCCGCGGAGCCGCGCCCGCGCCCGCCCCGCCGCCGCCGCGGCCGCGCGCCCCGACTTCCTGACACGCCCCCCTCCGGTGCCGCGGCCCGCCGAGTCCTCCAGCGCCCTCCGGCGGCCCGGCCGGCCCGGCCCCGGAACCAGCGTGCGGGGAGCCGCGAGCCGCCGGAGCGCCCGGGAGGAGCACCGGGGGCGGGCTCCGGCCGGCGCCGCCCTTCCGGGGCTCTCCTGGGGCATCGCTGAGAGAGCTTCCGGCTCGGCCCCGCGGCGTGGAGGGGGAGGGGAGGCCTCAGCCTCCCGGAGCCAAGCCGCGGAACGAGCCGGCGGGGGCCAGAAGATGTGCCTGGGCGCAGGCGCAGGCGCGTATGCGTACGTGATCTAGAGCTGGGAGTCTCCTGCAGCCGTCAGCGGCCGTCACGTGCACCCAGGCATTAGGTGTGTGTGTGTGTGCATGCATGAGGGTTACATGCGTGCGTTGTGTGTGCGTGTTGTACACATACGCACACATGATAGGTACGTGCGTACATTGGGTATGCATGATATGTGCTTAGACATAATGTGTATTGCATGCGCATGATAGATGCATACATTGTGTATGCATGATATATACGTCTACCTAATATGCGTCTGCGGGTGCATGATAGATACATTATGCATACACACAATATGTAATATGTACATGTGCACACGTGAGGGATACATGCATTGTGTATATGTGATATATATACATTATGTGTGTGTGCATGACACATATGTATACATGCACTGAATAATATATGTGTATGCATGATATGTATAATGTGCATTGTGCATACATGATAGATACACACATTGTATGTGCATGATATATACTTTTACATAATATGCGTGTGTGCATGCATGATAGATACATTATGCATGCACACAATATATAATATGTATATGTGCACACATGAGAGATACATGCATGCATTGTGTATACGTGATATATATACATTATGTGTGTATGCATGATAGACACATATATTATGCATACATGCACTGCATAATATATGTGTATGCATGCTTTGTATAATGTGTATGTGTATACATGATAGATAATACATTGTGCATACATGGTATATGCTTATACATAACATTTATACATGTATGTGTGATAGATACATGCATTATGCATACATACAATATGCATGATATGTATGTGTGTGCATGGCAGATATGTACATTATGTATACATGGTATACATAATGTACATGTGTGTATACATGATAAATGCATGCATTGTGTATGCAGGTCTGTATGTATAATATGCACGTGTACATGACAGATACATGAAAAGTATATATCATGCATACACGTAAACACAATCACAATATACATGATTTGTATACGTGTATGCATGATATATACTTTTACATAATATGTGTGTGTGCATGCATGATAGATACATTATTCACACGCACTGTATAATGTGTATGTGTGTATACATGATGGAAACATACATTGTGTATACATGATATATACTTATACATAATATGTATATGTGTATGTGATACACACATTATGTATGCATTCAATATGCATAATATGTATGTGTATGCATGACAGATATACATTATGTATACATGATATACATAATGTGCATGTGCATACATGATAAATACATGCATTATGTATGTAGATCTATACTTATGCACAATATGTGTGCATGACAGATACATGAATTATGTATATATTGAATAACATACAATATACATGATTTGTATATGTGTATGCATGATAGATATATAGTGCATACAGGCAATATACGTGCAATATACATGATGTGTATGTGTCATGCATGATAGATGCATGCATTGTGTATACTTACTATATATACACACAGTAATATGTATTGTGTATGCATGGTAGATGCATGCATGTGTTATGTATACACACAATATAGATGATACATGTGTGTGCATGATGGATACATGCATGTGTGCATTGTGTATACATGAGATATACTTATGCATAATATGTATGTTTGTATGCATGATAGATACATGCATAATGTATACATGCAGTATGCAAATGTGTGTATACACGATAGATGCATGTGTACATTATGTATACATATATAAAATGTATGTGTGTATACATGATAGATACATACATGCATTGTATACATAATGTGTATATGTGTATAAATGATAGATACATATATTTATATGAGTGCATGAATGTGTATGTTCAATCCCTTACAAGAAAATAAAATATGCATTGATGCAGATACTGCTGTAATAATCTATAATCTATTCTTGGGTAAAGTTACACACAAACATATAATAACATATTACCCATATACACATGTGTATATATATGCATACATATATATGTGTGTTATATTAGATGACCCCAAACCCTTCTAGCTTTAGATCTATTATTATAAATTTGTATGGACATGGATGTATGTCTAAAAGTATCTATTGTGTCAATGTAGTAAGTGATTATAAAAAACTTTATGCACCTTAGGACCTCAAGTTAATTCTGTGCTCTCTTTCCATATCTGTAAAATACGGTTCCTTATACCTGCTCCCCTTGCAACTTGTTCTGCTTCCCTCAATCATCTGGGGGCTAAAATATATGTGTGGGTTTAAAGAGAAACACAGACTTATATGTCTCATATCCTCTTTAAAGGCGATAGGATGTAGCAGAAAGAGGATTGGATTTGAAGTTAAACTAAGTTGAAATTCTAGCATTTCTGACCAAGGGCAAGTCATTTCTCCTCTCTGCAGCTAGGTTTACTCATTTATAAATTAATGTGTTAACCTAAGATGGGGGTTCTCAACCTGGGATCTGTGAACTTTAAAACATTGTGAGAAGGGCTCCATAGTTTTCAACAAAATATCAAAAAAAGATCCATGACAAAAAAAAAGTCTTAAGAATCCCTAAAATAGGGGCAGCTAAGTGGCACAGTGGATAGAGTATCGGACCTGGAGTCAGGAAGACCTGAGTTCAAATCCAGCCTCAGACACTTAATAATTACCTAGCTGTGTGGCCTTGGGCAAGCCACTTGATCCCATTGCCTTGCAACATCTAAAATTAATAATAAAAGAATCCCTAAAATAAATGATCTCATATGTCCCTTCCAATTCTTATCCTTTTTTTTTCTTAAGTAAAAGAGTTTTATGGTTAAAACATACATTAGGAAAATTTCTTAGGCTAAATAATACTAGTGATGGTGATGAAGATGTAACAAGTCTTTTATTTAATTATTTTTTAGTTTTTGCAAGGTAATAGGGTTAAGTGGCTTGCCCAAGGCCACACAGCTAGGTAATTATTAAGTGTCTGAGGGCAGATTTGAGCTCAGGTCCTCCTGACTCCAGGGCAGGTGCTCTATCCACTGTGCCACCTAGTCACCCCATGTGACAAGTCTTAATAGATAGAATGCAAGACTTAGAGTAAGGAAGACCAGTGTTCAAATCTCTTTTTTAAGTTATCAACATATTTTTTCCTTTGAAAAAACTTATTAATCTATTTAATGTTCATGCATTAAATTGACAAGAATATCAACAATACTTTTGAGTTCCAATTTTTTTTTCTTCTCCTTTCCCATCCATTCCCCTCCCCAAGAGAGCAAGTAATTTGATATATATTGTTAACCAAGTTTTTACTGAGTTGTCTCTAACCTGATTGTGATAAAACATGTCAGGGACAGACAGGGACAAAGTGCCAGTAAATCATACAGCAGTTTATTAATTACTTTCTTTGCTAGGAATCAATTTGCAAATCATGAAATTACTCTATTTCTTGGAGCTCCACCATGCTGTTGTAGAGCCAAATAATATGATCATAAGTAGGTATGTGGCTCAAAGAACTGTAAGTTTTGATGCTTCATTGATCTTTCTAGGATAAGCCCATCATGTAGAACAATACTACAATTACATCACTTGTGACCATCCAAGTCCTGTGGGAATAGCTGAGTCGATTGTATAATTTTGAGGTTACATACAGGTCAAGTTATACTGATACACCTCATTTAACACAGGCAAATATAGTTTGTTCAGGGCAGGGCATACCTATCATGATTGATGGTGGCTTCTATTCACTGTTTCCTCAAGTCTGGAGCCTGCTTGTGAAAAAGGTCCTCAGGAAATTAAATTATTATTATTACCTTCATTATACATAGCATATTAATATAAAACCAAAATTTTTGACAAGGTTATACATGTATAATCATGTTAAATTTATTTCCATATTTTGTTGTGAAAGAAGAATTAGAACAAAAGGAAAAAATAAAAAAATTTTAAAGTGAAAATAATATGCTTTGGCCTGCACTCAGACTTCATAGTTTTTTGGTTTTATTTTTGGTAAAGCAATGGGGTTAAGGGACTGCCCAAGGTTCATACAGCTAGGAAGTATCAAGACCAGATGTGAACTCAGGTCCTCCTGAATCCTCTGTGCCTTCTAGCTGCTCTACAGACTCCATAGTTCTTTCCTCTGGACTGGATGGGATTTCCCATCACATCTTTTTGGAATCATCTTCATTGTATTGTTAAGAAGAGCTAAGTAGCTAGGTCTATCATAATTAATCCCTGTGTTTCAATCTTGCACTTGATTGACTCTTACTACTAAGTGACTGAGAACAAATCATACTTAAACGCTCTGAACTTCAGTTAATTTCCTAAGATTTATCTACTAAATTATAACCAGAAAGTGACTTGGTTCAGTGAAAGGAATTCTTACACCAATGAAATCACAGAACGTAGACAATGAAGTAATGGAGATAATATGCAGTGTTTTTACATTTGCATAAGAGATAAGCGTTAATTAAAGTGCTTGCCTTAGAAATAAAGAGGAGAGGACCAATGAAAAAGACATTGTAGTAGTATTATAGTAGCCTCAGCAACTGGATATATAAATTTTTCATAGTTCATTAAGTATGCAAAGGGTTTATACAGGTTATCTGATCCTACCTACAATCCTGTGAGGTAAATACACCTCTATTTTAGAGGTGAGACTATCAGGCTGAGACAGATAAAATGATTTACCTATAGCCTGGCATCTAGTAAATGTCAGAATTTTCCTTCAAACCTATCTCTTTAGTATTCAAGCCTAATCAGTGCTTTTTATACACATCATATTGGTTCTTAAGGAAGAAATTTGGGATGGGATGAGGAAAAGATTATTCTAAAGTTACAAATCTAGCTGTTGCTGGGAGGATAGTAGTGCCATCAACAAAAAGAGAGATGGGACAGCTAGGTGGCATAGTGGATAAAGCACCGGCCTTGGAGTCAGGAGTACCTGGGTTCAAATCCGGTCTCAGACATTTAATTACCTAGCTGTGTGGCCTTGGGCAAGCCACTTAACCCCATTTGCCTTGCAAAAAAAAAAAAAAACTTAAAAAAAAAAAAGATTTGTTCTAGAAGATTTAAAATGGGAGATAACTATGAAAGATACTTCTTGAATTTTAAATTCAAATCTCCAATTAAACACAATCTAGTACTATTAATGGGATGTTAGCTCCTTGAGAAGAGGGACTACTTCATATCTGTCTTTGTAGGCCATTTGCCTAGCCCAGAAAAGGCACTCTATAAATCAGGTGTATCCAAGCAGCCCATTTGCCTTGCAAAAACCTTAAAAAAAAAGAGAGAGAGACATTAGTGTTAAGGATATCTTTTGTTTAATTTGTTGAATTCAGTAATGAGTTCTCTTTCAAATATGTTGAATTTGAGCTGCTTGTGGGACCTATAGGTCCCACTTGTAAATGCAGCTACTTAGGTGACAGTTAAAATTTTGTATTGAAACTCTGGGGAGAGGTTGGGTTGTGTCCTTACCAGTTTTGGAAACATTAAGCACTTTTTTGGTTTCTCTTTACCCTTTTCTGGGAAAGTTGGCACAGTTGCTAACACCACTTGGTTGAACTTCAAGTTATCAACTATAATCCTTTTGATGAGGAGGACCATTGTATTTGCTCACTATGCCTTCCAAGCCCCCTGCCATATGAGCTGCTGTCAGATATTGATCTGTGTTTTATTTTTGTTTCCCTAGAACTTGGCACATATTAAAAACTTAGTAAATGTTTTTTTTTTCATTTACCCATACATAGAGTGTACAGAGTACTGTACTAGGTGATGGAGAATATACAGAATTTAGATAAGACACAGTCCCATCTCTTCTAGAGCTTATCATATCCAGAAACTAAGTTCCCACATTACTAAAGGGAGCGGGTTGTAACCTTGGAGATGAATAATATATAGACAGATAAATTTTCTATAGCTACTACTCCCCATCTTCTCAGTTGAGAATTATTCCTTTTATTTCTTTTTAAAAATATATTTTATTTAATCCAATATGATATTATACCTCTGATGTCAAGTCATGTTGCAAAAGATAACACAAAAAATCTCAAGAAAGATAAAGTGAAAAAAAAAAAAGTAGGCTTCAATCTTTACTTAGAGTTCTTTACTTCGAGTCTCTCCCTGACAATATATAGCAAATTTCAACTTGGGTCCTTTGGAATTGTCTTGGATAATTGTCTTGATCAGAGTAGCTAAGTCTTTTTTCACTTGATCACTATTACAGTAATGCTGTTAATCTATACAATATTCTTTAAAAAATTAAAGAAAAATGTGTATAATATTCTCCTAGTTCTATTGAATTCACTTTGCATAATTCATATAAAATTTCCCATGTTTTTCTGAAACCATCCTGCTCATCATTTCTTATAGTACAATAGTGTTCCATCACAATCATATACTTATTTTTTCAACCATCCCCAATTGATGGACAAAGACTTCCAATTCTTTGTCATCACAAAAATAACTGCTATAAATATTTTTATATAAATTGGTTTTTTCTATTTTCTCCAAACTCTTTATAACATATACTTAGTGACAGTGTAGAGTCAAAGGGTCAAATATAATTTTATAGATCTTTGGACCTAGTTCCAAATTGTCCTCTAGAATGGTTGGAGAAGATCACAAATCTACCAAAAGTTTATTAATGTCCCTCTTTTTTTCACATCATGCTTCATAATCCAATGAAAAAAAAAAATGGAGACTATCAACCCAGAGCTTCTCCTTCTCTCCTCTTGTATCACATAATTTAAATGCTTTCTTCCTTTTCTTTATCCATCTCACATAAATAGATGATCTTTTTCCTTTCCAAGTAGAAGTGATCCCATTCCATCTTGTCTTCTCCAGCATATTGCCCATTTTATCATACTAACTTTATAACTAATCTTCAATCTCTCAGAATCTAGCGGATGCTTCCTACTTCCTTTCAAACATGCTTTTCTCTCTTCTATCCTTCAAAAACCTTTTTCTTAATCTTTCTATCCCTCCTATATGTCTTTTTTTTTTAGGTTTTTTCAAGGCAATGGGGTTAAGTGGCTTGCCCAAGGCCACACAGCTAGGTAATTATTAAGCATCTGAGGGTGGATTTGAACTCAGGTACTCCTGACTCCAGGGCTGGTGCTCTATCCACTATGCCACCTAGCCGTCCCTCCCATCCCTACTATATATCTTCCTATTTCTCTACTCTTATGTGGTTAAATTCTTCAGAAAAGCTATCTTCAATAGATACCTACCCTTTCTTCTTACTGTCTTCTTAACTCTTTTCAGTCTGCCTTCTGACCTCTTAATTCTCTTTTCTCCCAAGTCTCAAATGATTTCTTTATTGCCAAATCTAATATTTTTCAATCCTCATCCTTCTTGGCTTCTCTGTAGTTTTTGAAATGAGTGATCACTCTCCTCTCTCTAGGTTTCCACAACTTCTTTCCTGGTTCTGATCACTCCTCTTATTCTTTTGTTAAATCTTTACCTAGGTCATACTTCATAACTGAGTATGGGGTTCTATCCTGAGACTTCTTCTTCTAGACTGTTTCATTTGGTGATATTATCAGTCCCATTGTTTCAAATATTACCTCTATGAAAATGACTCTCAGATCTGCTTGTCTAGCCCTGACCTCCCCTAACTGCCGGTTTCTCATCTCCAACTGCCTATTGTATATTTTGAACTGAAGTTTGAACTGAAGAGGAGATCCTGTAGACATCTTCGTTGCTTCCCCCAAACCATCCTGACTTCTGAACTTTATTGGATTTGAGGACACAATCATCCTCACAATCACCCTGGCTTGCAAACTAAGTGTCATCCTCATTTCCTCACTTTCTCTCACTTCCCATATCTAATCTCTTGCCAAGAATTGTTGGTGTTCAACTCTCAGGAGATGGGCAACTTTCTTCATCATTGATCTTCTGGAATCATGCCTGGGCATTGAATTTATCTGAATTCCTAAGCCTTTTGAAGTTTTATGTCTTTCCAATATTTTTATTGTTTAAATTGTTCTCCTATTTCTATTCAGTTTACTCTGTGTCGGTTATTCAAGTCTTTCTAGATGTTTCTAAAACCATCCTTTTCCTATGGCACAATGAAGTTTCATTATATTCATATTCCATAATTCTTTTCAACCATATAGTTCTTTATTACTACAAAAAAACTTGCTTCTCTCTGCCATCTTGGCTGGAAGTCCAAAAAAGAGATACTCTTAACTTTTTTTGTACACATGGTTACTTTTTGTCTTTAATCTTTCTGGGGTAGAGACCTAAAAATGGCATTACTATGTCAAAAAGAAGCATTCAGTTTTGTAGCTTTGGGAGAATAGTTCCAAAATGCCTGGACCAATTCACAGTCCTATTCACGGTGCATTAATGTGTATGTTTTCCCTCAGCCCCTGCAAAAATTGTCATTTCTATTTTTGTCAATTTTTCCAGTCTCAGATATGGGAACATGAAGCTTCTAAAAACTTTTAATTTTCTCTAATAGCTTGTGACTTGAAGGATTTGGGGTTATTGATAGCTTTGATTTCTTCCTTTGAAGTCTATTCATATCCTTTGATCTTTTATCACTTGGAAAATGATGCTTATTCTTAATAAATCTGAATCAGTACCTTATATATGCTGGTTTATAAGACCTTTACTAGGGAGAAACTTGTGAGAATTTTTCCCCCCATGAACTGTTTCTTGTCTAATCTTAGCAATCTCCAACCTATATCCCTTTTACAAATGATTTTAATTTAACATTATCAGTTGACTGAAAATTCTCCTCTCATTCCATCTACCCACACTACCATTAAAAAGGAAAGAAAAATAAAACCATGTAAAAATATTCATAGTTAAGCAAAACAAATTCCTACATTGACACTGTCTCTATCTCTTTCTAATCATACATACATTTATGTGCATATATATTTACATATATATATATATACATGGACACATATATTCAACTTGTCTGTGTGTATAAATCTATATCTATTTGTCTCTATGCATCCTGAGTCCATTACCTCTCTGTTAGGAGGTGAGGAGCATATTTACTGAGTCCTCCCGAATTCGTGTTATTTATTGTATTGAACAGAGTTCCCTGCCTCCCTTTATAAATAGTGGCTTGATCAGAGCCTCTGGCAATGTGGAGAACTCCAGCCTATGGCCAAAGAGAATCCCATAGGCTTTGCTGAGCAGTTCTAACTCAGCCTCTGTTTATGCAGATTAGAATATCCAAAGCTGTATCAAGTCATGGTTTGTCTTAATTGGAAAAGGAGGAACTAAACTTCATTCCATAAAGGAATGAAGGACCCTTCTTGCAATCCTGATCATTCAGTATGACTAGGTTCTGGGGGAGGGTTGACAGGAGAGGCGGCAATAGAAAAGGAAATACAAAGGCTAGGCCTGTCATCCCCATCACTCCCTCCAATTGAAGATATGTCCTTGCTCATACATGGGCAAGATGTGTCTGCTCCAATTGACACCCATGCCACACTCTCAGTTTTAAACTTTCTGCCTTCCCCACTCCCCTTCCCCAATGTCTAGAGAGCATTCCAGTTGTGGGGATTGCTAATAGGACCATTACAGCCCATATTTCAGAACCACTCTCCCTTTAATTGAAGAGATCAGTGTCTTTCATCCTTCTGCCCTGGTCCCTGAGGCCCCTAGGCTGGCTATTTGATTTGACCCAGGAGGGAAAAATGTGTCCTTGTGTCCTTTGTCCCCAACACCTTCCTTAACCCCTTTCAACCATCAGGTTCTTAATCAAGTTCCCTCCACTTTGTGTGTTATAAATGCTATAGACTCATTTACCTTTGATAAAGGAGGGAATGTAATTGGTGTAATCACACTTAATGCCAACACCTAAATGGTGTAAAATGAGCAAGGGACTTTAGAACATGACTGTAATATACCTGAATGCTTTGCTTTATCCACCTAAATCACACACACCCCCCCCCAGAGGACTTGAAGGAAATGCCTTTAGAAAGAGCAAACTTTGACTGGTACATGATGGACCCTGCCTCAAAAATGAGGAAGCAGATTTGCTTGCTGATTTTGGCATCACTATCACGAAAAGTGGCTGAAGCTTAATCAATACCTGATGCCTATTTAGCACAACCTGAAGTCAAGGCAGTAGCCAGGCCTTGTGAATTAAAAGAGAAAAAAGGATCAATATCCACACTAACAGCAGGTATGCATTCAGAGTGGCTATTGACTTTGAGTTTTTATAAACAATGGGGATTCTCTACCGCCTCAGATTAACCCATTAAAAATCAGAAACAAGTTTCCCATCTATTGGACTATTTACTGATTCCCCAGACCATAGCAGAAATTAAAATTCCAGGGCACAGTTGAGAAAATAACATTAAAGTCCATGAAAATGACTTGGCTGACCAATCAGCTAAAATTTCCAATCAGAAAAGACTTCAAAAGGAAGGATGGGGCAGCTAGGTGGCATAGTGGATAAAGCACCAGCCTTGGAGTCAGGAGTACCTGGGTTCAAATCCGGTCTCAGACACTTAATAATTACCTAGCTGTGTGGCCTTGGGCAAGCCACTTAACCCCATTTGCCTTGGAAAAACCTAAAAAAAAAAAAAAGGAAGGATACAAAGTGCAAAGTTGATAAGACTATGGGAATATGGGTTAGCCCAAATGGATTTATAGAACTCCCTAAGAACTTATTTCTCCCTAAAATGGAACACTCATTCATCCAGCTACTGGGGATCTGATGTGCAAGAAGAGTTTGCTTGAAAATACTGGTGGAGGAGTTTTCATAGAGTTGCTATCCCTGCCTGTGAGATGTGCCCTACTTGCCCCAAGCACAACACATCCTAGGCATTGAAGCCAGTTCAAGGGCAGTTTCTTCTTCAAGATATACCTTTTGAAACCTGGCAGATAAACTTCATCTACCTGTCATCTAACCTGGATTACAAATATGCTTTAGCTATGGTCTGTGTGTTTTCCCAGTGGGTGGAAGTGTCTTCCTGTGTTACTGACAAAGACTCTGGGGTAGCAAAAACCTTCTCAGGAAAAATCATACCTTTATGGGGGTTCCTAAAGAAATACATAGTGATAGAGGTACCCATTTCCCAGGCGTTAGCTAAATTACTTTCATCTTAGCCTTAGTGTCTATCACCCCCAAGAATCAGGAATGGTTGAAAGAGTTAGTGGGATACTTAAGACACCCCCTTGCTAAATTTTCTGAGGAGTTGGGTATCCCCAGGCCTAAAGTCCTCCCATTAGCTTTGCTAGACCTTAGATCAGGCTATTTGACTCTCATAAGCTTAGTCCCTATGAGATAGTAGCAGGATGCCCAATGTGACTGTACCCATGGGTAGGAAGCATAACAACTAAAGGCTCTCTCTTACAGAACTATATTGGGTTGGCATGGAAAATATTAGAGACTTACCAACTTATCTCACAGTCTTATTCTTTAGAAATCCCACCGTGACTCAGTCTCTGATCCAACCTGGTGACTGAGTCTACTGGAGAAGATATCTCCTAAAACATTCCTTGGAGCCTGGGTAGAAAGTTCCCTTCAAAGTCCTGCTCACCACTCCCATTGTTGCCAAGCTCCAGAGAGTGGAGTTCTGGATGCACCTGACATAACTTAAAAGGGCAGTACCACCCGCTTGGATTGTAGAGCCCACAGATGACCTGACCTTGAAGTTCAAATGGAGTCCAAAGCAGCTGACATCTGAAGTAGACTATGGACCCAAGAAACTGGGTGAGGGTTGATGGTTGCAGTTACCCCCTTATGATCTAAGACTTTTCTTTCTCCTTGCTACTACCCACATAGTTTTAATGATTCATGGAAGTAGCAGGTTTTTTTCTTCCCTAAATATAGTCAAGTTTTAGTAGTAGTAATAAATTGTTTCTATTTAAGCATAAAATCCATGTGACTGTAATTTGTTATGAGTTTTGATTATTGGATAGTTGTCTGAATTGTCATAAAGCCAATAATAGGAAATGGCATGTGTGGCAATCTGAGGACTGCTAAAATAGATGTCTGTGTCTGGAAAAGGCATGACTTAGGACACAGCCTGGGTAGGATCCTCCTGACTCTTTTTTCTGTTACGCTATTTCCTTTCCAGAAAAGGAAAATTCCCTACTTGGTGAATCTTGAGTATGACATTTAATACTCTGTGGCTACATAATTGACTCATGTCTGGAACCAAAGAGAGCTAAGGGAATTTTTCCCTTGTCATATTATAGCTATGTCCCTCTTTTTTATAGCAAATTTCTATAATTAAGAAGTTTTATAAATACAAATTTAAATCTATACAAATATATTAGGTAATTGACAAATCTAAATCTTCATTCTATAAGGTATTCTACCTCACATTAACCAAAAGGAGCTAATGTCAAGAGAATTTTGATTGATATTGATTAATATGATATGCATACTTAATTTAATAATAATAATTTAGTTTCTAGAAATCCTTTTATCAGGCAGACTTTGACCCTGGAAAATAGTGAAAACAAATCAGCCAGAGTAGTTATGAAAAGTCCTATATCCTTTTGTCCTATATCCTTCACAAGTAAAGTGAATCAGAAAACCATATACTTTACCCAAGAAAAAATAATATATACCCCCAAGACTATACAATCAACTTAGTTATTCCCATAGGACTTGAGGACACCTGTGTTGTCCTACTTTGATGATCACAATTGTTATAATTGTTATATTGTCTTTCACAGGTGGGATTGTCCTAGAAAGATCACTCAAGCCCCCAAACTGCTTATTCTATGATCCACTTTCCCCCCTCCCTTCCCATTTGTGATCATTGTGAGGAATTATCGGGTGTTTGATTTCTGCTGGCTATAAGAGACTATTAGTTAAAATATATATATTGTAAAGACTGGGGTCTATTTATGGCTATTGAATAGGAAAGATACTAAGTCTATGTGCAGGAATATGATAATAAGACAAAAAGGGAAACAAAGGAATTGACCCCCACCAAGTACTGACCTAAAGATGTTAAACCTGAGATTAGACCAAGACCTACTCCAACTAGTCCTGGGTTAACCCAGGGTCTTTGACCTATGCGAGTACACTTGATTAATGAGGTCCATATATATTACTATACACTCCTCCTGTGATGATTAAGACTCATCAGGATAACATGCATGATCCCAGCGGGGAAAACATATTGAAGAGTGTTATGGGATGGGTGTATCAATTAGATTTGCTCCTGACTATTCAGACCAATGGCTGGCTTGTGGGGGAGGAGACAGTCTTTCAAATTCACAGTTCAAGGCTTTTTCCCCATTAGGGAAAATTAATACAACTTTCCTGCAGGAAAGTTAATAAAAGCCATTTCATCATTCCAGACTAAGTTTTTATAATTATGAGTCATTTATAACAATCTTGTATATGATATCTAAATCCACTGGAGCAAGGTATAGTTCTGATTAGGAGAAATCCCATGATTTGCAAATTGGCTTCTTTCAAAGAAAGTAATTAATAAAACTGCTACATGATTTACTAGTACTCTCTCTTTAGCCTGCTCTGACATGCCCAAGTTAGAGACATGCTCAGTAAAAATTCTGTTAACAACCTATATTTAAAAATGATCAGTTAGAAACTGCTGAGTATGTGAATATGGTATCCTAGTGTTAAAAATAGTCTTGAATGCTTGTATAATATTCTACTCAATACAGAGATATCCTCTAAAACATCCCAAGAAGTCTCTACCTAAGAATAAGAAACTGGTGAGAAAAAGCCATGAGAAAGAGGCTTTGCATTTGCAAAAATGGGGGATTCAATAGTTTTTTTAAAGAGATTTGTATTTCCTCTTCCTTTGTTTTTTATAAACAGATGCCAAAATTTGATGCCATTTTTATATTGAATAAGGCAACTACTGCTGAGAGGAATTTCCTTAATCAGTTAGACCTTATATAAAGTGATATTAACTTAACAAAAAAATAAAGATGAAAACTAGTCATTGGGAATGAGCCATGGAAGGCCCCTTGATGTTGGAAAATTTTAGGTAGACTTTGTACTGTGTTATAGGCTTCATGAAAGTAGGAACCATTCTTAGTTATTTTTTTTTTGTTTCAGTCCCTAGTTCAATGCATTGCACACAAAATCAACTGTTAACTGTAAGGATAGGATAATGTTTCAAATACATTCAATAATGTAATTGTGCTCTAGTTTATTTAACTTTTTTTTTTAGTTTTTTTTTTTGCAAGGCAAATGGAGTTAAGTGCTTTGCCCAAGGCATCACAGCTAGGTAATTATTGTCTGAGACCGGATTTGAACCCAGGTACTCCTGACTCCAGGGCCGGTGCTTTATCCACTGCACCACCTAGCCGCCCCTTGCTCTAGTTTATTAATATCTCTCAAAATCTAGCAACCAAGATAAAAATATCCAGATTTACATGTTCCTAAAGCATAGGGTAAATATTTCCCTGAGCTTAACATTTCCTTCCTTAGATAGTCTTCTTCTCTCCTACTGCTAACCAGTAGACAAGTACTGAGGATAACAAATTGTCACTATCTTTCAACCCTATTCTCTATTCTTCATTCCCATCATCGCCACCTAAATTCCTGGACTTATTGTAGTTCTCTCCTAACTAATCTTCCTAAATCCAGGCTCTCTGCTTCTCTTTATCCATCCTACAGAACTTTTTCTGATTGTTTTACCTAAAATATAGCTATCATGTTTCTCCCTAAGTTCAGAAAACTTCATGGTTCTTCATTGCCTAATTAAATCAAAATTTGTTTGTTGAACATCCAAGACTGATTTCAGTGATTTTAGCTTTACCTTTTGCTTTTTCCATATACTTTCATTGTGCCCCAGACTGGTAAATGAACAATTGCCCATTTCTTGAAAAGGGTTTTTTCTTCAATTCATGCTATTTTGTCTTCCTGTAAAGTTTTCTCCCTCAATCCATTTTTGAAGTTATTGACCAAGCTTCTCTTGTTCCAAATAGATGTGATTTCTCCCTGCTCTGAAGGGGGGAGAAAAGGAAGATAGTGGAACAAATATTTTTTTTTCTTTTTTGGCAAGGCAATCAATATTAAGTGACTTGCCCAGGGTCACACAGCTAGTAAGTGTCAAGGATCTGAGTTTGGATTTGAATTCAGATCTTCCTGAATCAAGGGCTGATTTTCTATCCACTGCACCACCAGCTACCTCGAGAAGAGGCATTTTTAAAGCTCCTATACAAAAGGCACCACGCTAAGCATTTTATAAATATTATCTTTTTTTTTTTTTGATTCTCACAACAACCCTGGGAAGTCAGTGTGTCATCATTTTTCCCATTTCACAAGTTGAGGAAAGTAAGGCAAATTGAAATTAAGTCATTTATCAGAAAGCACAATGATCAATGTTGGAAAGGATATGGAAAACCTGGGACACTAATACATTGTTAGTGAAGCTGTGAACTCATCCAACCTTTCTGGAGAGTAATTTGGAATTACACCCAAAGGGCAACAAAAATGTGCATACCATTTGATCCAACTATACCACTACTGGGTCTGTCTACACCCTGAAGAGATGATGAAAAAGGGTAAAAACATCACTTGTACAAAAATATTTATTGTTTGTGCTGGCAAAGGATCAGAAATCAAGTAAATGTCCTTCAATTGGGGAATGGCTTAACAAACTGTGGTATATGTATGTCATGGAACACTATTGTTCTATTAGAAAACAGGAGGGATGGGAATTCAGGGAAGCCTGGAGGGATTTGCATGAACTGATGCTGAGGGAGATGAGCAGAACCAGAAAAACACTGTACACCCTAACAGCAACATGGGGGTGATGATCAACCTTGATGGACTTGGTCATTCCATCAGTGCAACAATCAGGGACAATTTGGGGCTGTCTGCAATGGAGAATACCATCTGTATCCAGAGAAAGAACTGTGGAATTTGAACAAAGACCAAGGACCTTTAATTTAGGAAAAAACCCTGATATCTTATTATGTAATCTTGCTATCTCTTATACTTTATTTTTCTTCCTTAAGAATATGATTCTCTCATCACATTCAATTTGGATCAATGTATACCATGGAAACAATGTAAAGACTGGCAAATTGCCTTCGGGGGGGTAGGGAAGCAAGATTGGGGGGGGGGGGTTGTAAAACTCAAATAAAATCTGTATGTCCATAAAAAAATTAATTCATTTACCTAGCAACTTGATTCCTGACTGAATTTCAGAGATATATTTTCAATTTGTTCAAGACACTTTTACATTGTAACCTTTTATTAGTTTTGAATATATCTCATGCTTTAGATTATAATAGTTCTTTGATGACTGAGACCATATATTATTCTTCTTTGTGTCCCCCACAGCCAATAACACGAGACTTTGCACACAGTCTATACTACATGATATTTTTTGGATGAAGGGTTGAATCACTCATGATCTCAAAAAGATTTCCATGAAATCTTCAAATTAAATAAAAGAAAATAATTAGAAGTTTTTGTCCTGAAAACTCTGTTATATAATGAGTTAGACTTTGTATCATACTTGAAAAATGCAATAACATACATTAAAACAGATATAGGGGCAGCTAGGTGGCATGGTGGATAGAGCATGGAGTCAGGAATACTTGAGTTCAAATCCAACCTCAGACACTTAGTAATTACCTAGCTGTATGGCCTTGGGCAAGCCACTTAACCCCATTTGCCTTGCAAAAACTAAAAAAGAGAGAGAGAGAGAGAGAGAGAGAGAGAGAGAGAGAGAGAGAGAGAGAGAGAGAGATATGGAAAGCAAAAAAACCCCCACTTTATTCAACTAAAACTGATTTGAATTTCTTTTACCAACTGCACACTGTCCATTTATGCCCTTGCATTATGAGAGAAACACTCTAGAAACTTTAAAACTCTAGATAAATGTGAATTGTGAAACAACTAATTTGTTTCAAAGAGCTTACTAATGATACCTGCTAGACAGTAGCTGTACTGCTTGGACAAGCTAAAAAAATATTGAATGCTGATAAATTTGTTGCCTTGCTTTCTTAACTAGTCTATGGATTTTAGCCAATATTAACCTGGCCTGTGGCCCCTTCAGATAGGTGGAGGGGAGAAGAAATTCCAATATGACACGTATTGCATTACACAATACTTTCTTCATGTAATTATGACTGTATGGTGACCCTACTTGCTATTTCTTCTATACAAGGTTCATTTCCTCTCTATCTTTGTTCAGTTTATAGTCTTCCTCTTTTCCTGTCTCCCACAATCCTGCTTCTTTCAAAGCTCAGATCAAATGCTACTTCCTACATAAAGTCTTCACTAATCATTCCAATTACTATTACTTTGTATATATGTTTATCTGTATGTGTTGGTTCTTTCCCTTAAAAGAAAAAAAACTCCCTATGAACAATACCTTTATTTTTCTCTTTGTATTCATAGCTCTTAGAATGGTTCCTAGAATATAGAAGTTACTCAAAAATGTTTAAGTTTTCTGTATTTCATGCATTATGCTAGGTACTATATGAGAATCAAAAGTAAAAACTTGGCCCCGTCCCTGAAGAAGCTAATAGTTTAGTAGGAAGAAAAATTCTACCACTACAAAGCTATAATAAAATTATAATACGTAATATAAAAATTTATTAGATAGGGGGCAGCTAAGTGGCACAGTGGATAGAGTGCCAGGCCTGGAGTCAGGAGACCTGAGTTCAAATCCAGCCTCAGACACTAAATAATTACCTAGTTGTACGACCTTGGGCAAGTCACTTAACCCCATTCTCTTGCAAAAACAAAAAACAAACAAAAAAGCCAATTAGATAATTATGCTAAACAAAGGGCTATGTGGGGTCCAGAAAAAATAATTTTCATCAGGGTAAATTGGGAAGAACTAGAGAGCATGACATTTAATTTTGAACTTTATAGGATGAAAAGAAATTTACCAGATGAAGGGGGCATTCTAGACATTAGGAAAAGCCTGAAAAAATGGCATGGAGATATGAAAACTCTTTAAGTATTGGAATAGTGAATTGTTCAGTTTCAATACAGAGTACAGGGAGTAATGAGATGAAGCTGGAGAGACAGAGTAATAGAGGACAATGAAGGTCAAAACAATAGAAGCTGAACTTTACTAAGCAACAAGAAGCCACTGGTGATTTTGAAGTGACCAAATCTATGCATAAAAGATTTTTATGGATAATAAGAGAAGTGATTAAGTGAGAAAAAATATCTTTGTATCAACTTATCAACTTTTCCAATAAAGGTTTGGAACCATAAACCACATACACATATATAACACAGCCTTTCCACAATAGATAAATATTTGGTCAAAGGAGGTAAACAAAGAGTTCTCAAAAGAACTATAAGGTATTCACAACTACATGAAAAATGCTCCAAATTGTATTAATACATATATAATAAAAAATACAAATTACAACAACTCTGAAATTTCACCTCATAACTTGAAAATTGACAAAAAATGACCAAAAATGACAACAGTCATTGTTAGAAGGGATGTGAGAAGATAGGCGCATCAATTCTTTGGTGGTAAAACTATGAAATAGTGCAACCACTTTGTAAATGAATCAACACTGGGACTAAACATCTGGGAATCCAAGTTCTTGGCCCTGTTCTGCCATTAATTAGTTAAGTAAACTTGGGTAAAACATTTAGCTTTTCTGGGACTTGCTTCTCTCACCTGTAAAACAGGTTAGAATTTAACCCATAGATTCAATCCCTTGTCAGTTATAGAATTGTTCAGCTAGAAAGGGAATTCCTGACTATCTAGTGCCCAGTAAATAACAGATAAGGATTCAAATTTAAATACTTAAGTACAGTAAAGACAAACACCAACTATTGCTGGGCCATGTACTGTTGAACATTTTTTTTTATTTTTGCAAGGCAATTGGGTTAAGTGACTTGTCCGCGGTCACATAGGTAATAATTATCTGAGTTTAAATTTGAACTCATGACCTCCTGACTCCAAGACCAGTGCTCTATCCACTGCGCCATCTAGCTGCCCCCATTGAACATTTTTATCCATAGTTAGATAAAGGCATAAGTGACATGCTTAAAAAATCTGCAGATGATATAAAACTATGAGAATAGCTGATACGTGTGATAAAGGTCCCAATACACCAGAATATTGGATAGAATCTATTTGTGCCCTTTCCTTAATGTGCATGCTGTTCCAAAAATGTAGTTTACAACCCATACTTTTCTTTGCATATGGTATAACCATTCCATTTTTCTCCTGTAAACTATTCATAAGAGTTTTACTCAGTATCCTGGGGATCTTGCTCTAATTCTTTGCCATTGCATAGATAACAGTGGAGAATATGGGGTGTGTATTGCTTATCCCTCACTCCCCACACTTGCCTGGCTTATTACTTCCTTTTCTTAATGTCATAAGAAGTTTAATAGAGTTAGACATAAAATCTTACACATGGGTGAAAGAAAACCAAAAGGACAAGATAATAAAATTGAGCAAGACAACAGGGAATTTGAAAATGACCTGCAAGTTTTAGGAAACTGCAGTGGCAATATGTTAAATCTTCTGCAGCATTCAAAAAAAGGTAATGTGATCTAGGGTTACATTAGAAGAAGCTCACTGTTAAGGACAAGAGAGGAACAGCTTTGCTGTTCGCGGTAAGTTGGTGTTGAGTTCTGAGCACCCCATTTTAGTAAGCTGGTGTCAGGAATCCTGTCATAAGATGAGTAACAATTGAAAGAAGTGGGGAACATTAACCTAGAGAAAAGACTCACATTTAGCTTGTGATTCAGATTCATATGAGCATAGATTTGTAGCATGAAAGGACTTTAGAGATATTTACTTTAATTCTACTCTGTTTTACAGGTGCAGAAATAGAGAATCAGAGAAATTAAATGATTTGCCCAAGGTCATGCAGATAGGTAGTTAGAAGTTAATTGTTGGAGGTGGCTAGGTGGCACAGTGGATAGAGCACTGGCTCTGAAGTCAGGAGTACCTGAGTTCAAATCTGGCCTCAGACACAATAATGACCCAGTTGTGTGGCCTTGGGCAAGCCACTCAACCCCAATTAAAAAAAAAAAGTTAATTGTTAGCTCAAGTCCTCTGACACTCAAATTAATACTTTTCTTTTCTTCTTGTACTATGTGTATCTTGGGTATTTGAAGAGATCTAATATATAGGAGATTCAATTTAAGCTGCTTTTCCCCAGAAGGCAGAACTAGGAACAATGAAAAGAAATTGCAAAATCAACTCTAGGCTATGGATGAAGGAAAACTAAGAATTTGGACCATCCATAAGTAAGATTCCTCCTCACTGAAGATCTTCACACAAATGACTGAATGGCTACTTCTCAGATATGTTATAGAAGAAATTCTTGTTCTAGTATAGATAGAATTAGATGGCCTCAGAGGCTCCTTCCAAAATGGTGATTTTTTTTTTTACCTAGAAAGCTGCCATCTTCATTTGTCAATTTATTTTTTGGCTTTTTGCAAGGCAAAGGGGTTAAGTGACTTGCCCAAGGTCACATAACTGGGTCATTATTGTGTCTGAGGCTAGATTTGAACTCAGGTCCTTCTGACTTCAGGGCCTGTACTCTATCCACTGCCACCTAGTTGCCCCTTTATTTGTCCATTTTTTTTGTTTCAAGGCCAAGCTGAAAATAATTTTTTATCAATCAGTACTTTAGTTCAATAGTCCTGGTTTGAGGTGATAAGGGCCTACACCAGGCAAGGACATGTGTGAAAAATTCTATGAAGGTAGAATCAATAGGCCTTAGCAAAAGATTGGTTTTGTGTGTATGTGTGTGTGTGTGTGTGTGTGTGTGTAAGACAGAGAGGTGCTGAGGATACCACCTAGGGTTGTGAGCCCAGGAACTTAGTAAGATATTAATACCCTTCATACTAATAGAGAAATTAGGAAGAAGGTAGTTATAGAAAAATGATAATAAATTTGATTTTGGACATGTGAAATTAAAGATATCTAAAGGGTATCCAGTTCAAGATGTCTAATGAGAAAATGGAAAAAGGAGCCTAGAGTTTAGCAGAGAGATTAAGGCTAGATAGACTCATTAGCAAAGAGATGAGAATTTGATCAATGGAAAATTATGAGATCACCAGGTGGGGTAATACAGCAGGAGAAGAGGACCCAGACTAGAGCCCTATGTGAAACCAAGGTATCACTTAGACAAATGTCCTTTAAAAGAGAATGAAGAGTAGTAAAGTAGGTAAGAGGTAAACCTGGAGAGAGAGTGTGTGTTCTGAAAAATTAGAAGAGAGTATAAAGGAGAGAAGGGTGAATGACATTGTCCCTTATGGTCATGGTGGTTTAAGAAAGACATTAATAAGCTAGAGTGTGTTTAGAACAAGGAAATCAGGACACTGAAAGGCCTTAAAAATCCATTACATTTAAGTATTATTGAAGGAGGTAGGCATGTTTAGGCTGGAAAAAAAAGAAGATTCAGGAAAGGGAATATGATAGCTTTTTTATGAATTTCAATGGCTATCAATGGATCCTTGTAAGGTTATTATTTCTTCTGTAAGTGGACATTTTTGGTTGCTAGAAAGTGCAGGAAAATAAATTTACAAGAAGAAAACAAAAAATTAATAAATAGTTCCTCAGTCAATAAATATTTTTTATTAAATGCCTACTATGTATTGTGTAATAGAGGAGACCACATAGAAATTACTATGTACAAACAGGCTAGTACAAGATAAATTGGAAATAATTAACAGAGGGAAAGTATTAGAACTAAGAACAAGTTGGAAAATCTTTAGCTAGAAGGGGTTTATCTGAGACAAGAAGAAAGCCGGGAGGCTGAGATAAGGAGAGTATTCCAAACATGGGAACAGTCAGTGAAAATGTCTAGTGTTGGGAAATAGAGTATTTTGTGTGTGGAACAACATAGTCATTGTCACTGGATTGAAGAATGTGGAAATAGGAGGCATGGTGAAAGATTTAAGATTGGAAATATGATTGGGGAGAGGAGAACAGATTATAAAGGGCTTTGAGTGCCAAACACAGGATTTTATGTGTGATCCTGTAGATTTTATTGCTACAGGCAGTAGCTTGGTCAGATAGATCTATGCTGAGATTCTGAGGACCTTAAAGAAAACTGCCCTCAGATCAGGGAACTAGGAGGTTTCTTTGAAGGCAAAGAACTAATGGCTACAGAACATTGTGGTTTATCAGATCATTTGCAAATGTTTTCAGAGTTTTAAAGGTTGTAACTGAGACATTCTCCATCAGATGTTTATGGACCATTGGAATATTATTTAAAGACTGCTGGGGTAATACCTAGCAGGAAATGAATCTTTTAAGTTTTATATCATATCTATGTGTGGATCACTGTACACTTTGGGTCATTGTTTATCAGGAGGGTCTTAAGGTATTAGAAACCAGAGAAGGAAAGGAATTTGAGGAAGAAGGCAACCAGGAAAAAAAATAGAAGCAAGGGAAGAGTTGTAGATAAAAGGGACAAGAGGCCGAGGAAGGGATAGTTTACAGAAAGATGATGATGATGATGATCATAGTTGTAAGTGTGGTGGTGATGATAATAGTCAACATTTACTTGGAGTCAACTTTTAACCAGACCCTGTGCAAAGCAATTTCATTTGATATCCTCAACAACCCTGGGAGGTAAATGCTGTTATCCCCATTTTATAGATGAGGAAATGAGCAAATGGGTTACATGACATGCCCAAGATCACATAGCTAGTAAGAGTCTGAGAACACATTTGAATTCAGGCCTTCCTGACTTCAGGTTAGGGCTCTACCCAGCATAAGAGCTGATAATCAGAGCTAATCAAAGCTGACAGGCAGGATTTGCAATTGTTTTGGGGGAACCATGCTGATTTGAAACCAGGAACTGTTTGTGGAGAGTTGGCAGAAGGAAAGATGCCCTACTAGCATCATCTGTTTTAAGGAGAAAGCTCTCAGGAATTTGCTTATGTTGCTCTTTACGATGTCCTCTTAGGTTCCCCAAAGGAAGAAAGACAGACTTCGCATCTTCTTCGATGTGAGAGGAGACATGCATGGTGGAGAGACCCTTTGATTAACTACACAACTTGAGATGGAGAATTTGAGAGATGATCTGAGTGAAATTAACAGCTTTGTGACCGATGAGAACTGTTTGAGATGAAAGAATAAAACTTTCTCAGCACCCTGTGAAGGCAGGTTGTACATTATAAGAACTTTTTTTTTTTGGTTTGTTTGTTTTTTTTGCAAGGTGCAATGGACTAGGTGACTTGCCCAGGGTCACACAGGTAATTATTAAGTCTCTGAGGCCTCATTTGAACTCAGGTCCCCCTGACTGCAGGGCCATTGCTCTATCCACAGCCCCACCTAGTTGACTCCTTGTCACTACTTTAATGGCCTAAGAATGGCAGAGAACTAACTCTGACCATCAGGACCTATGGAATAACAGACAGCAGGGGAAGTTTGGCTGGCAGGTAATAATTCAGTCTGAATAGACCAGAACATCAAAGCTTCCCATTCAGAGTTGTGAGTTGCTTCAGTCACATGTATTTGCCTATTCATCTTCTTTCCTAAATTCTGAAGGTGTATGCCCATACTTCTGCATGTGTGTATCAGAGGTAGACTGTGACTTATAGGTGGACTGTTTATTTTGATTATTCCTTTTCTTGCATTCTATTTAAATGATAAGTCCTTCTCCTGCCTTCTATTGAGTAAAAGTTATGATTATTGCTGATTTTAACTTATGCTGTAGTAAATCTTAGGTCATACAGCTAGGTAATTCAGTGCTTGAGGTCAGGTTTGATTCAGGTCCTCCTGACTCCAGAGCTGGTGCTCTATCCACTACACCAACTAGCTGCCCCTCAATCATTTTTTAAAACAAGGTTTTGTGTTTACAATTTTCCTTCCTTTGTCCCATCCCTCCTCCCTCTCCCTGACAGAAAGCAATCTAAGTGCTATATTTATAAAAAATACTAAACATAGATCAATATCAGACATATTGTGAGAGAAGAATCAGATCCAAATGGAAGAGAAAAACCTGAAAGAGAGAAAAAAGAAGAGATGTTACATAAGAAAACTTTTTAAAATTGAAGATAATAAACTTCGGTCTTCTTTCAATCTTCACAGTTCCTTCTCTGAATATGGAAATTATTTTCCATCACAATTCTTTTAAAATTATCTCTGATTATTCTACTGCTGAAATGAATGAGCTCATTATGGTTGATCATGAGCCCATGTTGTTGTTAATATATACAGTGTTCTTCTGGTTCTGCTCATTTCACTCAACATTAATTCATGCAAGTCTTTCCAGGCCTTTCTGAAGTACCATCCCTCATGATTTCTTATAAAATTATATTGTTCCATCACACACACACACACACACACACACACACACACACACATATATACACACACACACCACAACTTGTTCAGCCATTCATACACACACACACACACACACACACAGACACCACAACTTGTTCAGCCTTGATGGGCATCCACTCAATTTCCAGTTCTTTGTCACTACAAAAGAGCTATGAAGATTTTTATACATGTGAAATTTTTACCCTTTTTCATGACTTCTTCAGGATACCCAGTGGTATTGCTAGATCAAAGGGTATGGACACTTATATTAGCCTTTGGGCATAATTCCAAATTGCTCTCCAGAAAGTTTGGATCTGTTCACAAGTCTACTAACAATGCATAAGTGTCCCAGTTTTCCAACACTGATCATTTTCCTTTCCAGTCATTATTGGCTAATCTAAGAGGTATGAGGAGGTACCTCAGAGGTGCTTAATTTGCATTTTTCTAATCAATAATGATTTTGAGCAATTTTTCATATGATAGTTCCATTTCTTCTGAGAATTCTTTCCTATCTTTTGACCATTTATCAAATGGGGAATGGCTTTGTTTTTTATAAATTTGACTCAGTTCTCATTATATTTTAGAAATCAGTCCTTTGTCAGAAACACTAGTTGTAAAAATTGTTTCCCAATTTACATTTCTTTTGATCTTGGTTAGAGTGGTTTGTTGGTGCAAAAACTTTTAAATTTAATATAATTAAATGATGTTTTTTTTATATTCTTGATCTCTTCTTTGATGATAAACTGCTCCTCTTTCCACAGCTCTGAAAGGTATTCTGTCTCCTAAAGGGCATTGTCTTTTCTGCCTAAATCCTGCATCCATTTTGATGTTATCTTGGTACAGAATGTGAGATGTTGGTCTATGCCTCAATTTTGTCATACTATCTTCCAATTTTGCTAGCAGTTTTTGCCAGAGTAAGTTTTTATCCCAGAAGCTGGAACCTTTGTGTTATCAAATAGTAGATTACTATGGTCATTTACTGCTGTCTCTTTTATATCAAAGCTATTACACTGATTCACCACTCTCTGTTTCTTAACCAGTACCAAATAGTTTTGATGACTGATTCTTTTTTTTTATATCTGGTATGGCTATATTACCTTCCTTTGCCCTTTCCCCCCAATAATTCCCTTGATATTCTTGGCCTTTTGTTCCTCCATATGAATTTACTATTTCTTCCAGCTCACTGAAGTAATTTTTTGTCAGTTTAATTGGTGTGGCACTAAATAAGTAATTTAATTTAGGTAGAATTGGCATTTTTATTACATTATCCATGAGCAATTAACATTTGCCCAATTATTTTATTTTATTATTATTTTGCCCAATTATTTTATTCATGTGAAGTGTTTTATATAGTTGTTTTCATAGTTTGTGATTCCACCATGGCAGGTAGACTCCCAAGTATTTTATGTTGTCTATTTTTTTTATAAACGAGAAGCAAAAATATCAGATTTTTATTATATACAGATTAAAGTTTTTTTTTTTTTTAAATATGTAATAATTCGATAGGGTACTTTCAAAGGTATCCTGCCTGTTATTCCTTCTGAATTTCTCTTCTCTTGTACATTTTAAAACATACTTGTTTATCTTTATTCAATTCTTTTAAAATATTTGGGGTTTTTTTTGATGGTCATTAGTTCCTCTTTCCCCAAGAATCCTCCTCCCCATCAACTATTAAAAGAAAATGTAATACTTGCAACAATGAAGCTTATTCAAGAAAAACAAATTCACTGATTTGCCATATCCAAAAAGATTTATCTCATTCTGAGTTCATCTGTTCCCTATCCTCTAAAAGGTAAATACTGTTTCCTCATTAGTTCTCTGGCATTGTGATTAGCCATTGCAATGGGCCATTGCAATGGTTGGAGTACTCAAAACTGTTTAAAAATTATTTTTTCTTTAAAATATTGTTATTCAATAAACTATTTTCTTGGTTCTGCTCATTTAACTCTGCATCAATTCATTCAAGCCTCACCAGGTTTCTTTGAAACCATTTCTTTTGTTATTTGTAACAGAGTAATAATATTCCATTTTATAGCCATTCCCCAAATTGATGGGCACTCCCCATTCTATGTGCTTGCTACAATAAAAAATGCCATTATAATAAATGTTTTTATTCATATGGAACTTTTTCCTCTTTTGTTGAACTCTGAAGTAAAGACCTAGATAGAATCTGAGCATGCAGTTTATTGACTTTTGGAGCATAATTCTGAATTACTTTTCAGAAAGACTAGGTTCATTCATAATTCCAATTACAGTGCATTAGTGTGCCTGTCTTCCTGCAGCATCTCCAAAAAATTGTCATTTTTCTGTAGATTCCATTTGTTAATCTGACATATATATGTATCTGATATATATGTGCATATATATATGTGCAAATTAAAAATCTCAGTTTTTTTTCCTATTTGCATTTTCTTTTGAAATGGATGTTATTTTAAATGGGATTTCTCTATCTCTTGCTGCTGTGTCTTGTTAGTAATATACAGAAATGCTGAGGATTTATGTGGTATCCTTTGTTAAAGTTACTAATTGTTTCCAGTCTTTTTTTTAGATGATTTTTCTAGGGTTCTCTAAGTACATCATCATATATATCATCTGCAAAAAAAGTTTTGTTTTTCATTATTGATTCTGATTCCTTCTATTTCTTTTTCTTCTCTTATTGTTAAAGCTAAGCTTTCTAATACACTATTGAGTAAGTGCTGATAACGGGCATCCTTGTTTCACCCTGATCTTATTGGGAATACTTCTAGCTTATCCTAAAAATGGAAGACATATCAAGATTTAAAAAGACAATGCTTCTGCCTTTGAGGAGTTACCATTTTATAAGACTTCATGCATTTTATAAGACTTCATGGAAGTTCAAGGGTAGTCATATGGGAGAGGAAAAATTTCAAAACTTCAAATTTTATTTTGCCTTTGACCAGCATTCTATTCTTCTGGTAACAAAATGAAAATTAAAAACAAGGACAATGCACAAACATTGAGATTAGTCAGGAAGGAGAGTTTTATTATCAAACGTCAACAATTCTACAAAAAAACAACACATCAATACACATATTAGTGTTAGTCTGTTTACCTTTCAAAGCTATTGGGTAGACAGTACCTTAAGGCATCTCAAGTATTAAGAATTCTCTTTTCTGATCTTAAGTGCCAGTAGTCTTTAGTTTTCACCTAAATTATGAACTTCCTCTTCATACTAAAGTTAAAGCGTTGGCCATCTCTGGTTGGCTGAAGAGGGGGATTGTTTGGCTCTCCATTCAAGGTCATATGATGATGAAAAATAAGGCTAAGTAAATAAAAATAGCAGCCACTAGCAGCCACATATGTTTGCATTCAAGAAAAAGGCAGAGGAGCTCCTTAATGAAATATGTGCAATTAGTTTAATCAAACCTGGTTTCCTCTTTGGAGTTTGGTGATGCAACTGTACTATCTAACTGAACTACAGTGTCTAATATTGCACTTTTGTAGCGTAAACACAGCTAAACCCAGAGTGCTAACCACCACTGATCCCTTCAGGCACTGTTCATATACTGTATCAGTGTTGTTTTTAATCTCGTCTTATTCTAGCACAGTGATTATAGTTCTATGTCTGAGCAAGTTATAATTGTCAAATAATTAAGCTGTTTTAAGAGAAGACAAACATTTTATGGCTATTTGAGTATATACAAGCATTCATTTCAGTTACAATTTATTGCTTCCTAGAATATAACATTCAGATGTTTCTACATTTTCAACATTAAAAACTACAATATGTTTTTGATTGAAGTCCAAAACAGTCAGTAATGAAAAATGTACAGATATAAAATATCCCATCTAAAGTCATGATATTCAGCTACTGGTCAAATAGGAACCAAGTACTAGAGCTATTCACTTTTTTGGTCTTCTGAGTGTTTTGGCCACTGATTCAATATCATATTTAAGGGACATTAGTTTTGAAAGAAACTACTTTTTTTCTTGTAGTTGCATTTTCTTAAGGGCTCCTCCATATATTCCTTAAGCTTGGAACAGGAGCAAAGGATTGGAGAAGAGATTTCAATATTTTGTCTATAAGGCAGCAGGGCAAAAAAGTCTGGAAAAATTCAAGTTATGCTTTTCTCTATTCCTTATTTAGTGGGAGTAGAATTGAAGGGGTAGGAAGTAGGTGAGAAGGTTTTTAGAGAAGAGTAGAAAAAAAACAAAAAATTAAATAAGACCTCCAAATCATTACTGATGCTTGGAGATGGTAGATTACATTTTAGCTCTTTATGCTGTTTAAGGTTCTAAGAATTCCAAGTAGGCAACACTTGTGAAGCCACAGAATGTAAATCTCTGACTAGAAGGAAAAGGGACCTCAGATATCAAATTCACATTTTAAATGTCAATCTGTGATTAGCACAGAGCCAGGAGTGCTATATGCTCCTTGCAAAGGCAATGACAACTAGAAAATTTGGCTTTACTGGCTCAAGTTTTCATTCCACCAAAATGTAGGGCCCCTCATCCCTGTCAAATTGTTGCTGAGAATACTGCAGCCTGCATGTAAGAATCTCTCCAAAGATTCCAGGAGTTCTCTGATTTCTGAGGGCCTCGGGTCTACCATAAATCTCTCAAACACTGTAAAAAAGAAAGAAGGAAAAAAATCAATATATTTTGTTTTTGAATTTTCATGTCAATAATACATAATACACTTTGTTAAACTGATCTATTATGGGTTCAGAACCAACTTCTGATTTCAGAGTCTGTAAACATATTATACATATAGCAAAAGCACTGTGTCTCTTCTTGTGATTAAGAGCCTCTCAGTAATGACATGAGAAGTACAAACACAGATTCAATCAATAATAATGACAGGGATTAAAAACAATTTAAACTCAATTTTCAGAAGAAGTTTAAACACGTATGCCTTAGGTAACATACTGGAAAGGGTACTGATTCTGGAGTCAGGAAGATCCAAAGGTCAAATCCAGTCTCAGGCAATAGATGTGCAACCTTGGGTAAGTCACTTAACTTCTGTTTGCCTCAGTTTCCTCAAATGCATAATGTGTCTAATAATAGGGTTGGTGTGAGGATCAAACAGATATTTGTAAAGTGCAGTGACAAGCACAGTAAATACTATATAATTTTTATCATTGTTACATGGAAACATCAAAGAACCAAAAAAAATCTATTTCAAGAAACAGCTGGAAATATATTTCACTAAAAACCCAAATATGCCAATATTTCAAAATGAAAAATGAATGGAGGCAGAGATGAAATATCAGCATTTATTCTTGGGGGTGTCAACAATATATCAAAAGATTTGTCTTGGTTAATTTAAAATAGTATTGGGTAGAAATTTTCATTTCCTATTTTGTTATGGATAAGATTTTTAACTCATGGGGGGAGGGAGGTAAAGTGAGATCTGGGGGGACACTATTTAAATTCTGCATTATCCAAATGAAATATAAATAAGGATGATTCTGCTACTTAAGGGATAACTCTGAATCTCACCCCATTTGGTAGAACTTTTTGTCAGAGCATAGTCTTAGACAAATCTTAGTTATAAATCTGTTTTTTCTAATACCTCCAAAGTAAGATAAGGAAACTGTTCAGAATGATAAATAAGGATGAATAATTTAAACAATGTTTGAGGGTATTTTAAGCATTCTCAAATTAATCTCACTGAAAATAAGCAAACAAAAACCCATTGGTCACGTTGGACAATGTATTTTATTTCTGATGTGTGATCCATGTCTCAATTTATCTCCTGTTAGTACTGGCACTGTTCCCCAAGCCTGGAATACAACTTCTTCCTTGCTTCCATTTCCTAGAAGCCTCCTGTTCAAAGTTCAGTTCAAGTGTCACTTCTTTCAAAACCTTTTTTTTAAATTGATTATAACAAGCAGTAACCTCCCCCCCCCCCAAATTATCTTGTGTAGAGAAAGAATTTACTAGTGGGCATATAATTGTTTCTAATAGATGTAAATACATAGAGAAGCAAATATTGTCTTATTTCACTTTATAGCCACATCATCTGAAAGTGGTAGTCATTTAATAAATGCTTGCTTGATTTAAAATGTAGTTCTGGTTAAGGAATACTTTCTAATTATTTTTCTGAGGGCAACTCCTGGAGGGAACTTTTTGAACAAGGAAGGTAACAAGAGGGAAGGTTCACCAAGATAGTGTCAAATAGTAACTAATCCCAAGTAATTTGAACTAGAATTGTGAAGGATCTGGGAGCTCATTTCTAATCTAATAAGTTAAAACCCTAATATTTATCTGATAATTATCAGCTAGTTGTTACCCATGCAAAATGTGAATTAAAATGGAAAGGTACATAAAGTTTTATAAAGATAGTACTGCTGATCAGTTGATGTTTATGAGAAAACCTATGAGGAAAACTTATTATATATTCAGCAAATAGAGATGGCAAAAAACATCTTCCGCCCCCCTACAAAAAAAAACTGGGAAATCTATATAGACATGTTTCGATGAGATTCAAAATTTGACAAATTAGATATTTCACAAATAAACTCCCTACATTGAGGATTGATCAAAACCAATCAAAAGATGTAACTTTATTTTGCTGGTGATTATTTAAAGAATGGGTCTTTGACTTTTTTCATCCATATTGCTTGACCAACTCACATGAAGTTTTTTTTTACTTTTTTTAAAAAATAAGGATCAATGCATAAAACTTCAGAACACTGCATTTTTGTTTTGTTTTAATGTTGAAATAAAAATGATCTAAAAAGTTGAACTAAAGATGATTCTATTTCATTCTTAATTGTTTAAACACATTTTATGTGAAAGGTTTCATGAAAAAAGCTAAATGAACATTTCAATGGTTCTAAGGACATAGAATAAGTAGATTGTATGTTTATTACAGAGGAGAGGATAAAATATTTTTCTCTTCAGTTTCCCAATCAAGCAGCTACAAGTTGTATTAAATTTCCAAAGTTGGAATGATTTTCTTCTAAACAGTTTCTTTAATGAAGACGAAGAACAGAATTTTGTCTTGATTGCCTGAGACTGCTACACAAAGCACGTAACAGCCCAATACAACACATCAATACTTTTTTGCCTGAGTGATTCACTGGTTCTTTGTCCTCTTGATGGATACAACAAAAAGTCAATGGGTTTAAATAGCCTTTTACTTATCTGAGGTTTCACAGTTTATTTTATATTTATATTATATTTACATTTATGCCTAATTTTTTGTCCTTTGCCATTTACTCAATTCAAACTGAGCAAGGAACTATATCAGACATCAAGGATAAAAAGCAAAAGCAAAATGCATTTCCTGCTCTTATAAAGAATAATGTATAAGAGGATCAATGAACATGAAGGAATTCGAGGAGTTAGAGAAGATTAACAGGATAGGGTGAGGAAAGCAGAAGAGGATCTGCATAGGAGAAGTCACTTGTGTTGATTTTTGAATGATGCTAAGGATTCTGAAAGAGAGAAGAGCATGTATTCCAGGCTTAGGTGGATCTTGTGAAGACAGAGAAAGGAAAACAGAGAAGGTGGATTTCAGAGATTAGCAAGCTGACCCATGTAACTCAAACATAGAGAGTAAAGGGGAAATGATCTGAAAGTTCTTATCAAGGTAGGCTGGAGCCTGATTGTGGGGAATCTGAAATATTAGGCATTTTATGACAGATATAATAAAGAATCACTGGAGACTTTGATTATAGGAGGAATAGGGCAGATCTATGCCTTAAGAGGAAATCTACAACTTATTCATTCAAGTATTATATTTATGAAAAATGCAAAATTTTGTTTGTTTCTAATGGAAGTATTACTCATTTTTATGATCTCCTTTTTTAAAAAATTTTCCATAATAGTCACTGATTCCACAAATCTAGAAGCTGTTTCTTCTGAACCTAAATTTCATAACATTCCTAAAGGAATTCTAACAAAGTCTGCCCTTTATAAAGAGCTGAGAACTTTACAGCTGACATTATTACCTTTTATGCTTGGTTTCAACTCTCCAAATACCATACATCATGTCCCCACATGCCTGATGTCCTACACCATTCCAGCTCCCTTTTGTGCATTCCCATCTCTCATTAGAGTAGAAGCTCCTTGACGGCAAGGTATTGTCTTTCTTTTTCTTATTTGTATTAGTAGAGTGCCTGACACTCAGTAGCTGCTTGAAAAATGTTTCTTGACTATTGTCTATAAGAGCAGTGTTGGCCTTTTGAGCACACTGCCATTAACTCTCACACCCACACACCCCATCCAACAATGGAAGAAATTTCAGAAGGTTAAAAATGTATTTTAAACATCCAATGGATCTATAATCCTGATCTCAAAGAATGAAAATGCCAGGATAATGTTTTTTACTCAACATTTTGGCAATTATCAAGGACATGGAAAAGATATTTTAAGTCTTTAAGTAAAGAAATTTCTCGGGGCGGCTAAGTGGCCTAGTGGATAAAGCACCAGCCCTGGAGTCAGGAGTACCTGGGTTCAAATCTGGTCTCAGACACTTAATAATTACCTAGCTGTGTGGCCTTGGGCAAGCCACTTAACCCCATTTGCCTTGCAAGAACCTAAAAAAAAAAAAATTTCTCTACTCATATGGAGTTTCACAAAGTTCAAAGAAAAAAGAAAACCTCAAATCTGGTCTCAGACACTTAATAATTACCTAGCTGTGTGGCCTTGGGCAAGCCACTTAACCCCATTTGCCTTGCAAGAACCTAAAAAAAAAAAAATTTCTCTACTCATATGGAGTTTCACAAAGTTCAAAGAAAAAAGAAAACCTAAGAAAAAGAAAACCCCAATGGGGGGGCCGGCTAGGTGGCACAGTGAATAGAGCATCGGCCTTGGAGTCAGGAGTACCTGGGTTCAAATCCAACCTCAGACACTTAATAATTATGTAGCCGTGTAGCCTTGGGCAAGCCACTTAACCCCATTGCCTTGAAAAAAATCTAAAACAAAAACCCCGATGGGGTAACAAACAGTGAAGCATGAAACTACCTAGTTACTAAATTGGATAGAATATAGGACTAAAAACATAAAATGTAGGATTTGATTCCTTTTTATTTCATTGAACCAGTGTGAATATATTGTCCTTGAAGCCAGAAAGACTTAAATTCAAGAGCCATATCTGACACATATTACTGATATGAACCTAGGAAAGTCATGCAACCTCTTAGTTTCCTAGGTAAATCTCTTAAATGTTAAGTTGCCTAGAAGGTGCCAACCTACACTGATAATCATGCCATGATTTACTGTGATGTTACATGGATGTGTATAATTCCCAGAACATCAGCAACTGAGAACAACTGAAATGACTACTTAAAGGGAGAATGATGGTCATAAGCAGGCTGCAGCTTGTTATCAGTGACTTTCCAGTGACTCATATGCAAGAAATAGAATAAAGGATATCACCCCTTCATCCCACAACCTCCTCTATTGTCCTCTCTTCTTCTCATTGCCAAACTTACCACCTACTCCTTAAATCCTTGACATTTAACATTGATTTTCACCAATCTACTGTAAGACTACTTTGGAAGATTACAAATAACTTTATCTCTACATTTAGTGACCTTTTCATTATTCTCTTTCTCCATGACCTCTTCCTACACCACTTGGCAAATCTGTTCAATCTGTTTTTTCTTAACATTCTCTCTTCCTCTGGCTATTGTAACAACCCATTTGTATGTTTTTTTAATTGCATATTACTTTTTTCTTATTGGGTTCTTGTCTCTCTACCTCTGTTTAATAAGAGGGTTTCAAAATGTTCAACTATAGACTTGATTTTTCATCTTTATTTTCATTTTGTGCCTTGATGACCTCATGGATTCAATCTAAATGATTCTCAAAACTTGACATCTTCCATCTCTTTCTGGAGCTCTGGAGTTACATATATCTAATTATTTGTTGAATATCTCTACCTATCTTCTCCCATTGCTTTCTTTCTTCCTGTAAGGTCCAACTAAGGTACCACTTTCTCCATGATACCTTCACTAACTTACTCCCTGTCTAAAAGTGATTTTACCACCTTAATTTCTCAGAACATGTACTCATGCTCTCCTTCACCATATATCACATTCTACCTTGCATCATATTTTTGGATCATTGTTATAGCCTCTTTGCTAGGCTAAGCTCCTTGACATGAGGGACATATTTTTTATTTTTCTATCACTTAACATGGTACCTAGCACACAACAGAAAGAAAATATATAATGGCTGAACTCAAGCATACATATACCCAGAAAGAAAGTTCTGAATTACCAATGAGTTTAAATAGTACAAGTCAGTAAAAGATCCAGAAATAATATTCAGTACTTTGTACAGGTTTTCTGCAGAGAAATTATGAGGACATAAGGATAAAAAGCACTCAAAATAAGAAAGTATGGCACTCAACCTATGATACTAGAAGGAATACTCATACCAACAAAATTCTATATCCTGGCAAATATAAAGAAGAATAAATTCTGAATTATTTTGGTCTGTTTTCTACATGTAAGGAGACTAATTTGAACTGATCACTTCTTTACAAAACTTGATTATTGCTAAACATTCCAGAGTATAAGAACACATTTTAAAAGAAAAAAAGAAGGGGCGGCTAGGTGGTGTAGTAGATAAAGCACCAGCCTTGGAGTCAGGAGTACCTGGGTTCAAATACAGTCTCAGACACTTAATAATTACCTAGCTGTGTGGCCTTGGGCAAGCCACTTAACCCTATTTGCCTTGCAAAAACCTTTAAAAAAAAAAAAAAGACTAAGAGTTAGAAATGAGAGGGAAAACAGGGTTGAAAAAGACAATGAATAGGCAAAAGGGTAGACAGAGATCAATTCCTTAAACATTCACTCAATGCCAATGATAGTTGGACAGACAAAAAGGCACATAAATAACTAATATAAATTACAAAGAAGCAAGTACAAAAATCTAAGAGCCCAAGGAAATTTCTTCCACTTGGAAGGGATTATGAAAAACTTCATGGAAGAGTTGATATATGAACTAGAATTTCAACAAATGAAGAAATGAAGGTAGTTTGTTTCACTGGGAATGGTATGAGCAAATATATAGATACAAGAAAAAGCAGGAAAAATTTAAAACATAAACAATCCAGTTTGGCAGCAACAGAAAACACATGAAGTGGAGTGATATGAGATAATGTCCAAAATATACACTGGAATCACATCATGGAGAAAGTTCAGTGCTACTAACTTGAATATGAATTCTCTTTGGAAAGAATAGGGAAGGTTTATAAGCAGGATAGTAACATTATCCAAGTAATCTTTCTTTGCTACTGGTCTGGATAAGTTAGTGCTGGGAGAGACTAGAGTCATTTGTTCTTTATAAGAACCCTGAATGGTTAAGTTCTGTTATTATCCTCATTTTACAGTTGGGGAAACTGAGGCAGATAAGCCTTTAAATGACTTGCTGAGTTATACAGTCAATAAATGTCTGATCTGAACTTGAGTTTTTCTGCCTCCAGGCCCAGAGTTCCATCCATTGCATCTATCTTAACTGGAAAAATGGGCATTAGTTCTAGGGAATACAAATAGGAGATAGGCACTTGAGAATCATTCACCAAAAGGCCAAAGGTGAAGATTAAAGACAGAATTAGGTTACCATGGAAAACTCTATGGGGAGAAAAGAACCATAGACATAATTTCTCAAGCTAGATGAGAATACAAACAAGAACCAACAAAGGCAAGGAAGTTTAAGCCAAAAGAGAATCATGGGAGTGTCATGATAGCCAAAGGAAGACAATCTATAAAGAGTGAATTTGAAATCAATGTCAAACTTCAAAGATGAAAAGAACCTAGATAAGGTTAACTGGATTTGGGGGCAGCTAGGAACAAAATAGGGAGGGAGGGAGGAAGAAAAAAACAACAGTGTATTGGAGATACTATTTTAGAGATAATATTTTCAGTCCAAATCCTGGAGCACATCACAATCTCTTAAGGACAAAAAAAATTGGGCACTTCTACCAGAAAGGTGGAATAGTAGACTAAGAGAATAACAAAGTAAAGGGAAATTTTTTGGTTTTGTTTTTATTTCTGAATATAATATCTCAAAAAAAAGTCTGAGGGAAAAAAAATGGAAGGAGAAAGTAGAAAGGAAGATACTGAGGTTGCAGGGGACAGAGACAGAGATTAATAAACCAAAGTCCTAGTTATGGTAAGCAGATAGTGCCAGGACCACAGGTTAGCTCTGAGAGAAAGGCTCCAAACTCCAAGATGAAAGCAAGAGAAACTAGACAAGAGAAACTTTGAGATATGGAGTTCAGGTCATTTGACTGTCTATAAAGAAGTGAGTTTATTTGCTCTGTCAAGTGATAGTAAAGATGGAGACTGGAAGAAAATATTATCTTACTCTTTATTTCTTCATGTATCCTACCATGGAGACAGTGGAAGAACACGGTATTTTCTCTTACCTTGAGAAACTCCATTTGTGAACAGGAGTTTACTTTATTTTCAGTGTAAACTATTACATCTAATCCCCATCTTTCCTGAAACAACCAATTGTTGTCAAGTTCAGTGGTTGAATATATGTAAACCTTGATTGACTGTATTTTCTTGTTATTGTTCAGTTGTTCAATTATGTTTGACTCTTTGTGGTGGACCATAGGAAGACAATATAGTTTCTAGGGTCTTCTTGGCAAAGATGCTTAAGTGATATGTCATTTCTTTCTCCAGTTCACTTTATAGATGAATAACGGAGGCAGTCAGGGTTAAGTGACTTGTCTAGAGTCACATGACTATTAAGTGTCACAAGACAGGACTTGAACTCATATCTTCCCGACTCCAGTCCAGCATTCTGTCCACTAAGCCACTTAGAAGTCACATATTTCTATATTTGTATATAGAAATATAGAGTCCTGATGCCATGGTCCTCTTTGAGAATGAAAGACAAACAACAACCTGAGTTAAAGACTTGCCCCCTCCTGGCCGGCTGGAAACACAGCTCTTCTCCATTTCCCTCTTCCCTCTTCTCTCTTCTCCTATCCTCTCCCTTATTCTCTCCATTTCTGTGCTTACTTGTTCTGCTCAAAGGAATTTTAGATGGCTGAAATCTAGAAAGTCTTGAGATTTATCAGTTCCAAATAACTTTGACTCACTGATGGCCAACAATAGGTCCCCAGACAAACCTACTTGATCATTGCTTGGATTCTGGGCTCAGAGTGAATATAAATAGAAATTGTTTCTATTTTGGTCAGAAACCCTGAGGTTCTTCCCCTCTCAAATTAATTTTTTTTTAGACTAAGAGTCATTCTTTGCCTCATTTCTAACTTACCTGTTAAAGACCCTAGTTTAAAAAGGCTCTGGAGGAGAAAATGAGGTTGATGATTTTGAATGTCCCTGTCATTTGGGGTTTTTTTTTTTAGGTTTTTTGCAAGGCAATGGGGTGAAGTGATATGCCCAAGGCCACACAGCTAAGTAATTATTAAGTGTCTGAGGCTGCATTTGAACTCAGGTCCTCCCGACTCCAAGGCTGGTATTCTATTCATTGCACCACCTAGCTGCCACCCTTCTGTCATTTTAAATTCAGTTCACTTGTATGTCATAGCACCACATGGCTGATATGATGAATCAACAACAATATACACAAGAATATAGCACAATACCTGATTCATATAGGTTAATACATATTTGTTAAAATATTGAACTGTAAGTACCCATGGAAAAGGGCTCAGCCAATTGCCCATTTGTCTCACAGAGGCACCCTTCTCCTTTGTTTGACATAAAGTTCAAATTGGTACTGTGGATAGAATGCTGGTCCTAGAGTCAGGAGGACCTGACAATTTCAGTCCCCCAACACCTACTAGCTGTGTGACACTGGAGAAATCACTTAACCCTTGTTTGTCCCAATTCTTCAACTGTAAAATAAGTTGGAAAAGGAAATGATAAACTACTCTATTATTTTTGCCAAGAAAATTCTAAATGGGTTCATGAAGACTTAAAACACAACTGAAATGATATAACACCTTTTACTAACTTGTATTCTAAATCTAAATAGGCTTTCTTTCCACCACAGTCTTTACCTCAGACAATTCTTATTTGTTGGTCATTTTGCAAGAAACAACATTTGAAACAGGTTCTAACATTTTTCAAAGTTATAGAATTGTGATCATCTAATGCAGTGTTGTTCCAGCAGGTGGCATATTGACTTAAGTTATAAAATTTACTATTATCAACATTTTATTTTTATTTGATTAAACATCTCTCAGTTACACTTTAATCTGTTAATCTACTTGAGAAGACACTTGAGAATTGTGTATCTGCTTTAATGCAGTGAATCAAAGCCATCTGTTTTGCTAACTTTGAGTTTAAAAGGAATCCCCTACAACTTGATAGCAGGCTCCAAGTTTTCCTAAAGCCATGTTTTTTTCATGAACTTTTCATCCTCAAAGCTTTTTTCTACTATCTGACATGAAATTTTCACTTCATAACTCCAGTGACCCTACCAGAGTTCCCCAGAAGGAGAACACAGCATCAGAGTCAGAGGGATCAAGATGGGGCGGCTAGGTGGATAAAGTGGATAAAGCATCAGCCCTGGATTCAGGAGTACCTGGGTTCAAATGCGGTCTCAGACACTTGATAATTACCTAGCTGTGTGGCCTTGGGCAAGCCAATTAACCCCATTTGCCTTGCAAAAACCTAAAACAACAACAACAAAAACAGAGGGATCAAGATCCAAACTTGTTTCATAGCAATTTTAACCCAGCTCTTCTTTTCCTCACACCTGCAGACCTGCCTTACTCCCACCAAATAGTCTCACAATTCTAGTCTGCAGATATTTGAAGAGTTCTCGTGCTGAATGGAATCAGACTTATATTGCTCAGTAAAACCACTAGCAACATGAAGTAGCAATACAAAGTTAATTCTACAAAAGGAAAAATTTCCTAGGAAGAAGAGTTGTTCAGAAAAGAGTTAGTTGCCTCAAGATGTGGTCTCCATCAGTGGAAGGCTTCCAATGAACAGTTATTCAAATACTTGAAAGCAGCTATCATGTCCTCTTCTTCAGTTTAAACACTGCTTATCTGGCACAATCTCAGGTCCCTCCCTATTGCTATAGTACTCTGTATATTCCAACTTAATGATGCTCTTCCTATAATATAGCAATTGGAAGTGAATAATGCTACTACAACTCAACAATCAATTCCCTAATCCTATATATACTATTCCCTATAATGCATTCCAAGATCATGTTGGTATTTTTGGTCAACATAAGCATATGTGTGGACTCACTTTGATCTATCCAAACCTAAATGAAAAACTATCTAGCTATACTTTATCCAACTTGTGATACTGATGCTTTGAATCAGAGAGTAGAATTTTACACTTTAAATTTAGTCCTATTCACTTTAATTAAATGTTCTGGTCTATTGAGATTATTTATAGATGAACTAGACCTATTTCCCCAGCATACAAGATTTCATGACTCAATGTCTTTTCATTGCCTGTCCTATTAACCCTGAAATACTTTTCTTCCTTGATATTACTTCCACGCTTTAAGTCTCAGTTCAAAGTAGAGTACAATGAGAAGAACCAAGAAAACATTGTGATTAATAACAGCAATACTGCTGTAACTGAAATATCAAGCTATTCTGAGAAATAGAAATGTGGAGTTATGAATTTTATAGTTCCTTATTCATTCATTCATTCATTTATTTATTTACATCAAATGTTAGCCTTCTCTAATGTGTGGTTGGGAATGAGGAAGAATAACAACTTGGAATTAAAAATAAATAAAATATAAAATTATTTTTAAAAAATATCTTACTTTTTGCAGGAAGTCTCATGTTTCTGCTTCCCCTTGAAGATTACCTTCATTTATACTGTATACATATGCTATGTATGTGGTTATTTTTATATTCTGTCCCTCCATTAGAATGTGAGCTCCTTGAGAACAAGGGGTTTTCTTTTTGATTTCCATTGTATTCCCAATGCTATTCATATAGTGAGCCTTTCATAAAACCTTGTTGACTGTCATACCTTTCGGTGACTCACAGGTCTAGTTAGTAACTCTTCTCCCAAGGAACTCAAAATTTAATGGGAAAACAATACAAAAAAAACCAATGTACAGTCAAGGTATAGGTGAGACAAATTGGAAATGATCAACTAACATAAAGTGCTTGGGGGTAGTATAATACTGATAAAACCATGCTTGCTCTTTGTGACTGCCACTGTTTTAGATGTTCAGACTTTTCCTTCAATAATACCCTAAAATTCTTTCACACTATAATATGGAAATGTGTTTAACATGATTATACATGTATAATGTATAAACAACTCTCATTACATTATAATCTGTTAAACTACTTCAGAAGATACCTGAGAGAATTGTGGATACACTTTACCTTTCTATGACTCACAGGTCTAGTTAGTAACTCTTCTTTCAAGGAACTCAAAATTTAATGGGAAAACAATACAAAAAACACCAAAGAACAGTCAAGGTATAGATGGGATAAATTGAAGATGGAGATGATCAACTAACCTGAGATACTTGAGGGTACAATAATACTCCTGATAAAAACCATGTTTGCTCTTTATGATTGTTGCTGTTTTGGGGAAGGGGGGAGAAAGTGGAGAGAGGGAGAAAATTTTAGAAAAAAATGTAGGCTGAACCTTTGTAATGACTACATTTATCCATTTGTGCATTTTTCTCACATTGAAACCTGACTTTTAAGTTACAATTTCTTCCCTGACTCAATTATCATGAAACTTGACATCAGTTACACTAGCAATTTCATCCTTCAAGTTTACTCATATTCTTCACATCAATTTGCTGAAATGGGAATTCTAATTCTTAATTTTAAACTATACACTGGTATCAACCCAAAGCAGTTTTCTTTTGTTATTTAGAATTTTTATTTTGTTTTAGAATGGGGATGGGAGGGGGGTGGGCCTAAGTGACCTTAGGTAAAGCTGTGATCAAAGTAAGGAGAAGAAAGGACACAGGGTATATTAATGTTCTAATGTTTCCTTGCATCTGATCAAACACAGGAGTGATTGTCAGTTTTTAATAAAATAGCGCTCACAAAACTGAAAATAGGTTATATTGTAAAGTTATGTTACTAATTTTCTTTTAAAATATAAAATATTTTTCTTAAAAGAGTTAACATCTTAATACAAATAAACTTTTTTATGGTTGTAAAATTTAGCTTATAAACCATTCAAATTGAAGTGAAATGACTATTAAGAATATGTGTATTTTTGTAAAGAAAAAGTACTCATAGATATTTAATCAGACCAAAAAAATACCTTTGTTTTGCAAAAATAAAATGCTATTTGAGAATAGAATTCCTTAAATATTTTTTTGGGGGTACTCAAATGTAGTTTCTGTTGATTTATGGAATGTTCTGTATAAAGCTGTGTATAGTACAGTTGGGACTAAAAGCATTTTCTATCTGAATCTAGTCAAGTATATTCGACCATGTCACAAATAGTATCTTTGTTATTAAAATTTTGATTGCCTAATAGGGAAAAAACAAGTAGGTTAAAAACTCTCTACATGTGATTAGAAAAAATAAATAAATAAAATCCTATAAAAAAGCCTAAAATTTTGTAACAAATCAGACTCACTGGCCTACAATCTGCACATTCAACATTGCCTATTCTCCATGATCTTTTAAAAATGATTAACAGTGGTTTAGCAATCATATTTTTCTGTTTTTTTTTCAATACCCTGAAGACATTTCATTTCAATCTGGTGACTTGAACTCACTCACGCAGATGCTCTTTTACTACCTTTCCACTTATCTTTTTGTTCCTTCCTTTCTAGTCCTAAAATCATTCTTGTCAACAGATGGATAGTTCTTTTCCTGCCATCATCACCAGTCTATATCCCAAATATCAATCCTCTACCTTCTTGGTAACTCTTTTAAAATCAACCAGAATTATTAGAGAATAATGCTGTGCTTTTGGAATTATTGTCTATATCCTGACCTTGAGTCCATCTTCTAGTAAGGAATGGACTAGAGAACTTTTGAGATCCCTTCCAATTCTAGAATGTTGTGACTAAGGTTCATATGGTTAAAGTCATCTTAGCCTCTATAAGCATCATTTAGTAACAAAGGTGATCAAAAATGAGGTCCTGATATGAATTTCAAATCAAACAAACCAATTATGCCATGGGAAGAAAGATAAGATAATTCTTATCTCTATTACATTTGAATATTTTACAAAGAATTTTCTGGTTTAAATCCCATGAGCAGACATATCACTCTCATTTTATAGATGAGGAAATTGAGACTTAATGAGGTAAAGTGTCTTGCTTAGAGACACAAAATTAATAGGCACCAGAGCCAGGATTCAAACCCAGATCTTTGGACACTAAAGTTCAGCATTCTTTCTATGAAATAAATCTCTTCCTGTTCAGGTCTAGTTTCTGGTCTCAAGTTTTTCACATAGGATTCCTTCTTCTTTAAGAGGGTAGATTCAAATCTAATTCAAAGAAAATGCCTCAAAAGACATGGACCATCTCCCCTAACATTTCATTGGATTTCCTAGACAGCTTCTCCTATCAGATTTTAGATTTAAAGATATATTTTAAAATATACCATTAGCAAAAAGAAAAGCCCAGCACTGGTCAACATATAGAAGAGTGCACAAATCTTTAAACATGCAAAATGGTTACTCCATCAAAACATTCCCACACATACTCCTTAAAATAAAAGGAAACTGGGAGATCTATTATGGACAATGCCATCCAGAGGAATAAAAATCAAATCATAGAATCTGAATGTTTCCCATGTTCACTTTTTTAAATTTTTTTGCAAGGCAAATGTGGTTAAGTGGCTTGCCCAAGGCCACATAGCAAGGTAATTATTAAGTGTCTGAGACTGGATTTGAACCCAGGTACTCCTAAATCCAGGGCCAGTGCTCTATCCACTGGGCCACCTAGCCTCCTTATGTTCACTTTTTAAAAACTTGTCTTATGTTTTTCCTTCCCATTTGATGATTGTCTTCCTTTTCCAGTAGTCCTAATTCCTCCTGCATAATATATAAATATGTCAAACAAAAATGTTACAGATACAACTTTTACCAGACTATTTGTCACCAAGGGGAGGGTGTTAGAAAAATGTTTAAACTTATAAATTGGCTAATGGATGAATGGTGGAAAAACTACCACAACATGTAACTGGAAAAATAAAATATCAATTGAAAAGAGAAAAAAGTAAAAGGTAAGACTATTGATGATGATGATGATGATGAGTAACAGTGTGTGCTATGTAGCCAGAGTTAGCTTCAGAAGCAGGAAGACCTAAATTCAAATCCCACTGACATATCTAGAATGTGAACCTGAATAAGTCATTTAAATATCCCAATAGTCTCAGCAACTTTCTAAGATTCTATCTGTACTGATAGAAGAAATTCTCTAAAACAAACAAATCACAAGTCACTACAAAAGTTAACATTTATAAAGTACTATAAACTACAAATGACAGAATCAAGATTTAAAATATACCATTAGCAAAAAGAAAACCCCAGTACTAGTGAACATATAGAAGAGCACATAGGCACTAGAAAACTTTTAAGATCCTGGATTTTCTGCAATGCTATTGGTTCCTATACTACAACTTCCCTTGAATTACTATAATTATATTCAGTCTTTTCTAGCATTTTCCCCTTCCACTCCTTCTATTCTTATATTCTTCAAATCCTTAATCCAATGTAGACCTAACTGACTTCTGGAAGATTTGGTTCCTTGATGCTTAAAGCTTTGTGAAAATACTTTCTAGCATTTTTAATCTTATTTAAACTATCACATTACATATCCTTACCTTCTTTTCTGAGGATGTTCTAACTGCTGGGGCCCCTTAAATACAAACCCATTCTTTGGGCAGTGTCCTTGCCTGGTCATTTGTGTGTACAACTCCATTCTCTGCTGCATACTAGAATGCAAGTTGAAACAGATAGAAACAAAAGAGGAGAAATTTGTCAACACTGGATGTCCAGTGTTCCAATGGACATTTACCTCCACCAGCATGCCAACTTCCTCAACCTTGAAGATCACTGAAAACCATAGAAACATCAGTTTGGATCAGTCTTTCCAAGTCAATGTTTAATCCAAGCCTGGAAGATAAAACTTCTAACTGAAGCTGCTTGATTAAAAATCAGTCAAGACCTAGCCCTCAAAAGTAGTTTCTACAAGTTTCTAAGGATGAATGATGTCTTTGATTGATATTATTCAACAAGCCTCCTTTACCTAATGGGCAAAATGAGGCACAATGGTAATTATCAAAAATAATTCTTCTACTCTAATTCTCAAAGTGTGATGTTCAAATGCCATGGAGTCCCAAGAGTTTTAAGATATCAAAACAAATTTCTTAACACTGCTAAAATGTAATCTGACTTTGAAAATACTGCTTCCTTTTCCATCTATTTATCTATGTCAGACCAGTTTTACTTCATATATTTCAAACACAGCAATACATTAAAATACCAAAAGAAGCAGATGACTCTAGCTATCATCTATTAAACCAGACAATAAAGAGATTTGCAAAAAAGGATGTCAAGCAGTTACTCTTTTTAATATACTTATTTGAAAAAGTTATTTTCATTAAAAGCATATTTATATTAACATGAAAATCAATGCTTTCAACAAATTAATAAGTCAATATATAAAAATATATCTATTTTCATTTTGAGTATTATAAATAGCAATTATTTTATTTTACCCAAATATTTATATTACCCATATAAACAAAAGAATGTAAAGAGATCCCAAAAGCAAAAGCAATGGTTCTCCCACTGATATAGAATGACAGCTCAAAGGCATGTAACATGAAAATTTAAACTTTGATAAATTTCTTGATGCCTGTGTATCCAAGGGAAGGGATACCCTGTTGAATGATCCCATTATATTTAATCAAGTGGAGAAATTTAAAGAGAATTATTAACAGTAGTCTTGCTCCTTTGTGAAGAAAAATGTTTAACAAAAAAAAAATGTGATTAAATGTTACAACTTCTTTGAGAAAAGATGAGAGACAGTGCTTGCCTATACAAATATAAAGTCAGAAAGACTGGAGAAAGAAGAAAATGGCAAATAATATAAAAGATAAGTTCACTGTAGAGCGAAAGAAACCAAAATCTTCAAGTTCATTTCAATGTCAAAGTGATAACTACATCATCATTTAAGTATTGAGTACTTTTACAGACACCAATTCATCTTCCATCATACCCATTTTAAAGTGAGAATAATTAAGCCCCTGCAGAGCTTAACTTTTCACTTAAGGTTATATAGAGCAGAAAGTTTCCATGAAAATAATCCTGAATTTGAAATCAAAAGACCTACAATTCAGGGGGTGGCTAGGTGGTGCAGTAGATAGAGCACTAGCCCTTGGAGTCAGGAGTACCTGAGTTCAATTCTGGCCTCAGACACATAATAACTACCTAGCTGTGTGACCTTGGGCAAGTCACTTAACCCCACTGCCTTGCAAAAACCTAAAAAAAAAAGACCTACATTCAAACCCTGGCATTGCCTTTTTTCTACCTGTGTGACCTTGGGCAAGTCATTAAACCTGCTCCTCAGGTTCATCATCTATAAATGAACAATTTTAACTAGGGAGCTCTATGGTCCCTGCCACCTCTAATCTGAGAATTCCTTAATCTTAGGGAACAGAATGATAATCCAAACCATAAATAGGATCTTGTTTAGGATACAAAATTAGAATACAAAGCAAATAATTCACTTTGAAGACAAGAATAGAATTTCTTACAAAAGGTCAATGTACTTTGCCTTCCAATTATTACCAGGTGAAATATTTTGTTTGACTGCATCTTGCATTAATCTTCCGATAATAAAGAATAAATAAAAATAAAACAAATAAATAAAATTTAAAAACAGAATGATAGCAGTAACTAAATACCTAAAAATATGTGAGAAGTATAGTCTACATATTTTTAGAGTGAGAGAAAATTGTACATTTTATTCATGAACCTTGCAACATACACCTTACAAGACATGGGTACCTCACTCCTAGGCATGAGGCACCTAGTCTACATATTTTTAATTAAATACCATACAAGACACTTCTTTCTTTCTAAGGGACAGTGCACAAAAATTTCATTTCTTAGTTTTCTTTGTAAATTTTAGAGCTCTGAAAAATTAAAAAAAGCATTACATATTCACAGCAGGACACAGAGAAAGGGATTGTTTATGAAAGCATTTATCTCCATGTTGTTAAACCTTATGTCTAAATGAAGCATGAACTGAGATAAGACTCAATTTTAAAATCTGTGACACTACTGAATGATGGATAATTATATAATATAGTCATCATACTAAGAATGTCTAGAGCCAAGGTGTCTTCCTTCGAGCACAAGAACACTTTCAAGTCTTATTAGAGAAATACATGAGTAAGAAAATAGAGAAAAGTAACAGAGTTCATTCAGTATATCCATCTCTTCCTACTAATTACAGAAAAAAAATTAGTTTGTTTTAATTCTCAGAACGTTGATGACTCAATAATAGAGTAATAAATGAGCTTCATTTTCATTTATTTCTGCTTTCTAATTCGGCAAACACCAAGAACTTGAAAAGCATGCAGAAAATGGCTTCATTCAAGGGTATCATTTGACAAAATAGAAACAAAACCAAAAATAACTTTTACCTGTTTAGTAATAACAGCAGGTTTGACTATAACTTCATACCTTAGACAAAAATTCCCCAGAATTCTATCCAAAACAAATTCAAGATAAACTGGCAGATCATTATTATACCGGACATGATACATAATCTTCTAGTCATAATTCCAACCATTTTCATGAAAATCTTAGAAGAGACTAAACTTTTTGCTTCAAAAAGACTGAAACTCTTTGGTGAAGGTAACTACTCATTTTGAAGCACATAAAAGTCCTTCCCTTCCCTCCCTTTTCAATTTAAAAGTTGCTATGAGCAACCTTTAAAATAGAAGCATTCCTGAATTAACCAGTTAGTCAGGTTGGTCTTCAATTAGTTAGAAAAATATATAAACTAACATCACTAGACTGCTTTTCAGCTTTTCTTGGACTTACCAAAATTTATAATCCCTTAGAATGACCCTTTGATAAGGTAGAATCATCTCCATATCATAAAGAATTTTTGTAGAGATGAGATTCATATTTAAAATTGCTAATTTAATGTCTATTTAGATTCCCACTGTGTTTTCAATTTAACTTAAAAGTTGACTAACAACTCTACCCTGCAAACTTCCTGGGAAAATAATTAAACCAAACTCCTCAACCTGGAACTATTCTAATCAGACTGCAAAAGCCAAGGGAATAGAATATTAAGAGTAATCAAAATGTTGCTATAAACAAGCTAAGTCATTTATCATTGTTCCTAGCAAGCCCTTCAGCAGAAGATAATCATCCATTTGATTTTCAAATTAGAAAGAACTTGTCATTTACCCCTCTAGAAATCTTGAATTTCATTAGGGAAAAGTGCCATGCCCCTAACAAATTTTCCTTATCCATGTTTCCAGGAATAGGCAAACTTTCTCTTGGTTTAGAAAGTAATGTCATCAGCTAAGAGGAAATATACTAAGTCACCAAGGTGGCAGAGTGGAGAGAGTGCAGGATCTGGTGTCAAGAAGTCTCATCTTCCCAAGTTCAAATCTAGCTTCAGACACTTACTAGCTGTGTAATCCTGGGGAAGTCACTTAACCCTCTTTGTCTCAGTTTCACTTCTATAAGAGGAGCGGGAGACAGCAATGGCAAATCACTCCAGTATCTTTGCCAAGAAAACCCCAAATGAGGTCACAACGAGTTGGACGCAACTGAAACACTTCAACAAAATGTTGTATGCATACTTTCACCATTTTAATACAAGTTCAACACTCTCTCTCTCTCCTTCCATAGGAGCAAGTTAGGTTTCAATAAATTGGAATCCTAGATTTTTGCAACAGATCTGGACTCCTAGCAACTCATCTCTAATTAAACTGACACAAGAGCCATAACATAGAAACACAGAGCTTGAAAGAATTTCAGAGATCATTTAGTCTAGGAAGATCATTTAGTCCTCCTTAATCTGGAGTCTTACTGTTTTGTTAACATATATTTTGATTAACTGTCTTTCAATATAATTCATTCTGAGAAGAGGTTCATGACAAAAAAAATTATGATCTAGTCTAGTTCTTTTGTTTTGTATGTGGGGAAAAAACAAACCTCAATTATCAGTTGGTGTTTGTTCATATATAGTGTGTATTATGTTTGTGTTAAAAGAACTTTTTGGTTAATTTGTTACTGGTTAATAGCTGCTTTAAAGAACCAATTATTATACATTAGTATGTTACAGGCAGAAAACATTAAAGCTGACATGACTCATTTTCATTTAGTTCATAAAGCCTCATGATTCATGGCTGAAATTAAAAACCCAAACCAACTAAGCTCACAAAGTCCTGCTATCAGAGATCCTCTTTATTGCAAACCAGAGATAGAGCTAGGTGGCATAATGCATAGAGCACTTGCCCTGGAGCCAGAAGAATTTTAGATCAAATAGGTCCTCAGACATTAGATACTTGGGATCTATTTTACCCTAAGTTACTTAAACCCCATCAACTTGAAAAAAAAAACCTGAAACACACAAACAAAAACAAAAGATGGAATAACATGTCTAGTTCTGTAGAAAGTTTGTTTCTAAGTTTGTTCAAAAATATAGCAAAACTTTAGAATTCAATATTGGTTGTAAATGCAACACAAAACAGTACAAAATCTATTTATGGCCCCCATAGCAAAGAACAAAGGAGCTCAATAGTCCACACCCTAAAGATATGGATGTTTTACCCACAAGGGAAAAATGCTCTCTGATGCTAAAGGAAGCTATTATGTGATCTATCCAAGTCACTCCATCCAGGCCTTTCCATGTTCTCTTCTCATCTCCAAATCCCTGACTTCCTTTAGATCTCAACTATAAAATCTCACCTTTTCTAGGAAGCCCTACCCAGTCCCTCTTAATTGTAATGCCTCCCTTGTGTTCATTATTGCCTATGTATCCTGTATATAGCTCCTTTGTGAAGATATTGTTTGCTATCTTACAAATTAAGATTTTGAGATCCTTGAGGGCCTGGAGCTCTCTTTTGAACATCTCCAGTATTTTGTATAATACTTAGCACACAGTTAATAAATACTTACTGATTGATCTCTAATACTCTACACTACGAGTTAATTCAAATAGCACATGGTCTAAGGAATGAGACAAATCGAGAAGTGAGGTGGCATAGTGGATAGAACACAGGCCCTGAAGTCAGGAGGACCCGAGTTCAAATCCAGCCCCAGACACTTAAAAACTACCTAGCTGGGTGACCTTGGACAAGTCATTAAACTCTACTGCCCTAAATAAAATTTAAAAAGTAAAAAAAAAAAGACAAGGAAAAGTTTGACAGCTAAGATAACTGTGTCAAAAATGAAGCTCAATTTGATGAAAAAGATTACTGTTCCTAAATTCAGATATAATCAGAAATTCCAGACCACCAAAAAGCCTCCCAGAGAGTATTCCAAGTTTTAAAGGTCTGCTGTCAAAATAAATTTATTGGTTCCAGTGATAACTATCGTGGCTAAAAGAAATAGTGCCTAGAATGATTTCAGGCTGGTTTTTGCATACTAATATAACTAGGATACCCCTTTCCTATTCAGGGAGATAGCAGCGAACTTGAGCACATTTTTTTGACAGTTCTATAGGAAACAATCTGATTCTTAAGATTCTGAAGAGACTTTTCACATACAGCAAAGATAAGAACATGACACAGATTAAGGGTGGTAACAAAATAGAACGACTACATGGAACCCCAAAGCCCCCATTTTTAAAAAACAAGACAAGCATTGCTTAGGTATGATGTTTAACCATCATTCGTTGCTTGGGCAAGATGTTTTGTTGTGAATTTAATAAGTAACTGACAGATTAAAATGATCAATAACCAAAAGAATCCCTCCTTGCTTCGGATCACAATTTTAGACAAGTTTACTTAAGAGGGGCACTGAAGGATTTTGTTTCTCCTTAAAGCTACTGACCTGGTAACCTTGGAAGAAGTTAAGAATTTCCTTAACTCCAGTATTGTAGGCCAAGCCCTGCATTCTGCCCACCGGGCCATGTTGTTGAGGGATACTGCTAACATTAGCAGCTGTAGGAAAGTAGCCAATACTATTAGGTGAACCTGAGGGGCTAAAGGGAGAAAAAGCACAATGAAGTGGAAAAAAAACAGCAACCAAAAAAACAGGTAACAATGTTTCAGAATATATATTCAACAACTTAAGAAAAAGCATGTTTTTCTATGCTTCCTACAGCATAAACTACTCACTGACATGAAGCCAAAGAGAGGGAGGCAGTTCCACAAAGAATAAATTTCCTGAATCCTCAATATCATATTTACTTTCTTTGTGATTTTTAAAAAAGAAAATGAATCTGGTTGGTCCCTCAGGCATAGGGCACAATCCCCAAAATCCAGTCTCCTGATCGCCTTCCATTAATCCAAGTCTTTTATTCTCTGCATCCATAGAAGGCAAATGAGAGTTAAATAAATTAAATGGGTTGACACAATCTGAACATTAAGACATCAATTTCAATCAGTGATGATGTTATCACTTTTTGCAGTTCTATAAGGCCACTATCTGAAAGGAGATGAATGATGAAAAATGCCCTTCAAGGCTAGTTTTGCAAGATGAGAGCCCACAAATCATTTCACCCACTCTTGCAAAATGACATTGTTTGCTTTTTTAAAGTAGGTCACAGCTAAACTACCATCAAATTATTCTGAGATAATATGGTTATCAAATGTCTCCATCAGATGTTTCTTTAGTAACCACCTGCAAAGAGTACAAAGCACATTAGTTACTGAATTTTGTTTTGTTTTATGACTACAGTTGGTTGTTACAAAGTGCTCAGAGGCTAAGGTTAAAGGATTGATTCCCATTTAAGCTAAATAAAATTACCTCTGTTCCCTGTCCATAGAATTTTCCCCTAATCCTAATCAACCTCTCTGAAAAAATCCACACCAAAGCATGCCATTGTTGACAAGGTAGATGCAGGGTAAATTCATCACCACTACTAAAAGAAACCTCAAAGCACATACTTGAGCATTTTCATCTGGAAGGACAAAATGATTACATAGTATAAGACAAAAAGAAATTTATCTTTATTCACTGAGGTATACATTGAAAAAGAGGAAAAACATAATATGAAACAGAAGTTAAGAGTAGACTAGAAAATCCACAGTTTTTGGCCCCTTCTCCTTCAACATCACTTTTACTCCATTATTCCATTTTATCAATTCAAAGCTCTCTCATTCTTTCCACTAATACCATAGTCTAGTTGTCAGGGTCCTAGATTATTCAAATAGTCCTACTGGTTATCTACCTCTTGACTTCAATTCAAATGACAAAGAGACTAGAATACTCAGAGAATTCTAGAAGTCATCTTAGACATATCTCATTATAAAAAGGAAAAAAAAAATCAACAACTAGGTATTAGAGAACTCTAATGATCAGCCCAGATGGAAAAGCTAGATCTTCCAATACAATGCATTTTCCATTATACCACTCTGATTTCCATCACATTTAGGCCTGATTCAAGAATTTAACAGCTTCCTATTGACTAGTGTTATCAATTGATGCAATATCCAAAAGCCCCCACTTTCTCACTTCCATAGTTATCTCTATAATAAGCAACAAAAAGCAAAGAATAAAATATGTGGGTAATGACTACAGAATTAAGAATTGTACCTTCTCACATAGATTTTTGTCAAGTTCATTAATTGGTTAGGTAGTGCAGTGGATGGTGTGCTGGGCCTGGAGTGAGGTAAACCCAAGTTCAAATCCAGCCTCAAGAACTTAGTAGTGCAACTTCGGGTAAATCACTTACTTTATCTGCCTTGGTTTCCCTAACTGCAAAATGAGGATGATACTTAGTAGTACTTACCTCTTAGCATTGTTATGAGAATCAAATGAGATAATACTTATCCAAATGCTCAGGACAATGCCTGGTTCATAGTAAGCACTACATAGATGCTAGCTATTATTATTATTATTATTATTATTATTACTACTACTACTGCTATTACAGGCATTTCCTTCTATATGTTCATGCTTGTGGGTTTTGCAGACTTGTAGTTTTGGGAAAAATAGGGAGCCACTAGTGAAAAATTTTCTCTACCAATGCTATCAAATTCAGTCAAATAATCCAGTACTGAGATTTATGAATCACTTACTTTGGGTTGGGTACTATGTTAACACTGAGGACATGAAGAGGCAGAAACAGTCCCTGTCCTCAAGGATCCCACAATCTAATGGAGAACCATGGCTACAGCTGGGCATATTCCTAACAATGTAAGCCTTAGAGTTATGTCTGAGCACCAAGAAGTCCAGTGCTTAGCTCAGGGGCAAATAACTAGAAACTGGAACTAGAGGCAAGACTAGAATTCAGGTTTTCCTGATTCAAGAGTCAATTTTCAATATGCTATGAGACATAATTCTTGGACATTTTAATAAACTCTTCTTCTGTTGTCATTGAAATAACTAGTACTTATAGAAAATGGTAAGTTTGAATAATTATGGTTCATTTTCATTTAGAATAAAGAATCTAGACTAGACAGTAAAAAGAAACTCAATGTATTGTAGTATTGGTATTAGTTAAAGAGACAAGACGACTTTGGGGGGAGCAGGGTAGGAAAGTTAGAAAAATGTGTTGCAATAAATATGCAAATTCCCATAACATGTAATTGGAAAAATAAAACAAAATATCAATTAGATACACTTGGAGATCTCTTCAAGATCTAAATTTGTTAATATTATGATCCTTTGGATCACATTCTCCTCTACAAATTGTGGTTCAGTCATTTCAGTCCTGTCCAACTCTTCATGAACCAATTTGGCATTTTCTAGACAAAGACATTGTAGGGGTTGTAGGGTTTGTCATTTCCTTCTCCAACTAATTTTACAATTGAGGAAACTGAGACAAATAGATGGTTAAATATTTTGCTCAGAGTCAGACAACAAATAAGTATTTGAGGCAAGATTTGAACTACAGAAGATAGGTCTTGCTGACTCCAGGCCCACTGCACCACTAGCTGCCTCTTTCTGAAAACAAACAAACAAACAAAAAAAAAACCACCCACCAAAAGCACAAGATGGGGGTCTTGAGAGATTTGGTTATCTTCATTGACTACAAAAAATTATTTGACTTCATAAGACTTAATGAGATAAAGTTAATTTTACAAATTTCACTGAATTCTAATCCCATATTGTAGTTTTCCTAAGTATTAAGATAAAAAAGTATGCTTAAAAATAAAATTACTAAAAAATTTAAAAAAAAATGAAATTACTTTTTTAACCATGACTAAATAAAGCAAAATGTAAGCAAATTAGGCAACTGAAAAACTTTAAACTCCTGCAAAAAAGAAAAGTCATCTAAGAAGTGTTACAATGATCAAAAGAATATTTTAAAAGCATTAAATTCCAAAACTGAACAATAGAAAATGAGCAAAGCAGTCATTCATAAGGTATTGATCTTCCTTATCCAAATGACATACTTGCAGTTTAGGAGATGAGAAAATGTTTCATTTATATAAAGATTCATTTGAAGAGTATACAGGTCATTTATTACTGAGAGGCTGATTGGGTGGGTCAGAAAGCACTGTTCAGGGGAAAAGATTCACATCATAACTTGTACCTGCTTGGGGTGATTTTTCCTTTTACTAAAGATGATTCATAAGTAATTATAGCCTTCAATGAAAAGTGGGCCAACTAAAGCATTATTACAAAGGCAGAAAAACATGCAAGCCTAATCCATCTTTATCCAAAGTATCAAGATGGGTGTTTAACTGCAGACACAAGACAAGCTTCACATCTAAATTGGTCTCCACCTATGCTACCACCTTGAAGGGAAGACATTTTTTTGCAAGGAGGAATAAGTAGGTTTAATAAAAAGCAAAAGTTTAATGGGAAGAAAGTAAGAGGCAAAGCAAGGGAAAGAAAAAATATACATACATACATACATACATATATATATATATATATATATATATATATATAGAGAGAGAGAGAGAGAGAGAGAGAGAGAGAGAGAGAGAGAGGAATGGATTACTCATGGAGTCCATGCCTGTCTTTTAAGTTCCCTGCACACTTTCTGCTTTTGGGATTTTTGTTTAAATGACCTGTCTCTATTCCAACTCATTTAAAAAAGGACAGGTTCTAGTCACATATTCTTCAAGGTATATATTAGATGATTATATTTGTAAACATTAAAGAGCTTTCATAAATACTAGCTATTATTGAACTTGTTGTCTAAAATATGGAGGTTTTATCTATGAAAATAAAAGTGATGTAAAATTAACAATTTTTAATAGAACAGTTAAAATTGGAATTTTATATTTAGAAGAGTCTATGCAACCAACTCATTTACAAATTAAGGAAATGGATCCATGGAGAACTATCTTGATCAAAATCACACAGCTGGCTTATTCTTCACATTGTAGATTTCTATTTCTTTTTTTTTTTAAACTTTCTGAAAGACAATGGGGTTAAGTGGCTTGCCCAAGGCCACACAGCTAGGTAATTATTAAATGTCTGAGATTAGATTTGAACCCAGGTACTCCTGACTCCAGGGCTGGTGCTTTATCCACTATACCATCTAGCTGCCCAAGATTTCTATTTCTTAAGGTCTGCTTTTGGCACTTTATCAGAAAGATATCTCTCTTCACTATCACCCCTGTCAGACCTCTCAAAACAACACAAGAGTATTCATGCCATGGAATCAAGTATCATATTCTCATGGGATATATAACTTGAAGAGTGGAGTGTAATTACAATCTAGCACCACATCATTTTTGAGACTATGAAAGAAATCCAACATTTTTCTATTCTACCCTGTAGCTCCTCCCAAATAAAAAATTTCATTAATTGTATATGTATTCACAGTCCTGAGCATATAACAGGCACTTAATATATACTTGTGAATTGACTGGTGAATTGATAGGTGCAAAAATTCAAGAATTCAAGAATTATTGCTAAAATTAAAACTGTGATGGGTCTGCTATATAGTAATGGGGTTTCATAGAGCTATAAAATAAAAGGCAGCTAGGTGGCACAATGAATACGGTGCTGGGCCTGGAATCAGAAAGATTTCCATTTCCTAAGTTCAAGTGTGGCCTCAGACACTTACTAGATATGTGACCCTGAGCAAGTTACATAATCTCATTTGCCTCATTTTCCTCATAAGTAAATTGAGTTGGGACAAGGAAAAAGTAAACCGCTCCAGAATCATTGCCAAGAAAATCCCAAATGGGATCACAGAGAGCTGGGTACAAGTAAAATAAATGACTTAACAAAAAAAAATAATAGATTTAAAGTTGGAATGAATGAAAAAACATTTTCCAAGTATATACAAGGCGAATAGCATTGTGCTAAGCACCGAATTTAGAGACAGAAAAGTAACAAACCTTGCTCTCAAGAAAATGACCTTCACATATAGGAAATTTCAGCTCCAAATCAAGAAGGAAATTGAGAAGTCATAGCATTTTACAGAGGAAGAAACAGAAATGTAGGGAAGTTTTAAAGCTTGCCCAATGTTACACAACAAATTCCTAAGGAAGAATTTGAATTCGTGTCTCCCAGACTTCAAGCTTAGCATTCGCTCCACTACTCCAGTGTTGTCAAAGTCAAATAAAAATGGGCCATTAAACCATATAACCCATGTTAATATTTTCCATATTCTATCATATCTCCATTTAGCTATATATTTCCTAATTACATTTTAAACTGATACCCTTTTATTATGGGTCTCATGGAAGGATTGTATATTTGATATCTCTGCATTACACCAAGATATGATAGGTGGAGAAGACCTAGATCCAGGTCCCAGTATGATACATGCCTAGGATGGAATCCAGTCTCTGACAATGATCTTAGACTTTATGAGCCTCAGTTTCTTCATGTATAAAATTTTGGTATTTCAAAAGTTTACTCCATGGGATTATAGTGTAGCTCACATTTAACCCATAAGTTCTACATAGAAAACAAGTCAATAGACCTAAAAGCCTGGCATAAGGCCTCCCACTTAATTGGAGATCAATAAATAAACTATGACTTAACCTTTCTTTATTCTTAACTTGCATTAGATAGGGAAAGAAGAAGAAAATGAAAGTCTGTCTCCCTGGATATCAGTGGTAGTGTTTCCAGGAAAAAAAGACAGATGAAAATGATATCTCTCGGGGCAGCTAGGTGGAGCAGTGGATAGAGCACTTGCTGTGGACTCAGGAGTACCTGAGTTCAAATCTGGTCTCAGACACTTAAGAATTATCTAGCTGTGTGGCCATGGGCAGGCCACTTAACCCCATTGCCTTGTAAAGACCTAAAAAAAAAAACCTCTTTCCTAGACAATGCCAGCCATCACACCTGAAGGTTTTGATGTCTCTTAAGAACACTCTAATTTAAAAAGTTGCTTAGCCTTCCCGAAGCAAGGAAGTAACTTAGCTTCCCCTTTAGCCAGAAAATAGGGCTCTCACTTTCATCCATTAGACAAAAGGTATGTTTCTTTTTAAACCTACACTGTTTGCTTAATTCAGGCATATTCAGTGCCAGAATACATTTAGTGGCTGGCCACAACATTTTTTCTGTTCTATTTCACATTCCAAAAATGAGGACTTGAAATGGGAAAGCAAAAGAATAGGGACAAACAGGGTGTTCTTAAACTCAACAAAGATAAAGGACTGGGAATGCAGGTTAGTCAAGTAGTTAGTCAGGAGTAAGAGGACAGTTGAAATAATACTGGACTAGGGGCAGCTAGGTGGCGCAGTGGATAAAGCACTGGCCCTGGAGTCAGGAGTACCTGGGTTCAAATCTGGTCTCAGACACTTAATAATTACATAGCTGCCTGGCTTTGGGCAAGCCACTTAACCCCATTTGCCTTGCAAGAACCTCAAAAAACAAACAAAAAAAAAACTTAAAAAAAATACTGGACTGAATTGTGTGATCCTTGGATACATTCCTGTCTAAGGGCCTCAGCTTCTTCCTCGGAAAAATGGGGCTAATATTTAGGGTTATTGTGAGAAAAGGGCTTTGCACTGCAATAGAAAACGTATAAAGGTGAGCTAGGACTCTAATGCTGGTTTCTCTCCCTGAGGCTCCCTCTGCAGGAGCAGGTAACTTTGTACCAATTACAGAACAAGTTTTAAAGTTCAGATGTAAAACCGAAGCTCACCCTGGATACCAGTAGCACTACTGAGAATGGATCTCTTTATATGATTAGTATAATAACCTTGGGCAGGAAGCCAATATGATGTGCTTTTCTGGCATTTCCTCCCTAGGATCTGAAAGACAGATCTCTAGATTGACTGTCTAAAGAGCTTCATTTAATTTTGGGTGGTGGTGCTCTCTTACTCTTGGACAACTATTTCTTGAAGCATTGTAGCAAAAAAGCTTGAAACAAAATTTTTCTTTTCTATCATGAACAATTAAGTCCATTTAGAATAAAATGCAAGAAGTGAAGAATGGCATGGGGGGAAAGCTCAAGATGGCACCAACAATCTCAGTTATACTTCATGAGTCCTTCAGCCTTTGGGGATCTAGATTTCTTTATCTGGACAATGAGGGCATTGGATTAGGTTACTGCTAAAGTTTCTAAGTCTCTTCCAGATCCACATCTAAGATGCTAAGACTTTTGTCTAAGCAATAGTTTTATTTCATAAATAGAAAAAATTAAGTATTAAATGGGAGAGGACGTATAATATGTTGGTAATTTTGCCCTCTACACATTTTTAATGTACCCTCTACATTTTTAAAAAGACTTTTCATGACACAGGCAGGTAGATGATGCAGAGAACAGGGCAACCAGAGGCTGAGGTTGGGATGATCTGAATTCAAATTCAGCCTCAAACTATTACTAGCAGTGTGATCCTGGGCAAGTCATTTAACCTCTACCTCAATTTCCTCATCTGTAAAATAGAGGCAACAATTAGCACTCACCTCCCTAGGTTGTTAAGAGGATAACATGAAATAATATTTATAAAGAGTTTTGTAAACCTTAAAGAGCTTTCATAAATACTAGCTATAAATGGATCCATAGAGGAAAAAGAGAAATGTTTTATCGCAAGTCACATAGCTGGTAAGTGGCAGAACTTCTTGTTCAGTTATTTTTCACCATGTCTGATTCTTTGTGATCCCATTTGGGGTGTTTTTTTGGCAAAAAATAGTAGAGTGGTTTGCAATTTCCTTCTACAGCTCATTTTACATATGAGGAAACTTAAGTAAATAGGACTTGTCCAAGGTCATACACAACAAGTAAGCTTCTGAGGCTGGATCTGAATTTAGAAAGAGGGGTCTTTCTGACTCCAAGCCTGGCACTCTACCCATTTAGTCACCTAGCTGCCCCCTAAAAAAGAAACTCCCAATTCTCTCCACAGTGCTATTTCCAGTTTCATATTGGCCGCTAAAAGTCAGCAGGTGATACAGATTTCAAGAATGCAGGATGTCAGAGTCCCACTTTTAGGTACTTATTAAATCTATCATTTGCTATATTTTTCTACTGTGGGGTAAAACTTATCCAAAGGTCCCAGGTTTTAGGTTTTTTAAGTCAATCAACCAATATTAATTCTGTACCCTAATATGAACCAGGCAATGTGCAACATATTGGACACACAAATACAAATTCTTTCCACTTTATAGCAAAATATTTGGAAAGCATAATTTGGATAATCCCCATGTAAGAGTCACTTTGGGATGTCAAATTCCTTTAGTGAAAGGGGAGTTCTCATTGAGTAGTTGCCTTCAACTTCTCCCCATCTCCTTTCATCATTTCTTTTTTGTTTCTTTTTTTAAGCAATTAAATAAAACTAATATAGGAACTTCACCTAAAAGTTTACACAACATTTCATATTGGTTTCAGCCCTTAAAATAAAATAAAATAAAAAAAGATCAGAAATCTATATTCTCCAAATCCCACTCCTCTAACAAATGGAAGAAATGGAATTACTTTTTTTGTTTTGTTTTTTTTTTTTGCAAGGCAGTGAGGTTGATTTGCCTAAGGTCACACAGCTAGATAATTATTAAGTGTCTGAGGCAAAATTTGAACTCAGGTTCTCATGACTACAGGGCAGGTGCTCTATCCACTGCACCACCTAGCTGCCTGAAATGAAATTTCTTATAAAAAAAATAAGCAGAATCTAGTAAAACAAACTTCCTCAATGTATACATAAACACACATACACATCATTTTGCACTCTAAATATCATATCTCTGAAATTACTATGATAATTTATCATTAGTCTGTTGGAATCAGAATAGTCATCATATTCTTATAGCTTTCAAAGTTATATTTATATTTACATTTATACATACATATATGTATATATCATAAGCAATATCATAGAAATGAGTATTTTGTAGAACTTTTACAATATGAAGAAGGAAATGAGAAGAGCCAGGAGGACAATTTATTAACAATACTGTAAAGGCAGATTCCAATTAATCCAATGTCAAATCCCACAATAGCTGAAGTGCTATCTAACTCAAAAGGATAATCATTAAGAAGATAAAATGGCATAGGAAATCCAACCAATCTAAGAAAAAGATTTGATTTTAAGGACCAAAATTTCAAATTTTAATTTTGCAGAAAACTATAAATACTAAAGTGTTTGTACTTTTGCTGTTACTATACTGTTGATGTACCTTTGTATATCACATATAAATTATGCACTTTTTTCTTCCTTTTTGGGATAATAGATCCTGCTCTCTTACATAGGCAGGAAGTAGAAGCCACTCAAGACCTGAATCCCATTATTCGTTGTCATGTAAACTTTAATCGGCTCTTCCCAACCCAGGTCAAATTCCTCCTCCATGGAACCTGGTGGGGTTCCATATTGCTTAGGGTTCACCATAATAGAAACAAACAGAACAGACAAATGACTGGCTTAGCCTACTGAAAGCTTAGGTTTCCCAAACTCAAGAATATCTACCAACATCAGCCTCTACAGAATCAGGAATTATAGGAATATAACATCATCCCCTGCCTATAACATACCCAGAAATGCTTCTTTACCTACATTTTGTTATGTCATCAACTTTGCTGACTATCTAAAATCCACTCAAAATCAGTAGTACAAATCAGCTAGGTGCTAAAGGGGATGGAGTACTGGGCTTGGAGTCAAAAACAAAGTTAAATTCAGTTTCAGACACTTAAAAGCCGTATAATCCTAGACATTTAAGCTCTCTCAGTCTCACTGCCTCAACTGCACAATGAAGATAATATTAGCATCTTAACTCAGAGGATTCTTGTGAGAATCAAATGAAATCTTTACAAATACTATTACTAATACCATGTTTCATTTATAAATATTTAATTTATTTTTAATCTAATTTAGTGATTATACTGTTTCTTTCCTCAACCTCTTTTTCTCTCTCCAAGTTATATCCTAAATCATCCACAAATAGCCAAAAAAGAACCAAAAAGAGTCAAACAAGAGAGGGCTCTTTCTAAAGGAGATCACTTCTAGTCACAGGTTCAGCAACAAGGAGCCATTCCCTGCAGAGCTAACCTTGAGAGTGACCACAGACAATATGCTTTTGTGAGCTCTGTGTCCTGGCCCGACAAGGAGCTCTTTGTTCCTGCTTCTTAGTTCTACTTTCTTCTGTGCCTTACCTGGGATAGTATGCTGTGTAGTTCATGAAAAGTTGTGTACCAGCTGGATAGTAGGCTGTGGAGGGTTGCAGGGTCCGTGGACTCAAAAGGACCGAAGGCTGATAAAGGGCAGCTTCCGTGGGGATCACTGCAGCAGGGGCTGGAAACGTGTAGGAAGGAGGAGACAAACCTGAATAGAAAGAAGGGGAGTTACAGCAAACATACAGTTTCCTTACAAGCGCAAAGTTCAGAGTTATCATTTTTGGATGATGTAATTGGGAATCATCCCAGCTAGGTCTTTCCAGCCTTCCCATCATTGTCTTTTTAGTTCCAAGGAATCATTACCATTAATGTAGTAAATATATACAACCCAATGACCTGGAAATTATAGCTTCTATGAAATCTGAGAAATGTTATGCTTTGGTACCAGTCTAAAGTCTGTCTTCTCTAACAGCATGATGTGAAATATTTTCTCAGTAATTTGATAATCTCAACTATGCATAAACTCTAGGACAGAGGTCTCACATAACTGCACAAATACTGAATGGGCACAGCACAACAAAACTCCTAGTTCAAAGGGCCAGTTATCTTGTTTGAGGACAATCCAAGACTCCCGATTCTCTTTTTCTTTGACACTCTCACAGCTATTCTTCTCCCTGCTAGTTACACCAAGAAATCACGCAGAAATATTCCATCCCCCAGGAAATATAGATCAGAACATGTTGGAGAGTAAAGAGAGACCTACATGGATCCAATCTACCTCAGATCAATGCCCACTCTAGGAAGACTATCTCTAACAACCAGATTTTTCAAGTCAGACTGGAGATGTTTAATGCAGGACTAGAAGTAAACTGCCTCAGAAAGGTTCAGAATTTAATTCAAACAAGTCTGAAGCTGAGAGTATCTCTAGAATTGACACTATCCTAGGATCATAGGAACATAGATTTAGAGTTGAAGTCACCTCATTAAGTCATCCAAGCCAACCTCATTTTACAGATAAGAAAGCTTGAAGTCCAAAGACAATAAATGATTTCCTGAAGGTCATTCAAGTAGCACACACAGCAGAGCCAGTACTCAAACCCCCCAACTCCAGATTGCATGTTCTTTGTATTATACGATATCCTCCCTCTCCTTGGGGTTCTTTAGATGAGGACTCACCTAGCAAATGACTGGGGTATCTGCTTTTTGACCAAGAACAAGACTTCTTCCCCCCAAAAAAGGATTAATTCAAATCACTCAACTTAATTCCTGCTCAACAATTCTCATTAAGGAACCTAAATGAGATAGTGCATGATTGTAGAAGATAAATTTTAAATGATAACTACAGATCTCATTTGGGATTAGCCTGATTCTAAGACTATCTCCAATTTAATCAACAATTTGCCTTTAACCTTCTTTCTCTTACCTAATGGTGAGTATTGCAAATGACAGAAATAGGCCATTTCAATGCATGAGGCACATCAACACTTAGAATTTCGCAAGGTTATAATTTCTCCTTTGTATCAGCACCCTACAATTCACAATTTTTATAGGCCTCTATTTTTGTAGTCTCAAGTGAAACCAGATGCCCTTGAAAGGAATCTAACTTTATACTCAGATTAATAGACAAGAAAACTGAGGTACCAACAAAGGCTGACCAATCCAAAATCACAAAGTGAAAGCCAGATCTAAGATTTGCCTTTCCTATTTGTTATTCCACTCCTGTTTGTTACAGTGCATTTGCCTCACAGAGTTAAGATGGAAAATTGAAGTAACTGAATATGTCCACTATGTATTCAAACACGGCAAGTCAAAAAATTTTGTGTTTACACAAATTTTTGATAAGTACAAGTTACCTCTGAGATTTGAAAAATTTGCCTAAAAAATGTGGGGAAATATACTACTGTATTCCGAGAAAGTCTCTTGTACTTTTATGTATAATTATCATGTTAAGTAGGATATGTAATTGTGAATTTTCTTAGGAAAAATTAAGAGTTTGCATAACTATTCACTGATATATCGTCCCCTACAACAGGCTGTTAAGCAGCCAGTAAGAGACCTGAATGAATACATACTTCACATCTTCAACAATGAATTCCTGAATGACAGAAGTCATTTTACTAATTGCTTTTTAAACTAAAATTTTATACCAATACCATATTCTTTTTTGAAGCTTGGAAGCACTCTCCAAAAAGAACATATCAAATGTACCCCTAATTGTACAATTCTTTTAATCATATGGCATGAGGCCAAAATAATTTTACTAGAAAATATATTTTATTTTAGAAAAAGAAACAAACATAATACTAAGCTTCATTGGTGGCAATCCAGCATTATGTAAGTTAAATCTTCCATGTGTTATGTGTCTTCCATTAGACACATAACAGTCTTAATTAGACTATTTGGTTATGAAGTTCATTGTCATCCCTTTGCCAAAACAAAGATTGGAAATAAATAATACCAGCTAATATGTATACAGCATTTAATAAGTGTAAGGCACTGTATGCTTTGTTTGGAATTATGATCTCATTTGATCCTTACAACAACCCTGGGAAGATTGCAATTATACAAGTGAAGAAACTGAGGCAAACAAAGATTAAGCAATATGCCAAGGGTCAAACAGTTAGGGAAGAGTTCATATTTGGGCTCAAATCTTAACATCAGGGACTATGGTTCTGGCCACTTTGCAACCTAACTGCCTCACAAAATACCTGCTCGGAAAGATAAAATGGATTTCGACTTATCTAACCATGGAAGGGATGACTGTTTTATGTCTCTGGAAGATGACTAGCTATTTTCTAAAAAGGGCAGGAAGAAGGGAATTAATATATTTTAAAAGAATTAATTTAGATTCTATGGTAAATTGTTACCGACTGCCTCTAAAAGTCAATAAAATGCATTAGAGAGTGAGACTATTCATAGACATTCATAGAAAGCTTCCAGATTATACCATTATAATATATATATATATATATATATAATTTGATTTCCTTTAATCACCTTGATTCCTTTGAAATTTTAACTTGCTCCTGAGTGATCTCCCATTCCCATCTTATGACCTGTTTGGGTTTCAGTTTGCTAATCTGTAATCTTAAAAATTTTACAACTAATATTCAGTTAACAAGGCATCTCACTAAATGAAACAGTAGTAGGGAAGTTTTTTTTTAAAAAAAACTTTTTTCTAAGTCCTCTAGTTGTTCCAAATTGAAAACAAAATTTTTAAATCAAAACACCTTTTTTCTTGTAATCTCTGAAATCCTGTACTAGGTGACCCCTTTATATAACTGTAACAAATATTTTTCTAAATAAACATGATTTCAGGTACAGTGAAAAGTTTTTACCTGCAATACCCCACCCTCCCCAAAAAGCATTAAACTTAGACCTTTAAAGTATGTTCCCTAATCACTACCCAGAATTATATGGACAAAAAGCATATTTGTATAACAGATAGGACACCAGCTGACTGCTACCCAGGTTCCAATGAGCAAGAACATGGCCTGAAATTAAGCACTGATCCTGTGATCCAATGAAAACTGTGGCTTATTAAATTATGCATTTTGCATTTGTGTAAACTTGTTACTCTAGACACTCTGTAAAGTAACAGAGTAAATATGTTTCAACAAGTCAATATTTGAGTTTTATCTTTCCTCATCCAGTAAGTAGGGGAGAAAAAGAACTATTATCACTCACCCAATGAAGGTTTACATGTAAAAACTTGAATTCCAATTTTAAATTATTTTACATATATATTAAAATATCTCTCTAGCCATGTTGCTTCCCAGAGTCAGTGCTTACTTACTTGGGCATGTTAAGCTTTAGAAATCAAGTTGCTTATCACTGGAAAGGCAAGAGGATGATCTAAAAGAAGGTTGGTTTTCTTTGTATTTTTAACATTTATTTTAATTATGGGCATCCACAATCAAGGTCTTATATTAAATCATCAGATACTATTGATTTCAGATGGGAAAGCTTCATATGACCACTGTATCTGCCTCAGAAAGAGCCAGGAACATAGTTATGAAAGCAGCTGAAGCACCTACCAGCACATAGCGGAGGACAGCGCCAAGACCCAAGAAAAACTTACATGGTAACTTACATGGCGGTGGGGATAAGCCATTTCGATTTAAAGTGCCCCCCATTAACACAAAGTTCATCTCCTCAGCTGAACACTGAAAGACTTCAACATATCTGTCCTTCATAGTCTTTTTGTGACACTTTTGCGCAGCCATAAATGCTCTGTCTGCAGATTTCATCTGGATAAAGGCATCTCCTGATGGGCGACCCTGATGGAAGCAGAGGAAAGGAAAAAAAGATTATCTTGGACGACAAGGAAAAAAATAGATTTAACTTCTATTTCTAGGAAACAATTGTTAACATCTCACAAGAAAGTCATTTTTAGCCAAGATGGTGACAAGAAAGGATCCTGTCTTAGGCGCTCTCTAATAAAACTCATAAACTAAGGACTCTAACTAAACTTTCGAGAGACAGAACCCAAAGAGGGACCCAAAGAGGCAGTTCTCCTACTCAAGGTAACCTAGAAAAGAGCAGAAAGGCCCTGCTCCCGGGGTTGGAGGGGCGGCTGCCAAAGCCAAAGAACTTCAGCCTCCCGGAGGCAGCCCCAGGGCGCTGGGAGCCAGGGCTCACAGCAGCGGGGGAGTCTCCTGAGCTATGCCCCGGGGAGCACCAGGCATAAAGTGGGGAAACAGCAGGGGACCTCTGCCAGAGTGAGCACGTGAAGCCAAGCCCTCAGGGCACACAGCAAGCCCATTGAACCTAGGGAGGGGAGTGAAGAGAGAGACTGCTGAGTTCTGTCCTCTGCCCCTGGAACAGAATGCTGGGGTTCTGACCACATTCAGATCCTGATCGCAGTCTAGGCCCCCCCCCCATAGAACAGCAGGGGCCCCCTCCGCCTCAACCCTGTGGCAGAGAGGGGTGATTATGGTCATTCACAGACCAGGAGGGAGGACAGAGCCTCACACACTGAGACCCTTGTGGGAGTGTCCCAAAAGCTCAGGAAGCACCCCAAAACCAGGCTCAGGCTGGGAAAATGAGCAAGCAGAGAAAAAAAAGAGGAAAGTCATTTTTACATCATGGAGATTTTAATTATGAAATGTAGGTGTTAGCTAATCTACAAACACAGATCTGTATTCAATCATCTAACCAATGAGAACAAAATCTTTTTCACTAGGCTATAAAGGGAGAAGCAAAGAGTTTTGAAGCTCAAAGCTAAAAGTAATTTCTCTTAATTTGACACAAATACAGGGTCAGAGAATCTAGGGTTTCAAAGTACAGTTTAGAATTTTAGGGTTTTTTTTCTTTCTGAAAAGCAGAAAAGGATGTGACCTCATGATTAATCTTAATGCTGGAATTTCAAATATCTTACTCCATATAGTGTGGTTAACTCCATAATAATCTCCTGATGTCTAATTCTGTTCTTCTTGATTTCACGTTTCCTTTGCATTCCCCCTTCCCCTTCATCTTTTTGCATCCCCCCCCTTTTTTTAATTCTTCTTTTCCTTCAGGCCTAAGGTAGCAGAAGGCTTGGGGAGCGATTTGGTTAAAGTTTCTGAGGAACTACTCTACTCCCCCCCCCTTCCCCCATCTCAAGTCCTGGGTCCAGTTATTTGTTTATACCACTCCCCCAAGCAGCAATACCTCTCTTTGAGTCTTAAATTTAAAGGCAAATTTATAGCTAATCCTCAAAGAATAAATGGGCAAGGGGATATAAACAATTCTTCATAAAGAAATACAAATTGATAAACCTTTTAAAAGCTTAAAAAGAACAAATGATCAGAAGAATTAAAATTAAAATAATTTTGAGTTGCTAACTGTATCATCCACTTTGCAGTAATGGTTAAAAATGGATAAAGAATCATTGATAGTAGGGATATTGATCAATCTTATACTACTGTAGTCTTAAATTTGTTAATGTCTGATGAACTACAAAACCAATCATACACCAATGCAGTCATCCCACTACTTTAATATTCTTTATAAATGGCTCATCATGGCATGGATTCTTAAAGGCTATGCCAACAGATTATAAACTTTGATAAGTTTTTAACCATGCTAAATTGAATTCAATATGGTCGGTGACAAATCAAGGTTACTGCATAAGATACAACCCATTCAAGTATGGGGAGGCTTAGTACCAGTAGACTGGCCACTAATGAATCTGTAGTAACCTAAGAAGAAGAAGTCATTAAAGGGGGAAAAGAATGATCCACCACCAAAAAAAACACACACAATGACTTTATTATAATTAAGGATCAGAAACAGCAAGCACATCCAATGTTTAAATAAACTGTAGTATTTTCAATAAAATGGAAAAAAATTGCAAAAACCCCCCCAAAAAACAAAAAAGAAATTTATAAAGTATTGGAAAGTGCTCCAGAAAAAAAGCAAGCAGCATCAGAACCCTAAACTATATTTTTTAAACTGTAACAAAATCTAGCAAATACAGACAGGGAAAAAAAAACCTGTAGAAGGGAACAGAGAAGAAATTAGCTTTATCAATATGTACATATATATAATTTGGACAAAAACTAAATAGTTTGGAGTTTCTGGTTTTATATTGTTTGGTTTAATTATTTTGTTGAGAGTATTATGTTTAGCAATGATTTTTTTTAATAGAAAAAAGAATGTAGGTTTTTCTAAGAATTTTTTTTCAAAACCAGATAGATTATCATTTTTTCCATTTTAAATCAAGTGAAGGGGGGAGGGTCTCTGCAGATTCTCTCTTAATCTAACAGTTAAAATTATAATATGAGAGAGAGAGAGAGAGAGAGAGAGAGAGGTGAGTGGGAAAAGAAAAAAATAGATAAAGGACTGCTTTCCTATTTTAATGATAGACTGAAAATCTCCTTGGGACCATTTAAATGTTGATGGCATTTTAACAGACATCTCAAGAAAAGTTTCTGCAATTAATTGGTTTATTGTAGGAGAGAGCACATCCATTTTCAACAATATTATCCTGCCTGTGCTCTGCCCCTCCCATACCCATTTACAACAATGTTATCCTGCTTCCACTCCTTCTCACCCTCATACCCCCAAATAAGGAATTTTCTTTCATACAAATAAATATCAAAATTTGTCCACTGAGATGAATCTCCCCAGGATCTCCATACAATTGGTAATTGTATTTGAAGGGGAATGAAAGGAAAACTAGGAGACATGCTGCAGTTCCATTTTGCTGATGTCCCAAAAAAACAGGGTTCTGAGCACATGTCCTAGCATCCAGAACTCATCTTTGATTTTAAGAAGTCTCCAATTAACCCCACTGCTTTGCAAAAACTAAAAAAAAAAAAAAACCAAAAAAGTCTCTGCAACAAAATCTAAGAGAGAAGCGAAGCCAAGATGGCGTCATGAAGGCAGCATTTACCAGGAACTCCTTTCCCCCAAAACTCCAAAATCCACGAAATTACAACTGTAGCCAAAATTTAGAGGGGCAGAACCACAGAAACTTGAGTGAAGGGCGGCTAGGTGGCGCAGTAGATAGAGCACCGGCCCTGGAGTCAGGAGTACCTGAGTTCAAATCCAGTCTCAGACACTTAATAATTACCTAGCTGGGTGGCCTTGGGCAAGCCACTTAACCCCATTGCCTTGCAAAAAAAAAAAAACAACTAAAAAAAAGACTAAGTGATGCATTTTCCCAGTCCAAGATAACTTAGAAGTTCTGCGGAAAAGGTATATTTCACCAGGACCCAAAGTTGGAAAAATCCCTGATCCCAGCACAGCCCGGGGGAACAGCTTGAAGGGGGCAGGGAGAGAATTCTGCTACACCAGAATGAGTGTGGAGTGAGGGAGCACCGGCCACAGAACCTGTAGCGAGAATCTGGAGAAAGCAGCCTGCACCCCCAGAGCACAGCCCACAGACAGTAAGGGGGTAAGGGAAGACTGCAGAAATTTCTCTGCTCACCCTCATGGTAGGACTGCTGTTTGCCTACACTCAGATCCAGGTTGCAGTTTGGGCTTCCATACTAAGTAGCCAAGCAAGACTCCTCCTAACAGCTCCAGGGCAGAGGGAAGTACGAGGTCATCTACATATCAAAGCACAGGCAAGAGAGCATAAGACCTTGGAGGAATAAAGATCCCAGTGGGGTGTCCCACCCCCCAAAAAATAACCCAACACCTTGGAGGTGCTATAAATTAGGCTTGGGATGAAGAAATGAGTAAACAACAGAAAAAGAAGAATCTGACCAGAGAATTACTTTAGTCCCATGGAAGATCAAAGCACATACTCAGGGGCGGCTAGGTGGTGCAGTGGATAAAGCACCGGCCCTGGAGTCAGGAGTACCTGGGTTCAAATCCAGTCTCAGACACTTAATAATTACCTAGCTGTGTGGCCTTGGGCAAGCCACCTAACCCCATTTGACTTGCAAAAAACCTAAAAAAAAAAAAAAATTGAAGCTTCCTTATCCGAAACCTCCAGGAAAAAAACAGAAAATGGGCTCAGGCTATGGATGAGCTCAAAAAAGACTTTGAAAAGCAATTAAGGTAGGTGGAAAAAAATTGAGAGGAGAAATGAGACTGATGCAGAAAAATCATGAAAAACCAAATCAACAGTTTGTGAAAGAAATACAAAAAAATACTGAAGAAAATAATATGTTAAAAACCAGTTTAAGCCTAATGGAAAAAGCAAAACAAAAGGCAAATGAGCTTAGAAGAATGCCTTAAAAAGCAGAACTGGCCAGCTGGAAAAGGAGATACAAAAGCTCTCTGAAGAAAATAACACCTTCAAATAAATGCAGCATGGAACTAAAGGAAGCTGATGATTTACAAGAAATCAGGAAGAAATATAACTCCTTTTAACCCCCCCCCAAAAAAGAGCAAAGAAATAAAACTCTTTTTAAAAAGCCAAAAATTAAAAGGAAATGTGAAATATCTCATTGGAAAATGAACCTACCTCAAAAACAAATCCAGAAGAAATAATTTAAAAATTATTGGGCTATCTGAAAGCCATGATCAGGAAAAAAGCCCAGACTAAATTTTTCAAGAAATTATACAGCACAATTGCCCTGAGATCCTAGAAGAAGAGGGTAAAATGGAAATTGAGGGAATTCATCGGTTACCCCCTGAAAGAGATCCCAAAAGAAAAACTTTCATGAATATCATAGCCAAATTCCAAAACCCTCAAATCAAAGAGAAAATTCTAAAAGCTGCCAGAAACAAACAATTCAACTGTCGAGGCTCTATAGTCAGGATTACACAGGATCTGGCAGCATCTACGTTAAATATGATATTCTGGAAGGCAAAATCAGATCTTGGTTTACAACCAAGAATCAACTACCCAGCAAAACTGAACATCCTCTTCCAGGGGAAAAGATGAACTTTCAATGAAACAGGGACCTTTCAAACTTTCCTATTGAAACAACCAAAGGGGCAGCTAGGTGGTACAGTGGATAGAGCACAAGCCCTAGAGTCAGGAGGACCTGAGTTCAAATCCAGTCTCAGACACATAAATATCTAGCTGTGTGACCTTGGGCAGGTCACTTAACCCTACTGCCTTTCTTAAAAAAAAAAGGAAAAGAATATTCTCCTATGTCTTGAAACAATCAGAGCTGAACAGAAAGTTTGATCTCCAAGTACAGGACTCTGGTGAACCATTGAGGGGGTGGAAAAGGACTAACTATTACGGAATTAATTATATTGAACTGTTTGTATTCCTGCATGGGAAGAAGATACTGATAATTCATATGAACTTCCTCATTTATAAGAGCTGTTAGAAGGAGCATATATAGACAGGACACAGGAAGGAGCAGAATATAATAGTATAATATAGTAAAAAGATGGAGTCAATGAGTGATAAAGGAAAGTACTGGGAGGAAGGGAAAAGAGATGAAGAAGCTAAGAAATTTCACGTAAGAGTCAAGAAAAAACTTTTTCAATGAAGTGGAAAGGGGGAAGGCAAGGGGGAATGAATAAGCCTTCATTCTTATTAGAAATGGCACAGAGAGTAAATAATATACACTTAATAGGGTGAGGAAATCTATCTTACCCTAGCAAAAATTGAGAAGAAGGGGATGGAATAAGGAGGAAAGGGGGAAGGGAAAGGAGGGAATAGGTGGTAGAAGAGAGGGAAGATTGAGGGAGAGGGTAACTCAGATACAACACTTTCGGACAGGGACAGGATGAAAGGAGGGAGAGAGAGAGAGAGAACAGAATAAATGAGAATGGGGAGGAATAGAGTGGAGGTACAGCTAGTAATAGCAACTGTGGTAAAAATATTGAAGCAACTTCTCTGGTGATGAAGAAAGCAACTCACCCCAGAGACAGAACCATTGAAATCTGAACACTGACTGAAGTATATTTCTCTCTCTCTCTCTCACTATTCTTGAGGTTTCTAATTTTGTTGGGGGGGAGGCCTATGTTTACTCTTATAACAAAATTATTGTAATAACAGTAATAAAATTAAAGTTCAATAGCAAAAAAAAAGAAGCCAGGAGGGATGGGAAGCCTGGAAGGATTTGCATGAACTGATGCAGGGCGAGATGAGAACCAGAAAAACATTGTACACCCTAACAGCAACATGGGGGTGATGAACAATCTTGATGGACTTGCTCATTCCATCAATGCAACAATTAGGGACAACTTTGGGGTATCTGTGATGGAGAATACCATCTGGATCCACAGAAAGAATTGTGGACTTTGAAGAACAAAGACTATTACCTTTAATGGGGGGGGGGGACCCATTATCTTACTATATAATTCTGCTATCTCTTATATTTTATTTTTCTTCCTTAAGAATGCGATTTCTCTCTCATCATATTCAACTTAGATCAGTGTATACCATGGAAACATTGTGAAGACTAACAAATTGCCTTCTATGGGGGCAGGGAAGAAGATTAGGGGAAAAATTGTAACTCAAAATAAATAAAGAAAAGAAAAAAATTCTAGATTTTCAATCTGACTTAAATGAGGAATTAAACTGAAACATGTTCAATGATGTACCTTCTGACTTGTGGAGCAAACCAAGAGGTTTTTTTTAGTGGTGGAGAATATATCAGAATTTTTTAGAAAATTAAATGTATTTTAAAGAAATAAAAGTAAAGTTGAGGGCAAAAGGTTGAAGGACAAAAGAAGCCTTTCTTCAGAGGAAAAGACTACCACATGTCATCATCACCATTCTTTAATCAAATAAACTAAAGTTGGATTTAAATGGAAATATTGGCAGAAGAAAAGACTTAAAAGGTCCTTCTTTTTTAGGGTGGTTTTTTTTTTTGGCAAGTCAAACGGGGTTAAGTGGCTTGCCCAAGGCCACACAGCTAGGTAATTATTAAGTGTCTGAGACCGGATTTGAAACCAGGTACTCCCGACTCCAGAGCTGGTGCTTTATCCACTACGTGATCCTAGCTGCCCTAAGGTCCTTCTTGCACAGGGCTGGATGCATGGCGGGTAGTTAACAAATGATTGGTTAATTTTGGGATCTCTGCCTCCATACCAAGTCCACTTTCCAAGCTGTGTGTTGCTTCCCCTGTTCCTCCAGGTTGTTATATGATTATCTAATCCCTCCCTAAATGACTACACAATAGCAGTGATCCAGTTTTTTGATGTCTAGGCCTTTCTCCAGTTGAGGGGATGTGAATATGGGTGGGAATAGACCTGAGAGAAATTCTACCAGGCCATGCATGATACCTTCTACTTACTCTTCATCCTCCACACAATAAAATTGTGAAGTAAATGTGAGAGAAGTTATGACAACAGACAGAAGCATTGGCAAAGTCTTGGCTTTTTCCAAAGATGCCCTTCATGGGGCACTAGAGTCTTATGAAAAGGAGAGTAGGTGTTGTGAGGTGGTGCTTGTGGTGATTAAAAAGGGAGGAAGGTAAGACAGCTACTATGTTCTAAAGTAGTTAAGAAAGGAATTAGGTATCTTGTATTTTGCATTTAGTTAATGCCTACCAGTTATGGGAGGGTAGTTAAGGTATAAATCCCTCTTTTTAAAAAATAATGATATTGGCAATATATAATAAATAATATAAATATTAATTTCAGAAAAATTGCTGAAGTTTTATCAAGTAAAAAAGTCTTGCTCACTTATATTTTCAATAAATGTGCTTTATATTTTTTAAAGGGTGGGGTGAGGACAAAGGTGAAACATAAAGGAATTCTTCCTTTTATTTAATAATAACATCTATAAAAGCTACCTTTAGAAATTTCTTGTCTCGTGTCAGTACAGCTAGGTAGCATAAGTGAGTAGATAGAGTGCTGGCCCTGGATTCAGGAAGACCTGAGTTCGAATGGAGCTTCATACATTTATTATCTGTATGAATGTAGGAAGGCTGACTCCATAACTTCTTCTGTAAAATGGGGAAAATAGCAACTCCTGCTTCCCTTGCTTATGATGAGAATATCGTGTGTGTGTGTGTGTATGTGTGTGTGTGTGTACACATGTACTGTAAAGTCCTCTGCAAAGCCCTAAATTGCTAAGTAAATACTAACTGTTGTTAGCAGGAATAGTAGTTAAGTAGCAGTATTTGCTGTTCACATTTATGCTGACCCAAGAAGATGGGTAAAAATCCATGGAGAAAAACAAACATATCATCCAGCTACTTTCACATATCAGAATGCTTGGAAACTGATTTCAAGAGGACAGATTTTACATCTTTTCAAGGTTAAGGTTAATATCCTGAAAATAAAATATATGCAGATAAAGAGAAAATGGAACAGTTAAAGTTATAGGAAAAAAAGAGACCACAGTAAGTTGTACTATGCAAGATATGATGAAAAATGTTAGAAAACAGTATGGGCTATTGAAGAATAAAGTTCAGAAGGAATGATTTCTATAACAACAAAGTTTAGTGAAGTAACTTTGAAAGACATAAAAACTGAAGCTGATTTCAGGGGACTGATGATGAATTATGCTACCCACCCCCAGACAGAGAGGTGATGGATTCAAGATGCAGGATGAGGCACAATACTTGTGGCCATGGTCTATGAGTGATTTGTTTTGCTTGACTATGACTTTTTGTGACAAAGTTGTTTTTCTTTTTAAATTGGAGGAAAGAGAAAAATAAAATGCTTATTAACTGAAAAATAAAATAAACTAGAACACAACCCAAAACCCAAAAGATATTAAGAAAATCACAAGACTGAACTGACAGGTTTCTTTGACACCAAAAACAACTTCTTCACTTCAGATAGACAGTCATGCTGTCATGATAAGTGGCTGAGACCAATGTCTAATCCAAGCTCTCCCAGTACTATATCTGGTATGTTTCACTACCAAAATGTAGACACTCCCTAGTTTTACCAATGGACAAATCATGACTCAGATCATTCTAATATACTAGATATATCGTAAGGCCTTGTCAATTTGTATTTCTAGGAAGTCAGGAGCAGATGGGTCTAGATATGGCAGTTTGTATAGAGAAAACATCAGAATCTCTTTATATTCACAATTAAGTCTCATATTCCAACCCAAAACTGCATAAAAGTCATATAGTATCACTCTGGTAAATTTTAGTGTTGCCTTAACTCTAACCATATATAGAGAAAAGTGTAGCTTAATGAGCAGAATGCTAAGCATAGAAGAACTGAGTTCCCATCTAGTCTCTTGACACTTACTAGTTGTGTAATGCTGGCTTTGCAACCCAAGCAAATACTCGCAAGTATTTATTTCCTCCTTTGATGGAAGAGATTTTCCATCCTGGAAATTCCTCATGCTGTTCAAATCAAAGATCCTTCATGTATTCTTTTGATAGCAGTTATAGAGTATTAAAGATAACATGCTTCATTACAAAGTATACTCATTCTTTAAACAATTATCTGGTCTCATAGCTCCTCCTTGAACAAGATACCAACTCTAAAATCCAGATAGTTCCTCTGGTTGTCCTCCAGGTCCGAAATGTTCTTCCTCCTCATATCTGCCTCCTGGATAGCCCAACTTCTTTCAAATCCCATCTAATATCCTATCTTCTCTAGGAAACCTTTCCAAGACTCTTAATTTTGCATTTTTTTCCTCTGTTGATTATTTCCAATTTGTCTTAAATATAAATGTGCACAGTTATTTTTATTTGTGTCCTCTATCATGTTGTGAGGTCTAGAGAAGAAAGTGACTTATCTTTCTTTGTATGCTCTCAGCATTTAGCAAAGTGCCCAACATATAAAAGGAAATAAAGGAAGAGATGTGTAAATCTAAGGGATTTTATGAGTTTTTTTGGTGGGGGAATCAGTCTTCAATCAATATCTACTATTATCTACAAATTAAAACAACTCTGATGTACTTCACACCCATCAGACTGGCCAATAAGGCAAAAAAGGAAAATGATCAATGGAAGGGATTGTGGGAAAACTGGGACTACTAATGTAGTATTGGAAGAGTAGTGAAATAATTTAACCTTTCTGGAGAGCAATAAAAGAGCATAAAACTATGCATAACCTTTGATCCAACAATACCACTACTAGGTCTGTATCTCAAAGAGATCATAATTATAAAAACACCACATGTACAAAAATATTTAGTTTTTTTTATAGTGGCAAAAAAATTGGAAATTGAGGGGATGCCCATCAATTGGAGAATGCCTGAACAAAGAAATCATAGTATATGAATGGGATGAGGTACTATAATTTTGTAAGAAATCATGAGCAGGCAGATTTCAGAAAAGTGGAAAGATTTGCATGAACTGATGCTTAGTGAAGTAAGCAGAACTAGAAGAGCATTAATGGCACACATTAAAATATTATGTGATGATCAACTACAATGGATTTGCTCATCTCAACAGTACTTGTGATGTAAAGGATTTGTGATGGAAAATACCAGTCACAACCAGAGAAGGGACTATATTAGTCTGAATGCAGAGCTTAGTATTTTTGATTTTTAAAATTTGTTTTATGGGTTCCCCCATCTTTTGTTTTTTTCTTTGTGTTTTGATTCTTTTTTCATAACAACATAATTAATATGGAAATATATTTAACATAGTTATGTGTATAACATATATTATATTGTTCTCTATCAGGAGGAGGGAGAACAGTGTGAAATTCAATGTGAATCTGTATCCAGACAAAGAACCATGGAGTTTGAACAAAGTTCAAGGACTATTCCCCTTAATTTGGAAAAAAAAGATATCTTATTGTCTGATCTTGTTCTCTCTTATACTTTTTGTTTCTTCCTTAAAGATATGATTTCTCTCTCATCACACTCAATGTGGATCAATGTAAACATGGAAACAATGTAAAGACTGACAAATTGCTTTCTGTTGGGGGGGGCAGGGAAGTAAGATTGGGGGAAAAATTATAAAACTCAAAATAAATAAAATCTTTAATGAGGAAAAAAAAAGAAACTCAACGTGAACCCTTACAAAAAAATGACAGTTAAAAACTATCTTTACGTTACTGTCAATCATGTGGATAGAGAAGCAAATTTACTCTGTATAGTCTTTCCTCTAAGAAAACTTCTTTAAATACAGAAGAAAATATTTCATTTAGGAAACATCCTAATTTCAAAAAATAAAACCCTTTCAAAATCATTAAGTTGTAAATGGTTTTTAATAACTCCTGGTGTAATTTAATTTGCTTCATTAGGCGGTTCGGTACAGTACATTCTGTATCACTTACTGAGGACACAACAAACGCAGTCTTTATCTGTGTCGACTTGTAAGCAGATCACTACAATTGGCTTAAGGTGATTCCAAGGTACTCTCTTCTTAACCATAAGGCCTATTTGCTATCACTTCCTTCCTCCCCCCCACTCATGACATTCCCATTTTCCATATTCATACTTTTGCACAAGGCTCCCGCCATACATTATTTTCCTCACTTATAATTTTTAGAATTCCTAGCTTCCTTCAAAATTCTGCTGAAACTCCACATAGGCATTTCCTAATCCCTCAAATTGTTAGGGTCCTTTCCCCAGTCAAGATTAATCAGTAACAGAAGGCAACTGTGTCACATACTGCACTAGAGATACAAATGTGAAGAATGAAACCATTTCTTTCTAATTATTTTGCATATGTTGGGTGTGTTTAGTGGTGTAACATATAAAATATATAATGATATTAGTATATACAATTCCTCTTCAATAGAATATAAGCATTTTGAAGGCAAAGGGAGGCTTCTGTTTTATTTTTGTTTAGTGCCCACTGAAAGTGCTTCCCTTCCAAGATTGTTTCTATTTACACTCTACATATATATATGTATGTATATATATATATAGATAGATAGATAGATTTCTATCTATTTAGATATAGATAGAAAGATATCTATCTATATAAATTATAAGCACAACTTTCTACATCTTGTCTCCCCTACATCTCTGGGAGCTACTTGAGGGAACCAGATTTTTGTCTCTTAAAATTACTCTACTTATCACAGTGGCAGGCACATAATATGTACTGACTGACCGACAGATACATTTTTTTTAAATTGGGCTGTGAGGTAAAGGATCAGTATTTTTAATTGCCTCTCTGTAGTCAATACAAGTACTAATGATTAGTAACTGGTTTGAAAGGAGAGGATTCTTAATCTGGGGTCCACCAATGGAACTTTAGTGATCTGTGACCTTACATAAGGAAAAAAACTATATTTTTATCTTTGCTAATCATGAACTAAAATTGTCTTTCCTTCAATACAGAATCTAAGTAACAATAAAGATTAAGAACCTCAGTTCTATAGCATTTTTCAATGATTTATTTTTATGTAAGGTCTTGCCCCTAGACAAGCCCTTGATGGATCCCCTCAAAATGCTATATAATCAAATTATTTTTTCCAATGAACAACTTACCTGGTGATTTAATACCATATGAACTCCATGGGTTTGGATAGCACTGGAAAATTCTCCCAAAAATTCCAAAATGTCCTCAATAGTGGCTGCATAAGGAAGTCCTCTTAGACGTATGCAGTCTCTGACATTGGTGGGGGTCACAAATTGCTGAGGTAGTACAGGAATGATAGGGGGAGTTGGGAGTGGAATGAGAGGTGTAGAAGAAAACCGATTCAGCACCTGCATGCAAAATAAAACAAATTTCTGTGAGAGAAGATTTATATTTGCTTCATTTATTGAGAATAATCATAATGGGGCATTTCTTTCTCCCCAAGTAGTTGTATTTTTTTGACAATTCTCAAGTCCTAGATACTATCTTAAGATACACACACACACACACACACACACACACACACACACAAACATATACAAAAACAACCTATAAGATATTATGACTTTCATTCATGATAATCTCTTATTTTTATTTTTATAATGACCGTATCCCAGGCCAAAAAATGGATTCCATTCTCACCTTTACCTCTAGGAATCTCTGAAATCCTACAAAAATCTTGTAAGAGACCTTTCCTAACCCATGACCTATTATTTAAAAACTCCTACCTCAAAACTACCTTCTATTAAGAACTCATCAAAAAAAAAATTGCTTGGGAAGCTAGAGAGCATTTTAGTAGAAATTGGGCATAGAAAATTCTCATATAGTATACCAAGGATAAAGTCAAAATAAGCAAAATGGTTTGATGATGATGATGCTTCTCCTTTGTTCTAAAAAAAGACCACAGTATCAGGAGACATGCTATAACAACCAGGTGAATTGGATTTGAGTTAGGGGTTGCTAGGCTTAGTAACCAGTCTCACTTTCTCCTCCAGAGTCATCTGAGTCCAGTGGTCAGATTTGAGACAGGATGACTGGAGATGACTCTGGGTGTGAGGTAATCAGGGCTAAGTACTTTCCCAAGGTCACACAATGACCTGTAAGTGGCCAGTGTTTGTGGTCAAATTTGAACTCAGGTTCTTTTGACTCCAGGATCAGTGGGCAGAGACACGATTTAGATATAAAGGGTGATATAATAGGAAAATAAAGGAGTATGGGAAATTTTACATGTCAGATATGAGGACAGAGAAAGAGTTTTTGACTAACCAAGAGATAGTGTATCACAGGAAGTAAAATGAATAATTTTGAGTATAAACAAAAGCAATGTAGCCAAAATCGGAAAGAAATCAGCTGAGAAAAAAATTTTCAATCAGTTTCTCTGATAAAGATCTAGTTTCACAAATACATAGGGGATTGGCCCAAAAGTATAAAAATAAAAGCCATTTCCCAAATGATAAATGGTTTAAGGAAAAGATTTGGAAAAATAATTTTCAGGAAAATAATTTAAACCTAAAAATCATATGACAGATCTCTCTAAATTACTATTGATTAGAGAAATGCAAATTAAAACAACTCTGAGGCACTACTGTTCAAACCTATTAGACTGGCTGACATAACAGAAAAGGAAAATTATAAATGTTGGAAGGAATGTGGAAAAAATGTATACTAACATATTGTTAGTGGAGTTGTAAAGTGGTCCAACCATTCTGAAAAGCAATTAGGATCTGCGCTCAAAGGGCTATCAAACTCTATATACCTTTGACTACTGCTACTAGGTCTGTGTCCCAAAGAGATGAGATCACACAAAAAGGAAAAGGACCTACACGTACAAAAATATTTACAGTGGTTCTTTTTATTGTGACAAAAAAAAATCAGAAAATGAGGGAGTACCTATTAATTGGGAAATGACTGAAAAAATTGTGATACAGAATTAGCATAGAACATGACTGTAATATAATAAATAGTGAACATAGTGGTTTCAGAAAAACCACAGATAATTTTCATGAACAGATATAAATTAAAATGAGCAGAACCAGTAGAATATTGTATAATAATAAACAATATTTTATTGATACTCATATGCAAAGGGATTAGGCTAAACTGAACTATGTAATTTCAAAGGACCCATAATGAAAGTTCTAATGAATTCTGAGTGCAGACTTAAGCACATACATTTTTTCACTTTTGTCTTTTACTTTTTATTTTTATTTTTGCAACACAGCTAAAATGCATGACCTCACATGTATAGCTTTAAATGGTTTACTTTGTCAATGGTAGCAGAAAGGGCAAGATGGAGGGAAAGAATTTGGAATTCAAATTTTTTTAAACGAATGAGAATCCCCTACAGAACAGATCTAAGTTTTTAAACCTTTCTTCAAATTCCCCCACAAAAAAATAGACTGAAAATCAAAAAAACCAAAATGAAAACCCTAATCAAGCAAGTACTCTAACCTAATGGAAGAGAGAAGCAGCATATTTTAGAAAGAGAAAGGACAGAACAAATTCTACACACACACACCATAACATCTGAAAGCAACTGGAAGTTAGTATGGTGACCCATTTAACAGTCATTATAAAGATAGGAATGGAAAGGGTTTCTTTTCTGAAGGTAAATTTAAGATGGCAGACCAGGAGGACCCAAATTTCTATTTAATTTAATGGATGAGGACAGTTGACAATGCAGTAGGAAATTAAGATGACCCTGGTAGCACATGGTACAAAACTGCTGCATGTATTTTTTTTTAACTCAAAGGATACACCTATTTATCCATATAAAACGATTTCAAATTTCAGAAGGCACTTCTGACCTTTTCCCCCTAGGTTTCGTGCCCCAGAGTATCAAGGTAAGGCTACAGTCATAAGTAATACATAAGAGAGACTATTAGTCTAGCAATCTCTTATCCCTTAAATTCTGAGTGCAACAGAGGTGGATGTGTTTATTTGACTCATAGGAGAAAAAGAGCCAAAGAACCTCCCATCCATATTGCCCCACCCTCACTCAACCTGTTGGATTGCCTCCTAAACCTAATGACAATATAACCTAAGAAATTGCTGGAGGAACCCAGAGAGGGAGGAATATAATTACATAAATCTAGGGCAGAAATAAAGGGAGGAGAACTGAATCAGCTATGATGTTGAAATAGGAAAGGATGTGGCCAAAAGTATTCATTAGTGAATAAAAATGGTAGAAAGGAAACCATATTGATCTAGAAGAACATAAGACACTAAGGTATATGAATCACTAATTCAACATTTAGGAAAAGAAACAGCTCCTCTGATTCAAAAATATAAGGAAAAGTCCCACTGTCCAATAGAAAAATGGTCAAAGGTTATAAACAAGTGGTTCTCAAAGGAAAAAATGCAAGCAATCCAGTCATAAGAAAAAATGCACCAGATGATTCATTAGAGAAACTCAGACGGATACAACACTGAGAAAGAAGAGGACCTATCAAGTTGTTTTCCTCATTATAAAGAAAGGGGGTCAGACACGTGGTGCAGTGGATAGAATCAGGAGGACCCGAGTTCAAATCTGGTCTCAGACACTTAATAATTACCTAGCTGTATAACCTTGGGCAAGTCACATTAACCCCACTGCCTTGAATTAATAAAAATTAAAAAAAAAAGAAAAGCAGGAAGGAGAAAAGAGGGAGAGAAAGAAAACAGGGTCACTGAAGCATTTTAAAAAGCACAAGAAACTAGAGGGAAGACCAGAAAGAAACACAGACAAGAAGAAATAGTAAAACTAACACAATTATTTGTATACCTAACACTGTATACGTTATTTACAGAAATATTGCCTTGTTTTGGGGGGAGGGGTCCTGTTAAATACATGATAAATATAAGTTGAAAGAAAACAAAGCCTTCTCAGGCAGGTAAAACAAGTATCATCATGCCTATTATACAGATGAGGAAATCACCCTCAGATAGGTCAAATGACCTACCTACATCAAACAACTGCTAAGATTGTGAGGTTATATCCAATCTCCTGACTAAGTCCAGTAGAATAGTCATTATGTTACACAATTTCTCAGTAAAATGAAAAACAAAATGGAGAAAATATTCCACTGGGAGACAGGAACCAATGTGGGAGCCCAGTCTTGTCATTTTATTATCCGTGTGCCCAAAAGAAAATCATCTCACACTTATCTTCTTCAGTTTTTTCATCAAAAAACAAATAATTTGGACTAGATTACCTTTAAGTTGCCCCAGTTCTAAATGCTGGAATGCAAAAGCCAAGAAAAAGAAAAGAAAACTATTTTTCATAATGGGAAGATCATTTCCCCTGTTGCTCTAAGAGTTTCTAAAAAGTGTTATAAATCTTTCAGGTAAAGAAAGGTAAAGTAGGGGCGGCTAGGTGGCCCAGTGGATAGAGCAATGGCCCTGGAGTCAGGAGGACCTGAGTTCAAATCCGGCCTCAGACACTTAATAATTACCTAGCTGTGTGGCCTTGGGCAAGCTACTTAACCCCACTGCCTTGCAAAAAAAAAAAAAAAAAGGTAAAGTAAAAGTTCCCTTGACCAAGGCCTTGCATCAAGACTTCCTGTCTAAGGTATACTGCAAGGAAGAATTTAAAGAATTACTTCTCCTTTTCCAATATTACCTTTCATAAAAAGTGTGTTTATACTGTGCTTCAGACAAATGTAGGTTCAAAAGTTGTTTTAGTTTTCTGAATTTTTCTATTTGTTCAGTTGCATAAAAGAATCCAATTTTGGAATTTTATGTAACATACTGAATTGATTTATAGTAATTAAATCAGAGACTTTTTTAAAAAGAAAAAAGTATTCAAATTCAGATTCAGACACTTTTTAACTGTGTGAACCTTGGCAAGCGATTTAACATCAATCTGCCTCAGGTTGGTCAATTGTAAAATGGTGATAATGATAAGGAGCTCCTAGACTTGTGAGGATCAAATGAGATAATATTTCGTGTCTGTGTGTGTGTATATGTATTTATGTATGTGTGTATGTGTTTAATACACAAAAACACACACTATTTTAATGGAGCAACAAGCATCCACTGTATAAAACATGATTTTAAAACAAATGTTGAACTGGGATTCCAATTTGTTAGTTTCATAGTTTAAAGAAAGCCCCTTAACTATTCCCTTTAATTTAGAAAAAAACAGATATCTTATTGTCTGATCTTGTTACCTCTTAGACTTCTCTTCTCTTCTTTAAGGATATGATTTTCTCTCTCATCACACCCAATTTGGATCAAGGTACAACATGGAAACAAAGTAAAAGACTGACAGGGTGCTTTCTGTGGGGGGGTGGGGGGGGGAAGCAAGATTGGGGGGGGAAAATTGTAAAACTCAAATAATATCTTTAATAAAAATAAACTAAAAAAAAAAAAAGAAAGCCCCTTAGACATTTTATGGGTCTAGTGAGTCTGGGTGTTTTATCCAACCTTAATAAAGATTTTTTATAAAACTATAAAAGTGTGTTAAGCACTCTTCACAAAAGATGCTATTAATATCCGTATTGTACAGATTAAGAAACTGAGGCAAACAGAGATTAAATGACTTACCCAGAGATACACAGACCTAGACAGAGTCTGAAACCAGTTTTGAATTCAGTTCTTCCTGACTCCAGGCCTAGCAGTGCTTTACTGAACTACCCACCTCTCATTACAAAAACTATTTTACATGATCCCATGATAAAGTGGACCCATGCACATGAGCAATACCATCTTTGTTCTGGTTTGTGTAGGAGGTTGAGGAATCTGAGAACAAACACGTCACTAGTGACTACAATAAACTTATACTTCCATACCAGGGGTTCTCAATCAGTGAAGGTCATTAGATAATTGCAAAGTGTCTGAATAAAATATATGCATGTCATCACATATTAAATGGACACTTTTTGGAGAAGGAATACCAGTACTTAATGTTTTCTTCAGTAATTAGCTTGAATAATTAACTTAACATTTTTAAAGATATACAGATGATATTGTCAGGGATAAAATTAAATGCCATTCATAAAGTAATAGATAATTCCTAACTTTTTTCTTATCAAATATTTTCTCAATCTGAAGAGTCTGATGGATGGCCTTTCTACTTCCTACTCTACCTCTGATAGATACTAGGTAACCCTGAGCAAGTCACAAGCTCTCTGTCACAACTCTGTAAGACAGCTGGGTATCACAGTGGATAGAGTGATGAACTTGGAATTATTCAAATTCAGGTTTAGACATTTAGTTCATTGTGTGAACCTTGGAGCGGTTTAACATCCATCTACCTCAGTTTCTTCAATTGTGAGGATCAAATGAGATAATATTTGTAAAGAGTTAAAGCTCCCTGTTTGAGTCATAGTAGGAGCTTAATAAATGTTTATTTTTTTCCCCTGTAAAACTTCAAATGCTAATTTCTAATCTGTATGGTTGGAGCTCATCAGGAATTATTCCCTATATCACTGAAATCTCAGATCCAGAAGAAAAAAATTTCTTACTGGATAATAAGTTAAATATTACTGATAGGGGCAGCTAGATGGCACAGTGGATAGAGCACTGGCCCTGGAGTCAGGAGTACCTGAGTTCAAATCCAGCCTCAGACACTTAATAATTACCTAGCTGTGTGGCATTGGGAAAGCCACTTAATCTCAGTGCCTTGCAAAAACTAAAAAAAAAAAAGCATTAGGGAGAGGGAGAGAGGGAGAGAGAGGGAGACTGTGTGTACACAAAGGGGAGGGTCCATGATTCTTAAAGTATAAGAGATTTTCATACTCAAAATGGTTGCATACAACTGTTTTTGACAGGTTATAGCACAGTCACACACTGCCACCACTGTACTCAGCCCATACTTACTTGTCTGTAATTGGATAATCCACTACGTATTTTTTGGTTACAATCAAATAATGTTTGTGAACTGGCAATACCTTTATCTGATTCCTACATATGGGAATCACAATTTAAACCCAGCACTAGCATAGATTACTAGACATATTAAACTGAGATATGATATGTACATCACTTTCCTGAGAAGATCCTTTTCTTACTTTCTAATCTACCTTGAGCTCTCTGAAAGCAAGCACAGAAGAGGTGAGGTCAGAGTTATATCATTAACTCGCTGAAATTAGTCAATAATATCTGATTTTGATGGTAACATAAAAACAAAAAGATGACAACTTAATAATTAAATACACTGATCCTACCTATCTTGTCAATCTCGACTCAGGACAAATACCCTAGGTTGTGTGTCTTGGTGGCACAGGTAAGAGAAATTCTTCCCAGTGAAGACTGTCATAAGGGAAGGAATGCAGTATATATATGTAGTCTGATTAAGCTCTCTGATGTCAGCATCATCATTTCCTATGAAAGTCGTATAAAAACCCACAATCCTACACTAAGGTCTAGCACCTTTCCAGTAATCCCACAAGAGGTCAGGTTGTGACTAAAAAGGAGTAAGACCAGTTTTATTTGGCTTTCAGGAATTAAACTTGACTTTCAGGTTATTCATAATATATGACAAGACAATCCAAAATCTTAGTACTAAAACTGGTATAATAATAGCTGTTATTAACAATGAACTTTAAGATCCCTAGGAAACTTTACATACATTATGATACTTGACCCTCCTAACAATCCTTTAAGATAAGTGCTATTGTTATTCTGATTCTGCAGAATAGTTACTTAACCTTTTTTGCCTCAGTTTCCTCAACTGTAAAAGGAGTTAAAGATGGAAATGCCAAACTATTCCACTACCTTTGCCAAGAAAACCCCACAGAGATCACAGTGAGTCTGACACAACTGGACAACTAAAAGCTAGTAAACATTTGAGAAGAGATTCAAATTCAGGTCATCCTGATTCAAATCCAGATCTTTAGTCACTATTCAATGCTCCTTCCTTAGAGATCATCTAGTTGAAAACTCTTCTTTCTGGATGAGCAAACTGAAGGTCAAGATGAGGAAGGGATTTTCTTGGCCAAGGTATCACAAGTATTAAATATCCAAACTAGGATTTTAACCCACATTTCTGATTAAACAAGTCTCCAGGTCTACTGGTGCCTCATACTAGGTTTTTTATACCTAATGACCTAAATACACTCACTTTAGAATATTAAAAAAATCATCTGTCATTCATCTCTTTGAATTGGGTGGGCAAATTATAATGTTTGTAAAATTATTGTGTCACAAGATTTTATTTCTAATTCTAGATTTCCATTTCCTAACATGCATTCATTTTCTACGGCACTAAGAACTGTCATCAGAATCAAAAAAAGCATGTTGATTTATTAAAGTCTCTCATCACAGGCAAATTCCAAGAAAACAAAAAAAAATCACATAAAGAGATCTTTATATATTAAAAAGGTAAGGAAATTATACTGAGAAATCTCTTTCTTACATTACTATGAGCAACACATTTTGCTAATGGTTCAAAACAATAAACGTATTTAAGCCATAGTCTCTACTCTAAAGGACATATTACTCTGAAAAAGAAAAATAAACACTGTTTCAAGTATTATTATTAAGATAAAAAGCCCCAATACCACATTAGCAGATGTATGTGATATGAAAGGGCAAGTCAAGAAAGAGTTGTATATTCACAAGGAAAAAATATTTTCCAGGAGATGGAGGACCAGAAGAGGGTCAGTAGCAAAGAAAATGTAGAAGACAACCACCAGTCAGTCATTAAGTACCATCAAAAGTTCTACAAGAAGATTCCTAGCACCTTTGGTCTATTGCCTCTGAAAAATGAAAGCTGCAATCTGTACAATTGGAAATACCACAGTACTGAGATCACAGCTCTTTAAGTTTGGTGAATAAAGCATCATGACCATGGAGGTGATTAAAATTGTCCCATCTTCAATAAAAGAGAATGAGGCAGATTTCTGAGCCAATGGCACTTTATTAAAGGGTTCATGGTCCCCTCTAATGAAATGGTCCTCAAATCTTCTTCGCTATCTGAGATGCCCTCTTTTCCCAGGGCTTTCCAGGGGTTGGCATCTAGATATTCCCGAATAGTTGTACAAAACAGATAACAATTCCATCAACTGACATGTGACACATACACTAAAATCGGCAAAAATGACAATGTCAACAAGATCATAAGTTGGGCGAAAAATGGAGCATCTCCCACGATGAGGTGGTCATAAGATGGATGAACTCCTTCTTGGGTTAGGTAAGAGATAGATACATATACTACAAGAACAAATTGAGGGGATTTTCCATGTAATTTAGTCACCTTCATCACACTGGGTTTGGTCACCAAGACAAGGGAAAAACAAGGGTGGAGGACCTCTAGTTAGCTTCCTATGATTATGCAAGTGATTTTACAATCTTCAGATCAGAGTTCTGGGACCTAATATACAGAACTTATAATTACTAATACTATGGAATCATATCAAATTGATTGATGCTTATTGGAATAGAATAGGGGTCCAGATGAATCATTCCTTATACTTCTTAACAGGAGAAATGGATAATAGATGAAAAGTCTGAAAATTATCCTAAGGTTCACAAAATATTAAAAGACAAAAAATCAAAGGAAGATTTCTATCACCTCAGGTAGATTTCCAAGTGGGGATCATAGATTCATATGATCATGTAGAGAACAGCTTCAAACTACTTAGCTTTAAGAAAACAAAGTCCATCAATTGGGGAATGGCTGAACAAGTTGTGGTATATGATTGTGATGGAATATTACTATGTAATAAGAAATGATGAGTTCTGTGGTTATACAAAAACATGAAAACATTTACACGAAATAATGGAGTAAAATGAGTAGAACCAAGAGTACATTGTATACAGAAATAGCAATATTTTAAGAATGATTTTGAGGGAGTGAATTATTTTGACCATTATAAATAATCATACTGATAATAAAGGACATATGAAGAATGATGATAAATGCATCCAGAGAAAGAACTGATAAAACTTATAATACAGAACAATTTCCCATACATACATATATGTACATGTGTGTGCATGCATACACACACATATATGTATATACCCCTACACACACGCACACACTCATTTGTTTTAATGATAGCCATCTTTAGGAGGAGGAGGAGGGGGAGGGAAGAAAAAAGGAAAAACAATTAAATATTTAAGTGTCTTGAATAAGGAAGACACTGAACTGGGCTCTGGGGGATCCAGAAAAAAATTGTTAAAGTGACAATTTCTACTATCAGGGAACTTACATCTGATTGAAGAGAAAGGATACATACATAACTAGTCTACTGCATTCTCCAAAGATTGACTGTATTCACTTTTTTTAAATGAATAAAAATTAATTTGTGGAATAAAACAAGCATTTCCATAACATGCAGTAGAGTGATCACAACCACATTACACATCAGTAAATATTTAACTCAAAGTAATTAATTTCTTTTCACTCACCTGCTGAACTTCAGCTGCAGTGCTCCTGAAGAGTTCAATGTATCTTTTACCCAGCAAATCTTTGTGTTTCCTCAGTGCGTTCTGTGCATATTCCTCACAAGCAAATAGGACAAAAGCATCCCCTGTTGGCCTACCATCAGGATAGGTGACAAATAGGATACCCTCCTTCCCCCCTGTGATAGGGCAATGCTGTCCAAAGAAAGCCAATACTTCATCTGCTGTGGCCGTAAACGGGAGTCCTCGCATTCGGACAATGACCTGATTCTCTTTGGATAAGAATTGGGCTACTTCATTGGAAGTACCTAGAGAACCAATGCAATGAAAGGGAAAAGAAAAAAGGTCTTCAAAGTCACAGAACTGAAGAGAATAAACACCTGAAATCTATAGCTATTTCCCAGCTTTTTATTGTTTCTTCTGAAGATATATATCCTAGGATTTTAACTTTCTGCTTTGATTTAAAAAAAAAACCCTCTCCTAACATGTATAAACTAAATCAGTTTATTTATTGTCACAGAAAAAGCAGAGGGAAGAAAGGGAAGTAGAAAAATGTGGAACTCAAAAGTTTACAAAAAAAGGAGTGTTGAAAACGATCTTTGTATGTAATTGGAAAAAATAAAATAAAGAACCTAACATTAAAACCAAGTCAAAAAGAAAAAACCCTCTCCTACGCGTGCTTTCTCCTAGGGTTTGTTTGGTTTTTTTTTTAATCACCAATATAACTCTCCAATATAGAAATGCTGCCTTTAGGAAAACTTACTATAATCAGTAACTTTCCCCTTGACTGTCTTCTTCAAGAGAAACACCTGCTAGATTCAGCTCTTCCTAACTGTCCAGCTCTGACATTCAAGTCAGTTCGTACATCTAAGTGGTTGATTTAAGACCCAAGGAGCTGAGGTGATTTTCCCCAAGAACAGATCCATCTAGCATGTCAAAATGAAAATAAGGCTTATAGAATCTGGGGGCCTATAGATAAATAAAATCAGATTATGACCCAAAATCTCATTAACATTGAAGGACAAAAATCCTAGTCCTGTCCTATCCTCATCCCATGGAAAAAATAGGGAAATTTTTTTCTTTTATAGTACATCAAACTACCAAAGGGGAAACCCAACTCTAGCCCACAGTAAGATGTCTGAATGAAACAAGAGGTATTTGAGGCTACACCTTTAAAACCCTAGAGTTGAAAGACATCTCCATGGGGAATCTAAAACATAGTGAAAATCTTTTGGTACATTTTTCAGAATCCTTTCCCTTACACTCCTATATCCACTCAATCCTGGAAGCACATTAGAATTAACTTTTCTAACAGGCTCAGTCCACCCCTCCCCAAAAAAGCCACAAATATTGAAAGAATAAGATGAAGTTTTGGCATTTTGCAACAATCATAGTGCTTTTAAAGTCTCAATGAGTATATTACTGGTAAGAATGAAACGTTACACTGTTCCTAACCTTTTAGACTACAACATATGTTCCTTGTTTGCCAAGGAAATACTGGAAAGAATACATTTTGTTTCTTCCATCACTATATTATTTCACATTCAGTGATTTTGGATCATTTAAATGAAGTGTGAATACAAAATTAGAAGCAGATTAGAGCAACTACAAATTGTGGAGGTGTTTCATGATCTTTTTCATTTTGTCTGTTGGGTCCCTTTCAGCTTCAGATCTATGATCTAATCCTAATTTACCCATCCTTAAATTTTTGTTTTAACCCTAGTAAGGAGTCCTGTAATGAACTTCTAATTTCACTTCATCGGAAGGTAATTTATTCTTTATTTTTTATTCTTTTGTCCCAAGAATCACAAAACTAAAGCGTTGGTAACTTCCCCCTTTATTGGTTGAGATAATTTTTTAATCCAAAATAAAAATGAAAAATTAGGTCACTTTGGTAGTGATAATGATAATGCCTACTTTATAGACAACCAGGTAACTTAGTTTAGCAGATAGACCACTGGGCCTTGGAATCAAATATTCACATATTAATTCTAACCCTGGGCAAGTCACTTAACCTTTCCCTGCCTGAACTGAAAAATAGACATCATAATGACTAGCACCTACCTTGCGGGATACTGTGAGGATCAAATGAGGTATTATTTGCAGGGATATTGTGAGGATCAAATGAGGTAATATCTGTAGGTGCTAACTAATTATTATCATCATTTTACAATTGAGAAAATTGTGGGAAGCAGGAATTAAATGACTTGCCCTAGGTCACACAGCTAATAACTATCTAAGGCTAGATTTGGGATCAGATCTTCTTGATCCCAGGGCTAGCACTCAACACTGAGTCACCAGCAGTTTCTTGTATAAAACTAAAAGATAACATGAATACAACAAAACAATTGGAGGGAGGAGGAAATGGACTTGAATGCTTACAGCATTAGTGAATCTTAGACCTTAGGGAATTACATTTTAAAAATAATATTCCCTTCGGGGGCAGCTAGGTGGCACAGTGTATGGAGCACCTACCCTGAAGTCAGGAGTACCTGAGTTCAAATCCAGCCTCAGACACTTAATAATTACCTAGCCATGTGGCCTTGGGGCAAGCCACTTAACCCCATTGCCTTGAAAAATCTAAAAAAAAATTATGCAGGGAATTTAAAATCATATTAAGAAAAATATCAGCATTTTAAGACAAATAGTAGGTTTTTAGAATTTTACCTATTAAAAAATCTCTTCCTTACCAATAAAACAAGATCACAGAACAGTGACTTACCACCTGCAATTTTAAGGAAATCTTCACCTGTTGCTTTGTAAACCTAAAGAAAAGATTAAAGAAATTACAGTCAGATTTTGAATGTACAATCACATAGCCATTTAACTATTTCTCAGGATGGCTCAGAAGGGACTTTCACTGCTGAAGCATACCTCAATATACCGATTCCCCATGTGGTGTTTGTGCCTTTGCAGTGCGAGATCTCTGTGCTCTTCACTCACAAACCTGACCAGTGCTTCTCCGTTTCTTCGACCCTGAGCATTTAGACAAAGGGCAGCACCTCCCCTGTAAGAATTTTTTACAAAATTATCAGAACCTGGCAAGCAAAGAAGAAAGAACTAAGCAGGAGAATGACAAAAGGCAATCTGATCCATTATAACCTGTTACAATTAAAGAAAACTTACTTGGCAATGTTAAGGCCTTTGAAGAATCTTGCAATATCTTGGTCTGATGATTGCCATGGCAAGCCTCTTGCTCTGACTATAGTGTTATCATCCACCAGTTCCATCTTACTGCTGTGGAACAAGTAAGGACATTTAGATACTTTCAAAATTCATCAATGCCTTTTATCTCCTCCTCCATCTCCCCTGGTTTCTTTCACATAAAGTGAAAATTTTTATAGACTCACCATCAGCAAATATCTGTTCTTTGTGGTTCTATACAATAGTTATTTTGGGTTCAGATTTCAGCAGATGGTAACATAATATCATCTCCCAATAGGAGAGCCAGGGCTCAAAGTTCTCTTAAGCTTTGTGGATCACAGAAGCTGCCTACTCATTTCAAAGCTAGCAAATTCTTTCATTCCAACTGTCTTTAAATGAATGAACCATAAGAAATTTTCTTTCAGGCACTTATCCTCAAAAGGATTATATTCAACTGGCAGCATTTGTTTAGCAAAGATAATTTAAAGTGATTTTCTTTTAGTTCTAGACTAGGATACTTACAGAAGTAACTTAACAGACTTCAACATATACAGGATAACCTTTAAATACAGTCCTACCTTGGAACCCTAAGGCATGGTCACATTCAGAGCCTGGACATGCCAGCTGGGGGGAAGACTTTCTTTTTTTCCCCAGACTCAACCTTCTGGAGTTGCTGCCCAATTGTCTCCTTTGTGGGGCCCTGGCCCAGGATCATATCCAGCTTAGGGCTGCCCTCTGTGGACAAGACCTTTTCCATCTCCTCCACCTCCTATGGCTTTCTCCACAACAAGCAGGACACCCCTGGCTTTCTAACAATCTGGCCTTTGCCTGATGTAAGAAGTCCCAAAGAATATATCACCATCTACCGAAAGAGTGAATTTCGTGAAAAAAGGTCATTCTAATCTTATAGGTTCCTCAAAGAACTTCTCTTCAATAACTGCTAGTCTGCTTACATTCCAGAGTTATATACTCTCATGTCCTTATACATAAACCCTATCCCAGAGATTTCAAGTTCCAAGCCCCTCTTCCTTATCTTCCATCTTAACCCTACAAAGGGTCATCTACCACTCTTACTGTGATTTCTGGAATGCTCGCTAAATGACAAAGCAACTTCCCTTCATCTTGTATTTCTTTTTCATTATGTCCACCTTTGATAACAATCACCCTTTCTTGTACAAGTTACATTTTCTAGCATATTTCTTTACTTGAACTGGGAGACTGACTATTTCTTTTAATGCCACTTTTATTTTATTCTTTCTAATGGCACCTGCAACTACCTTTACATGTGAATTCCCACTTCAAAACATTTTCACATAATCCAGATCTTCCTCAGTAAATTTAGTGCCTTGATCATAATTATATTCTCATTTCATTTATTGTTCTAATAATAGGGGAATTCAATAGAGATATTAATATACCCTCAAAGACCCAGTTCCTCAATCTACTCAATTCACAAGATTTACTTTTCCGTTCCACCTCAATGGTCATAGCCTTGACCTTGTCATTATCCATAAGTGTTCCTCTTCCTTGTTCAAGAACTCTGAAATTCCTTTTTCTGATTATCATCATTCCATTTTTTCTGATACTGTATGACCCCCTAACCATATTTTTCATTTTCATCACAACCTCCATCTTCCCCTTCCTTGCAGTTATTTCACAGGCTATTACCCCCTGCACCAAATACATTCTGTTTCCTTCCTTACAGATTCCTTGGTTAACTAACTTAGTTCACACTCTCCTCAACTCCTTGCCCCCCCCTTTTCCTATCACTGATCACACTTAAATACCTTATTGACTACCATGATCCACCTATCTTCCTATTCACATCCTCTTGAATGAACCAGGAAAAAAACCCCCACAAAATCATGCTGTCTGAGTTTTCTAGAAATTTATATTACCTATATCAATGGGTTCCTCACAATAGCAAGATAACTATCCTATTTTTCCCTACTTGATTTACAATCCTATTCTCCAACTAGCTGTAAAAAAATATTCTCCTTTTCCCCCTCTATTCTATCTCTCAGTTAAGGACTTCACCAAAAAATTAGTCTATTCATCAAGAGTTCCTCTTTCTCCCCTCTTATCTCACATCATTTAGGCACCTTCTTCCTCCGTTTACTTTTCATGTAGGGGGAAAAAAGGCAGCCTTTCTTGCAGAGACAAACTGTACTATATATATATGCACCTATATTCCCATTTCATTCATTCTTCTCTAACAAATTTTACCCTTTATGAGTACCATTCTAAACTTTAATCTCTATTTATTAGTACCTTCTTCTCTGTGACCAACCATGTCTCTCCTCATTGTTACAAAACAAAACCAAAACAAACTGAAAAGGGTGACTTCACCATCAATAAAGAGAAAATTAGAGGAAGTATTAGCAACTGTTTTGCCCAGTTAACCATATGCTAATCTAACAATTTAAGTTAAATAGATAAATTTTTATCTGCAATAGTTATAATTTGTTCAGATTAATAACAAAGGAAATAGAACATATAAATAGCCCCACCTTGGAAAAAAATAGATTGAACAAGTCAATACTGAACTCCCTAAGAAAAAACTCCCCAGGACCAGACGGATTCACAACTGAATTCTACCAAACATTTAAGGAATAATTAATTCTGATACTATATGAAAAAATAGTCAAAGGAGTCTTACTAAATTCCTTTTATGATACAAATATGGTACTGACAAGATGACTAAAATGAAAATATGCTTTGCATCACTGCAAGTTTATAACCTAGATCAAATTGTCTCAGGAAGAGGGAAGGAAGACAGAATTTGAAACAATGTTTTTTTTTAAATGTTAATTGTTATGCTGTTTAAACTATATTAGACAGCTTTCTGTCAGGGTACTAGGGGCAGCTAGGTGGTACAGAGGGTAGAGCACTGGTCCTGGAGTCAGGAGGATCTGAGTTCAAATGTGGCCTCACACACTTAATGCATAGTTGTGTGGCCTTGGAAAAGTTACTTAATCCCATTGCCTCACAAAAACAAAAACAAATGGGGCAAAAGGAAGGCAGAAGATTGGACATATTCTTTATTGACATCGCATATGGGGCAGCTAGATGGCATAGTGGATAGAGCACCAGCCCTGGAGTCAGGAGTACCTGAGTTCAAATCCAACCTCAGACACTTAATAATTACCTAGCTGTGTGGCCTTGGGCAAGCTACTTAACCCCACTGCCTTACAAAAAAAAAAATCAAAAACAAAAAATAACCTAAATCAGGAAGAGTGAAAAACAGAAAACTATAGACTTATTTATCTAATGAATACTGACACAAAAATTTCTAATTAAATACCAAAAAGGATATTATAGCCATATAGCACATTCATTATACTTTATGACCAGGTGAGACACATCAGAAATGCAGGGCTGTTTCAATATTAGGAAAACTACAATTGATGAAAAGTGAACTGAGCAGAACCAGGAGAACATTTATTGTATGATAATCAAATGTGAATGATATAGTTAATCTCAGCAATACAATGATCCAAGACAATTTCAAAGGTCTCATGATGAAAAATGCTACCTACCTTCAGAGAAAGAACTGATAGAGACTGAATGAAGAATGGATACTATTTTTCACTTTATTTTTTGTGGTGCTTTTTGTTGTTGTTTTCTTTCACAACCTGACTAATTTGGAAATATGCTTTGCATGACTATACATGTATAACCATATCATATTGCTTACTATCTTGGGGAGTAGGGGAACTTAAAATTTTTTAAAAATGAATGCTAAGATTTTTACGTTAAGGAAAAAATAAATCATTTTTTAAAAAGTATCATCATCACAAAATCTTAGGATTTTTAGACAGTTGTTACTAAACTCATAAAGTATTCAACTGAGTAAAACTAATTCTTCTGTCGAAAAATAACACGCACTTGATCCATGATTCCCATTAGCTATTGTCCTATGTATCTCCTTTCATTTGTAGCTAAATTCTTTGAAGAAACCTTCTACAATTAATGCCTACACTTCCTTTCTAAACCTTTTGCAGTCTGGCTCCTGATCTCTCCATTCAATGGAAACGGATCTCTATAAAGTTACCAATGGTGTCCTAAAGGTCATATCTAAAAATCCTCATCCTCTTAACCCCTCTATAGCATCTGATACTGTCAATCACAGGTTTCTCCAGGAAATTTTCTCTTTGATCCTTTCTCTTCATTACTGTCCAACTGTTCCTTTTCTGTCTCTTTTGTTTGTCATCTATATCATGCCAACTTTTAGTGTCCTCTAAGGTTTTCTGCAGGGATTCTAGTCAGTTTTTGTTCTCCTTATCGCTTTTGGTTATCTTATCAACTCCATAGGGTTTAATCACCATCTCTTTGCATCTCTTATCATTATACATTTCTACATCCAGCCCTAGTGCCCCTGCTGAGCTATACTCTCAGGCATCTACATTCTCTTATCTAAGACAATCTAAGATAAAGTACCCCCTTGGGAACTTGATTATTTTTAGCTGAATGTCCCACAGACATCTCAAACTGAATACCTCCAAAACAGAATCATCTTTCTCCCCAAGAACTCTTTTCTTCCAAACTCCCCTAACCCTACAGTTAAGAGCACCATCAACATCAATTACTAAAACCTACAATCTCATGGTCATCCTTATTTCTACCTCTTATTCACCTTATAGATCACTTCATTGCCAAAACTTGCTGTTTCTACTTTCACACAACCCTAATTCAAACCCTCATCATCTCTCATTTAAACAATTTCAAAAGCTTCCTGGTGGGCTCATGGATGATTATTGGAACTAAAAAAGAAAGAAAATTCCAGAAGTTTCTATTCCCTTCAAATACCTTTATGACCTCATGAACTTTGTTTTTCTTTAGTTCATTTTTGATTTACTAATCAAATATCCCTGGCCAGTGCTTTGAATTCACTTAAAGAGGAAATACTACCCCTCCACTTCCAAAATAATAATCATTTATTAAGTATAACAATAATGCTTCTCCTTCATTTTCGAAGAAAACCACAACATCTGGGAAGTGATGCCTTTATAAGCATGCGAATTGGATTTGAGTGAGAGGGAGGTTGTGCTAAGTCACCAATTTCACTTTCTTCTCCAGAACCATCTGGGTCTAGTGGCCAGATTATGAATCAGGACAACTCGAGATGGCCCTGGGTGCAAGGTAATCAGGATTAAGTGACTTTTCTAATGTCATATAGTTAGTAAGAGACAAATGTCTGAGGCCAAATTTGAATTCTTGTCCTACTGACTCCAAGGCCAGTGCTCTATCCACTGCACCACCTTAGTTGTTCTACACAATTGGAACCCAAAGACAAAAACTCATACCTAGTGGAAGAATTCAACATGTACTTTAAAAGTAGCAAAATTAAGGGTTGGCTAGGTGGCCCAGTGGATAAAGCACCGGCCCTGGAGTCAGGAGTACCTGGGTTCAAATCCAGTCTCAGACACTTAATAATTACCTAGCTGTGTGGCCTTGGGCAAGCCACTTAACCCCATTTGCCTGGCAAAAAAACCTAAAAAAAAGTACCAAATTAAGTATATAACAAGTAATACAAAGTTATTTCAATTTAGCAAATGGAGGGGTAGGGACAGGGAAAGAAAAAAAAATGATAGAGCACTAAATAATGCTGTCTGTGGGCATAGAATATTTTGGATCTTTTTCTCATTGAAATTTAGTTTTAGTAGTTGGTGATTCTTATATTCTATGGTTTTTTTTAAATTCAGGAATAGATGGTCAGGAAAGGTTCAAAATAATCATCTCTAAAATTTCATCCAGAAGGTTCTATCCAAAGAATAGAACACCTTCCAAAAGTTATTCAATTTCCATTTCCATTTCAATGACTTGAGAAATTACATTACTTACCAAGGTAGTTCATTACATTTCTGGTTAACCTGAAACAAGACTCTGCTTCCCTACAAATTTTTATGATAATTCTATCCACTGTGATAGCAAGGAGTGTAGAAATTATCTTTGGCTTCTTCCTCTGCCTCTTTATTCAGTGACAACAACTTGCCAAGTCAAGCCAGTTCTACTTCTACGATTTTTCTTTATTATTATTTTTATTTTCTCAATTATATGTAAAGATAATTCTCAACATTCATTTTTGAAAAGTTTTATTCCTCCCACAGTAGGAAAGTAATCTGATACAGGTAATACATGTACAATCATGTTATACACATTTATGTATTAGTCATGCTTCTATAATCTTTCATACCTTCCTCAATTTCTCCCCTCCCTCTCCATTTGGCCACCTCAATTCAAGTCTCTAACTATTCTATAGCATTCTAAATGGTTTCTAATTTTTCCCTCTTCCTAGTTATCACATATATCTACCTAACATATAGGTCTGAGCATATTATGTGCCTACTTAAAAAAACCCTCACTCTTCTTTAGGCAGCCTTTTAAGGTCCTCTACAAACTAGCTCCAACTGAGCTGTTTTTATGTCACAATACTCCCTCAAATATACTCTATGTTCCTGCTGAACTGGACTAATTGTTCTCTGATCTCATTCTTTATTCCCCTACCTTCATGCATTTGAACATAACATTCCTCCTACCTGAAATACAATGCAACAACATACTCTACTGATTAGGTCCTGCTTTTTCTATCATCTCCCCTCCAAGTCAATGTATCAACTGCATACTAAAAACTAAATTAAATGCTAGAGATAAAAAAAAAGACAAAAACAGTTCTGCCTTCAAGGAGCCTACATTCTAATCATTACAAATAATTTCTCTCCTAAAATAGTCTCATAGAATATTATATATTATTATATATTCTTATAGTGTAAATTTCTCTATCTATACCACATTTAACCTTTTAGTATATTTATGTACAGAGTCTGAAATTATAAAGGCTCATCTTCCTGAGTTCAAATCTGGCTTCAGATATTTCCTAGCTCTGTAATCATGGGCAAGTTACTTAAAACCCTGGTTTCCTCAGTATTCTTATCTATAAAATGAACTGGGGAAAAAAATGGCAAACCACTCCAATTATCTTTGCCAAGAAAACTCACTCAAGTGAAAACAATTGAACAACATAAATATTTATGTTAATCTGAATTATATTCTTCCCCCTCCTCCAGTACTGCCCCCCCAACAGCATTCCTTGATTACTTACCAAGTTCCACTTTCAAATTTGTAATTCACTCTCTCTGGATCTGAAAATCTGTGATCTACAAAAGAGGCAAACATACACCTTGATTTTTCAATTGGATCAAGGGAGAAACAAGACAAGGGGGGAAAAAGCCCCTCTATAATAGAGGCTTCTGAAAGAAGACAAGGAGCACAGGAAGGGAAAGGAGATGGGAAAGAGGGACTAAGGGGAGTTATCATTTGGACATCCTTTGTTTCCAAAGTGGTGCTTACTGTATGGTTCTGAAATCATTGTTAGAATAACATTCCCCATATCTTCAACTTCTGCAGCTCCATATCGGGGGGTTGAAACACCCTTCTCGAGATGCAAGTCTGTGAACTAGAGTTAAGGTAATACTTTTTCTCTTTTTTTTTTTAAGTAAAGTTCCTTAATCACCATCAGTCTTATATTTAGCTAAAGCAAATGAGGAAAAAGGTTAGGTGGAAGGCCCTTGGGACCAAACAGATCCCTCTGAAAATCCTAGTCCAGCTAGCCTCATTTTGTTATTTTCTACTGTTTCAGTCTTGTTCAACCCTTTATGATCCCAGTTGGAGTTTTCCTGGCAAAAATCATGGATTGGCTTGCCATTTCTTTCCCCAGTTTATTTTACAGATAAGAAAATTGAGGCAAGCAGGTCAAATGACTTGACCAGGGTCACAAAGTCAGCATCTGAGGGCATATCTGAACTCACCAAGATGAGTCTTCCTGATGCCAAGCATAGTATTCTATCCACTGAGCCACCCAGGTGTACCTATTTCCATGTAGAACTATGTAAACTCAGAGTCTGATCTTTCATTTGCCTCACAAATTTCTTTCCAAGAATAAAGGAAGACTCCATTACAGAACTAAAGACACTACAAGGAATAATAAAATTGCCTTTTGTGGAGCAGAAGTGAGTGTAAGCATTCCAAATCCAAATACTTTATCAGGGCTCCTCAGATATCTAAAGAGTCAAGAGTAAGACCTCTAATGAACAGAGGAGATCCTCTATGAGGGATTTAGAGTTAACATATTCACAAGTCTCCTAAATAAGGTGCATAAAATTTGCAGTCAGTATCTATGCTAAAGTCACATAGGTTTGGGGTAATAAAAATACTTGTAAAGCAAGGGTAAAGAAAAGACCATTATGATGGCTTACATAGTACAAGTGAAATATGGGTTGAATATTTCTTAAGGAGCACTAAATATAATGTAACTAAAACCAACAATAAAAAACTCACACCTAAAAATAAAGGAACATTTTCCTTTCAAAACAACCTTAGTAGACAATCTACTTTATTCCAATTAGGCTATCCCTATATATCTTTAAGAACATTTTCATGGCACTTCCTCCAGATTTAGAGCATTTTTTTTAAATACTCGTCATACCAGTCTGCTAGGTGGCGCAGTGGATAGAGCACCTGGAATCAGGAGGACCTGAGTTCAAATTTGGTCTTAGACACTTAATAATTACCTAGCTGTGTGTCCTTGAGCAAGCTACTTAACCCCATTGCTTTGCAATAACTTAAGAAAAAAACAAAAAACTCATCATACCATTTAATCTCCATCATTTTAGGGAATATGTATTTTTTAAAGTAGCTAGTAATGTTTTGCTGTTCAGACATGTCTGAATCTTCATAACTCTATAGACTACAGGATTCTAGGCTTCCTCATCTGACCAAGTTCATGTTTGTTATTTCCATGATACCATAGATCCAACTCATCCTCTGCCATTCCCCTTTCCTTCTGTCTTCAAACTTTCCAACACCAGGGACTTTTCCAATCTTTCTCATTATGCAACCAAAGTGCCAGGAATGAGAAATGAATAAAATGGATAACTATTATTTTGGGTTGTTCAATCCTCTTCCTAACTCTGCCCCCCAAAGTGACTTTCATGTTTGTTGTCATAACAAACTGGCCCTGATGGTAATCCAAAGCATAGAGATCAAACATAAAGCAACAACCACATGCAGTCCACTCACTTTTCATTGCATTTGAAGCAAATTAAAATGCAACTGAGAAATCATTAACAACATAAATAAAAATTGATTTGATTTTCCAAGTCAATATGCAGCCCATAGTGATCTTTATGTTTTGCTTCAATGGTCCCCGATTTACCTTCAAGTTCGACATCACTGATCCAGTTTTAAAATTGTTTGACAATTGCAATGATGTTATAGTATTAATATATGTATACCTGTATATCCCAAGGTTATCTTTTGGAGGTCTAGGCTCATTTGGACATTTTGAAGATGATGTTTGTTACAAAATCAGTCCTGACACCTACCCAACAAGCACAAATACAACAGTTGGCATTTATGTAACATTAATGGTTTTAAAGTGTTTGTGTCATGTGATCTCACACCAAATTTGTGGGTTAGATGCTATTACCCTAATTTTACATAGTTGAGTTGCCCAGGAAGCATACTTTAGTATGGTCAATGACTTGATAAGGACTACTATCTTTTTTGACAAGTCATGCACCTAACTCTTTAGAAATTACTTTTTTTCAGAATATTTACACATAAATAAACTACACTGCCAGAAAAAGTAATGGCAAAGCATTCTAGTATCTTTATGAAAAAATCTCAAATGAAGTTATAAAAAGTCAGTCATTAGTGGAACAATGAATAACAACAACAAATTATTTCTCAGAGAGTATAATGAACTTACTTAATCTAGCTAAGGAGAGACTTGGAGCACAAGCTGGTTCTTATATCAATTGAATATGACAATTTGTGGATATACCACAAAGTTTTGTCCTGGGCTCATTTACTTCTTTCTCTATATTCTCTCACTTGATGACTTTATCAGTTCTTATGGGTATAATTATCCTCTTTATGCATATGACTTCAAGATCTATATATACAGCCCAACTATCTTTTCTGAATTCCAATCTTGGTAGAACTTTATGGAAATTTCAAGATACCATAAATATCTCAAAACACGTTCAAAAACAAAACTCATAATCTTTCCTCCAAAACCCATTCTTCTGCCAAACTTCCATATTTTTGTCCAAACTGATCCATTGTCTCCCAAATTCACCTCAGTTATTCTCAACCTCTTTCTCTTCTACAACCTTCATATTTTAATCAGTTACAAAGTCATGTTTCTACCTCTGTAATATTTTTTTTATAGCTATGCTACTCTCTCTACTCACACAGCCATCATCCTTGTTCAGGGCCTTGTCATCTTCCACCTCCAATATTGTAATAGCCTAATTACTCTCCTGACACCAGTTTCTTCGAAATTCTTTTTTACAAAGCTGACAGATTGATTTATACGAAGTATAGGTCTAACTCTGCCACTCTCCTAGTCTCCAGTGGCTCCTTATTATCTGTAGGAGCAAATTCAAACTGTTTTGCTTGGCATTGAAATACATTTACAACCTAGTTCCAACCCTTCCAGTCTTATTACGCATTGTTGTTCACATATTTCATGGTTTAGTCAAATGATTTTTATACAGCACTGAATTTCTATGCCTTTAAACATACTGGCCCCATGATTAGAATGAACTATCTTTCACTTCTGTCTCTTAGGATTCTTAATTTTCTTCAAGTTTATGGGTCAGATGCTATATCATGCTCTATCTTGTAGATCAACCTTCCTCCAGAGCCTCCAAACTTTCTCCTTCAAAAATCATCTTTCCCAAAAGAATATAAGTTCATTGAGGGCATGAACTGTTTCACTTTTGTCCTTTCTATCTTCAGTTCCTGGAATATAGTAGTCACTTAATAAATACTTGCTGATTTCCTTGACATTCCTTCATTTACAATATTGATGTACTGTCAGGAGAAAAGGGCAACAAAGAGTCCTACACCATTTGAATGAATCCATCACTAATTTATAGCTAAGAAGCACAATCATTCTTCTGAGAAGAGTGAATTAATCTTTAACATATTTTCACATAGTTAAGTTGCTCAGAATAATTCCAAACATCTTGTCCTTGTGAGATTTGGATTTTTCTTTATACTAAAAAGAATCTTATGGTTTTGCAGGCACTGAGCAGGTAAATTTGGTTTTCATTTCTTGACTATGATCATCACAATTTCTTACATTTGAAATGCAACATACAAAAAAATATATAGCTAAGTAAAGGCTAAATAAGCTTACACAATTCTAGTGAGGGGAACATAATGATTCTCACCATATAAAACATGTGCTGGTCCCCTATAATTATAATAATGACCAATAAAATCTTTGCCTTTCATTTAACATTTATTACTCCTCTCAAAATTTCTTCACCAGGATTTCCATCCAGGTTTATGAAATCTGAGAATGGCACAATGTTTATTTATAGAATCATTTGTATACAAAGCCTATTCCCACATTTCACCCTGGTGTGGAAGTGACTAATGAAGTCAAGTAAAAGCTCTCGCAATTTCTAACTATTTAAAGGTCTAACAGTCAGCAATTTATCAATGTATTTAAGTAGAAAAGGCCCAAGAATATTGAACACTGCTAGCTTAGAACTTTAGACTATGATGACCAACAATCAGGATAAAATAAGAGTCTTCAGTCCTGCAACCGTCTCTTCTGTTTTTTTATGCAGCAGTAAACTCAAAGAATCAGTTTTTCAGAGGTTTAACAAACACATTTGAGGTAACCAGGTGCTGCAGCAGATAGTGTACTAGGTCTAGAATCAGGAAGATTCAGCTTTCTGAGTTCAAATTTGGCTTCAGTCACTTACCTTGGTCAAGTCTCAACTCTATTTGCCTCAGTTTTACCATTTGTAAAATGATCTATGGAAGGAGATGGAAAATCACTTCAGTATCTTTGCCAAGAAAATGACTAAACAAGGACAACAGACTTAATTGTGGAATTCCAATATTCAATCCTTGGCCAATGAGTTGATATATTTAACTATAAAATGTGCATCATATCTATGTTGACATTCTTGTGCTCAGTTTCTCTGTGGAAAAATGAATAAGGAAACTTGAAGACTTGATTCATCATATAAGAATCATTTCATGGGCAGCTGGTCATTTTGACTAGCAAGAGTTCATAATGAGATTAAGCAAAGGGACTACCATGAAGATAAATGAAGTTCCTACATCGTCATTTAAAGCAGAAAATGAAAAAGACATTCTCAAAATATAACAAGGTCCTCCAAAGAAAGTCTGTGACACTTGGTGGTTATACAATACAAAAAAATATTAACTGAGTAGGAAGATGAATATATTTCGGGATGTTAAAGAAGCCTAAGAAGCTAAAGTTTTCTATATCAAAAGGTGTCTTCTCTTTGCATCATTGATACTTTAAAAAGATTAAATAAGCAATAGATATAGAAAGCATCCAAGAATTATTAGTTTTATTGACATTTTATGTTAATCCAAAGCATACTGATAAATTCTTTTGCAAATGTGGTATTAATTTTTTTTGCCATGGTTACATATTCATCTGGAAAATAAGTATTATTTTTTTGGGAGGGGTTTCAAGGCAATGGGGTTAAGTGGCTTGCCCAAGGCCACACAGATAATTATTATTAAGTGTCTGAGACCAGATTTGAATTCAAGTACTCCTGACTCCAGGGCCAGTGCTCTATCCACTAAGCCACCTAGCTGCCTGAAAATAAATATTCTTCATCCATTTGATTTTTCCTATATAAATAATTAGATCAAGCTTTTGAGTATTTATAGATCTCATCTAGAAGGCCCAAGAAATTCAATATTTTGATACAATCAACACAATGTCATCTGCTAGCAAATATACAGATGACCTCACAATCTATGAGGAATTCTTTGGTGTACTTCCTCCATGCCAGGGAACATCTGTAGCAGACATATTCATCTGTTTTATACTCAAACCCATTCCGCATTAGTATCAAGCAGTGAATGAGGCTCTCTTAGTTATCTCTCAAGAAATCTTTTATCGGGGCAGCTAGGTGGTGAGTGGATAGAGCACTGGCCCTGGAGTCAGGAGACCCTGAATTCAATCTGGCCTCAGACACTTAATAATTACCTAGCTGTGTGGCTTGGGCAAGCCACTTAACCCCATTTGCCTTGAAAAAACCCTAAAAAAAAATCTTATATGATTTTGACATTACCTCCTTCTTGGAGGGAGATCTCTTTTTAGGTAGGTCTTTTGTTATGCTTGTTACCCATATGAATCATGGAGTCTTTTAAATATGTCTCCTTCAGTTCTTTAATAGACTTAGGTCTTTCAGGATGAAGAATGTATTTCTTTTGCAGTTCTCATTGCACTAGTACAATGCTTAGGCTATTGGAGCTAAAAATATTTCTGGATTCATAAATCAAGAGTGGTATATAAAAACACCTTAAATTGTTTATAGTAAAATTTTATGTCTTTAGATATAAAATTCACAAAACTATTCAATAAGGCACTCAAACTAAAGTATTTCTTCATTTAATTTCAGCTTGTTAATGAGATTTTAACTTCTTATCTTATTTCTATGCATTGTGCCTCAACTCTTTAAGCAAGAGTCTCAAAACACCAAATTATCTTTTTTCCCCCCTAAGACACCTTTTTACTTCCCTAATACAACTAGGTAATAGTCATTAAGGCAATGTTAATCATATACAAAAATAAGAGGGATAAGAAAAACTGTCAATAATTACTTCCTTCATCAATTCATAATTATGCATTTATTCTTATTGCTGTTGATCTCAAGTCATTTGAAGATGAGCCTCATTTCTCCCTATTTATGGCTAGTCAAGCAAAACTTACTCATTTTGCCCTCAAGGCAAGTCACAAGAGAGAACTGGATTGGCAAGCTTCATAACTGAGAACCAGTATAAGGAAATAAATGAGGGGAAAGCAAAAACAGTGTTAAAAAAAAGTATTTCTTTCAATCCTAAAGTAAAAGGCTACTTTACAAATGTGGTACTTTAAGAATCTATAATTTCATTGCCACACAGATGGTAGCCTTTTTGTCCATTAGAAAATAGTCTTCCAGAAATACCATGACTGGAAAGTTTAATCACCCTGCTACAGGGATGGTAATGAGACTCTCCAAGTTCAGTCAAGCCAATAGCACGGACTCAAAGTCTATGATCACTGCATAAAGAAAAGGCAAAGGGTTTTAGTAGATGTATACTGACATAAACCTTAGAAATATGACTGAGGAATTTTTTCTAATTTTAAACATCTTGGTTTTTGTGACACCTTGGTGGAAGTTTTGTTGATGGTGGTATTGGTGGTGCAACTGCAATGCTATAGTTTATTAGAGAATGTCAAGCAAATTAACTGAACATAAGGGAGACATTTTAAATAAAGCTCTAAAATTTAAAGATAAACATTCAGATTTGCTTATCCATTCAAAAGTATAGTTTTTAATAGTTCCTTGGATTTTAAGCCACGAACATTTACTCTGCAAAACAAACACCAAAATGTTAAATGTATTTATAGACATTGACACATCTTCCCAATCAGCTTCCCAAATTTACACACACACACACACACACACACACACACACACAGGAACATAAATATAATGCTAAATAGACAAACTTTAAGAGAAAAAATAGGACAAGCACTCTTAAATACCTTAAGACATATATAGTGTGTATTAACCAATGTGTAATTCCTTAATCTTGCTGTATTCTGTTTAAGAAATGTCCTATAATCAGTTAAGAAAGGGCGGCTAGGTGGCGTAGTGGATAAAGCACCGGCCTTGGAGTCAGGAGTACCTGGGTTCAAATCCGGTCTCAGACACTTAATAATTACTTAGTTGTGTGGCCTTGGGCAAGCCACTTAACCCCATTGCCTTGCAAAATAAACAAAAACCTAAAAAAAATCAGTTAAGAAAATAGAATTACTATCCCATGTTACTGAAAATGGTCTAACAAAATAAATATTAAGAAAAGAATGAGTTGTTCAAACAAGTTGGTCAAACTTTTCCAGATTCCTTTCTCTTTAGAGGAAAAAGAGGCAAATAGATAAAGGAACAAATACAAATTTTATACCTCATTTATTTCTTTTAAGATTTTTTTTTTTTGCAAGGCAATGGGGTTAAATGGCTTGCCCAAGACCACACAGCTAGGTAATTAAGTGTCTGAGGCCAGATTTGAATTCAGGTACTCCTGAATCTAGGGCCAGTGCTCTGTCCACTGCCCCACCTAGCCACCCATATCTCATTTATTTTTAAAAATTAGTCTGAGCTCCAGCATTTTAGTCTTTCAATTTACCAAACCAGTCATATGTAGATTACATCCAGAAGAAGACATGGCAAAACTTCATACTTTATACTTTTCACTCTACTTCTACAACTTTGCCTAGAAAGGTATACTTACACCCCAAAGGAGACTAAGGTCTACATTTCATGGAAGCAGACTGAGGCTTACTGGAAGGAAAGGACTTTTAGCTCTTAGCACTAACAAAGAATGGAATGTACTGTTTCAAAAGGGAGTAACTATTCCCCTCACAAGAAATCAAATGAAACCTGGATGACCAGGTAGTTACCTTGTAGAGGAGATTCCTGGTCAGGTATAAATTTGACAAGGTTGTCTTAGTTTCTATTAGTCACAAACTTATCACATACTTAAGAACATCTTGTCCAATCTTTGAGTCAGTCAATCAATTGCTATTTATTAAGCATCTTTTACATTCTTGGTCCTCTGCTATGTGATGGGAAAACAAAGAAAGGCAAAAAAAAACTAGTTCTTCTCTCAGAGAATTCACAGTCTAATGACTAAAATAGTCATTTCCTTTGAGGAAGGGAAAAAAAGGGAAATTTCTTGCCCAAGGACACATATCCATAATTTTTATAAGAAGCAGAGAAGGTATATCAACCTAGGATTTCTGTCCTCCATCATAGGATTCTTCCTATTGGAACATTATGGAAAGGAGAGGGTGTCTATTAGTTCTTAATTTAATAAAACTGGACCAGTCATTTGTGGTGGAGAGGAAAATAAAGTGCCTGAAGTAGCAGACTGAGAAAAGATGCATTTGAACTACTAGAAACAAAGAAGAATCAAAGTGGCTCCCACAATAACAAAAAATAAGCCTTCTGTACCTCTAGCCTTCCCTGCAGAGTTAGAATCTAAGAAGTCCACAAAAATATTAAGAGCAGCTTTTTTCTTTAATAATGGCAAAGTACCAAGAAGTAGCTCATCAATAGGGGAATGGTAGAATAAAGCATTATATATAAGTATAATGGTATACTATTATTCTGCAAGAAATAACAAAAGAGAAGATTTCAGAGAAATGAACTGATACTGCATAAAATGCAGAACAAATTAAGAACAATAGCGATAAATTCAAAGATCAACCAGGAGTCCAGAAGACTTAAAACGAGCTACTCCAGCTTTTGACAGAGAGATGATAGACTCAAGAGACATAAATCTTTACTGTATCATCAATGTGGGGATCTGTTTTCCTTGATTATGCATGTCTGTTAATAAGGGTTTTGGTTTTCTTTTTCAGGAATAGCAGAGAAAGAAAATAAATTCCTATTTATTGGAAAAATAAAAATGAAAGAAAAGGGGAAATATTAAGTTAGTCCCCTTCTAGAAAGATTTTTTATTTTATGTTCAAATTCTTCAATTCAAAATAATTCTAGGGGGCGGCTAGGTGGTGCAGTGGATAGAGCACTGGCCTTGGAATCAGGAGTACCTGGGTTCAAATCCGGCCTCAGACACTTAATAATTACCTAGCTGTGTGGCCTTGGGCAAGCCACTTAACCCCATTGCCTTGAAAAATCTTTAAAAAAAAAATTCTAATTTTAAAGGGGAAAAAATTTTAGCAAAGTTCTCTGGTGAATGTTTTTTTGACTCTCACTTAAAAATATACAATCATCTTTAAAAAACCAAAACTATGTTGTGGACATGCTTGTTTTATTCCATAAATTAAAAATTAAATAAAAATATATATTTAAAATGACCTCTTCCCTAAATCAAAGAAATTCAAACTCATCTTTTATTGAGGACTAAACACAAATATGCTGACTACTGATTTAAGACATGACTAACAACAGAAGTGAAAGGGTTCAAGTTCTTTACTTGGCTCACATTAAAGGATACTAAAACAATTTCTTCTCTGGTCATTAAGTTCAGTGACCACAGTTAACTCAGCAATGTTTATTTCAATATTACAAAATTTTACGCAAATTTCATTATTATAAACAATATTACATTCTTCTATCATGAAAGAACAGTTTGATTCTCTACCCCATCTCTTTCAAAGCGTTGCTTTAGAAGCCATGCCTTTAATGGCCAAAGGACATAACAGGCAGCTCTCAAAAGAAACAAAGAAAAGCTACCAACAAATAGGAAAAAATATTCCAGATCACTAGTAATGACAATCGTAAGAGCTATAAGGAAAAAGACCTATCAAGGCACTGCCAGGAGAGGTGAAAAATACTTCTACCTTTCTGGAAAACAATTTGGAATTAAATCCAAACCTTAGTCAATTCACTGTTCATACCCTTTGAGTCAGTGATGTCGCTATTAGACAAACTCCAAGAAGATCAATGAGGGAAAGCACTCATAATTACAAAAATATTTATAGCAGGAATTTCATTGTAGCAAGGAACTAGAAATAAAAAGAGGTATTCTTTAATTGGGGAATGGATGGACGAATTATGATTTAGTATGTAAAAGAAATGAATGTATTCATGTTTACTGGTGTGCCAAGTGCATTATTTTTTTTATCTGAGTGTTATTTTATTCATGTGAATTTTTTTAAAAAAATCATTTTAAATCTCAACATCTTTTTTTATCTCAACTTTTTTTTTTAGTCTTTATTTTTTTTTCAAGGCAATGGGGTAAAGTGGCTTGCCCAAGGCCACACAGCTAGGTAATTATTAAGTGTCTGAGGCCGGATTTGAACCCAGGTACTCCTGACTCCAGGGCCGGGGCTCTGTGCACTGCGCCATCTAGCCACCCCCAAAGTCAATCTTTAAAGCAATTCCATCATGTTATTTTTTTTCTCCATCATGTTAACATAATTTTATTAATTCAGCTTGCGTGATATAAGACTTCATTTAATATGGAAGGTTAGAGTATAGAAGATGGTATAATTGTACATTCCCTTTTCTTCACATAACCCTTTCCTAATATTAGAATGCATCATATTCTAGTGTGAGTAGAATGATGGGACAGATCAACCTGGCAGACTAAAAAATGAACAGAAGAACATGAACCAATCCAGTTACCTGCAAGTTGGAGGAATAAACTTTGAAGTTTAAGAAAGCTTAAACTTTAAAGTTAATAGAAATCCAGATACTACCTTCTATCTTCCCAACATTTAATTTCTTGAGATGCTTTTGCTTTGCCTCATTTTACATTGGTTATTAGTGCTGTAGAGTGGGTTGTTTGCACATTATCGTCTCCTTTTAATAAATAGGGAAAAAAAGCCTAGCATTGGAGCATAGCTCCAAAGAAAAACTGGAAGAACAAACCTTCCTTTCCTCATTGCCAAGGATTGAAGGGCAGAACTAAAAGTCAGTTGCCTATCCCATGCTATATAAATAATATATTATTAGTTTTACTTTCTCTTTCCTTTTATATTTTTTAAATTTTTACTTTCTCTGTCCTTTTAAATTTTATAATATATTGAAAAATGATTTTGACATAAAAACAAAGCATCAAAAATAAAAATAATGTATATGTGTTATAAATATGTATATCTATGTATATGTGTGTAATATATATAGGTATATATCTAGAAACTATATATTTGCTAGTAGATGTGGGCTGTTAATCAACTCAGTCATTATTTATTAAGTACCTGTATGCAAGAACTCTAGGCTAGGCTCACTGGGAAATTCAAAACTGGGATAAAATGATATTCTTAACTCATGATTCATTTAGGAGTTTGAAACAAATATAAACATGTCTACATCTGTTTATCTACAGAAATTTTAAAGGATCTTCCAAAAATCTTGGTCTCCTGGCTGAGTCTCACCCTAGTGAGATGCCCTTGAAGACAAGAAGAAAAGGGACAACTGCTGCACCTCCAAATGAATGCATAACAATCATTTGTGTAAATTTCAAGGGAAAGTTGAGTTTTCACCCCCCCCCCAAAGTGTTTGACCTGTTTTGAAATCATACTATATGGGATATTCTGGAATCATAATTCTTTATATGAAGAGCATCAGATTCTTAATTGGTCTCTGCAAACCTTTACAAATGACATAATGGAAACCACTTAGAACTAAATCAAATACATGGCTAAAATATTTACTTTTAGCCACATTTGAGTGCTCAATCTATGGCAAATCAATCTATGGCAAAATTTTCAAAATCAGGCTGGATTCCTTTTTAGTTCGTGAAAAGCATTTACTACTCATACTGATGATAATAAGGATTGGAGCTATCATTTCATTATTACAACTCCGGGAAAGGGAAATTCCCTCTACTAGTTCAGGTTACAATCCCTGTCATTTACACTAATGAACTGAACAAGTGTGTGCTTTTTTTTTTAAAAAAAGTATATGCTCAACAAATGGAGACAGTGAAAATAATCATCATAAGAAATGATAAATTCATGGAAATAAATAACATGATATCAATGCAAGGCAAGGAAGAAACCAAGAGCAATTTATATAATGACTATAGTAATATAAAGGAAAACAGTGAAGAACTTAGAAACTCTGATTTATCCTCAAGGTCAATTAGGGACTTTAAGGACCTGAATGTGAAACCTGCCTCTTCAAAAGAAACTGACTCTAAATTATAAAAAGAGGCATACATTTCTTGACATGGTCCTTGGGATTTGTTTTGCTTGACTTTATTTGTTACCGAAAGGGTTCTTTTGCAGAAGGGGAGAAAGAAGGGAGAATATCAATAAAGCATTTTCAAAGAAAAAAAAAGTCTGCCATCCTAATTCATCATAAAAACTTCATATATTCCAAAGGTAAATTGTTTTCACTCTACTCAGCTTATAAGTCTACCTGTGTTTTTTATTAAAAGTACTAAGAATATCCTAAAGCTGTTCTATTTTTAATTGTATTGATACATTTTTGTGCCATTCTTTTCTGTTCATATTCCTTCTTACTTTCTTACCTAGCAAGAGATTCCTAATAAGAAAAATTTTAAAAGAAAAAATTGCCTCAATAAAGCAAAACAATATATTAAAGTCTGATTGCACATGCAATATTCCATACCCACAGCCCACCACCTCTGCTGTGAAGATAGAGGTACTTTTCTTAAATCTTCTCCATACCCAAGGTTGATCATTATAATTTTTTACTAAGTGCCACTTCACTTTCTACTTATTTATATTGCTTTCTCTGTGTGTGTGTGTATGTGTATATACATATATATACACACACACAACCATATATATATAATTCATATAAATATTTCCATATGATTCAGATTTCTTCAAATTTATTATTTCTTATGCACAATAACATTCCATTATATTCATGCACCACAGATTATTTAACTGTTACCCATTTTAAAAACTGCTTTGTTTTTACTTCTTGCTTACAACAAAAGAATTATCATAAATATTTTTACCTATATGGGAACTGTCTTTGACACTGGTAGGGTATAAATTCTAAGCAATGAAATCTGAGGAATCTTTGGACATTTTAGATGCCATTTTAACTCAATACCAGGCTGTCTTCCAGAATCATTAGACAAATTTACAATTCCATCTAAATTGTACTAGGATACCTGTCTTTCCTCAGCTTCTTTGAAAATGACCATTTCCATATTTTTGTCTTCTTTAACAGTTGTGCTGATTTACAAGTAAAACCTCAGTTATTTTAAGTAGCAGGATCCTACTAGTATCTTGAGGGGTACAGTCTGTCATTATGTAGCTTTATATCCCCAATATGTATCATTAGGGTTTGCCACAGGTTCAATCAAAAATGTTTATTAATTCATATGGAGTAATCTTTCATGTAATTGTTAATAGTCTATGATCCTTCTCTTTTGACAACCTTATTTATATCCTTTGAACATTTATGAATCGTGACAATGGTCCTTGGTCTTAGAATTTGTGTTACTTTTCTTTTTAATTCAGGTATGGGATCTTTTTCTTTAACAGTCTCCCTCTCAGGCTAATTTGTTTATGAAGCTAAATATGTAAATTGATAAGACTTTCATTCTTGAATTAAGGTGATTCAAAGGAAGAGAACTGCAAATAACAGTAGCCCTAATTAAGCCACAAATAATGGAGACCATAACATTAAAAACAACCACTAAATGAGTTTATACTGACTTCTAAAAATGCTTACTATTTTATGGGGCTTTTAAAAAAATCACAATAAAAGGTCACAATGCTCAATAAAGCAATAAAATGTTTCTAAACATCAATTATTTTAGAATGTCAGTTTTCCAAAAAGATCTAGAATAATTCTCTCATCAAAAATCCCAGAAGCTATTGATGCAACTATTTAAGAAAAAGACAGCTGATATGTATCAACTTACATAATGTTTTTTTGCCTGCAGGATCCCCATTTTCCCCTATTAACATTGCAGTAGGGGTGGCTAGGTGGCACAGTGGATAAAGCACCAGCCCTGTTGTCAGGAGTACCTGGGTTCAAATCTAATCTCAGACACTTAATAATTACCTAGCTGTGTGGCCTTGGGCAAGCCACTTAACCCCATTTGCCTTGCAAAAACCAAACAAACAAACATAAAAACCCAAACATTGCAGTGCATCCTAAAAACTCACAAGTCTTAACATCAGAAGAAGTCTTACAAGTCTTAACATCAGAAGAAGTCTTAGAGGATTCCTCTCCAGCAAACCTAATAACCTGCATAAAATCCAGGTTAGAGGAAATAAGGAAACCCTTAAGTATGTGTCATAAGCAACAGAGAACTGCTAGAGATGCTTCACGAACTAAATAAATTAAGAATTAGTCTTATTTAAAACAAAGTCACTAATTTGTAACAAAAAAAAAAAATCACCCAGAAAGAATGATTCCCCCCACCCATCCATTTTCTTCAACTATAAGGAAGATATTATTCTCTTATTTCCTATGTGGTTTATAAAAAAATTTTAAAAAGTCACATAAATTGAACACTAAAATTATACCAAGTTTGGCATCACATTAGAGAAGAAAAAATGGCTTCCTCCACCCCACCTTCTTTGCAAAAGTATAGGACAATAGGTGTGGAATACCATATATACTGTCAAAGTTGCTATACTGGTTAGTTTTGGCAATTGATTTTTCCTCCTCCTCCTCTTTTTTTTCCCCAAGGGCTGGCTTGTTATAGGTAAGGGAGGAATATGAATGAACAAATTGAATGAATACAGACACACAGACACATGCACATACACAATCGAATGTGATGTAAAAAAGTAAAAAAAGTCCATTGAATGTTTCTAATTAAGACTAAGAAAGCAGACAACTTCAGGGCTAATTTTCCCTTTTTAGAACACCCATCAGTCCCAAATTTATAATACTAGAACATAAAAAGGTAGAAAAAGCAACACAAAGCAGACAGCTTCAGGGCTAACTTTCCCTTTTTAAACACCCATCAGTCCCAAATTTATAATACAAGAACATAACAAGATAGAAAAAGAAACGTATTCAATAATTTGAAGAAATCAAAGGAGATAACATGTGAAAACACTTTACAAACCTTAATGCTCTCTGTAAATACTAGCTAACATCTAGAAGCAATTTGCCTAAATTTTCTATGCTTTTTTTTAAAAAGGGAATATTATTCTTCTATCATAAGAAACCAAGCGAAAGCACAAAGAATTAAGTACTGTCCAGAAAATAGACCGTTTGCAGATGAAACAGATATTTTTATAATTCCCCAAAGCCTATAAAAGCTATCAATCTCTGCTTGACAATAATTGGCTAAAAGATGTTCCTTTCACTCCCACACTGGTTGACCAGGTTGAACAGGTAATCCTCAGGCACATGATTCCCTATCTACTTGGCTACCAGTGCTGCAAAACTGCCAACAGGACATTTAAGCTTAAATACCTGAACGTGTTCATCAAGTTCTGGATTCCGCACTATCATCGAAACACTTTAAAAAGGACAGAATGGACCTACATTTCAAGCACCATGAAGCTCTATTGCACAGATAAGGACACTCATAAAAAATTTTGAAATGCAATTCCAGATGGCTCTCTATTTGACCTGAAGAAATGGTGCCTGATGAAAGAACTTGCTCCTCTGAATAGGCATTACAAAATAAATTAAATCATCACAGACTGAATGCATATGTAATAATAGTGTGTATGTGTGCACACAGCTATAGGCAATAGTATTTGTCCTTTCAATACTTGGATTCAAATCTAAGGATAACCTAAAAAAAGAGTCCTAAAATGATTGAAAGTTCACTCTGTTTTTAAAGATTATAAAAATAAAGAGGTAGAGTGGTATAAGGGATAGAGGACTGGACTTGGGACCAATCAAGGATATTCGGGTGTAAGTCTTGCTTCTTACACTAGCCATATTATGGACATGACACAATCTCTCCATGATCCTGCCCAACTAAGATTAAGCTGATAAATCCTATGAAACCAATCTCAAAACAAACCCAAACAAATCTCAAACAACTCTGAAAAATTTTCTGGGAATTTTATTAAACCTATCAAAATACTATGGAGAAGTTACTATAAAGAAGTTGTCTTTTGTAACTAACAACTATCAAAAGAAAATGCACTAGTTTTACTTGGATTTAATCATCTGCCCACATGGGGCATTTCTACAGACATTAAACAAGTCTTTATGACTTTTAAAAGTTTATGCTAAGTATCTGTTTCTTTAGCTTACAATGATGGTGCTTACTGTAGCTACTGCCATTTCAGAATTCAGAATTCTTATCTCCAAGGATTTCTGGGAATCCACCCAGAAGTCTGTAGATAATTGATATCATTACTTCAATCAAGCTCTATCCAACAGACCTTTTACATAGTTTCTTGACCATCCATCAAGGATTGTGAAACTTTAAAGTTCAGCTTTTAAGTTTTAAATGTCCTATTGACAATCTACAATATAACTGCACTAAGTAGAAAAGAGATTATCTTGTGAACATGAATTAACAAAAATATTTTGGATGAATATAGAAGTGCTTCCTAGATGAATTAAAAGTCACTCAACTGGATATAGAACACTATAAATTTCAAGATGTTGGTTAGTTTTGATGAACTGTTTTTCTCCCTTTTGAAAAAAATTCTATGTGGTAAGGGATTGTTCTAAAGGAAAGAAAATGAATTCATTGGGAAATACAAATGAAGGGGAAATTAAATAAAAGTTTATTTAAAAAAAATAAAGATTCTCAGTTAAAAAATGTAAAAAGGCAATTACTTTAGTACTAAATAGACCAGACTATAAATGTGAAAACAATAAACTCTAAAGTAAATGTTAAACTTTAATAGGTATTTTCTGAACTGCTGAAGATAAATGAAATAATGAACAGTTAAGAAGTCTACTAAGGCTCTAGCTGTGGTTGACAGTTAAAAAAACAAGTTCTCACTCATATCTTGAACAGCACAGTATTTACCTCTATAATATAAATTATTTATTAGTATTACTGTGCCTATTAATATTCCTAGTGATTCCGACTCTCTAAAGATGATCTATTAGCTAGAAAATTCCAAAGTTTTTTTTAGTTTTTTTTTTTGGCAAGGCAAACGAGGTTAAAGTGGCTTGCCCAAGGCCACACAGCTAGGTAATTATTAAGTGTCTGAGACCAGATTTGAACCCAGGTACTCCTGATTCCAGGGCCAGTGCTTTATCCACTACTCCACCTAGCAGACCTTAAAATCCCAAATTTTCTAAGTGGTTTATTTTTTGGCCATATTCTAGAAGATTCAAAATATGAAAAACTCAGTTATTTTAAATATTCAACTTCCTTCAAAGATAGTACTAAGATGCTGCTGATGACTAGTCAAACAACCTCTAAAAGGGGGGGAGGGGGTCCTGCCTTAAATTGAACTCATTCTATAGCCTCCCCCAAGGACCAGTCGAGCTGAAGTTAAGAGCCCTTTGTTCAAACTTGAAACATATAAACCTAAACTCCAGCCAATCAATTCTGAACAAAACAAAGTACTCTTCACAGTAACCAGAAAGGTAGTCAGGAAGGCTATTTCTAAAATTAAAATAAATTGAGAATATGAAATACTGATATTCACTAAGAAACTTAGCAAAAATATTCAAAGTTTGAAGGCAAATATATCTTTTAATTTTTCTAAAGGTGTCAAGCAATTTGGAGATAAGATTCAATTGTTACATTAGCTTTGAAGAGAAAGCATGACAGTTCACTTTTCCTATCTGTGATATCAGAGTACTGTTTATTAGTACTGTAAAGTTGTGAAATGGAACATGTCATTCATGACCACTAGGTAAAGTTTATGAACACCAAATTTATCCATGCTAGTGTTAAGGTGGATCAAACATAACCACATCTTTACCCCAAGTTTTCAAAATATGTTGAGCACAGTTTAGTTGAGTTTATTGGGAACCAGAAAACAAGAATTTTTGATTAGAGTCAAAGGTGCTCATGAGAAGAAAAAGGCAAAAAATAAGAATAAAAATCCTATTTCATTACAAAAAAACTCAAAGCTAATTAAAAAACCAATATATTCCTGTTCTCCAAAAGTATCAAATCACCTTGGACAAGGCACTGGTTTTGGAACAAGAACCTGGATTCAAATCTCAAATCAGATACTACCACTATATGTCCCTGTCCAAGTTGCTCAAACTCCTTATGCCTTAATTTCCTCATCTGTAAAATGAAGCCTCTGACTAGATGACACAGACTATCTTCCAACTCTCTCTCCATCTATGGTTCTAACAACTATGATAAGAAACAGGCAATATTGGGTAATAAATGATGGGGAAGGAAATTTCAATTTCAATTAATCTCTATTAAACCCCCCCCAGTAAAAAAACAGCAAAATCCAAAGTTGTCACTTTCACAGAAATTTAGTCATCCTAACAAAATCCGTCTTGCTTATGTTTATCTTGTAAACCACTATTCAAATTCATTAAAACAACAAGAAAGCATTTTCGAATGCAATATCTGTACTTCAAATAATAGCTTTAGCATTTTAGAGAAAAATCATTCTGGGTCAGGTCTAATCTGCCTGCAATTATCTTTAAATAAGCTGATTATAACATTGTTTCCAAAGTACTCCAAGGTTCTACATAGGTCTTCAATGGATAGTTGGGTTATTCTGGTTCCAATCATTTAAAAGGATACAATCTGTCATGGCGGCAACATCCAATTTGTCAATATCAGGTGAATCAGGGCAACACTTCTTGAATTCTTTCCGGAGATCAAAAAAGGAGTAGAAGCATTCAGGCAATAATACATTCTGAGAAAGGACAATGGAGTTACTAGTAGCTAAATTGCATTTTACCTTATGTTCCCCAAAACATCTTTAAAAAAAATTACCTGCTCTGATTTGGTATAAATGATTTCATTCCACAAAATCTCAAAATTAATAAAAAAAAAAACATTTGGGGATGACTACCATATTATATATTATCTCATTCTAAAGCTTTAATACACTTCATATTCCTGTTTTTTGTCTTTTTTTTTTTTTTTGCAAAGCAAATGGGGTTAAGTGGCTTGCCCAAGGCCACACAGCTAGGTAATTATTAAGTGTCTGAGACCGGATCTGAACCCAGGTACTCCTGACTCCAAGGCCGGTGCTTTATCCACTGCCATCTAGCCGCCCCTATTTAATTGTCTTGATAGTATCAATATAGTACTTTAATTGAATTCCATCATCGATTTCTATGAGTGGCAATGCTGATGCTTTCAAGTTGTATTGAAATTTGGTGTTAAATATTTTTTTTTTATTTTTTTGCAAGACAAATGGGGTTAAATGGCTTGCCCAGGGCCACTCAGCTAGGTAATTATTAAGTGTCTGAGACCGGATTTGAACCCAGGTCCTCCTGACTCCAGTGCTTTATCCACTGCGTCACCTAGGGGCCCCCTTAAATGTTTTTTAATCTTGAATATAGTTAAATTCTAGCAGGGTGATAACTGATTTATTAAGCATCTACTTCAATCAAAATGCTACGACAGGTGAAAGGACTACAAAAAACAAAATTTAATAATCCCTACCTTCAAAAGACTTATAATGCAGTGAAATTCTGAAAACTGCAAAAAAGGTAGCAAATGGTATCTTCTGACAAATTTTAATCCCAAAAGCAGTTGTGTTGAAAGTTATAATCAATTCAGGGGGCAGCTAGGTGGTGCAACGAATAGAGCACCAAACCCGGAGTCAGGAGGACCTGAGTTCAAATTGGACCTCAGATGCTTCATAATTGCCTGTGTGACCCTGGGCAAGTCATTTAACTCCATTGTCTTAAATAAATTTTTTTTAAAAGTATAATCAATTCCTGATGGTCTGCATATTGGGAATTACTACCAAGAGAAATTTTACTGTCTTTGTTAACTAAACACTAATTTGGTGTCTCCCTGCCACATAGGAAACAGAATAAGTGAAGAGCATCAGAAGCCAGAGGTCCTGATTCCAATTCCAGCCCTAAAGCTAACTGCCAGTGTGATCTTGGGCATTCGTTCTCTAGGATTTAGTTCTTCATCTATAAAATGAAGGGTCTCCAAGGTCCTTTTTGATTCTAACTGTATGATACTATATGAGAGTTTAGGACTAAATTTAAAGTCAGTATATTTTAAAGCCAAATAAGTAAAATAATTTTATCAATTGCTTAATACTATAAGCATCTTTTTTCTATCCATCCACAAAGATGGGAATAGATTCTGTTGTTGCCACTCAGTCATTTTAGTCATGTCTGACTCTTCATGACTTCATTTGGAGTCTTCTTGGCAGAATGGTTTGCCATTTCCTTCTCCAGTCCATTTTATTGATGAAGAACTATGGCAAACATGAGAAGAGAATGGTCTAGATTGATTTTATATGGTTCTTTTAAATCAGTTATACCATGTCTCCCATCTTTTGGCAGAAGTGAGTGACTATAGCATAGAATGAGGCATCCTTTTTCAGATGTGACTATGATGAATTGCTTTCCTTAACCACATTCTTTGTTAGATGAAAGGGCTCAATTTTAAGGAAAAAGGGGATAGTGAAGAGTCATTGGAAAGTGATAACAATGAAAATTAAAAAATCACTAAGAAACTTTTTAAAAAATGAAAATGTTATGTTTTTTACTATTGTTTTGTGTATTTATGTGTTAAGCATATGAGTTGTAGTTAGGAACAAAAGACTAGGTTATGGCTCTTCCTTATGAAATCAATCTCTATCAATCTTTGTTGTCAGTGTTTGTAGTTTAAAAGGTAAAAAAGTCACTTCTCTGGATTCCCCAAACAGCAGACATTTGCCAAAGACATTTACCCTAATGCAAGTTTATCCTGCAAACTAATTCTCAAAGTTTTCTGTATCTGATCAAGTCTCAAATACAAAGTGATCACAACAAAGTTGCTCTTCATTTCTCTTCCCAGTTATGTTTCTTCCTCCACTCCAAACATTTAAAAACCTATTAAGGAGACTTACTGTCGTAGTTTCTATGCTCAGAACACTGTAAATTACACAATTTTCATTCATTTTTAACTCCTTAATGTCAAGAACTTATTTTTTTTTACTGACTTTCCAGTACCACTTGGCATTAAGAAAATGCCCAAATTATAGTTACTTTTGCTATTGCCCAAACCTTTTGGAACTGTCCTTAGTAACATTATAAAGTGCTTCTTAAAAGAAAATCAGTAGTATCTAAATGTACCTCTTCAATACTATGTATAGTAAAACAAAAGAAAAAGCTTTGAATAATTGCCTACTGTAAGTTATTACTTTAAGCCTGTGAAAAGGTTTATATAGTTTAATAAAAAACATTCAGGTCATTATGAAAACAATAACAACAACAACCCTGAATTTCTATTACCATCAAAAGATTAGGTATAATCCAACTTAATTCCCAAATATCAACTTTTTTATGACTATATAAATACACTACAAATATTATCTCTAAACCTTCCCAAGAGAACATTTAAATCAACACAATTTTCAGGTGTTGTCACTCAGTAAATTTCTTAAAAGCAAAATCAGAAACAGAATAGAATAGAAATAAAAACAAAATCAGACAATTTGATGACTTGCTACAGGAGTTTTAAGAAATTGACAATATGAGGTGGTCTTTAATACTCATTTATGTTTCAAGCTTTTTCCATCAAAAATACAAATGTGAGATGTAACTCAGTTAAATAGTTTTCCATTTCTGAAAATTTCTCCATTTTATATAAGGATCCTTTTATGTTTTTTCCCCATAAATGGTAGAAATAAAAAATGATGGTAGCAAATTAGTCTGAGGAAAGCCCAATAACATTCAAAGTTTTTTTAAATTTTTAAACAGTTAGAAATATCCTGTCCTATTTTAGCAGTGTTTGACAAACAGTAGGTGGTTATTACCTGTTTAGTGATTGTTTTATCATAATAAGCGTATTCCAACATAAACACAAATATGAGAACAGTCCCTGAAAAGGTCAAAGAATGCTAAGATCCCCAAAACCTAATTTAAATTAAAATACTAAAGGAATGCTAATATTTTTAATTTAAAAAAATGTGTACTTAATCACTTCAAGTTTCAACAATTTAACTCACTTCAGTAATTTAAGGAAACATTTCTTTAAAACAGTATTTTTTTTATTTTTCAAATTTAAGGAAAAATTACAGAAAAACAAAAAAAAACCTTTTGAAACAAAAATTTAGATTTTTCTTCATAAAGTCCTCTTACCTTTTTAGAAGCTTCAGGGTGCAAGATTTGCCTGACATGAAGCTGGCCATCAGTACAGAGGCAGAAGGAAGTCCCTACCCCAATATTTAGTTCATTGCTCACGGACTGATTGAACTGAAAGGAAGACACACAGGAGGATACAACTGATAAACAGATTTACAAGCTGTTCAGCAGTGAAAAGTGTTCCACTTAGCAAGACTCAAGGAAAAACATGCAAACTTCTGGCAAGTGATGTACAAGTGCTGCCCAGGGCAACAATAAAGGAGAAAAGCTTTCATAAAACTTCCTTACACATCTCTTTTCCCTCTGAGAGAGTGTTTGATCTATTGCAAGATACCAATGTCAGAGGGCACAGAAGAAGAAAATCTCTTAAAATGTCCTTTTACTTATGAATTCTTATTTTTAAAAAGTGGTCATTATTATCCCATCAGATTTTTCATTTCATCAACACGCTGTACCTGACAAAATAATTTTCTGGTAAAATTCTTTTTGGTAAATGTCTGAAGCATCCACTGATAAAAAAAAAAATAGAGGTAGTGGTTACAAGGACCCAGAGTAGGGATTGGTCCCATTCTGTTTTATTTCTTTGAATGTAATCTTAAGAAGTGTCAAATGACATCACAAAGTAAATCACCTAGTGCTCAATAAAGCAGAATTTTCTACCTCTTAAAATACATACATTTATTAGAAATGTTACAATCCACAAGTTGCATCTGGGAATAGTCGGCCTCGCTTATCTCCAATCCTAACCTTTTTGAAGTCTAATATCCTTTTCCGGGGTCAATGCATCACAAATAAAGAAATCTGTTTAAATCTCTCACCTCAGAATCTCACTGAGGGGATTTACTCTATATGATTCCAAGCAGGGAAGAGTCAGCTAACTCAAGAGAACTATTTTATCTTTCAAAAAGGCCCCAAGAAGTAGGGGATTTCTCGCATGTCCGGAAGCCCACAAGCTCCCGAAAGAGAGACTCTACAGATCTCTCTGGAGGGAGTTAGGTGGCAGCTAGGAAGGAGTGCATCTCAAAAAGCGCCTTTGCATTCCAGCTCCCCAAGAATGGGAGTAGGCAGGTTGGGCAAAGAAACAGAGGAGCTGGGACCGAGTTGCCCCTGTGGTAGACAGGCCAAAGGCCATCTAAACACTATCCAAACAATTACAGAGCCTGCCGGTTACAAACTTACAATCGGTGGGGGTGTCGGTGATGGTGGTGTGTGTTGTATATACTGTGATACTGAAGCTATTTCCATCTCTTTGGCTTGAAGCCAGTTTGAGAGTTTAAATAATGGTTATTCTGGTCCCAAGTTTGAAGACAAGGAGAGAATTCGAGAAGTGGACAAATGCTTTTGTGAGGGTGGAAGGGAGAATCTTCAAAAATGGTTCCAATCATCGGCTCCCCCATTAGCTCCAACCCCAGCAGGACTACCTCCCACGAGGTCTAGTCCCCAGGCCAGGGCCCGCCGGGCCCTTACTGCTCCTCCCTTCCCCGGCACAAGCTGCCAGGTCGGGGCAGCAGGGGGTGGAAGGCCCGGGGTCAGTGGGCCAGGGGCAGTCTGTCACCTGTCTGAGGGCTTGCTCCAGTTGCGGGGCTGAGGACAGGCTTTCCGCGTCGATCTTGGTTTCTTCTTTGCAGTCTTCAGTCAGTTCCAAATGATCCGGTTTAACTAGAACTTCGTGCAATTGTCCCACCTCCGGAGGGAGGAAAAGTAGGGGTCAGTCCCCCCCCCCACCTCCTTTTTTAGTTCCCACCGGTTGCTTTTCTTTACCCTGCCTTCCTTCATTGCACCCTCCCAAAGGCCCCTTCTCTTCCCCAAGCCTCTCTGGGGATCTGGTCGGATAATCAAAGCCTTTATTTCAAACAGCGGGTGCTGTTGGTCAAGTCAGATATGTCCTCCAGACCCCTAACTCCTGCCAGTCCCACTGGGGCGGGGAAGACTGTGGGCGCTGGATACTCTCAGAGCCCCTGGGGGGCTGCTGGTTGCCCCAGGGGCTCGAGGAGAAGGCCTCGCTCGGTTTCAATACTGTGTCCCTTCTTAGGACCAGATTTGAGCGGCCCAGAATTGGAAGGAGGCCTTCGGATCCCCGGCACTGAAGCAGCAGAGCTCACCTTCCCACCCCTTCCTTACCTGCGCCCTCTCCACTCCCTTTCTCTAAGGTGAGCTTCTTCCCGGCTTCCCCAAGTGGGACAAAAGCGCCAAGAACCAAATACCTTCTTGTTGGCCAGATCCACCACTTTCCACAGTAGCAGGATCAGCTCCTTCTCGTCCGAACCCAGCTTGGCTCCTGTGGCCCCGGCAGTGATCCCAAAAAGCACCACCAAGTAATCAGGAGACGCCGTCATGACGGTAGGTGGGGAGGGGGAGAAGGGGGGCTGGGAAGTGCTGAGGCGGCGAGGGAGTAGCGAAAAGAAAAATCGATGCCAAAGCCTTTTACAAAGAGAAAAAAAAGAGGAAAATCCACCCCCCTCCTCGCCGCCACCGGTGCAAAAGGCAGGGCAACCACTCTGGCCCACACCTGGCTGGGCTACACGCAGGGCAGGAGGGAGGGGGGCAGGGGAAGGAAAGCTTCTGAGGCTGGGCCCTTTTTGTATTTAATTGCCCGTGAGTCTATGCAAAAAGCAAAGAGAAGGGCTGCACCCCTGGGGAGGCGCGCGCGCAATGGCTGAAGGTTTTTCTGTTTGGGGGATGTGGCTCTACCTGCCCACCCTCCCCCACGTGGTGCAGGTAAGAGAGACACCTGGCGGCGCCCGCCCATTGGTTCCTTCAAACCACGACGTGGCAGCGAGGGGGGAGGAGGCAAACTCGCCCAGAGGGAGAAGTGGGATGGGGCGGCAGCTGCGACCCGCAGACAATGGCCAGATGAATGAAAGGGGGTTGGAGGGGCGGTGGAGGGCTGATGCAGCCCCGGGGGGGGACCCGGGCATCTCCTCCAGAGATGGAGAAGTCTGGGGTGAGCGGGAGTCTGAGCCACCTGGGGGGAAGGGGGGAGTAGGTAGAGAGGCTTACTGAGGAGGATGGGGACGCCAGGAACAGAAAGGGAGGTAACTGAGAGGGGTGGGGGGCGGGTCAAAGGAAGGCCTGATCCTGGGGACTGGATGCGGAGCCGCCGAAGCTCCTGGGACGAGGCTGGGCTGGAGGAGTCCCAAAGAAGGGAAGGGTTAGAAAGCCTGAGGTGGGGGCAGGGGGGCGCGGAATCCTACGAGGGTGTGGTAACAACCTAGGGAGAGGAAGAGGGAGGGAAGGAGTGAGCCCACAGTAAACAGCAGCAGGGAGGTGGCGAGGACAATTCCAGAAGACCGGAAAAGTCTCTTTGGAGCGCCACACACCTTCCAGTGCAAACAGCAGCCCCCAAACCTAGTGGACTCTCCCCCACTCCACCCTGCCCCGACCCGAGCACCTACTTCCTTATGCTCCCAAGGAAGCTTTTGCATTTTCCTCCGAAGAGGTGAAAGGATTGGACTCACCTAGGAGAGAGGCACACCCAGGGGTCCAGTCACACCCAAAGACAAAGTGACACACTGGCCAGGTCTACCTGCCCGGCACAAATTGAAGGAAGCGCGGGGCTAATTCTGGAAAACTTTTTCCCATATGTTTTTCCTTGATTGTGTTCATTCAAGAGGTTTCTATTCTCTGATCTACATACACTATAAAATATGGTTTTCGGTGTTTTTTCCAAACCTGAATTCATGCATGGGGAGGGGGGGGCAATCTGTCACTTGTAGGGCTTGGCCAAAGCTGCCGAGTGCCTCAGGCCATATAAAGCTTAAATTAGGAAGAAGTGGCCACCTGGATTGGTTGAACAGATTCCTGTTCTTTCCCAGGTTTGAAACCACCCGTCCAGTCCAAATAAACAGAAAATTTTAGAGAGTTGTCTAGGACACAGAAAAATTGTCAGAGAGCCAAGAGTCTGAGAGGCAGCACTCGAACCCAAGTCTCTCAAATTCCGACTTCCTTCTAGGAGGCTGCCCCACTGAAAGCACTAGTTCCTCGAGAACACAGACTTATTTCTTTTATATGACCAAAGAACATTTAGTTAATAAAATTTCTTCCGCACCATTTTCCTAGCAACAAGGCCAGCTCTCTAGCCATTTCACTACCCTGTCAGTAAACTAAAAAATACAGAAATTGAGGCCAATGCAGATTTTTGCTTTAATTCTTCCATACACTTGTTTTGCACAGAACTTGTTGAGGAAAGAAACTCGGAAAACTCTTAACCACAGATCCTGTTGCTTTCTTAGAACACATGAGTCACTGAATGTGCATTTATTAGGCACCTATGTGTCAAGACCTGTGGACGGGAAAGATGTAAAAGATGAAACATCTCTTTTTCTCAAGGATTTTATATTCTATTGTGGGAAGAAACAAGTACACAAAAACCCTCAAAAGTGTAAAGTAATTTTTCTGGAGGCTCCAGCATCTGAGCAAAACGATGGAAGACTTTTGTAGAAGTTGGTACTTGAGTCGATTGAAGGAAAGCTAGAAGGGGGTTGTTAGGAAGGAGTTTATTTTAAGAAAGAGCGATGGAGCATGAGCAAAAGGAGGAGACTGAATTTAGAAGATTATTTGTAAAGAACCACAATTAGGATGGTTTGTCTGGAGGGGAAAAAATGAAATAAAAGAGGAATAAGTGAATAGATATCGAAATTTACACAAGTATGTGTTTCAAATTTACCTGTCCTGGGGAATGGATTTCTTCTAATTCTAGGCAATTTGGTTCAGATGTTGAGGCGCCAATATTTACAATATAAAACTAATAATCAGGACGATCATGAATCCCTGTGCTTGAGCCTAAATGATGGGAAAACAAAACACCAACTAGCTACCCACTTACACACTACCTACCAGGTTAACCATTACTGCACACCTGGTACATTTGGAGCAACCCAAGCGGAGACCGAACTAGGTTTTTCAAGAGAGGTGGTTGAAAATTATAGGAGCTGGAAGAAAAAAACAGAAAAGTCGTGGACTATATAAAAGCCTCTTTTCCTAGGTGAGAGTGAAAGGTGAAGAGCCGGCTGACATAATGTCATTGTGGGGGGGGGTGTTTTTGACTGGGCGGTGGCGGCAGTGAGGGATGGGGGGGGCAGTTCCTAGCACTATTTCTTTGAGCAATTGAAAGAATTAAATAAATCTTCAAGTGACTATGCATGTGCAGACAAAAGCTATTCTCTTTTAATTTCCCCTGAAAGGGGTGGGAGACTCTTCAGGGATTTAGGACTGTATTCCTTAGCCTAGACTAGTCAATGAGGGATCCAATGGAAATGCACCTCTCTCCTCTAACCACTCCAAGAGGTGGAGAGGCAAATTTCAACTCACCGGCTCGTACAAGTTAGATAAATGGAGTTCCGGTCATCCCTGCCACACCCATTGCATGGTACTGTCCATCCAGGGCTACTCTAAGCTCCGCTTTCCCCGCCCCTTAGTAAAGGGAGTGGGGCTTAAAGCTGTCAACCACCTTGGGAGCAGGGATGGGGGTGGGGGAGAGGACTGACAAGCCACCTGGAAAAACCGCCTCGATTGCATTGCAGTGGGAGAGGCCTACCGGAGAAGCCAGTTCTCAGGAGCGACCTCCCCGCGGGCTATTCTCTGAGTCCCGTTCCCAGGTCTCCACCCCCGAATCCTGGCAGCCTGAGTAGTCGGAGCCAGGCTACCGCAGCCCTGCCCTCATGCAAACTGCGTAGGTGCTTCTGCCCAGGTATCGAGGTTCGGATCCTGACTTTTGGTGTACAGGGAGGGAACCACCGAGCTCGTAAAAGTTTCTGTAAAAAGGATTTCAGCCAAAGAGGACGGTGGTGTCGGGGGTTGGAAGCCTATGACAAATTTTGGGGAGCTCCAGGATGGATGACTCTCAGTAAAAGGTGGTTGGATACTCTATGGAAACCTGGCCACACCCTTTTGGGGATTTTTATTAGATTTATAACTAATATTACTACCAGAAATTCTTCAAAGTTTGTAAATTAGGATGTTCAAATTCTTCAACATTTTGCTGACTGGGATTTTGAGTAGGTTGGCCCTTTAAAAAAAAGTTTGGATGTAACAGGAACTGCCAAATTCTTCAGGCAAAAATGTTTTATTGTCTTTCTATTATCTAAGAATAATACTTATATAACCAGAATAATCATAGAATTGTATGATTAAGAGAGATCTTAAGAGAACAGTCCATCCACTCCTGGCTTTCATTTAAGTCCACACCTACTACTAAGGCAGATCTGAATCCCCTTTTTTAATCCTTAATAGAAGTTCTTTAGTCTCCCTTTCTCTGTAACCCATCCCAATGCTTATCAAGTTTTAGTGTCAGGAAATTCTTCAATATAATCTAACCTAATCCTTCATGCTGCAGATTAAATCCATTTCCTCTTGTTTCTTCCTCAGTGGGGTTGGCAGAGTTCACTCCTCTCAATGTACTTGACAGTTGTAATTAAATTACCCCCACAGCCTTCTCTTCTCTAGACTAAATAAATGCATCTTTTAGCTATCATCACATATCTTAAATTCCTGCCCTTTAATTATCTTTATTATTCTCCTTTGACCTGGCTCCAAGTTCTCCATACTTCATAAACTCTGAAACTATGGAATGGACACAGTAGTCTTTGACCAAGACCTGATCAGTACAGCAACAAACCAGTACTTAGATACCATGGGAAAATTAGCTCATTGTTCCTATAGCTACCTGCCCATTGTTAATATCAGACTTTTTTTTTTTTACTACTACATTTGGGGATTGAAGTGTTATTTAACATCCAAAGTAATTCTAGGTCATAAGATTTTAGAACTTAAAAACTTAGAGATGATCTAGTCTCCTTTATTTTATGAGATGAGGAAATTGAGATTGAAATGCTTAAATGACTTGTTTAATGGCAATGACTAAAGGAATTAAGGTTTGAACTTAGGATCCAGCAAGATCACTACTATAGCCCAAAGAGATCATAAAATGTAAAAAAAGACCCACTTGTACAAAAATATTTATAGCAGCTGTTTTTGTAGTGACAAAGAATTGGAAATCGAGGGAATGTCCATCAATTGAGGAATGGCTGAATAAGTTATAGTATATGAAGGTGATGGAGTATTTTTGTTCTGTAAGAAATCATCAATGGTCGGACTTCAGAAAAGCCTGGAACTGATGCTGAGTGAAATGAGCACCATTGTGAGATGATTGACTATGTTGGATGCAGTTCCTCTCAACAGTTCAGTGATCAAGAACAATTCTAAGAGACTTGTGGTGGAAAATGCCATCTATATCCAGAGGAAAAAACATGGAGTCCAAATGCAGACCAAAACAAACTATATTTATTTTTAAAACTTCTTTTACGAAAAAGAACCCAACTAATTTTATAGATGTTTTTTCTTTATCATGATTCCCCCCCCTAGTTCTAATTCTTCTTTCACAACATGACTAATAAGGAAATATGTTAAATATGATGGATTCATTTAGAAAACTACATATTTGTTCAATTGTATTTTTTATTTATTTTGTTAAATATTTCCAAATTACATTTTAATCTGTTTCTGTCTTCCCTTGAAAGTATTGAGCTATATGTTTGATGTCTGTGAACTACACTATTTCTTCTATGTTTATATGAATTCCCCTATTGTGTGGTTTGATTTTACTTTTTAAGTGTCTGACTACCACTAAATAGAAAAGAGCCTTTAATAGGTGAACATCATAAGGAAACTAATTCCATGACTTCTACCAGCTTTATGCTCTTCCTTAAGATTATTTTTAGGATATTGTTATGAGGTTGTGATTTTTACTACTTGAGGTGAGAATGGGGTGAGATTGACAAGTAGCATGTGTCCCTATCTAGGGGTGAGTGAAGGAAATTAAAGATTCAATAGACTCATCTGAGCTTTGCTTTATGAATTATAAATCATAGCTGTTGGTAACTTGCATATAAGAAATGACATAAGAAACCATTGATATAGGGGCAGCTAGGTGGTGAAGTGGATGGAGCACCGGCCTTGGAGTCAGGAGTACCTGAGCTCAAATCCGGACTCAGACCCTTAATTACCTAGCTGTGTGGCCTTGGGCAAGCCACTTAACCCCATTGCCTTGAAAAAAATCTAAAAAAAAAAAGAAACCATTGATGTGTGATGACTGATGAAAAGGAGTTGACTGGTTATGTAGGGTGATTGAATGCTCAGATGCGATCCCTGGTAATATAAGTTCAATACTAGAACAAAATGAGACACTTGTAGATCATTCAAGAGTTGAAATGCTGAAGCAGGAAAAGGATATTTAATAGGATATGCTTAGAAGACACCCTTAGTTGATTAAGTTAAGCTCCTCTGCCAGGAGGAGCCTTATTATATAGTCCATCAGGCCAACATCCAAGAACACCTGGATTTCTTTAAGACTACTTTATACTCAGGCTACCAGGATTTCTTTTAGACTATTTTATACTCTAGACTTTCAGATAGTGAAGTCAACAGCCAGAGAACCCTTTAGTCCCCTGGCCAACCCAGTATTGAAGATTGCAGTACCTTTCAGGTAACTAGATGCTGTAGCAGAATAGAATGCTGGGCCTGAAGACTCATCTTCCTAAGTTCAAAACTGGAGTCAGATACTAACTCTGTGACCTTGAATAAATCATTTCCCTTTGTTTGCCTCAGTTTTTTCATTTGCAAAATGACCTATCAAAAGAAAGAAATGGCAGCCACTTCAGTATCTTCACCAAGAAAACCCCAAATTTGATCATGAAGAGTTGGATGCTATTGAAAAAAATGATTGAATTTTATCAATACTTTTTTTACATTTATATATAAAACTTTCTACTGTGTATATTTTCTTTTGCAACATGGATAATATAGAAACATGTTTGGCATGGCTTCAAATGTATAATCAATGACATATTCCTTGCCTTCTCAAGGGGTGTGGAAGAAGAGAGGTAATCAGAACCTCAAAATTTAAAAAAAAATGGTAAAAATTTTTATGTTTAATTGAGAAATATTTAACAAAATAAATAAAAACATGTGAAATCCACAAAAACAGAAACAATAAAACTCCAAAGATATCTTAAACCAATCGCAGCAGTCTTCTCATGAGAAACCCATATAGTAACTATTCCAAACTTTCTTTACTTCCACAGCACCTTCTCCCTCATACTACCCTCTTGGCTAAGGTAAGTTGACTGCCAGGCTTCCTTTTATTTTTTATTTTTCATTAATATTTTATTTGTTTTCCATTTATATACAATAGTAGTCTCTACCTATTATTTTTTGTAAGGTTTTGAATTTTACAATTTTCCCCACCCTCTGTTCCCTCCCTCATTCCCCCCACAGAAGGCAGTCTGATAATCTTTACATGGTTTCCATGCTATACACTTATCAAGACCTTTTAAGGAAATTTTTCCTGATTGGATTCAGATACTGCTTTTCCCACAGTGAGGGATAATAGATGGACAGCCTGAGTCTTGTCATGGTATCCATGAAATATTTTGACTAGATCCTAAGTGGAAAAGGCCTGGACAAGAACTGCATGGATGACAAAGTATTCAGTCAGCTCAGGGTACTGGAGAAAGAGAGTGATGACTCTGGAGTCCGATCTGAATTCAAATCCAACCTTAGATACTGGCTGTATGATCCTGGACAAGCCACTTAATCCCTATCTGTAAAATAGGAATAATAATAGCACAGACAACCTGGAATTATCAAGATCAATTGAGACATTATTTATAAAGCTGTAATGCAGTTCCTGGCATGTAAAAAGTATTTCTCTTTCTCTGCAGTCAATAAGTATTTATTAATGTGCCAGAAACTAGGAATATAATACAAAGAATGAAACCATTCTAATTCAAAGAAGCTTATATATTCTAATTCAGGGAGACAAGTACAGATAGAAAATATATACAGCAGATTGATAGAATTAATCAATGCAAATACATACAAAGCAGTTTGGGAGGGAGGGAGGGTGGGCTTCAGGAAAATGTTCATGTAGAAGATGGGACTGAAGTTACATTTTAAAAGGAGAGAAACTCTGTGAGGCAGAGGTGAGAAAAAATGCATTCTACGAATATGAAAAAGCCAGTGCAAAGGCAGGTAGATGGAATGATACAAATTTGAGGTTGAAAATAGAGAGAGGCCAGTTTGCTTGGGTCACAGAGTGTGAGAGGGGGAGTAATATCTAATGAGTCCAGAAAGATAGGTTGAGGTCAGATTATGTCGGGCTTTAAAAGCTAAATAGAGTGTTATATATGTTTTATCCTAGATGGAATAGAAATTCACAGTGATTGATGGAGACAGGAGTCACAAAAGGAAAATTTCTTTGACAGAAATGTATAAGATGGAATGAAGCAAAGTAAATAGGACTGAGGCAAGTAGATCAAATAGGAGATTGTTGTAAATAATTTAGGCTAATGGTGATAAGGACCTGAATTGAGTTGGTCATTATGACTGAAGAGATTGGGTTGGGTGCAAAGTATATTGTAGAAGTAGACACACTTAAGATTCAGCAATTAATTGATTGAATTTGTAGGGTGAGAAAAAGAGTGAAGAGTCCAGATTACTGTTGAGATTACACACATGCTAATTGCTATCTCTTCTAGTGGTATGAGTACCTACATTGGTAATATCATAGATGTGTTGTAGTTATAAATGGAAGCTTATTATAGTAGGTTTCACAGATATAACCAAGTGATATAATAATTTACTAATTCATTGAAAGTACTTCATAGTTTATTTGAAGTTCAGACACATGGACTTTTCTCCAGGGATATATTAACATTTTCTAGCAGTTTCCCCTCTCTCTTTCTCATTCGGAGGCAGTTAAAGTAGCTTGGTGGGTTGAGTGCCAGACCTTGGATTTAGGAATTCTAATCTATGAGAGATCAAAGCTGGCCTCAGAAACTTACTAGCTGTGTGATCCAGGGCAAATTACTTAACTCTGTTTCCTTATCTGAACTATGAGCTGGAGCCAGAAATGACAAATCTCTATAGTTGCCTCCTCCGCCACCCTCTCAATAAAAACCCCAAATAGGATCATGAAGAGCTGGACACAACTGAAAATAATTGAACTACAAATAACAAAAGAGTTCTCATGCCTTCATCTTTAGGACTACTAAGGAAATAAAGGGCTTCAATTGTAGAGCAGAACAGATAGAAAGAGACAGAAATGTAGGAAGTTAGGAACAGAATAAGAAGGAAACTGACTCATCAAATCCCCCTCCATCCTAGTGGTCATTCTTGCCTCCTTAGTTCCTCTGATTAGTGGGGAATATTGTTTCTTTATTATTGATATAATTAGCTGACCTATACCTAAATATATATTTACAGGGGATGGATTTTTATGTGCTAAGAAAGAAAAAGGTGATCTCTCCATGTACTCATGTGGTAGTGAAAAGAATACTGAATCAAGGAATCTGCATTTGAATTCTGACATTGCTACTTTTTCTGTGACTCTGGTCAAGTTATGGCTCAGATGGGAGAGTTAATCTAGAGTAGATGATTTCTAACGTCTCTTCCTGTTCTAAAATCTATGTCTAAGTCCAGCCATACAGCATCATTCACAAGAGTAATTTACATACAAGGACTGAGAGAATTTAGTGGGTATGTGGCAATTATCCTATTTGTTGTCATTTTCCTCTGTCACTGTATTCCCATTGTCTCAGTGGACTGCAAGGTATTAATGAAACCCTACCAGAGCATCAGGTGGGCACAAAATTTATTGGCTGTCTTCTTCTTAGGACATTTACATTAATTCTTTCTAATACCAAGATTTCACAGTAGTCTGACTCTTCCACTTTCCCCAACAATTCCTGCTAAACTCTTCCTGGCCACAGACAGCCAGCACCATCCAAATAGCATCTGCCCAAGAGGGAAGCAAAAAGTCTCACAATAGGACAGGATCAATAAACTACAAACTACACTTCAGGACCAGAGTAATTTGGGAGTCCTGGGGTCAATAGACATAAAGGGTCCCCACCCTTTAGGAACTCCCCAAGTCAGCATCCTTTTTTACTGAAGACTTTTTCTGCTTATTCTCAGAAAGAGCAATGGGTGGAAGTAGCCAAGAGACAGATTTAGGTTTGATATAAGGAAACCCTTTCCAGCAATTAGAGCTTATCAAAGGGTTGTCTAGAGAGATAGTGGTTTTCCTTTCATTATAGGTCATGCAAAAGATAGATGATCATTTATTGGGTATGATATCCAAGGGGATTCTTGTTCATAGATGGATTGGGATGACAGGAAAAATTGTTGAAGAGGAGCTGAATGTCAATCTGTTTGTCTGCCTAGTCTGGTACCATGCTGTGGAAATCAGCAGTCTGCATTTATAGGTAGGGATGATGAATTGAGAGGAAAAGGAGAATTTGCCAGATATAGTAGTCAAAAAATACATGAACTTCTTTAAAGTAGAATACATTCTGATGGTCAAATTAATATAGTTATAGAAAATGAGGACTAACAGGAAAAGTTGCTAAGTCCTCAGAGCCCCCTTTTGATTTTTTTGCTGGTGGGAATTGCCCACAATCCTAGGCTACCTGAAGGTTGAAAAAAAATTGATAAGGCAGGTTGGATAGGAGTGCTCCAGCTGTGTGAAATCTGTCCTTAATGCAAATCAAAAAAGCCAGTTTGGATTACTTAATTAAAAGCATTTAAACACTTATGTTCCAAGGGGACTGATAATTCTTGTGAGAGGGCTTACTGAGTGAGCCCTTCTCAGGGTTGCAATCTACCTTTCAGCCAACTCTCACCTGTGGCATCAAAAATCTGTAGCATGCACATTGGCCACACCTGTAAAACCATCCTGGAAGATGGGCTAAACCAGGTCGAGGGTAGCAGGCAGGAGTATGTCTACCCCAAAGATGTAAAGACTTTTTGGCAGAATGGGCAGATGAAAACAATTTATTCTAACAGTCATGAAGGCAGCTGCTGAAACAGGTGATCGTAAAGTGCCAAGATCATCCACTGAATCTTGGGCTTTGATCTTGAATTTTGTCGGACCATGGAACTTTGAAGACTTTAGAGGAGAAAGCAAGGCTGAAAACTTCCTGCAGCCCTGCCTCACTTAAATCCATTTCACCAATAATCCTCTAAGAAAAAGAAAGATAAACAACTACTGAGTGACAAATGGATACTAAGCCCTGGGGATACAAATACAAAAGAGAGACAATCCCTGTCCTCAAGGAGTTTACATACTAATAGAAAAACTTCTTATATTGGGAAGAGAAAGATAGAAGTCTAGTGACTAAAACAATAAAAAGGTCCAAGGGTGAGTTTTTGCATGACAAAGGATAAAGCCAATAAGGAATCCTCCCATTCCGAGAGTAGAAAACTCTGAAAGGGGTCCTTTTCTACAGCAAGTGAGAGAGTTCTGTTTTGTCTGCCAATTAAGGATGACTTTTGGATTTTCAAGAATGGAACAAAAATGGTTAATAATTAATTTATGCCCAAATTGTAATGAATTGGGTAAAAGCACTTAGTTGCCTTTTCTGAGTCCAACTCACCTGTCTCAGACAAATCACATCCTCAGGTACTGTACTGTAATGGTCTGTGATTGTACTTTTAGAAACAATGAACATGATAAATATGGAGAATGTAGAAAGATTCATAATAAGTAAAGTGAAAAACCAGGAAAACAAAACATAAAATGATTATAACAATGTAAATGGCTAAAACAACAAAATAATTGAAACTGAACTCTGTGAAATTATAATAACCAAACTTGTTACCAAAGAAAGAAACTAGTATTCATTAATATCTGCTATGAGCAATGTATTGTAACAAGTGCTTTACAAATATATTGTTTATTCTCACAGTAACTCTGGCCAATAAGTTTCATTTTTGCTTACTCCGATCTTTTTGATTCTAGTTCTAGCACTCAACCAGCTGTGCCACCTAGCTGTGAGAGAAGAGATAGAAGGAACCTTCTGAATACTTTTCAGAGGTGGGGAAATAAAGGTCTGGGACATTGATTGCATATAGTATCAGATATTTTAAAATGTTTGTCAGTGATGTTGAAAAAATTTTGCTTATCTTTATTTTTTTAATAACAGATGACTCTTGGGGAGGGAAATGCTAGAGAGAAAATGGGGAATTTAGGTTATGTGAAAAAATATTATCAAAATGTATTTTTTTTTATTTTTATTTATTTTTAGGGATTTTTTTGCAAGGCAATGGGGTTAAGTGGCTTGCCCACGGCCACACAGCTAGGTAATTATTAAGAGTCTAAGACTGGCTTTGAACCCAGGTACTCCTGACTCCTGGGCCGGTGCTCTATCCACTACACCACCTAGCTTCCCCCCCCAAATGTATTTTTTTAAAAAAAAGAGGATTATTCCACATTAAATTCATTAGAATGCAAGATTAGGGGCATGTTATAGATATAATTTACCCAAATTTTTTGTAAAGCATTTGATTAAAATCCTATTACTCTTGTCAACAAGATGGAAAGACTGGGCTAAATTGAGATTACAATTAATTAACTAGATTTGGAATAAGTTTAATAACTACATTCATTGTATTGTTGGAATGCCTCAGAAATTTGTGTTTGACAGTCCTGTTGAACATTTTGATCAATGACTTGAATAAAGATATAGAGGGAATTGCTAAAATTATAGAAGACATAAAGGTAGGAAGTATAGTTTGGGGGGATTTTTTTGGTTTTTGAAAGGTGATGAGGTTGTGACTTGCCCAAGGTCACACAGCTAAATAATTATTAAGTGACTGAGGCCGGATTGGAAGGATAGTTAATAATCTGGATGACAAAGTCAGGATCCAAAAAGATCTTAATAGGTGGTGCAGTAGATAGAGCACTGGCCCTGGAGTCTGAAGGATCTGAATTCAAATCCACCCTCAGATGCTAAAGAATTACCTAGCTGTGTGACCTTGGGCAAGTCACTTAACCCCATTGCCTTGCAAAAAACAAAAAGACATTAATAGGCTAAAATGTTGGGCTAAATTTAATAAGATAAACTATCTAGGGATAAATACAAATTCTTGTTTGTGATTTAAAAGCTTGACTATATAAATGTAGATGAATATTGATAGCTGTTTGTTGGAAAAAAGAACCAGGCCTGGATCTTTTAGAGACCTTTTAGAGACCTGAAAGCTTAATGGATTACGTGCAAATTAATGGATAATAGACTTGTAACTAGAAGGGACCTCAGAGGTTATCTAGTCCAACTCCATCTTACAGGTGAAGACTGAAGTCAAGGAATATTGTGACATGATAGTTCTCTATATTCTGCCCTAATAAGACAACATCTACAGTGTTATATTTATTTCTGGCACCACATGTTAGTAGGAATAGTGACAAGTGAGAGACTGTTCAAAGAAGAGCAAACATGATGATGAAGAGCCTTGAATTCATGCCATTTAAGGATTGTATAAAGGAATTGGAGCCTAGAAAAAAGGAGTCTTAAGAAAGGATTAATTCTATAGGAATTTGTCTCTGGAGGCCATCTGTAGGAGTAATTAGTAGATGAAAAGGGAAATTTAGTCTAGATGAGGGGAAAAAAATCTTTACAATTTGAGGTCTCCAATGGTCTGTATCTGCTGGGGGTGGGGGGGTGGAGATAGGATATACATAGAAAGAGATTGAATAGGAGGCATCTAGATGGTGTAGTGCATAGAGTACTGGTCCTGGAGTCAGGAGGAACTGAGTTCAAATCCAACCTCAGACACTTTATAACTACCTAGCTGTGGAACCTTGGGCAAGTCACTTAACTGCATTGCCTTGCAAAAAAAGCAAACAAAAAACCCAAGAGATTTAACAGTTGTGAGTCAATGGTACAGAGCAAGAAGTTAACTTCTTCAAATTTGAATGGAATATCTGGAAAAATAACCAAGTGACAGCCATGTAATCTCTAGGCTGCCCTACTGACTGTGATCACTTGCTTTACAGGACATTGACTGAAAGGAAACAAGTACCCATCTGGCAATAACAAGAAAATTATATATGTGTAACCATGGCAACTCCTATTCCCATCCTGTCCCCTACCATCCAAGATCATATTTAAGACCCTGAAAAACAACTTCTTTTCAACAATCTCACCTTAAGTATGTTGCTCACTTAACACTTTCCTATGAGAGTCCAGTAGGATAGGTAGGCTCATCTCATCCCAGGACCTCTTTGAGGACTCCATGTATAATTGAGAGAGGCTGGTAGAAACATATACTCTAGCTATTCTTCCTTTCCTCTCTATTCTCTTTTCCTATAGAATTTCTTAAAAATCCATCCATTTAGGAGAGGCTAGGTGGCATAGTGGATAAGGCACCAGCCCTGGAGTCAGGAGTACCTGGGTTCAAATCCGGTCTCAGACACTTAATAATTACCTAGCTGTGTGGCCTTGGGCAAAACCTAAAAATCCATCCATTTTTTAGAGTCTACAATCACTTTTATACACATGACTTCCAAATATGTATCATGAGTTCTGACTTCTCTCTTGAGCATTTCCACTTGGATGTTCCATTAGTACGTTATACTCAATATATTTAAGACTGAATCTGTGACTTTTCCTCCTGAGCCATTATAGTAATCTCTCTCCTCTTCAAGCTATTAAATTGCCGCATTTGGATCAATAAAAATTTGTTAAGCAAGTATCAACTGTGGGCAGGACACCAAGATGAATAACCAAGAAGGATGAAAAGTTTTGCTATGATACTCCCTGCCCACAGTGAGTTTACTGTCTGTAAGGGAGTATAATAAAAACATAAATAAACTTAATACAAAATAATTCATTGGGGTGGGAAAAGGGGGGAAGACTTGTATTTAGATTTAGAGAACATGAATTTGAATCCCGGATGTGCTATGTATTATTTGTTGTATCTCAAGCAATTTACTTTACTTTTCTACACCTATTTTCTCATTAGGAGATATGAACTAGATGATCTCTTAAGTCTCTCTCAGCTCTAAATCTAATCCTATAGTTATAGACTTTGAATAAAGAAAAGTTATTGAGGAATAGAATTAAAGGAATAGGCTAAAAATATCATTAGTAACATATAGTATATCAGTCCCACAGTAAGGAGGGTGGGATAACCAAATTACCAGTATCAAAAATGAAAAGGGTGAACTAACCACCAATGAGGAGGAAATTAAAGAGATAATTTGGAGTTACTTTGCCAAACAGTATGCCAATGGATTGGATAACCTGAGTGAAATGGATGAATATTTACAAAAATACAAACTGCCCAGGTTAACAGAAAAGGAAATAAATTACTTAACCCCATTTCAGAAAAAGAAGTTGAAGAAACCATCAATAAAGAAAAAGTCTCCAGGTCTAGATGGATTTACAAGTGACTTCTACCAAACATTTAAAGAAAATTAATTCTTATTCTACATAAATTACTAAAAAAAAATAGGAGAGGAAGTTCTGCCAAAACTCCTTTTATGATACCAACATGGTACTGATACCTAAACCAGGAAGAGCCAAAACAGACAAATAAATTAAAGATCAATCTCCCTAATGAATATTAATGCAAAAATCTTAAATAAAATTTTAGCAATGAAACTACAGCAGATTATTACTAAGATTATACACCATGATCAGGTAGTATTTATATCAAATAGGCAGGGATGGTTCAATATTAGGAAAACACTCAACATAATTGAACATTTCAATAGCAAAACCAACAGAAATCATATGATTATCTCAATAGATGCTGAAAAAGCCTTTGATAAAATACAACATCCATTCCTATTAAAACTAGAAAATTTAGGAATAAATGGAGTTTTCCTTAAAATAACAATAGTATCGGGACAGCTAGGTGGCACAGTGGATAAAGCACCAGCCCTGGAGTCAGGAGTACCTGGGTTCAAATCTGGTCTCAGACACTTAGTAATTACCTAGCTGTGTGGCCTTGGGCAAGCCACTTAACCCCATTTGCCTTGCAAAAATCTTAAATAATAATAATAATAATAATAATATCTATCTAAAACATCAACAAATATTATATGTATTAGGAATAAACTTAGAGTATTTCCAATAAAATCAAGGGTGAAACACGGATGCCCATTATCACCATTACTATTCAATATAGTATTAGAAATGCTGGCTGTAGCAATAAGAGAAGAAAAAAAAATTGAAGGAATCAGAATTGGAAATGAGGAAGCAAAGATTTTATTTGTTGCAGGTGATATGATGGTATACTTATAGAACTGGAGAAAATCATCTTAAAAATTCCTTGAAACAATTAATAAATTCAGCAAAGTAGCAGGATATAAAAGAAACCCACATAAATCAGTAGCATTTCTATATATGTGAACAACAAAGCCCAAGAGCAAGAGATAGAAAGAGAAATTCCATTTAAAGTAACTATAGGGGCAGCTAGGTGGCCCAGTGGATAGAGCACCAGCCCTGGAGTCAGGAGTATCTGAGTTCAAATCCCACCACAGACACTTAATAATTACCTAGCTGTGTGGCCTTGGGCAAGCCACTTAACCCCATTTGCCTTGCAAAATTCTAAAATAAATAAAATAAAGTAACTATAGATAACATTAAATACTTGGGAATCTGCTTCTTAAGACAAACCCAGAAGATGTATGAACACAATTATAAAGTACTTCTCATCCAAATAATGTCAGTCTAAATAAATGGAAAAAATGTCATTTGCTCATGGTTAGGTCAAGTTAATACAATAAAAATGACAATTATACCCAAATTAAATTGCTTATTTCGTGCCATACCAATCAAACTACCAAATACCTCCTTTACCAAACTAGAAAAAATAGTAACAAAATTTATCTGGAGCAACAAAAGGTCAAGAAAAGGGACGGCTAGGTGGCGCAGTGGATAAAGCACCGGCCCTGGAGTCAGGAGTACCTGGGTTGAAATCCGGTCTCAGACACTTAATAATTACCTAGCTGTGTGGCCTTGGGCAAGCCACTTAACCCCATTTGCCTTGCAAAAACCTTAAAAAAATAAAAAAATAAAAAAAATAAAGGTCAAGAAAAGCAAGTGAACTGATGGAAAAAAAAATGCATAGGAAGGTGGCCTAGCTCTACCAGATCTAAAACTATACTATAAAACAGTAGTCATCAAAACTGCCTGCTACTGGTTAAGAAATAGAGTAATAGATCAGTGGGTTAGGATAGGTTCAAAAGAAACTGCAGTAAATGACTACAGCAATCTACTGTTTGATAAACTCAAAGACATCAGCTTCTGGGATAAGAACTCACTATTTGACAAAAAATTGTTGAGAAAACTGGAAATAGTTTGACAAAAATTAGGCATAGACCCACATCTCACACCTTATACCAAAATAAGGTCAAAATGGGTAAAAAATTTAGATATGAAGGGTGACACCTTTGATAATACTCTATCAGATCTATGGAAATGGGATTAATTTATGACCAAACAAGAGTTAGAGTGCATTATAAGCTGCAAAATGAATGATTTCAACTATATTAAATTAAAAAGGTTCTGCACTAATAAAATCAATGCTGTCAAAACTAGAAGGAAAGCAGAAAGCTGGGAAACATTCTTCACAACTAGGAGTTCTGATAAAGGTCTCATTTCTAAAAATAGAGAATTGTATCATATAAGGTTACAAGTCATTCCCCAATTGATAAATGGTCAAAGGATATGAATAGACAGTTTTCAAATGAAGAAATTAAAGCTATATATAATCATATGAAAAAATGTTCCATTCATTCATTGAAAAGATGTTTTAGTCCTGAGAATTTATCCCTCTCACATGTTAACTTGCTTGCTTCTATGATTATGACTTTTAGTTGAAACTGGAACCAAAATAAAAGTTTTAGATTCATTTTTAAACTTGAGTTGTATATAATATTTTAAAAAGTTGAAACTTTTTATTATTATAAAAGTCCTCTAGAGATTAGTAGGCAGAAGAGCTACATGAGAAAAAGTTACTCATAATAAAAGATCTGATGTCTAAAATATTTTTTAAAAAAAGAAAAATTCTCCAAATCATTATTGATTAGAGAAATGCTAATTAAAATAACTATGAGGTATCACCTTAGACCTATTAGATTAACCAAGATGAGAAAAAGGGAAAATGATCAATGTTAGAGAGGTTGTGGGAGGATTGGAACACTGATGCATTGCTGGTGGAGTGTTTACCAATCCAACCATTTTGTTTTGTTTTGTTTTTTTGTTTTGTTTTTTAGGTTTTTGCAAGGCAAATGGGGTTAAGTGGCTTGCCCAAGGCCACACAATGATCCAACCATTTTGGAGAGCAATATGGAACTATGTCCAAAGAGCAATAAAAATATCCATTCCCTTTGACCCAGCAATTCCAATTCTAGGTCTATATCCAGAAGAAATCATAAAAAAATGGGGAAAGTTCCACATGTTCCAAAATATTCATAGCAGCAAAATATTCATAGTGGCAAAAGAATTGGAAACTGAGGGGATGCCCATCAATTGGGGAAAGGCTAAACAAGTTATGGTACATGATATTATGGAATATTATTGTTCTATAAGAAACCATAAATGGCCTTTTGCAGGTTGGCGGGGAGTGAGGCGGCAGCACCATGAAGGCCTCGGGCACCCTGAGAGAGTACAAGGTAGTTGGAAGATGCCTGCCTACTCCCAAGAGTCCAGTGCCGCCTCTTTATCGCATGTGGATCTTTGCTCCTAACCTTGTTGTAGCAAAGTCCTGATTCTGGTACTTTGTATCCCAGCTGAAAAAGATGAAGAAGTCTTCTGGAGAGATAGTATACTGCGGACAGGTCTTTGAAAAGTCCCCTCTTAGGGTGAAAAATTTTGGCATCTGGCTGCGTTTCGATTCCAGGAGCGGAACCCACAATATGTACAGGGAGTACAGAGACCTGACCACTGCTGGTGCCGTCACTCAGTGCTACCGAGATATGGGGGCCCGTCACCGTGTCCGAGCCCACTCCATCCAGATCATGAAAGTGGAAGAAATTCCTGCCAGCAAGTGCCACTGACTGGCAGTCAAGCAGTTTCATGACTCCAAAATCAAGTTCCCTCTGCCCCACAGAGTTCTGCGTCGCCAGCACAAACCACGCTTTACTACCAAGAGGCCCAACACATTCTTCTAAGTGCAGAGGCAAGGAGGCACAAGTTTTATTTGATGTGTTTAAATAAATTTCCTATTTGGAAACAAACAAAAAAAAAAACAAATCATAAATGGTCAGACTCTAGAAAAGCAAGGAATGACTTACAGGATGTGATGCTGAGTGAAGGGAGCAGAACCAAGAGAACAATGTACACATTAACAATATTGTGAGATGATCAACCTTGATGGATACAGCTCCTCTCAGCAGTTTAGAGAGATAGGACAACCATATTAGAACAGCTCGGACAATGTTATCCCCATTCAGAGGAAGAAAAACAAAAACAAAAAAAACCCTTCAGAATCTGATGAACACTTTATAAAAATTATCTCATATATCTCTTACCCTTACCTTAATCCTAATTTCTCATACTGAAAATGACTAATCTGTAAACATGTTTATCAAAAATATGTTTGTACAATGCTAATCTGACTGTCCATTGCTGAGGCAAAGGGTGTGGGAAGGGAGGGTGGAAGGAAATTTTGTAACTTAAAAATATACATGTGCATATGGATGAAAAAATAAGTAAATAAAAAAATAAAAAGTAAGGAGGGTGGGGAGGGAAAAGAGTTGCCTCCAACTGAGAAATTATAAAAGCATGATGATGGGGTGAGGGTGGGGTTATTGGGTAAACATTTGGAGCTTCAAAGGACACAGTAGTATGACCTCTTCTGGGGACAGACTGGGCTACAGTGGATCTGGGAAGGAGTTTGCTAATGCTAGTAAGAATGAGGATTTTGAAAGATAAAGTTGAAGAATGATTTTACTCTCCTTCACAAGTCTCCAGAATAGGATAAAGTTTAAACTTCTCATCCTCCAGTTCAAGGCCTTCCAAGTTCGTTCAGCTATTGTAATGTCTAACTTTTTGTGACACTATTGACCATATGCCAATATTGTCCATAGTGTTTTCTTAGTAAAGATATTGTAGCGGTTTGCCATTTCCTTCTTCAGTGGATTAAGGTAAACAGGATGAACATGGCATCAAGGTCAGCTACTACACTGCCAATAAATTCTTCAACTTGAAAAGGCTACAAGACAAGATCAAAGTGAAGGGAGTGTTGGGGCCTGATCTTCTATTTGCAGATGATTGTGCACCCAATGTACCCTCTAAAGCTAAGATGCACAAAGTATGGATCAGTTCTCCACTGCTTCTGCTAACTTTAGTCTAACAACACCAAGAAGATACAGGTATTCCATCAGTCAACATCATACCATCCATATGCAGAACCATTGATTACAGCAAATGAAGAATTTTTGAGTACTGTGGATAAGTTCACTTATTTTGTCACTGTACTTTCCTAGGAGATACTCATTGACAATGAGGTTGACACATGCATTGCTAGAACTACTAGTTCAGTATTTGGGAGGCTCCAAAAGAAAGTATGGGAGAGAAGTATTAGAACAGAATTGTGCTGATCTCATTGCTAACTGAATTGCTTCCATTTAAATTGGTACCATTATGGAAACCAACTGTTAAATTTTTAATGTAAGCAATTTATACTTTGAAAATGAGCAAATGTTACAGATGAGGATTTGACCTGTTGTTTTGTTGATATCCTAGATTTAAGAAAAAGATGAATAAAATAATAATATAGATTAAACTTAAATGTATGTCATAGACAAAAATTTTTTTCAGAAATTGGTTGCTAAATATTTATCCACACACTCCTGCAGATAGCCTGTAATTAGAAAAATATAATTTATAATATAATAGAAAAGGATAAAAATAAGAAAACAAGTTAAATGAACTATACTCAGATATTTAAGTTAAGCTGTTGGAAGTGGGGATAGAAAAATGGAAGGTTTTGGTCTATGCACCTTTTTTTTTTTTTAGGGTTTTTTGCAAGGCAAATGGGGTTAAGTGGCTTGCCCAAGGCCACACAGCTAGGTAATTATTAAGTGTCTGAGGCCAGATTTTAACTCAGCTACTCCCAACTCCAGGGCTGGTGCTCTATCCACTGCGCCACCTAGCCGCCCTTCAGATTTCTAATCTTTCTAAGATACTTAATGACAGATCATCATAACTTTTCTGGAAGCAGTTTCCCTAGCTTCTTCTATGTGGAGAATTTTATCAGTGACATTCCTCACATGTTCATACTAGATTCAGTGGCAAGTCATGCAGTAACAAATGAATTAAAATTTTGAACTTGGGTTAGAGCAAGTATATAAGAGCAAGGGGCAAAACTAGAGGGAAAAGAGTAGTATCAAATAATGCAAGTAAAAATAATTATAGGGACAAAGTGCAGGGATAAATAGCAGTGCAAAAGAAATGAATGGAATAAAACAAGTCAAACAATCATACCCTTAAATATGAATTGTTTGAGTAATCCAATAAAATGAAACAATGGCAAAATGTGTGAGAAAACTAAACCTAACAATTACTGTAGACACAAATAGAATAAAAATTAAAGACTGAAGCACAATTAACTAGGCATCAGTTGATTTTTTTTTAAAAGCAAGAGTTGCAATTAGAAAGCATTAGGAGAAGCAGGAAAGCTACATGCAGCTTAAATATATCATAAGCAATTCAATAATATCAGTGCTAAATATATATGTGCCTATTAGCATAGCATCTAAATTCATAAAGAAAGAGATAACTTCCATAAAAAACAAAGAAATAATAATTTAAGGATACTTTAATATTCCTCTCTTAGACATAGATAAATTAATGAAACTTTGTAAAAGAAGTAATATAGAACTGAACAAATTTTGAAAGGAGTTGGATTAAAATAACTTATGACATCTAAGTGGAATCAATAAAGAATATATTTTTGTGGGCAACTAGGTGGGGCAGTGGATAGAGCATTAGCCCTGGAGTCAGGAGGACTGAGTTCAAATGTGGCCTCAGACACTTAATAGTTGCCTAGCTGTGTGACCTTGGACAAGTCACTCAATGGCTTGCCTTAAATAAATAAAAATTAAAAAAAATAATATATGTTTTCAGCCAGTTAAGGGGCATAGTGGATAAAGTACCAAATCAGCCTCAGATACTTACTGTGTGACCCTGTTTAAGTCACTTAACCCCAATTGCCTCCTCCTCCCTCCAAAAAAAAGAAAAGACAATATATGTCTTGTCGCGCATCACAAGGTACCTTTACAAAAATAGACCACTTATTAAGACATAGATAAATTATGAATACATTTAAATGGATATAAATAATAAATATTTACATAGACTATAATATAACAAAATAGTAATACAAAGGATGCAATCAAAAGATATAGACACAAATAGAGATTTTATGATATCTTGAATAATGAATGAGTCAAATAATAAATCATAGCTTCATTTAATAAATGTGTGAGAGAATGCTAATGATGAGACAATATAAAATAATTTGAAGGATGAAATTCAACAGTTAACAAAAGAAAAATTATATCCTTGAAAGTATGTTATTTTTATTTTTTTCAATTTTTAAAAACATTTTTATTTAAAGTTTTGAGTTCCAAATTCTGTTCCTCCTCCCTTTCCTTCCCTCCTCCTTGAGATAGTAAGCAATTCTAAATAGATTATACATGTTCATTTAGGTAAAACATTTCCTTGTCATTTTGTATAAGAAGACTCAAATAAAAGGAAAAAATAGAAAGTGAAAAATATCATGCTTCACTCTGTCTTCAATCAATATTAGTTCTTTAGAGCTGATAGTATGCTTCATCATTAGTACTTTGGGATCATTTTGGATCTTTGTATTGTTGAAAATATTTAATCATTCACAATTCTTCATCAAACAATATTGCTGTTACATGGGGGGCAGCTAGGTGGAGCAGTGGATAGAGCACTGGTCTTGGAGTCAGGAGAACAGGAGTTCCAATCCAGCCTCAGACTTGCCACTAACTAGTTGTATGACTCTTGGGCAAGTCACTTAACCCTGATTGCCTCACACCAGGGCTATCTCCAGTGGTCCTGATCCATATCTGGCTACTGGACTCAGATGATTCTGGAGAAGAAAAGTGAGGATGGTGATTTAGCACAGCACCCCCCTCACTGAAATCCAATTCACATACTTGTCATGGCATCACCTCCCTGAAGTTGTGTTCTTGTTCTCTGAGTTCTGCTCACTTCACTATGCATCAGTTTATCTATGCATTGCTAGGTTTCTCATAGCACAATAATATTTCATTACAATTACATACTACAGCTTGTTTAGACATTCCTCAGTTGATGGATATCCCTTTGATTTCCAATTCTTAGCTACCACAAAATAAGTTGCTATAAATATTTTTGTACAAATAGGTCTTTTTTTTTTTTGGATGTCTTTGTGATATAGAACTAGTAATGGTATTGCTGGATCACAGGGAATTGAGAACCCTTTGGGCATAGTTCCAAATTGTTCTCCAGAATGGAGAATGGTTGAATCAGTTCACCATGTCTCCAACAGTACATCAGTATACCAGTTTTCCCAAATCAGCTCCAACATCCAACATTTTCTTTTTTCGTAACATTAACCACTCTGATAGATGTGAGATGATACCTCAGAGTTATTTTAATTTGCATTTCTCTAATCAATAGTGATTTGCCACATTTTTTCTTATGACTATAGATAGCTTTGATTTCTTTAACTGAAAGCTGCCTCTTCAGTTGGTTCAGTTGGTTGGTTCAGTGCTCTATATATTTGAGAACTGGGACCTTTATCAGAAATTCCCCTCCCCCCAAGTTTTCTATTTCCTGTATAATTTTGATTATATTTATTTTGTTTGTGCAAAAACTTTTAAATTTCATTTCATCAAAATTAACTAATTTATATTTTTGTAATGCTCAGTATATCTTCTTTGGCCCTAAATTCTTGCCTTATCCATAAGTCTGTCAGATTAACTAGTTCATGCTTTCTTACTTTGCTTATGGTGTCACCCTTTATGTGTAAATCATGTATACTCATTTCAACCTTATTTTGGTATATAGTGTGAGATGTTGTTCTATACCTAGTTTCTGCCAAACTGTTTTTGTTTTTCCAGCAGTTTTTGTCAAATAATGAGTTTTTATTTCAAAAACTTGGATCTTTAGCTTTATTAGATACTAGATTATTACCATATTCATTTATTATAATGTAATTTATACCCAATATATTTCAGTGATTCATTCTATTTCTTACCCAATACCAGAGTTTTTTTTTAATATTTACCACTTTATAATAGTTTGAGATCTGGGAGATTAGACTACCTTCTTTCAAATATTTTTCCTTGATTCCCTTAATATCCTTAAGCTTTTGTTCTTCCAGATGAATTTTGTTATTTTTTATAGCTCTATAAAATAAACATTTGATAGTTTGACTATCATGGCACTACATAAATAAATTTAGGTAGAATTGTCATTTTTATTATATTCGTCAGCCTGCCCATGAGCAATTAATATTTTTCCAATTGTTTAGCTCTGATTTTATTTGTGTGAGAAGTAGTTTATAGTTGTGTTCATGTAGTTCCTGGGTTTGCCATGGAAAAAAGAATCCTAAGTATTTTACATTATCTATAGTTATTTTAAATGAAATTGTTCTTTCTATCTCTTACTGCAGGATTTTCTTGGTAGTATATAGAAATACTGATGATTTATGTGGGTTTATTTTGTGTCCTGCAACTTTATTAAAGTTACTCATAATTTCAAGTAGTTTTTAGTTGATTCTCTAGGATTTTCTAAATAGACTATCATATCATACAGTTTTATGTCCCCAATACTTATTCTAATTCCTTTAATTTCTTTTTCTTTTCTTATTATTATAACTAACATTTCCAATACAATATTAAATAACAGACATGATGATGGGTATCCTTACTTCACCCCTGGTTGTTTTGGGGAGGCTTCTAGCTTAAACCAATTATAATAAATCCTACTGATGGGTTTAGATAACTATTACTTATCATTTTAAGGTAAATTCCATTTATTCCTGTGCTCTTTGATGTTTTTTTTTTAAAGAGGAGTAGATGCTGCATTTTGTTAAAGTCTGTTGCTGTTATCTATTGAGATTATCATATGATTTCTCTTTCCTTACTTATCAGTCAATTATGCTGATTTCCTAATATTGAACCAACTCTGGTAGAAATCTCACCTAGTCATAGTGTTTTGCAATTCTTTTTTTTAGTTCGACTTTCTTTCTTTCTTTCCTTTTTTAGGTTTTTGCAAGGCAAATGGGGTTAAGTGGCTTCCCCAAGGCCACACAGCTAGGTAATTATTATGTGTCTGAGACCAGATTTGAACTCAGGTACTCCTGACTCCAGGGCCAGTGTTCTATCCACTGTGCCACCTAGCCACCCCCCACCTAGTCATAGTGAATGATCCTTATGATATATTACTGTAATCTCTTTGCTAGTATTTTTTTTTAATTTTTGCATCATTAGGGAAATTGGTATATATTTTATTTTTCTCTGCTTTGGAAATTAGTACTGTATTTGTATGATAAAAGGAATTTGGTAGGACTTTTTCTTTGCCTATTTTTCTAAATTGTTCATATAGTATTAAGATGATTTGAGCTATACCTGTTTAATAGAATTCACTTATGAATCTATCTGGAACTGTGGATTTTCCTTAGGAAGTTCATTGATGACTTCTTAAATTTCTTTTTCTAATATCTGAGTAATTTATATTTTTTAGATATGCATTGATTTCATTGTGATTGTCAAATTCATTGGCATGTAATTAGGCAAAATAGCTCCTAATAGTTGTCTTCAGCAATTTGGTTTTCTTCTTCCCTTTTTTTAGTCAAATTATTCAATAGTTTATTTATTTTATTAGTTTTTTCATAAAACCTGCTTCTAGCTTTATTAGGCCAATGGTTTTCTTATTTTCATCTTTATTCATCTCTCCTTTGATTTTTGGAATTTCTATTTTGATGTTTAATTGGGGATTGTTTGTTTGTATACCCAGTTCATTGATCTGCTTTTTCTTCATTTTATATTAATGCACATAAATAGAACTATAAATTTCCTCCCAAGTATTACTTTGGCTGCATCCCATAAATCTTATGTTGTCTTATTTTTGTCATTTCCTTTAATGAAATTATTGATTGTTTCTATAATTTGTTCTTTGATCCACTTGTTTTTTAGGATTAGATTATTTAATTGTCAATTAATTTTTAATCTCTTTCCATTGTCCAATATTGAATATAAGTTTTATTGCATTATGATATGAAAAGGATGCATTTTCTATCTCTGCTTTTCTTCATTTGGTTGTGAGGCTTTTATGTCCTATATCATGTTCAGTTTTTGTGTAGTTGCCATATGCTTCTTTTTTTTTTAGGTTTTTTTTTTTGCAAGGCAAATGGGGTTAAGTGGCTTGCCCAAGGCCACACAGCTAGACAATTATTAAATGTCTGAGGCCGGATTTGAACCCAGGTACTCCTGACTCCAAGGCCGGTGCTTTATCCACTACACCACCTAGCCGCCCCATGCCATATACTTCTGAAAAAAAAACAAACTATATTCCTTTCTATTCTTATTCAGTTTTCTCCAGAGCTCTATTATATCTAACATTTCCAATATGTTATTCATCTCCTTAGCTTTTGTCTTTTATTGTTTGGTAAGATTTATCTAATTCTAAGTGGAAAAGTTGAAGTTCCCCATTAGTATAGTTTTATTATCTTTTTCCTCTTGTAACTCATTCACCCTTTCCTTAAAAAATTTAAATGCTATACTATTTGGTACAAATATGTTTAGTATTGATATGACTTCATTGTTTATAGTACTTTTCAGCATGATATAGATTTCTTCTTTATCTCTTTTAATTAGATTTTTTGTCTTTGTCTGAGATCATGATTGCTACCCTCTACTTTCTCTGTTTCAACTAAAGTGTAATAGATTCTCTGTACTGCCTTTACTTTAAAGGTGCTTCTTATAAACAACATATTGTAAGATTCTGCTTTTTAAACCGTTCTTCTCTCTGCTATTATCCCATTCACATTTATAATTAATTCAATGTGTATTTCCCTCCATGATAATTTTCACTTGTTTATCCCTCCCTTTTCTTCTTCATAAGTGTTTTACTTCTGATCTTACTTTCCCCAATATACTCTCCCTTTTATCAGTCCCCCCTTCCTTTATACTTCTTTATAGATTAAAATATATTTCTATATCCAACTGAATTTGTATGTTATTCCTCTTTTGAGACATTACCCCACCCCACATCTTCCCTTTCATTTTTTTTAGGTTTTTTTTTTGCAAGGCAAATGGGATTAAGTGGCTTGCCCAAGGCCACACAGCTAGGTAATTAATTATTAAGTGTTTGAGACTGGATTTGAACCCAGGTACTCCTGACTCCAGGGTCCTCAGGGTCCTTGCTTTATCAACTGTGCCACCTAGCCACCCCTCCCTTTCATTTTATTAACTCTTTCATGCCTCTTTTAAGTGGGATAATTTACCCATGCAATCTCCCCCCTCCTTCCTATGCATATTTCCTCACCCCTTTATTTTACATGAAATTGAAAAACTTTTGCTTGAACAAAATCAATGCAGAAATTGTCAATTGGAAAAAAATAACAACTTCACATCAAATATGTGTAGTATAAGAAAGTAATACACATTTATACTAACAAGATCATTCCCTAATAAATAAATGGTCCAGTGATATAAGCAAGCAATTTTAAAAAGAATTACATTAACTGTCATATTAAAAACTTCTTCCAAATCACGAATAATGAGAGAAATTAAAATTAAGATAAAGCTGAGATTTTTACTCTACACTTAGTAAATTGTGAAAGATGATTAAAAATAGCTTACTAATACATGGTTCTGGCGCTGTGGGTTGGTCTAACCATTCTGGAAACCAGTTTGGAATTGCTTTTAAAAAAGTGACCAGAAGGGCAGCTATGTGGTGCAATGGAGAGAGCACCTGGAGTCAGGAGGACCTGAGTTCAAATCCAGCCTCAGACACTTAATTACCTAGCTTTGGGCAGGTCATTTAACCCTATTGTCTTAAAAAAACCTAAAAATAAATTTTAAAAATGACCAGATCATTCATATCTTTAGATTCATATCCTACTTCTGAGCACATAGCCAGTCCAAGAAAGTTAAAGACAGAAAGATAAGTTCAATATACTGTATACCAAAACATTTATAGTAGTATTTTTGTCTGATAGAAGAAAAGAAGGAGATAAGCATTAATTAGGCATTTATTATGTTTCAGGCACTGTGCTATGTAGTTTACTAATATTATCTAATCTGATCTTCACAAAAATACTGGGAGGTAGGTGCTATTATTATCCTCATTTTTTATACAGTTGTAGAAATGGAAACAGAAATTAAGTGACTTGCCAAGGGTCACACAATTAGTAAATGTCAGGTCTTTCTGATTCCAGGTCCAGAGCTTTATCCATCACGCTTCTAAGAAATTAATGCCTCTCAATTGGGAAATAGTCAATTAAATTAAGTTATATTAGTGTAATGGATATAATGTACAGTAGGAGATCTTGAATTAGATTAATTCAGAGAAGTATAAACAAACACTCAATATCCAAAACTACAATAATATAAATGGAAAGGACAAAAAAATTGAATTCTTTTTTCTTTTTTTTATGCTTTATATAAATATTTTATTTATTTTCCCAATTACATCCAATAATAGTTTCACCAATGTTTTTTTTGCAAGGTTTTGAGTTTTACAATTTTTTCTCCCTCCCTCCCCACCCTTCTGTCTCCCCAGGCAGAAAGCAATTTGATAAAGGCTTTACATTTGTAACCATGCTAAAAATAGAATGATATTAAATATGTTGTGAGAGAATAATCAGATCTAAAAGTATGAGAGAAAACATTAGAGATAACAAAATGACACAAATATATAAGACAACTTTTAAAAATTGAAGTTAAAATGCTTTGGTTTTTATTTGAACTCCATGATTCCTTCTCTGGGTATGAATAGTATTTTCTATCACAAGTCCCTTAAAATTGTCTTTGATTATTATACTGCTGAAATGACCAAGTCCATCATGGTTGATCATCACCCCATGTTGTAAGTGTGTATAATGTTCTTTGTTCTGCTCATTTCACTCAGCATCAATTCATGCAAGTCTTTCCAGGCTTTTCTGAAATCCTGAGCTTCATGATTTCTTATAGAACAATAGTTTTTCATCATATACATATACCACAAAAATTGAATTCTTCTTAATTGTGATGACCAAACTTGACCATGTAAAAAATAAGAAAATTCACTTCTGTCCTTTCATAGATAGGTCATTATGGCTCTTAAAGTTGCAGATGCTATTAGACATAGTCAATGTATCAGTTGGTTTTGTGGAAACCATTTTAAAAATCTTTATTATTACTGGTGGTCTATGTATAAATGAATCTAAAATAAAATAAAAAATTAGGAATAAAACATTTTTTTTAAAAGTAAGTGACGTTTGGACTGGGTGAAGGACCTTAAATGCAAGAAAAAGAGTTTGTAAACTCAGATGGAGAATACATTAAGTCCTTGTTTCTTAAAGCAATTCCTGTGCTTACTGCACACTGAGGACCTGGAAGAGAAGATGGTAGTTGAATGGGGAAGGAGACAGAAGGAAGGAGTTACTACAGTGTTGGAAAAATATTCTGCCTAATTCACAATTGTGTGTAGGGCTGATACCTTACTTTTTCCAATAAGAGTATGGAATCCTTTCCCAAGTACCAAAGGGTCTTGGAAGAAAAATGACTATTGACCTTAAGTTATCTGTTCTAAACAATTTGAATGTTCCATTTGAGTGTGGTACTGAGTTTTTACTATGTAGATGGATGAAGACATGGAGATGGCCTATTTTATTATCAAAAAACCATATCCATCCTGAAGAAATATCTGTACTTTGGGGCAGCTAGATGGTGCAGTGGATAGAGCACTGGTCCTGAAGTAAGGAAGATCTGAGTTCAAATCCAGCCTCAGACATTTAATAATTACCTAGTGGTGTGACCTTGGGCAAGTCACTTAACCCTATTGCCTTAAATAAATAAAAAGAAAAATGAAATCTCAGTACCTTAAAGTACTTACACATGATTGATTCTTAGGTAAATAATTATGGTATTTAGAGATAGTTGCTATTTTATATTTCAGCCCTCCTTCTTTTAAGTTAGAACATATATCTAAGTCCAAGGTGACCAAAAAGTCATGGCACCAAGTCTAGTAAGGGAACTGGGAACTATGCTATGAAAGAATTGGTTGAAGGGCAAAAACAATGAAACATGAATTAACTAAATACCTAACACAAGTACGAACTGTGTTCTAGATAATAAGCTAAATGTTACAAATATTATCACATTTACTCACACAGTAACTCTGGGAAGTTAGTACTTTTATGATCCCTATTTTACTATTGAGCAAGAGGTAACCTGGTATGCTTGGTCTGAAGAAAAATTTTTGTTGAGTTGTGTCCAACTCTTTGTGATATCATTTGGTGTCTTCTTGGAAAAGATACTGGAGTGGTTTGCTATTTCCTTCTCCAGTTTTTTGTAAATGAGGAAACTGAGACAAATAAGATTAAGTGATTATTCCAGGATCATTCAGCTAGTGTCTGAGTCTGGCTTTGAGCTCCTTTCCTCCTACCTCCAGGGTCAGCCCTCTAGCCATTGTTACCACCTAATTGTGGAGTAGAGTAAAAGAATGTAGGATTTGGATTCAGAGTACCTAGATTCAAATCCTATTTTTTTTTTATCCATAGACCTGGTGGACTTTGGGAAGGCCCTTCACTTATCAAGAATTCAGTTTTCTTATTTATAAATTGAGGTGAAATTAGATGATCTTTTTTTCATTATATTTGAGAGATTTGTTTTTTATTGATGATATGAGAAGTGTGAATTTACAGATTATAAAGGATGACTATCAGAATTACAGGACATTATCTAAAGGAGAAATGAACACAAATAATCTTATAGGACTATGTGTACAAACATATGCAACAAGTGGAAAATGACAAAGGGTTCAAGTATGTAGAGCTTACCCAAACCAACCACCAAAAGACAACACACTTCTACACCCTTTTGTTTATGTCCCAATCCTTCCTTGGAATTGTAAATTAGATGATCTTGAAGGATCTTCCAGCTCCAAATTTATGACATCTGAGCACCTGTTCAATATTGAAATTCAATGGCTCTGTAAATCCAGTTGTTTTTCCTCCTCCTGGTCCATTTTCATCATCCAAATGCCAGATAACACAATACAAGTTACAGCACTCTATCCAGCACCATAGCCTGGGCCAGAACTTCAAGAGGCAGAGACTTTTTCTGGGGTAAAGTGGTGGTCCAGACATTACTAGCAAACATTTCTAGGGCATTCAACTGTGGTCTATATGTTAGCTATAGTCATTTGTTCCCTTTCACCAAGACAACAGGTTCATCTGCTTTTTCCCTCCTTCCACATATACTTCTTTAGCTGAATGTTTTGTGGCATTCTTTTCCCCTTAGGGGCTGCCTTTGATGACTGATTCAAACTGATTTCGCCTGTATAAAAATTGTGACAGTGGGGAGAATTTTCCCTGGGGCTCTCAGCTCTTGTGGAACTTGCCTTGATATTAACTATTCCCACAGTCTTCAAAGCTTTTAATCAGCAAGTCCTATCTTTTCTCTCTATCCTTATTGTCATGCAAGCTAATTTTGTCTTCTTCCTAACAGACTTTCAGTTATCCCATGTCCCAGATTTTGCCAAGAGGCATTTGATAACCTCCCTTCTGTGATTTACTTTTGCACTCAGATATCTCTAAATCACAACTCAAAAGTCATCTCCTTCAGAAATGTTCCTTTGAATAATTCCACTAGCCATGATAGAATGGAAAGAACATTGCAGTGGGAGTCTGGCATCTCATCTGGGACACAACCAGTGTGTTCTTAAGCTGGACCAGGTGCATTAGCTTTTTAAGCTTTAGTTTTCTCATCTGTAAAGTATGAATGATAATATTTAGACTGTCTTCTTCACAAGATTGTGAGAATCAAATCACGTAAGTGTTTGTTAAAATGTTAAATACTATATGAACATAACCTATTATTATTCTCTAGTCTGCCGACATCTTATCATTCCAATCTCTCAGTATATTATTATAGTCATTGTATTTATCTATATGTATTTGTGTTGCTATTAACTTTTTTCTATCTTATCAAAGAAGCACCTTCTGGGATTATTGCCTCCCCCAACTTGTATTTGAATTCATATATCAGATTCCACCAAGGGGGTACTCCTACCCTGTATTCTAATATAAAAGTCAGGAACTTCCATTAACAATTAGCTGTAGACTAAATTTGCTCTTAGAAATGACATTGTCCGGGGGGGGTGGCTAGGTGACACAGTGGATAGAGCACTGGCCCTGGAGTCAGGTACTGAAGTACTCAGGTACTCCTGAGTTCAAATCCAGCCTCAGACACTTAATAATTACCTAGCTGTGTGGTCTTGGGCAGACTATTTAACCCCACTGCCTTGCAAAAAAAAAAATAAATAAATGACATTGTCATCAAACTGTTTGGTACTGGCTAAGAAATAGAGTGGTGGATCAGTAGAATAGACTAGGTGTAAAAGAGACAGCAGAAAATGATTATAGTAATCCACTGTTGATAAACCCAGAGTCCAGCTATTGGGATAAAAATTCTCACTTCTATAAAAACTGTTAGGAAAATTGGAAGTTAGTATGGCAGAAATTTGGATTAGACCAACATCTCACATCCTATACCAAGATAAGATCAAAATGGGTATAGGATTTAGACATAAAAGACAATATTGTAAGCAAACTAGGAGAACAAAGAATAGTTTACTTGTCAGATCTATGGAAAGGGAAGCAGTTTATGACCAAGGAGGAGATGGAGAACCTCATTAAAAACAAATTAGATAATTTTGATTACATTAAATTAAAAAATTTTGCACAAACAAAATCACTCTAACCAAGATCAAAGGAAATGTAGTAGGGGTGGCTAGGTGGCAGCCGATAGAGCCCGGGCCCTAGAGTCAGGAGTACCTGATTTCAAATCCAGCCTCAGACACTTAATAATTACCTAGCTGTGTGGCCTTGGGCAAGCCACTTAACCCCATTTGCCTCGTAAAAACCTAAAAAAAAATGTACTAAATTGGGAAACAATTTTTACAACTAGTGTTTTTGACAAAGGACTCATTTCTAAAATATATATAGAGAACTGAGTCAAATTTATAAAAAAAAAGTCATTCCCCATTTGACAAATGGTCAAAGGATATGCAAAGGCAATTTATAGATGAGGAAATCAAAGCAATCCATAGTCATATAAAAAAATTGTTCTAAATCATTACTGAATAGAGAAATGCAGATTAAAGCATCTCTGAGATACCACTGCATATCTCTCAGATTCGTCAATATGGCCAGAAAGTACAATGATCAATGTTAGAAGGGATGTGGGAAATCTGGGACACTAATACATTGTTGGTGGAGCTGTGAACTGATCCAACTTTTCTGGAGAGCAATTTGGAATTATGCCCAAAGGGCAGTAAAAATGTGCATACCCCTTGATCCAGCAATATGACCCTGACGAGATCAAGAAAAAGGTTAAAAACATCACTTGTACAAAAATATTCATAGCAGCTCTATTTGTAGTGGCAAAGAATTGGAAATTGAGGGGATGTCCATCAATTGGGAAATGGCTGAACAAATTGTGGATTATGTATGTTATGGAATATTATTGTTTTATTAGAAACCAGGAGGGATGGGATTTCAAAGAAGCCTGAAAAGACTTGCAGGAATTGATGCTGAGCGAGATGAGCAGAACCAGAAGAACATTATACACCCTGACAGCAATGAGGGTGATGATCAACCTTATGGACTTGCTTATTTCATCAGTGCAATAATCAGTGACAGTTTTAGGGTATCTGTGACAGAGAACAATACCAACTGTATTCAGAGAAAGAATTGTGGAGTTTAAACAAAGACTAAAGACTATTACTTGCTTTTTTTAAAAAAGTTTTTGCAAGGCAAATGGAGTTAAGTGGCTTGCCCAAGGCCACACAGCTAGGTAATTATTAAGTGTCTGAGACTGGATTTGAACCCAGGTACTCCTGACTCCAGGGCTGGTGCTTTATCCACTGCACCACCTAGCTGCCCCCAAGACTATTATTTTCAATTAAAAAAAAAGTTGGATTGTGACTAAAACTCTCCTGCTGACTTTCTCAATCTCCTGCCTAGCTGGTCTTTACTTCCCCTTTTGCCTCAAGAAGACAGACCTCCACTGAAGATTCTCTACCATTTGTACAAATGAAAATTTCTCTGGATCCTGTCTATTTTTGGTGGAATCTCTAACTTTAATGTCTGTGCAGAGATTTCATTTAGCATTGTTTAGGAAAAGCTCTGGGAACATGCTAGCTTCATGCCACCATCTTGACTTTACTCTGGAAGCTGAGTTCCTCATAATTATTAAGTTAAACTATTTTGCATTATATGTAAAATTAAAATACAAAGTTAATAGTACAATAATCTTAAATTAAAAAAATAAAAAAGTTACATTATATACTACATATTTTTCTTATCTCTAATATTTTATTTTTTCCTCAAGGATATACCTTTTGACTCAATACATTCAGTTTTGATCAGTGCATAGCATGGAAACATTGTAAAAATTATCAGATTGCCTGATAGGGAGGAGGGGGCAGGGAAGGGAAGGTGGGGGAAAAAGTATAAAATTCAAAAACTTTACCAAAATATGGTAGGTAGAAACTACTATTATATGTCATTGGAAAACAAATAAAATATTTTTATAATTAAAAAAATAAAAGAAAAGCATCAAAAGGAAAAAAAGAAAAGACATTTACTCAAATTACATAGCAAGAATAATAGTTAAATATTTCCAAAGGTCTATAAAAACTGAACATACCCTTTGTTCCAGTAATACCACTACTAGACTTGTATCTTGAAGTTTCACAAAAGGAAAAGAACCTATTTTTAAATAGTATCTTATTTTTTCAAATTTCATGGACATATAATTTTTCACATTCATTTTTTATAAAATTTTCCTCCATTCTTCTCCCTTCTGTCTTAGACATGTAAGCCCTTTTTACTTTTTTATGATCTCTTTTGGGATATAGACCTAGTGGTGGTATTGCTGGATCAATGGGTATGCACAGTTTGTTTGCCCTTTAGGCTTGGAAAAGAACTCACTTGAACAAAAATATGTATAGCTGCTCTTTTTGTTGTGACTAAGAATTGGAAGTTGAGAGGATGCCCATCAATTAGGGAATGCCTGAACAATGTAATGGAATAAGATTGTGCTATAAGAAATGAGAAAGAGGATTTCAGAAAAACTTGAAAAGATTTCCATGAACAGATGCAAAATGAAGTAGACAGAACCAGAAGAACATTATTGAAAATAATTCAAGATCAAGATGGCGACAAGAACGGATCGTGTCTTAGGTGCTCTCTCATAAATCTTTGAAACTAAGGACTCTAATTAAAATTTCCAGAGACAGAAACTACAGAGGGACCCAGTGAGGCAGTTCTCCTACTCAAGGTAACCTGGAAAAGAGCAGAAAGGCTCTGCTCCCCGGGGTTGGAGGGGCGGCCCACCAGAGGGGTAGCCCGCCAGAGCGAAAGAACTTCAGCTTCCCAGAGGCATATCCAGGGTGCTGGTAGCCACAGCTCATAGAAATGGGGGAGTTTCCTGAGCTATGCCTCAAGGAGCACTAGGCACAAATTGAGGGGAACAGCGGGGGGACCCCTGCCAGAGCAAGCACATGAAGCCCAGCCCTCAGGGCACACAGTGAGCAGCTTGTCCAGATCCAGGAAACAGAAGCAGGCAGAGCTGGTAAGCAGGAGCCCCCAGGGCATGAGCCCATTGAGCTGAGGGAGGGGAGTTAAGAGAGAGAGACTGCCCAGCTCTGTCCTCTGCCCCAGGAACAGGACTCTGGGGCTCTGACCACATTCAGATCCTGATGCCAGTCTAGGCCCCCCCATAGAACAATCAGCCCCGTGGCAGAGGGTGGGGCACATATGGTCATTTAACAAACCAGGAAGGAGGACAGAGTCTCACACACTGAGACCTTTGTGTGAGTGTGCCGAAAGCTCAGGAAGCACCTCAAAAACAGGCGTAGACTGGGAAAATGAGCAAGCAGAGAAACAAGAGGAACACCATTGAGAAATACATTATCTATGATCCCAAGAGGGATCAAAATACTCAGTCTGAAGATGAGGAAGCACAAGCTCCTGCATCTAAAGACTCCAAGAAAAACAGAAATTTGGCTCAGGCTATGATAGAGCTCAAAAAAGACTTTGAAAATCAAATGAGGGAGTTAGAAGAAAAACTGGGAAAAGAAATGAGAGAGATGCAGGAAAAACATGAAAATGAAGTCAGCAGCCTAGTCAAGGAAATCCAAAAAAATGCTGAAGAAAATAGCATGCTAAAAACCAGCTTAGGTCAAATGGATAAAACAGTTCAAAACGTTATTGAGGAGAAGAATGCTTTAAAAAGCAGAATTGGCCAGATGGAAAAAGAGATAAGAAAATTCTCTGAGGAAAACAAATCCTTCAGACAAAGAATAGAACTCAGGGAGATTGATGAATTTACGAGAAACCAGGACTCAATACTTCAAAACCAAAAAAATAAAAAATTAGAAGAAAATGTGAAACATCTCATTGAAAAAACAACTGATATAGAAAACAAATTTAGGAAAGATAATTTAAAAATTATTGTAATACCTGAAAGTCATGATCAGGAAAAGAGCCTTGACATCATTTTCAAAGAATTACTACAGGAAAATTACCCTGATATTCTAGAAGCAGAGGGCAAAATAAAATGGAGAGAATCCACCGATCCCCCCAAGAAAGAGATCCCAAAAAACCAACCCCTAGGATTATTATAGCCAAGTTCCAGAACTCCCAGGTCAAGAGAAAATAATTACAAGCAGCCAGAAGGACACAATTCAGATATCATGGAGCTACAGTCAGGATCACACAGGACTTGGCAGCAACTACATTGAAACCTCGTAGGGCTTGGAATATAATATACCAGAAGGCAAAAGAGCTTAGAATGCAGCCAAGAATCAACTACCCAGCAAGGCTGAATGTCTTCTTCCAGGGAAAAAGATGGACTTTCAGTGAACCAGGGGAATTTCAAGTGTTCCTGTTGGAATGGCCAGAGCTGAACAGAAGGTTTGATCTTCAAATACAGGACTTAAGTGAAGCATGGAGATTGGAGGAGAAGGGGAAAATATGAGGGACTTAATGATGATGAACTGCAGTATTCCTGCATACAAAAATGACACTGATAATAATCATATGAACCTTCTCAGTTAATAGAGCAGGTAGAGGGACCTTTTATAGTTGAAGCACAGGAGAAAGATAAATTTGAAGATAAAATATGGTGTAAAAATGGAGTCAATAGAAAAAAGGGAAATGTAATGGGAGAAAGAAAAAGGAGAGGGGGAATAGACCAAGATATTTCATATAATAAGATTTTTCTTTATTACAATGAGCTATTGCAATGATATGGAAGGGGGGAAGGCAAGGGGGAATCTTCGCTCTCATCAGAGGTGGTTAGGAGAGGAAACAGCATATATACTCAATGGAGTATAGACATCTGGAGTAAGAAGTGGGGACAGGGGGAAGGGAGGGTATGTGATTGATGGAGGAGAGGATGGACTATGGGGGAGAGGGGTCAGATATAACACATTTTTTTTAAGGTTTTTTGCAAGGCAAATGGGGTTAAGTGGCTTGCCCAAGGCCACACAGCTAGGTAATTATTAAGTGTCTGAGACCGGATTTGAACCCAGGTACTCCTGACTCCAAGGCCGGTGCTTTATCCACTATGCCACCTAGCCGCCCCTTAACACATTTTCTTTCTTACTTCTTGCAAGGGGCTGGGATTGTTTGGCCTGTCTGGGACCATAGGCCAGGTGGATGCTGGGCCTAAGGGGTGGTAGGGGGGCTCGAGGACCAGGGATCTATCTGCTGCACCACTCAGCTACCCTACAGCAGAATCAGAGTGAAAGGAGAGAGGAAATATAGTACATGGTAGTGGAGAAATATCAAAGGAGGGAGTTGTGATCAGCAATGGCAATGGTGGAAAAATAAGGAAGTAACTTTTGCCATGGACTTATAAAGAATGTGATCCACCTGTGACAGAGTTGTTGGTGTTGGAACAAAGACTCAAGCACATTTTTTATTATTATTATTTTGGGAGGGGTGCAGGGCAAATGGGGCTGGGTGGCCTTCCTGGGGCTGCATAGCAGGGTGATCGTTGGTTGTTTGAGGCCAGATTTGGACTCAGGTGCTCTTGGCTCAAGGGCCAAAGCTCTGTCTGCCACCCAGCCACCCCTACTATTACTATTTTATTTTTGGGTCTTTTTTTTCTTTTTTTGGTTTTTGTAGGGCAGTGGGGTTGGGGTGGCTTGCATGTCACACAGCTGGTTGATTGTTGGATGTAGGGGGCTGGATATGGGCTCGGGTGCTCCTGGCTCCAGGGCTAGTGCTCTGTCCATTGCGCCACCTGGCCATACCTACAATTATTACTATTATTTTTATTTAATTTTAATTTTTTTCTCTCCCCTTTATCGCTCAAGAAAGTCTATATTTTTTGGGAGTAGGGGGTATTTTGTTTACTCTTAAACAAGAATATTTTATTAATGTATGAAAATTTGTACAAAATGAGAATAAATAAATATTAAATAAAAAGAAAAAAAAATAATTCAAGATTATACAATGAATTGTGAATTGTGTTTATTTCCTTTCTTTCTTCTTTTTTTTTTCTTTTTCAAGTCTTCTTGCAAAAATGACTAACACAGAAACATTTTGTATGATTGTACATATCTGACCTGAATCAGATTGCTTACTCTTCTAGGGAGAAGGGGAAAGATAGAATTTGAAACTCAAAACTTAAGAAAAAATCCAACAATACTAAAAATTGTTTTTACATATAATTGGAGAAAAATGAAATATTAAAAAAAAGCAGTTAAAAGAAATTTTCTACCAAAACCTAGGTTTTTACTTTCCCAGGAATAAATACAGAGGCCATGGTGGAGAGAACAGAGAACAGGAGTTATTTTCTCACATATAGGGAGTATATGTGACCAAGGTTTCTCATAATTCTGAAACTTTGTGTGCCTAAGTAACCTTTTCCTTCCCCCCCCAAAATTCTTATGACATTTATTTTAGAGTGTGGCATTAGTATTATCTGAATCATTCCACTACTAGGCTGGACTGATTTTCCACAGACCATGGTGTCTGTCCTAAAAAAAGTTGATCTGCATCCAGGTGGAGACAGACTACTTACTTAGCTGCCAAATATATGCTTGCCAAAAAGATCAATGTGAGGAGAACTCACACAGGGCAAGTGCTCAGAGGGGATGAGAAGAAGTAATACCAGGAGAACTTGAAGGTCTTTCTTAAGAACTTTGCTATTGATTGTACAGCATGAGAGAACACTGGCACAGGACCGTCCAGCATGTTGTACCCTCATCAGAGAGCATACCGCATTTTATGAGGAAGGTAGAATGAAAGCTGTTCAAAGGAAATGTGAGATGCTTAAGTTTAGGGTATGCCCTCCAGGTGTTCACATGGACTATTTGTGCCCGACCTGTGGTAGAGCATTCCGAGCTCGTGATCAGCCACAGTCAGACACACTGTAACTGTCTCTAACATAATGATGTCATTTTGTTCTTCAATAATGGATAAGAACCAACCAACCAAGAAAAGAGAGGAATTTACCACTGTAGTATTTTCCAGGACAATTCTTTGACTAGGAGGACAGAGCTAAAGAAAAGTGAAAGGTCAATTTATTTAATAACAATTCAAGGCTGAGAGAATTCCATACCATTTCTCTCCCACAGTCTCTCTGTCTGTCTCTTTCTCTCTTCAACAAGAAGGAAATATCTGAAGAGTAGGTGAAAGAGAAAGTTGTGTCAAAAGGGAGGAATAGCTGTACTCACACAAGGGTTGGAAATAAGTTGGAGGGAGGGATAATAATCCCATGAAGCATAGTACCATACCACCACTACATTTGAAAATGTGTATGAATATTTGTATTGCATATACAGGCATATAAACACATATTATATATATATATATATTTATACATTCTTTTTAAAATTAGTGTTCTATAATAAAGAAATCACTTATTTTCAAAAAGTAACTAATACATATCTTACTGAATACAATTTTTCCAATGTAATTTTATAGAATCAGTCTTATCTGAGCTATCACTCTCAGAAGTTTCTGTTTTAAAAAATCATTTATATTAATTTAGGAATAAATTATATATCCAATCATACATTCCCATTTATTTACATTTTGATAAAAATATAAAACTTAACAAATTGATATCCTAACATCTTTGTTCTGAACCTCTTGAATCTCTGTTATCTATTTATGTCCAATTTCTTTACTGTTAATTTTTTTTTTTTTTGCAAGGCAATGAGGTTAAGTGGCTTGACCAAGTCCACACAGCTAGGAAATTATTAAGTGTCTGATGCTGGATTTGAACTCAGGTACTCCTGACTCCAGGGCTGGTGCTCTATCCCCTGTGCCACCTAGCTGCTGTTAATTTTATATAGAAGTAGCCAGCATTTACATTATTCTATTTCAGTGTTCTTCATTCTGTATCACTTTGTGTAGTTTTTCATATTCCTTTATATTCATCAACTTATAGTGTAATAATATTTCATTACATTGAAGTATCTCAATTTCATAGGATAATAGGATTTAGAATAGGTACTCCATGTCATAATTTTACACCTGAGCATATGCCTGAGGAATTGAAGTGACTTTTTTAATTTAATAATTTTTCAATTACTTGTAAAGAAAATTTTCAACATTTATTTTTTGAAAGATTTTGGGTTCCAAATTTTTCTCCCTCCCTTACTCCCTTCTCTCTTTCCCAAGATGGCAATCTGATTGATATATTATACATATATTTTCACATTAGTCATGTGAAAGAACAAACAAAAGGAAAAAAACACCCCCCCCCCAAAGTGAAAATAATATGTTTAGATCTGCATCAAGACTCTCAGTTCTTTCTTTGAATGAGGACAGAATATTCCAGTATGACTCTTTGGGATTATCTTGTTTCATCATATTGCTCTGAAGAGCTAAGTCAATTATAGTTGATCATTACACAGTGTTACTGTTAACCGTGTACAATGTTCTGGTTCTGCTCATGAAGTGATCTTATTTGAAGATTATTGGTATATAGGTAGGTGGTATCAGAGCCTGGATTTGAATATTAGACTCCAGATTCAGTGATCATACGTGTAAAATTATTTAACTACTTTCTTATCTTTGGAAATATTTGTTTCTATTTTTTCACTTAAAAAAAATAAAGCCACTTTGAATATTTTTGTACATGTGACTCCATTTCTGTCTTATGCCTGGGAAAGTCTCTTGAAGTTTAGCCCTGTAATTCAGAAGTGTTATCTATAGTAAAGAAGACATGATTCCTGACTTGGTGAGAGATATCTTATCCTGAATGTTGAATAAAAGTCAAAGACTTCTGAAAAACGAAAGAGGAGCAGAATTTAGGAGAAATAACAATAACAATGATAATAGCAGCAATAATAGGTATTATTTATGTAGCATTTATTATGTATAAAAAACTGTGCTTAGTGCTTTACAAATATTATCTCATTTGATCTTCATAATAACCCTGAGAATTTGGTGCTGTTATTATTTCCATTTTGCAGTTGAAGAAACCAAGACTAATAAATTAAGTTACCCAACTAATAAGTTTCTTTCTATCTTTCTTTTGTCTTTGCAAGGCAATGGGGTTAAGTGCCCAAGGTCACACAGTTATCAAGCATCAGGTGTTTGAGGCCAGATTTAAACTGAGGTCCTCTTGATTCCAGATCTGGTACTCTATTCACTATGCCCTTAGTTACCCATTTAATAAATTTTTGAGTCAAGATTTGAACTCAGATCTTCATGTTTCCAGGCTCAGCACTACCTAGTTTGCCTCCAATGGTTGAGAGTAGAAAGGTAAAAGTGTGAACTTTTGAATGAATGATAGATAGATCTCCCTGAATGTGCATATATGAGGGTTAGCTGGCTTGTGAAATGACTCTTGACTTCCAATATTTCTAAGAGCAAATTTCACTGACATTTTTCAAAATGAGATCATCTTCTTGCTCCAAAGTGGAAGAACTCATTTATTCGGGTGTATTATGTTGTTTTTGCTGATATATATATAGTCTTTCTCAATTTTTGTTTAATGCTTAATTTGAATAATAGATTTACTAAATATTTGAGATTATAATTCTTGTGCCAAGAGTTTGAGGATAGGGTCCTGGCAAGAATAAGTTGGCCCTTCAAGGACAATCAGAAAAAGTCACTTTTATTCTGAACCTCTTATAGAGCATTACACCTGTAGACCACAGATACCTGAGGTATGGTAGATATATGCATGATTCTCTTGGAGATTAGTAAATGAAGGAGTGAGCACTTCCTCTCCCTTTACTCTCCACAAAGATGGAAATTGTAGTCTCACTTAGTGAGGGGTAGCCCAGATCCTGGATCTACTCATGCCACACATGGGCCAAACATTTTATATTAGAATTAATCAACAAGCATTCATCAAGTGCTTACTATGAGCTAGGCATTGTGCCAATACACATTTCTGCTAGCACAAAAATAATACAAAAACAGTCCCTTTCCTCTAGGAGTTCATATTTGTATGAATGAGATAACATGGAAATAACTATATAAAAACAAGCTGTATATAGGACAAAATGGAGGTGATCTTAAAGGGAAGGGACTAAGTTAAGGGGGAATTTTAGAAGGTGGGATTTTAGGTGAGTCTTGAAGAATACAAGAGAAACCAGGAAGCAAAGGCTAAGAGGGGAAACATTTTAAGCATAAGGGACAACTAATGCAAATGAATGGAGTTGGGAAATGGAAATTCTTGCAAGAGCAATAGCAGGTATACAGATGTCACTGGATTGTAGAGGACATAAGGCAAGAATGACTGGGAAGGTCAGAATGGGCTAATGATGAGGGCTCCAGGGTCAAAACCAAAGAATTTATATTTTATTATGAAGGTAATAAGTATTCCCTTGAATTATTGAGACCGGGAAAGGGAAGGGAGGAAGTAACATGGTCATAATTGAAGTTCAGGAAGATCACTTTGGTAGGTGATTGGAGGATGGTCCAGATGATGGAGGAAGCCTGAACAAAAGTCAATTATAATAGTCTATCACATATATTTTACATACAAATTGGTCCTTTTCTCCCTTCTAATAATATTTTTAATATATAAAGCTAGAAGTGGAATTTATGGATCAAAAGCTGATCAGTTTTGTAGAAACTGTTAGATTCCTGTAGGAAAAAAATAACATACTAATTCAATGTTCACAGTAACACTATAATAACATAACTATTTTCCTAAAACTCTGCCAATGTTGAATTTTATTATCTTTAGTTATCTTTTGCCAATTTGATGGAAATATTGTAGTACCTTGATATTGCCATAATTTGATTTCTCTTATTATAACTTTGAACAAATTTAAAACAATTATTGTTTGTTCCATCTTTTAAAAATATTTTTATGTTATTTTGACCATTTAATCATTGAAGAATTTATTTCATCATCTTAATTATGCCATAAAGTCTTTCACCAATTTTTATTTATTTTATATTATTTTATTGCTCTTTTTTTTTTCAAGGCAAATGGGGTTAAGTGGCTTGCCTAAGGCCACACAACTAGGAAATTTTTAAGTGTCTGATATCGGATTTGGATTCAGGTACTCTTGATGCCAGGGCTGGTGCTCTATCCACTGTGCCAATTAGCCATCCCCTATTGCTCAATTTTTATATAATTGCTCAAATTTTATTTTTTTTTGCTTAAAACTCTTTATTTTTATACATATCTACCCAATTTAACTACAATTATTTCCTGCATTCATTTGAAAAATGAAAATTTTCTACTTCACAACTAAGTTCCATAATTATAAATCATTTTTATTTAGAAATTAATATAATTAAATATATTTAGGCCATTGATTCACTTGAAATTCATTTAATTAATGGTATACAGTATGAACCTAAATTTATCTTTTGCTATTATTGCTAACCACTTTTTTAAAGGTTTTTTTAAATTAAAGATTTTATTTATTTTGAATTTTACAATTTTTCCCCTAATCTTACTTCCCTCCCCACCACCCCCTACAGAAAGCAATTTGTCTGTCTTTACATTGTTTCCATGCTGTACATTGATCCAATTTGAGTGTGATGAAAGAGAAATCATATTAAGGTGTTTTTTTTTTTACAAGCAATGAGGTTAAGTGTAACCACTTTTCTTAACAGTATTTTCTTTATAATAATTTCTTTTACATTTGTTTTAATAAGGGATTTGTAAAACAAGAAACTATTTTATATTGAACTCTCTATTCTGTTCTACTGATCCATTTTTATTATTTTTATTTAAGACGATTTTGAAAATTACTTTCAATAAATAATTTTTAAAAGATGAACCTAAAATGATATCAGTTATACATGTGAAATAATGCAAAAATATTTCTATATTAGCCTTGTTGAAAAAACCAAGAAAAATAAAGAAAATGACAAAATGTATGGTTCAATCTGCACTTAGAATTCACAAATAATTCTTCTGGAGATAGAAAGGGTCCTTTAGAATTGATTTAGAGCATTGTCTTTATGAGAGTAGCTAAGTCTTTCATAGTCCATCATTATTACAACATTGCTATTACTGTGTACAATGGTCTGTTGTTTCTGCTCTTTTCATCAGTTCATATAGTATTTCCCAAGTTTTGTAATCCCTATTATGTAAAATAATGTTCCCTTATTCTTTCCCTTTTCCTTCTCTAGTCTGTTCTTTCCCTGCCTTCTCCTCTTTAAAATGATTAAAATTAAGAAAAATTATTCATAGACACTCTATCTTATTTGACTCCCAGTATAATCCTTGCTTACATCATGGTTTTTTGAGGGTTTTTGCATCACACTCCCTTTAAAATTCAAACATTTCATCCTTATGAAGCCTTTTCTAATTGTTCATTTTATTTACCTTTTTAATGTTTCTCTTTACTCTAATATATGTATTTTTTTTTAGGTTTTTGCAAGGCAAATGGGGTTAAGTGGCTTGCCCACGGCCACACAGCTAAGTAATTATTAAGTGTCTGAGACCAGATTTGAACCCAGGTACTCCTGATTCCAGGGCCGATGCTTTATCCACTGCACCACCTAGCCACCCCTGGTATATGTATTTCAAAAAGTCTACTCAGCTCAGGAATGTCTGAAAGTCCTCTATTTTATTAAAGATCCATTTTCCCCATTAGAATTATATTCATTTTTGCTCAGTAAGTTATTCTTGGTTGTGAGCATTTATCTTTTGCCTTTGGAGTATTGTATCCCATGTTCTCTGTTTCTATATGAAAATAGCTGTTAAAGCTTGTGTGATTTTGACTGTGATTCCTTGGTTCTTAAATGCTTTCTTTCTAGTAACTTGCTGTATTTTTTATTTGATATGGAAGTGCTGAATTTGAGCTGTAATATTTCTTTGATTTTTTAATTTTGGAATTTCTTTTAGGACATAATCAATTGAACATTATTTTTATTTTTTAAAGATCTGTTCAATTTTCTTTCATGATTTCTTGAAGTATGACATCCAGTTTCTTTTTTTTTTTGGTCCAATGATTCTTAAATGTCACTTCTCAATCTGTTTTCCATATCTATTATTTTTCAGAATTAACACCTTGCATTTTCATCTATTTTTTCAATATTTTGACTTTATTCTCATATCTTTTGTTTCATAGTCATTAACATCTAATTGTGCCATTCTAATTTTCATATCTTTTGTTTCATAGGGTCATTAACTTCTAATTACTCTATTCTGATTTTCAGGGAGTATTTTATTTGGGTATGGACTTGTACTTTTCATATCAAACTATTAATTCTCTTCCTAAATTTCTTTTCTAATTCTTTTCTCTATTGCTTTCATTTCATTTGCAATTCTACTGAAAGTTCATTTTAGAAGAAATCATTTCTTCTAAGAATTCTAATATAGTTTATGTTTGAAGTACATTTTTCTTTGAGGCTTTACCTGTCAATGTTTTGGAATTTCTCTTCTTCTGAGTTTATGTCCTTAATATCTATGTCTTCATAATAACTCTTTTTTTGATTGTTTTTTCATTCTTTCAGTGATCTGCTCTGAGCAACCTTGCATTGCTGGCCTTGCTGGGAGCTCTAGCAGAGTTGAGTCTCTAATTCTGGTTCTTTTGGGAAAATTCCCTGCATAGATGGGTGAAGGACTAAGCCCAAAATTGACATTAGGGGCTCTGGGCTCTGAGTCTGTGCTCCTGATCCTAAACTGCTGGAAATGAGTTTAAGATCACCTCTTGTGATCTTTTGCTGCATTCCTAACTTCAGACTATGTGCTCTTAGTCCTGGGTCTAACCTTTTGGATTCTCTTGAAGACCCTTAACTATGGACTTAGATCTGAGGCTAAAACTGTGATTAACTATATGGGCATTACCATCCTGCTGACCTAGTTTTGGGTGCTGAGTCTACTCCCCAGACTGTTGCTGCTGGCCTGGGCCAGGGACTGAGTCTAAGCTCTAGGAGTACTTGCATGACAGGCCTCACTAAAAAACCCTTTTCTCTTAGTTTGGACTTGGGATAAATCTGTGATTAACTCTCTAGGCTGTGGGCCTGACTCAGAGATTTGGGGCCTGCATCTCTGCTCTGGAGCCTTGAGTTGTTACCCTAGTGGTCAGATGAAAACCAGTTGAAAGGAGGTTTTCTAGCTCAGAGCTCCAATGGCCCTTTCTGTTGACTTGGGTCCTAAGCTGAGTCTATCATCAGATCTGGGAACCCCCATGGTTATTGCTGTAATTCACAGCTCCAAGTGCTGAGTCTGTGATAGCACTTACACCTGTTACACAGATCATCTCCATGTTACCTGCCTATGGGTCAAATTTGTGATCTTGGGCTAGAAAGGTAAGAGTTTCTCCTTTGATCTCTATTTCATTATTAGTCCAGGATCCTTGTTAGGTTATTGTTAGAGTAATTGTAGACAAAATTGGGTTGCACTCTTGTGTATCTTTGCTTGTTAGTCTAATAGAAGTTGCCAACAGTGAATTTTGCCCTTTTTCATATAAACACACACACACACACACACACACACACACACACACACACACACACAAACACACACACACAGACAGAAACACAGATGTATGAATTATTTTTCTGTGTCTTTAAGAGTAGAATTGGAATGGGTGAGTGAAGGTCAAAGAAGGCTTCTGATCAGGTCAATTTAGCAATTGTAAAAAGTGCTTTGAGTAAGTAAGTACCCTCAAATGTAAACAAAATAAAGATTTGTTTTCTTAATCCCATCAAAAGCCACTTGAAGGTCTTTAGCCTGGAATGTCTGATAATTGGCTCCCCTACCCACCTTCTTGAATTGTCACAACCTTTTCCTTCCTTGCTCCTAAGTCATCTGGGTTGTAGGGCCATATATGCTCTTTTATTGGACAAACCAGAGTTGACATTTCAGATCCCAAGTTCTGAAAGCTAGACTATTTAAAGTCCAGTGTTGGGCTACATTTGGGGCGGATTTGGCTTTCTATCTAGACCCCCACACACACCACATACATATCAATAATGTCTACGACTTACAAAGATATCAATCAATATGCTTGTTAACTTAATGCTGTTTAGTGCTTTCTAAAGGTCAAAACTTTGGCAATATTTGTCCCCATTAGGATAAACTCTGGATTTAACATTTGTCCACAATTAGGAAACACTCTGGGATGATTAACACATTTATTTTCAACAGGTAAAAAACCTCAATGAAGACCCCTCATTTTAGGGACACTTTCGCAAAGTATTTTTGGGGGTGGGAAAATGAACCTCAAGCTCCTCCTGGGGCAGAGAAGTTAATATGTATAAGATTATTAAGCATGTACAGAGTAATGAACCAAAGGAATCTCTATTTCGTCATTAATCTTCTTGACTTTTTGGAATTTTCTACTAGGATATGTTAACTACCTCCTTTGTATTTCACCAACTAACCGAGTCTTTCTTCCTTTTATGGAAACACAAAATATTTCATTTCTTTCAGAGCAAGATGAGGAAATGTAGACCTGATGATATTAGGTGAATTTTCCAAGGTCACTCATGTATTAAATGACAGAACTGAGATTCAAAAACTCTGGACTGCAAAGTCATACCCTTCCCAACACTATATCATGCCATTTTGAAATTAAGTTATTTTACCTATTCATTGACAGTGATTATTCCCTTAATTTCTTTTTCATTTCTCAGTACTACATATACTCCCAGTAAAAAGGAAACTATTTGTGGGAAGGACAGTTTCATTTCTTTTCCTTTGTGTTCCCACTGTCCAGCACAGTGCTTTATATATGGTAGATGCTTAAAAAACGAGTGTTGAATTGTTGCTCAATTGAAAGCTATAGCCAACATTCCTAAAGATATGTCAACTAGTAGTAATTACAACAAGCAAACTTACTTTATTTTATTTTTTATTTAATATTTATTCTCATTTTGTACAAATAATGTTTTTTATATATTAATAAAATATTCTTATTTAAGAGTAAATGAAATACCCCCTCCCCCCATAAATATAGACTCATTTGAGTGATACAGTAAAGTGAAGAGGAAAAAAATTAAAAGTAATAATTGTAGGTATGGCCAGGTGGCACAATGGACAGAGAACCAGCACTGGAGCCATGAGCACCCGAGTCCACATCTGGCCCCGTACACCCAACAGTAACCCAGCCATGTGACATGCAAGCCACCCGAACCCCACTGCCCTGCAAAAACCAAAAAAAAAAAAAAAGAAAAAGAAAAGACCCAAAATAAAATAAAATAGTAATAATAGTAGGGGTGGCTGGGTGGCAGACAGAGCATTGGCCTTTGAGCCAGGAGCACCTGGGTCTAAATCTGGCCTCAGACACCCAAAGATCACCCTGCTATGTGGCCTCAGGCAGGCCACCCAGCCCCATTTGCCCTGCACCCCCCAATAATAATAATAATAATAATAATAATAATAATAATAATAATAATAATAATAAATGTGATTCAGTCTTTGTTCCAACACCAACAACTCTGTCATGGCTGGATCACATTCTTTATGATAAGTACATTGCAAAAGTTACTTCCATATTTTTTTCCACCATTGCCATTGCTGATTGCAACTCCCTCCTTTCCTATTTTTCCACTACCATGTATTATATTTTCTCTCTCCTTTCACTTTGACTCTGCTGTAGGGTATCTGAGTGGCGCAGCAGACAGATCCCTGGCTGTGGGGCCAAGAGGCCCTGAGCCCCCATACCACCCCCTAGACCCCGCATATACCTGGCCCTATGGTCCCAGACAGGCCATCCAATCCCAGCCCCTTGCAAGAAGTAAAAAAGAAAATGTGTTATATCTGACCATTCTCCCCCCCATGGTCCATCCTCTCCTCCATCACTCACATCCCCCCCTTCCCCCTGCTCCCCCTCCTTCTTACTCCAGATGTCTCTACCCCATTGAGTATATATGCTGTTTCCTCTCCTAGCCACCTCTGATGAGAGCAAAGATTCCCTCATTCCCCCTTGCCTTCCCCCTTCCCATATCACTGCAATAGCTCATTGTAATAAAGAAAAATCTTATTATATCTTGGCCTATTCCCCCTCTCCTTTTTCTTTCTCCCATTACATTTCCCTTTTTTCTATTGACTCCATTTTTATATACCATATTTTATCTTCAAATTTATCTTTCTCCTGTGCTTCAAGTATAAAAGTATAAAAAGTATAAAAGCTCCCTCTACCTGCTCTATTAACTGAGAAGGTTCATATGATTATTATCAGTGTCATTTTTGTATGCAGGAATACTGCAGTTCATCATCATCAAGTCCCTCATATTTCCCCCCCTCTCCTCCAATCTCCATGCTTCACCTGAGTCTGGTTTCTGAAGATCAAACCTTCTGTTCAGCTCTGGCCATTCCAACAGAAACATTTGGAATTCACCTGGTACATTGAAAGTCCATCTTTTTCCCCTGGAAGAAGGCATTCAGCCTTGCTGGGTAGATGATTCTTGGCTGCATTCTAAGCTCTTTTGCCTTCTGGTATATTATATTCCAAGCTCTAGGAGCTTCCAATGTAGCTGCTGCTAAGTCCTGTGTGATCCTGACTGCAGCTCCACAATATTTGAACTGTGTCCTTCTGGCTGCTTGTAATATTTTCTATTTGACTTGGGAGTTCTGGAATTTGGCTATAATATTCCTAGGGGTTTGTTTTTTGGGATCTCTTTCTTGGGGGGATCAGTGGAGTCTCTCCATTTCTATTTTGCCCTCTGCAATTTTCCTGTAGTAATTCTTTGAAAATGATGTCAAGGCTCTTTTCCTGATCATGACTTTCCATGACTTTCAGGTATTCTAATAATTTTTAAATTATCTTTCCTAAGTCTGTTTTCCATATCAGTTGTTTCTTTCAATGAGATGTTTCACATTTTCTTCTAATTTTTTATTTTTTTGGTTTTGAAGTATTGAGTCCTAGTTTCTTGTAAATTCATCAATCTCCCTGAGTTCTATTCTTTATCTGAAGGATTTGTTTTCCTCAGAGAGTTTTCTCTTTTTCCATCTGGCCAATTTTGCTTTTTTTTTTTTTTTGCAAGGCAAATGGGTTTAAATGGCTTGCCTAAGGCCACACAGCTAGGTAATTATTAAGTGTGTGAGACCGGATTTGAACCCAGATATTCCTGACTCCAGGGCGGGTGCTTTATCCACTGCGCCACTAGCCGCCCCTAATTTTGCTTTTTAAAGCATTCTTCTCCTCAATAACTTTTTGAACTGTTTTATCCATTTGACCTAAGCTGGTTTTTAGCATGCTATTTTCTTCAGCATTTTTTTTGGATTTCCTTGACTAAGCTGCTGACTCCATTTTCATGTTTTTCCTGCATCTCTCTCATTTCTTTCCCCAGTTTTTCTTCTAACTCCTTCATTTGGTTTTCAAAGTCTTTTTTGAGTTCTGTCATAGCCTGAGCACAATTTCTGTCTTTCTTGGAGTCTTTAGATACAGGAGCTTGTGCTTCCTCATCTTCAGACTGAGTATTTTGATCCTTCTTGTGCTCATATGCAAAATATTTCTCAATGGTGTTCCTCTTTTTTCTCTGTTTGCTTATTTTCCCAGCCTGAGCCTGGTTTTGGGGTGCTTCCTGAGCTTTTTGGACACTCCCACAAGAGTCTCAATATGTGAGTCTCTGTCCTTCCTCCTGGTCTGTGAATGACCATAAGCACCCCCCTCTGCCACAGGGCTGAGGTGGGGGGGCCCTGCTGTTCTATGGGGGGGGGGCCTAGACTGGGATCAGGATATGAATGTGGTTAGAGCCCCAGAGTCCTGTTCCAGGGGCAGAGGACAGAGCTCAGCAGACTCTCTCTTTTCACTCCCCTCCCTAGGTTCAATGGGCTCATTCCCTGGGGGCTCCTGCTTACTGGCTTCCCCCTGCTTGTTTCCTGGATCTGGGCTGCGGCAGCCAGGCTGCTCACTGTGTGCCCTGAGGGCTGGACTCCAAGTGCTTGAGCTGGCAGAGGTCCCCCGCTGATCCCCTACTTTGTGCCCGGTGCTCCCTGGGGTGTAACTCAGGAGACTCCCCCACTGCTGTGAGCTGAGGCTCCCAGTGCCCTGGGGCTGCCTCCGGGAGGCTGAAGTTCTTTCACTCTGGCAGGCTGGCCTTCTGACCCCAGGGAGCAGAGCCTTTCTGCTCTTTTCCAGGTTACCTTGAGTAGGAGAAGTGCCTCATTGGGTCCCTCTGTGGGTTCTGTCTCTCGAAAATTTAGTTCGACTCCTTAGCTTATAAGTTTTATGAGAGAGCGCCTAAGACAGGATCCATTCTTGTCACCCTCTTGGCTCCGCCCCTTTTTAAGAATATATTTTTATTTACTTCACTAAAATTTTTCCAATTAACATTTTAAAAATAAATTTAACATTTTTAAAAATTTTGAGTTCCAAATTCTCTACCTCCCTTGTACCCCACCCCTACCCCTTGAAAAGACAAGCAGTATATTGCTCATGCATGTGAAATCATGCAAAACAATTTTCCATATTAATCATGTTGCAAAAGAAAAAAACACTCACAAAACCCCCAAAAAATGAAGTGGAAAAAAAAATATGCTTCAATCTGTACTCAGCTCTCAAGTACCTCTACTTTAAACCTTTTTTTTTTTTTTTTGCCATGCAATGGGGTTAAGTGGCTTGCCCAAGGCCACACAGCTAGGTAATTATTAAGTGTCTGAGACCGGATTTGTACCCAGGTACTCCTGACTCCAGGGCTGGTGCTTTATCCACTGCGCTACCTAGCCGCCCCAACTTTAAACCTTTTAAAAAACTTTATATTTTATTTTCACTTAAACATTTATTTTTTACTCCAATTTCTTCACCCACTCCACTGAAAAAGGGAAAAACAAAACCTTTTATAAGAAATATGCACAATCATATTTCTTTACAATCATGAATAAGCAAGCAAAGCAAACAAAAAAGCAAAGAAAAATGTTTCTCTCAATTCTGCTCCTTTCCATCCATAGGTGGGCTGCATTGTTCATCTTTTTTCTTCCAGAATTGTGGTTAGTCAAAGTTATTTTTCCTTTATTGTGATTATATAAATTTCTTCTGATTACTTCAATTTGTATTAGTTCATACAAGTCTCTCCAGGATTCTCTGAAATTATCCCTTTCATAATTTCTTTTTTTTGGTTGTTTTTTTTTTTGCAAGACAGTGAGGCTAAGTGACTTGCCAAGGTCACACAGCTAGGTCTAAGGTCGAATTTGAACTCAGTTCCTCCTGATTCTTTTGTCCTGTGCTCTAAACCATGAAACCTCTGAGTTGTTCCTCTTTCATGATTTCTAATGGAGCAATGATGTTCCATTAACTTCAAATATCATAATTGTTTTGTCAATCCATTATTGATGGATGGATACTGTTGGATTATGGTGAGGCAGGTCATAAGATATCTGGAAAGATTCAAAGATTCAGGCTATTTTCGAGTCTCAAATGAAGGCATTTTTTTGGGGGGGAGGATCAAGTTCCTCAGTAGAGGACTAATTTCCCAAAGGAAGTCACCAATTCAACTGAGGAGAAGTTCTTAAAGTGTAGAGATTAGGTTGAGGCAATTAGGCATTCATAGAAGGTAGAAGCATTGGCTCAGGTAGAAGCATTGGCTCAGGTAGAGATGAGGTAATTAACTATGTATAGAAGACTGAAGATCAAAGAGCAAAGTGAGGTCATTAAGGACCTGTATAGGAAGAGTAATAGCTCAAAGATTTAATCCTTTTAGATTATGACAGGGATTTATAGTTTTGTTGATAGGGGCTTGTCTTATTCCCTGGGGCAGGGATTTATGAATTTTAGCCAGTATCACCTCCCAGTCTTCAGGGTTGTCTGAGGAAGGACAAACAACAGCCAGGAAAGAGGTATACTGCACTGAAGTTCACTGATCTCTATTTCTTGGCTACTATAAAAAAAAAACTGTTATACTTTTATATATATTGAGTTCTTTTTCCTCTTTCTTTGATTTTAAATCTGCATTTAATGGGAATGTTTCTTTACATATCATGCTAGCTTTGGCTTTCAAATAGATATTATATATTGTGATAAGGAAAAATCCTTCCAAACCTACACTTATAATCTTTCCATTGTACAGAGGACAGTTTTCTTGCTGGCAAGAAAACTGAAAAGGAAAATAGGACAAAAGTCCCTAGACCTTCTTAGTTTTCTTCTCCCATTTATATGCATATAATTCTTTTTTTTTTCAAGGTTTTTGCAAGGCAAATTGGGTTAAGTGCCTTGCCCAAAGTCACACAGCTAGGTAATTATTAAGTGTCTGAGGCCGGATTTGAAATCTGGTACTCCTGACTCCAGGGTCTGTGCTCTATACACTGCACCACCTAACTGCCCCTATATGCATATAATTCTTATCAGCTAGAATGATAAGGAATTGAAAAGGTTTATCACTCTGAGATTGAGGAACATTGGAAGAAAGGATTTCAAAAGGATTGGTTAAAAAAAGGGGTTCAGGCTTTCCTAGCTAACTGGGTAGATATAATTTGCTGAAGACTGAACCTCAAAAGAGACAGCCCCTAGGGCTTATAAGCTAAAGAGCTATCAGACCCCTCCCTTTTGAAAATGAAGTCATATTTCAGTTGAATATCAGCAGAGGGCAGCAGACAACAACTACAGTTTAGTGAAGAAGTTGGATCATAGTTAAAAAGCCAGAAGATGGCGGCAGAGACCTGCAGCTTGGCCTTACAGAGTCCAAAAAAACCAACACCACCACAATGGATGAAATCACCAGAGGACATTTTGCCTGAGGCATGAATTGACTTGCCTACTCCTCTATTAGTCAGTAGAATGTAAAATTCTTAAAGACAAAGACAATTTTAGTTTTAGAAATCTGAACTCAGATCTTCCTGACTCCAGGTTTATAGATGTTAACATATAGTAGGTTAATAAAAGCTTGTAAAAGTGAATACAATTTTGTTCTCTGAGTCAATGTGTTTAGATCCATAAGAAGGGAGCAGAGACAAATTTTATATTGTCATAGAGGCTTCACTGGTAGAATCACTTAATCCTGCAGTTTTTGAAATGCAGACCCACAGGATCCCAATTGGGGTAGCTGTTGACCCCCTGGGAATCCAATCTGTTAATTCAAGTGATAGTTGTGGAAAGAGTACCTGAGTACTATATTTAGTTCCAGTATACAGCATTCTTCCTTTTTCTCCTCAGTATGATAATCTTCCATCCACCAAACTGCTGAGAAAAGTATTAGACTTCCCCTTCTCTGTTACTGTTAGGGTGCAGGACCTCATCAACTCACACTTAAGACTATTATAATAATCTGTTAATTATCTCCCAGCCCATCTTTTGTCCAGTTGTGAAAATGATCATCTTAAGGCATAGGTCTGACCATGTCACCCCCTCATTGTGATACAGGGGAAAGATGAAGAGAATTGCGAATGTAGAAATTGGGTGGAGATGTAAATTGAGTAGAAGTAGAGAATTATGATTGTAACAGAAACAATTTGTAATCTTAAAGGCTACTTGCATGGAGATCCCCCATCCTTTTTTTTTTTAAGAGTTTTTTTATTTTGAGTTTTACAATTTTCCCCCATTCTTACTTCCCTCCCCCCACCCCCCCACCCCCCACAGAAGGCATTCTATTAGTGTTTGCATTGGTTCCTTGTTATACATTTAGATCCCCCATTCTTTGGTTTGTTTGGTTTTTTTTTAGATTTTTCAAGGCAATGGGGTTAAGTGGCTTGCCCAATTACCCAGCTAGGTAATTATTAAGTGTCTGAGGCTGGATTTGAACTCAGGTACTCCCGACTCCAGAACCAGTGCTCTATCCACTGTGCCACCTAGCCACCCGGAGATTCCCCCATTCTGGATGTACCATTGATTATTATTTAATGTAAAATTTGGCTTCACCCTCTACATAATTCCTGGTCCAGTAAGAATTTACTTTTTGCCCTCTGGGCTGGACTCCAGTTTAGGGCCACAGTCTTCTCTGACCTGTGGTCCAGCCAACGCTGCTTGGTTGTTCTTTTAATTCTCCTTCTCTCTCCCTCCCTCTCTACCTATCCCTTCCTATGCCTTATAACCTTTTAAATAAATTTTTGTTTTATTTCCACTCTTGCTTTCCTGAGGTTGAATAATGATTTCTCATAGGCAGAACCAAACTCAAGTAACCAGCAGCTATTCCGACTTCTGCAAGAAATCTTTCTGATCCTCCTTAACCTTAGAGCCTTCCCAATGAAATGATCAGCAATTTATTCTTTCTCAATTTTTTTGTTGAAATTTATTTCATTCATTTGAAGGGAATTCTGGACACAGAGAACTATATTATGACTTTTTTTATATCGGAAACAAATCTTGTAATTTTTTTCTGTCCTTTAAGTGTTCTTCATTCTGTGTTGGCTCTTCTGAACTCGATTTCCTAAGACACTCTGCACTTTAACAGTAGCCTGACCTTGGTCATATTCTGAGGCAGGAGCATGTAGAAGTACTAATAAACGGCTACTCATGAGCAGTGAATACTACCTTACAGCTAGGGGCAGCTGGGTGGTACAGAGCACTGACCTTAGAAGTCAGGAGGAAGGAAATTTGAATCCAACCTCAGACTCTTGCCACTTATTAGCTGTGTGATCTTGGGCAAGTCACTTAACCCTGATTGCATTACATAAAGGGTCATCTCCAGTTGTCCAGATTCATATCTGGCCACTGGACCCAGATGGTGCTGGAGGAGAAAGTGAGACTTAGCCGCTCCTCACTCAAATCTAATTCATGTGCCTTGTGGCATCACCTCCTTGATGTCATGGTCTTCTTTGAGAATAAAGGATAAACATCATCATCACTCCTTAAGGACTGCCTCTGTGGCATAGGCATTGGAAACTACCTGAATCCAGATGTTAAACAGCTCCTCAACCACTGCCCTTCCTCCTTCCATGACCATAATCTATTTAAGCAGGTTTCTACCCCATTTGGCAGGAAGTTGTTCCTTCCCTTTCCCCTTTCTTTCTCCAGTTGGGATCTATGTGGTCCCAGATTCATGTTGTTTGATCTGGGTGGATTTAAGTCCAGTAATCAACTTGTGGCTGCTCCCTTTCCCTTCCTCCCCTCCTTTCTTAACTGTCTTTGCTATTCTCCCCCAGCTCTCTCTTCTTTGCTTAATTTGACTACCTTATTAGAAATTCACCTTCTAAATACTGCAAAGACTAACAGACTGCCTTCTGGGGGGGCCATGGGGGGAGGGAAGCAAGATTTTGGGAAAAATTGTAAAATTCAAAAATAAATAAATAAATTTATTTTAAACATTATAAAAACAGCTATGCATAAGAGATTCAATTTTTCTGTTTTTTAAAATATGGAAATGTTCATGTTTGTGGAAGTCTGTCAAGTTCACAATAAAACAGTATTTTAAAAAAATTCACCTTCTTTACTTAGTTAAAGAACCAATAAGTGATTCCCCAGGTGATGACACTCTCTCATTAGGGATCGATGGTTTTCTACCATCACTTTAGCCCCTTTTCCCCTTTAGCTCACAATATTGTAACTCATTATTTTCTTTCTTGTCCAAAGAGCCAAATTGTGTTTTGGTTTTTTTTTTTTTTTAGGTTTTTGCAAGGCAGACGGGGTTAAGTGCTTTACCCAAAGCCACACAGCTAAGTCATTATTAAGTGTCTGAGACTGGATTTGAACCCAGGTACTCCTAACTCCAAGGCCAGTGCTTTATCCACTATGCCACCTAGCCGCCCCTGTAGTAACTTTTGAATCTTTTTGTGGAACCTATAAATTAAACTCTAAGCCTTTCTTGCCTCCCTGAGTGAAAGAATTTGATTATTTCATCATTCAAAATGAACCATAGCTGTTCCTCTCTGATTTCCCACCCCAGTTGCCCAGGCAGCAATTTGACTGGGTACATATTCTTGGAGAGGAGGGACTATTTTGTTTTGCCTTTCTTTCTATCCCCAATGCTTAGCACAGCGCCTGGCTTATGATTATTCAGATCCATTTCCTCCTTGGTTTTTACATAAAAGCTATTTTTTCATACTGAAGGTTGTCTGTTTGTGTGTGTGTGTGTGTGTGTGTGTGTGTGTGTGTTTAAATGAACAACTCATTGCCCTGGAGCACTTAAAGTTACTCAAACCTCTTCACTATTTCTTCTAGGGGTGAGGCCACTCTGTAACTTGGACATATGGAGCAGTCACTAGACCATGACAAATACAACGTGCACACACATAAATGCCTGCAAAACTTTCCATTATTAGTTAGTTTGCATTCTTTTGTGACCTCTTTATACTTTTATTCTCTATTCTTTTTCATTCCTTTTATACATTAATTCCCTTTTATCAATACATAACACCTTGAGCCACACCTAGCTTCCTTTCTTCAAGCTCACTAAAGTCTTGCCTTGTCTAATCAATTTGGTTTACTCCCCTTTTTTTATTAACTTAACCTGACCTTTAGTTCACCTGGAGTTCTCTTTTGTTTATCTCCTCAATCTACCTCTTTAAGCCTGAGTCATTTTCCACCTCCTTCTTCTCCTTCAATTGAATTTACTCTTCAGTTTTTCATCAAGTTCTTTTAAATTCTTCAGTTATCTTTTCCTCAGAGTCTGTCTGATTTTCTTCACAAGTTCAAAGTCTTCCAAATTACCTCTGAAATTTCCCTCCTTCAATCTACTTTTATAACCCTTTCTGCCATGTAAACTCTTCTTGAAGGTAGAAATAGAGAATTGTGTTTATTTTGGGGCTGAAATTTTATGGCAGAATGATCCTTGAGGGAGTCTGGAAAGGCCCTTCTGAATATATCTTAAAAACCTCAAAAGATTCTCTTGGCAAGATTAATTTTTCATTTATAAAAGTAACATAGATGAGATCTCTGTTTTATCATTGATAACTCTTTGACAAGGTATGAATGCATTTCTCATGTATGTCTGACATTTCTTTTTTTTTTTTCTTTTTTTTTTTTAGGTTTTTTGGCAAGGTAAATGGGGTTTAAGTGGCTTGCCCAAGGCCACACAGCTAGGTAATTATTAAGTCTCTGAGACCGGATTTGAACCCAGGTACTCCTGACTCCAAGGCCAGTGCTTTATCCACTACGCCACCTAGTCACCCCCATTTCTTTTTTTCTTTTAGATTTTTTTTTTCAAGGCAATGGGGTTAAATGTCTTGCCCATGGCTAGGTGATTATTAAGTGTCTGAGGTGGGATTTGAACCCAGGTACTCCTGACTCCAAAGCTGGTGCTCTATTCACTGTGCCACCTAGCTGCTGTGTCTGACTTATTTCAAGATGAAATTTATAAATTATTTTTACCCAATATCTACTATGCTGAAATTACTGATTGTTTCATTTAATCTTCATAACAACCCTGAGATATAGGTGCTGTTATCACCCTCATTTTACAGTTGAGGAAATTGGGATAAACAAGTTGCTCATTTGAGGTAAGATTTGAACTCAGATTTTCCTTATTCAAGACCCAGCTCTTTATCCACTATTCACTTAGCTGTCTTTATGTAAAGTACTAAGAATCATAAATTTCCTCCTCCTCAAAACAACTTTGATGAAAAATTTATGAAAATAGTTTATATATATATATATATACATATATATATATATATATATATATATATATATATATATGAGAGAGAGAGAGAGAGAGAGAGAGAGAGAGAGAGAGAGAGAGAATATCTTGAATGTTTGTGAAGGAGGTATAGAAGTGGAGAATAATCCTAGAAGAAGCATTTATGGAAGTATGGACAGAGTTGCTATTTTTGCTTCCAGCAGACTACATAATAGTCTGTGACTGAGTAATGAAAAAATAATTTTTAAAAAATTTAGTTGCTTAATTTATTTGTTATATTTTAAGTTCTAAATTGTCTCCTTCCTTCCCTCACTCTAGAGAAGGCTATTATTTGACACAGATTTACAAATATATGTAATTATATGTAAAACCATTCTATGGTTTTATTCTGTTTATTAGTCCTTCTCTGGAGGTGAATAACATCTTCCTTCATAGGTCTTTTGTGGTTGCTTTAATTATTAACAGTACGCAGAATAACTTGGTTGTTCACAATTATTCCTCAAACAATATTTCTATTCCTGTATATAACATTCTCTTGATTCTGCTTACTTTACTTTTCATTATTTCATGTGTCTTTCCATTTTTTTTCTTAAAATCAACCAGATCATTATTTCTTATAGCACAGTGATTCTGGCACAGTCATATTCCACAATTTAGTCATCACTTTAGTCATCACCCAAATGATGGGCATCCCCTGAATTTCCAGTTCTTTGTCACCACATAGAGCTGTTATAAATTTTTTAAAACACATTGGTTCTTTTCCTTTTCCCCACTGCTTTTAGAAACAGACCTAATAGTGGTATTAATGGGTCAAAGAGTACACACAGTTTTTTAATTCTTTGGGCATAATTCCAGATTGCTCTTCAAAATGGTTGGATCATCTCATGGTTACAACAATAGTGTATTAATGTTCCAATTTTTCTACATCTCTTTCAACATCTGCATTTTCTTCTTCTATCATTTCAGTCAATCTAATAGTGTGAGATAGCTCAAAATTGTTTTTTTTTTTGCAAGGCAATGGGGTTAAGTGACTTGCCCAAGGCCACATACCTAGGTAATTATTAAGTGTCTGAGGCCTGATCTTATCTCAGGTACTCCTGACTCCAGGGCCAATACTCTATCCATTGCACCACCTAGCGGTCACTCAAAGTTGTTTTAATTTGTATTTCTCTAATAATGAGTTAGAGTATTTTTTAATATGACTACATATAATTTTTATTTCTTCATTGAAAAACTGCTTGATCATATTCTTTGACTGTATGTCAATTGGGGAATGACTCACATTCTTATAAATTTGATAAAGTTCTCTATATATTTGAGATATGAGGTCTTTAAGAAAATGTCTATAAATTTTTTTCTCCAGTTTTCAACTTTCCTTCTAATCTTGGCTACATTGATTTTATTTGTACAAAATATTTTAAATATAATGTCATTAAAATGATCTGTTTCACATCTCTCAATGAGTCTATCCTTTATTCATATCTGAAAGGTAGTATGTTTCATGTTCTACTCTTCCTATGTTATTTCCCTTTATATCTAAATCATATATCTATTTTGAGCTTATCTTGGTGAATGATATAAAAAACCGATCTGTACCCAATTTTTGCCAGTCTGCTTTCCAGTTTCCCCAAAACTTTTACCAAATAGTGTATTTTTATCCCAAAACTAAAATCTTTATCTTTGTCAAACACAAAGTTCACTAAAATCATTTACTATTATATATTGTAAATCTACTCTGTTTCATTGATTCACCTTTCTAACCAATACCAGATGGTTTTGATTATTGCTACTTATAGTATAGCTTAATATATATACTGCTAATCCTCCCTTCTTTTACATTTTTTCATTAATTCCTTTGCTATTCTAGACCTTTTTTTCTTCCAAATGAATTTTGTTATTTTTTTCTAGGTCAATAAAATAATTTTTTGTTAGTTTAATTGAGATAGCATTGAATAAGTAGATTAGTTTAGGCAGAATTGTTATTTTTATTATATTGGCTATGCCCTCTCATTAACAGTTATTATTTCTCCAATTATTTAAATCTGACTGTATTTATATTAAAAAATGTTTTATTACTATGTTTATGGTTTTTCTAGGTTTGTCTTAGCAAATATAGTCCCAGGTAGTTTTTCCAGACTTCAATTATTTTAAAAGAGCTATCTCTTACTATCTTCTTGTAAGTTTTTTTTTGTGATATGTAGAAATGCTGATTATTTATGCAGGTTTATTTTATATTCTGCTATTTTGCTAAAATTATTTCAATTAACTTTTTAGTTGAGTCTCTAAGATTTTCCAAGTACATCATCATATTGTCTGCAAAGAGAGATAGTTTTACTCCCTCATTGCCCATCTGATTTCTTCAATTTCTTTTTCTTCTCTTATTACTCTTGCTAGCATTTCTAATACCATAATGAGTATTGGTGATAGTGGGTACCTTCACTCATGATTTTATTGCGAAGCCTTCTAGTTTACCCTCATTACAAACAATGTTTTTTAATGGATTTAAGGTAGATAATTCTTTAAAGATGCTTTCCTTGGATGTTCTAAAGAAAAATCCATTTATACCCATGCTTTTGAATATTTTTAATAAAAATGGCTATTGTATTTTGTTAAAAATATTTTTATTTTATTGATATATTAATATGATTTTGTCATTTTATTATTGATATAATCAATAATGTTAATAGTTTTTCTCATGTTAGACTATCCCTGCATTCTTGGTATAAATCCCACTTGATTAGCATGTATGGTCTTTACTATATATTGTGGTATCTCTTAGCTAATATTTTTATTAAGAATTTTTGCATCTATATTCATTAATGAAATTGCTCTGTAATTTTCTTCCTATGTTTTTGTTCTTCATGGTTTAGGTATTAGCACCACATTTAATAAAATTCCTTTTTTGGCTATTATTTAAGATAATTTATTAAATATTGGAATTATTTGATCTTTAAATGTTTATTTGAATTTACTTGTGAATTCATTTGGTATGGAGGTTCTTTTTTTGGTAAAGAAAGATTTTATTTATTTTACAATTTTTTATTTATTTTATGTAATATATGTAATATATATTGCAGATTATTTATTTACAATTTTTCTCCTAAGCTTTTTTCCCTCCCCACCATATCCCCACAGAAGGCAGTCTGTTAGTCTTTACATTGTTTCCATGGTACACATTGATTTAAGTTGAATGTGATGAGAGTGAAATTATATCCTTAAGGAAGAAAAATAAAGTATAAGATACCAAAATTACATAACAGATTTTTTTTCCTAAATTAAAGGTAATAGTCTTTGGTCTTTGTTCAAAGTCCACAATTCTTTCTCTGGATACAGATGGTATTCTCCACTGCAGATACGCCAAAGTTGTCCATGATTGTTGCACTGATGGAATGAGCAAGTCCATCAAGGTTGATCATCACCCCCATGTTGCTGTTAAGGTGTAGTGTTTTTCTGGTTCTGCTCATCTTGTTCAGCACCAGTTCATGCAAATCCTTCCAGGCTTCCCTGAATTCCCATCCCTCCTGGTTTCTAATAGTACAATAGTGTTCCATGACATTCATATGCCACAGTTTGTTGCGCCACTCCCCAGTTGAAGGGACATTTAATTTCCAATTCTTTGCCACCATTATGTGCAATGGGGATAAGCTCCCAATAAGATCAGGGGTGAAACAAGGATGTCTACTATCACCACTACTATTCAACATAGTATTAGAAATGTTAACTTCAGGAATAAGAGAAGAAAAAGAAATTGAAGGAATTAGAATTGGGAAGGAAGAGACAAAACTCTCACTCTTTACAGATGACATGATAGTATACTTAGAGAATCCGAAAAAATCATCTAAAAAATTGCTAAGAAATAATTAGCAACTTTAGCAGAATTGCAGGATATAAAATAAATCCTCATAAATATTTTTGTACAAGTGATGTTTTTACCCTTTTTCATAATCTCTTCAGGGTATAGACCCAGTAGTAGTATTGTTGGATCAAAGGGCACACATATTTTTGTTGCCTTTTGGGTATAATTCCAAATTGCTCTACAGAAAGGTTGGATGAGTTCACAGCTCCACCAACAATGTATTAGTGTCCCAGGTTTCCCACATCCCTTCCAACATTGATCATTATCCTTTCTGGCCATATTGGCTAGTCTGAGAGGTGTGAGATGGTACCTCTGAGATGCTTTAATTTTAATTTCTCTAATAAGTGGTGATTTAGAGCAATTTTTCACATGACTATGGATCACTTTGATTTCCTTATCTGTAAATTGCCTTTGCATAATCTTTGACCATTTTTAAATTGGGGAATGGCTTGTTTTTTTTTTTTAAATGTAACTCAGTCCTCTGTATATTTTAGAAATGAGTCTTTTGTTAGAAATACTAGTTGTAAAAATTGTTTCCCAATTTACTACATTTCTTTTTATCTTGGTTACAGTGGTTTTGTCTGTGCAAAAGCTTTTTAATTTAATGTAATCAAAATTGTCTAGTTTATTTTTAATGATGTTCTCCATCTCTTCCTTAGTCCTAAGCGGCTTCCCTTTCCATAGATCTGACAAGTAAACTATTCTTTGATATCCTAGTTTGCTTATAATATTGTTTTTTTTTTTATGTCTAAAGCCTGTATCCATTCTGATCTTATCTTGGTATGGGATGTGAGGTATTGGTCTAATCCAAGTTTCTACCATACTAACTTTCAATTTTCCCAACAGTTTTTATCCAAGTGAGACTTTTTATCCCAGAAGCTGGACTTTAGGTTTATAAAACAGCAGATTACTGTGATCATTTCTTGCTGTCTCTTTTGCACCTAGTCTATTCCACTGAGTTACCACTCTGTTTCTTAGCCAATACAGACAGTTTTGATGACAGATGCTTTATAATATAATTTTAGATCTGGTAGGGCTAAGTCACCTTCTTTTGCACTTTTTTCCTTTAAATCTCTGGAAATTCTTGACTTTTTATTTCCTCATATGAATTTACTTACTATTTTTTCTAACTCATTAAAGTAATTTTTTGGAATTTTGATTGTTAGGGCACTAAACAAGTAGTTTAATTTTGGTAGAATTGTCATTTTTATTATATTTAGCTCAGCCTATACATGAGCAGTTGATATTTGTCCAGTTATTTAAATCTGATTTTATTTGTGTGAGAAGTGTTTTATAATTGTTTTCAAAAAGTTTCTGAGTCTGCCTTGGCAAGTAGACTCCCAGGTATTTTATATCATCTGAAGTTACTTTGAATGGGATTTCTCTTTCTAGCTCTTTCTGCTGCATCTTGCTAGTTATATATAGAAATGTTGAGGATTTATGAGGGCTTATTTTATATCCTGCGACTTTGCTAAAGTTGCTAATTATTTCTAGTAATTTTTTAGATGAGTTTTTGGGATTCTCTAGGAATACCATTATGTCATCTGTAAAGAGTGAGAGTTTTGTCTCTTCCTTTCCAATTCTAATTCCTTCCATTTCTTTTTCTTTGCTTATTCCTGAAGTTAACATTTCTAATACTATGTTGAATAGTAGTGGTGATAGTGGGCATCCTTGTTTCACCCCTAATCTTATTGGGAGCCTATCCCCATTGCATATAATGCTTGTTGATGGTTTCAGATATATACTGTTTATTATTCTAAGGAGCAATCCATTTATCCCTATGCTCTCTAGTGTTTTTAGTAGGAATAGGTGCTGTATTTTGTCAAAAGATTTTTCAGTATCTATTGATATAATCAAATGATTTCTGATAGGTTTGTTATTGATATAATTAATTATACTAACAGTTTTTCTAATAGTGAACCAACCCAGCATTCCTTGGATAAATCCTACTTGGTCATAATGTATTAACGTAGTGATAAGTTGTGGTAATCATTTTGCTAAGATTTTATTTAAGATTTTTTGCATCTATATTCATCAGGGAGATAGGTCTATAATTTTCTTTCTCTGTTTTACCTCTTCCTGGTTTAAGTATCAGCATCATATTGGTTTCATAGAAAAAGGTAGAGTCCCATCTTCACCCATTTTTCCAAACAATTTATATAGAATTGGAACCAATTGTTCCTTAAATGTTTGATAGAATCCATCTGGCCCTAGAGATTTTTTCTTATGGAGTTCAATGGTGGTTTGTTGAATTTCTTTTTCTGAGATTGGGTTATTTAGGTATTTAATTTTCTCTTCATTTAACCTGGGCAACTTATATTTTTGTAAATATTCATCCATTTCACTTAGATTATCAAATTTATTGGCATAGAGTTGTGCAAAATAATTCAGAATTATTACTTTAATTTCCTCATCATTGGTGGTGAGTTCACCTTTTTCATTTATGATACTAGCAATTTGGTTTTCTTCTTTCTTTTTTTAAATCACATTGACCAGAGGTTTATCAATTTTATTGTTTTTTTCATAAAACCAACTCTTGGTTTTATTTACTAGTTCAATAGTTTTCTTGCTTTTTATTTTATTAATTTCTCCTTTAATTTTTAGAATTTCTAATTTGGTATTAAAACCCAATTAGGTTTTTAAAATTTGTTCTTTCTCTAATTTTTTAGTAGCATATTTAGTTCATTGATTTCTTCTTTCTCCAATTTTTTCATGTAAGCATTTAAAGATATAATATATTCCCTGACAGACACCCTGAGTGTATCCCATAGGTTTTGGTATGTTGTTTCATTATTGTAATTATCTAGGATGAAATAATTAATTCTTTCCACTTATTCTTTGATCCACTCATTCTTTAAAATGAGGTTGTTTAAATCTTTACAACTAATGATTCTGACAAAAGACTCATTTCTAAAATATACAGAGAACTGAGTCATATTTTTAAAACAAAAAGCCATTCCCCAACTGACAAATGGTCAAAGGATATGCAAAGGCAATTTACAGATGAGGAGATCAAAGCAATCCATGGCCATATGAAAAAATGCTCTAAATCATTAATTATTAGAGAAATGCAAATTAAAGCTTCTCTGAGGTACCACCTCACACTGCTCAGATTGGCCAATATGACCAGGAAGGATAATGATCATTGCTGGAAGGGTTGTGGGAAATCTGGGACACTATTACACTGTTGGTGGAGCTGTGAACTCATCCAACCCTTCTGGAGAGCTATTCGGAACTATGCCCAAAGGGCAACAAAAATGTGCATACCCTTTGACCCAGCAATACCACTACTGGGTCTATACCCTGAAGAGATGATGAAAAAGGGTAAAAACATTACTTGTACAAAAATATTCATAGCAGCCCTGTTTGTGGTGGCAAAGAATTGGAAATCAAGTAAATGTCCTTCAATTGAGGAATGACTTAGCAAACTGGTATATGTATGTCATGGAACACTATTGTTCTATTAGAAACCAGGAGGGATGGGAATTCAAGGAAGCCTGGAGGGATTTGCATGAACTGATGCTGAGTGAGATGAGCAGAACCAGAAAAACACTGTACACCCTAACAGCAACATGGGAGTGATGTTCAAACTTGAAGGACTCACTCATTCCATCAGTGCAACAATCAGGAACAATTTTGGGCTGTCTGCAAAGGAGAGTGCCAGCTGTATCCAGATAAGGAGATGTGGAGTTTGAATAAAGTTCAAGGACTATTCCTTTTCATTTAGAAAAAAAAAACAGATATCTTATTGTCTGATCTTGTCACCTCTTAGACTTCTCTTCTCTTCTTTAAGGATATGATTTCTCTCTCATCACACCCAATTTGGATCAAGGTACAACATGGAAACAAAGTAAAAACTGACAGAGTGCTTTCTGTGGGGTGGGGGTGGGGGGAGGGAAGCAAGATAGGGGGGAAAATTGTAAAACTCAAATAATATCTTTAATAAAAATTAAGTTAAAAAATGAGGTTGTTTAGTTTCCAATTAGTTTTGGTCTATATCTCCATGGTCCAATATTGCATGCGATTTTTATTGCATTATGATCTGAGAAAGATCTAGTCACTATTTCTGCCTTTCTGCAGTTGATCATTATGTTTTTATGCCCTAGTACATGGTCAATTTTTGTGTAAGTGCCATGTACTGTAGGAAAAAAAGTATATTCCTTTCTATCCCCATTCAGTTTCCCCCCTAAGTCTATCATGTCTACTGTTTTCATTTTTTATACTTACAATTTGGTTTTCTTCTTTCTTTTGAATTTATTAACTAATGCTTTACCTTTTTTATTGAATTTTTATAAAATCAACTTCTAGTTTTCTTTATTCAATGATTTTCTTATATTCAATTTTATTAATAGTATCTTACAAGAGCATTTTTTTTAGATGATGGAGTAATCCCTTCATTAGGTGCTAAACTTGAACCAATGATGACTCTTTTCATTCAGTCATTTCAGGCATTTCTGACTTTTCATGACCTATTTTGGGGTTTTCTTGGTAAAGATACTAGAGTAGTTTGCTATTTCCTTCTCCATCTCATTTAACAGATGAGGACCTGAGACAAACAAGGTTGAATGACTTGCCCGGGGCTACACAAATTTGGCCAGTTTTGAAGTCATTGGGGTGCTCTATCCACTTTAATATCCAGCTGCCCACTGACGACACACAGAATGTATTTAAAGGGGAAGGACCCCACCCTCAGTTCTCACTTCACTTTTGATTTTAAATTCTGTCAGGAATGTTTCAAGCTGTTGTCCCTGAGGCTTGAAGAAGGGATGGTTTACCTTATTTACCATACTAGTTGCCATTGAGTCATGAGAATATGGCAGATAAACCACATGTTCTGCCTAAGCAAGCATGGGATTGGGTTTTAGATGTTATCTTTTGTGTTTGTTTTTCCATGATCTCAGGAGAATGACCTTGTGAGTTTGAGGGGTCCTAGGTTCTTTTCCTGAGAGCTGACTGATAGTTCTATAGGTTGTCTATAGAACTAAGCATCATAATCTTGAAAATGGATCTTCTTTATCCAGTGATATTTCCCCCGATCTGGATAGTTATGTCAAACTCTTTTGAAAGATTACAAATCAAGTTTTGGAGACTGTAGTGTTTTGGGGCTTGATGCACTCAACACAATGTCATCTGAAAAAAGAAACTTTTAAGACATTTAGAGGAGTCAACTTTTCATCAAGAATTCTTTGATTTAACTTTGACTTGAAAATCCCCCTTAGCAATGGTAAGCAAGCTTAATGAGCATATGTCTATCTTTTTTTTCTAGACATTTTATTTTATTTTTTAAAGATATTATTTGAGTTTTACAATTCCCCCCCATCTTGCTTCCCTCCCCCCCCCCCACAGAAAGCAATCTGTTAGTCTTTACTTTGTTTCCATGTTGTACCTTGATCCAATTGGGTGTGATGAGAGAGAAATCATATCCTTAAAGAAGAGAAGTCTAAGAGGTAACAAGTGTCTATCTTTTTTTTAATGTCTTGTAATTTATCAGTGAAAAAGATGATTTCTGTAATATATTTCAGGGAAATTTGTATAATTTTGGCATGTATTTTTTTTAAACAAGGCACTGGGGTTAAATGACTTGCCCAAGGTCACACAGCTAGGTAAATTATTAAGTGTTTGAGGCCGGATTTGAGTTCAGGTCCTCCTGAATCCAGGGCCAGTTCTCTATCCACTGTGCCACCTAGCTGCCCCATATTTAGAAGAGGCTTTGTAGGAAGAAGGCCTTGAAGGAGGTTCTACTGAAATATATGTTTTTTTTTTTAAATAAGTTAAATGTTAAATAAGCTTCTAGGTAGGTTTGTCTTATTTTTCTCTACATCTTTCAGTCAATTGTGTAATGGTAAAGATACTGTCTACTGAAGTGTATTACTTGTGGTAAGAGGATTTATGCCCCTACTTTATTCTGATAATATAAATCAGTTTAGTGTGATTCCATAGGGGATATTGATTATATTTCCCTATCAATATATGTTTAGTGTAGTCTTTCTTATAATAGGCCCCAAGTTTTAAACTACAAGATTATAATTTCACTTGCTTGTTATGAAGTTCATTTGCTTAACCATAGGAAACTAACTAGAAGATTTCCATTTGTTCTTACTGCTGAGGAGGGTACCAGCCCTAGTTTAATAGAGAGAGACACAATGATATGGAAAGTCCTCCAGCTATTTTTGTGCCCTTTTGTTCCCTCATCAGTCCTCTATTGCTCAACATGAGGAAATGTCCATGAGCACTTGGTCAACAAGTGACTTTGGTGACCTGTGGTCTGCCTATCTACTGGCCCATTGACCCATGTGTATGCTTTGACATCTGTTTATCCATGGGTCTGCTTGTTGCCTTGGCAGAACTTCTGAGAAGGCCAAGGCCAAGATAGGTCTGACATCCAGAATTCAATCATTATTATCTCCACCAATGAGGAGAACCTTAATTTCAACATTCCATTCTTAAAGCCAGGGTTACAGTTATATTCTTCCCTATGTGTAAAAATATCCTTCCTTCTCTCTTTGCCTTTTGAATTTCTATTCTTCTTTTAAAGTTCATGTAGAAGTTTCCTCCAAAACCTCATGGAGGAATTTTGATGTGTAATTACAAATGTATTTAGGCAATATTTTATATTATTGCTTTTTATGTCTTCTCTTCTTATTAGATAATAAGCTCTATGGAAGACTTCTAAATTTTAAATCTCTACCAGTAACTAAAACCCAAAATATTTGCTGAATGAATGAATCTCCAAAGAGCAGGTAGTTGTATCTTATACTTTATATTCACCAACTTCTCATGTAAAGAGTAGACACTCAACAAATATTTGTGGCTTGATTTTTTTGTGATGATATTGCCAGTTTTAGTAGAGATTAAATAGGGAAGGTTATTAAGGATTAAGTTACTGTAATTTCTTGTAATGTAGTATTAAGAATGACTGATTTTTAGATATCTGTGATATCAGATCCTGTTCATATCTTAGGTAATAATGAATGTCAGAGGAGTTATTCAAATTATGGTATGAAACTGATCACTATGTTTTGACTCAGTGAAAAAAAGTTCAAGTTACTGAATCATTATCATCCTATAGCACCCTTGATTGTCCAAGATTTTCAAAAAAAACTTAGATCAAGCTTCAGTATTATTTCTTTGATCTTGCTACATTTTATTAAGGAGTTTGACACAATTAAAATTTTTTTCCAAAAATAAACTTCACAAGATTTTACTGATTTTTTTAATTTGAATTTTTTTCCTTTTGAACACATTAGTAAATTCAAGTAAAATTCCTCCTCCTTCTGAGAGATGGAGACTACAGATATGAAATGTTATATATATGTTGTTAGTCACAGTTACTGTGTCAATTGACTTTGCTTGAATGATTTTTTGTTTTTTGGTGTTTTTTTTTTTTCAAGGCAGTGGGGTTAAGTGGCTTGCCCAAGGCCACACAGCTAGGTAATTATTAAGTGTCTGAGGCCGGATTTGAACTTAGGTACTCCTGACTCCAAGGCCAGTGCTCTATCCACCATGCCACCTAGCCGCCCCATGCTTGAATGCTTTTGCTTCAAGGCAAGGTTTAATGAAGAGGGTGGTTTTTTAAAGGGGGGAATTATTATGATTTAAAACATAAGGCAACAATATAGTTTGTATAGAATAAAAGAATGAAAAATAAAGGTAGGAAATGGAGTGAATTAGTTGTAAGAAGTTTAGTTTTAATTTTTAGAATAAACTTCTTTAAAGATTATAAGCTAATGCTTTAGAAATTTAAAACAATTTTAATTCCTATTTAAAATTTTATGATTTTATGGCTAATATGGAATATATTTTATGAAACTTCTCAGGATAATCAATATCATCTTGCTTGCTCTGTTAAGGGGCAAGGAGAGATTAGAGGGAAGACAAGAATTTAGAACTCAAAATTTTTAAAAATGTTAATTTTTTTACATGTAATTGGGAAATATTTGATGAAATAAAAATATATTTAAAAAAAATTCACGGTTTTCAACAAACAGCCACAATGGAAAGTTTTTTCTTTTAATTTTCATAGTACCTGGTTAAAGATTGAAGAAATCTTGATATATACAAGTTTAGTAAATACCTGTCTCTACACATTAAGTTATCTTTTGTAAAAAACTAGTGAAAGAAATTTTACACTTTATATATGAAGAACTATGTGATTATATATGTTATTTATTTATTTTTTTAATATAATCACAACTGGGCTCTCACTGCACCAAGGCAATCTCTTACATCTCCCTAATGGATTCATTAGGGCCAGTTGGGTGGTACAGTGGATTGAGTGCTGGCCCTGGAGGCAGGAAGACCTGAGTTCAGTCCACACACAGGTACATACTAACTGTAGATCTTGGGCAAGTCATTTAGCCCTGACTGCTGGCTGAGATGGAGAAGGAAATGGCAAGTCACTATAGTATCTTTGCTAAAAAGACCCCAAATGCATTCATGAGGAGTCTGACATGACTAAAATGACTCAATAATGGTCTCACTATCCTGCTTGCCCTAGTGGTTCTTCCAAACCATTTTATAATTCCTCAAATCTTCCATTGCTCTCCCTCCCCTCACTCTCTCAGCTATAAACTTTGTCTTATATTTCACTGGAAAAAAAGGGAGACTTTTTCCCAAAAACTTTTTTTTTTCTGTTATTTTTCCTTTCATGTAACTCAGATGTCTTTGGGCATTATTTCCTCTTTCACTCCTATTTCATATGAAGAAATAGCCTTTCTCTTTACCAAGACATAACCCCCATGTGCATAATCGCTTCCATTCTATCATCTTTTCCAGCAAATTTCCCTCTTTATCATTCCTGATGTCTCACTAATTTTGAATTATTTTATGTCATATGACTATTTTCCCTACAAACAGGCCCAAGTCTCCCTTTCTTTCAAAAACTCTCATTTGATTGATCCATTCCTCCAGTTCTCCTCCCCTTTATGGCTAAGCTCCTTGACAAGGATATCTACAAAAGGTACCCCCTATTTTATCTCCTCTTACTCTTATCTTAACTCTTTATAATCTGGTTTACAAATTTCAACTTTCATCCTAAATTACTCTACTAATGATCTCTTAATTGCCAAATATTGTCTTTTCTCAGTCCTCATACTCCTTGACCTCCTAAAGCCTTTGACACTGCCAATCACCTTTCCCCCCACCCCTAGATTTTCATGACACTACTTTCTCCCAGTTCAAGTTCTGCCTATTGGACTACTTTTGTTCTACCTCCTTTGTTGATTCTTCATTAAGTCATCACTGCCAATTGTGGGTATGCCCCAAGGCTATTTTCCTAGGCCCTTTTCTTTCTTTTTTATTTAGGTGTATATTTAATATTTATTCTCATTTTGTACAAATAATTTTTATACATTAATAAAATATCCTTGTTTAAGAGTAAATGAAATACCCCCTCCCCCTATAAATATAGACTTGCTTGAGCGATAAAGTAAAGGGGAGAGAAAAAAATTAAAATTAAAAAAATAATAGTAATAATTGTAGGTATGGCCAGGTGGCACAATGGATGGAGCACCAGCCCTGGAGCCATGAGCACCTGAGCCCACATCTGGCCCCCTACACCTAACAATAACCCAGTTGAGTGACATGCAAGCCACCCGAAACCCACAGCCCTGCAAAAACCAAAAAAAGAAAAAAAAAGACCCAAAATAGAATAAAATAGTAATAATAGTAGGGGCAGCTGGGTGGCAGACAGAGCATTGGCCCTTGAGCCAGGAGCACTCGGGTCCAAATCCAGCCTCAGACACCCAATGATCACCCTGCTATGCAGGCAGGCCATACCCAGCCCCATTTGCCCTGCACCCACCCCCCCAATAATAATGATAAAAAATGTGCTTGAGTCTTTGTTCCAACACCAACAACTCTGTCGTGGGTGGATCACATTCTTTTTTTTTTTAAGATTTTTTGCAAGGCAACTGGGGTTAAGTGGCTTGCCCAAGGCCACACAGCTAGGTAATTATTAAGTATCTGAGACTGGATTTGAACCCAGGTACTCCTGACTCCAGGGAGGGTGCTTTATCCACTACGCCACCTAGCCGCCTTGATCACATTCTTTATGATAAGTCCATGGCAAAAGTTACTTCCATATTTTCCCACCACTGCCATTGCTGATCTCAACTCCCTCCTTTTGTATTTCTCCACTACCATGTACTATATTTTCTCTGTCCTTTCACTCTGACTCTGCTGTAGGGTAGTTGAGTGGCATAGCAGAGAGACCTCTGGTTCTGGGGCCAAGAGGCCCTGAGCCCCCATACCACCCCTTAGGCCCAGCATCCACCTGGCCCTATGGTCCCGGACAGGTCTTCCAATTCCAGCCCCTTGCAAGAAGTAAAAAAGAAAATGTTATATCTGACCACTCTCCCCCCATGGTCCATCCTCTCCTCTGTCATTCACATCTGCCCCTTTCCCCTGTCCCCTCCTCTCCTTCTTACTCCAGATGCCTGTACCCCATTGAGTATATATGCTGTTTCCTCTCCTAGCCACCTCTGATGAGAGCAAAGATTCCTTCATTCCCCCTTGCCTTCCCCCCTTCCATATCATTGCAACAGCTCATTGTAATAAAGAAAAATCTTATATGAAGTATCTTGGCCTATTTCCCCTCTCCTTTTTCTTTCTCCCATTATGTTTCCCTTTTTTTCTATTGACTCCATTTTTACACCATATTTTATCTTCAAATTCACCTTTCTCCTGTGCTTCAACTATAAAAGCTCCCTCTACCTGCTCTATTAACTGAGAAGGTTCATATGAGTATTATCAGTGTCATTTTTCTATACAGGAATACATGCAGTTCATCATTAAGTCCCTCATATTTTCCCCTTCTCCTCCAATCTCTATGCTTCACCTAAGTCCTGTATTTGAAGATCAAACCTTCTGTTCAGCTCTGGTCATTCCAACAGGAACATATGAAATTCCCCTGGTTCATTGAAAGTCCATCTTTTTCCCTGGAAGAGGACATTCAGCCTTGCTGGATAGTTGATTCTTGGCTGCATTCTAAAGCTCTTTTGCCTTCTGGTATATTGTATTCCAAGCCCTACAAGCTTCCAATGTAGATACTGCTAAGTCCTGAGTGATCCTGACTGCAGCTCCACAATATTTGAACTGTGTCCTTCTGGCTGCTTGTAATATTTTCTATTTGACTTAGGAGTTCTGCACTTTGGATATAATATTTCTAGGGGTTGGTTTTTTGGGATCTCTTTCTTGGGGGGATTGGTGGATTCTCTCCATTTCTATTTTGCCCTCTGCTTCTAGAATATCAGGCAATTTTCCTGTAGTAATTCTTTGAAAATGATGTCAAGGCTCTTTTCCTGATCACGACTTTCAGGTATTACAATAATTTTTAAATTATCTTTCCTAAGTTTGTTTTCCATATCAGTTGTTTTTTCAATGAGATGTTTCCCATTATCTTCTAATTTTTCATTTTTTGGTTTTGAAGTATTGAGTCCTGGTTTCTCATAAATTCATCAATCTCCCTGAGTTCTATTCTTTGTCTGAAGGATTTGTTCTCTTCAGAGAGTTTTCTTATCTCTTTTTCCACCTGGCCAATTTTGCTTTTTAAAGCATTCTTCTCCTCAATAACGTTTTGAACTGTTTTATCCATTTGACCTAAGCTGGTTTTTAGCATGCTATTTTCTTCAGCATTTTTTTTTGGATTTCCTTGACTAAGCTGCTGACTCCATTTTCATGTTTTTCCTGCATCTCTCTCATTTCTTTCCCCAGTTTTTCTTCTAACTCCCTCATTTGATTTTCAAAGTCTTTTTTGAGCTCTGTCATAGCCTGAGCCCAATTTCTGTTTTTCTTGGACTCTTTAGATGCAGGAGCTTGTGCTTCCTCATCTTCAGACTAAGTATTTTGATCCTTCTTGGGCTCATATGCAAAATATTTCTCAATGGTGTTCCTCTTTTTTCTCTGCTTGCTCATTTTCCCAGCCTGAGCCTGTTTTTGGGGTGCTTCCTGAGCTTTTGGGACACACCCACAAGGGTCTCAGTGTGTGAGGCTCTGTCCTCCCTCCTGGTCTGTGAATGACCGTAAGCACCCCCCATCTGCCATGGGGCTGAGGTGGGGGGCGCTCTGCTGTTCTATTGGGGGGGCTAGACTGGGATCAGGATCTGAATGTGGTCAGAGTCCCAGAGTCCTGTTCCAGCGGCAGAGGACAGAGCTTGGCAGTCTCTCTCTTCACTCCCCTCCCTCAGCTCAATGGGCTCATGCCCTGGGGGCTCCTGCTTACCAGCTCCACCTGCTTCTGTTTCCTGGATCTGGCCACACTGCTCTCTGTGTGCCCTGAGGGCTGGGCTTCACCTCTGGCAGAGGTCCCCCACTGTTCCCCCACTTTGTGCCCAGTGCTCCCTGGGGCCTAACTCAGGAAACTCTCCCGCTGCTGTGAGCCGTGGCTCCCAGCGCCCTGGGGCTGCCTCTGGCTGGCAGCCCCTCCGAACCTGGGGAGCAGAGCCTTTCTGCTCTTTTCCAGGTTACCTTGAGTAGGAGAACTGCCTCAATGGGTCCCTCTGTAGGTTCTGTCTCTCAAAAGTTTAGTTACAGTCCTTAGCTTATAAGTTTTATGAGAGATTGCCTAAGACAGGATCCCTTCTTGTCACCATCTTGGCTCTGCCCTGATTATATATGTTATTACTAATTTCAGAAATCATTCAGGGTAGAGATTAATTTCTAAGAGTTAAACATTTTTTTTTTTTAGTTTTTTTGCAAGGCAATGGGGTTAAGTGGCTTGCTCAACGCCACACAGCTAGGTAATTATTAAGTGTCTGAGACCGGATTTGAACCCAGGTACTCCTGACTCCAGGGCCGGTGCTCTATCCATTGTGCCACCTAGCTGCCCCTGAGTTAAACATTTTTAAAAGAGTCATGTCCCAATCCTTGTTTGCTTTCCTCATATTAGATGATTTGACTTTTATTCTTTTTTTTTTTTTTTTTTTTTTTTTTTAGGTTTTTGCAAGGCAATGGGGTTAAGTGGCTTGCTCAACGCCACACAGCTAGGTAATTATTAAGTGTCTGAGACCAGATTTGAACCCAGGTACTCCTGACTCCAAGGCCGGTGCTTTATCCACTATGCCACCTAGCCGCCCCTGACTTTTATTCTTTTAGAAGTCACCAAACCAATTTATTTGGAGACTAGATTTGAGATGATAAATGATAATGAATAGAGAAATTCACTACTGGCTTTCTGATCAATTTTTTAAAAATCTTTTCAGTTTTTGCATTTCTTTACTGTTTCTTGGGTTCTCTTCTTTCTCTTTTTTCCTCCTTCCACTGCTACTCTCCCTGTTTCTTTTTTTAATTGGTCTCATAATTTTATCATTTTTAATTTGTCAGACTTTTCCCCATCACATTTTTTGCTATATATTTATCTTCTACTTACGGCAACTAAGAGGTTCTCTCATTTATACTTTATCTTTGACATATATTGAAGCAAGATTTACATTGCTTTGTAGCCACAGATGTGGTTACGTGTGTAATTAATATTCTGCTCATGCTGACAATCCTTCCAAGTTTTGTGTCAGCTGGAAATTTGATAAGAATAATTCAAAGTCAATTGAGACCTTTGCAGCAAACTTTTAACTTTCCTTGCATCCTCTTTAATGTCATTTATTTTATATACATGTATACACACACACACACACACACAATATGAGCAAGTTCCAGGGCTAGGTGATAAATATATGAAGAAAGAGAACCTAGCCATTACTTCAGGAAACTTACATTCATTCTGGAGAAGTGGTTGCTGAAACCTGGCTTGGCTCTGATTATGTCCAACTATCTTTCCTGTCCTTATAAAATACATAGGTTGTCCTCAATCAGTCAGCAACCATTAATTAAGCATCTGCTAGAGGCAACAAAGTGATTCAATAGATAAAATGGGAAACCTAAGTTCATCTTTGACCTTAGATAATTAGTAGCTGTGTAATCTTGGCAAGGCACTTAACTGGTCTGCCTCATTTTTCTCATCTGTAAAATGGGTCAATAATAGCAACTTCTCAGGGTTGTGGTGTAAGGCAAAGTGAGATAATATTAATAAAGAAGTGTTTTGTGAATCTTAAAACAGTATATAAATGTCAATTTATATTTAAGAAATATAAATATATTGTGAAATGTGAAAATTTAGAAATAACTCTACTGTAAATGCCTGACTTATGGTAGTCTTCCAAGTATATATTGATTGATCTGATCAGTCACAGTTGGACACAATTGTGATCTCATTTTGGTCCTCTTGAAGAACAATGGATAGCAACTACCATTACCTGTGTTTCATTCTTTTGTCCCTGTTATGAATATTCTTCCTTGTCCTTAGGTAAAGAAGGATTGGAACACACAATGTCTAGCTTTTCATAATAGTTAACATTTATATAATGCTTTAAGATTCACAAAGAACTTCTTTACAGTCGATTAAAAGGCTTTTCTTTACCACACAGTAAACAGGAAATATTCACAAAATACCAAATGCCTGAATATAGGCATTCCCTGAAATAGAGAGCTGTGCCCCTCCCTCCATTCTGGGTCATCATATTCTTCCTATAGCAGGCTCACTAACCATCTATGTGGGCTGCCTACAGGTACTTTCAGGACTGGACCCTCCATTACAGAACTAGAACATTCATTATGATCAGGAAACCATCATTTTAGTGTTTTACACCATGGTGTGAAAAATGAACCTAAAATGTTCATTTTCTGTTTGCTTCAGGTTAAAATTTTTAAGAGAATGTGATAAAAATCATCAATAGCACCTTGAAGCCCTTGGAGCTTCCAAAGAATTTATGGAATTCTTAAGGGTATTGTCTTCCTATATGAATCAGCAATAATGAGTAGTGATTAGTAGATTTGATGACTTTTAGGCAGAATCTCTGACATGTTTGAGAGATCAGTCTTTAGAAGAAACACAGCTTTTGTCAATGTCAAGACCAGGTTCAAATCCTGCCTCAGACTCATATTGTCTGTGTTCAAGTTACTTGACCTCTCTGAGATTGTTTCCTCTACTGCAAAATGGGAATAATGATAACTCCTAACTCTATAGGATTAGTGTGAGAATCATACAAAATAATATGTAAATTTTTTGTGTAAGTGTAAAAGTTTGCAAAGTGCTTAAAAAATCTTTAGAATGATATATAAATATTATTATTGTCAGTGCATAGAGTGATCTTTGCTACCCTCTCCTTTTCCACCCTGGCAGTCATTTGTCACCAAGTATCTCTCTTTCTAGTGCCTAGTTCATCACTGGGAAGCTAGGTGGGACATTGGATAGAGAGTGCTTGGACTGAAGTCAGGAAGATTCATTTCCTGGAGATCAAATTTGGCTTCAGATATTTGTCTGATCCTGGGCAAGTCACTTAACTCTGTTTGCCTCAGTTTCCTCATGTGCAAAAGGAGCTGTAGAAAGAAACAACAGAACCTCTTCAATATCTTTGCCAAAAAAACCACTTTAAAGTGTAGGGATATGACTGAAATGACTGAACAACAAAAGTGTATCACTGCATCTATCCTTTATACCCCTAACTATAATTCTTGTTTTCTAGCTCAAAGATTACTGAAATAGTGGCCTGAGTTTATATATTCATGATATTCTTTTTTAAAAAATTTCAAAATCTATGAATAATATTGCCATGGAGGATACTCCTTCCACAATGATAGACTTCTACTCTTCTATGATTTGGTAACTGGTATTTGAGGGTTGTCCTGTCTGAGAAATTAGTTTCCTTTTTAGTCAATCTGATGATGAGCCTCTCCAAATTATCTAGGCTGGGTCTGAAAAAAATAGGTAAACATTCTGTCAACGGCCCAATCCCCAATTCTTTCCAGCTTGATAGAACCTGCAAAAACATCTACACTATCAACATAGCTTTTGAGAAGCCAGGGTCATCTCTAGGCCAACATGAAACATTGCAGGAGAACAAAAGTGGGAGAATATAGCCCTTGGGGTTGTATGCTTTGAAGCTAGTTTAGCACTCATGTTATTTTATGATCTGATCATAGCATAATGATATTAAATAATATGATATTAACTTAATGATAGGATAACATGAACTATGCCTTAGGACTATTAGAAAGATTGGAATGCACAATGTTTATTAAGTAGATATTGGGCTCTGACAGGGCACAATAATGTTATCCTAAGAGGAAGCACACAGCTGTGATTCTCTCCCAGGTTTATTCTATGTTACTCATTCTTTTGACCACTTTGATTAATGCATAAAATAACGACAACTATGAAAGCTACAGGTATTGCTCTATATGAGGAAAACTTTACTAGGCTGTCTTAAATAATATAGTTCCTTATAAGAGCTCCAGGTTCCCATTTGAAATCAGTCATGGCTGGGAGAAGATAGGCAGAGCCTCCAAGGTTAGAGTCCCCCCTGGTGGTTCCACATATTTGTGCATTTTTCCCCTTTCAGAAAGCACAGTTATAGTAACCATCAGTTATTTATACTAACTCGAATATTGTTTCTTTCTGATAATTTTTAGTTCTAGGCTTCTGTATTTAGCATGAGATTATATCTCAGGGACAAAAAAGGAAAATAAAAGCAAATATATAAAGAGATGAGAAAATAATTTAAAAGCAATAAAGATAAGAATGAAAAACAAGCTCATCTTACAATCATGATGCAAGTGAATAAAACATCAATACCATTCAAGTTTTTGAGTAATTTAGTAACCTTACCACTGTTAATCATGAATTGGATACTTGGTTGGATCTGTGTGATACCATCATTGCAAACTATTCAATGTTTGTTCCTCTATGTGATTCTTGTCCATATCCTCCCATTAGTCTTCTACTCAGCAGTCAGGAGACTTTCCCTTGTATCTCCTTTCCCTCCTTCCTTGAACTTTGAAGCAAACCCAGATCACCTAAGGTGAAGGCAGTCATTTGGAGATTCCAGGGTCTTGCTTCTAAGAGAAGTAATCTTTTTCACACTGGCTGCCAGAAAAGTCTACTAGGCGTGAGGCACAGTGGAGAAAGCATCCTTCCTGAAGTCAGAAGGACCTGAACTACTTACCGTAGGTCTTCATGTATAAGACACACCTTAATTTTAGGACCTGAAATTTGAAAAAAAATGTATTACATAAAAGTTATTGAACTCAAATTTTATTCATCATAAAATTCATATAACCCCTCATCACCATCAAAACTCCCATCCATTAGTTTGTCCACATCCATGTTTGATGAGAAATCACTATCTTAGGAGAGGTTCTTGACTGCTCTTCTGCCTGTGTTCTGGTCTGGGGTGAATACAAGCACTTCCTGGGCAAGTCTAGTGCATGGATGTATGCTTAGTCCATTCTGTTTCATGAACCTGAAGCACAAATTGTGTCCTCCTTTGAAATAAATAACTTCTTTGTCATCAGCAATTCTTCTTGCCTCATGATGAACCATCTTTATGGTCACAGGAATTCCGATAGCTCTTTGTTCTTTAATTCCCTCTTTAATTCACGCCATTTTGCTGACTTGCCTCTCATGACATTCTTCTGCCCTGGTATTTTTAGTTGGTATTCTTCTTCCTAAAGCCAGTCTCAGATTGTTTCCTCAGTTGAAGGAGGATCAAATTTAGGTTCAGCAACACAATTTTCATTCACTTTTGCAAACTGGATCACTATTTTTCATTGATATATGATAATGTAAAATTTTATTATATAGATACCATATTTGTTTTCCAATTATATACAATAGTAGTTTCTACCTATCATTTTTTTTTTGTTTGTGTTTTTGCAAGGCAATGGGGTTAAAGTACTTGGCCCAAGGTCACATAGCTAGGTAATTATTATGTGTCTGAGGCTGAATTTGAACTCAGGTCCTCTTCTGGTACTCTTATCCATTGTGCCACCTAGTTGCCCCCCTATCATTTTTTTTGATAAAGTTTTGTTACCATGCTATGCATTGATTAAAATTGAATGTGTTGAGAGAAAAAACATATCCTAGGAAGAAATAAAGTATTAGATATAGCAAAATTATATAATACATAAGACAACTTTTTAAAAAATTGAAGGTAATAATCTTTGATCTTTGTTTAAATTCCACAGTTCTTTCTCTGGATGCAGATGGTCTTCTACATCACAGATCCCCTAAAACTGACCCTGATTATTGCACTGATGGAATGAGCAAGTTCATTAAAGTTGATCATCACCCCCATGTGCTGTTAGGGTATATAATGTTTTTCTGGTTCTGCTCATCTTGCTTGATATCAGTTCATACAAATCTTCCAGGCTTCTCCAAATTCCCACTCCTCCTGGTTTCTAATAGAATAGTGTTCCAACACACACACACACACACACACACACAAACACACAAACACACACATATATATTTATATATACAACAATATTAAAAAACATTAAAAAAGCCATTCCCCAATTGATAGACATCCCCTCATTTCCAGTTCTTTGTCACTACAAACAGAGCTACTATGAATATTTTTTGTAAAAGTGATTTTTTTTTTAGGTTTTTGCAAGGCAAATGGAGTTAAGTGGCTTACCCAAGGCCACACAGCTAGGTAATGATTAAGTGTCTGAGGTCAGATTTGAACCCAGGTACTCCTGACTCCAGGGCCGGTGCTCTATCTACTACGCCACCTAGCTGCCCCAAGTGATGTTTTTTTTCCCTTTTTCATGATCTCTTTTTTTTTAGTTGTTTTTTTTTTTTTGTAGAGGCAATGGGGGTTAAATGACATGCTGAAGGTCACACAGCTAGATAATTATTAAATGACTGAGGCCATGTTTGAACTCGCGTCCTCCTGACTCCAGGGCCAGTGCTCTACCCACTTTGCCACCTTTCATGATCTCTTTAGGGTATACCCAGTAGTGGCATTGCTGGATCAAAAGCTATGCACATTTTTATTTTCCTTTGGGTGAAATTCCAAATTTCTCTCCAGAAAGGTTGGATGAGTTCACAGCTCTACCAACATTGTATTAGTTTCCCAGATTTCCCACATCTGCCCCAACACTGATCATTGTCCTTTCTGGTCATATTGGCCAGTCTGAGAGGTGCGAGGTGGTACCTCAGAATGATTTAAATTGCATTTCTCTAATCAGTAATGATTTAGAGCAATTTTTCATATGACTAGAGATTGCTTTGATTTCCTCATCTGAAAATTGCTTTTGCATATCCTTTGACCATTGGTCAATTGGGGAATGGCTTGTTTGTTTTTTTTTTTATAAATTTGACTCAGTTCTCTACATGTTTTAGAAATGAAGCCTTTGTCAGAAATACTAGTTTTAAAAATTGTTTCCTAGGTGGCGCAGTGGATAAAGCACCGGCCCTGGAGTCAGGAGTACCTGGGTTCAAATGCGGTCTCAGACACTTAATAATCACCTAGCTGTGTGGCCTTGGGTAAGCCACTTAACTCCATTTGCCTTGCAAAAAAAAAAACAAAACCAAAACGTAAAAACAATTGTTTCCCAATTTATTAAATTTCTTTTTATCTTGGTTACAGTGGTTTTGTTTGTGCAAAAGCTTTTTAATTTAATGCAATCAAAATTATCCATTTTGTTTTTAATGATGTTCTCTTTCTCTTCCTTGGTCATAAATTGCTCCTCTTTCCATGGAACTGACAGGTAAACTATTCCTTGTTCTAGTTTGCTTATAATGTTGTCTTTTATGTCTAAATCCTGTATCCATTTTGATCATTTCTTAATATGGGGTGTGAGATGTTCATGTAATCCAAGTTTCTACCACACTATCTTCCAGTTTTTTTTATCAAAGAGTGAGCTCTTATCCCAGAAGCTGGACTTTTGGGGTTTAAAACTGGGTCAATTTGAACTTGAATTCAGCATTGTCCATAAATCTTTTCTGAGTCATTTCTGGACACAACCTAATATATCATTAACAAAGGTGAGGCAAAGAGCACAAAGACAGCAAGTGTGGATGACGGAGGAAATACAAGTAAAAAAATCTGCAACCACTGTATAAGACACTCCCAGTTTTTAGACCCCAAATTTTTCATAAAAGAGTGTATCTTATACATGGGGAGATAGGATAATTACCTAGCTGTGTGACCTTGGACAAGTCATTTAACCCCAATACCTTGCAAAAAGCAAACAAAAAAATTACCAGGCTAGAACAGCCTCTCTCTACCTCTGTCTTTCCCTGCCATTCCCTTTATCATCTTAAAGTGATGATCTTACTTATTTACAGCATGAGCACTAAGCTAGATAAGAGAAGGGATCACCTTCTCCTTAGGCTCTGTGGTCCCATGAAATGGTCTTGGAAGTTGGCTCTGTTCTGGTTGTCCTCTTTATTTCTTTCTAGGTGCAGGAAGTGGAGTCCCTGGATCCAAGACTTAGATCATGTAGAGTCTTTTTTTTTTTTTTAAGGTTTTTGCAAGGCAAATGGGGTTAAGTGGCCTGCTCAAGACCACACAGCTAGGTGATTATTAAGTGTCTGAGACCAGATTTGAACGCAGGTACTCCTGACTCCAGGGCTGGTGCTTTATTCACTGCACCACCTAGCCGCCGCAGATCATGTAGAGTCTTAAACCTAATATTGTTGCCAGCCTAGTTGGGAAGCTCTGAGAAGCTTGGGGGCCCTTTATAGGATGTTGGGAATATGCTACTTTGGAACTGGGTTAAGGGATGAATCTAGTCCTTATAACTTCTACATCCAGAAAACAGAGAGGAGATTATGCCCCCGTGTTTTTTGGATAAGTGTTTATAAGCTTATTTTTATTATACTTTTAAAGTAAATATTCCTTGGTAAAAGTTAATCTTACTATTGAGTGGTTAAATAGAACAGAGGTACTAGAGACCCTTAAAACAGAGGAAGCATAACTGGTGAGGCTTGAGCCATTGTTAGAAACTAGACACCCCTTAATTTTTTTAAGATTATTGAAGAACTGAGGGGTGTGAAATGTAGTATAGCTAGTTTTCAAGATGAGGAAGGCAAACTGGCATCTGTTCTTTTACTTAGAGGTTTTCTTGGGGTAAGAAAAAGTAAATAATTTGCTCAGGTAAACAGCCAGATGTGGGCCTTGAACCTCATTCTTTCTGACTTCAAAGTTAGTTCTCTGCCTCTTAATCACTCATATTTTTAAAGAAACCTGTTTAGCACTTGCTATCTTTTATTCCTCACATTTAAAGAGAAAAAACTATAAACTGCAAACTTATAATTCAATGAACTAGACTATTAAAAAGATCATTAAAGAAATGGTTACTGAAGAGTAGCCTACCCCGAAGGCTCCATTTACCTCTTAGGTGTCAAGAAGACTCAAGGATTGAATATATTTTCCATCATCTCACTGACCTGTTATCACGGCAGGAAGCTGCTTCATAGTCCTAACAAGGGCATCCATTTTATGCTTATGTTGAAGTTGCTGCTATGTGCAGATAGAAGCAAGGAGACTTGGAATCTTTAGGCTGATATTGTTGAGATGACCCACCACTGTGTAGTTGAGCGAGGGAGAGATCAATTGTAACCAGTCTCCTAACATCTTCTAGAGGCAGAGCAGCTGGACTCACGAAGAATCAGCATGGTCTTCAGGTGACTTTCCTGCCCTATCTCAGCACTGGATTGGCTTATCTAGCTGAGATATTCCTATAAAAGATAAGTTCAGTTGAACTACTCGTCCCTTGGAGATACTATCCCCCTCCATTTAAAAAAAAATATTTATTTATTTACAGCCATTTTGCATATTTCCAAGTTGTAAAATTTTCCTCCACCCTTCCTTTCCACCCCCTCCCCCAGCAGGGAATAGTCAGGTTAGCATTTTATATACATATTTTATTAAACATATTAACAAATTAGTAATTTTTTGGCATGAGGAATTAGGATTAAGGGAAAGAGATAATTTTTATAAAGCATTTATCAGGTTTGGAAGAGTTGGGTTTTTTTTTTCCTGTGTGTTTTGTTTTGTTTTGTTTTTCTTCCTGTGGTTGGGGATAATATAGTTCATCACCAGTCCTAGCTCTCTGGATTGTCAAGAGGATTGGCTTCCATCAAGTTTCTTCATCTCATAATGTTGTTGATGTGTACATTGTTCTCTTGGCTCTACTTTCGCTCAGCATCAAATCCCATAAGTCATTCCATGCTTCCCTAGAGTCTGATCCTTTATGGAACACCACAGTATTCCATAATATTCATATACCATAACTTGTTTAGCCATTCCCCAATTGATGGGCATCCCTTCAATTTCCAATTCTTTACCATTACAAAAAGAGCTGCCATGAATATTTTGGAACATGTAGGACTTTTCCCATTTTTTACAATTTCTCCTAGATATAGTCCTAGAATTGGAATCGCTAGGTCAAAGGGTATGAACAGTTTTATTGCTCTTTTGGGCATAGTTCCATATTGCTCTCCAGAAGGGTTAGATCCATTCACAAACTCCACCAGCAATGCATCAATGTCCCAATCCTATCACAACCTCTCCAACATTGATCAGCTTCCATTTTTCTCATCTGGGCTAATCTAATAGGTGTGAGATGATACCTCATTGTTGTTTTAATTTGCAGTTCTCTAATCAGTAGTGATTTGGAGCATTTTTTCATATGATTATATATAGCTTTAATGTCTTCATTTGAAAACTGTTTATATCCTTTGACTATCAGTTGGGGAATGACTTATGACCTTCTAAATTTGTTGCAATTCTCTATATATTTTAGAAATAAGACTTTTATCAGAATTCCTGGTTGTGAAGATTGTTTCCCAGCTTTCTGCATTTTTTTTCTAATTTTGGCAGCATTGATTTTATTAGTGCAAAACCTTTTTAATTTAATATAGTCAAAATCATTCATTTTGCAGTTTATAATGCGCTCTAATTCTTGTTTGGTCATAAATTTATCCCTTTTCCATAGGTCAGATAGATAGAATATTTTTTGATCTATTAATTTATCTATAGTACTGCTCTTCATGTCTAACTCCTGTACCTCATTTTGGTATAGGATGCGAGATATGGATCTATGCCTAGTTTTTTCCATACTATTTCCAATTTTCCCAACAATTTTTGTCAAATAATGAGTTCTTATCCGAGAGGCTGATATCTTTGGGTTTGTCAAATAGTAAAGTGCTATGCTCATTTATAGTTTTACCACCTTCCTTTACATTTTTTTCCTCAGTTCATTTGCTATTCTTGACCTTTTGTTGCTCCAGATGTATTTTGTTACTATTTTTTCTAGCTTGGTAAAGGAGTTATTTGGTAGTTTGATTGGTATGGCACTGAATAAGTAATTTAATTTGGGTAGAATTGTCATTTTTATTATATTCACTCAACCTAACCATGAGGATTTGAGATTTTCCCAATTATTTAGATCTGACATTATTTGGGTGAAGAGAACTTTGTAATTGTGTTCATACAGTTTCTGGGTTTGTTTTGAGAAGTAGATTTCCAAGTATTTAATGTTGTCCACAGTTATTTTAAATGGAGTTTCTCTTTCTGTCTCTTGTTCCTGGGGGTTTGTTGGTCATATATAGAAATGCTGATGATTTATGTGGATTTCTTTTATATCCTGCTACTTTGCTGAATTTGTTAATTGTTTCAAAGTTGTTGGTTTGTTTTTTTTTTTGCAAGGTAGTGGGGATTTGCCCAAAGTCACACAGCTAGGAAATTATTAAGTGTCTGAGGTCAAATTTGAACTCAGGTACTTCTGACTCCAAGGCCAGTGCTCTATCCACTACGCCACCTAGCTGCCCCTTCAAAGAATTTTTGAAATGATTTTCTTGGGTTCTTTAAGTATACCATTATATCATCTGCAAAGATGGAAAGTTTTGCTTCTTCATTGGCAATTCTGATTCCTTCAATTTTTCTTCTCTTATTGCTACTGCTAGCATTTCTAATATTATTAAATAGTAATGGTGATAATGGGCATCCTTGTTTCACCCTTGAATTTACTGGAAATGCTCTAAGTTTATTCCCATTAAATATAATATTTTATGATAGATACTATTTATTATTTTAAGGAAAACTCCATTTATTCCTAAACTTTCTAGTGGTTTTTAATAGGAATGGATGTTTTATTTTATCAAAGGCTTTTTCAGTATCTATTGAGATAATCATATGATTTCTATTGGTTTAAATCCAACCTGATCATGTTGTATTATCCTGGTAATGACTTGCTGTAGTTGCATTGCTAAAATTTTATTTAAGATTTTTATATCAATATTCATTAGGGACATTGTCTATAGTTTTCTTTGTCTGTTTTGATTCTTCCTGGTTTAGATATCAGCATCATGTTGGTGTCATAAAAAGAGTCTAGGAGAACTCCTTCCTCTCCTATTTTTAAAAATAATTTATGTATAATAGGAATTAATTGTTCCTTAAATGTTTGGTAGAATTCACTTGTAAATCCATCTGAACCTGGAGACTCTTTCTCAGGGAGTTTATTCATCATTTCTTCAATTTCTTTTTCTGAAATGGAGTTCTTTAAGTAATTTATTTTGTCTTCTGTTAATCTGGGCAGTTTGTATTTTTGTAAATATTCATCCATTCCACTCAAGTTGTCCAATTTATTGGTATACACTTTGGCAAAGTAGCTCTGAATTATCTATTTGATTTCCTCCTCATTGGTGGTTAGTTCACCCTTTTTATTTTTGCTTCTGGTAATTTGGCTATTTTCTTTCTTTTTTTTAAATCAGATTAACCAGAGGTTTGTCTATTTTATTGGCTTTTTCACAAAACCAATTTTTAGTTTCATCTATGAGATCAATTGAAAAGTCTGACCTTTTTCTTTTGGGCACCAGGTCCTACCTTAGTTCCAAGGTCTTTGTTGGTGCCAAATGGACATGATGGCGTGTTCAATTAGGAGAGTTCAACAGGAGAGATGCATAACAGGTTTTATTAACAGGACACTACATCTCTGCCTTTGCAAGCAGACAGTCCTTTTTTATATACATTCGAGACCACTCTTTGGATTTTATTGTCCTCTTTTAGGTATGCAAAGCAGTATAACTCAAGGATTCCTCCCAGGCTTCCTCTTTCATAATAGATGTTCTCTTTTCTATCAACTTCAAAGGAGCAAGATAATGGTTAAATAAAGAAGGACCAGAGCTCCTTCCTGAGTACACTGAGCACACTCAGATATTTGCTGTTATCAGAGCATTCTGACCTTGTGCAAACATCTGGGTCTCATGTTATCTCAAGAGAACTTCATGGCCAGCATTCTTAACTTTAACCCTTTACAATCAATGGTTTTCTTTCTTTCCATTTTATTAATCTCTCCTTTGATTTTCAGAATTTCTAATTTGGTATTTAATTGGGGATATTTGTTTTTTTCCCTAGCTTTTTTAGTTGCATATAAAATTTATTGATGATCTCTTTCTCTATTTTATTCATATAGTAATTTAGAGATATAAAGTTTCCCCTCAAAACTGGCTTGGCTGAATACCATAAATTTTGGTATGATGTCTCATTATTATCATTTTCATGGATATAATGATTATTTCTATTATTTACTGTTTGATCCACCCATTATTTAAGATAAAGTTATTTAATTTCCCATTAGTTCTTGGTTTATCTTTCCCTGACCCTTTTTTACATGTAATTTTTATTTATTATGCATCATTGTCTGAGAAATGTGGTTTTTGTGCCCTAATACGTGGTTAATTTTTGGTGAAAGAGCCATGTACTGCCAAGAAAAAAGGTATATTCTTTTCTATCCCCATTAAGTTTTTTCCAAAGGTCTATCAAATCTGTTTTCTAAGATTTCATTCACATTCTTAACTTCCTTCTTGTTTATTTTGTTGTTAGATTTATCTAGTTCTGAGAGAGGGAGATTGAGGTCTTCCATTACTAAAATTTTGCTGTCTATGTTTCCTTGTAACTCACTCAGCTTTTCCTCTAGGAATCTGCATTCTATACCACTAGGTGCATAAGTGTTTAGTAATGATATAGCTTTATTTCCAATGATGCCTTTTAAGAAGACATAGTTTCTTTCCTTGTTGCGTCCCACTCTGGGCATCCAGGCCTCAGCCTGAATTTCCACAGCTCTTCGGGTGCCTCTGGACATGAACAACACATTCAATAATGAAAGTCAGCCAGTGAGAGATAAGCAAGAAGTTTATTGCAGGTAAATGCTACATCTCTGACTCACATAGTTGAGTAAGGGTATATATAAGCCTAGTCCCCCTGTATCAGCATTCCTCATCTCCAGGCACTGTGAAAGTGTTATGGGCATGCCACAAAAGGTGTTTATCCTGGAATATGTGGAATCTTCAACAAGGATGAAAGGCAGAGAGATAAGGACCAAAACTCCTTCCTGAGACACTTAAACAGGATGAGGATGAAAGGCAGAGAGATAAGGACAAAAGCTCCTTCCTGAGAATATTCAGCAAGATAAGGATGAAAGGCAGGAAAACAAACAGAGAGAAGGGCCAGAGCTCCTTCCTGAGCACTCTGGTATGGACATTCCTGTTGTCCCCATGACTCTTAGGATGAATTCCTCATGGCCATGTACTCTATTAACGCCTTACATTTCCTTATCCTTTGAATGAGATTGATTTTTACTTTTACTTTGTCTGAGATTAGGATCGCTACCCCTGATTTTTTTACTTCAGCTGGGGCATAATATATTTTGCTCCAACCTTTTACCTTTACCCCATGTGTAGATCTCTGCTTCGGATGTGTTTCTCGTAAACAACATAGTATAGGTTTCTAGTTTTTAATCCATTCTGCTATCCACTTCTTTTTTATGGGACAGTTCATCCCATTCACATTTACAGTTAAGATTACTAATTCTATATTTCCTTCCATGCTATCTTTCTCCATTTATATTTATCTCTTTTCTTTTCTCTTATTCCTCCTTACCAAAATTTTACTATCCTTCCTCTTTGACTTTTCTTTTAAAAATTTAATTTTCAGTTTATTTTCACTTATACCTTCCCTTTTATGAGTCCCTTCTTCACTTATCTTTCCTTTTCCAGGTCCCCCTCTTCCCTGTAGATTAAGTTAGATTTTTAAATCCAAGTGGGAATGTATTTTATTCCCTCACTGGCCTAAATCTATTGATTAGAATTTATTCAGCATTCACATTCTCCCTTCTTTCCCTCTAAAAAAATCTTTGTGCCTCTTCCCTTGATGTTATTTATTGCTCTAGTATTATTAATCAGGTATCATCAATCACAGTTTAATTATTTGCTTAATAAGCTCCTATTGTCATCAAGATATCATCATAGGGGCGGCTAGGTGGTACAGTGGATAGAGCACTCATCCTGGAGTCAGGAGTAGTTGAGTTCAAGTCTGGCCTCAGACACTTAATAATTACCTAGCTGTGTGGCCTTGGGCAAGCCACTTAACCCCATTTGCCTCCAGGGCCGTTGCTCTATCCACTGCACCACCTAGCCGCCCCCTATTCAATTGTTATTAAGATTTATTCTAGAGGGGCGGCTAGGTGGCGTAGTTCATAAAGCACCGGCCCTGGAGTCAGGAGTACCTGGGTTCAAATCCAGTCTCAGACACTTAATAATTACCTAGCTGTGTGGCCTTGGGGAAGTCACTTAACCCCATTGCCTTGGAAAAACCTAAATATATATATATATATATATGTATGTATATATCATCATCATAGATCATTTACCTGATGCTTGATAAGCAGCACTGACTCAAATTGCATCAGATTATAATTAAAATCATTTTTTACCTTAACCCCCTTTTCAAGCATCTTTGAAGTACACACAATCCTCCTCACAAGTGAAGGTATCATCCAAAGCCATATCATTTCTTGAACTATTTGTGCCCCTCTGTCCAGGCCTATTTTCTTTCATACTTTACTTGTGCTCTCCCCAGTAAGGTTAAGAGAAGCACAGGTTCTTTCAAACCTTGATCTAATTGAAGATCTCTGAGTATGGGGAGGCTCTGGAGGTCTCACCTGAGAACTTTACAAATAAGACACTGTCTCAGTTACTTGCAGTTTATGATGGCCTCCATTACACAAGGTGCTTAGCACCTTGTGATTAAAATCAGTCAAAGTATAATGAGACACTTAAGTTAAAGTTAACATTTTTTTTCAGGGCTTTTTGTCTCATATATAGTGATATCATCTTGGACCTCTTCTACTGAGAGAAGACCCAATTATACCCAAATCCTTTAGGTTCATTCTCTTGAATTCTATTCTACCCTCTATCCTTAGAGAAGTAAAGTTGTAAAGAATTATTAGTGTTATATCTTCCCTTCTAGGGTTGCATACAATTTGATAGTCAAACAATATTTGTTTAAAAGTTTTGTTTTTTCAGTCCCCTTTTCATTTACCTTTTTAATTAAACTCTTTAGTCATGTATTTGGCAATTGAATTCTCTGTTCAGTTCTACTCTTCTCTGCAGGAAATTCTGGAAGTCCTCTGTTTCATTGAACACCCATCTTTTTCTCTGACAATGTATGCTGAATTTTGTAGGGTATTACATTCTGGGTTGTAATCCCAGGTCCTTAGCTGTCTGAAATGTTATTCAGTTTTTCTGATCCTTCAATGTTGAGGGGTGTTATGCCTTTTGAACTGCAGAGCTCCTCGTCCCTCCCAAGCATCCCCTGAGGAGACAAAGGGCACTTTCAGAATCCTGAGTTGCCTTGGCCATATTTATTTCCTGTGTGTGTACGTTACTATTATACTTTGTTTTTTCCTCCTCCCGGGTCCTAGGCTCTGGGTGCATTTGTGGGCCAGTAGACTTATTATTATTCTTGCTATGCCGGTTCAGTAAATGCTTTTTCCGAGGTGAGACCCCCCCCCAAAGTTCCCATTAAAACGCCGGAGGTAGCAGGGGCCCCCCTTTGTGCCAGTCCAGGTTGGACGGTGAGTGGGCCCCGGGGGTTGGCACTTGGAGGTGGCAGGGAGTGGGCAGGGAGCCTTCCCGCAGGAGGCCCGGGTTGGCAGGGCCTCGGGGCGGCACGCTCATCATTCTTCCATTTCTTCAGTAGAAAGGGGAAGAGGCGCCAACCTTAGGCCGGACTGGAGCCCCTCCTCGGCCTGCCTCTCCTGGGGAAAGAGGGGGTCCGGGGCCTTGCCCTCGGGTGGCCGCACCCCGGGAGGAGGCAGACCCCGAGGCGCGGCCTGGGGGGTAACTGGGCATCCAGCACCGGGCTCCGGGCCTGGGACGACAATGGCGGGGGCTCCGCTTTACGGGCAGCCGCCGCGTTGGTTCACTTCCGGGGGAGGATGCGCCCCTGGAGCGCACCCCTTTCCGGGCGCACCCCGGCTCCGCCCCTCCGCCCAGCTCGGGGGCGGGGCAGAGCAGGCGAGGGAGGACCCGGAGGGGGCGGGGCCGAGGAGGGCCGGCGACCGGCGCCTGCGCGCTGGGCGACGGAAGTGCCGCTCCGGCCGCTGCTGCGCTACCCGGAAGCGCTGCCCCCGCCCCCGCCCGCAGCCAACATGGCGGTGGACTCGGCGATGGAGCTGCTATTTTTAGACACTTTCAAGCACCCCAGCGCCGAGGTAAAAAGGCCGGCGTCAGCCCAGCCGCTTCCCCCGGCCCCGGGGAGCCTCTGGAGAAGGCGCGGGGTGGACCCGGGGCCCCATCGCGGCCCCCCTCCTCCGCCCTGCGGGTGCAGTCGGGAAGCGGCCGCGGCCCGGGCCCTCGCTGCCCGCTGCGGGGGGGGCGCCGTCGGGGGCGGAGGACGGTTCCTCGCGCGGCCTTTTCTTCTCCTTCCCCTCGTCTCCTTTTGCGGACGGTCCCGGGCCCGCCGCGAAGGGAGGGTCAGGCCGGGAGTGAATGGCCGAGGCCGCGGGCTGTGTGCCCCGCACGGCGGCCTGGGGACGTTCGGACGCGGCGCGGCCGATGCCCCTGCGCGCTGCCCTGCCCCGGCCCGGCCCCGGCGCGTCCCCCCGGCCGCTTCCCGCTCGTAGCCGGGGCAGCGCCGTGGAGCGGGCAGAGCGGACGCCCCGGCTCCTCTCTGCTGTCAGAAGTCGCTTCTCGTGAAGTGCTTCAGCGGCACAACCCAATCCTTTTTTTTTTTTTTTTTTTTGCTTATTTGTGTCAGTTCTTCGAGCTCCTTGTTCACGAGACTTCCTGCGGGACGGGGATGTTCGCTCTTTTCTGTGGTTTCCGAGCCGGGCTTTGCAGGGGCGTAGGATTGATTACTCTGGACAACGGCACGTTGGGGTTGAGCATCTAATGTCCAAGCTGTTGTGTTGCTTAGGATTTCTTGATCGGAAGTGTGGATCTTAGGATCTTCTTGTAGGAAGTGTGAAAGCGTCACAAATTCATCGCTGATACTGAAAAAAAAACACGAAAAAGAAGAAAGTATCCCATTGATGGGGCTGGTCATCATTTTAGTGAGGTCATTTTGTAGGAAATAGTACTGTTAATATCAATTGAATAGTGATTGAATGTCTATCAGTTTTGAGGGCTGTTCCTTATACAAAGACAACATTTGCTTCTAATCTAAAAGGAATATAAGAATTTTGGGGAAGAGGTAAGAGAAAAAATAATGACTTGTCATGAATAGAAAATGGTAGGGTTGGCAGGGACATTAGTGATTTCCTAGCCCAGTATTTTCCAACTTGAAGTCCAAGGGAACTGGAGAAATTATTGCAACAGGTTCCTAGAACCTGTGGCTCAGATGAAGGAATAGATTACATCTTCATCACATCTGAAGATGACTTAATTCCAGGAGGGATGGCAGGATGCAGAAGTATTTTGACATGCTAGAGCATTAGATTGAATATCTGATAAAATGAAGTTCAGAGAGGTAAATAAAAAAAGATTTGCATTGCATACAAAAGATTAATTTATAAGTATCAGAGGCACAGTCAAATTATTTTTGTTCTGTAAAAGATCTGAGGGTAGTGGGCTGCAAACTTAATATGATTTAGCAGTATGTTGTAGCATACTGTAAAAACTAATATAATCTTGGAATTCATTAAGTCATGTATAAGCTTCTTCCTGGAATAGGGAGTTGATTGTACTATTATGTTCTGTCCTCATCAGACTTCTTTTGGAGTTTTGCATTCCATTTTGAGGACTAGTTTAAGAAGAACACTGGTAAGATAGAGTGTGTCCCCCAAGGTGGACCACTGGGATGGGGAGGGGCTTTGAATGCCTGTCATTTGAGGATTGGTTGAAGAAACTGATAGTTTTGTCTCTTAAAGAAAAGAAGGCTTGGGAGGAACATGTTAGTTGTGTTCAAGTGTTTTAAAGTGCTCCTCTGGAGGGAAGGATTAGATATAATGCGCTTGGCCCTATTGGAGCAAGCAGCATTTGAATGAAGGTTGCAGAGGCAAATTTAGACTTCATGTCAAGAAAAACTTCTAACAATTCAAGAGTTCAAGAAATGATAGATTCTCCCTACTTGGAGGTCTTCAAGCAGAGATTGGATGACCACAGATATGTTAAAGTGGGGAATTACTTTTGTGAATAGTTTGGTCACTTAGGTCTCTTCTGTCCTAACTTCTGTAAGTCTATGATTGTGATTTTGCTCTTTAGTGCTAAAAAATTATGTTGTGTGACTCAATACAATGAGTAAGAAAACATCTAAACATATTCAATTAAAACTACCTTGAATTTATATATGGCTTGGTTTTTTTTTTTTTTAGGTTTTTGCAAGGCAAACGGGGTTAAGTGGCTTGCCCAAGGCCACATAGCTAGGTAATTATTAAGTGTCTGAGACCGGATTTGAACCCAGGTACTCCTGACTCCAGGGCCAGTGCTTTATCCATTACATCACCTAGCCGCCCCATATATATATTGCTATTTTCAAATGCATTGTCTTGAGTAGAATAAAATAGAAGTTCATTTAAAAGCATTATTGCATCCAATAATTTTGTCATTTTTTTCAATCACTGAATATTAATAGTATAATTGTTAGAAGTTCTGAATGATTTTTTTAAAGTAAAAAGGAGTTCCACATATAGTTGGCAATCTTTGTTATAGTTTCTTCATTTTATAAAAAAGGAAACTGAGACCTGTAGAAAGAGAAATGACTTTTCTAAGGTTACTTGCATGGTTGACAAAAAAAAATTGTAAGTTCTTCCACTCCCTGTCCATAATTGTCCCTTATACCGTATTGCTTTTCATGATAGTCTATGAATAAGTGTTAAAATAAAATAATACTTAATAACACTAAAAAAAAAACAGTTGCTCATTTATTATCACTTTTCAGTCAGTTGACTTACATTTAGTAAATACCTTTTCTTTGCCAAGTAGGGACTAGAGAGGGGAAAGACATTGTTTTCACTGTAATTTCATGATATATGGTATAGGGTATAGTACCTCCTTTACTTCCACTTTTTGAGTGAAGAGATAAGAGTTTGGAGAAATTATATGATTTTCCCAGAATATGATAGCTGGGAGATCTTTTTACTAATTGGTATTTTATTTTATTTATTTTTTCCAATTACTTGTTATGTAAGTTTTCATCATTTCATTCACATGCATATTTATAAGTTACGGCAGTGAATAGTCTGGTGAACATTGTACTTGTATATTTGTCTAAATGTAAATTTTTAAAAAGTGAACATGGTATTCATTCCGATTCTGTAGTTTTTTTAAATTTAAGGCAATTGGGTTAAGAGTGACTTGCCCAAGGATACACAACTAGGCAATTATTAAGTGTCTGAAGTTGGATTTGAACTCAGGTCCTCCTGACTGCTGGGCCAGTACTCTATCCACTATGTCACTGCCCCAGCTTTTCCCATTTTTTATGAACTGTTAATCATATAGGCCTAGTATTGGTATTGCTGGGTCAAAGAGTATGACCAGTTTTTACTGTTTTTTGTAATTGGATTAATTTATAACTCCACCAAGCATATTAATGTCCCAGTCCTCCTACAATCTCTCCAACATTGATTGTTTTCCCTTTTTGTCATCTTTACCAATCTTGATAGACGTGAGGTAATATTTTTTAATTTGCATTTTTCCAATCAATAATGATTTGGAGCATTTTTTCATTTGATTATATATAGTTTCAGTTTCATTTGAAAACTGCCTGTTCATATCCTTTGATCATTTATCAATTGGGGAATGACTAGAACCTTACTGGGAGGTCTTTTTTCCTTCATTTCTACTCCAAGTGCAAATCTTTTTCATTTTAAGCTATACAAATTCAGAGAAAGGACTGTCAAACTGGAATGATTTCAGAGAAGGCTTTATGGAACCAGGTAGGAATTGAGCAGAATTTCAATTATTAGTTACCCAGAAGGGCATAATTGCAGGGGTTCAGTGCCAGTAACTCCTGTAGTTTTGTCTAAAGCCAATGAAACAGTTTCTCAAACATTTGTTAATCATCTTATATCCTAGGTGATGAGGAAGATAGGTTATATGAAAGATAGTATGTTCTCTCATTGATTTTACAGTCTTCTAAGTAGGATGGGATGCATAAGTAGTTGTAATGTCACATAGAGTACTGGGCTTTTATTCAAAAGTGAGAGAGAGATTGTTGAAAAGGAAGATTGAAGCCAGATTATGATGGCCCTGACTTCCTTGCTAAGGGACTAGAGCTTCATTCTTCAGTCTTGGGGAATCATTGAAGGAAGTTTTTTTTTTTTTTGTTTTTTTGGCAAGGCAAATGGGGTTAAGTGGCTTGCCCAAGGCCACACAGCTAGGTAATTATTAAGGGTCCGAGAACTCAGGTACTCCTGATTCCAGGGCTGGTGCTCTATCCACTGTGCCACCTAGCCGCCCCTGAAGGAAGTTTTTGACCAGGCAAATTAAATGAATCATCTTTGTCATCTTCTAGATCTGATCCTAGCACCTTACTTGGCACAGGGAATACTCAACTCTGTATTTTGTGAATTGACTTGAAAAGAAACTCTAGGAACGCTATAATTTGCCAGTAAGAGACAGGAGATAACATTTAAAAGACTATTGCAGTTGATATTATGGTGAGGGGAGATTGGACTTAAGAAGTCACAGGGGAAATAGAAAAGAAATGAGAGACGTTTTGAAAGAAGTATGGTATCATAAATTTAGAATTGGAATGGAACTTTTATGATAATAACCCCCTTATTTTATTTTTAAAGTTTCTTGATCAATTATGAAATCTTTTAGATTTTTTTTATTATTGTCATTGTGTAAATAGTTTTCTGGAGCTGCTTAATTCACTTTTCATAAGTTCATGCAGATTTTCCCAGATTGCTCTGAAACTTTCATATTTGTCATTTTCCCATGATACAAAAAAATTTCTTTGCTTTCACATGTCCTTACTTTGTTAGGTGAGTTTCCCAGTTGATGGGTACCCACATTGTCTACAATTTTTTACAACAAAAAAAGTGTTGCAATAATTATTTTTGTATATTGTCCTTTCTCTATATCATGCCCATGAGGTGTATTCCTAATTGTATATTGTTGGATCAGAAGATTTGCACAACATAGTGTCATAGTTTGTCTAAATCTGTAATTTTTTCCAGATTGCTTTCTAATTTATCCCACAGCTTCTTTTCTTCTAAAAAAAAAAGATTTTTAAAACATTTTTCTCTTTTAAAATTTTGGTTTCTAAACTCTCTCCCTCCCATTCAACCTCTCCTCCACTTACTGAGAAAGCTAGCAAAATTGAACAGTTAATATACCTGAAATCATGTAAAACATTTCCATATTGTTTGATTTCTTTTATTCTTTAAAAATATTTTATTTATTCCTATTTACCATATTAACCATTTATTCCCCCCCCCAAAAAAAAAGGGCAAAAAACCAAAATAAAACATTTTGTTTCATTTTTACCCAAGAGTTCATCAGTTTGCTGGAGATGGATAGTGTTCTTTTATCATGGGTCCTTTGGAATTGCCTTGGATCATCATATTGATCAGAGTTGTCAAGACTTCTGTAGTTGATCATCAGTACAGCATTCTATTACAGTGTATGAGGATCTTGCGGTTTTTCTCACTTCACTTTCAGTTCATAGGGATTTTGCCATGGTTTTTTGAAGTCACCACCTTTATCATTTATTTCTTTTAGTACAATAATACTTCATCACAATTACATACCACAACTTATTTAGTCATTCTCCACTTGTTAAGCATCCCCTCAATTTCAAGTTCTTTGCCACCACAAAAAGAGTTGCTACAAATATTTTAGTATGTATAGGTCCTTTTTTTTCCTTTGGAAGTTCAGACATAATAGTTGTGTTGCTAATTTTATAGCCCTTTGGGCATAGTTTCAAATTGTTCTACAGAATGGTTAGACTAATTCACAACTCTGCAGCTGTGCATTAATGTGCCTGTTTTCCCTCATTCTCTCCAACATTTGTCATTTCTAATAGTGTAAGGTTGTTCCTCAGAGTTGTTTTAATTTGTATTTCTCTAGCCTACATTTATTTATTTACCTACCTGTTCATCTATTTATTTCTTTATGTACTTATTTATTTGCAAGACAGTAGGGTTAAGTGACTTGCCCAAGGTCACAGCTAGCTAATTATTAAGTGTCTGAGGCTGGATTTGAACTCAGGTACTGCTGACTCCCAAGACCTGCTCTATCCACTGCACCACCTAGATGCCCCCATCAATAATTATTTAAAGCAATTTTGCATATGAATGTAGATGACTTTGCTTTCTTCTAAAAACTGTGGGTTCTTATGCTTTGACTATCATTTGAGGAAAGAGTCTTATTTTTGTAAATTTAAGTCAATTCCCTTTATAGTTACATTATGAGTTCCTCATCAGAGAAACTTATCCTAAAATTTTTTGATATTCCTCCATAGTTTATGGTTGCCTTTTTAGCAGTTTGTTGTGATTATTCTAATATTAGGTCTGTTTTTACTTTTTGTTTTGTCTGATACCATGATTGCTGTCCTTACTCTGATGAAGCATAGATTTTGTTCCATTCCTTTATTTTTTTATTAGTTTTTTTTTTTGCTAGGCAATGGGGTTAAGTGGCTTGCCCAAGGCCACATAGCTAGGTAATTATTAAGTGTCCAAGTCTGGATTTGAACTCAGGTACTCCTGACTTCAGGGCAGGTGCTATATCCACTGTGCCACCTAGCCACCCCAAATTATCTTTTTAATATTTTCCAGGTCATTTGGTTTTCAGTGAAATATTTCATATTTTCTTCAAATTTTCCATTCCTTTGACTTTTTTTTGTTTCTTGATGTCTGATGGAGTTGTTAACATCCAGTTGTCTAATTCTATTTTTGAATGTTGTTTTGTTTTATTTTTCCAATTATGTACATTTCAACATTTATTTTTTTGTAAACTTTTGAAGTTCCACATTTTTCTCTTCCTTTCCCTTTCCCTATCATAAGAAGTAACCTGATATCAATTCTGATTTTTTAGGAATTATTTTGTTCATTAAGCTTTTGTGCCTCCTTTGACATTTGATAAATTTTTTTTGGGGGGGGCGATACTGAGAAAGATTCCAGGGCTGAAAAAAGTCTGATTTTTTAAAATTGCTTTCTGAATACCTTCAAGATTACAATTCTCTAATTTGAAATGTATATTTGAGTACTAGAACATAGTAAAAATCTTCCTAGGGCTAATGACATTCAAAAGCAAAATTAAGATAGTATTTGTTGGATTTTCTATTAAAATCCTAGCTCTAGAAGGGATGTAATGACTAAGATTTTAAATCTCACCTTTGGGTTAGGTCCTTTTTGGGTCAGTTGTCCCTACCCCCCAATTCCAGGCTAAAGTAAGACCCATCACTTGAACTCTGAGCCTAAGAGATTTTGTATACTTTTTATTATAAGCATAATTCACTATGTTTTGGGGGAATTTTTTTCCTTTTTTAAATGTATAAAGCTAACCCTAGTCAACTGAAAAATGAAATAAAATCTCCATCCTCAGTTGTGCAAAATATGGACAAAATGACACCCCCCCCATAATGGGAAAAACTAATTTAAAGTTCAGTACTGTTTAAATCATTTCAAGGAATTTCAAGGACTCCTGTAAGTATGATTTTCCCTGTTTTCCTTTGGCTACTCACAAGTTTGAAAAATGAAGAGGAAGATAGAATCAATAATTTGACCCTTTTGGTTCAGGGTCCAAAAGTCTTGTTTCCTTCTCCACTTTCTACTTATGAATAAACTATTTAATAGCCATATTTTACTTTGGTATTCTTTTGGGGTGGTTAACTGAAGTCCTTAGTTGCTTAAGAATATGATTTGACATCAGACTTTATGATACAGAACTCATTGAAAACCCTCTGTCAGTAGGTCATACAATTTCCCTCAGTGTCTGGCTAGATGGGTGTCTATTCCACTTCTTTGGAACAAACCACTATTTTTCTAAAGTACTGGCAAATCATGAGCAGAAATTATGCCATCACTAAGACATACAGACCAATAAGTAGGACAGTCTGAATCTGTTATCAAGTTTCTGGGCGTATATGAAAGGACTTTAAACTTTCAAGAACTGACATTTAAATTTCATTAGGACTGCTTCCTCCCCCCCCCCCCCCAAAGGGCAATGTAGCCTCTGCCACTGGGCTCCCCAAGGAATAAATCCCTTGAAAATATTACACTTTTAGTGCTAGAGGGAAATTAGGATGAATAGCATAAGTATTTGTTTATATGATATATTATTCACAAGCCTTATGTATTTCATGTTTAGCAAACCACTCATCGTTTTGTTTGCTTCCATTACTAACTACTGTGTATATATGACAACAAAGCTGGACCCTCAAGGAGAGAAGATACACCTCCCTCCCACATTTCCAGAAATGGTAGTCATCCAACAATTTGTCCCCATTTGAATCCATCCATCTTGAAAACATCTTAAAATGCTTTATTTCCCATAAAACAAATATTATGTCCAGTGGATTGATCAGAATAACTACTTGTACCACTGCTTTTCCTGATTTGTCCAGATTAACTAAGGGTGTTCAATCTTTTTGGTTCTCCTTTGTCAGTGCTTCTACATCTGGCAATTCTTTATTTGGACAGCAGAAGGCAATTTTCTTAAAGGCTGTCTTATGCACTGTTCCATTGATGTCTAGCTTTCATTGGTTGTCTGCAATAGCCCAGCAGAGTCCTTTGCTGCTCTTCATTCTCATAAACATCATTCCCAGCAAATCAGCCCAATAATGAAGGGACATGCACAGGCCAGACATGGCTAGGGTCACTTTCATTACTGAGGCTGATGGGAGTTGGCTGTGGGGCCACCCGCGCTTTGATTCTAAAAACTCTCAGGAATCTTATAGAATGGCTACCTCTGACTTCATGGTTATTGGTGACAGCCCGACTAGAAATCACTGTGAGGCCCAAGAAGTCGTTGCTAAATTTGCAGTCACTAGTACTATAAATGTAGATCAGTTCTATGATTTAGTGATTATCCTGAGGCTTGCAGACTACTATGATTTTACTCTCCTTCCTGTCATAGACTCATTATAGGAAGCCTTGTAGCTTTCCTCAAATTCTTCATACTGCAGAATCTTCAAGCTACCTACTCTGAACGTGAAGTGCAACATATTGTCTTGATATGTTCCCAAGTCCCAGAACTTGAGGGTCCCTATGTAGGGGCTGGAATTAAACCTCCATTTCTGGCTTTTAAGGAATTATTTTCTTAAGTTTTTTTTTTTTAATCATTAGGCCAATTCTATTTTTTAAGGTGTTGTTTTTCTTCAGTTTTTTGGGGGCCTCTTTTTACCAGGCTGTTAATTCTCTTTTCAAAATTTTCTTGCATCACTCTCATTTTTTCCTCAGTTTTTCCTCTACCACTTATCTCTTTAGCTCTTCTAGAAATTCTTATTTGTCTTGGGCCCAGTTAGCATTTTTTCTTTGATTTTTTTTTTTTTTTTTTGCTTTCGGTGTTTTCACATTGTTAAATTCATTTACATTTTGTCCATGCTTCTACTGTAGTACTTTTTTATTTTGTTTTTACAAGACAGTAGGGTTAAGTAACTTTCTCAAGGTCACACAGCTAGGTATTAAGTGTCTGGGTCATTCGAACTCAGGTCCTCCTGACTCCAGGGCTGGTGCTCTATCTACTGTGCCACCTAGCTGCTCCCATAGTAGCTTTTTATGGTCAAATTTTTTTATTCATGTTTTCCATTCTGTATCTTGACTGAACATTATATTAGAATTGGACTCTGCTCACCTGGGGTTGGAGAGGTACTGGTCTGAGCTTCAGGCTTTTTTTTTTTTTTTTTTTTTTAGGTTTTTGCAGGGCAAATGGGGTTAAGTGGCTTGCCCAAGACCACACAGCTAGGCAATTATTAAGTATCTGAGGCCAGATTTGAACTAAGGTACTCCTGACTCCAGGGTTGGTGCTCTATCCACTGCGCCACCTATCCGCCCCTGAGCTTCAGGCTTTTGGGGACTACTCTTTTCAGAATTAGTTCTGGGTAGGGGAGAATGGGTAAGGTTTACTATTTTTTAGGCTTCCAGGGTGTTGTGATCTGGGAAAGTGGTTTGATTGCTGCTTTCCTGTTCTGTGCTCTGGTCTTTACTCGGGAAAGACTCTTGGTACTCTACAACTGCAGGTGCTTGCATTCCTTTGTTTAGTTAGGTCCCCTAGATGTGTGATCCAGAACTATTTATGGACAGTAGAGTTTCCTGTCAGCAGTAACTGCAGCCAGTGCCAATAAAGGATCCCCCTGTATTTTTTTTCTCAGTTATTCTATCTCATTATTTCTGGATTGAGACTTAATCATAGCTGAGCAGTAGCCACCATTACTGTTGTAGTTGCCTTCAGGGTCTATCCCTAGTGACCCTATTGCAAACTGGTCCCCATTGTGATGTCATATGCCTTTCTTGCCAACCTCCTTAGTTATGCTAGATCCGGTGAAACATCTTATTGTGATCTTTGATTGGCTCTACCACTCCAAAATTTGATTTGAGCAGTTTAGAATAGAATTGCTTGGAGGTAACACTGGAAAAGTTCATCTGAGTTGCTGCCTGTACTCTTGGTTCCTTGATCTTACCATTAATAGCTGGTACATGGAATTGTTTGATTTTTAACCAGTACCAAATACCATGATTATTACTTTGTAGTATGTATAGTCTGTCATCTGATACATCCCTCATTTTCTAGGTTAAGGAACTGAGTCCCAGAGAGTAAGTAAGTTGTCTGGTTTCATAAAGATAGTAGCAGTCTTAAACAACAGGATTTTGATTTTGGAAGATTTGAGTCTAACATGTACCCCATGAAGAATCACCACTGGGGGCTGTGGCTAGGTGGCGCAGTGAATAGAGCACCGGCCCTGGAGTCAGGAGTACCTGGGTTCAAATCCGGGCTCAGACACTTAATAATTACCTAGCTGTGTGGTCTTGGGCAATCCACTTAACCCCATCTGCCTTGCAGAAATCTAAAAAAAAAAAGTATCACCACTGGAAGGTATTCAACAAGTGATTGAGTCTTTGCCTGGAGATCTGTAGTTAGGAGACGCCTATTACTTTCTGAGGGAACCCAATTCACTTTTGAATAAGGGAAGTTTTTTCAGATGTGAAGTGTAAATTTGTTCTCAATTTTTACCTATTAATCCTGTTTCTGCACTGATGGGTTGTGTTGAACAAATACATTAATCATTTGTCCTTTAAGAACCTATTTGGCAGGTAACATGCTCAAGTCTGTTTTGAGGAAATAGAACTAAGAACCTTAACTCTTCTTTCTCACCCATCACTAATGACAAACTTTTAACTCCCCAGGGCACATATTCCATACTGTAGTGCACATTTTCTTTAGTCTTGATGCTCATTTAGCATTTTTTTGTGTTATCTTTTTATTTACTGCTGGCCCAATCACAAACTAAGCTGTGTTCAAATGAAAAAGTCCTAGATTGCTGTAGGTTTTCAAAAGTTGATTGTGAATTGAACTATTTGAACATAATTGCTTTCTGTTGTCCCAGAGAATTCTTCGAGTCTCAGCTCCTGATTGCTAATGCTCTTTTGCTCCTTCTGAAATGATTATGTATACACTTCAAGTCATTTATGATCTATTTAAATATTGTCCTTCTCTATAGGGTCTTTGGGAGCTGAAGCTATTTTACTTTTTTTTTGTTCTTGTATCCTGAGAACCTAGGAAAGACTTAGCTCTCCAAAGGTTTTAGATAGATGTTGGGTTGATAACATCATCTCACTGAGTATTAAATCAAGCATTTATTAAGGATTTCCTATGTGGATGGCTTTGTGCAAAGCACAAGGAATATAAAATAAAAGTAAAAAAACAGCCTGCCAGCCAGGAGTTTCCATTCTTATAGGAGAGATAACATATATAAATTGGTATGAATAACATATATAAATTGGTATGGCTAAGATGTCTGTGGAGTAGATGACAAATAGCCTTAGGGAAGATGGCAAAAGGATTTGGTGCTTGAGCAGAGTCTTAAATAAACCTGATTGTTTAAAAAAATCCCAAACTTCTTAATTTTTTGCTTAACCCTAATTCTTTTAAATTTTTTTTATTTATTTAAGGCAATGAGGTTAAATGACTTGCCCAAGGTCACACAGCAGGGCAATTATTAAGTGTCTGAGGCCAAATTTGAACTCAGGTCCTCCTGACTTCAGGATTGGTACTCTATCTACTGCCCCACCTAACTGCCCCTCCAACCCTAATTCTTAAAGTTTGTTAGATTGTATTTTTGAAATAAAATGAATATCTCAATGTAGCTTTTCTTCTGATCATCATCCTAGTTCAAGCCTTTACTTAGATTATTTCTATTGTCTTTTAATTGGTTTTCTTGCCTCAAATTACCTCCTTGACTAATGCATCATCTTCTACAAAGTTGCCAAAGTGGTAGCCCTAAAGAATAAATCTGACTAGGTTCCTTTATATATAATTCTGCATTTGCTTGTGGGTTATTTCCCATCCTTAGAACGTAATTTTCCTTTCCTCTCCTATTTAGAATTCTTCATCTCTTTTTCATCAATTGATATTTTATTTTTCCAGTTACATGTTTTGAAAATGTTTCAACTTTCATCTATATGCATATGCATATTTTTAAGTTACATAATTTCCTCCCACCCTCCTTTCCCACCCCTCCCCCTGCAATGGCATACACATTTGTATTAAATACATTAACAGATTAGTCATTTTTGGTATGAGGAATTAGAACTAAGGGAAAAGAAAGAAAACTTTGAGATAAGGAAAAAACACATAAGAGAAATAAAAAAAAGTGAATGTAATGTTCATTCAGATTCTGAAGTTTTTCTTCCTCTGGATGGGAATAACATTGTTCATAGCCTGTGTCCTAGCTCTCTGAACTGTGAGAGAAATTGCATCCATCAAGCTTAATCAGCTCATAATGTTGTTGTTGTTAATATGTACAGTGTTCTCTTGGATCTGCTCCCTTTGCTCAGCATCAGATCCTGTAATCCACTCCGTGTTTCTCTACAGTCTGACTATAGTTTCTTATAGAATAATAGTATAGCATAACATTCATATACTATAAATTGTTCAGCCATTTCCAAATTGATGGGCATCCCCTCAATTTCCAATTCTTTGCCATTACAAAAAAGAACTGTTGTGAATATTTTGTAACGTGGAACTTTTCACATTTTTTTATGATTTCTTCTGGATATAGGCCTATTGGAATTGCTGGTTCAGAAGGTATGATCAGTTTTATTGCTCTTTGGACATAGTTCCATCTTGCTCTCCAGAATGGTAGGCTCAATTCACAATTCCACCATCAGTGCATTAATGTCCCACTCCTTCAGGAATAATCTTTTTTCCCATTTTTGTCATCTTAGCCAATCTGATAGGTGTGAGGTGATACCTTGTCCTTCTTTAAATCTCAGCCAGACACACTGAGCCATCCTTTTAATCAATAATTTTTTTTTAAAGATTTTATTTGAGTTTTGAGTTTTACAATTTTTTTCCTAATCTTACTTCCCTCCCCCCGCCATGGAAAGCAATCTGTCAGGCTTTATTTTGTTTCCATGTTGTACATTGATCCAAATTGAGTGTGATGAGAGAGAAACCACATCCTTAAGGAAGAAACAAAAAGTATAAGAGAAAACAAGATCAGACAATAAGATATATTTTTTTCTAAATTAAAGGGAACAGTCATTGAAATTTGTTCAAACTTCACGACTCTTTATCTGGATACAGATGGTTTTCTGCATTGCAGACAGCACAAAATTGTCCCTGATTGTTGCACTGATGGAATGAGCAAGTCCAACAAAGTTGATCATCACCCCCATGTTGCTGTTAAGGTGTACAGTGTTTTCTGCTCATCTCACTCGGCATCAGTTCATGAAAATCCCTCCAGGCTTCCCTGAATTCCCATCCTTCCTGGTTTCTAATAGAACAATAGTGTTCCATGACATATACCACAGTTTGCTAAGCCATTCCCCAATTGAAGGACATTTACTTGTAAATCAAGAATTCTTAATAGATCCCTTCTTCGAGTACTGTTTTTAATCACATAAAACAAAATACATAAGATTACAAAGGAAACTAAATATTTTTAAATTCAGTTGTCAAAATATTAATTAAAAAATAAAGCTCATGGGATTTTAAGAGTCTTCGTTCTAAATGAAACCTTTTCTGATTCTCTTTTCTCTTCCTTCCCCACGACATCTCCCATGTAATCTTGACCCTAACACACATTAGGAACTTAAGTGCGTTTTGATTGAGAGTAGAGATATTTAATTTTTGACTTTGTTCTTTGTGAGTGTATCAAAGTAGACTCCCTAAGAAATTCTTGTTGATTACTTCAGAGAAACAATTTTAGCTAAGAGAGCAGGAACCCAAAGATAAACCAGATATGCCTTTGTCTATTGGGGAAGACATATAAATAACTGGTATAAGGGGGAACCTTTTAAGTGCCAAGAAGGGAACGATTCTGCCATTCTGAAGTTTGGAGAAAGTAATCACTTTTGCTTTGTGGTGATCCTGGATGGCTTCAGAGGCTGTGGCATCTGGGAAAGGACTTGAAAGGTGGGATGGATTTGAGAGGACAGGAATGGACGGAGAAAGGAGCATCCTATCCAGGAACCAGTGTGAACAGAGACATGGAAGTAGGAGAGAGAGCAAGATGAGAATGAGGGTGAAAAGAGAGACAGAGAGAGGAGACAGAGAGGAGTGTGTGTGTGTGTGTGGGGGGTGGTTCATTTTAGTTGGAAAAATTACTTTAATGGGAAAGTAGGATTAGATAGGGTGGTAGATATGATAAGAGCTCTGAACCTGAGTTCAAATTTGGCTTCAAACTCTTAATAGTTGTGTGTGATCTTGCTTAAGTCATTTAAGTGTCTGCCTCGCTTTCCCTTCAATTGTAAAATGGGGACAGTAATAGTACCTATTTCATAGGATTTGTTATATGGTTCAAATGAGATCATATTTGTAAAGAGCTTACTTAGCAGAGTGTCTGGTACTTTTCTTTTCTCCCTAGAAGGTGGATTGGAGTTAGATTGTAGAGCATTTTTAAAGCTAGGATCAGAAATTTATATTATATTTTAATTTGGTTTGCAGTAGGGAACCTCTTGAACTTTGAGTAGATTGATCATGGGATAACTAAATAGAGTTATATAGATTAAAGCATCTCTAGGATTTTGTCTCACATTTATTAGATTGGCAAAGATGACAGAAAAGGAAAGGCAAATTGTTGGAGAGGCTATGGATTAACAGGCACACTAACGATGCTTTGTTGGTGATACTTTATTGGTATATTGTTCTGGAAAACAATTTGAGTCTATGACCTTAAAAATTATTAAATTGTGTTGTATTCTGCCTGTAGCCAAAAGAGATTAAAGAGTAAAAGACTGTACATACATAAAAATTTTTAAAGCAACTACTTTTGCAAAAGCTAAAAACTAGAAACTTAAGAGCATGCCATCATTGTGGAATGACTGAGCAAATTATATTATATGAAAATAAATGTAAGATTATTATATAAGAAATAATGATCTTACATTTATTTTCTTTAAAAGGATTTTTATGAAATGAATATTTTCAGAGAAACCTTAAAAGATTTGTATCAACAAATGTAGAGTGAGCAGGACCAGGAGATTATTTTATATAATGATATCATGAAGACTACAGAACTAAAGACAACATCAGAGAATGGAATATGAAGCACATTACTACCCCTTATTCTGAGAAAGATGTGATGGCTCAAGATGCAGAGTGAGACATAAGGGGCCAGTTTGTTTTCCTTGTCTGGGCATCTGGGTAGTGCAGTAAATAGCGTGGTAGACTTGGAATCAGGAAGACTCATCTTATTGAGTTCAATTCTGACCTCACTTTAGCTGTGTGATCCTAGGAAGTCACTTAACCTTGTTTGCCAGCAGTTCCTCATTTGTAAAATGAGTTGGAGAAGGAAATTGACAATCTTTGCCAAGAATACCCCAAAAGGGGTCATGAAGAAATGGACACGAATGAAAAACAACTGAACAATTAAACAACTATCACAGAACCACACATTTGTTACAAGGGTTTTATTTTTCTTTTCTCAACTGAAGGTGCGTGGGAGGAGACAAAAATATAAACTTAATTAAAAACAATTTTTTTTTTTAGATTTTTCGAGGCAATGGAGTTAAGTGGCTTGCCCAAGGTCACACGGCTAGGTAATTATTAAGTGTCTGAGGTTGGTACCCAGGTACTCCTGACTTCAAGGCCAATGCTGTATCCACTGCACCACCTAGCTGCCCCTAAAAAAAATTTAAAAGGAAAAATAAAAGATTACAAAAGATAAAGAACTAGAGACCATAGAGATCATCTAGTTCACTCTTTTCTTAGAGACAAGAAAATTAATGGCCTAAAAGTTTAAGAACTTTGTTGAAAATCAGGTAAACATGTTCACATGTTAAATCAAATGTTGTGATTCTTTACTCTCTGGTTAGAGTGGTGAATTACAAATGATTGTTGAGTGGATAAAATGTGGTTAGAAAGATGAGTTAAGAGACTTTTACAAGACAACTTGGTAGAACTGTTCTGAAGAACTGAAGAACTCTATTTGCAATTCATCTCTTAGCACAATGCTTGTTACATAGCAAATACCTAGTAAGTGCTTTTTAATCAGTTGGTTGGTAGAAAGAAGAAGGAAATGTATACCAGGCATAATTGCAATAAAATTCCTAAGGTTTGGATTTGTGGTGGAGAGTAAGGAAAGTGTCAAAAGATATCTGTAAGATTATCAACCTTGGTGGCTTGGAGTTTGGTGGCACCATCAATGTAAAGAAATTGGGGAAAGGATTTGCTTAGGGATGATTATCATCATTTAATCAGTTTTTAAGTTTTAAACATAAGTTTGAAGTACCAATGGAAGTGTCAGAAATCTAGCAAATTTTGGAAATGTACACATCTTCTGTTATAATTATAACTCTGATGGCACAACTTTTTGAGTGTATTTGTGAATGTGTGTGTATTTGGGTGTGCCCAACACTTAGCACAGCTTGGTACATAGATTTTTAATTAATTTTTATTGACTGAGATATTAGAACTCTGAAGAAGTTGGTCTGGATAAATGTGCTTGGAGTTGATAAATGAATGAAGCTACAAGAGTAGTGGAGGTCATTGAGACAGTGCTTAGTTAGTGGAATAGCATGGATAGAGTCTTGTGAGAGTTTCCATGTGTAAAGGAAGAAAGGGGATGAGGAACCATCAAAGAACACTTGAGTAAGAATTGTAACAGTGTAGTGGACAATGCTTTAGAAGCCAAGGGAAGAGAGGCTATCCAAAAGCTGGTTAGAAGGGTCAGATATTATACAGGGATCAAAGAGGATAGGAATTGGGAGGAAAAAAAAAGCCCCAAAACAAATAATTTTGGGATCAGAAGCTTAATAGTGACTTTAGAAAGAACAGTTTGAGGAGATTTGTGGAGGTGAAAGCCAAATTGCAAAGAGTTGAATACTGTATTAGATGGGTTGTGAAGATTGCTCTTTTGGAAGTGAAGGGGAGGAGAGAGATCATCATAGATTAAATATAGAGGGTCAAGGAAAGATTTTTATTTTTTTGGGAGCAAGAAGCTATTTTTTTTGCATTAATTTAAAAAAGTTTTTTTTAGTTCTAAATTCTCTCCTTCCACTCCCTAATCATAGAGAAGACAAGCATTATATCAATTATACCATATTTCCCCATTTAGAAGACGTACTTTTAAGTTTGGGGCCATGGAAATTTGAAAAAAAATGTATTATATAAAGTTATTGAACTCAAGTTTTATTCATCATGAAATTCAAGGACTTTCTGCTCATAGCTTTCAGTCATCTTTTGGACAGGCCTGCTGCTTGAGTACATGCTCAGTTCATTCTGTTTCCTGAACCTGGAGCACCAATTGTGTCCTCCTTTGAAATCATTAACTAATTTTTCATCAGCAATTCTTCTTGCCTCCTGCTCAACTATCTTTGTGCACACAGGAATTCCTCTTCAATCCATCTCTTCAGTTCCCTCTCCAAGTCAAGCTATTTTGCTGACTTGCCTGTCTCCTGGCCTTCTTCTGCCCTGGTGTTTTCAGGAGGGTTTCTTCTTCCCATAGCCAGTCTTGGATTGTTTTCTCAGGTGGAGGAGCACCAAACTTCGATTCAGCAGCACAATTTCCATTCACTTTTGCAAACTGGATCATTTTGAAATTGATTTCAGCACTTAATTTCTGAGCCATTTCTGGGCAGAACATGGCAAAATGTAACCTAATATCCTGGTAACAAATGTGAAACAAGGAGCACAAAGAGGACAAATGCGAAGAAGCGGGAAATGCAAGTAAAAAAATCTGCCACCACTGTATAAGATGCTTCCAGTTTTTAGACTCTAAATTTTTCAAAAGAGGGTGTGTCTTATATATATGGAAATATGGCATATATGAAGTTATAAAACAGATTTTCATATTAGCCATGTTGCAAAACAAATAAGGAAGAAAAATAAAATAAGTTTCACTCTGCATTCAGAGTTCATAATTTCTTTCTTTGGAGGTAGCACTTTTCATCATGGGTCCTTTGGAATTGTCTTGGATAATTTTCTCACAGTATTAGAATAAGTCTTTCACTGTTGATTATTGCTGTTATATGCAAGGAAATATTTAAACAACTCAGTTAAGGATGGGAAGACCTGAGAATATTTGTAGACAAATATCAGTGAACTAATAAAAAAAGGAGAAATTAAAGTTGAATGATTAGTTTAGAGACAAGGGCATAGAGGACCTTATTACCTATATCCAGAAACTATATTCTTGGAGTACTCATACTGTCTTTAAAACATTTTCATCTATAATATGTTTCTGTGAGGTGGATCCTGAGAAGAGCATCCTAGGGAAGTTCTAATTTATTAGTATTAGTTGTTTGAAGAAAGGTCCCTGCTCTAAATCTTTGCAACTATGATTTTTAGCAGCATGTGGTATTACTACAGTTGTATTTTTAATCGATGGTTTTCTCAGGCCCTCGGGGAATGGTACTATATTTATTCTATGTCGACAAATCAATCTTGGAGAAGCCATTAGTAAACTAGGCAGGCCCCAAATGATTTTCTAATTCTTTTTTTTTTTTTTTAAGGTTTTTGCAAGGCAAATGGGGTTAAGTGGCTTGCCCAAGGCCACACAGAGGTAATTATTAAGTGTCTGAGACTGGATTTGAACCCAGGTACTCCTGACTCCAGGGCCGGTGCTTTATCCACTGAGCCACCTTAGCTGCCCATTATAAGTAAGCAGTGTTGATTACAATGCTATGTGTAAAACACCCTATTAAACCCCGAAAGAGATAAGTACAATTTGGGCCCTTTTCCTTCCTTTTCAGTTTAAAACTCTTTTTGAAAGGTTACCAGTAACAACAGTTCGTATTATTAGCACTTCTGGGTTATATACTCAGTACTGGTCAAGAATTTATATTCCAGGTTGTGGTCAGAGAGAAGTTAAGAGAGGTGTAGTTTCCATAATGAAGGAGATTATAGTCTCCTTATAGTTTAGTATGTACTTTTGCCTGGCAGGCCGTGCCTGGAGTTGTGTTCACTTTTGGATGCCTTATTTTAGAAAGGACTTTGATAAGTTTGGACATCAACAGGAGGTTAAAAGTCTCCAAGATTAGACTATACAATTTTGTGCGCGCGTGTGTGTGTGTGTGTGTGTGTGTGTGTGTGTTTTAAATTTTATTTATTTAAGGAAATGGGGTTAAGAGTGATCTGCCCAAGATCACATAGCTAGGCAATTATTAAGTTTCTGAGGTCAAATTTGAACTCAGGTCCTCCTGATTCCAAGGCTAGTGCTCTTTCCATTCATTACCTGCTCCTATACAATGACATATTAAAGAGCCTAGAATATTTAAACCAGAGTACATAAAACTTGTCAGGGGATAGCTGGATGGTAGTTGTCATGTGGTATGGTGGATGGAGTGCATGAACTGGACCCAGTAATATCTCAGTTAAAAATCTGTCCTCAGATACTTAGCTGTATGACTTTTCTTGCCTCAGTTTCCTGTAAATTGATTGGGAGAAGGAAATAGCAACTCACTCTAGTACATTTGTCAAGAAGATCCCAAATGGTGTCACAAAGAATCTGACATAATGAAAACAGCTGAACAATAATAACATAATTGTCATGTGGAAGAAAATTAGATTTATTCAGTTCAGCTCTTAAAGACAAAACAAGAATTAGTGAGAAGTTTCAGAGAGGCAGATTTAGACTTGGTATAAGGAAAAGCTTCCAAATAATTTGAGGCATCCAAAGGTGTAATCAGCTGCTGCTGATTATAGTGATCTTTAAACAAAGACTGGTTGACTGTTAGGGATAGTATACAGAGAATTTTCGTTCTATAATTCTTTGACAGAATGATTACGATATTTCAGTATGGAAAAACCATTTCTTTCTTTCTCTATAATATACTCTCTTTTCATTTTCCTCACTTATAAAATGAGGCAATTGAGGTTGAGAGTAATTACAAAGTTTGAAGTCCAGGAAACTTAGAGGATAATGGTTGTTATTAACAGAAGTAATTTAAACTTCATGTTTGGAAAAATTTCTTAATTAGAGTTATCCAGAAATAGAATTTTTATTTCACATTTGAGATCTTCAAGCAGTGTCTGAATAAATCACTTGTTGAAGATGTTGTAGAGAGAATTCTTCACATATGGATTGCACTGGGATAGTATAGTCTCTTTGGTTCCTTCCAATTCTAAGATCCTTGATGTTAGGAGGAGAAATAGGTTTGGTGGGAGACAGTGCAAGTTAAAGAGTTCAGTTTTAAAGGTACCAATGGGATGTTCTGGTGAAGAAAACAGTTGAAATATTTTTAATATAAAAATATGATTTCAATGTCATTAATGTCATTATTAATACATTATGGTTTATATATGTTTTTAACTTAAAATTCCCTTTGAGTTCTGAATTCTCTTCCTTCCTTTTTCTATTCAATATCAAATCAGTTAAACAAATACATATATTTTAAGTTCAGAAATAAAGAGCTGGAGGTGGAGGGTAGCTAGGTGATACAGTGGTCCTGGAGTCAGGAGGACCTGAGTTCAAGTTTGGCCTTAGACACTTAATAATTACCTACCTGTGTGACCTTGGGTAAGTTACTTAACCCCATTGCCTTGCAAAAGCAAAAGCAAACAAACAAAAGCAATACAGAGCTGGAACTCTGATGGAAAGTGAGTTATAGATTTGATATTTGCATTGTGATTTTATTGAAAGCCATGGAAGTATTTGAGATCACTAAGAGAAGTAGAGTTGAGGAGGTAGAAAAAACCTAGAAGGGGACCTGAGTAGAATGAGGAGCCACCAAAGAAGACTGATAGGGAATGATCACAGAGGTAGGAGAATCACGAGACTATATTATCATAGTTCAGTGTTATAAACTTAGCTTTAGAAAGGAACTTAAAGGTAATTCTGTGGTTAGTCAACAAACATAAGTGTTTACTAGATTAGCTACTGTAGATTTCTCATGTAGATCTGTAGTGTGTATAATCGGGCTGTCCAAAATGCGGCCCTCAGGGTGATTTTTTCACCTGCCTATTGTTTCAATAAAACCTTTTAAAAGTAAGGTTGGACAGCTCTGGTTTATAATATATTCTATTTTGAGCATTAGATCTATGGATCTAGAAAAGGCAAAAATTGGCTCCCTTCAAGATAAAAATTCTAATGATGGAGATAGCATGCAAATAATGTTATACCTGTAAGAGATAGATAAAAGTATAAATTGAAGTTAATCTTAGAGGGAAGGTAAGGGGAAGAGGGGAGTCCAGAAATTTGAACTTGATATGTAAAGAATTTAGGTAAATGAGGAGGTAGATGTGAGGAGGAAAGGCATTCCAGATATGGTATAATCTTATTTTACATTGAGGAAATTAAGTACTAGAGTAAATCACTAGCCCAGGGTCAAAACAGATTACCAAATGGATTTTAAATTGTGCTCTTCACTGTACCATGGTGCCTCCAAGGAAAGTAGTCAGTTTAAAGAAGGAATGTGTATAGTCACTGGTGTCAAATGTCATAGAAAAGTTGGGAGAGATGATGATGGAAAAGGACCATTTGAATTTGGTGATAAGGTTATTAGTGACCTTAGAGAAGAATAGTGGATGGGGAAGGGGTGCAAATTGGGTTCAAATAATCCAAACTAAATATTAATTATATACTCTGTGAAAGATCCTTATTTTAAAAGTACTGAGAATATGAAGACAAAACAGGAAATTTTTGTAAAATTGTAAAAGACTTTGGACTGTGAGTGGTTGGTGAGAAAGAGTGAAGGTTCTCTCCAGTTCATTTTTTCTTACTCCTGCAAAAGTGATTTTCTTTTAGGACAGTTCTGACCATTATTGTGTCAACTCCATAACTTCCTAGCTACTTTCCTATTGCCTTTAGGATAAAATAAAAACTTCTTTTAGCTTAGTTTAACTTAAAAAAAACTATCTTTTTTTTTAGATTTTTCAAGGCATTGGGGTTAAGTGGCTTGCCCGAAGCCACACGGCTAGGTAATTATTAAGTGTCTGAGATCGGATTTGAACCCAGGTACTCCTGACTCCAAGGCTCTATCCACTGCACCACCTAGCTGCCCCCCAAAAAAAACTATAAAACTTTTTAGAATTTTTATTCTGACCTGAAATATTAAAAGAGAATTTACATATGTGTGTGTGTGTATATATATATCAATAGTCCAAAAAAGAGGACTGCATATTAACTGTGGAATCTCCATTTCATATTACTAGCTTTTAAAAAAAACAGAAACATATAATAAATTCTGTATGTTTAAAACTGACTTTTTTGTGCTTCCTTCTGAACCTCTGTTTGAATCTTCTATATATTTTTTAAAATGTTTCAGTGATCCTCTTTTTGGCACTATTTTCACTCTCATCTTTTCCTCCCCAATTAAAAGCCAAAAGAAAGAGAAAAAAAATTATTCTTAGAAAATAATCAAATGCAGGCGGCTAGGTGGTGCAATGGATAGAGCACTGGCCCTGAAGTCAGGAGTACCTGAGCTCAAATCCGGCCTCAGACACTTAATAATGTAGCTGTGTGGCCTTGGGCTAGCCACTTAACCCCATTAACCTTGCAAAAAAAAAATAATCATGTGAAAGAATCATGTCAAAAAATGTCTTGTTTTGTACTTTTAGATGATATCAGCTCTTTCAGGAGGTACATAACACATTTGATTTGTCTTTTGGAGATGTATTTGTTTATTGAATTTATCAAAATTCTTCAGTCTTTCAGAGTTGTTTTTCTTGATAGTGCTTTCTTTGTATAAATTGTTCTGGTTCTGTTCACTTTATTTTGCATTCTGGTACTCATAGTTATGTGCAATCACCTCTATTAAAATATTTTTTGTATTACAGTAATGTTACATATATTCATAAATCATGGTTTCTTCAGGGGCAGCTAGGTGGCGCAGTGAATAGAGCACCGGCCCTGGAGTCAGGAGTGCCTGAGTTCAAATCCGACCTCAGACACTTAATAATTACCTAGCTGTGTGGCCTTGGGCAAGCCACTTAACCCCATTGCCTTGCAAAAACTTAAAAAAAAATCATAGTTTGTTCAGCCATTTGCTTACTGATGAAAATCATCTTTGATTCTGTTTCTTGTGTTGCTGTTCTTCACTTTAGTCCCTGTTTTATCTCCCTGTCTGTCCTCACCTTCCCTACTTTTCCTTGTTGAAATTTACCCATCATGGTTTCAGTATGCCCTAGGTTGGCATAAGAAGTTAAATGTGAATTTTGGAGTTTTGTGGAAGCTACAGATGACATGCTAGCAGATGACAGAAAGGTTGAAACTTAATAAAGTATATGTATAGTGTTACTTATATCAACATACATATTTTTTAATACATAAATAATTTAGACTTCTCTGGTATGAAGAGGGTCCAAAAATTTTACAAGGGTTTTCCAGATTATGGGGTCACAACCCTGAGAAATGGAGGGGATATCTCTTTCTACATCTGTTTGTGAATTTCCACATCTTTCTTTGATTCAGATGAGTGAGGTTCAATTAATGCTCACTCTTCTTTCTACATCAATACATTCTTTTTTTTTTTTAAGTTTTTGCAAGGTAATGGGGGTTTATGTGGCCCAAGGCCACACAGCTAGGTAATTATTAAGTGTCTGAGGCCGGATTTGAACTCAGATACTCCTGACTCCAGGGCCAGTGCTCTATCCACTGTGCCACCTAGCTGCTCCAATACATTCTTTTAAAAAATTTTTAAAATTGACATAAATTTACTATGAAATAAACATTTTCATATCTATCTCTAGTTCCTTTAAGAATGAGACTGTGTCAGTTGGTTAAGCTTGGACTTTTAAGGTATTCTTAAATTCTAGTCCTAATGTTAACAATCTTAGAATGACCCCTTTTAAAATTTATTTCCCATAGTATCTTTTTGAAGACTTTAAGATTTAGAAAGGATATGAATTTCTTCTCTTCCTTTAGAATGTTGGCATTATATCATTCTACAGTCTACTTCTAGTTGCTTACCTAAGTTTACCTTTCTGGATTTCCCTTGACTCCTGTGTTTGTGTTTCAAAGTTCCTATTCACTTCTGATCTTTTTTTATAAGAAATATTTGAAAGTAATTTTTCATCGAAGGCCCCTTTTCCCCTTCTAGAATTATAATCAATTTTTCAGGGTAAAGTATTCTTGATTTTAAGTTTTATCTCTTTTGCCTTTTTGAATATTGTATTCCTAGGTCTTCTCTGATATATATTATAGAGGCTGCTGGTTTTTGTGAGCTCTTGACTGTAAATACTTCCTTATTCTTTTTTTTGGATGTTTATAGTACTTTTCTTTATTTTTTCTTTCAAGTTTTTGTAAGGCAATGGGGTTAAGTGACTTGCCCAAGGCCATATAGCTAGGTAATTATTAAGTGTCTGAGGTCAGATTTGAATTCAAGCCCTTCTGACCCCAGGACTGGTGCTTATCTTTGATGTGAGAGTTCTGAATTTTGACTTTGATATTCCTGGGTCTATACCTTTTTTTTCCTCAGAGATTTTTTTTTTCCCTCTCATCTACTTGGCCAGCTTGTTCTAATGAGTCTGAGCAATTTTCATTTATGATTTCTTGAAACTTAGTGGCCAGACCATTTTTAAATTTTTTTTTGTCACTTTTCAGGGATTCCTTCTTAACCTGTTTTCCAGGTCAGTTATTTTTGATATTAGATATCTTATGTTTTCTTCTATTTTTTTTCAGCCTTTTGATTTTGTTTTATTATTCTATTCTAGTGTTCAGAAAGATACTGGAGTTTGCCATTTCTTTCTCCAGCTCATTTACAGATGAGGAAATTGAGGCAAACAGGGTTAAATGGCTTGCCAAGGTCACAGCTAGTAAGTATCTTGAGACAGAATTTGAATTTGTGAAGACGAATCTTCTTGGTTCCCAGCCCAGTCCAATATCTGCTGAGTCACATAGCCACCCAGGTATTCATGTAGTCGTTAATACGTTTTTCCTTTGAGTCTCTTTTTGCATTTGTCATGGAGTTCTTTCTGGGGGAACTGTATCTATTATAATCTTTAAAATATTGATTAATATTTCAAATATTTCCAAAAGGGAGAAAAAAGTTATGGCCCCAGGAACGTCAAAGCCAAAAATTCAGAATTCTCACTTCAAAGAAGAGTACTACAAGCATCCAAAAGAAGCTGTTCTAGTATGGAAGGAATTACCGTCAAGATCGCAAGACCTGGTAGCTTCTATAATAAACCAGAGACCACCTAAGAGTATAATATTCCAAAGGGCATATGAGATAGACTTAAAATCAAGAATAATTTATCCTGAGTTTCTTTGATTTATCCATTCTTCCACCTTTAGTACGAGAATTGGGGCTTTTATGTCAGGTCAAGAATCTACTGCTTTAGGGGTGGCTAGGTGGCGCAGTGGATAGAGCACCGGCCCTAGAGTCAGGAGTACCTGGGTTCAAATCCGGTCTCAGACACTTAATAATTACCTAGCTGTGTGGCCTTGGGCAAGCCACTTAACCCCATTTGCCTTGTAAAAAACCTAAAAAAAACCCCCCAACCAAACAATCTACCCCTTGCTCTTTTGGGTGAGGTAGTTTAGCCAAATTGTCTAACTCTGAGTCTTCTCTTTACTCAGTCTTTAAGGTTTAGAACCCTCTTTGGTATCTAAGGATGCAGTGCTAGTGATTTGTAAGGCCTGGGTATCTAGGCTGTTCTTGTTTGATAGTTCAATCCTGGTTGCTGCTGCTCCTTGGGGCTTCCTAAGATTCTTCCACTGAGTATTTGTGAGGATGATTTCCTACTCTTACTCCCTTAGGACACAGACTCTTGCAGACCACCAATATTATTCTCTTTATGGTTGAACAATTTAAATTACAAATAAATATTGTGTTTTAAACCTTTCAGTAGTGCCAATGGCTTTAATTTCTTAATTTTATAAGATTGTAAACTTCATGAGTGTAGGGACTAATTGGTATCTCCCCCAGAACCTAACAGATAGTCTACTCAGGGGAAGGGATTAATATTTGTTAAATTTAATTTTTTTTAAAGAACTTTTGACCTGAAGAATTTAAATTGTAATGATAAACATATCAAGATTTATTTTCATTTTTGTATTCTAATTAGACTCAGGGAAAACTCATTAATGTGTGTTATAATAGAAAATTGTTATAAGAAATCAAAAAGAAAAAAATTTAAAAAGCTAAGCTTGAGGGGTAGCTAGGTGGCCTAGTGGCTAGAGCACCAGTCCTGGAGTCAGGAGTACCTGAGTTCATATCCTGCCTCAGACACTTGATAATTACCTAGCTATGTGGCCTTGGACAAGTCACTTAACCCCATTTGCCTTGCAAAAGCCTAAAAAAAAAGCTAAGCTGGCAATTTAAAATTATTCATATGCCTTCTGCTGCTTACAAGGCCATGTTTCCCAGTTTACCTTTTTTATCTTTCCTTTGTTAGCAATTTGATGTCCTCATCCTTAGCTAACATTTTTGTAATCCCTTAGGAAAGAGTACCTCAGAAATGAGATCTTCGTTCAAGTTGGTAGATTTTCTAGGGTTTTATTTCTTGAATATTGTGGAAACATAAAGGAGATTTCATTCTTTTTTTTTTCCTCTTCCCTCCCTTTCTCCTTAAAAAAAAAATTTAGGACCTTATGAATTTTAAAAGTGGAAAATTCAGTATAGGGCTATCACCTCCATTGAACTTCTTCTTTGATACCTCATTCTGGATGTGGAGGTGAGGCTGGTGTGGAACAGAGGTGGAGATGAGGAGAGAGAGCATTCTAATAATCGTGGTGGACTGCCAGAGAAAATCCCCAGAGCTGTGAGATGTTTGGGGAACAGCAAGGAGGCCATTGTCACTGGATCAAAGTGTATATGGTGAGGGAGGTATAAGATGTAAGAAGCCTGAAAAGGTTGTTGGGAGTGGGGAGGGTAAGGGAGTTTTTTTTTTATGAGAAGCTTTGAACACCTTAAAGAGGATTTTGTATTTTAGGTAATAAGGGGGGCAATGGAGTTTATTTTTGGGGGTGTGGAATGGGGAGGGAAGGACAGTGTGACAGCCTTCTGTGTTTATATCACAGCATAACTGGATTAGATTACTCCCCCCCCCCCCCCGCGCCCCCCCATCCCGTCCCCGTCCCCTTCCCCTTCCCCTTCCCCTTTCTTTTTAGTTGTTTTATTTTTTGTTTTTTGTAAGGCAAATGAGGTTAAGTGGCTTGCCCAAGGCCACACAGCTAGGTCATTATTAAGTGTCTGAGGCCACATTTGAACTCAGGTCCTCCTGACTCCAGCGCCGGTGCTCTATCCACTGTGTCACCTAGCTGCCCTAGATTACCCTTTCTAGGAGTTTGGCATTGAAGGAGAGAATTATATGTACTTTGTTTTTGTCTTTGTATCCTTTTAGGTAGATAATTGGTGTTTATTTTTTTTTTAGGGTTTTTTTTTTTGCAAGGCAAATGGGGTTAAGTGGCTTGCCCAAGGCCACACAGCTAGGTCATTATTAAGTGTCTGAGACCGGATTTGAACCCAGGTACTCCTGACTCCAGGGCCGGTGCTTTATCCACTGTGCCACCTAGCTGCCCCAATAATAGGTGTTTATTGATTGATTAAATCATAGTTTAAAACATTGTGAAGAGAAATTTTTCTGATTTTGTTTTTAGGATGAGTAGAAGGAACCAGTAGAGAGGGAGAGATTCAGAGTGTCATAGAGATGGGAAGAGAATGATAGTTATCTTAAGAGATGATGAGGGGCAGCTAGGTGGCACAGTGGATAAAGCACCGGCCCTGGAGTCAGGAGTACCTGGGTTCAAATCCGGTCTCAGACACTTAATAATGACCTAGCTGTGTGGCCTTGGGCAAGCCACTTAACCCCATTTGCCTTGCAAAAACCTAAAAAAAACAAAAAAACAAAAAAAGAGATGATGAAAATAGGCAATATTGAGCACACTGGTACTTTAATGCTTTAGCAAAACTTCAAAAAAGTGGGAAGGGCAGAAAAGTAGGGTGAGGGCTCTGGGGAAAGGGGGATAGAGAAGGTTGATATGAATTGCTTTAGTTTTATTTGTAAAGTGAGAACTGAAGTTTACTGAAGAGGTGAAGATAGGGGGCTGATTGAGGGCTTGAGAAGAAAAGAAGATTGGGGAACATGATAGGGACCAAAAACCTGGAGCTTTTGATGACATAGACTTGTTGATCTAGTTTGTGATTCTTGTGCTTTTACATTTTCTCATATACCTACCTACTGTATCTGATCCTAATTTTTCTTAAGACACACCCTTTTGAAAGATTGAAAGTGTTCTTCTGGTATACTTTTATGTAGTATTGTATCTTGTGTTATCATTTATATGTTAATAAGTGAGAGTTAAAATTGAATTTATTAATTTACTGAAGTCAATTGTGAGAAAAGTTGCTTTTTGACTTTGATAGTTTACTCTTAACTATCACTGAAAGGGTTCTTTTCATTTTTTTTTCTGACCTTGTCATTTGTATTGCATAAATAAGCTTAGTACTGACGCAAATAAGATCTTTGATTATTTTAGGAGGGAAACTTCTAAGCCAAAACAATGTTACCAATCAGTTAAATTCCCTTTTTGTCTTTGAGCAGTGGTGAAAACTTGCTGATCTAGAGATGTGCTTTTATGGTCATCTTTTGCATCTGTTTGACAAGTATTGTGGCAAAGGAAGAAAACTTTAAAACTTGTATTTTAAAATAATTTTTACTGATTTTATTCATAATTATTATTTTTATTGTTTTAAAAAAATTAGGGATGCCTACAAAGAAAATGGATCTCTAGATATTAAGGTCTCTTGGACCTTGCTCTGTTGATTATTCTCTCTTTTTCCTTCCCCTAGAATTTTATATCTAAGCATTTATGAAGTGCTTATTATGAAGAGATGTCACATAATTTAATGTATACAAAGTGTATAATAATAGTTAACATTTACATGTATTGAGAGGCAAATGTGATGTATAAAAAGATCTCACTTTGAGATCAGTACTATGTATTTCCAGATCAGCCCCTTCATGCACATACTTGGTTCTGGGCAAGTCAATTAACTGTTCAGTGTTTAGGTAGTCCTCTAAGATTATAAAATATAGGGAAGATGCAAAATCTGCACTGGTTGAAGCTTTCCTAATCTGAGAGGTATTGATCTTTAACATTGAAATATCATTTTAAGCTTTGCAAAGTTCTTTATAACATCTCATCTTCATAATAACCCTGTCAGGTAGGGTCTTTTTATTTTCTGTTTTTAATAGTTGAGGAAACTGAGGCCAAATGGTTAAGTGACTTTGTCAAATAGCCAGTGAATGTTTGAGTCAGGATACAAAAACAGTCAAACTGTACAATCTCAAGTAGTTTACAAGCTCATAGAAAACAATAATAAAGTATAGGGGAGCCAGAGTTAGAAAGGGAAGAAATGGTTGGAGAGTCTGGATAATGTAAAACCTCACCTATTAGAACTCTGGTCCAAGGGCCAAAATGAAGAGGGCATTGTTTGGATTTGTCATGAAGGTTTATGGAAGTAAGGACATTGAGAAGGGGAACAGGTTGTTGGGAAAGATTTGTATATATTCTCTAAAGCATATAAAATGTACCTAGGTGAGAGATACAGGGCCAGAGTTTTCTGCCAATTTAAATATAGATTTGAGTGTCCAGCATACAGGTGAAATTTGATGAGGTAAGAATGATCACATAACAGAAGCAAAGATTGTAGGAGATAGTGGGGCAAAAGATTGAACTTTACAGAGATGATTAGAGGAAAATCAATACTAATTGTGGAAACCAAAAGAGGTAGCAATCAGGTACTACAAAGAGATTAAGGAGAAGAATGATGGGGAAAAATTTCATTGGATTATGCCCTATCATATAATTTATGTAATCTCAGTTGTGCAGTAATGATTCAAAGAGTTTTGATGTCAGAGTAAAAGCATTGTACATTCTCAAGCCACTACTAAATTTCAGGATGTAGGATGTGTTATATCTTTGTCGTTTGACGTATAAACATTTCCATGCCTGTATCTCTGTGAAGATTCATTTAATCTTTCTAGATGCATGTAACATATAAACTGTAATAATAACTAGCTAGCATTTATATGATGTGTTAACATTTTCAAAAGTTATTGTAGATTATCTCTTATAATCCTTTCAATAATCCTGTAAGATGGGTAATGTTATCTACGTTTTATAGATGAGAAAACTGAGTTTGATGGGTATTAAATGATTTGTCTAAAGCCACACAGATAATAATTGTCTAAGGCGGGACTTGAATTCAGATCTTCATAATTCCAGTGACAGTGTTCTTAGAACCCATCTGCCTTTTTCCACAAGGATTTTTCCTTTGTAAGGACTCATGATAGAAAAGGTTCAATATGAAAAATTCCTCTATCCCCCCCCACCTTTCTCTCTCTCTCTCTCTCTCTCTCTCTCTCTCTCTCTCTTTTTTTTTAGGATTTTTGCAAGGCAAATGGGGTTAATTGGCTTGCCCAAGGCCACACAGCTAGGTAATTATTAAGTGTCTGAGACCAGATTTGAACCCAGGTACTCCTGACTCCAAGGCCTGTGCTTTATCCACTACGCCACCTAGCCGCCCCTACCCCCCTTCTCTTTTGAAAGAAAGGATTCCTTCTTGTAACAGGCAAATGATGAAAAGTGGCATAACCTAGATTTATCTCTTTAAAAAAAGGAACTATATATTTGTTATTTGTTGATTTTAAAGCTCGAAATTTCTGATTGGCCTTGAAAACCCCTCTTAGCTTGTTGTCTATGTTACTATAATTATCTACTTGGATTATGATGATGATGATGATGATGATGATGATGATTATTGTTTTTTAGGTTTTTGCAAGGCAAATGGGGTTAAGTAGCTTGCCCAAGGCCATACAGCTAGGTAATTATTAAGTGTCTGAGACTGGATTTGAACCCAGGTACTCCTGACTCCATGGCCCGTGCTTTATCCACTGTGCCACCTAGCTGCCCCATTGGTTTATTATTTTTGACCAATTTTTAATCTAATCCAATCTCAGCTTAGTTACCCATTTTGGAATTTGGATAGCCTCATGTATTTATTCATTCATTTATTTATTTAGGTTTATTTTTTATCGGTTGGTGTATATGCTTAGGGAATGAATTTAAGTTTATTTTTTTTAGTTTAAACAAAATATTGTAAAGGAAGAGATAGTAGAAAAGAGCCATTTAGGTTCTAGATTATTCAAAATAATAATGGGAAATAAAGGTACAGAAATAAGTTTCTGATAGCTTAGTGAGATAATACTTTCAGATTTTGAATTACATTTACAGTTATAGTGAAAGTACAACACTGTATTTTTTATAGCTATGAAATATACTTTAACATTACTTATAAAATTCTGAGTGAAAAAGAACTTTGTTTAGAATGTTTTATTGTTATGGTTAAAATTCATTTGTTTTGAAAAGACTTGAATGAACTTGACTTGTTTTGTTTTTATTTTTAGCAAAGTTCCCATATAGATGTGGTTCGTTTTCCATGTGTGGTTTATATCAATGAAGTCCGTGTCATTCCACCAGGAGTAAGAGCGCATAGTAGTCTGCCTGATAATAGAGCATATGGGTAAGTCAACTTAGCAAATGAAAGATTTTCTCTATTTGAAGAATTGTTATGTCTTAAGGGTATACATTTATCTATTTATTTCATAGTTATTCTGCCCTTACTGTGTGCCAGACACTAGAGACATAGGAGGATACCATATGCAAGATATGGGGATCAGTTAAACTTACATTTGGAGGTGGCATTTTTTTTAAGTTTTTGCAAGGCAAATGGGGCTAAGTGGCTTGCCCAAGGCCACACAGCTAGGTAATTATTAAGTGTCTGAGACCGGATTTGAACTCAGTTCCTCCTGACTGCAGGGCTTGTGCTCTGTCCACTGCGCCACCTAGCTGCCCCTGGAGGTGGCATTTGTGCTGAACCTTGAAGTTGGGTAGCAAGTACTTTCAAGCAAAGGGGGATGGTGTATGCAGAAGCACTGTGATAAGGTATGATATGTCTGATATAAAAAAAAATAGCAAGTAGGCCATATGGGCAGGATTGTAAAGTATGCAAAGGAGAGTCATGTGCAGCAAGCCTGGAAAGGTAGGCTATGACCAGATTGTGTCGGGTATTAAAATCATGCAGATGGATGATGCTAATACTTGACATGTAGTAGGTGTAAATAAGGACTTGTTGACTCGTGGAAGTATCTTGTTTAGGTTTCGATAAAAATAACAAAAACAAAAAAGAAACCAGGGAGATAGACAGTAAGACAGAAAAACACACTAAAGTACCAAAAACTTGCTTTTTAAAGCTTTTTGTATTATTTAATTTTGGACAGAATTCATATTAGACATCTATATCTTAACGTCAACTTAGGAATTTTTTAATTGAAAAAATACTTAAAAGTTCAACAATGACACGTTAATTCAAATACTAAATATATTTTTTGTTTTTTTCATTTTTAACATTTTATTTGTTTTCCAATTAAATACAATAGTAAGATATACTCTTTTTTTTGCAAGACTCTAAATTCTACAATTTCCCCCTTCTCCCTTCCCTCCCCCCTCCCCAGAAGGCTGTCTGACAGCCTCTTATTTTGTTTCCCTGCCATATACATTGATCTAAATTGAATGTTATAAAAGTAAACATAAGAACAAATGTACCCCTCCCCCAAGAAGATAATAAATCTCAAGAATAGAGAGAAAAAAAATATACTTCAGTCTGTGTTCAGATTCCAATGGTTCTGTCTCTGGGGTGAGTTGCTTTTTTTTTTTATCATAAGTCCACTAGAGAAGTTGTTTCAATATTTTCCCCTCAGTTGCTATTGCTAGCTGTACCTCCACTCTGTTCCTCCCCACTCTCATTTATTCTATTCTCTCTTTCCTTTCATCCTGGCCCTGTCCAAAAGTGCGTTGCATCTGAGTACCCTCTCCCTCAATCTTCCCTCTCTTCTGTCACCTATTCCCCCCTTCCCTCCCCCCCCCATTCCCCCTCATCCCATCCCTTTTCCTCCCATTCTTCTCGAGGGCAAGACAGATTTTCTCACCCTATTAAGAGTGTATGTCGGGGGTGTCTAGGTGGTGCAGTGGATAGAGCACCTTCCCTGGAGTCAGGAGTACCTGAGTTCAAATCTGGCCTCAGACACCTAATAATTACCTAGCTGTGTGGCCTTGGGCAAGCCACTTGATCCCATTGCCTTGCAAAAACTAAAAAAAAAAAAAATTTTATGTCATTTCCTCCCTGAGCCATTTTGATGAGAATGAAGGCTCACTCATTCCCCCTTGCCTTCTCCCCTCCCCTCCATTGAAGAAGCTTTTGCTTGACTCTTATTTGAAATCTCAACTTCCTTTCCTTTTCCTTCCTCTCAGTACTTTCCCCCATCACCCATTAACTCCATCCCTTTACCACATCATACCATTATGTTCCACTCCTTCCTGTGTCCTGTCTATATATACTCCTTCTAACTGCTCTTATAAATGAGAAAGTTCATATGAGTTATCAATATCTTCTTCCCATGCAAGAATACAAACATCAAGTTCCTAATAGTCCTTCTCTTCCACCCCCTCTATGGTTCACCAGAGTCTTGTACTTGGAGATCAAACTTTCTGTTCAGCTCTGGTTGTTTCAATAGGAAAGTTTGAATGTCTGCTGTTTCATTGAAAGTCCATCTTTTCCCCTGAAAGAGGATGTTCAGTTTTGCTGGGTAGTTGATTCTTGGTTGTAAACCAGGATCTTTTGTCTTCCAGAATATCATATTCCAATCCCTGCAAGCCCTTAATGTAGATGCTGTCAGATCCTGTTGACTATGGAACATTGGTAGTTGAATTATCTGTTTCTGGCAGCTTTTAGAATTTTCTCTTTGATTTGGGAGTTTTGGAATTTGACTGTAATATTCCTGGAAGTTTTTCTTTTGGGATCCCTTTTGGGGGGTGACCGGTGAATTCCCTCAATTTCTATTTTTACCCTCTGGTTCTAGGATCTAGGGCAATTTTGCTGTATTATTATTTTTTTTTTGTTTTTTAGATTTTTCAAGGCAATGGGGTTAAATGGCTTGCTCAAGGCCACATGGCTAGGTAATTATTAAGTGTCTGAGGTCGAATTTGAACCCAGGTACTCCTGACTCCAAGGCCAGTGCTCTATCCACTATGCCACCTAGCCGCCCCTGCATTATTTCTTGAAAAATGAAGTCTAGGCTCTTTTCCTGGTCATGACTTTCAGGTAGCCCAATAATTTTTAAATTATTTCTCCTGGATCTGTTTTCAAGGTCGGTTGTTTTTCCATTGAGATATTTCACATTTTATTCTAATTTTTGGCTTTTTTGGCAGAGTTTTATTTCTTCCTGATTTCTTGCAATGTCATCAGCTTCCATTAGTTCTATTCCACATTTAAAGGAGTTATTTTCTTCAGAGAGCTTTTTTTAATCTCCTTTTCCAGCTGGCCAATTCTGCTTTTTTAAGGCATTCTTCTGCTCATTTGCCTTTTGTTTTGCTTTTTCTATTAGGCCTAAGCTGGTTTTTAACATATTATTTTCTTAAGTATTTTTTATTTTTGTATATCTTTCACCAAGCTGTTGATTTGGTGTTCATGATTTTTCTGTATCACTCTCATTTCTCCTCTCAATTTTTCCACCACCTCCCTTAATTTCTTTTCATTCTTTTTTGAGCTCATCCATAGCCTGAGCCAATTTTCTATTCTCTTGGAGGTTTTGGATACAGAAGCTTTGATTTTGTCATCATCTGAGTATGTGTTTTAATCTTCCATGGGACTGAAGTAATTCTCTATGGTCAGATCCTTCTTTTTCTGTTGTTTACTCATTTCCTCCACCCAAGACTAATTTTCAGCACTTCCAAGGCTTTGGGGTTTTTTTTTGGGGGGGGCACCCCACAGGGACCTTTATTCCTTCAAGGTCTTATGCTCTCTAGCCTGTGCTTTGATATGTAGAAGACCTACTACTTCCCTCTGCCATGGGGCTATAAGGTTTTTATTTTTCAAAATAAACTGTTGATCTAGTTTATTTTTCTTTTTTTATTAAATTTGATATTTACAACTGAATATCTGTTCCATAAGGGTCTACATAGCCTATCACATTTGATTAAAAATTATTTGGGTAGGGGGCAGCTAGGTGGCGCAGTAGATAGAGCACAGGCCTTGGAGTCAGGAGGACCTGAGTTCAGTTCTGGCCTCAGACACTTAAAAATTACCTAGCCGTGTGGCCTTGGATAAGCCATTTAACCACATTGCCTTGCAAAAAAAAAGCAACAAAAAACAAAAACCTAAAAAATATTATTCAGGTAATCATTAAATGGGCAATCAGATGACTTTGAAGTAATTAACTATTACATTATGAATATTTTAATATATAAGTACTCTTCTTTTAAGTCTTTGGAAGAAATATTTCTCATTTTATAGCTTTAATAGCAATAACTTAATTTTGTATAGTGTTGTCGATTTTCAAAGTTCTTAATGGTAGTTTGCATTTTCTCCTCATTTTATGTATGAGTAAGTGGAATTTCAGGGATGTTGTGATATCCATCAGAGATTTCAACTAAGTTTGATGCTGTTCTACTCCAGGTTGCTAATATCCTGTTATTTCTAATTAATATTTTTAAAAAAAGATGTCATGCTCCTAAAGTACAAGTTGAATTTTTTTGTCCTTTTAAATTTCATCTTTGTTTTGCTTTCATCTCTGTTTTCTTTCCAGGGAAACATCTCCACACACGTTTCAGCTAGACTTTTTCTTCAATAATGTAAGCAAACCAAGTGCTCCTGTTTTTGATAGATTGGGAAGGTATGTATTTATCAGGTTATTTTGTTAGAGATTAGTAGTTTTTAGCATAGCACCCCTGGTCCATTTTCATTCATTTAACAATGTTGGGGAAACTTTCTTTTCCGCCAAGGGCCATTTGGATATTTATAACATCATTCATAGACCATACAAAATTATCAAATTAAAAATTAGCCTGCCATATTTGATCAAAATTTAATTAATTCATCCCTAAAAAGCTCCTAAATTTATTGAATTTTGAGTCCTGCTTGTGGTTGCTGAGGCAGCACCAAACCAAATGATTTTTCAGGACTTATGTGATCCATAGACCAGGTGTTCCTTGCCTTTCATTAACAGAATAGTGTGGAAGTGTGTTTCTTTGATATAAATTATCTGTGACATTATTAATTTGTAACTTTGAAGAAATTTTAGACTTCAGAAGTAGATAATGAGTTTAGTTATCTTAGACCAGTTTGTTATAGTTTCAACATGCAAATGAAAAATGTCAAATTGTGTTATTGTAAGGAATGTTACTTGTAATATCACTTGTAATTTGACCAGGAGTGATGTTTTTTGACCAAAAGATAATTTTCAGGTGATCAGATAATTATGACATGGTAGTAACTAAAAATCTGTCAGTTCTTTAATAACATACTATTAAACTCTCTATCTTCTGCCTTTTCTTTTAGATAGACCTTTATGAGAATTGTTTTAGCTGCCTTTTATCTAATTTATTTTTTTTTTGAATTTTACAATTTTCCCCCTACTCTTGCTTCTCTTTCCCACCCCCCCAAAAGTTTTAGTTACCTTTTAAAAGTTTTTATTAGCTAGATTTTAAAAGGGGAAAAAAAAATGGGTTCTCCATACTATGAAGGCAGTCTGATAGTAGGGAATAAAATAGTTAATAAAAATAGCCTAATTGAATTAATCAATTGGAAGAAAGTATTTTTAGAAAATCAGTGATTTTTTTTTTTTGTAATAGAACAAAGTGTCTTATCTTGGGTGTTATGGACTCTCCCAAGGTATCCATAGTGAGATTTCAGGGTGTTGTGGTGGTGGTGGTGATGATGTCAGTGTAAGTGGTATTTGCTGTCTGTGCATTTGGATGAGAAAAGAATTACATATTTGTTTTCCCTAACTTCTAATTGAAATTTAGCATTTCCTTCAATTATGAATGTAGACAACAAACCACAGTAGCAGTAAACATCTAATTCATGATTTTGTTACCCAATAGAAATGAAAGAAGTTTTCATAATAAATTTTTTCTAAAAATTTTCAAACATCATTTATGCTCATAATTGTTTTAAATGGTTGTAGTTATTAGACCCCAATCTGATTAATGATAGATTGAGTATGATCCATTGATCACAGTCATCCTGTCTGTAGATTCTCTTGCAAAGGGATCCATGACACAAGAAAGATTACAAACTCCATTTAGAGAGGATTACAAATTTTTTTAAAAAAAGAATTAGTCACTTAATAATTTTCTAGCCGTGTGACCTTGGTCAAGTTACTTAAATCCCATTGCCTTAAATTAAAAAAAAAAATTAAAAAAAGAGAAACTTTTAGAATGAGAAAAAATAATATTAAAGTGCATATAGGTATTTTTTTCCATGAGAATTTACCTATTAGGTATACTGGAAATAAAGTGTCTTTAGTTTACTGTATTTTTTTCATTGTTTTGTCTTTGTTGCATTATCATTACTAGTGATAGACTTAGGACTGCTAGTCTTAGGCCTAGCAAAGATTAAATTTGCAGTTTTGAAAAGTTAAAAAAATTTTTGAACTCTAAGAAGACATTTAGGAGAATAATATTAATTCATGTAGAATAAAAATAAATAATTTGTATATTCTAAAATTCTTAGCATTGTTAAAATCCACTTGTTAAGATAAAATGTTTTTCTTGTTTTGATTCTAGTGTCAGTCTGAGAAAATTATAATTGTATATTTTACATTTTGTACTAACATCATCTTGATAAGTTTTTGGTAAGAAGTAAAGATATTTTTATTGTACTAATTTTGTACTATAGTATCAGTACTCATTACTTTACAGTTTTTATGTTAATGACTTTAATATTAAGTGAACAGCATTGTGTACGAGCTTATGTTTTCACTCTTCTTCTTTTGGTAGCCTGGACTATGATGAAAACACTTCTATCATTTTTAGACCTAATGCAAAGGTAAAGTGAAAGTCTTCTTTTCATTTTTAAATCCCATCTTCCCTGATGAGTTTCAAGTCTTCCTCTTGAATCCAAAAATTGGATCTGTGTAAGCCAATACTTTTGTATGGCTGAATTAAGGTTGTTATTTTGTGAAAAGTATTTTGATATATTCTTCCAGCATATAAGTAAGTTTATATTCCAGTTTTTTAAAAACAGTAGTTTCTGGCAGCATTTCATCCAAATGTTATTTAACAAAAAGGAAATTGAATGAAGTTTGTTAATGTGATCAATCTTCTAAATCTATCCAGGATAGGAGTAGTGTTGGGAGAGGTCTGTAATGTTGTTAGGACCTTTTAGAATGTTTTCACTCATAATACTTATTTTTTTGCACATTTTTAGTTCTTTAGCCATTGATTTTTTTCCTCTTCTTTGATCTCTTGCTCAAAGGGTTAATGTAATTAGGCACTGAAGAGACCTTGGTATTACAGTCCCTTCAAAACTGCTTTGATCTTGATACTTTTTTCTAGTAGTAGAATTTGATAAATCCTGTTATATCCTTTGAGGAAATGATTTCATTCATTAGGAATTTTGTCCCTATTGACACTTAACTTAGAATGGTAGAATGCAGAGAATCAGGGTCTGGATCTTGTTTTGCTACTATTCCTTAATGGAATATTGTGAAAGTCAACCTTCTAGATATTGTTTTTGAAATGAAAATAATATTTGTCTTCTCTATTGTAGGTGATTGTGATGATCAAATGAAAAGTCTAAAAGTGCTTTGAAAAAAAGTAAAATGTTGTATAAGTATATAGTATGGTTATTTCTTAAAGAATGAATAAATAGAATGACTTGAAGGTTTGGTCTATTGAAGTGAAAGTTTTCATTTAAATTTCCTGTGAGGCTTAATTCTAGCTTGATATTAGAGGACTGGTCACTGGGTGATTTATTTATTTTAGAATGTTTTGAAGATTTTCTGTTCAAGAATAAAGGGTTGTATTATGTATCAATGGTGAGAGAGGTACCATAAAGACAACTGAATTTTTTTAGCATTGAGGTAGCTTAGACAAATAGTTTGTTTTTTATTACATGTTTAGTATAGGAAAATATTTATTATTGTTTTGTGAGTCATTTCATCTGCTCATTTCTGCACAAAGTCTGATTTGCACTTTCCACCTTTGTAATAAATTGTTAGGAAATGAGAGCAATTTATGCTTTTATGAGCTAATTTATATTTGTTATAGTTTTATAGGTTTTTGTAATTTCCACATTTCATCTCATCTCCATATTCTGGCACTACCTTGGGGTCTGGGAAGATGAATTCTTTAGCTATTTAGGAATGCTTTAGGGGCCCATAGTTGTGAAATTTGTTACCTGGAGTATTGAGTCTTTACCATTCCAATTCTATTTAATTTTGATCCCTGAATTTTCAGTGTATTTTGAATAATGATTTTAGTTAAAACCTAGGAGTATTTGTCATTTCAACTTAACTCTAGTTATATTGAAATTACAACTCAAACCTTAACCCTTTCTTTGCTCCTTTTAAAAAAAAAATCAGGTAAATACTGATGGTTTGGTCCTAAGAGGTTGGTACAACTGTCTGACACTAGCAATATATGGATCAGTCGATAGAGTGATAAGTCATGATAGAGACTCCCCTCCACCACCACCTCCACCTCCACCACCTCCCCAGCAACAGCCAAGTGTAAAAAGAACTCCAAAACATGGTAAGTAATTTAGAATTGCCTGGAAATAGTGAAATCTATGTGAATAATTTTATGTTTGTTCAGTCAAAATATGAAGTTTTCTCACATTTGAAATTGGTATCAGACTTCAGCTGTATATTGGTTTCATTTCAGCTTTCTTATCTGTAGTCATCTTGTTAGATATAGATTTTAAAAATTTTTCCTAATATTCTTCAAAATTCTTCTTTAAAAAAAATCTACTAGGGCTTCTTTAAATAAAGTTAACTAAAGTGGAATTCACTATAAACCTATTGTTTAGTTTTCAAGGAAATGATCTCATAAAGATATAGAAGAATATTTAGGTTAGGTATGAATTTTTGGAAGACCCACTTTATTTTATTTTATTTTTTTTTAGAAAGATTTTATTTATTTTGAGTTTTACAATCCCCCCCATTCTTGCTTCCCTCCCCCCACTTCCCAGAGAAAGCATTCTGTTAGTCTTTACATTTTTTTCCATGGTATTTTGATCTCAGTTGAATGTGCTGAGAGAGAAATCATAGCCTTGAGGAAGAAAAATAAAGTATGAGATAGCTCCATAATAAGATAATGGTTTTTTTCCCCCCTAATTTGTAGGTAATAGTCTTTGGTCTTTGTTCAAAGCCCACAATTCTTTCTCTGGCTACAGATGTATTCTCCATTGCAGATAGACCAAAATTGTCCCTGGTTGTTGCACTGATTGAATGAGCAAATCCATCAAGGTTGATCATCACCCCTATGTTGCTGTTAAGAGTGTACAATGTTTTTCTGGTTCAGCTCATCTCACTCAGCATCAGTTCATGCAAATCCTTCCAGGGGAAGCCCCACTTTAACTGAAAATTTCAAAATAATACATAAAACATATATTGCTAAAACATCCTGTTCATGGAATCACTTTTAACTATCTTATGATCTAATTTTGTCATCAAGTGACAGGCAGGGAAATTGAGAACTTCTGATTAGCTTTTTTTTTTTAATTAAAGATTTTATTTATTTTGAGTTTTACAATTTTCCTCCCAATCTTACTTCCCCCCCAACCCCCACAGAAAGCAATTTGTCAGTCTTTACATTGTTTCCATGTTGTACATTGATCCAAATTGAGTGTGATGAGAGAGAAATCATATCCCTTTTTTTTTTTTTTTTTTTTTTTAGGTTTTTGCAAGGCAAATGGGGTTAAGTGGCTTGCCCAAGGCCACACAGCTAGGTAATTATTTATTAAGTGTCTGAGACCGGATTTGAACCCAGGTACTCCTGACTCCAGAGCGGGTGCTTTATCCACTGCGCCACCTAGCCGCCCCCCTCCTGGTTTCTAATAGAAAAATAGTGTTCCATTACATACATATACTACAATTTCCTAAGCCATTCCTCAATTGAAGGACATTTCCAATTCTTTGCCAGTACAAACATGGCTGCTATGAATATTTTTGTACAAGTGATGTTTTTACCCTTTATCATCATCTCTTCAGGGTATAGACCCAGTAGTGGTGTTGCTGGATCAAAGGGTATGCATATTTTTGTTGCCCTTTGGGTGTAGTTCCAAATTTCTCTCCAGAAAGGTTGGATGAGTTCACAGCTCCACCAACAATGTAATAGTGTCCCAGATTTCCCACAACCCTTCCAATAATGATCATTATCATTTCTGGTCATATTGGTCAGTCGGAGAGGTGTGAGGTCGTACCTCAGAGATGCTTTAAAATTGCTTTGCATATCCTTTGACCATTTGTCAACTGGGGAATGGCTTTTTTTTAAAATATGACTCAGTTCTCTGTATATTTTAGAAATTAATCCTTTGTCAGAAACATTAGTTCTAGAGATTGTTTCCCAGTTTATAACATTTCTTTTTATCTTGGTTGCAGTGGTTTTATCTGTGCAAAAAGCTCTTTAACTTAATGTAATTTAAATCATCTAGTTTGTTTTTAGTGGTGTTCTCCATATCTTAACTTAATTATAAACTGCTCCCCTTTCTATAGATCTGACAGGTACACTAGTCCTTGATCTTCTGATTTGCTTATAGTATTTTTTTTTTATGTCTAAACCCTGGGGGCGGCTAGGTGGCGCAGTGGACAAAGCACCCGCCCTGGAGTCAGGAGTACCTGGGTTCAAATCCGGTCTCAGACACTTAATAATGACCTAGCTGCGTGGCCTTGGGCAAGCCACTTAACCCCATTTGCCTTGCAAAAACCTAAAAAAAAAAAATGAAATGTCTAAATCCTATATCCATTTGGTTCTTATCTTGGAATAGGGTTTGAGGTGTTGGTCTAATCTATGTTTCTTCCATACTAACTTCCAATTTTCCCAGCAGTTTTTATCGAAGAGTTTTTATCCCAATAGCTGGACTCTTTGGGTTTATCTGATCAGCTTCTTGCCAGATTATGGAATTGATATGTAGAGAAGCTTCATTCTCTTTCTTAAAGGCTTGGTATTAGTATAAGGATATTTAAGGGCACATAACAAAATTATGTGGAAGGCAGTGTTAAAATTTGCTTTAAAGTAAACTTTTTAGGCAAACATGTTTTTCATGAGTCAGTGTATATCTTTGTTTTGATTCTTGTGACTTGATGTGTCTAATGCCTTAGAGAAGTAGATTAGCATTATGATTTTATTAAGTGCTCATATGCCTTTCTGAAAATGTAGATTAACTGAGAAAGCTATGAAAGGAAATTTTATCATCTTGTTTAAATTAGATTTCAAGTTCAAATATTGAAAGCTTTTTTTTTTGACATGTAGTACATTTAAATGAGATAATGTATATGAAGTGCTTTTTTTTTTTTTTTTTTTGCAAGGCAGATGGAGTTAAGTGGCTTGCCCAAGGCCACGCAGCTAGGTCATTATTAAGTGTCTGAGACCGGATTTGAACCCAGGTACTCCTGACGCCAGGGCCGGTGCTTTATCCACTGCACCCCTTAGCCGCCCCTATGAAGTGCTTTTTAAACCTCAAAGTTCTGTATACATTTATTTTTGTCATTTTACTACTTACATGAGAATACCTTTTTTCCCCCGCCTAATAAAAATTAGCTGATGGTGAGAAAGAAGAGCAGTTTAATGGAAGTCCTCCAAGACCACAGCCTCGAGGACCAAGGACTCCTCCAGGACCTCCTCCACCTGATGATGATGATGATGATGAACCTCTGCCAGTGCCAGGTACAAGTAAAATCAGTGACTTCATTTCTCAGTTTTCTGATTAGAACCAGCAAGCATACATTATAAGTGAACATTAATGTTAGTTAGTATTCAAAGGTAAAAATATTTCGGTAGGAAAAAAGACACGAGTATTCTTAGAGCACAGTAAATATACTCTTGCAATATATTACAGCATAATTTATGTTGATTATACTTACTGGGTGAGATGCATTTTTAATAGTCTATGTTCTCTATCTTGTTCTAACTATTTTCTACTCTAGTCATTAATGAGAATAAGTATTACAAAATATTTCTTAAAGATCGGAATTTTTTTTCTTACATTCTATTTAAAACTATTATCTTTAAAAATCTAATTTTCAGTGATTGGTGAAAAAGAAGATGATATTCCTCAACGAGAAGATTACTTTGAACCCATTTCTCCTGATCGGACTTCTGTTCAGCAGGAAGGGCAATATTCAGATGAAGGTGAAGTAGAAGATCAGCATGAAGAAGGTGAAGATGAAGAGGATGTTGATGTTGAAGAAGAGGAGGATGAAGATGAGGAAGATGGTCACACAGTAGAGAGTATCCCAGAGGAAGAAGATGAAGATGAGGAAGAAGAAGGAGAAGAAGAAGAAGGAGAGGAGGATGAGGAAGAAGAAGAAGGTGAAGGAGAAGAAGAAGAGGAAGAAGAAGGTGAAGGTAAGAATTTTAGCTCCTAAAAGAAGAACTAAGAATTGTAACTTAGACATTTAGAAACTTAGGAATTAAAACAGCCAGTTTGTAGTTGAATGATATTCTTACAGTGTTTGATGATTAGTTTACTTATCAGATCTACGGAAAGGGGAGAAGTTTATGACCAAGGAATAGATAGAAAACATTATAGGTTAGTGGATTTTGCATATGGGAGTTCTGAAATTTGATAACATTAAAGCTGATCAGAAGTTGGACTCCAAATGATGAGCCCTTGAAAGAGGAGGACCAGGGTGGCTAGGTGGCGCAGTGGATAGAGCACCAGGCTGCCTGAGGAGCACCAAACTGTCTCAGATCAAGAAAAACAGAATAAATTTGTCTAATATTAAACAGCATCAGCTTGGGCCCATAACAAGATATGTACAGATAAATTCGTGGTAATCTCAGTGTAAAGATTCTTAAGAAATGACTAGGCAAATCCTCTTGCAGAAAATGGGACTTTTGGGAAGATGTGGCAGGAGAATTCCAGGCTTGGAAGACACAAATGTTTAGAGTTGGAGATGGATTGTTGGCTGTTAAAAGTTCTACATTGAAGTAGAAAATATAAATCCCAAATTTTGTTGAGGAAAAATTACTTTTCATGAGATCTAATCTAATTTTAATTTAATATAAAAGTGACAATTTTTTACAGTATTTAATTAGGTTTTGATCCCCTCAGATTTGTTTTGAAAGGGTGATATTAATTATGTTATAATTATCTCTTAATCTTTCTGAAAATTTGATCTTTTTTTCATAAAAATATTTAGCTTGTCATTTTTCTTTTGTAAGTTGAAGAATATATCTTTTAAAAAGAAAGGATTTGTAGAAGATATAGCAGATTCATTTTGTTTTGAAACAAAAGTAAGGTTGAAAAAAAACATTTCATGAATGTCTTGTTTCTTCTGAAATACAGGAGATAATATGAAATTAATTCAGTTTGGTAGATGCTTCTAAGAGTTTCTTCTCTTCTTGAGAACAGTTTTTAAGAAGTTTCATGCTGCCTGGAGAGAAATATGAGATTATTATTTTGTGAAAGAATTTTGTTATGCTTACATGTTATTTTAATTTATTTTCAGGAGATGATGGCTATGAACAAATTTCTAGTGATGAAGATGGAATTGCTGATTTAGAACGTGAAACATTTAAATATCCGAACTTTGATGTTGAATATACTGCTGAGGATTTAGCTTCAGTGCCTCCAATGACATATGATCCATATGACAGAGAACTTGTTCCACTTGCATATTTTAGCTGCCCATACAAGACAACTTTTGAAATTGAAGTCAGCAAGATGAAAGACCAAGGTCCTGATAAAGAAAACTCAGGGGCAGTAGAAGCATCAGTAAAGTTAATGGAACTCTTAGAGCTATATCAGGAAGATAGAGGTGCAAAGTGGGTCACAGCTTTGGAAGAAGTTCCAAGTTTAATAGTGAAAGGATTAAGTTATTTGCAGTTCAAAAACACACAACAAAATTATATTGGCCAGCTGGTAGATTGGACCATGCAAGCCTTGAATTTACAAGTAGCTCTCCGTCAGCCCATTGCCTTAAATGTCCGACAGCTCAAAGCTGGGACTAAATTAGTGTCCTCCCTAGCAGAATGTGGGCCTCAAGGAGTGATGGGACTTTTACAAGCAGGAGTTATCAGTGGTTTATTTGAACTTCTATTTGCTGATCATGTATCATCCTCTCTTAAGCTAAATGCTTTTAAAGCCTTGGATAGTATTATTAGTATGACTGAAGGTATGGAGGATTTTTTAAGAGGCAGGCAGGAGTTACATGAAAAAAGTGGTTATCAGAAACTTTTGGAGCTCATACTCTTGGATCAGACTGTGAGAGTAGTCACTGCTGGTTCTGCTATTCTCCAGAAATGTCACTTCTATGAGATTCTGTCTGAAATTAAAAGACTAGGTGATCAATTGGCAGAGAGGTCTTCTCTTCCTAACCATAGTGAGTCTGAGCAAGACACAGACCTGGGACTTGAGAGAACAAACCCTGAATATGAAAATGAAGTGGAAGCTTCTTTGGATATAGTTCATCTCTTGGAATCCTCTCTTATAACTGAAGGGGAGATAGAGAAGCTTATTAACCTCTTAGATGAAATCTTCCACTTAATGGAGACTGCACCTCACACTATGGTTCAACCTCCAGTGAAGTCATTCCCAACAATAGCAAGGATTACTGGGCCTCCAGAGAGAGATGATCCATATCCTATTCTATTCAGGTAAGATTCCTTTATTATTTTTAATTAAATATTTTATTAAAAACAGCATTAAACATAAATGCAAACAATTAAGCTTAAGGTTTTAATTCTACTGTTATAGAGAGAAGTTTTTTCTTTTTTTTCTGTTTTAAATTATAAGTCTACTATTAAAGAAAATAATTGTCTTTTTTTGGAATAGTATCATCTAAGAAGAATACTGCAAATCAAGAAAGTTAGGGAACTTACTGCCCTAGCACAAATTCTTAAAAAGTTGTGACTTACTCTGCTTTCATATCCCATTAAGAACCATAAGATAACTTAAATGGGTGCGTGTTGTTTTTATAAATGTACATTATCTGTGGGATACTATAATAATTGATGTCTGTAATGCTTCTGAGATATCAAAATAAATTTAAATAATGTTTAGTGAACTTGAGTCAGGAATATAAAATATTTTGACTAATAGTAATGATAGGCAGACTTATAGTTGACTGAAATACTTTATCAAAAAAGACTTAATGTTAACATTGGATAATAGTCTCTGATGGCATTTTCAGTCTTCTGTCTTACTAAAATTTTTGTCAGTGACTTCCTCACATAAAGATAGATAAGATATCAAATTTGGGGTTGATTCAAGTTGGGATGCTTAGCTAATAATGCTGGTGACATAATTAGGATTCAGAATAGATGGACAGATTGGCACATCATAAGCCAAAATTAACAAGACTTATTTTGGGGAGTTAAGATTTTATAAAAATAAATTTTTGTTGATTTCTTTTGTTTTTCTAACAACGTTTCTCTTGTATCTATCTCTCTTCTCCTACCCAAGAGTCAGCTAATGTAACAAAGAATATTTTTAAAAAGGAGGAAAAAACTAGTTAGTAGATTGAAAAAAATCTAATAATATATGAAATGTTCATACTTGTTCTGCTATTTAACCTCTGCAGAGAAGTTAAGGGAATTGCTGATTATCTTTTCTTTGAAGCCAAACTCATTTTTGACTATTTTGTGGTTTCTCCTCTTTCCATTTATATTGCTGTATGAGTTGTTGCTTAGATTGATTTTTCCAGGTTTTTCTAATTTCATCATTTTTTTACAATAGTATTACAATAATATTCTATTACTTTTATATTCAGTTTATTCAACCATGGCCCAGTTATTTCCTGTTCTTTGGTACGACCAAAAGTGCTGTTGAAAAATTTTGTTGCATATGAGGCTTTTCTTTTTGACAGTGACAGTTTTGAGCTATATACCTAAACTGAAATTTTTAGGTAAAAGGTATGCATATTTTAAGTATTTTATCAAATAATTTTTTTTTTAGTTTTTTTTTTTTGCAAGGCAAATGGGGTTAAGTGGCTTGCCCAAGGACACACAGCTAGGTAATTATTAAGTGTCTGAGACCAGATTTGAACCCAGGTCAAGGCCGGTGCTTTATCCACTATGCCACCTAGCCGCCCCAAATAATTTCAAATTGCTTTCTAATATAGTTATATTAATTCATAACTCCATCAGTAGTGCATTAGTATTTCTAGCTTTTCACAACTCCTCCAAAATCTTTGCCAATTTGCTAAGTAGGAAGCAGAATCTTAGAGTTGTTTTTATTTGCATTTCTCCTATTATTTGTAATTTGGAAATGGCTTTCCTATGATTGTTGATAATTTGCAATTCTTTAGAGAAATAATTGTTCATACCCTTGCCTGAACAAAAAGAAATTTAATATGGGTGAATGCGAATGACATCCTACTCTTCAGTTCAAAAGACTGATATTTATAAACACCACATGATTTAATTGTGGTTAAAGAGAAAAATATTTAAAGAGTTTTAACAGAATTTTTAATTAACAGAAGTAATTTGTTACAGCTGAGAGATGATTTTGTTTAAGGACATAATTTTTATAGATAAGGAAACGGAGACTAGGATAATTTAAGGGTCACAAAGCTAACTAGAAGGTAGCTAATGGCTCAGAAGATAGAGCACAGAGCCAGGAGTCAGGAAGACCTAAATTGAAATCTAACCTTAGATGTTTTCTTGCTGTTTGACCCTGGGCAAGTTTGATTATCTCAAAAAATAGATTCACCAGAGAAGGAAATGGCAAAATATTCCAAAATCTTTGCTAAGGAAAACCCCAAATCATGTCAGGAACGTTAGACTACAAAAACATTAAGAAAACCTAAAGTGCAGCACCAGAATTTTGACTCCGAGTCAGTTCTTGTTTATACTGTCATTCAAATTGAAGGAAAGTTGTTAGGATTACTCCTATTCTTTTATTTTCCTCCAACCCCCATCCCTCCCCCGGTCTAAATATTTCCTAGATTTCTAAATTAACTTCTGGAGAATGAGCTTTCAGTTATAAAATAAAGAAAAACCTTTGCAAAGAGATGATTTTTATTTTTTTAGGGAAAGATAAATGAATTCTAGTTTGAAATGACAGCAAAAAATCCTTGCATTAGCAATTAATGATAATTTTATACTGTACTGCATCTTTTAGGTTGTATTTGCCTGATATATGTAGTTGCCTCTGTGGCAGTTAATTGGAGGCTTAATATATGAAAGTGAATTATGAAGTAAAGGTTTTTAGGTTTCATGGATTTTTTCACCATAAATAGTTTAGATTCATTTGACAGTTCTTGTTCAGAGCTGGGGTGATAAAAATTTTAGATAAGATTTCCATTGCTTTCTTGGAATCTGTAGGGGTATAAATAACTTAACATTTTATTCATTTATTCATTTATTTAGCTTTTTATTTTTTATTTTTAGGTGTTTTTTTTTTTTTTTTTTTTTTTTTGCAGGGCAAATAGTGGCTTGCCCAAGGCCACACAGCTAGGTAATTATTAAATGTCTGAGACCGGATTTGAACCCAGGTACTCCTGACTCCAAGGCCGGTGTTTTATCCACTGTGCCACCTAGCCGCCCCTTAGCTTTTATTTTTATTATGAACTAGCAAACATGAAAGTTTCCAATTTACAATAAAGAAAAGAGGATTGTATATGAAAGTGTCAATCTCTATTGAATAGTTTTCTTTAAAGTATATGCTTAATTCATCATAGTAGCATCCATTCTGTTATGTCTGTTACATTCTGAATTTCAGCTCTAGTGTATATATTTTTCTTGTTTATTTTCTTGTTTTTTGAGACTGGGTTTTCTTACCTCACCTGGGCTGGAAGTGCAAGAATCTATTATGGGCCCAAGCTGATGCTGTTTAATATTAGACAAATTTATTCTGTTTTTCTTGATCTGGGCCAGTTTGATGCTCCTCAGGCAGCCTGGTGGTCCTCCTCTTTTTTTTTGTTTTTTAAAGGTTTTTGCAAGGCAAATGGGGTTAAGTGGTTTGCCCAAGGCCACACAGCTAGGTAATTATTAAGTGTCTGAGGTCAGATTTGAACTCAGGTCCTCCTGACTCCAGGGCCAGTGCTCTATCCACTGCACCACCTAGCCACCCTGGTCCTCCTCTTTCAAGGGCTCATCATTTGGAGTCCAACTTCTGATCAGCTTTAATGTTATCAAATTTCAGAACTTCCATATGCAAAATCCACTAACCTATAATGTTTTCTATCTATTCCTTGGTCATAAACTTCTCCCCTTTCCATAGATCTGATAAGTAAACTATTCCTTATTCTCCTAATTTGCTTATAATATTGACTTTTATGTCTAAATCCTACACCCATTTTAATCTTATCTTAGTATAGGGTGTGAAATGTTGGTCTAATCCTAGTTTCTGCCATACTATCTTCTGGTTTTCCCTGCAATTTTTGTTGAAGAGTGAGTTCTTACCCTAAAACTGGACTCTTTGGATTTATCAAACAGCAGATTACACAAACAAAACCACTCTAACCAAGATCAAAAGAAATGTAGTAAATTGGGAAACAATTTTTACATCTAGTGTTTCTGACAAAGGACTCATTTCTAAAATACATAGAGAACTTAGTCAAATTTATAAAAAAACAAGGCACCCCCATTGACAAATGGTCAGAGGATATGCAAAGGCAATTTTCAGATGAGGAAATCAGAGCTATTTATAGTCATATGAAAAAGTGCTCTAAATCATTACTGATTAGAGAAGTGCAAATTAAAACATCTCTGAGGGACCACCTTACACTTCTCACATTGGTCATTATGATCAGAAGGGACAGTGATCAATGTTGGAAGGGATGTAGGAAATCTGGGACACTAATACATTGTTGGTGGAGCTGTGAATTGATCCAACCTTTCTGGAGAGCAATTTGGGTCTATAACCTGAAGAGATCATGAAAAAGGGTAAAAACCGCACATGTACAAAAATATTCATAACATCTCTGTTCGTGGCAGCAAAGAATTGAAAATTGAGGGGATGTTCATCAATTGGGGAATAGCTGAACAAAATGACATTTATGTATGTGATGGAACACTTGTCCTATTAGAAATCAGGAGGGATGGGATTTCAGAGGAGCCTGGAACGACTTTCATGAATTGATGCTGAGTGATATGAGCAGAACCAGAGGAACACTGTACACCCTAACAACGAAATGGGGGTGATGATTAAACCTTAATAGACTTGCTTACTCCATCAGTACAATAATCAGGGACAGTTCTAAGGGATCTGTGATGGAGACTATCACCTCTATCCAGAGAAAGAACTGTGGAGTTTAAATGAAGTCCAGAGATTATTATCTTCTATTTAAAAAGAAAATTGACATATATTACATTATTTTCTTTCTTCCTTAGGAACATGTTTTTTCTCTCAACACACTCAATTTTGATATATGCATATCGTGGAAGCAATGTAAAGACTATCAGACTGCCTTCTATTGGGGGGGAGGAGGGATGGGGGAAATTGTAAAATTCAAAACCTTGGAAAAAAATGATTGCTAGAAAGTACTACTGTATATAATTGGAAAACAAATAAAATATTTTTATTTAAAAAAATCCACTAACCTAGCCTCATATACTCACAGGGATTATTATGCTAACTGAGCCTGTTCTTTGTGATTTTTAATCAACCTGAATTTGAATCCCAGTTTAATATATTTGCTAGCACTAGTACAATCTAGAGTGAAAATTTTGAGTCTTTCAGAGCCTCAGTTTCCTATTTATAAAGTAGTGATACTGTGCTTATATTTTTAGCAAAATGAATATTAATCAGTAAACATTTGAACACTTTCAAATATTAGTAGATTCTCATAAAATTATTTTTCTTTTCACTGTCTAATTCTAGCCTCTAGAAAGTATCAGTGGAAGAATAATATGTGTAGTTTAATATGTTTAGTGGGTATCTCCCCTGCAAGACCCCAGTGTTCAGCGTTGGGATACAGGCAAGAGAATTCCTGTTTTCAAGGAGTTTACAATGTCTTGGGGGAGACAGTGTGTATGTCTTTAAGTACATTCAAACTAAATATAATGTAATGTGGAGGATAGTAGTGGAGTTGGAAAACACTGTGTAAGAACTGCTTGTGCTGAATTTTGAAGGAACACGAGATTCTAAGGGTAGAGGTGAAAGAAGGCAGGGATGCATACATCCATTGGTGACTTTTGTACATTTTATCTTCCTTTCAGATACCTCCACAGTCACCACTTCCTAGAATTGATCACCTTGCTGCTGTCAATTCCTGCAATAAGTGCTCACCCTGCTGTACTGCAGGGTATGAGAGATGTTTTGAAGTTTCTAACACAGTCACAAAAAGGTCTTCTTTTTTTCCTCTCGGAACATGAAGCAACCAACTTGCTGATTAGAGCTCTTTGTCATCTTCTTGATCAAGAAGAAGAAGATGGTCTGCAGGCAGACGGTGTTATAGATGATACCTTTGCCTTGTGGTTACAGTACTCGACACAGACTTTGCAGTTTATCACAGAACTCTTTTGCCATTTTCAGCATTGCACAAACAATGAGGAAACTGACCATTCAGATCTCTTGGGAACGCTTCATAATCTTTACCAGATTACTTTTAACCCTGTGGGAAGAGCAGCTGTTGGTCATGTCTTCAGTCTTGAAAAGAATCTCCAGAGTCTTATTACTCTGATGGAGTACTATTCTAAAGAGGCTTTAGGGTAATTATTTACTTGATTTTGTTTTGTTTTTCTATTGCAATGAAAAACTAGATCAATCCAACATATTTTTCAAAGGAAGATGATTCTGAAATAAGAATTAACATCTTTTTTTTTTGGATGCTTGCCTCAAACTGACTTACTAGTTGATTAAAAGGTAGAATTATGGAAATATCAAATTGCCAAAATTATGATGTGACTCTTAACCTAAGGAAATGGGTTGTCACTGTGGTGCCGTGTGCATCTTTTTGATAAAATACTAAGACCCCACAAATGAAATAAAAACTGCCATGTTTTTGTTCAAAGTACTTTTATAGGGTTGTGAGAACTTTGAGCTTCCTCTGCTTCCTTTCCCCAGAAGGGTAGTATTATTGGTGGGTCCTCTGTCTGAACTAATGGGGAGAGAAGCAAATACATATCTGTAATAGTAACATTTACTTCTGTAGCTGTGAAGGCTTGTGTTGTCATTTCTATCATTCTACTGATAATTATTAAGTGTGTGCTCCGCATTGTATGAAACTTGAATTGGCATACACATGGACAAGTCTCCACTGCTGCTATTCCTTGCAGCAAAAAATATTGTTCTTCCCTGAACAAAAAAGTTTTGAGAACTGCTGCATTATAGTATTCACTTGTTCCTAAGAAAGGAATTTAATTACAGTATATATAATCTGTCTTCAGAAATTTCATTGTGACATCTGAAGCTATCTTATTCTCTTTAAAACTAAATGGAAAGGAGGTAGTTTTGAAAGTCAGTATTTTGATGCTTCTTTTTGTACCTGAGAGCTTAGAAACTTTCTCATGTTATAATGAATGAAGAAATAGATGTTATTTGTTCCAAGAGCTTAAAAATCTTATCTTGTTTCAGGGACTCCAAATCAAAGAAATCGGTAGCTTATAATTATGCGTGCATACTTGTTTTGTTGGTGGTTCAGTCTTCTAGTGATGTCCAGATGCTAGAGCAACATGCAGCGCCTCTCTTGAAGCTATGTAAAGCAGATGAAAATAACACGAAGTTGCAAGGTGTGGTACATGAAGTTATTAATGTGTGCAGAACATCTAAAGAAACTATTTTAAGTATCTCATAATGCTTTATCAGGTTTTAATCATGAATAGAGCTTTGCTGATATATTTTTCACTCTGTCAGTCTAAGACTAGATTTCAGTTGCAGAAACTTTTATATATATATATATACACACATATATATGTATATATATATCTTTTCTTAGAAATAATTGTGGAGTTTGGTGATTGACTAGTGAGAATGGCTAACTTAAAACTGGAATTAGAAGCGTTCGGTTTCAAATTTGTAGTTAGCCATTTATTTCATTGTAGGTATATCTTACCTTTGTAGTTATTTATGAACTGTGGTTTGCCATAACCTATTGGAATTATGTAGAGACTTGATTGTTGAAAATGGACATTTATTTAAAAAAAAATGTTTTGATTTTGAATAAAATGTCTGGAAAATCTTTATCGAGGACATTTTTTCCAAATTTTAATATGTATTTATTTAGAAATATTTTGCATAATTATTTTCAATTTCTACTTATAAGAACACAATAGGAAAAAATTAATTTACATTTTGAGCAAGCATTCTTAGGTCATATGTGCTTAGGATTTTAAAATAGGAGCTTATTTTTTCTTATCTACCTTAAATAAAATCTTAGCTTTTGGGTAACAGGTTTATATTCTTGCATACTAAATAGAATTCCATAAAAAAATAATGCACTTAGTTATTTTGTTCATTCATAGATGTTGAAGGGGTCTTTATTTTGATTTTCTTTCTCATTTTTACAGTCTGTATATTTAGTGGAGCATTGCTTTATATGAAAATTTGCATAATTTATTTTTGATGATTTATACTAGAGTATTTTCATTGCCACTGGTAGAATTTGAATCTAATATGGTAGATATTTTTTATCTTTTTGTTTTTATGATCTTTTCATTTCAGTAAATAGATTATCTACAAGTAGATTTATCTTTTCATGTACAAATGTTTGATGTGGATAAATACTTCATTTTGACTAATATAATATCTAAAAAAATTAGTCAATTGAAATATTCTATAGTTCATATTAAAGGATATCTTTTCTCCCTTATTTTTAGAATGAATAGTAAATGAGAATAAGCATGATGTAAGAGATAGAGAGTAACATATTCTAATGATAGAGATGTATAAATAAATACAGAAAATAAAATATCTAGTAATATTTTACATATTACATGTATATACACATACACACAGAGTATCTCCTATAAGTCTTAGAGTAATTTTGCATAATGCCCTGTTAACAACATTTATATATGGGGGAGCGGGGAGAGAGAGAGAGAGAGAAAAGAGAGAGAGAGACAGACAAAAAGACATTGACTTCAGTATGAGTCCACTTGAAACAATTTACTCTTTCAAATTGTAATTTGGGTTGAAAATTGATAATTAAATGGATAACACGAAAAATTTTCAGGAAATTCAGAATTCTTGTTTTTTAGTAAATAACTAACTGAAGTAGTTACATATTTCAGGAATAATATTATTATATGAAAAATTAGGAGGAATTCTGTGAGGCCATTTAAATGACCTTTCTTTGAGGAACTGAGGCTAAGAGCTTGTTAGTTGACTTGTCTAGGCCCTCACAGCTATTAAGTCAGAGGTGGAATTTGATCCTGGATGCTGTCACTCCAAATCCAACACAAGTTCCCTCAGTGCCTCTTACCTTCTTTTTTTTCCCCACTAAGAACCTTGTTTTTTATTTTCAGGATATGAGTTCTTACCTTCTTTTATAGGTTTATTTGAAACCCCAGGAATCATTCATTAAGAATAATTTATTTGTTTTTTAGATTGAACAGAATTTAATTTGTAGAAGTTAAATCTCTATGTGATAACATTATTTTGTCTTGGTCAAGAATCTTTTCACAGGCTTTATTTTGCAAGTTTTCATTTTAATCTAAAGTTTAAAGTTCTTTTTTTCCCTTTCAGAACTTGGCAAGTGGCTGGAGCCTCTGAAAAACCTTAGATTTGAAATTAACTGTATCCCAAGCCTAATTGAATATATTAAACAGGTTAGTAAGTCTTTACTTGATTTTTAGGACAATTTATCTTAGAATATAACTATATTGAATTAAATTTTCTTCAAGGAATAGAAAAGATTAGTTTCTGTCACTGCACAATTATCATGTTAATAAAATTAACATCTTCGACTGAGTCTTTTATATATTTCTGTTAGACTTAGAAATACATGTGTTTTTGACCCTTATTTGTATTTTTATTTAAATCCTTCAGTGAATTTGACAGATATTGCTTTGATTTGTCCCTCAGAATAGTGGATAAAATGATTAACTTAGTTAGGAAGACCTGAGCTTTAATTCACCTTTGACATTAGTTCTGTGGTCGTCATAGATAAGTTTCTTAACATTTATCCTTTTTTAGCCTGATAGCAGTCATACTTACCTGATGGGACTTTTGTGAAGATCATATTTGCAAAGTGTTTTGCAAACTTTCTAAATGTTATTGATTTTCTTTTGGGTTGCTTTTTTTCCCCTTAAGCCAGCCATTTTATTACATTGGTATTGGGAGCTCCAGGTGAAGAACTGTTTCTTACTTTGCTAAGAACTTATTTACTTCTAGAACCTTCTTTCAAATTTAGTCTTTGTTCTCTGTGTGCATATAGAAGTTAGAGCCAGTTGGGTCATGGGAGAGGTGGGAACCCAGATTTTGCTGACTCTAAACTCATCTTTCTATCTACTTTGCAGCCTTGCCTCTCTAGTTATTTATCATTATTGTAATTCTTAATATAAAAATGGTTATTATGAAGATCAAATGAAATATTTTTGCAAGTGCTTTGAAAAATGAAAAGTGAAAATTAAATAAGTATTCATTGAGTATTTTCAGTATTCTAGGCACTATGTTAAACACTTGACAGATATAAGTTTCAGAAATCTGAAAATTAGGGGTGCTTATTATTTACAGTTGAGGTAATTGAGGCAAATAGAGATTAAGTGACTTGCACATATCATAGGCTAGATTTGAACTTGGATCTTGTTCTAGACTCAGTGAGTGTACTGTCTGCCATACTGCCTAGCTGTTTTTCCAATATTATCAATATTATTTATCAATGCCAAGGAGGATTGGCCTTAGAGTCATGAAGAGCTGGGTTCAAATTCTATCTCTACTGCCTGGGGCAAGTTGACACTCTTAGTATTCCAGGTAGCTCTCAGTCAGCCTGTCCAAAGTGCTGCCTTCCAAAACCATGTGTACTTGTGGGTTTTACTAAATGCTTTATTAAACTCTGCCAAGCTCTCACTAAAATGGCAAATCAAAGGTTGGACAGTCCTGCTCTAAGTCTTATTAAATTGCCACAGTGGATAGAATGTCAAGCCTGGAGTCAAATTCTGGAAAACTTACTTAAGCCTGTTTGCTTCAGTTTCCACATTTATAAAATGAGCTGGAAAAGAAAATGACAAACCACTCCTCTATTTTTGCGAAGACTTCCTCAAATGGAGTCACAAAAAGTCAGCCATAACTGAAACAACTCAATGACAGCTTCAACACAGAGAAGGAGTTTCCTTGTTTTTGGAACTAACTATAACAATGAAATCACAAATCTATTCTCCATTCCCTGTTATTGTTCATTGATCAATTTCAGATCAATTTCAAGTTAAAGTCAAGTTCATTTAAAAAAATGATTCTTATTGATATATTTTGTTTTTATATTGCCTAAATTCCCTATGTATCCTACTCCTCTCCTTTCCCAAGTCATTCCATATAAAAAGAAAAAGAGAAAAGACAGCCAGCAAAAGTTATCAATACATCAAACAAATCTGAAAATAAATGTAAAGTTTCATGCTTATTGACCTCCCAGCTCTGCAAAGGAGTAGGCGATTCATATATTTTCTTTGGAATTATGCTGCTGCTTTATAAAATTATATTCTGAATTTTTTAATTTTTTGGGAGGGTTTTTGTAAGGCAATGGGGTTAAGTGACTTGTCCAGGATGACGTAGTTGGTAATTAATAAGTGACTGAGATCAGATTTGATCTCAGGTTCTCTTTTAACTTCAGGGTTGGTGCTCTATCCACTGCACCACCTAGCTGCTTCTGTAATTTTTCATTCTTATTGTAAAAATTTAGTTCATGTTATACTTTATTAATCTGAGCTAATTCAGTTTGCCATTGATTTAGGAAAACTGCTGACAGTAATGTTAGTGATTTTATCCCCATGTGAATTTTTGTACTTTATGTACATTGGTATTTGGGTATTATAAGAAACAAATAGAAATATTAGTTTTTTGTCCCATTTTTGTGATTTTTCTTAATGATCATCCAACATATATCATAGACTCACAAAGTTGAAAGAGACCCCAGAGACAGTGTATCTAATCTACATTGTAGCTTGCTAAGATTTCCCTTTTACAGGCATACTTAAGAAATGATCATCAAGCCATTGCTTAAAATACTCCCTCCTGAAGTAAGCCATTCCTACCTATAATTTTTTTTTCTTTTATCAGGACTGATTCTTTAAGTAAATCATATTCATTACTTTTACTCTGTGGGGGCAAGATGAACAGGTCTAATCCCTTTTCTACCTGATAACCTTTGAAATACCTGAAGCCCTTTTTTCTCTTTCAGCCTCAACTTTAATTTATCCTCATATTAGACTATTATTCTCCAGAGTGCCCACTATTTTGGTTGCCTTTTTCTAGCTGATCACTATCCTTTTAAAAAAACTTTTAATTTTTTAAATATGAATTTTATTTTTTCTAACTATATACAGAATTAATTTTCAGCATTCATTTTTTTGGATAAGATTTTGAGTTCTGCATTTTTCTCCCCCCCCCCGACAGTAAGTATTTTGATACAGGTTATACATGTTTAATTATGTTAAACATATTTCCATATTAGTCAAGTTGTAAAAGAAGAATCAGAACAAAAGGGAAAATAAGCACAGGGGGGGAAGGATAAAGCCTAAAATAAATTTTAAAAATTAAAAATAGTCTACTTTGGTCTGCATTCAGAAATCATAGTTCTTTCTCTGGATGGGGGTCATATTTTACATCTCACGTCCTTTAGAATTGTTATGTCACTAACTACTTTAATAATATGTTCAGTGTCCACTACTTCACATGGTTGTCTGACCAGAGAAGAATACGTAGAACTGTTATCCTTTTGGTCCTGGATATTTGTCTTTTCTTAATTTAGCCTAAAAATCACATTGACTATTTTTGATTGCAATTAATTTGACTATCTTTGCACATGTTTCATAGCACTTGCTTTCATTTTTATAAAATAGCTAGAGGATCCTCGATATTTCTTCTTTTATTGGTACTACTACTTCTACTACTATCACCCTACCACACCCATCCCCATCTCCCTCCCCGCTACTCACACACATATTTTAGGTCTGTCTTTATATTCCCAGCATTTAGCACAGTATCTGTTGCTATCTTATTCGATCATCATTCCATATTACATTTTCGAGATCCAGTACTTTGTCTTCTCAGTATTTATGTGCCCTGTGATACTTTTGTTCTCTTCATCCTCTCTAGTGCTTACTGTTCTCTCCTCCCTTCTTCCCATTTCCTCACTTCCTTGTCAACCATATTGTCTACACATTCCTATGGTAGTAAAAGTCAATATTTAGGAAGAGCTACCACTTTACTTAGGCTGATATTCCTTCCTTTGTAGCCTAGTATGAACTGCTGTGGTTGAAAAAGTTGATTGCTGACCTCCTGGGGCTGAGCCTTGGATGAGACTGGGCCTTGGAAATAAATCCCTTTCCAATATCTTTTAGAATTTAGCTTGTTTCTCACAGAGCATTTGAGTAGACAAAGTCAATTGATTCTACTGTGAGATCTCAGAATAGGGTTTTTGTGTCAGAATGAACAGATACCCCCAGGTTAAGAAGAGTGAGGAAGAATATTTTATTATAACCAGCTTGATAATAACATAGGGGCAAAAAGTAATACAAAGACTTTACATCTTGGATCATTGTTATCAGCAAGATTTCTTATTTTCACCTTTTTAGAATTATATATAGAATCATAGGATTTAGAAGTGAAGGGAACCTCAGAGATCACCTAGTCCAATTCCATTTTACAAATGGGAAAACTTAAGGCCTAAGGACACTGAATAGCTTGCCTATAATTACCTGAGTAATAAGTGACAAAGCCAGGAATTCGACTGAATTTCTCTTAACTCTGGCTTCATTCAAGGGATCTTGGGAGTTGTGGTGTTGTGGGAGTTGTGGTATACCACCAGGTCCAGGTGGTATACAATATATATTTGTATAATTTTGCTTATAGGATCTCAGCCAATAGTCTGGAAACTTTTTTTTCAGCTCTTTTATGTGCCCTGATCTTACTCTGCTAGATACATAATCCCCTATCATTAAATCCATAATTTATATTCTAATTTATAGTATATATTTTTTATATATATATACATAATATGTGTGTGTGTGTGTGTGTGTGTGTGTGTGTGTGTGTGTGTGTGTATATATATATATATATATATATATAAAAATTTATAATTTATATTCTAATGGGGGGAGGGAGCTGAAAAGGAAGAGTGAGGTTAAGAGCCTGATCCAGCCTAGGGATATGAAAGATATCTAGACTGTAGCTTAGAGATGTGACTGACCTAGTACCTTCTTAAATGGAGAGTCTAGGGAAAATCATCCATTCTGAAGGAGGCTGGGGGTCAGAGGATACTTTCAGTGAGTTGAATTCTAGGACTGGAGTGAGCTTTTGTTTGTCTTGGATGGTATAGATACTGATCTAGAATTTAGAAGATCTGAGTTTGGGTCTTAGCTCTTCACTGATAACTGTGATCTTGCATAAGATACTTAATCTTGCTGTGCTTCCACTCCTTAATTGAGAAATGAAAGTAATATTTGCTACTATCTTTTGTAATTTTGGTTAGGAAAGCTCTTTGTAAATCTTAAGAGAATGATGTAAATGTGAGTCATAATGAGAATGTGGGATAATAAACCGTTCCTTTCATTGAAACATTTAGCTGTACATTCTTTGATCCATAATATTTTGATTTTCATATTTTATTCATTATCTTTTTATGTAGAGACAGGCTACTTTTTTAATGAACTTTAGGCTACTCATTCTGAATTAATGAGATCTCTTAATAGGCTTGAACTTAGGTTTTTTTTTTTAGGTTTTTATTTTTTTTGCAAGGCAAACGGGGTTAAGTGGCTTGCCCAAGGCCACACAGCTAGGTAATTATTAAGTGTCTGAGGCCGGATTTGAACCCAGGTCCTCCTGATTCCAGGGCCGGTGCTTGATCCACTACACCACCTAGCCGCCCCTAATAGGCTTGAACTTAAAATCTTGGTCTCAGAGCCTAATTCAAAACATTTGAGTGGGTTGGGGGTTCATGTGGGTTGGAAGGATCAATTGAGATATAGAAGTAAAAGTGGAAAAAAGTAAACAAAGGAAGCTAAGGAAGGCAGAGGAAGAAGAACTGTTAATTCTAAGAGAGATCTTGTATATAATCCTTTTGGTAAAATGAGTTTCTATACAATGTGAAATACCAATATATATGATTAATGTGATTTAGGAATAGTATTCTTGTTGATATCAAGAAAGTTTGTTCATTAGCATGGCTTCAAACTCTCCTGCTTTGCTTTTCCTTTTTAAAATTTCACCTAGAAACATGTTTTTATGTTTAACAGAATTTAGTGAAGTTACTTTGGATTACTTAAGCAAAATAAATCAGAGATGATTACCCAAAAATGAGTATTCCAAAATATCCTGGTGAAAAAAACAGAAATTATGAAGTATGGTCCTGTATGGTATATTTCTCTATTATAGCTTATCTTCATACCCTAAACCTCTAAGGGATCAGGTTCAGGAATTACAGGACATTTTTCTCCAATTTTTTTCTACTTGACACAGTTGCAGTTAGGTTTTATGTAAAGCACCATAAATACAACCCCTCTCTATTCTCTGGTAATATTGACCTGTATAGGTGAAAAAAGACTTAGAACATTCTATCCCCACCCTCACTCCTCACCCCCTGCTAATATTGAATAAGAGATGAAGTCCTTTTCTCTTTACAAACTTGACTTCTTCCATCTCCCTACTTCATGGTTCTTAATAGATTTAAACAGGTTTTAAAGGCATGGAAAAAACAATGGAAGAGATGGTCCTGTTTGTTGAGAGTAAATGAATGTGCATAGGAATCATGTATGACTTATAGCTGCAAGCACTAACAGGAACATTTTGCTCATGATTTGTCATTAAAATTGCCTTGTAACTGTAAGAAATATGCTTATAAAAGGTAGTTATATAAAAAATTTTAGCAATGAAGTAAGATAATTTTGTGGAAAGTTGTGAAGAGGAAGTTGTATTGTTTTGAGATAGTACACTGATATGGAAAAATATTACAAAAGAAGAAATAGCTATAGTTTCCACTAAATCTTTTATAAGAGATATTTCAGACATAACCAAATTCCCTTTTTGCTATTTCCTTTTTCTTCATGAAATTCTATTTAGAATAATAAAATGTGGAGTAGAGGAAGAAAAGAGAAATTAAGGTTTTAATTAATTTTTTTGAGCTAATCAGAAAGTGATTTTTCATGTAATCGTGCTGATGAACTTTTATAGATGTCTGATAACAGGAGACCATTAGGTTTTGTAGAGAATATGTTTTAATTCCCTTGAATTTATAAATGCCACGCAAAGTCTTAGGAAGAACTTGAATGTCTGAGTTGAAAGTACACCTATGGAGCAGCTAGGTGGCACAGTGGATAAAGCACCGGCCCTGGAATCAGGAGTACCTGGGTTCAAATCCTGTTTTAGACACTTAATAATTGGGCAAGCCACTTAACCCCCTTTGCCTTGCAAAAATCTTAAAAAAAAAAAAGGAAAATACACCTACTCCCAATGCCTCAGTTTTGTGTTGGCCAAAGTTCCTTCACATCATCCAACCTTTCTTCAAAAGCACCTACTTAATAGTGAAAAAAAAATTACTCTTCCCCCCTTCCCCACTCTATTTGCAATTAAAACTTCCTTTTCAAGAGTTATTTGTTGATTTAGAAAGCTATTTTTTATGAACGAATTTCATATTAAGATTTCCTTGACTTTATAGATATAATCTACTTTAGTTAAAAGAGAAACCTGGAATTTTTTAGTTATAGTATATGCTAAGAATCTTATGTTTCTTGTCAATCCTCCCTATTCCTCCTTTATTCACTACTTCAGTAGGTAATGCATTTAATAACAACATTTATGGAATCAGATTACTTATTTTGATAATCATTTTAACTGATCTTTCTGCCTCAGGTCTCCTCTTTTCAATCCACTATCCACTTAGGTGCCAAAGTGATTTATCTAGAGTGCATATCTGACCCAATCATAATACATCCCATTTTTCAACTTCCTCCCCCCTTTCCCCCATCCACCCTCTATTGATAAGTTCTTAGCAGCAGCTCCCTATTATCTCTGAAATACTTGGGCATTTAAAGGTCTTTACCCCCTTCCTGTCTTTCTAATTAACTTTCACATTACATCTTTCTAAACTTTTTATGAACCAGTTATATTTGACCTAGTTGCTTTTTCAAAAATGATCACCCATTTCTTGTCTGTGTACATTTACATTGGATGTTCTTCATGCCTGCATACACACCTTCATGTCCCAGCCTTCCCTCATAGTCATGGCTTTTTAAAAATTAGATTTTCTACTAGAAACCTATCCTTATTTTCCCCTAGCTGCTAGTACCTTTCCCTTTAATTTGATTTTTATTCATAAACACATTTATAGATGACACATATACATAATGAACATATTATCTCCCTGTTTAACTGTAATTTCTTTGAGGGTTGGGAATATTGTGCTTTTCTTTCTGTATTTCGGGTATTTGGTTCCATTCCTGTTACATAGTGTTTGCTTAATAAATGCTTGTGATACAGATTAATACTATCTATTCCAGTTTTCTTATTTTCCCCTGGTGATTATGGATCCTGCAGGAAATACAAACTTTTATGTATGAGGCAAAGAATAATTTTTGAATTATTTGAAACTGTAAATCATTATCCCACAGATATGTATGCTTTCCTGTGCAATTTGCTCTAACTTTTTAAGAGTAAATTCTTAATTTAGACCCTTATTCACTGAATTTGCTTCTATTATATTATTCTATTCCTCTTATTCTTTTAGACAGTCCACGGTAAAGAGCAAATAAATTATTAGAAATATCTGTGTCTTAATGCCTGTTTTAAGTTTACTTAGTGCCTTGACACATACACTTAAAAAGTGCATATTTTAACAAAGAACATTTTCAGTTACTAATTGCCTCTTGTTTTTTCTTGGAATGATGTATATTAGGACATGAAATGTATTAAACTCTCTTATAACTCTTGTTTTTTAAAAAGAATATTGATAACTTGATGACCCCAGAAGGAGTTGGTCTACCAACTGCATTACGTGTCCTCTGTAACATAGCGTGCCCACCACCTCCTGTTGAAGGTATAGTATTAGCCATTATACCTTAAAGTAGTCTTTCTATATCTTAGCTAAGTTTTATTAAATGAAATCTATAAAAATCTGTAATTATTTTTTCAATTTCTTCAACTAATTTGGGTATTTTATTTTTTCTTTATAAAGGTCAGCAGAAAGATCTGAAGTGGAACCTTGCAGTTATTCAGCTTTTTTCTGCTGAAGGAATGGACACCTTTATCCGTGTTCTACAAAAACTGAACAATATTCTTACGCAGCCTTGGAGGCTCCATGTCAACATGGGGACTACTCTTCACCGAGTTACTACCATTTCCATGGCCCGCTGCACACTCACTCTTCTTAAAACCATGTTAACGGAGCTTCTCAGGGGTGGATCCTTTGAGTTTAAAGACATGCGTGTTCCTTCAGCCCTTGTTACTTTACACATGCTACTGTGCTCTATCCCTCTCTCAGGTCGTCTGGATAGTGATGAGCAGAAGATTCAGAATGACATCATTGATATCTTACTGACTTTTACACAGGGAGTTAATGAAAAACTTACAATTTCGGAAGAAACTTTAGCCAATAATACTTGGTCTTTAATGTTAAAAGAAGTTCTTTCTTCAGTCTTGAGAGTTCCTGAAGGATTTTTTTCTGGACTCATTCTGCTTTCAGAGCTCCTGCCCCTTCCATTGCCCATGCAAACAACTCAGGTATCACTTCCATATCACTTGCATCTTTATAAATGACTTCAATATCACTTAAAAATTCGTGATCTTGGTTATGGACCAAAAAAAAAAAAAAGCCCTGAAGAAACTAACTGGAGGAGGGTGAAACTTGTAAAGCTGATGCAAGTTGGGCACTGTGATTTGTGTGGTGGACGTAATACTTAAGTGAATTTTTGTTAAAGTGAATTTTATTATCCTGGAATTAATTTGTGCTCTTACAGTGTGTGTGGCATTTTCTAAAAATATTGTTTCTTTTTAAATTGTGTTAGAATTTGGCATCTGACTGTTATTTCTCTTAATGAAATTTGTTCTAATGATTAAAACTGAGAGTTAAAATATCTTACCAAGTCAGTTCAAATCAAGCAAATGTTTAGACTGTATAATAGGAAATTCTTTTAAAATTTTAACTTTAGTAAAAATTTGCTTGCAGAAACAGATTTGTGTAGTAGTGTTTCCTGAAAACTATTTGTTGGTCAGTAATTATAAATATGAAGAAAGTTCATATACATATACACACATATATACTTTCTTAACAGGTTATTGAGCCACATGATATTTCAGTGGCACTCAACACTCGCAAACTGTGGAGTATGCACCTCCACGTGCAAGCAAAGCTGCTCCAAGAAATAGTTCGTTCTTTCTCTGGCACAACTTGCCTACCAATTCAGCACATGTTGAGGCGCATTTGTGTTCAATTATGTGACCTTGCTTCACCAACTGCACTGCTTATCATGAGAACTGTCTTGGACTTGATTGTAGAAGACTTACAAAGGTATTTTATTTATATTTTTTTTTTGGAAGACAAATATTTACTTTCATTTGCTGGGTTTTCTTTAATAGATTTCAGTATAGATGTTTTGACTACTTTTTTTTTTGTTTTTTGTTTTTGCTTTTTGAAGGGCAGTGGGGTTAAGTGACTTGCCCAGGGTCATACAGCTGAACAATTTATTAAATATCTAAGGTTAGATTTGAACTCAGGTGTTCCTGACTCCAGGACTATTCTCTGTGCCACATAGCTGCCCCGACCATATTCTTAACTTATGATTTGGAAATTTGGCTTTAGTTCTCATAAAATTCGCACAAGGGAATATATGGTTGTATAGGAAAACCTCTGGATTTGGAGTTAGATGACCTGGGTTTAAATTCCTGCTCTGCCACTTACTACTTTTGTGAATGTGATCAAGTCATCTTAATGAAACCTGTATCTATAATTGTGAAATGAAGACTTCAGACTTTATTTCTAAGATACAACTTTAAATTCTATGATTCTGTGATCTGTCAGCTTTGATTTCAGAATTTCATATGCAAAAACTAATTCTGTTACCTAGTGCTTTAAAGGAAGTATTACATATATTTTTGGGCTTTTTTTTTTTTTTTTTTTTTGCAAGGCAGTGGGGGTTAAGTGGCTTGGCCAAGGCCACACAACTAGGTAATTATTAAGTGTCTGAGGCCGGATTTGAATATCACATATATTTTTAAGGAAACTTTAGATTATTTAAAATACTTACATGAAAGCAGTAATTGTACCCTGATTAAAAAAATTACAAATATAACTGAAAAATAATCATCCATACATATAAAGAGGTAGTTTGTACTTTGCTCTAATAAAGCCTATTATATTGAAAATCAGACTTTAATTAATAGACAAATTATTGACCATTATTAGAATTAAAAAAATTCTTCATTATATTAAACAGTTTGTCTCAAGAATCCGAATAGCATGCTCCTTCTGATCATTTCAATTTGAAACATTGTATTTACTAATAAAATTTCACTTATGTATCTAAGTAAAGACAAAACCAACTTCATTTTTATTAGAATTCTAGCTTTGTTAATTGTTCAGTTAGATTATTTATGTAATTTTAAGAATTTTTTGAAAAGTTGGCATCTTTTTCAAGGATTAAAACAAAATGTTGGATTACAAAATAGAAATGATTTAAGTGTCAGAAATCAGGAATATTTTTCATTAAGTTTATTATTTTTATTTCAGCAATTCAGAAGAAAAAGAAAAACAGTACACAAGTCAAACCACCAGACTTTTGGCTCTTCTTGATGCCCTTGCTTCTCATAAAGCTTGTAAATTGGCTATTTTGCATCTGATAAATGGAACTATTAAAGGTGATGAAAGATATGCAGAGATTTTCCAGGAATTGTTAGCTCTTCGATCGACTGGTGAGAGTGTCATTCACCAGCAATGTGTTGAATATGTCACGTCCATTTTGCAGTCTCTCTGTGATCAGGTACTTCTATAATTGCTTTACATTTTGCTTTCAAAACACAGCCACATATAAGCCTCTCTGATTGCCTATATCTTGTTGAATAGGTGTCATTCTGTCCAATTGTGTTGCTTCCTTCTGAGAAAGAAGACCTGTATTAGATCCCTGCCATACAGTGACCACATTACTCAATTCAGTTTGTGAAAGGTTTTTCTTTTTCACATATGATAACTCATGAAGTACTGTGGTTTTTAGGATTGTACATTGCTCTTTTTTTCAGGACAGTTCTTAAAAATCTTTCAGGATGTAGATTGGTTGACTGTACTCCAGACTACCTAAAGACGTCTGGCTTTGTTCTCCATTGGCTTCCAATTTACTTCCATGTTTTTAATTGGAGTGATTTTATCCAAATAGTCTTTTGTGATTTGGATTCTTTTACATCTCTTTTCTAAATATTAATTTTCAAGAATGCATTTGTTACCTGATAGTGAGTTGTAAGGTCTAGCCTTTCACTCTTTTCTGTAAATTCCATATTTTTGATACTTGTTTATGCTTCTCTAAGAAAATTTTAGTTTGGTAATCTTTAGAACTTAAATCAAAAAACATCTTTGATATGACATTTACCTATGTAAAGAAGACCTGGGTAAAATTTATTTTTGAGTTGTTTCATGTTTTACCTTATAGAATGGCTCTTGAGGAAAACAGTTTAATTTCTTCTTATGTTACTTTACATGTGAAATTTGTTCAGTTGAATGATGGTATAGCCCTGGCCCCAATGTCCTCATTTCTTTGTTCTGCTTTCTTTTATATTCTTCTGTTTCAAACTTCTTTTTGTAGCTTTACAGTTTTAGTGCATTAAAGAGAGCAATAGTTTGAGGGTGTTTCAGTTTCTAAAACAAAAATCTGATCATATTATTTCATTGCCCAAGAATATCATTGGCATCCTATATCCATTCCTTTAACTGAGAGTACAAATTCATTAGCTTGTCATTTAAAGCCTTTCAGAACCTGACTCTAGCCTACTTTTCTCGGCTTTTGTGTACATATTTTTACATCGTAACCAGACTGGCTTAGTTATAATTGCCTGAAAAAAAATTCGGTTTTCCATCTCTTTCCTCAGGACCTTTTACAGGTTGTTGTCTTCCTATTTCACTCTAGATTTGTAGAATCCTTGACCTCTTTAAAAATGCTGCTTAGTTTAGATGTCACTTATTATTTTTGATTGGTATTCCTTTTTTTTTTCTTCTCAAATTATTGGGTTTACTTAGGTGTCTTGTTCCTTGTCAGTGTTGTGACATGTACTGAATAAATGCTTGCTGAATGGAATTTAGTTAGTTCAAACTTGGTCACTTTCCTCCCTCCCCAGCGTCTTTACTTGGTGACTCTAGAATTGAGCCCTCCAGGGTCCTGGGAACTCTCAAGAGTTTATTTCAGTGAACCACTGACTTAATGTTCTTTTAGCTGTTGTTTTCTTGTCTTGGTCTCTTTTCTCAGGTTGCTGTCTTTTATCTTGTGTGTGCCTCTGGCTCTTTAAAATAAGATTTAATTTTAAAATAGACTAATCATTAGCTGTATTTAAAAAATATGACTACTTCTATGAGTGATTTAGCAAAAAAGGTTTCTCCATATTGAAACTAAAACTGTTTAAAAACTAAAACTCCTTTGCACCTGGCATTTTTCAAGCCTGCCTATGATAATAAATGCAATACAATACTGATATTTTATATGGATAATATAACATTTTTAAAGGACTGGGGATAATATAAAGGAAAAGACATGACCTTGTCACAGGACCCAGCCTGTCTTGGCTGGGGAATGTGCACTTCTCAGTTGGGCAGCATTTCCCATGTCTTCCCTCTTGTTCATTTCTTCTAGTCTTTTTGTTTTCTTGGGGGGAATAATCGTCAGTTCAGTTTCTTCTTATGACCATTTCTGTATTGTTACATTAGTATGTAAGCTCCTTGAGAAATTTTCTCCTTTATTGGTATCACTGTCATCCTGCACAGTGCTTGACACATAGTAGAAACTTGCTAAATGCTTTTTCATTCATTTTATTGTTGAAAAAAATGAAACATTTCCTGACTGCAAAGGAATTCATGTTGTTTTGGGGAAGTAGTGAATGCCCATATGAGTGTATCTGAAATAAATACAGAATTTTGAATGAATTGTAGAGTGCATGAAGAGGAGTATTATATAATAAACAGGTAAAAAAGACCAGAGTCAAATTATGAAGGGCATTAAAGGCTAAACGGAGACACTTGTGTTTGATCCTAGTTGCAAAAGCTGGTGGGCTGCTAGAATTTGTTGAGCAGGGGGGTTACCTGGTTAAAACCTCTGCTTTTGAAATAATACTTCCAGCATCTTTGTGTAGGATAGATTAGAGAGGGAAAAGATTAAATGCAAGGACTTTAATAGGAGGCTTTTGCAGTAGTCTAGACAAGACGTCATGAAGGCCTGAAACTGGGCAATTGGAAATAATTTTGCTTGTTAAAGTTCTTAGTTGTCTTTTCCTTTATATTATCCCCAGTCCTTTAAAAATGTTATATTATCCATATAAAATATCAGTATTGTATTGCATTTATTATCATAGGCAGGCTTGAAAAATGCCAGATGCAAAGGAGTTTTAGTTTTTAAACAGTTTTAGTTTCAATATGGAGAAACCTTTTTTGCTAAATCACTCATAGAAGTAGTCATTGAAGTAGTCATATTTTTTAAATACAGCTAATGATTAGTTTGTCTATTTTAAAATTAAATCTTATTTTAAAGAAGATAAAGGATACTTTGGTTTCTATGTATTTATATGTGCTTATATATTTGTGTTGGAAAAGTAAAAATAACACTTTAAAGAAAGATTTACTAGGAATAATTGTTACTCATTTTGTTAAATTAAAAGTCACAATGAAGGTATTTTTCTTAAGAATTTTTTCTTTCATTGTTTTTTTTCCTTAGGACATTGCACTTATTTTGCCAAATTCTTCAGAAGGATCACTTTCTGAACTGGAGCAGCTGTCTAATTCTTTACCAAACAAGGAATTGATGGCCTTGATCTGTGACTGTCTACTGGACACAGTAGCCAATTCTGAGAATAGTTACAACTGTTTACTGACATGTGTCAGAACAATGATGTTTCTTGCAGAACATGATTATGGGTTCTTTCACTTAAAAAGGTAATACTTTATATCTCAGCTTTTAAAGCTTTACTTCTAGACTTTTTATACAAACTTGAATTACTTATAACTTTTTTGAGCAATTTTTTGAAGATCATTGGCATTGGAAACATTTTAGTAATTTTAAAGAACACATATTTTGTAAGTGCAGCATTTTTTCTTTCTATTTAAAGCATAACAAATGAGAAGAAAAATTGGCAAATGAGAAAAGATACAGTTCTGTTAAAGTGGGGAAATTTAAGTTTTAATGGAAAAATATTTAGTAAAGAGGTTTCCTACTGTTTGTGATAAATTGGGACTTATAATTCATATGTGAAAGATGGAAACCCTGTTAACTATTTCTTGTTTGCACTTTGTGATTTTGAATGTTTGTGGTATGACATAAACTCCTTGAGAAGTATGATGAGGCTTTGGTTTTCCCTGATTTTTGGTAGGAGTGGGGTGAAGTGGGGTGATACAGCTACTTGCAGCAAAGTTGAGAGAGAGGGAGAGAGGAAAGGTTGTGTAAGGCTGGGTATTGCTATACAATATTGATTTCATATAACAGAAAATTAGTTTAAAAACTAGAGCTTTTTGCAGTGTAAGTCATTTCATTCTAGTCTTTATAGTTCAGTACATTGTTTCCTTGTTTAATCTCCATCCCTTTTACATAGTGGGAAGATAGGTTAGGGAGGCAAGCTGCATATTTTTTTTTTGTGAGTGTCTGAGGATGAGATGAAAGGAAATGGAGGAGGAAGGAATTGTGATTTTAAATTTCTTTATTTCTTTACTCTTTCTGAAGTTAGCATGAATATACTGTGCAGATAATCTAACTGGAATGGAGGGAGAGGAGAAGAAAATAACATGGCCCAGAGGGGGAATTAGTATTTTTAAGATTTAAGATTTCCCTAATTTGAGAGACCTAATCCCTTGAACGTCAAGATTTCTCTATACATAAATATAATTTAGCATGCATGATCGTTTTTAACTGTCTTCAAGTACATAGTTAATTTAGAAGTAGATTGTCCTTTTTTTTTTCCCCTGAGGCAAATGGGGTTAAGTGGTTTGCCCAAAGGCCATACAGCTAGGTAATTATTAAGTGTCTAAGGCCAGATTAGATTGTCTTTCTCTGTAATCTTGTTTTTTTCTTTGACTGTAAAACTCCTTTAAATATTTGCTTTTCAGAGGGGAAAAACATTTTGGAATTCAGAAAAGAAATTTATTTACCTCTGGTCAGAATTGTTGAACAGATTTTAGAAATACTAAAGTTGAGTGAAAATTCCTGTTGCAATAAGAATTGTTTCAGTTGTCTGATCCTCATGACCTTATTTTTAGGTTCTCTTGGTAAAGATATTGGGCTGATTTTTCATTTCCTTCTTCAGTTTTGAATTCAGGTCTTCCTGATTCCAGGTCTGATACTCTATCAACTGTACTACCTAGCTGCCAAAATAAGAAATGTGAATTCTTTATTTGTACTTAAGACTGTAAATTTTAGTTGCATTGGCCTATATACCTGATACATATGAAACTTTTCATTTCTTTACAAATTGGGATTTTCTCTACGTTTAACTTATTTTTAAAGATGCTCTTCTTTATCTTCATTATTTTAATGATTGAAGTTAACTGTTACAGACTAAAGAATCATTCATATTTTATCAGAATTGTGAATACCCCTGTTCATTGAGTAAGTAGAATATTAAAATTATTCAAGTCTTGTGACAGGCATTTAAAGCTACCTACAGTTGGACCCCAACCTGCATTTACTGAATGAATGTGACTGTTCAAACACTCCACAGTCCTCCAATCCTGAGATGGAGATGATTTGATTTTCTCCACAGTCTCAGGTTCTAGTAAGCAGAGGATAATGATTCCTCTGGAAATTACTTAATATCTATTTGAATATATATGTATTTTTTTTTCCAAGTCAGTGGGGTTAAGTGAATTACCCAAGGTAACACAGCTAGGTAATTATTAAGAGTCTGAGGCTGGATTTGAACTCATGTCCTTCTGACTTCAGGTCTGGTGCTCTATCTTCTATGCCACCTAGCTGCTCCTGTTGAATATATTTTTACTTTCTTATCAGTCAACAAGCGCATATTAAACATCTGTTACATGCAAGAAGTTGTGTTTAAATATTGGGGATATAGAGAAAGGCAAAAAACAACTAGTCCCTGTTCTTAAATAGCATACAATCTAATGGGGAGATAATTATGTATAAAATAAAGGGTGTGTGGGTGTGTGGGTGTGTGTGTGTGTGAATGGGAGGATCTTGAGGGGAAAACAGTAAGATTAAGGTGGACTAAGTATTTTTGGAAGGTGAAATGTTAGCTGAAACTTGAAGGCAGGGGGAAGAGATGAGGAGGAAGCAAAGGAGTATAGTGGTATCCTTGGCAGAAATAGGGAAGTTCTTAAAAGGATAGGACTTAAGGGGAAAGATAATGAGTTCAGTTTTATATGTGTTGAATTAAAGCTATTTACAAGTTACCCATTTTGAGAAATTAGCATTGGAGTTGGAGATATATTGGAAGTTCAGAAGATGTTAGGACTGGCTAAGAACACTGGAGTATTATCTTCCTAGAGATGAGAATTGAATCCATAGGCAGTGATGAGATCACCACATGAAGTATTATCAAGAAAAAAAAGAGGAGGACCCCAGGATAGGGTCCTGGGGACACTTAATATAAATGGGAACAGCAAATGAGACTGAGAAGGAGCAGTATCTTGAAAACCTAGAAAGAGAAGAGGGTGGTAACTCTCTTAAAATCTACAAAGGTCAAGAACAAAGCTAAGGAACAAGTGTTTATGAATTATCTAATTTGTGCCAGGCATTGTACTAAACACTTGTATGACCATTACTTATTTCATTTGAGCCTTCACAACCATAAGGAAGTTATTTTTATCTCCATTTCACATTTGAGGAGACCTAGGCAGAAATGCTCAAGGTCAAATACTAAGTGTTGAATTCTACATTTTTTTTTTTTAGCTTTTTGCTAGGCAGTGGGGTTAAGTGGCTTGCCCAAGGCCACACAGCTAGGCAATTATTAAGTGTCTGAGGCCAGACTTGAACTTAGGTACTCCTGACTCCAGGGCTGGTGCTCTGTCCACTGCACCACCTAGCTGCCCCTAATTCTACTTTTGAATTCAGATCTTTCACTCTATTCGATTTCATTCTCTATCTGCTTTAATATCAAGAATAATGAGAATTGAGAAGGGCAGTTAGATTTGGCAGTTAAGAGATTATTAGTAATTTTGGAGAAAGCAGTTTTGATGGAACACTCAGAAATCATTCTCTAGAAGAATTAAAGATGAGTGAGAGAGGAAAGAAGTTGAACCATCTCTTATAAATGGTCTTTTTTAAGAGTAGCCAAAAAAGGGAAGAGAGCTATATAATCATATCTAGTGGGCAATGAACTTACTTTTCTGAACTCATGTTGCTTCCTTTCAATAGAGTGAAAGCCTTCTAGGGCTGGAAATCTTTGTTTTTGTCTGTGTTCCAAGCATGTCTCACATGTAAGCCCTTTAAAACTGTTCCTTAAAAGAATGAATATTGGATTTTGCTCCACTGCCATATATGAAATTTAATGAATAAAGAAAATACCTGAAAGTGAAAATGGGGAATTAACTGTCTTAAGATTTCTTGGGAGTTTTAACTCACCATCATTGTTCCTATCTTGTTACTACGGACAGTTGAATATTACCTGTTCATGAGAAAGGTCCTATTTCATGCTTAAGTTGTGAAAAATAACAGAACTAAATTATTACTAATTTTGGTTATGGAATATATAAATTCTGAAGAGTATGCATAGGAGTCTTTTCTTCTTCCTCAAATATCTTTCTCTTTCCAAAATATTCATCTTAATTTTAAGCCTACTCCTGACCTGGAATATTTAGCATCTTAGCTTCACTGTCTACATCTGTAAAAGGCTGTTTTGAGGCTGAAATCAGATTACATAAATATATGTATATGTGTGTGTGTGTGTGTGTGTCTCTGTGTGTGTGTGTATATATATATGTACATAAAACATTTTATGAACTTTATTCAACATGTCTTGAAACTTAAAATTTTATTATCTTAAAACTGCCTTAAAAGATTAGTTCTTGATTTTAGGAAACTTTCTGAATTCCATCTGACTCAACTTAGATCATTTCTTTTAGAAATGTATTTTTATGTTTTGCATAAGATTTTGTTCACTTTTCATGTGTTTATCTTTTTCCTAAGATTGGTGATAAGATTTCTAATGTAATGTAATTTTTTTACATATTACATTTTTTCCCCCTTATTGCTGTTAATCCTAGCAAACCTTTTTTAATGTTGTTCCTAAACATTACTTTTATGATAGTGAGTCAATTGTGACACTTCAGATTACATGTATATTTGTTTAGTTTATATATGCACATATTTTTATGTATATGTTTATATATTTATTAAACTTCAGATCCATCTACGTTTTTCTATGACTTCACTATCTAGGGCATGCCCTGGGAAGAACCTTCCTCTCCCAATGTAGGATTGGTACCTTTCCAGAAACACAAATCTTAGAGAGTTGCTGGGGGGGAGAGGGGCAGCATTGAAGGATTGCATGACATAACATGACGTTATCAAGCACATCTGTTATTGGGCAGTCTTTAAAAAATTTTTTTTCAAGCCACTTGGGTTAAAGTGACTTGCCCAAGGTCACATAGCTAGTAAGTTATCAAGTGTCTGAGGCTGAAATTGAACTCAGGTCCTCCTGATTCCAGGACTGGTGGGCTGCTTGTTGCACCACCTAGCTGCCCCTAATTGGGTAATTGGTTTCGTTTCTCTTTTAATAGCTATTAAAACTGTCATAATAGTTACTCTAGAAATAAATACGTAAGATATCTTGCAGTTGCATACATAATTTTTGTTCAGTCATCGGAACATTAAAAAAAAATCTGGGTGCTTTCGTGGGTTATAAACTCAATATGTCTTTGGTAACCAAGAAAGCTAAATATGATAAAAAAGCATTGGCTTCATTGATAAAGGCTTGACTTAGAAGTAAGGAGGTTTCATCTTCATTGTACCCTGCATTGATTAAATCATGTGTGGAGTACTGGGTTCATTTAGGGGCTTTACATTTTAGGAATATGTAAGTTCTATGCAGGAGAAATTCATAATCCTGTCACCAGGTACAACTCACCTCACTTTTACTAGTGCTCTATTGCTTAACTGATAACAGTGATAAGTTGGATAATGTCCAGGGTAGTTCAGCCTTGATCATTCAAGGTCTTTTACCCAGACAAGGAACCAAGGTGGTTTCTCTTGAAGAGAAGGCTCAGGAGAACATGACTGTTGTGTTTTAGCAGTTATGGGGCTTTTATATGGAAGAACAATTAAAGTTACTCTGTTTAGCTTGATAAGACAGAATTATTAAAAATGATTAGAAGGCTCAAAAGGATAAATTTCAGGTTTGAAATCTTAGAAAAGTTGTCTGACCACTTTGCTGGTAATGTCATGGTGGAAATTCTCTTTTGGGTCTTGGTTGGAGTAGATGGACAATAATGATCTCTTTAGCAGAAACTGATAGCAGTACTATCTTTAACTTTATTTTTTCTCAATAGTTCATTAAGAAAACACAATAATGCCTTGCATCGTTTATTGAAACGAGTTGTTAGCACATTTAGTAAGGACACAGGAGAACTTGCATCTTCTTTTTTGGAGTTCATGAGACAAATACTCAACTCTGATACAATGGTGAGTAAATGCATTTTTTTTTATTAACTTGATCTATAATCTGAAGTAATTTTAAAATACATTTTGCCTCAATTACTTAGAATCTAACAAGCATTTCTTTTTATCATATTTCTAAAGCATTTTGCTGTTGATTTTAAAGCACCAATGTGAATATGACCTTTAAAATAAAAGTAATTTCAAAACAGTTTTCTTCTATTTTCAATTTCATTTTTTAACTATACTTGGGCTACCCAGAAACAAGTATGCCTCATTAGTATTTAGTACTGAAGTGCAGTATATTTAAATTCATTCATTCATTTAGCATTTGTAGAATGGGTGTCCAACCTTTTAGTTCTTTTTTTTTTTTTAATTGGGTGTTTTTTTTGCTAGGCTTAAGGGTTTTTTGCTAGGGTTGTGGCTTTCCCAAGGCCACACAGCTAGGTAATTATTAAGTGTTTGAGGTTGTATTTGAACTCAGGTACTCCTGACTTCAGGGCCTGTGCTTTAATCCACTGAGCCACCTAGCTTCCCCCCAACCTATTAGTTCTTCTTGACATCATTGTCCAATAAAAACTTCTCAAGGACTGCAATATAGAACTTAATATTTATTTATGACAGTATAACCTATATTACCAGTGAGTATAATAATATAATATAATATGATAATAAAATAATGAGCATAATAGTAAAACATTCACTTTTTGAACAAAAAAATAAGAGCATGCCATATTTAATGTGCCTTTTCAATACCAGTACATCTATATCTGGTTTGCTAGAGGTTTATAGCAATGTTAGGAACTGTTTAAAGTATATATACTTCCCAGAAGAGACATCATGAACAGGGCATATTCATGAAATGTCTGATATTTTAGGCAGATACGGTTTATAAATGTCCAATAAAGACACTTGAATAACTTTTTAAGTTTATGTCTGCTTGCAACTCTATACATTTTGTTTGAAAGTTTTGCAACTTGTTGATGTCAACTGAGAATGGAGTAGCAAATATTCTGCAATGCAATTTATGTTTTCAAAAATTTGAAATCTATTCTCAAAGTTCTGTGATAAAATCAATTAATGCTTAATACGATAAAGTTGTCTATTGCAATTAGGCTAAGTCAAATAATGTTTTAAAATAAAGATCTTAATTCCTATATATATATCTTTTGTAAAAAAAAAAAACCAATGGGGCGGCTAGGTGGCACAATGGATAGAGCACCAGCCTTGGAGTCAGGAGTACCTGGGTTCAAATACAACCTCAAACACTTAATAATTACCTAGCTGTGTGGCCTTGGGCAAGCCACTTAACCCCATTGCCTCGAAAAATATAAAAAAACCCCCAAAAAACAAAAAAACTGGTCTGTGAGACTGCACCATGTTAGTTACCTGAAAAAGTTGATTCGTGTTAAGTTAAAGGTTAAGTTAATCTGTGGTATTGCAATATGCATGTGTTCATCTGTTCTTTTATTTTCAGGTTATGTAATAATGCCTGCTTTGAGGGCCATTTGCAGCCTATGGGCAGCTTGGATACACCTGATTTATAGAGTGCCTTTTCTGGGCTAGGCAAATGGCCTACAAAGACAGATATGAAGTAGTCCCTCTTCTCAAGGAGCTAACATCCCATTAATAGTACTAGATTGTGTTTAATTGGAGATTTGAATTTAAAATTCAAGAAGTATCTTTCATAGTTATCTCCCATTTTAAATCTTCTAGAACAAATCTTTTTTTTTTTGCAAGGCAAATGGGGTTAAGTGGCTTGCCCAAGGCCACACAGCTAGGTAATATTAAGTGTCTGAGACTGGATTTGAACCCAGGTACTCCTGACTCCAGGGCCGGTGCTTTATGAACTATACCACCTAGCCGCCCCTCTAGAATAAATCATAATAACAATTGAATAGGGGGCGGCTAGGTGGTGCAGTGGATAGAGCAACGGCCCTGGAGTCAGGAGTACCTGGGTTCAAATCCTGTCTCAGACACTTAATAATTACCTAGCTGTGTGGCCTTGGGCAAGCCACTTAACCCCATTTGCCTTGAAAAAAAACCTTAAAAAAAATTGAATAGTTGTGCCTTTGACTTGAGGTTCTGCACTAAGATTTTTATGTCTCTGCTTTGGCCGAAAATAACTTGTTTATTAAAATATTACTAACAAGCAAATTAGGAAACTAAAATGTTTTATGAACTATTTTGATTAACAGATTAAGAAAAAAGCTTTGTTTTTTAATGTAAATTTTAAATTATTAAGCATAATTTTATTGAGAATAATCTGAATTTTATTTGAAAATTGTTTTTTTATTTTTTAATTTTAGAAATTTACATTTTGTATTATGATTTAATTGAATAGTTTTAAAATTGGTGCTAAAAAGTTGGATAATTCAGCCTTAAGTAGTAGCTCTGTTGAATATCTTGCAACAAATCATTCAAATTCCTAAGGGTGTTTTCTTGGTTAACAAATTAAAAATCAGTTTTTCCCTGAGGATGAGACAATATATGAAGTGGTGGGAGGCAATATCACTCTTATGTTTGTCTGAATTTTCTTTGAGTTTTTTTTTGGGGGGACCCCCCCATGGGACCTTTATTCCTCCCTCATCTGAATTTTCTTAGCTCATTTGGTTTTTCCTTAATAATAATGTTAGTGGTTGAAAAATTATACCTTTGTATTTTAAATTGACTAAGAAAAGTTAAGATTTCCATGAGAAAAGATCTTGAAAGTATGTGAAATTTAATATAAATTTTTCAGACACCAAACTTTTAACTCTGACACAAAGGGCAAATTATCAAGTTTAAAAAAGGTATTTTTTTATTTTTAGCCATGATCTGTTGTTTATGATAATGATGGAAGAAGGAAACCTTGAACAAATGAAATCTTCACAAAATCTCTTGTCTAATAATTTTTATGTTCTTCACAACTGTTTTTATGAAATAATTGCATTATTGGGTAACCAGAGTGACTTTTACTTTTGTTTATAACTTTTTTTTTTGAGTTTTGCAAGGCAATGGGGTTAAGTGACTTGCCCAAGGTCACAGAAACTAGATAATTATTAAGTGTCTGTGTCTGGATTTGAGCTCAGGTCCTCCTGACCCCAGGGTTGGTGTTCTATCCACTGTGCCATGTAGCTGCCCCTTTTTGTAACTGTTAATTGAAAGAGCTGACAAAGTCTTAAGTGTTTTTTACTCTTGACTGGTGCTAGGATGGTAGAAAAAATTCTCATGATAATTTATCATTTTCATCCTTTGTGTGAGTATGAGGAGAGTATATTATAACAACTGTATCTTGATTTTTTCCCCCATAGGAATTTTTTGGTAAGAGAATATTTTGTAGCATATGTAGTATTTTGGAGGGAGGCGTGTTAAACTATTTTAGTTACATTGATTTTTAAGTTTAGAATTTAAAAAAAAACTTCACTTTAATTGTTCAAATTAAGGAGTAAAACTTACTGAGCTGTGAGTATATCCCATAAGGCAGAAAAATAATCATTTTTATACCCATGGGATGTAATCTGATTGCTCTCTTCCTTTGTTTGTCTTACTGTCTGCTGAGAGATAATTTAAAATTTTGTCTTCTCTAATGGTAGGCATAGTTTTAACTAAATCTTGTATAAGTTATGTTCTGATGCTTCAGTTTATTTTGAGACATCTTGGTGCCATAATTGAAGATCAGTAGGAAAGTTGTTGCATCACTTCTTTGATACTGAATCTCAGATTAAGGCTATTTGTTTATTTTATTGCTTCATTTAACAGTTTTGTGCTGGTATAAAGCAAAACCATCAAGTGAAATTAAATAAGATACTAGATGTTTAATGTAAATGTGTAAACATTTTTCCAAATTTATTAATTTAGTTTAATTTCTGCCTAATATTTATAGGGTTGTTGCGGAGATGACAGTGGTCTCATGGAAGTTGATGGAACCCATCCATCAAGGACATTGAATCTTAATGCTGCAGAATTAAAACAGCTTTTACAGAGCAAAGAAGAAAGTCCAGAAAGTTTGTTGCTTCAACTGGAGAAGCATATTTTGGTAAAAAGGAAAAAAAAAAAAACTTCCCTTTAATCAAACCATATTTTGTCTAGAGTTCTATGTTTTTTCATTGTTACTATTTGGAAGAGTGATCCTTGTAGTGGGTAGCAGTACTTTTTTCAAATTTCCATATTTTTCATTTTGAAATTAATAATTTGTGAAAGATTTTTAAAATTATCTGAAAATTAAAAATTTTGAAATTTTGCTTATTTTTGTTTGGAAGGTATCTGATTTTTATATTAAGACATTGTTGGAAATAATCTTGTAATTGTTGTTTTAACTTTTTTTAATTGGAAGTTGAAAATTTTTTGCTTTGGAAAATATTGATTTTAATGGCTCTGATTTTTCCATTAAAATATGAATATGGTAAATTTTATTTTAACCTTCTGCTCTATTATTCAAGGTTTTTTCTTCTTCCTGTTAATCCTAGGAACATTCTAAAGATGATGACAACCTGGATTCTTTACAGGACAATATAGTTGGTCTTAGACAAATGCTGGAATCTGCAGGTGATCCTTTACCACTTAGTGATCAAGATGTAGAACCAGTACTTTCAGCTCCAGAGTCTCTTCAAAATTTATTTAACAATAGGTAAAATAAATTTTTGTTGTTTTTGTTCTCTGGAATCAGTGACCATATGTAATGTTTCCTATCTAGTTTTGTCAAAATGAAATATAACCTCCCTTAATAATTGGCATTCTCAGTCATCAAACAATTTTAAGAACCTGTGAGGTATCAGGCAATGTGCTTGAGAATAGGGATACAAACACAAAAGGGAAATGGTTCATTCTTTTAGTGCCCTAACTAGTTTACTTCACGTTCAAAAAAGATGTTCGAATTGAACTCTTTGTTTAGAGCCTCTGTTCTAAATTGGCTATGAGATTATTTGAGTCTTTTTTTATATGTAAAATGAGGGTATTGAACTGAATCATCTCTGTTCTTTTGAATATTTGTGTTTAAATTTTTCTTGAAAATACAGTTAACCCCAGTATATAGCATCTATGTAGCATTGAAGAATCAATCCATTATTAGTTTTATTAATCTTTGTTAAGGACTTATTTCCCGAAGGTAGTTATTTAAAAGCTGTAGCACAAAATTTCCTAAACCCTTCAGATATTTTAAAATATACTTTACAGAAAATTGGGAAGATGATCTTAATTATTTTGAAGTCTGTATTTGTTAACTTTTGTTTTTAGGACTGCATATGTGCTATCTGATGTCATGGATGACCAGCTGAAGTCTATGTGGTTCTCTCCATTCCAGGCTGAAGAGATTGAAACAGATTTAGATTTGGTATGGTGAAGTGATTTTTTTTTTTCATATAGCTCTAAAGAGTTATTTTAAAATTGTAATTGGTGGTAGTTTCTTTAAGTTCCTAAAACATATTTTACTTTGTGTCAAAATTTTATTTTGAGGTTACTGATGTAGTTTCCTTATGTTTTGTCTCACTTTGCCTTTCATTCTGTTTGATTTCTCTATTTTTCACATTTACCTCATTTTAGTTCTATAATTTCAGTGTTATGAATCTTGGAGATGCAGTCCTGAATGGATAAGATTATATTTTTTCATTCTATACCCATTATAATGTTTGCTATCAGCTGAGTTCTCTCTGGGCAAGTGCATGTTCTCTTTTTTCTAGAGGCTATTCTTTTGTCTGATATTAGGATGATGAGAAAAAAATCCTTATGTCAGATTTATCAGTTTGGTCCTGTTTGTAAATGTGAAGAGGGTATTAAGACAACAAAATCCTGTTTTTTTCCCCTAAGAATGTTTTGTTAAAGAGATTCTTTAGTAGCATGATATGTCGTATTTGGAGAGAGACAAGCTGACAAATTTATAAGTGTACAGTTAAACACATTGAATTTGTATGAAGTTTGTTCTCTACAATAATATATGAGGGAAAATGATTTCTAACCACTTTATTTCTGTGTTAATAAATACTGGGGCATATTTAAAAACATTCTAATGATGAATTATTGAACATGATATTGAAAAAATAATTTTTACTTGAATATTTTATTGTAGGAAAAAATGTTTCATCATCATTCTGCAAATACTTTTGAATAATATTTTATAGAATACTTAGTTTAATAAAAAAAAAGACATGCCCTTCTATTTTTAGTTGTATTCTTTGTAATATCACAGTTGGTGTTAGCTGTTTTACATTTAAAATTGCTCTATCAAGTTGATTTGAAAAAATACCCAAAGTGTCTTTTAGTATTAAATTTTTTCTAGATTTTTATTTTAATAATTAAAATTTTAATTTTAAATTTACTCTAGTTGTTTAGAATCTAAGTGATTATAGTTTGAGATCCTTAAGATGAAACAGTGAAATATTAACAATGTATTATTTGAAATATAACATTAAATAAGATTGTTTCATTATATAAAAGTTAAGACATTAAAAATTATGTATGTTTAACTACAATTTCTGTTAAATTGAACCCTTGCTAGAGCTTCTTGGAATACCATGGTAGAGAAATATGAGACAATAAATGATATATGATCCTCTCTTTTGAAGATGATTAGTCAGGAAATTTCACATGTCATCATCCTTAGTCTTTTTCATCTATTTATTTGTTTGTTTTTTATTAGTTTTTTTTTTTTTGCAAGGCATTGGGGTTAAGTGGCTTTCCCAAGGCCACACAGCTAGGTAATTATTAAGTGTCTGAGGCCTGATTTGTACTCAGGTACTCCTGACTCCAGGGCCAATGATCTATCCACTGGGCTACCTAGCTGCCCCACCCTTAGTTTTTTGGTATCAGGCTGAAGATATTCCACATTGTTTCTGATAGGATTATGAGATTTTACTCTCTCAGCTTGTTTTTGCTTTTTTTTTTTTTTAAAGAAACCCAGGATCTACTTTATTGATAAAGGGTCATTTTTGCTATTTTTGAAAAGTATATATACATTCTTCCCCATATCTATTTAAATGTTGACTTTGACATATGATGAAAACTTCTGCCAAAATTATACCCAAATATTTGCATCTGGAATATATTATATCTACTCCCCTTTTCCTCAGTGGCTGTACAGGTGAAATTATATTCTTTGATGATTGCAGGTAAAGGTTGACTTAATTGAGCTCTCTGAAAAATGCTATAGTGACTTTGATTTGCAAGCCGAATTAGAGCGTTCCTTTTTGTCGGAACCATCATCTCCTGGGAGGACAAAGACTACAAAAGGGTTTAAGCTTGGCAAGCACAAACACGAGACTTTTATAACATCGAGGTACGCTTTGCTATTCTGTAGCAATCTCACAATTGCATATAGTTGAAGAACATTCAAAGTAAAAATTAAATGAAATGGTGGTTGAAATATAAGCCATCTTTTCTGAGAGGTCTTTTTCCCCACTCCACTTGTAAAGATGACTTTTTCAATTGGTTTATAACTGTGGGGCATAGAGAGTTTGGTCATTGCTATAATTTTTGATTCTAAGAAAACTTGAATGTCTGTTGCTTTCTTGTGCATGAAAAAGGAAATTAATTGTATCATTCAGAAAATGTTTTTTATTTACAAAGAGTATAATGTCAGAGATCTCCATTTTCGCCTGGATTTTGTAAGTATATGGTGTGTCACTCTTTTTTATGTGCTGTTCTCTAAAAATGTTATACTTTGTGGGAAATGAATTATTTTAAGGTTGAGGGAAAATCTTTTGAACAAAGTTTGGAAACAAATGGAAGAGATCTTTGTGAAAGCTTATGAAAGTATGAGTTAATTGGTTTTATTTTTCTCTGTTTATATGAATGTTTCTTTGTTTTTTTCTATTGGTTTTAACTTAAATATTTTAAAATTTTAATTAGTGGAAAATCTGAATACATTGAACCAGCCAAGAGAGCACACATTGTGCCACCTCCCAGAGGAAGAGGCCGGGGAGGATTTGGACAGGGCATCAGACCCCATGATATTTTTCGTCAGAGGAAACAGAACACAAGTAGGCCACCTTCTATGCACGTGGACGATTTTGTTGCAGCTGAGAGCAAAGAAGTGGTTCCACAGGATGGGTTACCACCACCAAAAAGACCACCCAAAGTGTCACAGAAGATTTCTTCTCGTGGTGGGTTTTCAGGGAACCGAGGAGGACGAGGTGCTTTTCATAGCCAAAACAGATTCTTCACTCCACCTGCTTCAAAAGGTAATTTTTGGAATAGTTTGGATAAGTTGAAAATTCACTTCTCCTTTTAAAAAGAGTCCTAATAACTTTTATCTTAAGAAACTACCATTTACTGATTAGAATTATTTCAGTGACTCATTTCTGAAAGTTTTCTACTAGATATATGTGTAGCAATGGGTTTGACTTATTCCCTTCTCTCACATTTTGATCGTAGTATCTTTGAGTGACATTAATGATCATTTTAATTTTTGTGCATTAGATTTATCCATCTGAATTACAAAGAAAATTTCTTTGAGATTATTTTCTTAGTTTACCAATTCATACTCAGCAAATTGCTTTCCCAGTCTAATATTGAAAAACTGTTCCTTTTAGGATTTTTACAAAAGGTTGATGTTTATGCCCTCACTAGTAAATATTTACATATTACACATACATAATATGTATACATATGGGAATGTGAGAATAGATTTCTCTAACTGTATTAATAATTCTTCCTGGAAATTGTTTTTCTTCAGTTAGTTACTTCTTTATTCCAGTTATTTGTTTAAAAGTTTTTTAATAAGTTGTCAGTTGTATTTCTTCAACTAGTTTCTCAATGAAAAGATATATTGCAGGTTATTAAATAACATAATATATTGTGTTTAGGAAATTATAGTCGTCGTGAGGGAACAAGAGGTTCCAGCTGGAGTGCCCAAAGTACACCACGGGGAACCTACAATGAAAGTAGAGGAGGACAGAGCAATTTTAGCAGGGGCCCTCTTCCTCCACTTCGACCGCTCAGTTCTGCAGGTGGGTTGTATTTTTGTGAAATAGCACTGATAAATGGGAAGATGTTCATCCTTTTCCAGGCACACTGTCAGACATTAAATGCTAATGTGAATTCCTAATTTTTTTTAAGATAATTTTTAATTCCAGAATTTACCTAAAAGTTTTTTGACAACTTGGATGAGACTAAACATTTATTTCAGCTGTCATTGTTAGGGTGCTTACTAGATTTCAGTTATTGTTCTATGAACTAGGAATACAAAGAAGAAATAGTATCTGATTTAAAGGAGCTTACATTATACTTAAAGGCCTGATATGGTGAGGATAACCTTTTTAGAATAATACTTTTGGAGAGATAATGTTTAATCACTTAAAGTGATCCAACTAACAAGAGTCTATTATATGAAATCAGAGTTTTATTAATTTATAATAAATTAGTGTTTACTCACAGGAGCAAGAAACCAAGCATAGATTAAAATAACTATTTTTTTTCTATTGTAGGGTATCGTCCAAGTCCACGTGACCGTGCTTCCAGAGGTCGAGGTGGACTCGGGCCTTCTTGGGCAAGTGCAAATAGTGGCAGTGGAGGCTCAAGAGGCAAGTTTGTTAGTGGAGGCAGCGGGAGAGGTCGTCACGTACGGTCCTTCACACGATAAAAATTATTCTTGGGAACATTGAGAGCACAGACATTTCATCAAGACAATTTTTAAAAATTAAGGCACTGAAGGACCAATTTAGACTTAACAGATATCGGGACACATCTGAGAGAATATTTTTATCTGAAGAAAGATTTTGTTTGATACGAAACATGAAATTTCAATAAAAATCCAAACATTTTTATGTATGTTTGCATATTTTCTCTTTATATTCTAAAGCACTTTTGAGGGATTTCATAGAAAATGCAAGATGTATATCTCAGTCGGGGCATTTGAAATTTTAGCATTTTTGTTATAAAATATCCCACGCCTATGTAAAAAGTAGCCTTTTTTCCTGATTAAAAATATTAAAAAATAATTTTTTCTAATTGTCGTAGGAAAACTGTATCAATTTGTTTTGTGTTCTCAGGTTGGAACTACTAACCTTGTTTCAATGGTGTTATGATTAATACTTCAGAATAAGATATATCTTAATGCTATTTGGGGAGAAATTGGAAGCATTTAGTAAGACTTAAAAAGAAAGTACATAAATTTAAATACAGTAACTACATTTTCCCAGAGTTTTGTCACCCTGAGTCTTTCCATTATAGTGTGGAGTTTTGTTATCACTTATCCAGTATATATATATATCTTTGTCAGCTTAATACTTTTATTTTTTTATAGTTGTGTATTTGTGTGTTGATGGAGGGAAGGAAAAATTCTGTTTATTAAAAAAATGGCTGAAGGAAACTATATTACATCTTTTCTCTTAGCTGTTACTGAGTTAACATGTTGTCTTTTGTGTTTAAAAAAGGTGGGTTGAAAAATGTTAATCACTAGAATCCAAACTCTTATACATAATGCTTAACATAATTCACCTTGTTTGTATAAGTTGCAATATCATGTAGTGCTAAAGTGTGTATTTTTTTTAAAGTGTGGATTTTGTAGTTTAAAGTTCTTTATAGCAAAATGAAGGTCTCTTAAGTAATTGATTTTCTTAGATTATCAGGTGAGACAAAGAAATTTGAGATGCTTCAGTGGAATGAGATACAAAATCACTTTTGTCTTGAGTTCTTTTGTAAAGTTACCACCCTATGCTGTTACTGTGTAGCTATTTCAGCTTATTAATTTCAGTTAATTAAATGCTTTCAGCTATTATGAAAACATCACAGATAATAAATTGTCAGTGTAGAAATTGCTCTTAAATTGGGACAAGTTGCTCAGGGAAATTGAAGAGTAACATGGTACTTTTGGATATGATTATAGGAGTAAATAAAGGTCTGCAGAAAGAACCTCTAAGGTTATTTTAAATTGTCAATCTGGAGGAGGTCCTCCCAAGTTCATGTTACTCTATTCTGAAGGTAGATTTTGTCATTGGCAAATGTACTCTTTTTTTTTTTTTGGCAAGGCAAATGGAGTTAAGTGACTTGCCCAAGGCCACACAGCTAGGTAATTATTAAGTGTCTGAGACCAGATTTGAAACCAGGTATTCCTGACTCCAGGGCCGGTGCTTTATCCACTGTGCCCCCTAGCCACCCTGGTAAATGTACTCTTAATAGGATAGTAGCTATTTATGAGTATGCTTTTATGTTTTTAAAGTAATATTTCTGGAAAAAAATGAGGTTACTTTTTAGAAATTAGTGCATGGGGCAGTTAGGTGGCACAGTGAATAGAGCACTGGTTCTGGAGTTAGGAGGACCTGAATTCAAATCCGGCCTCACACACTTTACCTAGTTATGTGACCTTGGGCAAATCACTTAACCCATAGCCTTGCCAAAAAAATCACCCCCCCTCCCTGGGAAGAAAGAAATTGGGGATAATATGAAAGGGTAATAGGTAGAATTTGAAAATTTTGCTTGTTGGTGGTCTTAAAAGACTTGCACTAACAATTGTATCTTGAGAGTACATTAAAAATTGTCAGAGACTTGAAAATTGGAATAGGGATAACATCATTCTTTCCTCTGGTTGGTTATAAATACAAAGTAAGGTATAAACAGAGATCTAAGCTCATCAAAGATGATTGCCATTCCATCATCAAGAAGGATGTCCAAGTGGAAGGGGGCTTGTTATAGTTGATGAGGCACTCAAGATGTGCTTACTTGGAGATAATAGTATTCTGATTATATCCAGATTTATAAAATTTTAGAGCCTCATAAATGAGATCCAAAATCACTGAAGAAAATTTGACTTAACTATACTGGAAGAAATCAAGGGGATAACTAATGTGTGTGGTCTAGACTATTATAGTCAACTGGAGGAAAGGCCTACAGAAAAGATGTACCTTTAACAGACATCTTCGACAGATACTGCAGACCAACAATGAATTGTGCCTAGAACTGAAAAGGAGGGAAGCAAGTGGTTAGGTTGCTCTTAGAAAATTGGGCTGTTCTTTGAATGATTTCCCTGAAACAAAGACTTGTCTTTTAAACTCCCATATTGTTCTGTTGCTACTGTCTTTTTTTTTTTTAAACATGAAAATACCACATACTGAGAAATTAAAGTTTCAGGTACTCAAAGCTCAATGGAAAGACATATGGTGACTTTGTATAACTAAGAAAAGAAGCCATAAGTCAGGATTGTACAAGAGTGAGGGATTAATTTGTGTAGAGGGAGGGGTTGTTCTCCAATTCTGTTGGTGGAACACTGAGCTCTAGAGGAAGGCCCTCAGAAAGGACAAGAATTTCACAGGATGAACTAATTGTGAATGGGCTGAAATCTACCCCATTGGAAGAAGTATCCACTTTAATGAGATCACAGATCATCAAAGTAAGTAAAAAAAATGCATCAAATACTTTCTGGGAACACTTGTGTTTTTTGTTAGACTCCTAGCCAAAATTAAGAATCATATAGCTAAGAAATGTTACCTATCATGCCAGAAAGTACTATTAACTAATCACTATATTTAAGTCCTATGTCATAAGATATTTTATTGTTTTTGCTCAGTAGCCATTGACAAACATACAGAATAAAAAAAAAAGAACAAAATGTGTTCTTGAGGGAAATATGATAAAGTTTTAAATTTCAGAGTTCTTAAGCATGCAAAAAGCATTATGAAATTCATGAGGGAATCACTTCAAGTTTAGCTTTAGTTTTTGAGGAAGTTAATTCAAAATGGATGAGAAATTATGATCAATGCCAGCACTAGTTTATTTTTTTTTAGAATTACTTGATAAAAAAATATTTAACAATTATCCTTCCAGATTAGCCTAACATGGGTCATAGAGTGTATGGCAGAACAGGAGGTGATGTAGAAAGCCCTCCTTTGAATAAGTTAGGCAAATACAACTTTTCTTGTGGCTATGCTCTGTGAGCGTATTTTGTCAACTATATTCTCTTTATAAAGATCATTATTTAAGGAATGTGAAGATTCCAGCTTGCATTTAAAATTTCAGAATTTCATTTTCGTGGGTATTCCCTTCAATTTAGATCATATCCCACTCTTTAATAAACTACTGTTTTCAAAAAAGCTTCTACAAAGTTGGGGATTCTTAACTTTTATGGTGACCTGGCTTCCTTGGACAGTCTGGTGAAGCCCATAGAATCCTCCAAATAATTTTTTTAAATGCATAAACTAAGATATGTAGCATTATAAAAGAAGCAATTATCTAGAAAGTTATCAGTATATATACCAAAAAAGTTAATGGATGCAAAGTTAAAAAACTGCCCTTTTCATGCTGACCTTCTTCAGATGTACCTAAGCTAAACTGGTCCATAGAAAGCAGGTAGGCAGTTAAATTGTTGGCTCTACTTAAAGACTTTTTTTCAGCTTGATAGGACTCTGCTAGCTTGCAAAATCCTGAGTTACCTTTGACACCATGATGAAGCATCAGAGTAGAAGTTATAGCAATATAGTAAAGTTTTCAGACAAAATATTTTATTTTTAAAAATTTAGATAGATTAGAACCTATCTGCAAAATAAACTGCTGAAATTGACTCAAATGCCATGAAGACTGAAGAGTCAAATTTGAGTCAAATGACATGAAGAGGCTGAGGATGTTAAGCTTAGTTAACCTTAGAAGGGAGGTGTTAGATTTGACTTGCTTGACACCAAAGGGCAGGATAGAGAATGAGTAGTAGAAGTAGTATAAATATATAGGGAAGAACTTGCTATTGGTAATGGATTCTGGAATTCTATGAGCAATGGGTCCTTGGGTATATTGAAAAGTATTTCTTTCAGATAATGGTTGGACAAGTCTCTGAGGTGCCTTCCAGTACTGAGATTCTATAAAACAATTAATTAGATATGAAATGAGTCTTAACAATTCTGTAACATTTTGACAAGTGATCTTCAGGTCAATCTTTTAATTTTTAAAAAAATATCATTTGATTATGACTATATACATATGGACTGTAAATGAATACAGTCCCATTTCTGCCCAGATCGGGTCAAATGTTAGAATTTTTTGTAGAATTTTCATCTATGTATTGTAATTTCAAATTTCTGCTCCATAGGGAATATGGATTACTGCTTTATAGGATGAAAAAGCCTTGGCAGAAGACCATTTAGGAGACCAATTTTTGATATGAAGCTGTATGATAGGTTTCTTCAGACTGTATATAAAATATTTGATTTGTGTTTTTATTCCATTTGTAGCAATGTTTTTGTTTTGCAGTGAGTGGAGGGGGGTGGATTGGGTAAGGGGGGAGACTTCTGTGTCTTAATGTTTCTGAAGTGAACTTTGAATCAGTCAAGCATTTATTATGTGACAGGTACAGTTTTGAGAAATAAATAGACTTTGATTCTACTTTTGATTGCTATATTCAGGGTAGGATTGGTATTTCATATTTTGTAGGAGTTCTTTTGTTTTCATGTTAACATGCTGTTTTGGAAGTACTATTTCTGTTCATTTTGCTTGTGGTTACTATAGTTCATTATACAAAAACTTTAAGTATTATATCTTCATATATGTACAAAATAGGATAAACTTTTAGGTATTGAACTAAATAAAGTATTTTCATTTTAAGATAAAAAGACTAAGGATGGTAAAGCTGATGGTAAAGGCAGTTTCTTTTTTCTAGACCTTTTAATGTTTATAAGTAGTTGCCAAGTATTAAGCTGCTTTCTTGCTTTTCCTTTTATTTTGAAAAGATGCTATGGAAGTTGTCAGGGGATATAGCTTTTTATTAAGATAGGTATAGGGCACTCATTTCATTCTAGGGCTTGGCAAGACTCTAGGAATCCTAATTACCCTAGGTTTCAGTTTTAGGATCTATTCCAATAATTAAAAAAATAATCTGTGGGAGAATTTCTGACAAAATTATAACATTATTGGGTCCTTTGTAGTGAAGGGTGAACTTGGATGGGAAACATACATTGGTATAATTTTTTTTTGTAATTCTATGTATTTTATTTTATGCACTTGAAAATATTTTGAGAAAATGATTCATGACACAAAAGGTTAGAATTCCTTTTTTAGAACCATGATTTCTTCTCTCCCCTCCACCTCCATGCATAAGCAAAGACCCACTAACATGAAACAACTGTAAGCCATAATCTTTTATAAATAATATACTTCATAACTTCTGAGAGTTTTAATGCATTTGAGTTAATGATTTTATTTAAAAATGCAATTGGATAAAGAATCATTTATGAATTAACTAAGCTTGCAGAAAAAAACAAGACAGTAATGAAACTTGTTCACATGCTTACTAAAATTCAGAATTTAGCATTCATAAAACAAACTGATTACATGAAAGTAGAAAAATTGTGATTTTATACCTGTATTTAAGTTATAGACACAGAGCATAGAAATGATCCATTTAGATTATATACCTGTTCTCTGTACACTGTAACCCAAGAGGTTTCCATCATAGATAAAATCAAAGACATCTTTTTGGTATTTTCAGAAATGATTTATTTTAGGTGAAGTCTAGAGTGGCCCTCCCTTAGAGCACTTTTCCATGTGATAACTACAATCAGGTTGTATTGCTGTTAACAAGGCAATAACCTTTTGCCAACAGATGTATTACTTCCGTTCTGTTTTTCTCAGAATATGGAAGTTTGGGATGATAGATTTAGAGCTGGAAGAGACCTCTTAGAGGCTATCTAGTCCAAATGACTTGACCTATTCAAGGTTATGCAGGTAGTAAGTAGCCATGCTGGGATTTGAACCCAGATCCTTTGACTCCAAATCTGTTCTTTTTTTTTCACTGTACCATGCTGCCTCCTGACTGATTTGTTAATGTATTTGAAATAAGTAATGTGACTTCAGTGTAAACAATTTCAAATAATTTCATATGATCTTTTGTAATTAGTTACTGATGATATTAAAGATATCAAATGTTAATTCTATGACTCTAGTTACTGTATGAAAGGACAAGTCATCTGTCTTTGGTGACACATGCCTGCCTCTGAGGAGGTAGGCAGAGGCTGATGGATCTCTCAGGAATTCTGAGCTGTACTGAATTAAGGCAGTCAGATGCTTGCATTAAGCCCAGCATCATGGTGGTAAGCCTGTGGGATCTAAGGAGGGAGGACCAACCAGTTCAGGATAGAAATGGAGTAGGTGAAAGCTCTTGTGCTGTTGAATAAGGCCAGCCCTTGAACTTATGGCACGGGCAAGAAAGAGGCACTATACTAAGTTAAGTTTGACGTAAAAAATAACAGGTAAGTGTGCACATTTTGATTTCTTTAATATTAAGAAACAATTATGAGGTAGATATTGTGTTTATATGAAAAAATTATTGGATATGCTCCCCCCCAAAAAAAATTTAGTCTTTCCCTAGCTTTCAGCCACTAAAATTTAACTGATAACCAGTAGTCTTTTTTTTTTTTGTCTTTGAAAATTCACTTTTGGGGTGGCTAGATGGCATAGTGGATAGAGCACCGGCCCTGGAGTCAGGAGTACCTGAGTTCAAATCTGGCCTCAGACATTTAATAATTACCTAGCTGGCCTTGGGCAAGCCATTTAACCCCATTGCCTTGCAAAAACCTTAAAAAAAAAAGAATTCACTTTTACCAAGCGTTACCTATTTCATCCATTATGTCATCATAAATTTTTATACCTTTTAGAATAAAGATTTGAAAAAAAGGAAAAAATGATTTAAGACAATTATTTATAAATCACGGTTTATTTGAAACACTTTTATAAAGCCAAATTAATTATAGCATGGTAGCATATCCAAACATAACTATCATCAGTATCATAAATCCTTTTTCATTGTTAGGAAATGGTGAATAGTTTCCTATTAAGTTTACCTAGTTAATTGTTACTAATTATCTAAGTGATATGGAAAGTTGCCTAACAAGTGTTTATGTTAAAAAGCACATATTCTATGGCACAGTCATACGTTTTTAAAACACTGATGCTGACAGCTTTCTTAATGACATAATTTCCATTTGGGATAAAAAGTATTTTAATTTGAAAATAAAATAACTTCAGATACTCTTTACTGCATTAAATTAATATTCTTAAGTAGCAGCACTGTTTAAAAATTTTAGTTAATAATTCTATAATATAACAATTGTAATCAATTGCTACTTTTAGAAGCAAATGGTTACAAAGTCCATATGACTGCAATAAGGTGACAGATCCATTATGGATCTTCCTAGGTTGAAGAATTGTGCAGCACCTGTCCAGAAAAAAATATAACAGTATGGAGTAATTGTATAGATACAGATTTTATTTTTGCCCAAAAGATTCAAAGCAGTTTTAAAAGCTTCATACTAAGACTTAAGTTTAGATCAGGTCTATTCCAATTTAACAATAGCCAAGTTCATAGCTGTCTTGTATAATCCTTCATGAGAAACATTTAGTGGGGTTCTCAAGTTATCAGAAGGTGATAACAAGCTGTAAAAGTTTTAACCAGGCATTTAAGATGGAGGTCTAAGCACCCACAAATAGTTAAAGAAAGATAATGCTGAAAATATCCACCTCTATGAAGAGAGTAGGGGAAACTGTACAGTGAATGTAGATATCTCTATTTCTGCAATAGCCAGAATGTATATATGTAGAACAATCTCCTGGAAAAAAAAAAGGTCTTAAAGATTGATTCTCCATGCTCTAGGTAGTCAAAAGGGTAATCAAATATTATAAAATAAAATATTTCTTTTCAGTGAAGGAAAAAGAGGTCTAAGGTGGAAAAGGGGAAATTTGACCCTTATCAGGATCATGGAAAAGAAAGAGGAAAGGAAGGAATGAAAAGGAAAGATGTAGTATTAGAGATGTACACTTCTGAGGTTGTTTCTGAAAAGAACAGAGCTACTGATTTGCTCAAAATATGATGTAGCAGTCATTGAAGCTATCAGGTAAGCTCATCCATTAAAGGTAATAAGAATCAGAGTATTAGTGGACTCCTAGCACAGGGTATTGAAACAGCTTTGTCAATTTGAAAACTACAATAGAAGGGTCACAAGTATCTTGCATAGTTATGTCTTCCCTAGTCTTGTGTCCAAGGAATAAGAGAAAACTTTCTAAGGCATATAAAAAGAGATGACTTTGTGATGTTTTCAACTGGATACAAATGACACTGTGAAAAGGAACTTAAAAAGTATTGCTGATGATTATGAAGTCTTAGGTAGGTCGCTTTACTCCACTGGGACACACAGGTAATTCAGAAGACAAGTGAACAACTCCTTGATAGAGACTTGGATTCCCACATCTTGGCTTAAAGGATAGGGATGACACATTTCTTATCCCAGTAGGGACTGTATCTGCTAATTAGTAAACTGGGTGTCTTGCAAATTTAATCAAGGAATGTAAAACTAAGAAAGATTAGGGAAGAAGAAGATTCTTTTTCTCCCACCCTCCCAACCCTGAGACGGATATCATAAAGTATAGCTACAATGAAGAAAGGATAGCGTTTGTGGCATCTAGACTTGAACAGGAGACAAAATCCAAGGATTCATTTCCCCTCAAACCTCCCATAGAATTCCCCTACTCTCTGAGCTGAAGACCTTAGCTCATATTTGCTCTCACAGAATTGCTTTTTCTGAACACCACTCCATCTCACATCACACAGATACCTTCTACCAGTATCTCTTTCCATCTTTCACATAAAAAGATGGCTGTTTTCCTTGTCAAAGCAAACCTCTATGTGGACAAGTTCCATTCCATCCCATTTTCTCTTGCAGATTTACTCCATTTACCATTTCTATTTCTTACTTCAATCTCTCTCTGCCTACTGTCTTGCAAACATGTCCATCATGTCTCCATTATCAAAAAATATCAGTCCCAGGGCAGCTACATGGCATAGAAGATGGAGCACTGGCCCTGAAGCCAGGAGGACCTGAGTTCACATGTGACCTCAGACACTTAATAATTACCTGGCTGTGTGACCTTGAGCAAGTCACTTTAAGCCTATTGCCTTGCAAAAAAACCCAAAACAACAAAAACCATCAGTTCATCCATCTCCGATATCTATTGTTCCATTTTTTCCCCTTTGAAGATCACTTGGAGAAGGCCATTCATAATTGATGCTTCTACTTCCTTTCCTTTATCCTAACTCTTATCATTCAACTGCTTTTTCAAAATCCTTATTCTTTTTGCATTCTCTGCAGTTTTTGACTCTGTCAATCTTTTCCTTGATACTCTCTCTAGGATTTAGTGATTTTTTGTCCAAGCTTTCTTCCTACCTATTTGACTACTTTTTTTTTTTTTTGCAAGGTAAATGGGGTTAAGTGGCTTGCACAAGGCCACACAACCAGGTAGTTATTAAGTTTCTGAGACCGGATTTGAACCCAGGTACTCCTGCCTCCAAGGCCGGTGCTTTATCCACTGTGCCACCTAGCCACCTTTATTTGACTACTTAATATTTGCTATATTAAAGTTTTAGCTGCTAAATGGATATCCTCCAAAGCTCTATCCTTTTTTGTCTTATCTAGTATTTTATTTGGAAATTTTATCAGGTCATCATTTCCATGCTGGCGATGCTCAAATTTATTTGTCTTAAACTTACTCTCATCTTTAGTTCTAGCTTAACAGTTGTCTATTGGATAGTTCTACTGAAAGTCTTATAGGCATCTTGGACTCAACATATCCAAACTTTCTATTATATTCAAGGAAACCATTATCCTCCCAGTCTTGCAATTTAAGTGGATAATCTTGGGCCATTTACTTTATCACCCTTCTTCCATTTTACCTTCAAAATAGCATGTTATGCTGTTTCCTCTTTCCTGTTAAAAAAGTTCCTCCTAGAAATCTTTCATGATCCCTCTCAATAACTCACTTTATCCTGTTATATAGCTTATTTAATATGTTGATATCATCTCTTCCATTAGATGGTGAGGTCCATGACAGTAGGAATCCTCTTTTGCATTTTTTTGTAAACCCAAAGCCCAGTGGAGTGCCTGTCATATAACGGACTCTTAAAAGAGCCAATAGTGAAAATAAATGCTCCATGTATCTCCATATATATATATGCCCTAAGTTTACTACTAGAGGTACTCATTCAAGAAGGCAAATTCAACCTCAGAAATTATTGACATTTCTTGCAATGAAAACTAATGACTTGAATATCTTTAAATGGGACCTATTTCAAAAGAAATAGAAAAGAGAGTGGGGTGACAAGAGTATTGAACATTAAAATGGGGCAAATTAATGAGGAAATCTAGGAATTAGAAGAATGGAACCATCTGAGTAAATGTCAGTGGAAGAATAAACGAGATTTTTTCCAGTGGAATGTAGAATGCCAGAGAGGAGAAAGATGAGTATGGGAAACATTACAAGCCACAGTTCAGTAATGAGAGATATCCAATTATCCAGAAATTTGCTTGATTAAAATTAGTATCAATTATCTCAATGGGGGCGGCTAGGTGGCACAGTGGCTAAAGCACCGGCCCTGGAGTCAGGAGTACCTGGGTTCAAATCTGGGCTCAAACACATAATACTTAGCTAGCTGTGTGGCCTTGGGCAAGCCACTTAACCCCATTGCCTTGCAAAAAAAGAAAAAAAGTTAAGAAATTAATAGGAATAGTAAAGTCTCAAGGGCTCCTATTTACAAATTCACATTAAAAATAATTATGCAGAAGATGCAAACAAGGTCAGGTAATAAGCAGGTCAATATGAAAGAAAGATACGGTCTTGTAAAAAATCTTTTTAGGAGTCCAAAAGCTCAGAATGAACTGGTGCTAGCAAGAGAAACAGAGGGCAATGCAAAGGATATGTTTAGTGTTAGTGGGAGAAAAGAAAGACCAAAGAGATAGTTTGGGTGGGTGGGGGGTGATAACAGGTGAGCTTCATTTGCTTTTTGACAAAATTACCAAAAGAGAAGATCATGTCTATAGATATAAACATCTAACATTCTTGTGGAGAAGTCAGAGAAATAAATGTAGGCTAAGCAATAACAATGATTAGTGGATTCAGAACAGGTTGGATAGCCAAATTCATAAGAGTAGTTGTTAATGGTTCAATGTCCACTCCGGGAAGTTGCCACTGCAATCTCTCTAAATAGCCTTTAACTATTTAAATTTTCTTTTTTTAGGATTTTGTAAGGCAAATGGGGTTAAGTGGCTTGCCCAAGGCCACACAAGTAGGTAATTATTAAGTGTCTGAGTCCAGATTTGAACTCAGGTCCTCCTGACTCCAGGGTCGGCGCTCTATCCACTGTGCCACCTAGCCGCCCCATATTTAACTCTTTATTAATAACTTGGATAAAGGCAAAAATATATTTACTTGCAGTCTTACAAAGCTTCCTTAAGAGAATTTTATAAACTGAAAAAGAGTTTTAGGGAAAATATGCCTAAATATAACCACCAACTTAAAAACAATGTATCCCACTACCACCCCACCAGGATTCTGAGACTTTTTTTTTTAAGGATTTTTTGCAAGGCAAATGGGGTTAAGTAGCTTGCCCAAGGCCACACAGCTAGGTAATTAAGTGTCTGAGACCAGATTTGAACCCAGGTACTCCTGACTCCAGGGCCCGTGCTCTATCCACTGCGTCTAGCCACCCCTGAGACCTTTTCAATAGCTACTTGAAATAAGAACTGATTTCTTTTGTAATGATGTTCATCTTAATAACTAATAGGGTAATTATCAAAATAAAACTCATATGGAAAAAAACTTGAGGGATCCTAAACAATCCTAAACAATTTTTTAAGAGTGGAAAGAGGTCCTGAGATCAAAAAGTTTAAGAAATATAATTAGGAAGAAAAATATCAGTAGAGCTATTCAGAAATTTGTAGGAGATAAAATCAAGGGAAAAAAAATCTAATTTTGGATGTCTGTATAGAAAGTTATAAACTTATGAGAAATATGTATTACCAAATTTCATATCATAAATATCAACCATTGAGACTTGGTGGGATGGGACCCATAATTGTAATATGATTCTGGAAGGGTACTTGAACCATTATAGGTAAAATGTTTGGGTTTTGGGGGGGCAGGGAGAGAAGGAGTGAAAGGGAGAGAGCAAAGATAAGCTCTTCTGCATAAATCCAGGAATCAGAGAAGGAAGGATGAATGAGATCCAAAAAAGACAGTATTTTTACTAGAGTATTCTACAGACCAAATGAACATATGCACAGAATCACACAGGAATAATCAGAAAAATTGAGAGATCTGCTTTTCTTAAATTTGCTTTAAGAAAGAAGGTTATCTTTGACCTGAAAGAATGAAAACAAAAATGGCTAATAGTTGAAACCCACTATCATTAGGGACTTGTCCTAAAAAGAGTTGTCCTTGGTAAGAGCAAATTACTTGAACAAATGGTTCAGAAAGCTTGACTTGGATTCTTGGAAATATTCTACAAAATTGTTATTTGTCCTTCATTCTTGAAGACCATGATGGCAGGGAAGTGATGACATGATAGGTAAGTAAATTGTATTTTAGTTAAGGGGGTTACCAGCTTCACTTCCTTCTTTAGAGCCAACTGGATCCAATGGCCAGATATATCAGGGAGATTGGAGGTGACCCTGTGTGTGTGAGCCAATCAGGAGTATGTGACTTGCCCAGGGACACGTGGCAAATGTCTGAGATTGAATGTGTTTGTGTTTTTGCAAGGCAATGGGGTTAAGTGGCTTGCCCAAGGCCAAACGGCTAGGTAATTATTAAGTGTCTGAGACCGGATTTGAACCCAGGTACTCCTGACTCCAGGGCTGGTGCTTTATCCATTGTGCCGCCTAGCCGCCCCCTGAGATTGAATTTGAACTGAGGACCTCATGACTTCAGGGCTGGAGCTTTATCCACTCATGCCACCTAGCTGCCCTATTTCTACAACATATTAAAAGGATACTTAACTAAGGACAATTTAAAAAGGAAACAATGATCACAAAGAATCTACTTCATCAACTAGAGTTTAATGGCAGATAAATTCTTCCCATTTTTGACAGTTGCCAGATCAGGGAAAAGCTGTAGTTATATTTTAGCTATATCTTTGTAAACTGACAAAAATGCTTCATGCTATTCTTGTGGGCAGAATACTTCTAGATTAGATGATAGTATGGTTAGGTGAATTTAGGTGAAATGGGTGGACCCAATAATGGTTCAATGATGTTGACATCTTGATAGTCTTGATAGTGTATCCCATAGAACCTTCCTTTGCTGTTTTATTGTTTAATCAACAATGTGGACAAATAGATTCTAAAAATGATAAAAGTAAAGTTTTATACTTGGTACAGTCTACCCCATTTCACCAATATATTGGGGTTAAGAGTGGGGAGATGTATATAGACAGTTTATCTACTAGCTCAATGAGTCAGCAATATGATGTAAAAAAAAGGATCTGATTTAACTGATAGAGGCAATTCCTTGTGAGGAAACAATTGTTCTGCAAGTTAAAGTGTTATATAGTGCCTGATTTTTTTTTTTAAAGATTTTATTTCTTTTGAGTTTTACAATTTTTTCCCCTAATCTTACTTCTCTCCCCCACCCCCAACAGAAGGCAATTTGTCAGTCTTTACATTGTTTCCATGGTATACATTGATCCAAATTGAATGTGATGAAAGAGAAATCATATCCTTGAGGAAGAAAAATGAAGTATAAGAGATAGCAAGATCAGACAATAAGATACCAGTTTTTTTCTAAATTAAAGTTAATAGTCTTTGTTCAAACTCCACAGTTCTTTCTCTGAATATAGACGGTATTCTCCATCGCAGATAGTCCAAAATCGTCCCTCATTGTTACACTGATGGAATGAGTGAGTCCATCAAGGTTGAACAACACTCCCATGTTGCTGTTAGGGTGTACAGTGTTTTTCTGGTTCTGCCCATCTCACTCAGCATCAGTTCATGCAAATCCCTCCAGGCTTCCCTGAATTCCCTTCCCTCCTGGTTTCTGATAGAACAATAGTGTTCCATGACATACATATACCAGTTTGCTAAGTCATTCCTCAATTGAAGGACATTTACTTGATTTCCAATTCTTTGCCAACACAAACAGGGCTGCTATGAATATTTTTGTACAAGTGACAGTGTATGGTGTCAAAGAGCATGCATATTTTTGTTGTCCTTTTTCATCATCTCTTCAGGGTATAGACCCAGTATTTGTATCAAAGGGTATGCACATTTTTGTTGTCCTTTGGGCGTAGTTCCAAATTTCCAGAAAGGTTGGATGAGTTCACAGCTCCACCAACAATGTGTTAGTGCCCCAGATTTCCCACAACCCTTCCAACAATAATTATTATCCTTTCTGGTCATATTGTCCAGTCTGAGAGGTGTGAGGTGGTACCTCAGAGAAGCTCTAATTTGCATTTCTCTAATAAGTAATGATTTAGAGCAATTTTTCATATGACTGTGGATTGCTTTGATCTCGTCTGTAAATTGCCTTTGCCTATCCTTTGACCGTTTCTCAATTGGGGAATGGCTTTTTTCTTTTTAAATTTGACTCAGTTCTCTGTATATTTTAGAAATGAATCCTTTGCCAGAATCATTAGTTGTAAAGATTGTTTCCCAGTTTACTACATTTTTTTTTAATCTTGGTTTACAGTGGTTTTGTCTGTGCAAAAACTTTTCCCTACTAACTTCCAATTTTCCGCAGTTTTTATCGAAGAGAGTTTTTATCCCAATAGCTGGACTCTTTGCGTTTATCAAACAGCAGATTACTATAATCATTTCCTGCTATTGCACCCAGTCTATTCCACTGATCCACCACTCTATTTCTTAGCCAATACCAAACAGTTTTGATGACTGATGCTTTATAATATAATTTTAGATCAGGTAGGGCTAAGCCACCTTCTTTTGTAGTGCCTGATCTTCTGAGAGACAGAACCAGTACCGGTTGGAGATGAAAGTTTTTTAATTCAGATATTCCCGATTCCAGACTAGCTCTCTAATTTACTATTCCACATGGAATCTTCAACAATTTGAATACCAGAAAAACTAAATCCTATCTTTACTGAAGAGTCACATTTTGGGATTTCATCAACATGTGGAATTAGTGGTGTGATAACTCCCAATAATGCAGGTAAAAATTGGTGACTTTTAGACTTACAGTGAATTGTTAATAACTAACATTAATGCTTTAAAGATTGCCAAAAACTATAAATATATACATATCCATGAAAGAATGGGGAGGCATGCTCATTATTCTTAAAAACAACCCTGGGAGGTAGGTGTTATCATTACTGTAGTTTTATAGATGAGGATAATGAGGCACAAAGAAGTTTAGTGACTTGTTCCGGGTCACACAGCTATTAAATGTCTGAGTCAGTATTTGAAAAAGTCCTCCTCCAAATTTAGTACTCTATTCACCATGACACCTAGGTGCTTCTTAGGTGGAACTTAGATGTTACGGTTATGTAACCAGTATATGGCAGAGGCTGTTCTTTGACCACTTTTCTATCTACTTATTATATCTTAGCTTACAATAATGAAAACTAGTATATGGAGTTTGCCCTGGTCAGAGCTCATCATTTTCAAGTCTAGGCATCAAGTTTTATGAAGGACAGTAAGTAGCTACAGAGAAAGGGGCAACCAGAGTTTGATGGGTTCTAAACTATGGCAAATAGGGAGAAAGTGAAGGAATTGGGGCTGTTTACCCTGATAAAGAAAAGACTTAGGTAAACAGTTTAGTTTTCTTAAAGTATCTGAAATACTATTAGGATGAAGATGGATTAGACTAATAGTACAAAGAGGGAGATCATAATAAGCCTGATGTACAGGGAAAAACTGTAACAATCAAAGCTATCCCAAAGTGCATGGTCTGCTCTACTGCAAGTGGGTTCTTTTTCATTAGAAATCAACAGGCACTTCTTTGTCAGGTATATTGTAGAGAGAATTCTTACTTAGGTCTGTTAGAGTACCTGTCTCCTGATTTCCCTTCCAACTACTAAAATCCTGTGCTTCTATGATTAACAATGAACAGTCATTAAATTGAAACTATTTATTTCATATACTACCTTTTCCCTCAATTTCTTTATATAGATAAACCAGGGAGAATAGGGGAATTTCTTGAAATTTCTGTTTCATTGTGCCTTGCACATAAAAGCTAAAAAACCCAACCCTGCCAAATTTAACTTGTTATGAATACAGTTATTTCTTCCCCCACCACCCTTCAGAGACTTGTATTTCTAATCATGCATCTCTCCACTAGTTTAATTAGATGATCTGTAAAGGCCATTCCTACTCTAAAACCCAACAACTTTTTAGTGGATTCTTGTTTTTCAATAGCATAAAGGAATATTGTTCAGTAAATTTTTAGAAACACTAGGAACATCAGAATGAAATAAATATACAAAATAAATGCTATTAATGTCACTTAAGTTTTGGGCACATTTGGTTGGCCAGATTTAAAATATATCCTTCACTAGCAAATGCTTCTTAAATTCAAGCCATATGTGTATTTTACATACACAAGTACTTCACAGCTCTATGACACTGCTGGCAGGGGCCTTCTTTTATTGATACAAACTACAAAGGCTCTTTGTGGCAGATGCTTTTAGAGTTGCTAAGGTCAATCCCGCTGTGGCAAACCTAGCTATAAGCCTTTCCCAATTTATCTACTGGGACTGGTAGGACCTGACAGGGTTTGTCCTTGATTAGCACATTCTCTAAGAGCTTAGTGGAACCTTCATACCAAGTTGAGGCAGAGAAGATTTTAGTGAAGGGAATTAAAAATCAATGTTTTTAAATTCTCCTTTTGTAATGATAACAAAATAGAGGAAAATCATAATTTTTGTGAAAAATATCTTAATTTAACAAATGTCTATTAAATGTTTATTATATGCAAGCCCCTAGCCTAGATACTGCGTTTCCAAAGATAAAAATTAAACAGTCCCTGTTCTGAAGGAGCTCACATCTTACTGGCAAGATACACCTCGTATACAAGCAATTAATGTAAAAACAACAAAGTAATTTTTTTTAAGATTTTTTTTTTTTGCAAGGCAAATAGGGTTAAGTAGCTTGCCCAAGGCCACACAGCTAGGTGATTATTAAGTGTCTGAGACCGGATTTGAACCCAGGTACTCCTGACTCCAGGGCCAGTGCTTTTTCCACTGCGCCACCTAGCCACCCCCCAAGAGTAATTTCAAAAGAAAAAATAATACTGATAAATTACGGGATGATGAAAGGAAACTGGGCATGTTAGAAATCTAGTTTAGGAGGTAGATATGAGAAGAGTGTATGTGTGTGTATATGTATATGTATGTATATATGTGTATACACACACATTTATGCTTCAGTTTGTATTCAGACACCATCAGTGCTGTCTTTGGGATGGATCACATTCTTCATCATCTAAAGTCCATCAGAGAAGCTGCCTCAATATTTTTTTACAGTTGCTATTGCTAGTTTTATTTCCCTCCCTCCTATTTCTCCCCACCCCATCTAGCTTATTCTCTCTCTCTCTTTTCTCCCTGTCCCTCCTCAAAAGAATGCTGTATCTGGCTACTCTCTCCCATGATGTTCCCTCTCTTCTATCACCTACAAACCCCCCACCCCACCCCCCTTCTCCTGTCCCTTTCAAAAAGAATATTCTAGACATGGTAAAGGCCACTTGCATAAAAGAAGAGACATAAGATTGTATATAGAAAACAGCCAATAGGCTAATTTGTCTAGTATGGAGAGTTTATGAAATAAAATGGAATAAAATTGGACAGGTAAATGGAGTCTGAGTATGGAAGGCTTTAGATGATCAGCAAAGGATGTGTTTTAACATAGGCAACAGGAAGTTTTCAGTAAAAATTTTCAGAAGGGGATACTATGGTCAGATTTTTAAAAATTTTAGTATTATCTATTATCTATGGCTGGATAGAAGAAAGGTGAAAGAGGCAGAGATGGGCTTGGGGGAAAATATGAATTCCATTTTGAATACATCAAATTTGAGATACTTAGGTAAGACTTGTCTAACAATTATAGTAGTAGAAGAACTGGTAATTCATGAGAGAGATTAGGGTTTAAGACAGACTAGGGTAGAAAGAACAGGATGATAAAGGAGTTCTGAGACATTAAGGAGTAGGTGAGGAAGCTCACAGTAGATGGCCTCTTTTTTTTTTTAGTAAAAATGTTTGGTGAGGTGCTCTGCTGTGGTAAAGGGAGTGGTATAGGTTTGAATGGAGAGGAGACCTGAAATGTGTAGTGTGTAGTGTGATATGTAGGGGAGAATAAAAGGCATTGCTGTGTAATAGTAAAGCCCCACATGAGATGATGGAAAACAAATATGAAGTGTATCTCATAAGAATAGTTTCCCTTAATCCTTTTTCAAGGGGTTTTCAATAGTGCATAAATAATGGTGAAAGCAGATGTTGATAATAACTCAGAGTTGGGGTTGGATAAGAAAACAGTGGGGCAAGAAATAAAATGATCAAAAAGGTCAGCTGTGAAGGGAAGGAAAAGAGGCCAGAACATGGGTGATGGTCTAGAACAAGGATGGGAAACCTTTTTTTCAGCAAAAGGTCATTTGGATATTTATAATAATAATCAAGGGCTATAAAAATTTATTAATCAACTTAAAAATAAATCTGCTATATTTGGACAAACAATTCACTCCTAAAAAGCTCTTAGAATTTTGAGTCCTCCCTGCGGGTGCCATGGCAGTGCCTGCTGGATGTTCTCTGCCCTTGGGTTATAAGAACGGAGGGGTGGAGTAATTGGAGGTCATGGTGCAAGTCAGACATAGATTTAGTGTAGTGAGGCAAGAAGATATTTAAAGACAGGAGACTGTGGTGGGAGAGTTGAATTTCAGACTTCTGGATCATGGAGTTTACATAATTATAGATGATGGTCAGAAGAAAGGTCTGGTCATCCCTGAATGTGGCTTCAGTGGAGTGAAGATGGAGGTAAAAGCTTGTTTAGAAGATTGGGTGAACAAAAACATGTATAAAGGGCAAAGGAAGATGCTTTTCAGAAAGTAGCTTAAGGATATTTTTTCCTTATAGGATAAAATGTCTAGATATAATATCAAGTTCTTCCACTAAATTTAAGAGTGATAAAGTAAAGAAAAATTGAGTCAAGTCTCTAATCAAGAAGCAATACCTTCTTCAGATTATTGTCACCTCTCTGGGTTTTTCCCCCCCTACGTTTTTCAGTTGTGTCAGAATGGAAGCTGTTTGGTTTCTCATTTCCATCTGCAGTTGTTAACCTACAGTTCTATAGGCTCTTCAGAAGTTCCATTAACACCTGTTTTTCCACTTCTGCCCTTCTAGCTTCTCACAGAGCTGATTCTCAGCTCCTGTGAGATACTTCACACTGGACATCATTTGGAACATCTGACTCTAATGAGTAGAACTAAAAAAAATAGCAAATAGAAATCAGCATTAAATTTAGGAAAAGGGTGATTTATCTCTATAGTTAGAACACAATGGAGGATTAGAATTAGGATGTTAATTATGATAGGTGTTAATTAATAGATTAGTCTATTATGAAAAGAATTGCTTAATGTAATTCTCAAACTAACATATATTTAGAGTATTTAGAGTCTTGGCAGAAATCTAGGTATAATTTGCTTGCTGGACTCTAACCAAATTCATGCACAGCATTTCAAAAAGAATTCTCATACATGGAAGAATCCAAATTTAATGACATCTTAAATTTATATCTTGCAAATAACCTGTCAACATATTGTTTATATCTAAACTTTCCACAAAGTATAGGCAGTAATAGAAAAGGCACTAACTACTAATTTTTCATAAATGAAATCTAAAATCACTTCTAGTGTTAGTAAAACTAAGGAAAAATGGAATTTAGGGGAGAAATCAAACAAATGTGAACTGATAGTTCTCAGACTCACATAAAACTATACTGCTGGCTAAGTAGTCCCACACATATTTTCCAGTAAAGACATTGGTAGTCTAATAACCTTCCTGAGGACAATCAATCAATAAGCATTTAAATAAGATAGGCCTAGTGGTAATATAAAGACAAAAATGAAAGCATTCTTGTCCTCAAGAAGGTTGTATTTTAATCAGGGAAGAGAGTATCAATATATAAATTTATACATACATTTTTTTTAGGTATACATACATTTGCAAAATAAATATAGAGTGATTTTTTTTTTGGAGGAGGCACTAAGCAATGAAAGAGGATCAAGAAAGGCTTCATAGAGGAGCTGAGATAAGAAATTATAGGAGGTAGGAGGGTAAGGGTAGACAGAATGCCCTCCAGGTATGGAGACCATGGGTTGTGTGTGAGGCAGAGAAAGAAATCTGCTTGGCTGAAATGCATATTGCTAAAGGATTAAAAACCAACAGTATTTTGTTTTTAATCTTATGGATGGGCCGCTTTGCAGACACCGCTGCCGGGAGTCCTCGTCCCCGCCGCCGCCCGCAGCCCGGGCATCCGTGGCCATGGCCAACCCCAGCGTGTACTTGGACATCGCCGTCGACAACGAGCCCCTGGGCCGGATTACTTTCGAGGTCTTTGCAGACAAGGTTCCAAAGACAGCAGAAAATTTACGCGCTCTGAGCACTGGAGAGAAGGGATTTGGTTACCAGGGATCCTGCTTCCACAGAATCATTCCTGGGTTCATGTGCCAGGGTGGTGACTTCACACGCCATAATGGCACTGGTGGTAAGTCCATCTATGGGGAGAAATTTGCTGATGAGAACTTCATCCTGAAGCATACTGGTCCTGGCCTCTTGTCCATGGAAAATGCTGCACCCAACACAAATGGCTCCCAGTTTTTCATCTATACTGCTAAGACTGATTGGTTGGATGGAAAGCATGTTGTCTTTGCCAAGTGAAAGAAGGCATGAACATTGTGGAAGCCATGGAGCGTTTTGGTTCTCGGGATGGCAAGACCAGCAAGAAGATCACCATTGCTGACTGTGGACAACTCTTACAAGTTTTTTTTTTTTTTTTTTTTCTGTCTTAACCACCAAACCATTCCTCTGTAGCTGGAGAGAGCACCGCAATTCAATCTGCTCTTATACCCTGTAATCCTTGTGCTCTCACTTGCTGCAATTCTCTTGGGATTTCATTTCCTTTTTCCTTCCACAAGACTGGCTAGAAACAACAGAGTTAAGTTTATAATTATGAAATAAAAGCTAAACTACAAAAAAAAATCTTATGGATGACTGAGATACTGGAGTTGACAAATATTATCTCCAATTTATCCTGTGGGTATTTTGTGTGCACTTATTTGAAACAGCATGACTCCTCCATTAGACTGAACTTCTGAAAGCAGAAACTTCTTTTGACTCTCTTTGAATCCCTGGTGCTTAGCACAGAGCCTGTCATAGAGGAGGAAGAGCTAAATAAATACTTCTTAACTTGAACTGACTGAGCAGGGGAGTAATAAGATCAGTTCCTACTCTTTAGGAAAATCACTTTGGCAGTAATGTGGACAATGGATGACAGTCACTTAGAAATAAGTGCATAAATACCCTTTGACCCAGCAATACCACTACTGGGTCTATACCCTGAAGAGATGAAGAAAAAGGGTAAAAACATTACTTGTACAAAAATATTTATAGCAGCCCTGTTTGTGGTGGCAAAGAATTGGAAATCAAGTAAATGTCCTTCAATTGGGGAATGGCTTAGCAAACTGGTATATGTATGTCATGGAACACTATTGTTCTATTAGAAACCAAGAGGGATGGGATTTCAGGGAAGCCTGGAGGGATTTGCATGAACTGATGCTGAGTGAGATGAGCAGAACCAGGAAAACACTGTACACACTACCAGCAACATGGGAGTGATGTTCAACCTGGAAGGACTCGCTCATTCCATCAGTGCAACAATCAGGAACAATTTTGGGCTGTCTGCAAAGGAGAGTGCCATCTGTATCCAGATAAGGAGCTGTGGAGTTTGAACAAAGTGCAAGGACTATTCCCTTTAATTTAGAAAAAAACAGATATCTTATTGTCTGATCTTGTTACCTCTTAGACTTCTCTTCTCTTTAGGGATATGATTTCTCTCTCATCACACCCAAATTGGATCAAGGTACAACATGGAAACAAAGTAAAGACTGATAGAGTGCTTTCCGTGGGGTGGGGGTGGGGGGAGGGAAGCAAGATTGGGGGGGAAAATTGTAAAATTCAATATCATTAATAAAAATAAATTAAAAAAAAGAAATAAGTGCATAAGAGGCTTGTCCATGGTAGAAGGTGTATAGATGCAACAACAAGAGTAGAGGAACTTCTGCTATCACAACAGGTTTTAGGATTGACTTTGTTAGTCATATTTAAGACTTCAAAGGGATCCCAAATTCTATCAAGTTCAATCTCTATCCAATTCACAAATATTGTCTTTTATCATCTATAGCAATATTACATATAACTAAATTCCTAACATTATTTGATGATGTTTGAATCTAATTAATTTTTAAATGAAATCTGAGGAAATAATGCTTTATTTTTACTGCTTCTGAATCTGTCTATGGCTCAATTCACAAGGGGCCAAATGGGGGGGAATATAATTTAAGACCCCAAGTTAGAAAATGAGTTAGCCATTAGGGTTCTACTAATCTCCTTTTGACAAAAGAAAATAGAAAAGATTCTGACTGTATTTTATGACATCTCCTGGTAGCTGGAACTGAGAAACAGGGAGGATGATCTAGGGGAAAGAGTGAGTAAGAGGCTGTAATATGAGAGCAGTGGGCATTCCATAGTTAGAGTCTGAATGTCATCTGTGAATTCTTCCAATTATCAAATTGGTGAGGAAGAACAATCCTGGCTTGCTCTGCATCTGAGGGAGAGAGGGAGCCAAAGTCCTTCTCCTTCTCTATAGGACTACACAGTGTACTTTGGCTAGGAAAAAAAGTAAAGAAGTAAAGAAGAATAAAAAGAAAAGAAAGCTACCTATGACTCTACATGAGAGAAAAAGTTTGCATACTTTCCTTTTAATTTTAATTCTATATAAATTAATCTGTGTTGTGTTTACATCATCAGTGGTTATATCTAGCCAGTATTATTATAATCTCACAATACAGTAATACAAGTTGACAAACTATATAGGTTGTTTTTTTGGCAAGGCAAATGGGGTTAAGTGGCTTGCCCAAGGCCACACAGCTAGGTAATTATTAAATGTCTGAGGCTGGATTTGAACTCAGGTACTCCTGATTACAGGGCCTGTGCTCTATCCACTGCGCCACCTAGCTGTCCCTATATAGATTTTTTTTAAGGTCTCAAAAGAAGAGTTCACAACTCTTCACGTGTAAGGAAGACAGGGGAAGAATGATTTTTTAATTATTTTTATTTATTTAAGGCAATGGAGTTAAGAGACTGGCCCAAGTGATTTACCAACTAGGTAATTATTAAGTGTCTGAGGCCGGCTTTGAACTCAGGTCCTCCTGACTCCAGGGGTGGTGGTTTATTCACTGAGCCACCTAGCTGCCCCACTGAATGGATGATTTTTCGAGAGTCATCGTTCAGTGGTGGCTAGGTGGCATAGTGGATAAAGCACTGGCCTTAGAGTCAGGAGTACCTGGGTTCAAATCCGGTCTCAGACACTTAATTATTACCTAGCTGTGTGGCCTTGGGCAAGCCATTTAACCCCATTTGCCTTGCAAAAAACCTTAAAAAAAATAGAATCATTGTTCAAAGGGTATTAAAGTTCAATTAGAATTTCCAGCTTTATATGCTCTAATAAGCATTTCCTATACTTTCTAGACTAGCTAGATACTTATTGCTTTGACTTCAAAATAAATGGACTTTTCCTCTCCCCTCATCTTTTCTACAGAATTAGGATATATTTAGGTCATTTGCTTCATAGTATTATCATTAAGATCATTATTATTAGAAATAAAATTTTTAAAAATTTGTCAATGAATACAAAAGGAAGAGAACTGAGAGATGAATTACTTCCAAGGAGTCTGGGGCAAGAACTAGATAAATTGCAGTCACTTCTATTTTATAAAATACATTTAAAAAAACGTCTTCTGCTAGGACATGGAATTGAAAGGTTAAGTTGCTTTTAGAGCCAAGTTGAAAGTCAATTAGCAGCATTATAGGGGAGTAACTCAGGTTCTGCACTTTGAATTTCCTTTATCAAGTAGTAATCATCTTTGTAATTCATTCTTTTAAAACCAATCAGATCAGATTTCTTCATCCATCTAGTAGAGGGGTACTGTAGTTTGCAGAAAGATCAACAGTAATTTAAATCTGTCCTAGAGAAGCTACTCAGAGTGTCACCTGGTGGGTAATTTAGATACATTACCCTCTGAACTACTATAAAACTACCATGTACTATATTTTCTCTCTCCTTTCACTCTGACTCTGCTGTAGGGTAGCTGAGTGGCGCAGCAGACAGATCCCTGGTCCTGGGGCCAAGAGGCCCTGAGCCCCCATACCACCCCTTAGGCCCAGAATCCACCTGGCCCTATGGTCCTGGGCAGGCCTTCCAATCTCAGCCCATTGCAAGAAGTAAAAAAGAAAATGTGTTATATCTGACCACTCTCCCACCATGGTCCATCCTCTCCTCCTTCATTCACATCGCCAACCCTTCCCCCTGCCCCCCTTCTTACTCCAGATGTCTATACCCCATTGAGGATATATATGCTGTTTCCTCTCCTAGCCACCTCTGATGAGAGCAAAGATTCCCTCATTCCCCTTTGCCTTCTCCCCTTCCATATCATTGCAATAGCTCATTGTAATAAAGAAAAATCTTATATGAAATATCTTGGCCTATTCCCCCTCTCCTTTTTCTTTCTCCCATTCCATTTCCCTTTTTTTCGATTGACTCCATTTTTACACCATATTTTATCTTTGAATTCAGCTTTCTCCTGTGCTTCAACTATAAAAGCTCCCTCTACCTGCTCTATTAACTGAGAAGGTTCATATGAGTATTATCAGTGTCATTTTTTCTATGCAGGAATACATGCAGTTCATCCTCATTAAGTCCCTCATATTTCCCCCCTCTCCTCCAATCTCCATGCTTCACCCGAGTCCTGTATCTGAAGATCAAACCTTCTGCTCATCTCTGGCCATTCCAACAGGAACATTTGAAATTCCCCTGGTTTATTGAAAGTCCATCTTTTTCCCTGGAAGAGGACATTCAGCCTTGCTGGGTAGTTCATTCTTGGCTGCATTCTAAGCTCTTTTGCCTTCCAATATATTGTATTCCAAGCCCTGCGAGCTTCCAATGTAGTTGCTGCTAAGTCCTGTGTGATCCTGACTGCAGCTCCACGATATTTGAACTGTGTCCTTCTGGTTGCTTGTAATATTTTCTCTTTGACTTGGGAGTTCTGGAACTTGGCTATAATATTCCTAGGGGTTGGTTTTTTGGGATCTCTTTCTTGGGGGGATTCGTCGATTCTCTCCATTTCTATTTTGCCCTCTCCTTCTAGAATATCAGGGCAATTTTCCTGTAGTAATTCTTTGAAAATGATGTCAAGGCTCTTCTCCTGATCATGACTTTCAGGTATTCCAATAATTTTTAAATTATCTTTCCTAAGTCTGTTTTCCATATCAGTTGTTTTTTCAATGAGATATTTCACATTTTCTTCTAATTTTTCATTTTTTTTGTTTTGAAGTATTGATTCCTGATTTCTGGTAAATTCATCAATCTCCTGAGTTCTATTATTTGTCTGAAGGATTTGTTCTCCTCAGAGAGTTTTCTTATCTCTTTTTCCATCTGGCCAATTTTGCTTAAAAGCATTCTTCTCCTCAATAACTTTTTGAACTGTTTTATCCATTTGACCTAAGCTGGTTTTTAGCATGCTATTTTCTTCAGCATTTTTTTGGATTTCCTTGACTAAGCTGCTGACTTCATTTTCATGTTTTTCCTGCATCTCCTTTCTTTTCCCAGTTTTTCTTCTAACTCCCTCATTTGATTTTCAAAGTCTTTTTTGAGCTCTATCATAGCCTGAGCCCAATTTCTGTTTTTTCTTGGAGTCTTTAGATGCAGGAGCTTGTGCTTCCTCACTTCAGACTGAGTATTTTGATCCTTCTTGGGCTCATTTGCAAAATATTTCTCAGTGGTCTTCCTCTTATTTCTCTGCTTGCTCATTTTCCCCAGCCTGGGCCTGGTTTTGGGGTGCTTCCTGAGCTTTTGGGACACTCCCACAAGGGTCTCAGTGTGTGAGGCTCTGTCCTCCCTCCTGGTCTGTGAATGACCATATGTGCCCCCCTCTGCCACGGGGCTGAGGTGGGGGGCGCCCTGCTGTTCTATGGGGGGGGGCCTAGACTGGGATGAGGATCTGAATGTGGTCAGAGCCCCAGAGTCCTGTTCCAGAGGCAGAGGACAGAGCTCTGCAGTCTCTCTCTCTTCACTCCCCTCCCTCAGCTCAATGGGCTCATGTCCTGGAGGCTCCTGCTTACCAGCTCCGCCTGCTTCTGTTCCTGGATCTGGGCTGCTGAAAGACCAAGCTGCTTGCTGTGTGCCCTGGGGGCTAGGCTCCACATGCTTACTGTGGCAGAGGTCCCCTGCTGTTCCCCCACTTTATGCCCGGTGCTCCCTGGTGTGTAACTCAGGAGACTCCCCCAATACTGTGAGCCGGGGCTCCCAGCGCCCTGGGGCTGCCTCCGGGAGGCTGAAGTTCTTTAGCTCTGGTGGGCCACCCTTCTGGTGGCTGCCCCTCCAACCCCGGGGAGCAGAGTCTTTCTGCTCTTTTCCAGGTTACCTTGAGTAGGAGAACTGCCTCACTGGGTCCCTTTTTGCGTTCTATCTCTCGAAAGTTTAGAGTCCTTTGAAAAACTTTTTTTAATCAACTATCTCTAATAAGGTTTAATATTTATGATATATAATATAAATATTGAGCCAAAAGTCATTTCTCAATGGCTATTTGATCCATGAAGAAACATTTCTAAAAAGGATAATTCTTTTTATTGACAACATATGAAAGACTGCTGCAAATTACTGAAAATTAATAAAAAGAATCAGAAGAAGAGATTTGAGAAGTTATCCTCTCTTTTTCAGAAGTGGGGAAATTTGAGTATGTAAAGACAGACCATTTTTTAAATGTCTTTGGTTTTGTGCAACCTTCCTTTTCTCCTTCCTTAGGAGGAATACAGTTGGAAAACCAGGTGACATAAAAACCAAAGATCTATCTAATATGTGAGGAACAGAAGTCAGTTTGGTGTGAAGAGTATCAGGCATAGTGACTGAATTTTTACTGAATTTCTTTTTTCTTTGACAAGATCTATCTTTAGACTAGAAAGAAGAGAAAAAAAATGGCCAATAAAGAACTGACACCCAAGGTAAATAATGAGATAATAACATTGTATGTGACTTTTTTTTTTGATGAGCAGAAGACCCAATTGAAATATATTGGGTAGAGTCACTGCCAGTCATCTTTGAAAGATTATGGAAAAGGACTATAGGATGGAAGAAGACTTAATGTAGTAATTTACAAAAGAAAGAAAAGAATTTTATTTTGATCTCTGGCAATACACTTAATGAAGAGCTAGAAAAACATTTATTACAAATTTAAAACAGCTCACAGAAGACTAAGATTTTTTATAGAGTTATGAAATTCATAGGGAAAAGCTATACTTTTGTTTTATCTAAATGGTATTAAAGCACTTAGGAAAATGTTTTATATTACTTTTGTGGGCAAAACAGAAAGAGGTAGATTAGATGATAGTGCAATTAAGCTTATTCAAAATGGATTAAGTGGTTAAACAAATTTAGTAGAAATTGTGTCTAGGAGAAAGCCCTAGGGATCTATGTTTGAGCTAGTGGAAATTAAGATTTTTATTAATAATAGCTAATAGCATTTATATAGAACTTTTTAAGATTTGCAAAGTAGTATAAAATATTATTTCATTTAATCTTCACAGCAACCCTGTGATATCGATAATATAATCATTCCCAATTTACATATGAGGAAATTGATTCTATGACCCTTGCCTGGAGTCCCAGAGATACTATTTATCTGAAGGGAGATTTCAACATAGATCTTCCTGACTCCAGGTCCAGCTCTCTTGCTCATTTAGCCACTGAAGCTGCATCAAATGCATAGTTATCAATTCAAAGATGTCATAAAGCTAGGATAGCCACCTATCAGATGAAAGATTTTTGGGACAAATTTAATAAGATGATATTTAATAGAGATAAATGTAATCTCATATACTTGTAATAAAATCACACACAAGCATGAAATGGCAGAGTCCTACCTATAAAGCTCATCTGAAAATGATCTGGGGGGCTTTCATGGATTATAATCCCACAAGGAGTCAATGGATTATCATGTTCAGGATGTGAAACACATTTTTAGGAAAGATTTATAATAGGAAAGCATCTGGAGAACTGTGGACAGAAGTAGTAGTAAAGAATCCTTATTTGCAAAGTGGCAAATTTATGCTTAAGACAATGAAACAGCTAATAGTGAATAGAGTTATCTGACAGTGGGACAGATTATCCTTGGAAGGTGCTGTGTTCCTTTTCACCAAGTCTTCAAATCTAGGTTGGATGAACGCTTGTTGGGTTTATTGTAAAGGGTTTTTTTTTTTTCTTCAGGTATGGGTTAAACTAGATGGTCTCTGAACTACTTTTCATCTCTCAATTTCTATAATACTCATGAAGTAGGACACAAGCTGGGTGGAGCTTGCCTCCCAAGGGTTAATGAATGACCAGCAGACCTCTAGTTGTTCCTCTGATTCTTTTCAGTGGTACTATATAACATTCTCGAGAATTCTCAGATTGGAAATGGAGATAGGGACTTCTTGGTGATGGAGTCTGGTGTAGTGCTTCTACTCCAATTGTAGAGACTTCAGGCATCCTGGTTTAGAGGAATGATTCTGGATTTTAAATAGATAATAAGGTGGGGGGGGAGGAAAGATCTAGGATGTTTCCAGTTTTGAATCTTACCATGGATCAATAGTAGATCTTGGTCTGATCTACATGTTCCATTTTTCATTTTTGTGTTATGATTCAAGCTTTTGTAAGTATCTATTTACTCAGCTATGAGATGTTAGTGTTATTTGCTTTCCCATAAGTGAACTTTTAATTCCTAAGATATTTTCATCAGACCGATCCTAATATATATATTTGATTTCTAAAAACTCACAATACTTTCTAAGTTTATTTTTTTATTTTTTTAAATTTACTTTTTATTCTCATTTTGTACAAATGTTTTTCTTTACATTAATAAAATATACTTGTTTACAAGTAAACAAAATACCCCTCCCCCCATGAATATAGATAGACTTGCTTGGGCAAAAAAGTAAAGGGGGGAGAAAAAAAATTAAAATTAAAAAAATAATAGTAATAATTGTAGGCATGGCCAGGTGGTGCAATGGACAAAGCACCAGCCCTGGAGCCACAAGCACCCGAGTCCATATCCAGCCTCATAAACTCAATAATCACCCAGCCATGTGACATGCAAGCCACCCGATCCCCACTGCCCTGCAAAAACCAAAAAGAAGAAAAAAAAAAAGACCCAAAATAAAATAAAATAGTAATAATAGTAGGGGTGGCTGGGTGGCAGACAGAGCATTGGCCCTTGAGCCAGGAGCACCTGGGTCCGAATCCAGCCCCAGACACCCAATGATCACCCTGCTATGTGGCCCCAGGCAGGCCACCCAGCCCCACTTGCCCTGCACCCTCCCCCAAATAATACTAACAAAAAATGTGTTTCAGTCTTTGTTCCAACACCATCAACTCTGTCCTGAGTGGATCACATTCTTTATGATAAGTCCATCACAAAAGTTACTTCCATATTTTTCCAACGTTGCCATTGTTGATCACAACTCCCTCCTTTCTTATTTCTCCACTACCATGTACTATATTTTCTCTCTCCTTTCACTCTGACTCTGCTGTAGGGTTGCTGAGTGGCGCCACAGACAGATCCCTGGTCCTGGGACCAAGAAGCCCTGAGCCCCCATACCACCCCTTAGGCCCAGAATCCACCTGGCCCTATGGTCCTGGGCAGGCCATCCAATCTCAGCCCCTTGCAAGAAGTAAAAAAAGAAAATGTGTTATATCTGACCCCTGTCCCCCCATGGTCCATCCTCTCCTCCTTTATTCACATCCCCACCCCTTCCCCCTGCTCCCCCCTCCTTCTTACTCCAGATGTCTATACCCCATTGAGTATATTTGCTGTTTCTTCTCCTAGCCATCTCTGATGAGAGCAAAGGTTCCCTCATTCCCTCTTGCCTCCCCCCTTCCATATCATTGCAATAGCTCATTGTAATAAAAAAAAATCTTATTATGTGAAATAGCTTGGACTATTCCCCCTCTCCTTTTTCTTTCTCCCATTCCATTTCCCTTTTTTTCTTATTGACTCCATTTTTACACCATATTTTATCTTCGAATTCAGCTTTCTCCTGTGCTTCAACTATAAAAGCTTCCTCTACCTGCTCTATTAACTGAGATGGTTCATATGAATATTATCAGTATCATTTTTCTATACATGCAGTTCATCCTCATTAAGTCCCTCATATTTTCCCCCTCTCCTCCAATCTCCATGCTTCATCTGAGTCCTGTATCTGAAGATCAAACCTTCTGTTCAGCTCTGGCCATTCCAAAAAGAACCTTTGAAATTCCCCTGGTTCATTGAAAGTCCATCTTTTTCCCTGGAAGAGGACATTCAGCCTTGCTGGGTAGTTCATTCTTGGCTGCATTCTAAGCTCTTTTGCCTTCCGGTATATTGTATTCCAAGCCCTATGAGCTTCCAATGTAGCTGCTGCTAAGTCCTGTGTGATCCTGACTGCAGCTCCATGATATTTGAACTGTGTCTTTCTGGCTGCTAGTAATATTTTCTCTTTGAAATGGGAGTTCTGGAACTTGGCTATAATATTCCTGGGGGTTGGTTTTTTGGGATCTCTTTCTCAGGGGGATCGGTGTATTCTCTCCATTTCTATTTTGCCCTCTGCTTCTAGAATATCAGGGCAATTTTCCTGTAGTAATTCTTTGAAAATGATGTCAAGGCTCTTTTCCTGATCATGACTTTCAGGTATTCCAATAATTTTCAAATTATCTTTCCTAAATCTGTTTTCCATATCAGTTGTTTTTTCAATGAGATATTTCACATTTTCTTCTAATTTTTCATTTTTTTGTTTTGAAGTATTGATTCCTGATTTCTGGTAAATTCATCAATCTCCCTCAAGTCTATTCTTTGTCTGAAGGATTTGTTCTCCTCAGAGAGTTTTCTTATCTCTTTTTCCATCTGGCCAATTTTGCTTTTTAAAGTATTCTTCTCCTCAATAACTTTTTGAACTGTTTTATCCATTTAACCTAAGCTGTTTTTTAGCATGCTATTTTCTTCAGCATTTTTTTGGATTTCCTTGACTAAGCTGCTGACTTCATTTTCATGTTTTTCCTGTATCTCTCTCCTTTCTTTTCCCAGTTTTTCTTCTAACTCCCTCATTTGATTTTCAAAGTCTTTTTTGAGCTCTATCATAGCCTGAGCCCAATTTCTGTTTTCCTTGGAGTCTTTAGATGCAGGAGCTTGTGCTTCCTCATCTTCAGACTGAGTATTTTGATCCTTCTTGGGCTCATTTGCAAAATGTTTCTCAATGGTCTTCCTCTTGTTTCTTTGTTCATTTTCCCAGCCTAAGCCTGTTTTTTGGGGGTGCTTCCTGAGCTTTTGGGACACTCCCACAAGGGTCTCAGTGTGTGAGGTTCTGTCCTCCCTCCTGGTCTGTGAATGACCATAAGCACCCCCCTCTGCCACAGGGCTGAGGTGGGGGGGGCCCTGCTGTTCTATGGGGGGGCCTAGACTGGGATGAGGATCTGAATGTGGTCAGAGCCCCAGAGTCCTGTTCCAGGGGCAGAGGACAGAGCTCTGCAGTCTCTCTTCACTCCCCTCCCTCAGCTCAATGGGCTCATGCCCTGGGGGCTCCTGCTTACCAGCTCTGTCTGCTTCTGTTTCCTGGATCAGGGCTGGGGAAAGTCCAAGCTGCTCACTGTGTGCCCTGAGGGCTGGGCTCCTTAGTTTATGAGTTTTTATCAGAGAGCTCCTAAGACTTGATCCCTTCATGTCGCCATCTTGGCTCTGCCCCCCACAGATACTTTCTAAGTTTCTTGAGGGAACTTAGATGTAATAAATAATAAATCTTATACTGTCTTTTCCTGGAGTGCTTTAATAAAATGTACTGCAAGGGAGTAGATAAAAAACATTTCTTGAATGAATAGGTTTTAACTCACAAATGAATAAAGGACACAATGTTCTTGTCTAGTAATAAGTTATATGGTAGTAATATGATTTTATGAAAATTTATGGGATATCAATTTTATTTGGCCTATATTTATCTGTGTTTGTACAGGTTATCCAAACATATTCACACCTACTTTCATGCTGATTCTAAAGAAATATTTCACAGCCATGTTATTCATTTCTGCAGTGAAGCTGCATATTCACATATAAATTACTACTTTGGTTTTAAATGACACATCACTATGAACCTAAATCTATAAAGTACTTAAGTATTAAATCTTCCTTTATGGTGAACAAGTTGGTCATGGAATTCATCTTGCTTAAAAAAATCATTTTGAAATACTATAATCATGAAGTGTTAAGATTCCTAATCAACCTAAAAATATTGAGGTGTTTCTCTTTTAGGAAAATATGAAGTTCCTTCTAGGTCTAAAGCTATGATCCAAGATTTTATTTGAAAAACTATGATCCTAGAATAGTAAGATTCTGAATTTACTCAAAAAATGTAGAGATGGTCATTTTTTTAGGTCCCTTTTATTTTAATTCTGTGATTAAATGGATAAATAAGTTCTCCTAAACTAGCAGAATTGGCATAAATAAATGGTTATGATTAATGCAAAAATTTCTAGTTTTGATCAGAAGGGAATTAATATCAAAAAATCCCCCCATCATCTTTGATAGATTTTGCTTTTATAAGACTTTGATTCATGTTTCCTTATTAAGCACTCCCTGCTCATGGGAAAAAGACATAAGAAGAGAATCGAGGGCATAGAGAGACATGCAAAAAGCAATGGAAACAGAGACATGTGTAGAGAAGCAAAGATCAGACAATGACATATAGAAACAGATAGAAAGAAAAAAGAAACAGAGGGTACACATAGAACAGGGTTGTCCAAAATGCGATTTTATGAATCCCATCTGTGGGTTTTAGTAAATGTTTTACTATATGAAGCTAACCCAGAGTTCTCACTAAAAGCAGAAATCAAAATATATTGTCTATTATTTCAATTAAAAACTTTTAGGGTTTTTTTTTTCAACGCAATGGGGTTAAGTGGCTTGTCCAAGGTCACAGAGCTAGGTAATTAAGTGTCTGAGGCTGGATTTGAACTCAGGTACTCCTGACTTCAGGGCCGGTGCTCTATCCACTGTGCCACCTAGCCGCCCAATTAAAAACTTTTAAAAAAGTAAGGTTAGATAACCCTGACATAGAGGATAACATCTTCATCAACAATATACAATATATTACTCAAATACATGTTAACTGTAGGATGCTGTGTTTTGTTTTCTCAAAATCAGGATAACCTCATGTGTTATGCAACACATATACACAGGGAAGGCAACAAAGCTGTTTAAGCAAGGAAATAGGACAAAGATCTATAGTTCTAACTAGCCTTTTTCAGATTTTTTCCTGAGATAAGATCTGAATGGACCACATATAGTATGATGACACTAGAAATAATCAATGGGTTCTGAATGTTTTACATGCATATTCAGTTCCTTAATAATCTATACCTCTTAATCAACTGTACAATTACTTCATAATTGTCATTGCATTTCATATGAATATTCTTTATCCCTATGATGTTTTTTGGACTCAACTATTCAGGATTTCATTATTAAGTCTCCTTTTGGGGCTGTGTTTTTTATATATGTTCTCTTAAATGATTACTGTTTTTGTTGCATTATAGTTTATAATGGATGTTTATATGTAATATCACTGGGTTCATGGTCAATTTTTGTAAAAGTTCCATTTAGTGCTAAAAGTGTGTATTCTTAAGCAATCCTATTTAGAAAATGCCTTTAGTCTTTTAGCTTTAGTTTCTCCAACAATTTGTACAGTTCTATATTTTTTCTTTTTGTTTTTCTTTTGGTAGATTTGTCCATATCTGACAAGTATCCTGGTATTTTATTATTCTTTATTTAAATTTATTCAATTTATGGCAATGAAATGAACAATCACATTTATTATTATGAAACTTATATATGTCAGTGAACAATAATATTAATTTTGCAATGAAGAACAGGAAAAAAGAGGCTTAAATATGTTTCCTTTATGAATTATGTCAAATGACTTTTGGAGCAAATGTTTAATAATATTAGTTTGCTATCTATGATTCCTTCTAGAATAATCTGATTTCCATATTAATCTCTATTTAGATTGTGATTTTTTTTTTGTTTTAACTATAGTGATAGCATGATTGCAAACTCTTGTTTTTTGGATATAGCTGATGCACAATAAGTGTTGTTCTTGCTCCTTATTTTTATTTTGTGAATGCTGAAAAGAAGTTCAAAGGAATTTTCTAACCATGTGTCTAATTCAAAAGTGTACATTTCCCCCCAAATTTGTTCAGACAACTCCCTTATAAAGGGTGTGTGTTATCAAGGGGTGCATCATTGGGGAGTGCTTTGCTATTTAATAATATGAAAGATGTGAATTTTTTAATATAGTTTTAGGAAATGAATTCACCTTTAAAAAAAGATTCGCTGAACTGATGACAATAGGGAGATGTCCCTCATTATTACATACCTTTGATTTGGTACTGATAGGCTTCCAGGAAAGAGGAGGCTTTGATTGGTAGACCAGAGAACACTACTTGAGTTAATTCTCACTTATCAGTTTCATTTTCACAAGACAAATTTGAATTTTACACAAAGCTTTGTGTGAGGATCTCTCTTTGGCTCACATAATTCATTCATATTTTGCTAATCTGTGTTCTTGTCATGTTTCATCCTCCCTTTCCTTTTCTTGTTCTTAGTAAAGTCAACTCTCTGAAAGGCAGGTATTGTGTACTTTTATGTTTGTACCCCCCTAAAGCCTCCTGGTTCAGTGGTTTGCATTGAGTAAGTACTGCTGAATGGCCGTGAGGTGCTCCAGAGAGAGGGATCAAACCAACCATGTTCACATTTAATTCAGTGTGCTTAACAGACAATGCACTAGGACTCTCCGTGAACTAGATTTGCTCTTTTGATCTAATTTCCAATTCTATAACATTATTATAACAGATTATAAGGAAGATAGAAGTAAGCAAAATTGTTCATACCTTTTTGTGATTTTCAATGCCATCTGAACTGACAGTTGAATAATTCATTAAGATTAGGGGCAGCTAGGTGGTACAGTGGATAGAGCATTGATTCTAGAGTCAGGAGGACCTGAGTTCAAATTTGATTTCAGACACTTAATAATTGCCTAGCTGTGTGACCTTGGGCAAGTCACTTAACCCCTTGCAAAAAAACCAAAAAACAAAACTCTCAATTTTAAAACTATAAAATAAAACAAACATTAGCAAACTTTATTCCTACAAACTCAGCAAGTACCTGTAAAGAGGTTGAAGCACTGATATATTAAGTAAGGCAGGAAGTACCAGAGAGCATGTTCACAAAGGAGCTTGTAGAGGGTCTTCCAAAACATCTTGGCAGATGAACCACAACAATCCTTCATTGACATATCTGACAAAACACTCAACATCATAATCCATTTTTTCTTATGTTTCAGCCTATTAAGATAAAACAGATCAAGTAGCAGGAACTGAAAGTTTTAAATACTGATACTTAATATTATTAAAGTATCCTGAAGCCTAACAATAAATCAAGTCCTGATTATGCCATTTTCCCCCCAGGGGTTTGAGAAGTAGCATAATGTTATGGAAAAAAGGATTGGAAATGGTGTTAGAATGAATCATGGTTAAGTCCCAGTTCAGACACTTAATAATACATAAGCATTAAGTAAGCTATTTTTATATCTCTGAACCACAGATTCCTATAGAATGGGGAAAATGTCAATATTGTACTAAAAATGTTAGCTATATCAATAAAACAAAAGGAAATTGAAGGAATAGGCAACAAGGAAACAAAGCTATCATTCTTTGCAGATATGATGGTATACCCAACAGGATTTTAGAAAATCAACTAAAAGACTAAGTTGAAAACAATGAACAACTTTAGCAAAGTTGCAGGACATAAACTAAACCCACACAAATCATCAGCATTTCTATATATGATCAACAAAATTCAGCAAGAAGAGACAGAAAGAGAAATTCCATTTAAAATAACTTCAGTTATAAAAAAAAATTCTTGGAAATCTAGCAGGTAAGATAAACCCAATTACAAAACACTTTTCATGCAAAGGCAGATCAAAACAATTGGAGAAATACTATTTGGACATAGATAGGTCAAACTAATATAATAAAAATCAAAATACTACCTATGTTAATTTACTTATTCAGTGTCATACCATTCAAATTACCTAAAATATCTTATAGAGCTAGAAAAATTAAATGAAATTTCATTTGGAGGGGCGGCTAGGTGGCACAGTGGATAGAGCACCAGCCCTGGATTCAGGAGGACCTGAGTTCAAATCCAGATTCAGACACTTAATAATCACCTAGCTGTGTGACCTTGGCTGAATCACTTAACTCCATTGCTCTGCAAAACGAATAAAAAAACAAAAATTTCATTTGGAAGAAGAAAAGGTCAGTAGTATCAAAAAAAGGAAAATGTGAAAATGGCCTAGTAGCACCAGATCTCAAACAAGATAACAAAGTAGTTATCATCAAAACAATCCGGTTCTGGCTAAGAAATAAAATAGTGGATCACTGGAATATATTAAGGTACACAACATAGCAGTAAATTACCACATTCATCTAGTATTTGATAAACCCAAAGACCTAAACTTTGGAGGTCAAAAAACTCATTTCTTTTTTTTTAGGTTTTTGCAAGGCAATGGGGTTAAGTGGCTTGCCCAAGGCCACACAGCTAGGTAATTATTAAGTGTCTGAGGTCAGATTTGAACTCAGGCACTCCTGACTCCAGGGTTGGTGCTCTATCCACTGCGCCACCTAGCTGCCCCCCAAAACTCATTATTTAACAAAAAATTGCTGAGAAAATTGAAAAACAGTTTAATAGGAACTAGACTAGATATAGACCAACACCTCACATCATATACCAAGATAAGGTCAAAATATGTACATGATTTAGACAGAATCATAAGCAAATCAGGGAAACAAGGAAAATTTCACTCATCAGATCTATGGAAAAGGGAAAAATGTATGACCAAAACAAGAGACAAGAAAGGCTCATAGAAGTTAAAATGGAAAAACATTTTGATTATATTAAATTAAAAAGTCTTTTACAGAAACAAAACAAAGATTAGAAATTTTTATAGTAAGTTTCAGCAATATGGGATTTATTTCTCAAATGCAAATAATGCAACAAAAGTTAGAAAAAATAAGAGCCATTCCCCAGTTGATAAATGGGCAAATGATATGAAGAGGCAGTTTTTAGAAGAAGAATGCCTAACTAGTTATGGTTATATGAAAAAATACTCTAAATCAATGAATAGAGAAATGCAAATTAAAATAACTCTGGTATACCACCTCATACTTGTTAGATTGGCTGACAAGTGTTGGAGAGGTTGAAAAACTGGCACACTAATGCTCACTGAAGCCTCAGATTATGGTTAAGTTATGTGACTCACTTTATTGTGATGGTTTGGAACTAAAGGCATAATATCCCCAAGCCATGCTTGTCTTGATCAACCATGAAAACCTTAGCTGCTCTAAAACAATCCCGAAGGACGCATGATGAAAAATACTATCCACCTCCAGAGAGAATTGATGAAATCTAAGTAAGGACTAAAGTATGTATTTTTTATATAGCTTGCCTTCTCAATGGATAGGGAAGGAGAGAATTTGGAATTCAAAATTTTAAAAATGCTAAAAATAAAGGATTTTTTTTGTAAGATAATGGGATTAAATGATTTTGCTCAAGGTCACATAGCTAGTAAGACTATTAGGTGTCTGAGGCTGCATTTGAATTCAGATCCTCCTGATTCCAGGGTCTGTATTCTATCTACTGTGCCATCGAGCTGCTCCCAATACTTTTTTTTTAAATAAAAGGGATGTTAAAAATGCTTATATTGTGGGGTGGCTAGGTGGTACAGTGGATAGACCACCAACCCTGGAGTCAGGAGTACCCGAGTTCAAATCTGACCTCAGACACTTAATAATTACCTAGCTGTGTGGTCTTGGGCAAGCCACTTAACCCCATTGCCTTGAAAAATCTTAAAAAAAAAGAATGCTTATATTGCAATAGGTTTTAATCCAGATTATGTGAACTTTAAAAAGTTATAAAAATAAACTAATTATTTGCTTTCTAAATGAAACCCTCTATATAGTCTAAACATCAAAAAGAAAATGTTCACTCTAATAATCATTGATCTCTTTAAGTGCCACATTATGGCTTTTTCTTAGTCATTATCTTTCTTGTCAGACACCATTCATCATTTTTTCCTGGATATTTTCTCTAAAGACTTTCATGAGATTACTCTCTTTTGCTTCTTCTATCAGATTGCTTGTCGGTCTTCTTTTGTTATAATCTTTATTTATGAGTGTTCCCTAAGATTCTGTCCTGGGTCTCCTCTCTTTTCCCTAAACTGTCTTCCTTGGTGACCTCAGCTCCAATAGGTTAAAACTATCATCTCATCTTTGTTGATTGCTACATCTAAATATCAGTCAATCTTTCCTGAGCTCCAGACTCACATCTAGAACTGTGATCTCTAGAGATTTCAAGTCAACATGTTCAAAACAGACCTTTTTTCCTAAAATCTTCCTCCTTTATTTCCTATCGTTGTAAAGGATGTTGCCATTTTCCCAATCATTGAGGGTCATGATTTCAGTGTCCCATTCAACTCTTTACTTATTCTTATCCCAGGCAACTAAGTAGTGTGGTGAATAGAGCACTGAATGGACTCCCTTGGACTCAGTAGGATGGGAGTTCGAATGAGACCTCAGACACCTGATACTTATGACCTTGTGCACGTCATTTAACTAATTGCCTCATATCCAGGGCCATCTCTAGTCTGATTCAAAGCTGGTCACTGGGCCCAGATGGCTCTGGAGGAGAAAGTGAGGCTGGTGACTTAGCACAGCACCCCCTTACTCAAATCCAATTCATGTGCTTGTCATGGCACCACCTCCCTGATATTATGCTCTTCTTAGAAAACAGTGAAGGACAAACATCATGATATACTTTTCCCACATATATAATTTGTTACCAAATTTTTAATTTTTACCTTCACATCTCCTATAGGTTCCCTTCTCTCTTACTCATTTAGTTAGTACTCTTGCAATAGCATTCTAATTTTATTTCCTTCAGAATCAAATATAAGGTTCTTCACAACCAAACCCTAAATTACCTTCCAAACTTATTATTCATTAATCCCCTCCCTGTAATCTACCATCTAGCCCAACTGATTCACCACAATTCATCTCCTGTCTTTGTAATTTTGCACTGGCCTTCCCTCATGCCTGCTGTACTTTACCACTACTTCTTAAAAACCCTTGTTTCTTTTTTTAATTTTGCAAGGCAATGGGGTTAAGTGACTTGCCTAAGGTCACACAGCTAGGTAATTGCCTGAGACCGCATTTGAACTCAGGTCCAAACAAAGAGTGACTAAAATGGCACCCCTTTTCTTGGGAGGAGCTTTCCAGACCCTCTAAGAATCACAAGTTAAGCTGAAAGAACTAACAGTCTGATTGGACAAGCTGGTGATACAACAAACTATTGAGACTTCCATTATGGGAGTTGACCAGTATCCCACTGGTCCACTTAAATGCTACAAAATCCTGTAGTTTGGTTAAGATTGCCTCTCCCCTTGCCTTGTGGGACTGGGGTAATGATCACACTACTAAAAGAAGGAAGAAATCTGATTACTTTAATTAACAAAAGTATCTTTTGAATTCACTTTTGATTAGCCAGAGAAGAGAATCCTTAAAGGGAATGCTAAGCACAGTAATGACTGATTTTAGGAAAATAAGGCTTCTTTCACAATATGACTAATGTGAAAATGTTTTACATGATTGCAAATGTATAATCTTTATCAGATTACCATCTTGAGGAAGAGGTTGGGGAGAGAGGGAGAAAGATTTGGAACTCAAAATCTTTCAAAAAATAAATACTGAACATCGTCTTTACAGGAAAAATAAAATACTATTAAATTTTAAATAAAAAAAAGAATGGGGCCCACAATATCATATCATCTAGTTCTGCTTCTTTGCCTATGTACCACAAAATAACCTGACCTCCCTGGGGATTGTTCAATACTCATTCTGAGCTAACTAACATCAAATCTGATGTTAGGCTTCTTTGGATGCCTTAGGGAGAGAAAACAACCCAAAACTTTCTTCATAGTGGGGATAGGAGATGGGAATAACAACCAAACAAACCTGATTATCAGGAAGGAAATGATGGGAGCTAGGTTCCAGGGTCCTTGATGGGTTGTATTATTCCATGATACCTCAGGATGGATGTACCCTACAAGGTACCATAATTAGGAATTAGGAAACCATTGTTCCTAATAAAGAGATTGACTAAGGGGTTTGGAACTTGAATAAAAACAATAAATTGCTATCTCTTGATGCTCACTACCCAGAGAGCAAAAAAATAAACATCCTTTTCTATTGATACAACCTTCTGGATGGATTCCTTCTTTATGCATATTATCATTACTTGCCTACCTAATAGGACATCTCTTCCATTTAGGAACAGAAAAGAAGAGCTATGAACAACAAGAACAGACAGCAAAGACTAGATAGTATCTCTGAACTTGCTTTTGGTAGGAATGGACTCCAGAGATATCCTCTCAGGAGGATCAATGTTGGAGTTTGCTACTTCTTTTTCAGTTTAATCTTATGCTTGTTTATGAACATGTACAGATAATCAAAGGCAAAATTCAATATACCTGGAAGAAGACTCAGTAACTCCATCTATGTATATTATCAAAGGGTGGAATGACAAAGTCATGGACCTGGAGTCAGGAAAATCTGAGATAAGATTTAGCCTCAAACTTAATATGATCCTCAAAGTCATTTAATCTTTGTTAACTGAGGACAATAATAGCATCTTTCTCAAAAGGCTATGAGGATCAAATGAGATTTATAAAACTGCTGTGCATAGTGCTTGACAGACAGTAGGCATTATATATATATATATATATATATATATACATATACATGTATACACACATGTATATGCATGTATGCTTAACCTCCCCTTCTTCCTCCCTTGCACTTCTATTAAATGAGACTTCTCTTAGAAAGAAGAGGGGAGGGGCAGCTAGGTAGCACAGGGGATAGAGCACTGGCCCTGGAGTCAGGAGGACCTGAGTTCAAACAAGACTCAGACATTTAATAATTATCTGTGTGACCCTGGGCAAGTCACTGAACATCACAGCCTTGTAAAAATTAAAAAAATGAAGAGGAATACAGAATTTTTTTCATTTAAATTAGCATTACAAAAATTGGAATTGATGTAGAGAATCTGTAAGGAAGCTGAAACACATCTTTAAGTCACTTCCTGTGTGTCTGAAGACAGAGAGTGATATTGTATATCTCTCTGTCTTCAATAACGATCTTTATATTTTTACCATGTTTGGCAGCAAATGTGCTCTTGAGGAGAAAAGGGAGCCATCTTGTTAAGTATAAGTCAATAGACTTGAAAATGAAAATAATTAGAAAATATGGAGGACAAAAATTGTCATCAATAATGTGTGAAAAACCTTGTAGTAATGACTAATTGCCATAGTGAAGAATGCTATCCAGGTAAAGGAGCACCAAAAGGCAGTCCTTCAAAGACAAGGTGCTTTTCCAGAAATGGAGAAACTATTAACTCTGTAGATAGAAGACTAGACTCAAAAGAATTTCTTTTAAGTCTGATAACAATTCAAGCCTAGACTCAAAGCCTCTTTGAAGACATGAAGGACCACAGGTATTTAAAGCTAGCAGTGCTTGGTTTGCATGATTTACAAATCATGCAAGATTTTATAATGTGCAAATGCCAGGGGAGGATTCTAATACAGTCCCTGAAGCAGAAAAGAAGTTCCCAAAGTTCTTGCAAAAAGTAACAGATGGTCTCTACTTTTTGGAGCAAATCTTCAATGTAGAAGAAACCAACTTAAAAAAAAACTCACCAAAAAATAGTGATAATATTTTATAATAAAATGTGATCTCAAATCTGCATCTCAGTGGAGGAAAAAATTAAGTCAGGAGTAAAAGTTTGGAAAAATAGTTAACCCTTTTGCTTGGAGGAATGCATCTGGGACATAAAAATAAAAAATTAAAACCTATTCTTGCACACCACTCAGGAAATCCCAGAGCACTGAAAGGAAATCAGCAAGGCAACATTATCTGTATATTATTTTGCTAATCTTTAGGCATCTTTGAACAATGGTTTTGATAGTGACATTCCTTTCAAAATTCTATTTATCTTGGATAACTGCCTCAGATCACCTTCTTCACCTGAATGTTTTTTATTTTTATTATTATTTTTTTTTAGTTTTTGCAAGGCAAATGGGGTTAAGTGGCTTGCCCAAGGCCACACAGCTAGGTAATTACTAAGTGTTTGAGGCTGGATTTGAACTCAGGTACTCCTGACTTCAGGGCCCGTGCACTATGCCACCTAGCTGCCCCACCTGAATGTTTTTAATGACCTGCCCTAAATACTACCTAATTTTTATAATCTGTAGATCAGAGTGATTGTGAATTTCAAGATGTATTATTTATATTCTACATTTGCACAGGCAACTACAGCTTTGGATGCAAACAAGGACTTGACATTGAGAAATTTCTGGAAGTCCTATAATATTTACCATGCAATCTGGAATATTGCTTAGGTATAGGAAGATGTGACAAATATGTATGAAGAATTGGGAAAAATGCATGTAGTTTGTTTCTGATTTTTGTGGATTTGACAAAGATGAAAAGTTGGAAGAAGTGAGTTAAAAGACTGTAAAATTAGCACAAGAATTGGAGTTAGAAGAGCGTAAGAATGATGTGGAGAAATTGTTTGAGTCTCTTGGAGGAGAACTGCAGAATGAGGATATGATAGAGCTGCTGGCTGCTGAAGATGAAAGCGAAGCTTTGTAACCTAAAGTTGAACCAAAAAGGTTTATCAAGGAAACAATTGGCAGAGCATTTTATCATTCAAGTGAATTTTTCTTCTTATTTCAAAAAGATGGATTCAAATACTTTAGGATTTTTTTTAAGAGTTCAAAGATAAGGTTGAAGATAACATTTCTTGATACCCTCAGATCTATGAAGGAAAAAAAAGAATCAGTCTAAAGATCTCTTGATATTTTCATAACAAAAAGTTGCCCAGACAGACACCAGTGATAGAGAGCAGGTGCAATGGGCAGGAAAGGGGTAACATACTTCTACACACCTATGTTAACTTTAATGTGTGTAAACTTTTATCATTGATGTTACCTTTCATTTCATAATTCTGGTTACTATCATGGTACAACATTTACTATGCATTTGAGTATATTTTATAACTTGTGAAAAGATATTTTGTGTATACCTTTGCTATATTGGCTGTGAAGTGGGTGGGTGGGTAGGAGCAAACTGCATTATGCAAAAATCACTTTAAGAGGTTTATGGAACAGTTCATTTAAAGTGAGAACTATTTGTCTATATTAACAAACAGCCAGAATGACAAGCTGAATCCACAAATGTAGTCCCTGACCTCAAACTAATTCTATCAACCTCTATGTAATCTCACCTGATCTACCCACAACTGAACTACCCAAGGTCTGCTTAGATCTTTCACCACTGACTCTTGAAATCCCTAGCTTCCTTTAAAACTCAATTTGTGCTCTCTTAAGGAAAAGTCTTTTCAGATACCCTAGTTTCCATGGCTTACTCTGTCCTTAAATTTTCATTTATATGTTATATACAGTTTACATGTTATATATGTGGGATGTGAGCTCCTTAAGAATACAAACTGATTTTTGATTTGTCTTTGAATCTCCAGTACTTACTAGTAGTAGTAGTACTACTATTAGTAGGTACTTAATAGAGTTTGTTGAATCGGTATTATTTGTAGAAATTACCATCCTTATACATCATCAGGTTACCCAGAATAACATATAATTTGAATAAAGCCCACGTCTTGGGTCCTAATTTAATGTCTAAGTTTTCATTTTTTCAGAAAAATATTAAGATTTGGGATTATGGAAGGAAGGCAGCTATATGGAAGCCTCTTTTGGAATGTATGTTCTGCTGTGCTGAGATAGAAGATTAGAGGAAAAGAAGTTACCAGTTAGCCAGTTGTCTGCCTCAGGGCCAAAGAGGTATGATGATTGGTTTTTTTTTTTGATGATTGTTTTTTCATGCAAGGCAAATGGGGTTAAGTAGCTTGCCTAAGGCCACACAGCCAGGTAATTATTGTGTATGAGGCCTGATCTGACCTGCTGCCCTGATGATTGTTTTTTTTAAAGCTAGGTTTGATGAGGATGATCTCTCATTTTTACTTCATTTCTGAGGTGACTAGATCCTGTACTCTTTAGGTGCAAGGTGCTCCCCACAAGATGGGTGCTGGTGCAAATGCTCCCAATTTGTTGTATCTTATGCAGGTTTCTGTTTTTGGAGAGGTTGGTCTGGGGTGAAGGCTACTGCCAAGTCTGGTTTGGCATGGTCAATGAGGTCATATTCTCAGCATGTGAAACAAGGAGCATTCAGACTTTAAGACCTAAGGAGTATCTTCTATATATACAAGCAGGTAATTGTGTTTCAATTAGATCTGGAAATTAATACCATTAATTTTTCAGTTCAAAACTTATTCTTAAGAACCAACAAACCAGAATGCTAGAATTTGAATGGAAAGAGGCAGACAGAGACAGAGAGAGACAGCGAGATGGAGACAGAGAGACAAAGAATCTTTCAATTAAGATAAACTAAGCTAGTGAGATGGCAATAAAAACAGCACATTCCATAAACATATTTGTTGGCTGATTTATTTGGTCTTAAATAAGTAAAACTTTTTTCCAAGACTGAAAACTTGACCTCAAGTATACTTTAGTTGTTCCTGAACCTGACAGGTTGAAATAATGAAAACCTAGAGGAGACAACATTCTGGAATAGTTTGAGTAGACAGGCTGGTAAAGATAGACAGCAAACATTCTGATGGTATTTCTGTCTGTTACCTCCTTAAGGACTCATCCCACTAAGCTTCAACTCTATTTAAAAATAAGTGAAATGGGTGGGGGGTGGCTAGGTGGTGTAGTGGATAAAGCACTGGCCTTGGAGTCAGGAGTACCTGGGTTCAAATCTGGTCTCAGACATTTAATAATTACCTAGCTGTGTGGCCTTGGGCAAGCCACTTAACCCCGTTTGCCTTACAAAAAAAAAACCCTAAAAAAATAAAATAAATGAAATTAAAAATAAAAACCTTATTCTTTATTATTCTATTGTCAATAAAAATTCATTAGGGAGAATGTACAGTGGACTTAGGAGATGTCTAAGCCTTGTATATTCGTAAGATATGTAGACTGTACAACATCAGATTGTGTATATTTTATTCATTTAATATTTGTTGAATTAAATCTTTTTTTTTAAGCTTTTGCAAGGCAAATGGGATTAAGTGGCTTGCCCAAGGCCACACAGCTAGGTAATTATTAAGTGTCTGAGACCAGATTTGAACCCAGGTACTCCTGACTCCAGGGCCTGTGCTCTATCCACTGCGCCATCTAGCGGCCCCTGAATTAAATCTTTTTTTAAACACTAGAATTTTATTATGGAGAAGTCTGATCTACTTGGTTCTGTTAGACAAATTTGCAATTTCTTCTTGTTTGACCCTATTTAATCTTATTAATATAATTTCAAAATGTGAAGGGGAATAATAATATAAAGATTATGGGGGGGGTGTGTCCTCCCTGACCCAATGCAGTGGCAACTACAGGGAGGGGAAATAATAGCAGATAAATGCACAATGGGAAGAACCTGAGTTTAACTTCTATTAATAAAATCCAGAGGATAAAGTAAAAAGGAATTCAAGCTTCCTTCAACCTTCACGTATCCTTTCAAACTAGTCACTCTCAATCCTTCTCACTTTATTCTTGGACCTTTGTTGGTGCTAACAAATCTTTTAGGCTTTCAATATGTGGGGTTAATAATGTCTGGCTCAGCAATATTAATGCATCTTATTTTCACTAATGTTTTTGTATATTTAGCCAACCTTGGTGGTTTGTAAAAAAGTTTAACTTAACATATTTATTATGTATGCAAAGTGATAAATGTAAAGTGAATTACTTATCAGAGTTCTGAGCCAATCAAATGCATTTAATGCTAGACTTTAGGGGACGAAAAGATCAGGATCTATCAAAAAGAGAATAGGATTGCTACCAAGATGTCCAGAACATCACTTAGACTCACCTAAAGGGTTTAAAATTTTATCATATGACATATAGCCAAGCCTTGGACAAATTTCAGGAGTGTGAAAATAGAAGAGACTCGGAGTTGCCTTTGGAAGAAACCCCTGAAGCAGGGAAGGAGAGGGATTTATCTCTTTCTCTTAGTACTAGTCACAAAACTAATGAGTAGTTTCCCTACTGGATCAATAAGGGAGACTGCTTATTATCAGGGAAAACCATGGCAGCTAGGAGGCACAATGGATAGAGTGCTGAGTCTGAAATCAGGAAGACACCTCTTCCTCAGTTCAAATCTAGCTTGTGTGACCCTGGGCTAGTCACTTAGTCTTGTTTGCCTCCATTTCTTCATCTGGACAATGACTTGGTAAAGGAAATGGCAAAACATTCCAATATTTTTGCCAAGAAATGGAAAATGAATCAAAACAGGAACTCCAACATACTCCAAATAGACAGACACACAGAGATAATCACTTAAAAGTGGAAGCGATTCAAGGATTGTGATCACCGGTAGCAAAAGGGAGAAAAGATTCTAGGAACCTAGCTGAACCACCTGCCTGGCACAGATATTAAACCTAAGGGGAACTTCATGAGGGACTCTGAAGAGAGATTTCCAAGTCCTGCAATATCAAGAGCTACCAATGGCCTTTGCTACACCTGTACCTTATATATATATATATATATATATATATATATATATATATTTATGTATATGTACACCTCCCTACTCCTATAGTCTAATTCTCAGTCCATATGGACAATGTGTGCACTTGTAGTAGAGAGTACCCCAGGTTTATAGGGCTGCTGAGTAACTACTGTTATTTCTGTGCCATCTTAATTAAATGCCCTTAAGTAAGGGCTGATTGTGTCTACTGGAGAGTCATTAAAGGAAAGTACAGTAAGAGTGTAAGTATGTGTTTTCCCCAATGTAAAAGAAGAACCCAAGTAGCAGCTGCTTTCTGGTACCTAATCTGTAAGTATAAGTACAAAATGGAGGAATGGTAAGCCATAGAGAGTGTGACATTTGACAACATGAATATCAGCACATGACATTTTATGACATTAATATCAGGGCTGGAATAATTCCACTTAGCATAGCACTTCCCTTTTCTATAGTGCTTTAAGGTTTAACAACTTTATTCACAGCAATCCTGACAGGTAGTGTAAATATGCACTTCACAGATAAAGAAAATGAGCCTCACAAAATATATCATTAAGCATTTCAAAGTAGGAACATCAAAATTTAAAAATTTTAAATGACTGTTAGTTCCAAAAACAACTATGATTATAATCAAATAATGGCTTCAAATAATTAACAGAAGAAAGCAGGAAGATAAATTAAAACACAGATTTTTGTTTCCAGGCTCAAATGCTGAAATTGTAGGTATGCAAAGTGCTAGACATTGGTTAACAGGACATAACTGTCTTCTTTTGAGGAGATTAGTACTAATCAGAGTTACTGTGACAGGGCAACTTCATAAAGACTAACATTTTTTGATAGCATAGTGCCAACTAAGTCATAGAAGCAAGTTCTAGGGTTATATAATTCAGAACAGGAAAGGCAGGTTTTAGAATAGCAGAAAAAAGCCCAGGGAGGTGAAATAACTTTCTCATCCAGGGTCATAGTGTCCTAGTTAGGATTCCATCCTTGATACTGTGCTCTAAAGTTTGGGCTCTTTTATAATCCCTCAATTCTATAAGTCCCTGCCCTCGAGGATCATACAATTTAATAGAGGGACTGCCAAGTAAACAAATATTTATTACAGGTAGCAGGGTGACAGGCAAAGGAGAAACCTAGATGACTCCATGAAAGTTCCTCCTCATTGAGGATGTAGAGTTTCAAAGCTCAAATAGGTTTCATAGAAGAGATAGCATCTGAGCTGAACCTTGAAACTTAGGGTTTAAACAAAAATCTGGACAGAATACTGAATTCTAAGGGAAGGCCTCCAGAAAGGTCAAGTCAGTCAACAAATAAACATACATTAATTGCTTTAATCTGGGAGGTGAAGACCCTCATATCTTGGCCATTTCTGGTCAAGGGAGAAATAACTGTTATTTACATTCAGAGTCAGTCCAGAGCAAACTTTTTTTTTTTGATTATGTAAAAGAGGCCATTTTTTGCTTCATTTCTTTCTTACCAGCTTTAATCACTGAATGGGAGTTGCCTCAGTCAAACTGAGATCTTTTAAAGACTTTAGCTTAAATTTAAAACAACTCATATCTATCAGATTGGTTAAGATGAAAAAAAGGAAAATGATAAATGTTGAAGGGGATGTGGGAAAATTGGAACAATATTACACTGTTGGTGCAGGTGTGAAGTGATCCAACCATTTTGGAGACAAAGGGCTATAAAACTGTGCATACCCTTTGATCCAGCAATACCACTACTGGGTCTGTATTCCAAAGAGATTATTAAAAAGGGGAAAGAATCCTCAGACACAAAATATTTATAGCAGCTCTTTTTGTGGTGTCAAAGAACTGGAAGTTGAGGGGATGCTCAACAATTAGTGAACGGTTGAACATGTATATGAATGTGATGGAATATTATGGTTCTGAAAGAAATCATGAGTAGGTGGATTTCAGAAAACCTGAAAAGATGTTCATGAACTGATGCTGAGAGAAGTGAGCAAGAGAAGGAAGATATTAACAGCAACACTGTATGATAGTCAACTACTATGACAAACTTAGTCTTCTAGACAATATGGTGATCAAAGTTAAGTCCAAAAGACTTGTGATATACGTAGCTGTGTGGCCTTGGGCAAGCCACTTAACCCCGTTCTAAAAAAAAAAAAAGACTTGTGATGAAAAATGCCATCCACATACAGAGAAAGGAGGACTATGGAGTCTGAATGCTGACCAAAGTATACTATTTTCCACTTTTTTTTTATTTTAGGTTTTTTGCAGAGCAATGGAGTTAAGTGGCTTGCCCAAGGCCACACAGCTAGGTAATTATTAAGTGTCTGAGGCTGGATTTGAACTCAGGTGCTCCTGACTTCAGGGCTGTATCCACTGTACCACCTAGCCACTCCTATTTTCACTTTTAAAAATTTGTTTTTCCTTTCTCATTTTTTTTATTTTTTTCTTTCTCATTTTTTTAACCCTTTTGTTCTGATTCTTCTTTCACAACATGATTAATATGGAAAAGATGATGTTTTATCTTTCATTCTCTAAGAAGACCATGACATCAGGGAGGTGATGTTACATAATAAAGCAAGTGAAGGGGTGCTCTATTAAGTCTCTAGCCTCACTTTCTCCTCAGGAAACATCTGTGTCCAGTGGTCAGATATGAATCCAAGTTCACACAGCTAGTAAGTGTCAAGTGTTGGAGGCCAAATTTGAACTCAAGTCCTCCTGACTCCAGGGCTGGTGCTCTGAGATTCACTATACCCCTGAGCTGATTACTACTTGTCATGATTTTCTTAGAGAACAAAGAACAAACATCATCAATATGGAAATATATATAACATGATTATACTTGGGAAGAGGCAGGGAAGATGGGGGAGGGGAGAAAAATGTGGAACTCAAAATTTTGTTGAAAATTATCTTTAAATGTAAGTAGGGGAAAATACATAGAAAAAAGAAAAGCAAAAAAAAAATGAAAATATTAGCTTAAAAAGATAGCATCCAGGTTCCCAAGAGACAGAGTAGATATAAAACTGTGTCAAGAAGCCCTAGTCCAAATTTCACTTTTGATATAAGCTGGTCTGTGTGGTTCTGGGCAAATCATGAATTACCCAGGGTCTCAAATAAAGCTCTAAATGGTTTATTTTAACCCTGCACTTCTGAGTTCTCCACCAGAGTCTATTCAGGAATCTCCTAATCCTGAAAAATCACAACAGTGCCAGAAGCCATACCTCATTAGCACTTCTATTTTGTTTTGGAGACCTCTGTCCATAGGTAAGATATCTTTTCATATCCCACCTGGTTGCACTTCTTTAGATTGCTCCATCATGTCCCATTCTTGCTGTCCCCTAAACCCATTTTCAATTCACTTTTTATATTTTTTCCCCTACCAGATTATAGATTCCTCAAGGGCAAGCCTATCTTTTTCTTTCCTCTTCTGTACTAGATTTGCAGTAGGGTGGGGAGTATGTGGTTCTTCAGAAGGGATAGTGTCCCAACAAATTTGGTCTCCTCACCCCTTAACCCTCCACCCCACAAAAAAGAAATACAAACTACTAAAGGACTTTGAATAGAGAAATAATATGGGCAGCTAGTTGGGGCAGGGGATAGAGAGCCTGACCTGAAGTCAAAAAACCCATTAATTTCAAATTCTGAGTTCAAATCCTCATGCACTTTCTAGTTGTCTGACCCTGGACAATTCACTTAACTGTTTACCTGAGTTTGCTTATCTAATAAACCACTCAAGTCTCTTTGCCAAGAAAACCCCAGAGTCAGGCAGAGTTGGCCATGACTGAACACAAATGGACAGATCAGGTTGACCTGGCATCTTATTGGAAGCAATCACGTTGGTGTCACTTAATGAAATCTCTTCAGCTGATCTAGAAATAGCAACAGAGACTGGAAAGACAGGCAACTGAGAACAAGAATTTCCATGTGGTTCCAAGTTCTTCCTGCCATTCAGATTTAGACAGAAAAGCCTAGTCAGTAAGTGAAAACCAGATTTGCTTTCACAAGGTTTAATTCATACTAAATTAAAATGAATGCCAACCGGATGTTCCGTTTTGCAGGGCAAGAAAAGAAAACTGAATTTTAGCACAAAAATTAGTTTTAATTTAGCAAAAGATTAGTTTTGAATTTGCTGAGTGAAGTGAACAAGATGAATATAGCTCAAATGAATATGCACTTATGGTATCAGAACAAAGGGGAAGCGTAGGTGTCAAAACTGGGCTAAAAAAAAGGGGGTGGTAGGGGCGGTGTAGTGGATAAAGCACCGGCCCTGGCGTCCAGGAGTACCCGGGTTCAAATCCTGTCTCAGACACTTAATTATTACCTAGCTGTGTGGCCTTGGGCAAGCCACTTAACCCCATCCTAAAAAAAAAAAGGGGGGGGGGTGGAATAAGTGTTTTAGTTAAAGGAAAGTCAGGTTATAAAGTGAATAGGAGAGCCGAAGGAAAAAAAAAAAGCAAGTCATAGCAGTTCGATCCAGGGATGGGGCACCTTATGAGAATCAGGTTTTGGGGGTGGGGGCGCTATGGAATAGAAAGTGCTCCTGCAACGAGCTCTGAGGGCTGGGAAGTGAACTTGACCTGGCACGTCCTTTTTTCCCTTTTTTATGTTTTTGCAAGGCAGTGGGGTCAAGTGGCTCGCCCAAGGCCACAGCTGGGTCATGGTTACGAGTCTGAGGCCGGGTTTGGACTCGGGTCCTCCTGGCTCCAGGGCCCGGGCTCTACCCACTGTGCCACCCAGCCGCCCCCCCAATCTGTGCCCGCCCCTGCCCGCCGTGCCTCCTCTGCTGTATTAAGGCTGGGCGCCCCGCTCGGAATCCCGACGGTTCAGGGATGAGGGCGCCCCCCGCGCTCACCCCGCGGCTCTTGGGGGGCGCGGCCCACTCTGCCCGCCCCGAGGCCGCGCCCCTTAGCCCTGCCTCCTCCCTCCGGGGCACGATGTCGCAAAGGGCCACCCCGCCATGCCTGCTCCTCCCTCTGCCCCGCGCCCACCCGCTCCTACTTGGAAACGCATCAAATATTTAAAGCCAACCCATTACATTGAAATACAATTCTCAAGCTCTTTAAAAAGCAAATTATATCGAAATACAATTCTCAAGATACTTTAAAAACCTCTAGAGGAGTTTAAGTGAAACTAGAGTCTAAAATGAGGAACGGTTTCATAAAAAAGAGGGCAAAAATGAAACAAAATGCCACCCCGCCCACCTCCCTGCCGCCAACCGACTCACACATGCGCAGTAATCACGCCGGAGCCAAGCTGCTGAAAGCGAAAACAAAACAAAACGCCCTGCGGGCGCTGCCCAAGACGCATGCGCCTGAGACGGCTTTACGCTTGCGCAATGCGAGGCTGGCCGCTGATTGGCTGAGCGCTGGGCGGGCGGCCGTGTCGGCGGGACGTTTGAGTCTCCGCTGGGCTGAGGCGAGTGTGGCGGCGGTCGTCGGGCTCGGTTTGCCCCGGGGCTTGTGCTCCTCCTCGGTGAGTCCCCGATGGGCGGTGGGCAGGCCTCGGAGGCCTATGAGGGATAGAGGAGCGCCGGGTTCTGGGTTGTGTGGAAGAGAGGGCGGATGGTGGGGTGGGAGTGGGCAGGCCCAGCCCACGGGCTCCTCCCCCAGATCCCGGAGCACCCGACTGCTCGCTGACCCATCTACTGTCCGCGCGACCTTCTATCTGTCTTTATCTGTTTATCCATTTATTTATATATTACTTATATATATATATATATATATATATATATATATATGTTTTCCATTTGTCCATTTATCCATATCCATTTTCCCATATCGACCCCATTTACCCATTCATCCATTCCTCTATCAATTTATTCTGTCATTCACTTATCTATCCATTCGTATCTATTCATCATTCATCCATCTCCAGTCCTGATTTTTATATCAGGTCACCGGATCCACCTGACTTTGGAGGAGAAAGTGAGCCCCGTGACCTGCCACAGCACCCCCTCACTCAGGTCCAGTTCCTGCGAGTGTCACGACATCATCTGCTTGATATTATGCTCCTTTTCTAGAAGCATAAGCATCATCTATCTATACATTCATATCTGTATGTTTTTTTTTTTAGGTTTTTGCAAGGCAAACAGGGTTAAGTGGCTTGCCCAAGGCCACACAGCTAGGTAATTATTAAGTGTCAGGTACTCCTGACTCCAGGGCCATTACGCCACCTAGCCGCCCCTGTATCTGTATGTTTCTCATAGCTATCCTTCTATTTATCTCATCATGCCTATCTAGCCATTCATTTTTCTATCCTTTTACATCTATCTATCATCCTTTCTAATATGGTTATTACCATGTTCTCTCCATTACATCATAAGCTTTTTGAGGGCAGGAACTGTTTTATTACTATTATTCTTATCCTCAGTGCTTAGCTCAGAATGAGGGACATAATAAATGCTTAATAGAGGAAGAGAACTCTGCACTTGAAATCTTCATTTATTCCCTCAGATACTTGCTAGCCTAGTGACAATATCCAAGTAAATTAAGCTGTTTTAACTCAGTTTCCTCATTTGTGATATAAGGATAAAATAATAATAATAATAATAATGATAATAATAATAGCTCCTCCCTCACAGGGATCAAATGAGATACATATAAAGCACTTTCCAAACCTTAAAGAGAAGTAGCTATTGTTATTACTATTAATTTTATTATTATTTATTATAATTATTAATGAAGTTATTAATAACTGTTGTTGACTGATGGTGCTAAGGATTGCTATAATCATAGAGCCATAATGAAGTAGAGTAGAAGAGTGATTGACCTATTATCTTATCCGTAAGGGGAACTCCCAGGTCAGCATTTTTCACTAACATGGTAAGTTACCTGCATTTTGTAGTTTTCATAGTATTGTCTAGAGCCATGGGGACAAACTCAATTTATGTACTAACTTAGAAAATCAAAAATTAACATTAACTGTGTTGTATTGTATTTTTATTTTGTTAACTATTTCTCAGTTACATTTTAATCTGGTTATGGAGGAGCTTGGCAGGCACAACTTTTTGTTTTTTACATTTTTTTTTTTTTTTTTTGCAAGGCATTGGAGTTAAATGGGCTTGCCCAAGGCCACACAGCTAGGTAATTAGTAAATGTCTGAGGCCCTGACTCCAGGGCTGGTGCTCTATCCACTGTTCCATCTAGCTGCCCCCAGGCAGAACTTTTGATAGCTTTGACCAATAATACTGAGAAGTTAAGTGATCATATAGCCACAGTGGCAGAACTGGGATTCTTGAGCTTAGATCTTCCTGGCTCCTAGTCAAGTCAGCAGGCTTTTATTAAGTGCCTATTATGTTAATTAATAAGCATATATTAAATGCCTACTTTGTGTCAGGTACTAAGGGTTCTTGGCTCATTATTTACTATGGCACTGCAGTGAAAAGTGCATTACTTTTATAGTCAAGTCATATTTAGAATCTTAGCTTTGCAACTTATTAACCTAACTTTGGGCAAATCTCTTAAAAATTCTGTAAATGCAATAAAGGTATACTGAAGTACAGACTCCGTACTAGATCAGTTTTTTAGCAGTGACTGTTAACTGTTACCAAAATGGGTCACTGTGGAAATCCCAGCAAAGTCAGCAACCCCCAGGGAAGAAGGGGAGCCTCTTTATTAACACACAACAAAGAAATAGGTGTTGGCTAGCATAGAGAAAAAGTTGTAGGATTGGGGAAGGAATATTGTTTGGTTATACTGAGAAAGGTGGGCTGGTCTTTAGGTAAGGCTAACCATCCCCCTCTCTAGCAATTAAGGTTTGTCTGGTGGATAGAGCACAATGCTTGTGGTCAGGAACATCTGAGTTCAAATTTAGTCTTAGATATTTACTTGCTGTGTGGCCCTGAACAGGTCACTAACCCTGATTGCTTTAGTTTCCTTATCCAGAAAATGATCTGGAGAAGGAAATGATAAACCACTCCAGTGTATTTGCCCATGAGTGGGATATTCCCTCTTAAGAGTTAATATCCCTAGTGAAGTCCTCTCAGGACAAAAAAATCATCAGAACAAAGACGATATTACTCTTAGACTATTCTTAGAAGAAAGAGGGAGAGAGACCTTGTATTTCAAGCCAGGCACCCTCCCAATTCTGTTGGGGGGGAGGGGGAATAGTGGACTATTTCCGGAGAGACCTTGCATTTTTAGTTTGTACCCTATTTGATGATAAAACTGTCATAAATGGGAGAACAGTAGACTGTTCCCATGAGGAAAAAACCTTGCATTCCAATGAAGCTCATAAGACTCCTCTTGTTTGATGATAAATAGACTGTTACTTCAATAAGATAGTTATAATCCTGAAGGTTATTCTCACCATCTGGATGGTGAGGTAATATTTTATGAAAACCTTTCATTCTTTTCTTTGTTGTTGGGGTAGATTTTCACAGGTAGAATGTAACTCTGAAGACTAACCAATGAGTTGACAGAGAGGGATGATAGGAAGGAGGAGGGGATTGTGTTAGATCATATAATCTTGCTTGACTGTCAATTTGGGACAGCTCCTTGATCTTCACCTTTGTGAGACCTGGAGTACAGAGGCAGAATTGAGGAAGTAAATAGTGCATTTAAGGGCTAGCCTGTACAGAGGCTCAGAGAGAGAGTCAATGATGAGGTATGTGAGGAGCAGCATTGCAGTTTGGCTGGTTTGAAGGATATATGAAGAGGAGAAATGTGTGGTAAGCCTGGTGAAAAGCTTTAAAAGCCCACAAATTTGCATTTGATCCTAGAGGCTTTTTGAGCAGAGGAGGGACATGGTTAGACCTGTGCTTTAAGATAATCACTTAGATATGTGGAGTATGGATTGTAGATGGGGGGGACTTATGGCACTGGTGGCCCTGGGAGTAGAGAGAAGGGAACTTGCAGAGAGATGTGATAAAAAAGACTGACATTATATATTGTTGTGGGAACATTGTATAATGAGTACTGTTTTGAATCTCTTGAGTGTGAGATGGCTGGGACATCAGTTCAAAATGTCTAATAGGCAGTTGGTGATTTGGAATAGTTGTTTAGGGGAGAGACTAGAACTGGAGCAATAGATTTGGAAATAATTTGCTTTGAGTTCATAATTGAAGTCATGGGAACTAATGAAGTCACTGTAAGAGGTAGGAGAAGTAGAAGAGGGCTCAGAACAGACTCTTGGGATGTAGACACAGTGAGGTATTAGGACATAGATGATGAGCCAGCAAAGGAGATTGAGCAGGAGAGACCAGACAGATATTATCTAGAGAGAACATCCACAGGGAGAGATGCTCTATAATGTTAAATGCTTCAAAAGTATTAAAGATATATTGAACTTACTGACTAGAGTGTGGTCTTAGTATGCTATAATAATTTTGGAGGTTTCTGCTGAGATCCCTAATGCTTAGTGGCTCTGAGTAGAATATTCCCTCTTAAGAGTTGGTATGCCTAGTGAAGTCCTCTCAGGGTTAAAAATCATTAAAACAAAGACAATTACCCTTAGACTCTTCTTAGAAGAGGGAGAGAGACCTTGCATTCCCAGTCAGACATCCTCCTGATTCTGCTAGGGAGTGAAACAGTGGACTATTTCCGGAAAGATCTTGCATTGATTCTGTTAGGGAGGGAAATAGTGGAATACTTCCAGAGAAGAGACCTTGCAGTCTTATTTAGCCACCTACTTGATAATAGACTGTGAGAACTGTAGCCTGTCTTCTCTTGTTTGATAAGTAGTAAAGAGATAGTAGAGTTCCTTAGAGGACCTTGCATACTCAGACATTAATTCAACAGAAGGTCATTAGAAATTTTCTGATACCCTTGCCATCTGGATGGTGAGGTAATATTTTATGAAAACCTTTTATTCTTCTCTTTGTTGAGGTAGATTTTTCGTGTAAAGATTGTACTTCTGAAAACCTTAACCCATCAGGTTGGAAGAGAGGGGGGCTAGGGAGGGAGGAATCCTGCTAGGCTATATGATCTTGCTTGACTGTCACCTTGGGGCAGTTCCTTGATCTTCACTACCTTTTTGAAACTTGGAGTATGCCCCTTTCTCCAGAAAAGCCAAAATAAACTTTCCTTTTTGCTAAGAGGAGTCTCTCTATTTTTTTTAAGTGGATTTTTATCCCACACAGCTCCTTAACTGTAGAATGGGTCATCATCTTCCTGTGCTGTTGGTCATACTAGAAAGTAAAGAGGCATCTTTTAAAGTCCTTTCTTCCTTCTTCATTCATCCCTCTGTGTGGGATAAAAATCTATTTCAAAAAATATAGACACTCCTCTGGGCAAAAAAGTTAATTTTGGCTTTTCTCGAGAAAAGGGCATACTCCAAGTCTCATAAAGGTAGTGAAGATCAAGGAGCTACCCAGAATTGACAGTTAAGCAAGATTATATGACTTAATGCGATCCTCTCCTCCTCCCCATCATCCTTCTCTGTTGACTGGTTAATCTTCAGAGTTACATTCTACTTGTGAAAATCTACCTCAGCAATAAAGCAAAGAATGAAAGGTTTTCATAAAAATATTACCTCACCATCCAGATGGTGAGAATAACTTTCAGGAGTATTATTGAAGTAATGTTACTTGTCTTGGAATGCAAGGTCTGGGAACAGTCTGCTATCTTCCCATTCAGTGCTTATAATCAAATGAGAGGAGGCTTTTGAGCTTCTTTGGAATGTGAGATTTTTCTCATAGAAAAAAGTTTGCTATCCTTCTAGTAGTCAGTAAAAGTAGTCTTATCAAAAGTAAGGAGAGTGTGCCACCTGTTTGGAAGACAAGTGGTTTTTTCTAGAAATATTTTAAGAATAATAGTTCTTTCTTTAATATTTCTTAACCCTGAGAGAAAGAGGAATATTAACCCTGAAATTGTTTTATTGGGAATATTCCACTCTCTTCCCTCCCCTCCTTCCTTCCTTCTCATTTTTCCAGGTATTTATTTAATAATTTCAAAATTTTATTTTATTGTTTTTAAAATTTTGAGCTTTAACAGAAAAAGCTCCCAAACCACATGTATTCTATTTCCAAAGTAGAATACTAAGGATTGTATATAAAACCACCAATCTATCTATATTCTTTACCTCTTGCTCTTAAAAGAGCACATTATAAATTCAGCTCATTACTTTTAAATCTATCCTCTTTGTATTTCCTTCTGAAGAACTCATTTGTGCATTTAAAAAAAAATTCATCATCTCCCTTATTTTTCTTTTCTTCTTTTGGCCTCATTGTTGCTATCCTTCTTCTATCCCCCTCTGCCCTATTAAAAATAGAAAAAAAAGCCTCCTATCTTTTAAACAAATGAAAATTTTTAAGCAAAGCATATCTGTGGCCATTTCCAAAAATATATGTCTCCTTTTGTATTTTGAGTTCATTACCACTCTGTCAGGTAGTGAATGATATATTTCATCATAGACCATCTGGAGATATGATTGGTTGTAGCTTTCATTAGCATTCTTAAGTCTTTCAAAATAATTTTTCTTTACAAAGTTATGGTCATTGTATAAAATGTTTTCCTAGGGAGGCTTACTTTACTGTATTAGTTACTATTTCCCCAGTAATCTTTAAAATCATCTTAGTAATTTCTTGTGCATAACTATTTTATTGCATTCATAATATTCAGCTACTTCTCAATTTATGAATAGTCCCTTGGGTTCTAGTTCTTTTCTTTTTTTTTCCTTTCCCTTTTTAACCCCTGTTTCTGGATCAAGAAGTTTGTTTTGCTTGCAACTCTTCTCATGATATTTTATCCTCCTTTAATCTTTCCCTTCTTGTTTAATGTATTTTTATATCAAACTCTGTGTGAGTGTGTATCTGTGTCTGTGCTTCTTTGCTTGTTTGTGTGTATTCAACTTTTCTTTATCTGGTTTAGATAGGAGTGATAGTCATCTGATATTTGTCTCCTCCCTGCTCCTTCCTTTCCTTGCTTGTATACTTCTTACACACTCCATTTAGGAGAAATAGTAAATTCTGTCCCCTATTAATTTTTTCTATACCATTTTATACTTTTTATCCTTTTCCCATTAAAAGCCCTCAGAAGAGAAACAGTCTACCTCCAGGACCTCTGCTTTCTTATATAATTCCTTCAATATCCTTTAAAAACATCAAAATTCTGAAGAGGCACAGAGAATCCCTTCCAATGGTTCAAAAATAAATTTACTTTTCTAGGTTACTTTTGGCTCTTATCTTTCATTTCAGAGTTCTTATTGAGCCCCTACTCAATAGGAATACTTGAAAAGCCTAAAAGTCTATTTTTTTCCCCATTGGCTTTTATGTAGTTTTTATGGGTAGCTTATTTTTGGTGGTAAATCCAATTTTTTTTTTCTTTTGTGGAATCCTCTTCTGGCTTAAGAAGCTGTCAGGTTTTGTGCGATTTTTGGTACTTGGTACTCAAGGCATTGCCACTGCTTTTTTCATGCTTAAAATATTTTTTCATTTATGTGGAAACTCTGGAGCTGATGTGGAAAGCTCTGGAGCTTTTTCTTTTGAGGTTTCTTTTAAGCTTAGGAGTTGATTGGTGGTTTTTCTTCTATTTTCACTTTGCTCTGTGGTTCTCTTAGGTTTGGATAGTTTTCATTTATGCTTTCTTGGACTATAGTGTGCAAGCTTTTTTTTTTTTTTAAATCTAGGCTTTCAGGGAATCTGATGATTTTTACATTAAATATCTTTTTCTCTTGTTTTCCAAGTCATTGTTTTTGATATTAGATGGCTTATGTTTTATCATATTTTTCCATTCTTTTGATTTTTGTTTTTTATTGTTTCAAGGAGTTCTCATTTTCAGGGAGTTTCTTTCTTGGATAAGAATTACCACTTTATCTTGTAAGCTTTTTAGTCTCATTCCATTTCTTTCCACCAGAGTTTTTGTTGCATTTTTTTCATTTCTTGCTTTATTGCTTTTTTGTTGTCATGTAATACTTGTGGATTTTTTTCCTTTGAATCTCTGCTTTTAGTTGTAAAGTTATTGCCTCCTGGTTGGATGTTTGTCTGTCTTTGCATCTATTATAATTCTTTTCAGTGCTATGTCTTCTGCTTGCTCATCTTTTTTTTTTATTTTTATATTGTATTTTATTTTCCCCCAAGTACATGTAAGAATAATTTTAACATTCATTTTAATTCATCCTTCCCACCACCCAATATTGAGAAAAAAGCAATTAGATATAGGCTACACATGTGTAGTGATGCAAAACCTTTCTGTAATTGTCATGTTGTTAAAGAAAATATAGACCCCCCCTCAAAAAAACCCTTAAGAAAAATAAAGTAAAAAAAAAGTATGATTCAATCTGTATTCAGACACCATCAGTTCTTTCTCTGGGATTGGATAGCATTTTTCATCACGATTACTTCAGAATTATCTTGGATCATTGTATTGCTGAGAATAGCTAGCTAAGTCATTCACAGCTGATCGTCTTACAATGATACTGCTGTAACTTTGTACATGGTATTTTTCATTTAGCATCAGCTCACGAAAATCTTTCCAGGTTTTTCTGAGAGTATCCTGCTCATCATTTTTATAACAGTTGTATTCCATCACAACCACATAAGACAACTTGTTCAACTATTCTCCAGTTGATGGATTATCACCTCAGTTTCCAATTCTTTGCCACCAGAAAAGAACTGTTATAAATATTTTTGTGCATATAGTCCTTTTTTTTTTTTTTTGGTCTCTTTGGATTCAGATCTAGTAGTAGTAGTAATATTGCTAGGTGAAAGAATACACGTTGTCGGGGTGGCTAGGTGGCATAGTGGATAAAGCACCGGCCTTGGAGTCAGGAGTACCTGGGTTCAAATCCGGTCTCAGACACTTAATAATTACCTAGCTGTGTGGCCTTGGGCAAGCCACTTAACCCCATTTGCCTTGCAAAAACCTAAAAAAAAAATATACATTGTCTTATAGCTCTTTGGACATAGTTTTCAGTTGATCTACAGAATGGTTAAATCAGTTCACAACTCCATCAATTAATGTTTCTTTTTTCCCATAGCCCCCTCAACATTTGTCATTTCCCTTTTCTGTTCTATTAGCCAATCTAATAGGAATGAGGTAATACCTCAGAATTATTTTAATTTACATTTCTCCATTCAAGGATTTAGACCATTTTTAAATAAGACCATAGACAGCATTGATTACTTCATCTGAAAACTGTTAATATCTTTTGATCATTTATCAACTGGAGAATGGCTCTCATTTTTACAGATTTGATCTAGGTGGAAAAGTATTTGGAAGGGAAGAGTTTGAGTTAGGAGAAGGGGGTGTTAGTAGAGGTTCTGGTGAAAAGAAAAATGTTTTACTAGAGGGAATCTCAGTAGGAATGAATCTGGGTCAGAGTCAGTTCTTTCAATGAATGAATGACCATTTATTAAGTACCTAGTATGTGTTGGCCCTGGGGCCCAGAGTGCTCTTAAGAAATTTAGATTCAAATTGGAGAAGACCACACATATTGGAAAATGGGGTTCCAGGAGATGGGTTTTGGCCTCAGAAATTTAGGTGATGGTGAATAGAGAATGATAATGTTGATTTTTTTGATTACTGTTCCCAGAAGTAAGGGCATTAAGAGAGGGGTAGGAGGGAAGTGAAACATCAGCAACATGAGTAGAATATGGCCAGCATATATCCAGGGAAAGTAATTGTAAAAGATAAGATGGGACTGAATGGTTAGGAGGGGCTGGAGTTGGAGTCACAAAAGCCCCAAGGAGTCTGGAGACTAGTATTGAGTGAGTTGAGTCTGAGGAAACAGGGAGGAGGAATCCAACCAAACTTGGGATCTTGTCTGGGGAGATTGGAATTAGAAGTAGGGGAAGGAAGGCAGCATAGCACCAAGAACCACTGGATATGCCTATCCTTGACAGCACTCTGTTCATATTTGGTGATTCTGATGAGTCAACTCTGCTAGATTTCAGCTCCACAAAATAAGATAGCCTTTGGTTTTCATCCCCTCACTTTTCCTGGCTCCTTTGTAAGCTCCTTGGAGGCAAGTACTGGCTTTGTTTTTATTATTTATGTGTCCAGTGCTTATTATAGTGTCTGGCACACATAGCAGGCCTTACTAAATGTTTATTGGATTGGACCTGGGCAGTGAGATGGTAATGCGGATTGAGTTCTGGGCCTGGAAGACTTGAGTTCAAATTCAGCCTCATACTAGCTTTGTGAACCTCAGCAAATCACTTAGTCTCTTCCTCAGTTTTTTCAGCTGTAAAAATGGAAATAATAATTGGATTATTGTGAAATTTTATATATATATATATATATATATATATATATAAATAAATATATATATATGTAGTACTTGTTTCCATCCTTCCTTTACCAGTGAAATTAGTATGAGAATGAGTGAGGAAGAACTATATTTATGTTGTACTTTTAATGGAACTAGATGCATGTCTGTGAGCATTTAACCTTTTAGTTTTTATAGTCTAGTGGTATCAAATTCCATTACAAAGACCACTGAACTAAAAGAATAAGGGAAAAGGATCTCTGAGCTGCATATTAACTTGGAAAACTATATATTAATATTCACTGTGTTTTATTGTATTTTTATTTATTTGTTATATCTCCCAATTACATTTTAATCTATTTAAGACTGTACTTGAGAATGTTATGGGCTGAATATAACTGTGGGGCCATGTGTCTGGCACTTCTGCTCTGGGCATCTCTCTTAAGTCTAGATTGGCAGATCAGCAATCCAGTTTTCAAATGGAAAAAAAAAATCACAGGTTTGGACCAAAGAAGAAAAAAAGACTCATGCATAATTTCTTTACTTTTCCATATAGATCATTATTGAATATGAGAAGATCTGCAGCACCAAGTCAATTACAGGGAAGTCAAGCAAAAAAAACAAGATTTAGACCTCCAGGAACTATTAGTGCATCAAACCCGAATGAGAAGATTAACAAACTGGGTCCAAATGTTACATTTACAGAGGTAAAGGAAAAGTAAATAAAGCATATTATGTGTAATATATATATATATATATATATATATATATATATATATATATATATATTTGTATGTCAAGATAAAAAAAAATGTTAACAATAGTTTGCTGAGTATAGAAAAATTTCAAAATCCCCCATCAAAGTATTTTCCAACAAACATATTTGGAGGTTACGATTTAGGAATTCTAATAACTTTTCAAAATTTTTAGAAAGAATTAAGACAACTCACTTTATCAGAAAATTAATATCTTCATTTTTTCCTTCTCATTTTATTGCCAGTTGTTCTCCCCATGTCCTTGAACCCATTCTTCCTTTATGATTTTGTTTTAGCAATCATTCTCTGTTTCTCTTACTTAGCTCTCTCCTCATCTGCTCAGACCTTTAAAAAAAATCTTCCTTTCACCTTTGTATTCTTTAATTACTATTATTAGGTTAATTACTGTTATCTTTTTCTTCTCTTTTGACTACTTTTTTCTTATTTTTTTTTTGAGAGAGAAAAAAAAATGTACTTCGGTCTGTGTTCAGATTCCAATGTGTCTGTCTCTGCAATGAGTTGTTTCCTTCTTTATCATAAGTCTACCAAAGAAGTCACTTCAATATTTTTCCCACAGTTGTTATTACTTCCTTCTATTCTATTCCTTCCTACTCTCATTCTATTTTTTCTCTCCTTTCACCCTGTCCCTATTCAAAAGTGTGTTGTATCTGAGTACCCTTTCCCATGATCTTCCCTCTCTCCTATCACCTATTCCCCCCCCTTTCCCCCCGCCCCATTCCCCCTTATTCTATCCCTTTCTTCTCATATTTCTCTAAGGTAAGATAGATTTCTATACCCTATTAAGTATATATGTTATTTCCTCTCTGAGCCATCTTTTTTTTTTTTTTTTTTTTTTTTTGCAGGGCAAATGGGGTTAAGTGGCTTGCCCAAGGCCACACAGCTAGGTAATTATTAAGTGTTTGAGACCGGATTTGAACCCAGGTACTCCTGACTCCATGGCCAGTGCTTTATCCACTGCGCCACCTAGCCGCCCCTCTGAGCCATTTTTGATGAGAATGAAGACTCACTCATTCTCCCTAGCCTTCTCCCATTGGACTCCATTGAAAAAGCTTTTTCTTGACTCTTACATGAAATCTCATAGCCCCTTCTTCTCCTTTCTCTTCCATTCAGTACTTTCCTTTGACTCTCATCTTTTTACTGTATTATACTATTATATTCCACTCCTTCCTATGTCCTATCTATATATGCTCCTTCTAACAGCTCTTATAATTGAGAAAGTTCATATGAGTTATCAATATCTTCTTCCCATGCAGGAATACAAACAGTTCAGTATCATTAAGTTCCTCATAGTTAGTTAGTCCTTCTCAATCCACCCCCTCTATGGTTCACCAGAGTCCAGTACTTGGAGATCAAACTTTCTATTCAGCTCTGGTTGTTTCAGTAGGAAAGTTTGAAAGCCCCCTGTTTTATTGAAAGTCCATCTTTTCCCTTGAAAGAGGCTGTAATTTTTGCTGGGTAGTTGATTCTCGGTTGTAAACCAAGATCTTTTGCCTTTTGGAATATCATATTCCAAGCCCTATGAGCCCTCAATGTAGATGCTGCCAGATCCTGTTTAATCCTGACTATAGAGCCATGGTATTTGAATTGGATGTCAGAAATTTTGCTGTATTATTTTTTGAAAAATGAAGTCTAGTCTCTTTTCCTGATCGTGGCTTTCAGATAGCCCAATAATTTTTAAATTATCTCTTCTGGATCTGTTTTCGAGGCCGGTTGTTTTTCCAATGAGATATTTCACATTTTCTTATAATTTCTTTTTTTTTGAATAGTTTTATTTCTTCCTGATTTCTTGCAAAGTCATTGTCTTCCTTTAGTTCCATTCTGCATCTGATGGGAGTTATTTTCTTCAGAGAGCTTTTTTATCTCCTCCAGCTGGCCAATTCTGCTTTTTAAGACATTCTTCTCCTCATTTGCCCTTTTGTGTTGCTTTTTCCATTTGGCCTAAACTGGTTTTTAACATATTATTTTCTTCAGTATTTTTTTGTATTTCTTTCACCAAGCTTCTGATTTAGTTTTTCTGCATCACTTTCATTTCTCCCAATTTTTCCTCTACCTCCCTTAATTGCTTTTCTTTTTTTTAAATTTTAATTTTAATTTAAGGCAATGGGGTTAAGTGACTTGCCCAAGGTCACAAAGCTAGGCAATTATTAAATATCTGAGGCCAGATTTGAACTCAGGTACTCCTGACTCCGGGGCTGGTGCTCTATCCACTGCACCACCTGGGTGCCCCCTTAATTGCTTTTCAAAGTCTTTTTTGAGCTCATCTATAACCTGAACCCATTTTCTATTTCTCTTGGAGATTTTGGATACAGAAGCTTCTATTTTGTCATCTTCTAAATCCTCCAGGGGACCAAAATAATTTTTTATGGTCAGATTCTTTTTTGCTCATTTCCTTTACTGCACTGATTTACTGCATTTCCAAGACACCCAAGGGACACCCCACTGGGACTTTAATTCCTCCAAGGTCTTATGAGATTGCTTTCTTGCTTCTGCTTCAATATTTGGATGACCACAGGTCTTCCCCCTCTTCCCTGGAGCTCTGAGGAGGGTCCCTGCTTGGCTATGGTGGTATGAGAGTCCAAATAGCAACCTGGATCTGAGTGTGGGCAAATAGCAGAGTCCTGCCCCAGGAGAGAAGAGAAGAGAGTCCTCTGCAGTCTCCCTGACCCCCTCACCATCTGTGGGCTGCACTCTGGAGGTGCAGGCTGGCTTCCCTGATTCCCATTGCAGGTTCTCACCACAGGGTTGCTCTGAGGTGGGCACTCGCTCTGCACTCACTTTGGGGCATCAGAGTTCTCTCATCAGCCCTTCAAGCCCTGGGCCAGCAGGTCTGGAAATCACCCTCTCTGCCATGAACCCAGATATCCCCAGGGTTCTAGGCACTCGACTGGCCAGCTGTGTTGCAGCTGCAATAGCAATGGCTTTTTCCAAACCCCGGTCCCAGTGAAACAGACCTATCCTATGGAAACTTCTAAGATATCGTGGACTGGGAAATTGTATCATTTGGCCTTTTTTGTGGATTCTACTTGTCTAAATTTTTGCTAGAGTCATAATTTGACAGCTTTTGGAATTTTTTGGGGAAAGAGGTTCTGGGAATTCATTTATAAAAATAAAATTATTTATTTAAGGCAATAAGGTTGAGAGTGATTTGCCTAAGGTTACACAGCTAGGCAATTATTAAGTGTCTGAGGCTGGATTTCAGCTCAGGTCCTCCTGCCTCTATGATTGGTGTTCTATCCACTGTGCCACTTAGTGCCCCCCCCATTTTGCAAGGCAATGGGGTGGTTAAGTGACTTGCCCAAGGTCTCACAGCTTTGTAACTATTATGTGTTTGAGGCCTGATTTGAACGCAGGTCCTCTTGACTACAGGGTCAGTACTTTATACATGGCACTACCTAGCTACTCTAGGCAAGTCATTTAACCCTATTTGTCTTAATTCTATCCACTGCACTACCTAGCTGCCCCCTTAATTACTTTTCAAAGTCTTTTTTTGAGCTCATCCTTAGCCTGAACTCATTTTCTATTTCTCTTGGAGGTTTTGGATACAGAAACTTCTATTTTGTCATCTTCTAAATCCTACAAGGGACTTATTTGTAAAATGAGCTAGAGAAAAAGATGACAAAGCACTCTAGTATCTTTGCCAAGAAAGCCCCTCTAAGGATCATAGAAAGACGGATCTGCCTGAACAACAACAATATTAACATAAAGGCATACACTGTAATGCCATTAAGTTTATTATGGAGAATGCAAAGATCTTGAGAAAGACATTTATGAATAATATGACATAACACAATGTGTAGTAATTTTGACTGCATGAGAAAAAAATGAATTAGAATGAATGGGCAAAGAATCTTCTTGGGATCCTAATGAAAATAACTTTGACATTGCAATAATAAAATTTATTCACTGAATAGGTCTAAATGGTAGATTATAGATAGCAGTCTAGCTGAACTTTCAACATTTCCCTCCAAAATTTTTAAAAATAATACCTCATCAGATTTTGGAGTGGCAAAACCAACAAAAAGGTTGGAGTAATCCATTTTTCTGATCTAAGAAAATTCAGGATGTCAACAAGAGATCTGTAACTTCTGACACAATCTGGAGCATGGGGGAGAGAGCAGTAGCAGTAATTGGAAGAGTAACAGCAGCAGCTTTGGGGGCTCTCAGTGAGGAGAATTTAAAGGGGCCAGATCACTGGACAGAAAGAGATTATAAGGGAACCCTTTTCTGGCACTGGGTACAGCTGAACAGAATTGCCAACTCTGTTGCCCATATGCTATTCTGGGTTGCAGTTTCCAGTTAGAGAGGAGTGCTGGTCTTCGGTAGCAAGAAAGCAGGGACCCTACTCTCAGATTAAAGACAAAGAGTGTTAGCACCTGCGGGAACCAAGGATGCTTCTTGAATAAAGTCCAAAGCACAGACCAGGAGAGCAGTTACTTTACCTCTCCTCAGATCACACTAACTTGGAAGCACCAAAAACTTGCAGACCCCTAGAGGTAACTCTTGTTATAGCATCATGAAAAGGTTTGAAACTTGGGCAGTGCCTTCCTACCCTGAGGTGGGCAGAGCCCAACTTTAACATGAATTAAAAGTGTGTGAGATAAAAATCCACTTTTGTACTATCTTCCTAGACATTAAAAATAGTAATATCATCAAACAAGAGACTTATGAGCTTCTTTGAGATGCAAGGATTTTTTCATGGGGAAAAAGTCTACTATCCTTCTAGTAGTCAGTAAAAGTAGTCTTATCGAAAGTTAGAAGACTTAACCACCTGTTTGGAATACAAGGGGCTTTCTTCTAGAAATAATTTAAGAACAATAGTTTGTTCTTTCTTTAATATTTCTTAGCCCTAATAGGGCTTCACTAGGAATATTAGCCCCAAGAAGGTTTTATTGAGGAATATTCCACTCAAAAGTGAAGAAATAGACTAAAAAATGAGCAAATAATAAAAAATTTGATTGTAAAAAGCTACTATGAAGGCAGGGAAGACAAAAATAAACTCAGAAGACAGCAATGTGAAAACAGCTAGATACAAAGCCTTAGAGAAAAATGTTAATTGAACCCAAGCCCAGCAAGAATTTCTGGGAGAGTTAAAGAAAGATGAGTGGGTAAAGAAAATTTTGGAAAAGAAAGGAGAGTGATATCAGGAAATTATGACAACAGAACAGCTTGGTAAAAGAGGCACAAAAAATACTGAAGACAATAATAGCTTATAAAACAGAATTGGCCTAATGGTAAATGAGTCACAAAAATTTACTGAAAAAAATGAAGTCCTTAAAAAGCAGAATAGGCACTATGAAAAAGGAAGTACAAAAATTCCCTTGTGAAAAGTACTCCTTAAAAAGCAGAATTAGCAAAATGGCAAAAGAGATATAAAACTTCACTGAAGAAAGTAATTCCTTAAAGAGCATAATTGGGCAAATGAAAGTTAATGATTCTATGAGACATTGAGAAACAATAAAACAATCAAAAGAATGGAAAAAATAAAGGAAAATGTGAGATTGAAAAAATTAACTGACTTGGAAATAGATTAATAGATTAAAAAATTTAAGAATTATAGTACTACCTGAAGACTATGAGCAAAGTAGTAAAAGCTAGACATATTTCTAGAAATTATTTCTAGAAAAGAAAACTTCCTCTATGTCTTAGATCCACAGAGTAAAATAGAAATTGAAATCACCTCATGAAAGAGATTCTAAAATGAAAACTCATGGAAATGTGATAGCCAAAATCCAGAGGTCCCAAGTCAAAAAGATAATATATATCAAGCAGCCAGAAATAAATCAAATATTGTGGGGCATCTTAAAATTTCCTTGTTAAAAGATAGAAGAGCATTCAATATGATGTTACAGAAGTCAAAGGAGCTGGGATTACCATCAAGAGTAAACTATCCAATAAAACTCCATTTCTGCTATTGGCACCAACACTCATTTGCCCATGTTTGGAACCTTGTCATATTCTTTGATCCTTCCCTTTTTTCTCCCCTTCACTTCTTATCAGCTTTCACTTTTTTCATTTTTACCTCCATAGTTTCTCCCATCACTCCTGTACTCTCCATTGCTTCTCTCTTTTAGAATTGTTTTTCATCACCATACTTGGACAAATGGAATAATTTCTTACTAGGTCTTCCCATTTCTGCTTTTTTCTGTTCCAGTTTACTTTATATCATTCCTGCTTAAAATCCTTAGATAAATCCTTATTGTCTAGACTAAAGAATTTTAGGACTTTTTAAGTCCTGTCACTGTTCTATCTTTCCAATATTTTCATCTAAAGAGTATTTTCTCTACAGAAAATAGACTTCGTCAAAATGAACTACTCAGTCTCCTTCCAATACTCAGCTTTTTCTTAAGACCTTTGCTCATACTTGGTATGTGCCCTTTACCTGTAATGTCTTTCTCTTCTTCCCTTCCCTTTCCAAACTACATAAATTATTACCTTTGTCTCCTGAATTCCAATTTAACCTTTAAAATCTAACATAAATTCTTCTGTCTTTAATGAATTTTGAGTGAAATTTATTAACTACATAATTGTGTCGGTCAAATAAAGTTTAATATACCTTTGTTTTATTTAAAAAATAATTGAAATTGCTGCATCTGAGGGGAAATTTTAAAAAATAGTAATCAATATTTAAAGATATGAAAACATTTTTGCCAAAAAATTTTAAACTACTAAATTAATTGGGGAGCATGATGAATATGTGACTTTGTCGATTTTTAATCTTATTTTCCACCCAAATTATTGATGCAGTTATAATACATGTTAAGGAATGTAGAAGCTAAATATTGCTTGCAATCCTTCCTTCCTTTTTTCTACCTCTTAATCATGTTTATTTGTGCCTACAAAACAATAATCTTGTCATTTTTTTGTTCACTCATTTCTCAGTACTGTACCAGAGTAAACAGTTTCCACAATTACTAAATTACTTTTGTTAGTACATTGTATATACTACAGAGTATAGAATTTTTACAACACAAAAATTCCATTGGATAACTAGATTATACAGTTTATAGAAAAAAGAAAATTTCCCCCTACCACTTCCTGATGTTTCTAGAATAATGATATTATAGGAAAGTAAATATTAATTAGAATACATTTATAAGAAATGATTTATTTATATTTTTAAAATTCATTTCATAGTTATATCAAAAAAATTAAAAAATTACTCTGTGGTAATTAATTCAGACATTTCTTTTGTGTTTTAGTTCATAGAAGACTTGGAAAAAAGTTTAAATTTTTAATTAGACTCCACTTAGAATAACTTAGAAAATAGTCATTAAGATGACTTTTTGTTTCAAAGGGGAGAGGGGTCTGTGTGTGTGTGTGTGTGTGTGTGTGTGTGTGTGAGAGAGAGAGAGAGAGAGAGAGAGAGAGAGAGAGAATGAAAGAGGGAATGATTTTGTTGGTGCAACCTTGCCTTTTCAGTAAAACCCTACTCCTTCCAGAGCAAAACAAAACAAAGAAAATCCTTTAATACTTTATCCTTACCTTTGAAATTTATTATAATTAGTATTATGGTAGTATGATGTTGGATGTCCATGTTACAGCCATATTTTTTAAAAGCAATCAAACTGTCCTGTGCAATTGACTTTGAGAAATCAGGCAAGAATCTGATCTGGTAATACTTGTCCTGTAATTACTTATTTACAAACTTGTCCTCTGTATCTTAGTCTATAGTTAAGGTTATAATCCTATTTCTGTGATTAAACTTTAAAATATCTGATAGAATAAAACTTTTTAGAATACTTTAACTAAAAGCTTTGGTTTTAAAAATATTATTAATTTTTTCCATCCTATTTTATGGATCAAATGTATATAAAAGTAGCAGTATTTGTATTTTATGACACAATAATATATCATATCATAATATCATAATATATAATATAATAATAAAGCAATATAACTTGAGAAGTTAGAAATTATATTTATGTTAGGCTAAATTTTGTTTTCTTAGGTTGTTGCAACTAAAAATCCCCTGCTGCATTTGCAAACTGATTCTAGAATTTATAATTCGGTTTTAAGTGCTGTGACTTCTGAAGAATGTGTTAATGATGGTAAATCCACTGGAAATTGCGGGTTTAAGGCAACTGGAAAGATGTTAGTGGATACAACTAATGCAGGTAAGACATACATATATACATATATGATGATTATATATATATGATAGGCCTGTAAGAATAAACTGGCCTTTGGAATAATTTTTTTTGTTTTTGATATTTTTAAACTAACATTATTTATGTCAGTTTCTGTAATTATTAATCATTATGCAACTTTCCCCTGAAATAAACTAGAATTATTTGTGAAGTACAAAAGGTCAAATAATCCTATCATCCCTGAATATTTAAAGGTTTGATATGCCTCTTATGCATTCAGTTTTTCTGAAAAGTATGCTAATTGGATTTGTTGAAGAGGCAAATGTTGTTTTTATCTTTTTGGTAGTGAGGAGCCACTGAGGGTTTCTGAATTTATACATGTACAACATAGTATGTTCTTTTTGATAGTCTTTGAAGGATGAATTAGAGAGAAGAGTCATTGGAGCCAAGAAGTCCAATTAGGAGGCAGCTGCAATTGAATAAATGGGAAGAACCAAATTCATGTTTGAGAGTAGTTGCAATGAGACTGATAAGGATATTTTTGAGGCAGATCAGTAATATTTCTCAACTCATTGGAGGTGGAGAATTAGGGAGACATGAGTCAGATAATTTTGATCTTTCAGTTCAGGGATACTGGAATAGGTTGGTATTGTTTGCAGCTGAAATAGAGAAATTGTAGTTTGAGGTGATAGCCTGCTGCATAGATATAGTTCTTCAGCTTGTTTGGAAATGAGGGATTGGAGTTTGAGGAGAGTTCAGGATTGGCTATGAAATTTAGGTGTCACAATGATGATAACTCATATTTTTATAACTAAAATTTGCAAGCCATGTGAACCAATAAGTAGTGTAATTATTATCCTAATTTTACAGATGAGGAAGCTAAAGGTCTGAGAGATTAAATGCTCAGGTCACTCAGCTAGAAGTGTTCTCAGACAGACTACAGACTTACTTGTTTTAACTTTCAAGCCTGGAGCATCTGATTCTAAAATTTCAATATTTGAAGTTGAGCAGTATCAAAGGAAGAATTGGGTTTTTTGTTTTGTAATAGAAAATTGCCTCATCTTTTGACAGATAATCAGGTTATTTTAAGATGTTTGGATTATGGATTTAAGAAATAAAACAAAGTTTTCTCAAATTTAATGTTTTAAAATTATAGCTTATTCTTTTTGATTGAATAAATAAATATGATTTAAAAGTCTATCTAGATTGGCTAGATATTGGCCAATGAATAAATGATTCCTGAGACATAAATACACATGAATACAGCTTGATAGTTTTCTCTGTTTCATTTGGTAATTTTTTAGTCTTTTAGTATATTGGAGTATTGTGGTAGCATATATCTGAATTCAACTTTGAAAATTTTAATGCAGGTTGAACCTTTATTATTTCAAAGGTTAGAGACCTTTCTTCCTATATATGCTGCTTCTGAGATCCTAGTCTAATGGTGTGCTGGAGTCAGTTCTTACTGATTTGTTAGAGCTATTTGTCAAATTTTCAATATTTATACCTTTTAGCATTTATACATTGGAAATATGCAGATATTATAGATTAAGATTTTATTTGTTTTGTTGATTGTTTGGACTTAAAAAGATGATGGAGAAGATGTTAATAATACAAATTAAAATTAAGAGAAGATTCTGTGTAGTGTATATCCCCTCCCCCTTTCAGGGAACTGGTTATTAAACATTTATCAGAACATTCTGCTAGTAACTACTACCAGAGGATCTGGAAGATTTAAGTTGATATTGTCCAGGATATTACTATTTTCTTTCTCTCATTATGTGCTTACCCCCCCCCCCCCCCCCCCCGGCCAGGTCTCTACAGTAATTAATCCACTACTAGTGTCATTTATTTTATAAAATTGCAGTTTATTTGTTTTGTCCATTTAGTGTTTCAGTCAAGTTCTACATTGGTCCTCTTTTCTTTATTTTCAAAGAAAAGTTGAGTTAAATAAAGCAGCAGTTTTTAATTTGTTTTATTGAACTACTAACCATTTTCTGGCCTTATTTATTCAGGGAAGGGGCATGATGAGATGGAGGTGGGGGCAGGATTTGTGCCTGCTTTTTGTTTTCTGTTCAGGGAGAGGTTTCCCTAAGGAAAAGAATTAAAGTTTTCCTTTCTAGTACATTTGCTGGCTACATATACTAGCTCCTTGACTATCTGTCTACCTATATAGTTAATATAACTGAATAAGACAAGATGATTTTAGACTTCTAGATTAATTGAAGGAATAACTAACTTTGTGATTATGAACATGTTGCATAACTCCTCTGAACCTCAGTTTCCTCAGCTTTAGAATGGTGATAATAATAATAGTGATGCTGTTATGAGTCTTAAATAAAATAATAAATGTAGAGCACTTTATAGGTTCTAAGGTGCTATATAAATGATAGCTATCATTATTTTTTAATATTCTAAAATTCCTTAAGGAGGAGGATCTGAATGGCCCTGAAGGATAAAAACAACTTTGAAATGGTACACAAATATTGTTTTTATATTTTTAACTTATGCCCTTTTGACAAATCTTAAGTTAGTGTACCACAGTATTATAATAAAGTTAAACAAGAAATGATAACAGGTATAGCTATCTTAAAGCTTTATTAAAGTTGTATTTGGGGGAGTCTCCTGTTACTTTTTGAGAAAGGTTTTTGGAATTTAGCAAATTAATTTATTTTATGACCAAATCTTATGGTTTGATATATAAATATATTTACTAGAACTCTGCCTTTGAATGTGGTTTCTGAATCTTAATTCATAAACTGAATGTAGTTTATTAAATTCACTTTAACAAAATTAAACACATTTCATATCATCAGTCATATTAAAAAAACAACTATTTCTGTTCCCAGGGAGATTATTTTTGAGTTTCAATTGGAGCTTTGTTTTTAATATACTTTGGGTTTATAGTTTTGTATGTAAAACTCTTTGAAATAATTAATTTGGAATTTATTTCCATGTTGAAAGATCCATGATTATAGCAGTGTGTTTACTTCCTCTATTTATTCAAATTGTAATTCTTCTATTTATGTGAAGATGATCTTGGTGTTTGCTGACTTTACAAGAAATTGATTACCTACTAAACAATCTTCTTGGGGAGCCTATTTTGAAATCTGTAATCTCGAATTCCATTAATTACTTTCATGCCATGATGAAGCACTGGAATTGAATTTTAGTGAAAGGATTTGGAATTCATTTCCTTTTTTTTTGAACTTCATTATGTAATAGTACTGTGACTTTTTTGGAACTTATTTTGGGTAGGAAAAAATCTATAGATTGTTAGAATTTTTTTTTTTTTTTAGAGTTTTCAAGGCAATGGTTAAGGTGAAGCCGTGTGCCCAAGGCCACACAGCTAGGTAATTATTAAGTGTCTGAGGTCGGATTTGAACCCAGGTACTCCTGACTCCAAGGCTGGTGCTCTATCCACTGTGCCACTTAGTCACCCCTATTGTTAGAATTTTTATTATCTGAACTTAGTTCCAGAGTTCTTTATTTTAAGTTATTTTGCTTTGTTGAATTTTGAAATTCTTTTATTATTTGTTAATTATTTGTTATTTGTGAATTTGGTAAAGGGGTTATTGAAAAAGTCAGTTATGTATATAATTTTCTTAAATTTCTCTTGTAATATAAGAATAGTATAAACCTCTTTACTTGGTTAAACATGTAACAGGATATACTTTGTTAATTATTTCTACCATCATTTAATTTCATTCTTTAGTTTAATAATTTTCAAGTCCTTGATTGTACTCAAAACATTGAAATTGAAGAATTTTATATTTAAAAAATGCTTTTAGTTCTATAATTATACACTGAAATTTAATTGAGGTAGTGGTGGGGATTCTTGGATGCCTTTTTCAGTGCTCAGTTGATTTTTTTATGATGTATGTTGTCAAAATATCATTTAACTAAATGAGAACTAAATTATAGTCACTGACCTGATTTGACTAATATTTTGAGTACTTTCTGTTTAAAGAACACAAATAACTAGTATATATTAGCTTAAAGTGAAATTCTAAACATCATTCCATTTGATTTCCTACATTCAGATGGGTGAAACAATAAAATTAAACAATAACAAGTATTATTTTCATTATGAAAAAATGTCTGTTTTTCTGTGCAGATTGAAAGCTCAAAGGTTTACTGATCCTTTATTAAAGTTAGCCTGTTAGAAATACTAATTTCTTATTGATGGTTAATTTGGGAAAAGGCACCTATGTTCCCTAGGCAAAGTTCGAAAATTGTGTCACAGTCATGCTACTATCCCCTGAAAACTTTCAGACTATGATATAAAATAGTCAACATAATCCTCAAGGATAGAAGTTTTTAATCTTTATAAGTGTGTACGTTTAAAAAAAGTAATAAGATGTCCCTTGTTAGCAATCTTTCCCTTCTCTCCACAAATTGTGCTTGAGGTGACCGATCACATTGCTTACTTCTAATTCTGATGCATCTCCAATAATATATTTATTGTGCTTCAACTATTATGAGACAGACCCATAATTTCTATCCATAACTATTTCAATGTTGTTTATTTCTATCCTTTTTTATCTTTGTTAATTTGTTAATTTTCATCTTTGTTAATAACTTCAGAGTTATTTTTACATTTCTCTAATTAGGTATAGTTTGCTATTCTTTTTGAAAGCTGTTGTTATTCTTTGACTATTATTGGGGAATTTCTCTTGGTATTATATGTTTTTATTAGATCTTTGTATCATTTGAATGTCAGACCCCTTTCAGATATTTGATGTAAAGATTTTTCCCTTAATTGTTAGCTCCCCTTTTTTATATCCAAATTACTTTGATTTTCATAGGGCAAAAACTCTTCAATATTATAATTTATATAGCCCATTTTCATGAGTTCATTTTCAACTCTTATGATGGAAATATTGTATGCTATTTGTTAACTTCTTGAGTTTTTTAAATGAATGATTTCTTTGAATATTTTAGAAAATTTAGTAATTCTCATTTTGGTTTAAATTTAACTTCTATATATTACACAAGTGAGATCTTTTAGTTGATTTTTGAAGGGTTATCAGTCATGATAATAATGTTTACAAATAATTATACAATTGTGTGGTTCTTAGTTTCTCTCTGTTTCTACCATTTCTATGTAGTTATTTCAGAAATGAAAATCAGATGGTACTGAGGATCATTTTGTATTTTTGTTTCATGAGTTACTTTTATCAAATATTTCTTTATTGAGTTGCCAGACTACTGGTAATGAGCCTTTTTCTACTTAGCTAGTTTAATTCTTATATAGACATGTCATCAATAGAACTGATCCAGGGCATATGTTCCACTAAAGTAGCCTTGGACTAACCAGAATTACCTCTTATACCATGATGAGGCATCATTTTTGTACACCTACTTAGAATGTATTCTCTTTGTATTTATTCTTCATATATATATATACACCACTGTATGTATGTATGTATGTATATGTGTTTAATTTCCTTGCTATTTCTCCCATCACATGCTCTGTGTGAATAAGGATTGTATCATTCATTATCTTTGCAACTCTAATATCTTTCATGGTGTCTGGCACATTGTAGGAACTTATTAAATACTTGTTTATTGATAGATTCTATTCTTGTTATTGTCCTTATGTGAAGTTCTGCCTCCAGAAGAAGACAGCTTCCTTTCAGTGTTGTAGAGGGTTTCTTTAAACTAAATGACAGAAGTCATGTTAATTTGGCTGATGTTCTGTTGGAATGGTTTCAAGAATTCCCAAGAATCTGATTCTAACTAATTGTCTTCTGGTAATGTTATCTGCCAGCAAATCCTAAGGTACCATCATCTCCTAGGATTCAAGTTGCCTTTCACTCAAAGAGCAGTTGAAAGACTCACAGGATATAAATAGGCTATAAATATTACCAGTGATAAATTACATGTACAAAGTGGTATAAAACATATAATCAAAGAACTATAATGCTAGAAAAGGATGTATGCTGGTTATGTAATGAGATTGAAGAAAACTGACTGGCTAACCTTCTTGCTGCATTGATAATGTTAAGAGATCAAGCATATTGTTCCTAGTATATTGGGTAGAAAGCCTACAGAAACCTGTAAATTTATGGGACCAATTGGAATTGCCTAGTACAGGAAGGAGTGAATAGGTTGCAACCTGTACCATTAGTGGAACGTGTAACTTTTTTATATACTTTTTTTTTTTAGGTTTTTGCAAGGCAAATGGGGTTAAGTGGCTTGCCCAAGGCCACACAGGTAGGTAATTATTAAGTGTTTGAGGCTGGATTTGAACTCAGGTACTCCTGATTCCAGGGCCAGTGCTCTATCCACTGCGCCACCTAGCTGCCCCTATACTTTTTTTTTATCAGTGAATTGCTCTATTGAGGTTCTGAAGTATATAAGTCATAATACAGTTTTTCTGAGCTAAGTTTAATCTTGAGTTATAGAACTAATGCAACTGATTATTAAAGTTGTAGCAATGTTGCATGAAATTAGCATCATAGTCATTATTTTAACTGATTATTTCATTTAAAGTAGATAAAATGGCCTTCTGTGGGGGGGGTGGGGAAGCAAGATTGGGGGAAAAATGTAAAACTCAAAATAAATAAAATCTTTCTTTTAAAATAAAATAAAATAAAATAAAATAGGTAAAATGATATAGTGAATAGAGAGCTATCCCCCTGGCAAAGATACTGACTGTTAGACTCTGGGCAAGTCACTTAATGTCGTCTCTTAGATTAGAAGTTGTAGAATATATTATCTTCATTGAACGTTCACTACCAGGGAAATTATTTATTTACTTAGATGTTTGCAAGGCAGTAGGGTTAATTTGAGTTGCCCAAGGTCACACAACTAAGTAAATATTAAATATCTGAGGCTGGATTTGAATTCAGATCTTCCTGATTTCAGAGCTGGTACTCCATTCACTATGCCACCTAGCTGCCCCAAAATTCATTTATTGGACCAAAAATTCATTGAATGAATGGATTCATAATTTCTTAGAAAAAATAATTTTGTTTTGTGAACTTTTTGTTTCATTTTCATATGACACTTTATAAAATATAAATGTGGACTAATATTCAGAGCAGCTACCTGTTTTAAATTTAATGATCAAGGTCTGTTTAAAGAATTTGATAGGGGGCAGCTAGGTGGCGCAGTGGATAGAGCACTGGACCTAGAGTCAGTAGTACCTGAGTTCAAATCCAGCCTCAGACACATAATAATTACCTAGCTGTGTGGCCTTGGGCAAGCCACTTAACTCCATTTGCCTTGCAAAAAAACAAAACAAAAAAACTTAAAAAAATATTTGATAAAAATAAAAATGGTTTGAAAAACAAAATTTGTTAACTAAGTCTTCACATTTTACTCTTATGGAAATCAAGAAGCTGTACTTATAGTTTTTAATTATTGCATGCAATTCTTTGCTAAAAGTACTCTTACAGATCCCTAGGAAGAATTTGAAGGACTTTTAAAATTAAGGAAATATGTGAATGAAACAGATATTTGTATTGCTCCTTTGTGCTGTTATCCTAAAAAGATTTATATATATATATATATATTACATAAAAATAAAGCTAAAGATGGGAGGTACTATTATGGAAGGAAGATGTAAATTTATAGAGAGATTGAATTCCCAATGTAAATGTTTGGAAGATTGCCTCTTTCGGAATAAGATAGAATTTTGTTTTTTAAAATAATTTCATTATAATTTTTATCTTTACATCACTTATGTTTCCCAGTATATACTTCCTGTTACTTCCTTCCAGAGAGCCACTTCTTAAAAGTTTCCAGAAAGGAAGGAAGAAAATAGAGTTCTTCACTACTGGGTGATATATCAAAAAAGTCTGGTGTTATATTCAGTATTTGTCACTTGTGATCTCCTGCTTCCATAAAGGAGTGGGAAGAAGTAATTTCTGTTCCATGGGTTTTAGCCTGATCTTTATAGCTCTGCAGCATTCAGTTTCAATTCTTTCTATTTACATTGTCATATTTATAATTTAAATGGTTTTCCTGTTTCTGCTTACTTCATTTTTTAATCAGTTTAAATAAATCTTTCCATACTTATCTATATTCAATATGTTCATTATTTCTAATAACATAGTAATATTACGTTCTTGTTCTTCATTTTTGGGCAATTCCCAATTGATGAGTAACTACTTTGTTTCTAGTTCTTTGCTACCACAAGAAGAGCTGCTATATTTTGGAGTATATGGTAATTTGAGGAGGCAATTTTTCAACAATTTATTTCAATAATAAATCATCAGCAAACCTCTTCAGTCATTCCACATGTTTTTGTTGATTTCTAATTCTTTTCAGGATTAGTTTTGTGCATAAAGAATTGCTAGGTGGTGCAGTGAGTGGTAGATAGTGAGTATTGGGCCTGAAATCAGGAAGACTCATTTTCTTGAATTCAAAGCTGGTCTCAGATAGTTACTAGCTCTGTAAGGCAAGCCATTTAATTCTACTTGCCTCAATTTCCTTATCTGGGAAATGAGTTGGAGAAGAAAGGCAAACCACTGCAGTATCTTTGCCACTGAATTGGGTTACAGAGAGTTGAACTTGACTGAAAGTACTGAACAACAATAACAACAACACATTATGCATAATCCAAAATTCCATGAAAAAAGGTTTCTGATCTCAACTGCCTTAAAGTCAAATGGGAGGATAAGACTATACACAGAACGCTAAGATACTACTCTTCATCATAGTAGGACAAATATAAGTGTGATATATAATGATACAAATAAGGTAGGGTTAATTCTGGTTGAAGTGATCACGAAAGGCATCCTCATTAAGGGGAACTTTGATCAAAAAAAAAGTATTTTTGAACTCCCAAATAAAATGAGTTTTACATATACACAGCAGACTAGAAAAAGAGGATTGCAATTGAAATGCAAAATAGAGGTAAAATTTGAAAGAAGCTACATTTCTCTGTTTCCTTAAATGTCCATCTTTTCCCCTGAAAAAGAAGGCTCAGCTTTACAGGATAGTGGATTCTTGACTGCATTCTAAGCTCCCTTGCTCTTTGGAATATCTCTTTCCAGGCTCTTTGATCCCTTAATGTTGATGCAGCCAGGTCCTGTGTAATCCTTACTGTGACTCCTTAGTATTGAAATTGTTTCTTTCTTTTTTTTTTTTTTAAAGGTTTTTGCAAGGCAAATGGGGTTAAGTGGCTTGCCTAAGGCCACACAGCTAAGTAATTATTAAGTGTCTGAGACTGGATTTAACTCAGGTACTCCTGACTCCAGGGCTGGTGCTCTATCCACTGTGCCCCCCTAGCCACCCCGAAGTAGTCTTTCAATAACTATTTTGCCCTCTGGTTCCATGGTATCAGGGTAATCCCCCCCCATCATTTATTTATTTATTTATTTATTTGTTTGTTTATTTATTCTTATTTTGTGCAGATGATTTTTTTTATACATTACTAAAATATTCTTGTTTAAGAGTAAACATAATACCCCCCCAAAAAATATATACCTGCATGAGTGATAAAGTAAAGGGGAGAGGAAAAAAATTAAAATTAAAAATAGTAACAATAACAATAGCAACAACAACAACAATAACAACCATAACAACAACAACAATAATAACAATAATAATAATAATAATAATAATAATAAATTGTAGGTATGGCCAGGTGGCTCAGTGGATGGAGCACCGGCCCTGGAGCCAGGAGCACCCAAGCCCAAATCTGGCCCCAGACTTACCCAAAAATCACCCAGCTGTGTGACCCCATGCAAGCCACCCCAACCCCATTGCCCTGCAAAAACCAAAAAAAAAAGACCCAAAGTAAAATAAAATAGTGGCAGACAGAGCACTGGCCCTACAGCCAGGAGCACCCGCGTTCAAACAGGGTAATTTTCCATTGCTAGATCTTGTTATGTAAAGTCCAGGCTTATTTTTTTTCCTCTTCAATGTTTTCAGGAAGTTGAATAATTCTCAGGTTGCCCCTCCTTGATCTGTTCTCAAGGTCAGTGGTTTTGCTGATGAGGTATTTTACAATTTCTTCTATTTTTTTGGTTTTGTTTAACAGGCTCTTGCTGTCTCATGAAGTCATTAGTTTTGTCAGACTCCATTCTTTTTTTTAGAAAGGAATTTTCACTTAGTTTTTGCAACTCCTTTTCCAATTGATCAGTTCTATTTTTGAAAGAACTTTCCATTTGACCAATTGAGGTTTTGAGTGAATTATTTTCTTTTTGTATTTGCCCAACTGAGGATCTGAGAGAATTACTCTCATTTTGTATTTGTCCAATTGTATTTTCCAGTGATTTGTTTTCTTGTTGCAAGGTGTTACTCTTTTCTTGGGTTTCTTTTCCCTGATTTTCCAATTGATTTTTAAATTGTTTCTTTATTTCTTCAAGGAAGTCTTTCTGTGCTAGAGAGCATGTCATATTCTCCTCAGAGTTTCTAGGTCTCTCTGAATTATTGTCTTTTCCTTCCAAGAGTTTTTCTATGGAGCCACCTTTCCACTGACCTGTCTTCATTTTGCTAAGTCCTTGTGTTGGGGAGGGGCTGGTTCATAGGGGTTTGGTGTCAGGATCCTTAGAGGCTTTACTCACTGAGTGCAGCATCTTCAACGGGCCAGTAGGGGGTGCTAGAGGATTTGCTCACTGGGTGTAATATCTCCATTCGGCCAGTAGGGGGTGCTGGTTGCTTTCTCTGGAGTGTCTGTGACCTTGATTGAGGCCTTCTCCCTTGGCCAACGACTGGAAGACAAATCCTGAGGTAGATTTTTTTTTCCTCCTGGCTTTTTCTGGGTTTTGTGGATTGGATTTCTGTTAAGAGGTTTGTTTCATATCATATATAGGGAAAGATCAGGAGTCTTTAGGAACTGTGCCTTCTCTCCACCATCTTGGCCCACAATCGAATAGATCTATTTCTTATGCTGACTAGGTTTCATTCATGTTTAGATCATCATGTATGATGGCTATGAGTCCTCTTGGGAGTATTAGACAACTAGCACTGGGGTGCCATTCAGTTTGCAAAGAGATCATTCAGCCTATTGATAGAGGCAGCACTTCATGTAAAGACAATATCAAGAACAAATTCTGTCAGTTAATCAATAAATATTTGTTAGTTACCTACATGTGCCAGGCATTCTTTGAGAGCACTGGGAATTCAAAGACAATGAATAAAACAGTATTGTCTAGGAGCATAAATTTTAATGGGAGAAGCAACAAGTATATATATGCAGCATAAATTTAAAGAATAAATAAAAAGAAATACAGTGTAGTTAAGGGAGAGTAATAGTTGAGGGGATTAGGAGAGCTTTAATGTAGGTAGTGTTTGAGCTATGTTTTCTTTTTTTTTTTACCTTCATTAAAGATTTTATTTATTTTGAATTTTACAATGTTTCCCCTAATTTTACTTCCCTCCCCTACCCCCCACCCCCATAGAAGGCAGTTTGTCAGTCTTTACATTGTTTCCATGGTAAACATTGATCCAAATTGAGTGTGATGAAAGAGAAATCATATCCTTAAGGAAGAAGCATAAAGTATTAGAGATAGCAAGATCAGACAATAAGATGTCAGGGTTTTTTGTTCCAAATTTAAGGTAATAGTCCTTGGTCTTTGTTCAAACTCTGCAGTTCTTTCTCTGGATACAGATGTTATTTTCCATTGCAGACAGCCCCAAATTGTCCCTGATTGTTGCAGTGATCAGCAATCAACCAGCACCCCCTACTGGCCGAATGGAGATATTACACGAAGTGAGCAAATCCTCTAGCACCCCCTACTGGCCAGTTGAAGATGCTGCACTCAGTGAGTAAAGCCTCTAAGGATCCTGACACCAAACCCCTATGAACCAGCCCCTCCCCAACACAAGGACTTAGCAAAATGAAGACAGGTCAGTGGAAAGGTGGATCCATAGAAAAACTCATGGAAGGAAAAGACAATAATTCAGAGAGACCTAGAAACTCTGAGGAGAATATGACATGCTCTCCAGCACATCAAGGCTGATCATCACCCCCATGTTGCTGTTAGGGTGTAGTGTTTTTCTGGTTCTGCTCATCTCACTCAGCATCAGTTCATGCAAATCCCTCCAGGCTTCCTTGAATTTGCATCCCTCCTGGTTTCTAATAGAACAATAGTGTTCCATGACATACATATACCACAGTTTGCTAAACCATTCCCCAATTGAAGAACATTTACTTGATTTCCAATTCTTTGCTACTGCAAATGGGGCTGCTATGAATATTTTTGTACAAGTGATGTTTTTACCCCTTTTCATCATCTCTTCAGGGTATAGACCAAGGAGTGGTATGCTGGATCAAAGGGTATGCACATTTTTTTTTATAAATTTTTTTAAACATTAATAAAATATTCTTGTTTAAGAGTAAACAAAATGCCCCCTCCCCCAAAAAATACAGACTTGCTTGAGTGATAAAGGGGAGAAAAATAATTAAAATTTTAAAAAATAATAGTAATAATTGTAGGTATGGCCAGGTGGAGCAATGGACAGAGCACCAGAGCCCATATCTGGCCCCATACACCCAACATGCAAGCCACCCCAACCCCACTGCCCTGCAAAAACCAAAAAAAAAAAGAAAAAAAAAGACCCAAAATAAAATAAAATAGTAATAATAGTAGGGGTGGCATTGGCCCTTGATCCAGGAGCACCCAGGTCCAAATCCAGCCTCAGACACCCAAAGATCACCCTGCTATGCAGCCCTAGGCAGGCCACCCAGCCCCATTTGCCCTGCACCCCCCCCAAATAATAATAATAAAAAATGTGCTTCAGTCTTTGTTACAACATCAACAACTCTGTCACGGGTAGATCACATTCTTTATGCTAAGTCCATCACAAAAGTTATGTCCATATTTTTCCACCATTGCCATTGCTGATCACAACTCCCTCCTTTCTTATTTCTCCACTACCATGTACTATATTTTCTCTCTCCTTTCACTCTGACTCTGTTGTAGGGTCGCTGAGTGGCACAGCAGACAGATCCCTGGTCCTGCGGCCAAGAAGCCCTGAGCTCCCATGCCACCCCTTAGGCCCAGAATCCATCTGGCCCTATGGTCCCAGACAGGCCACCCAATCCCAGCCCCTTGCAAGAAGTAAAAAAGAAAATGTGTTATATCTGACCACTCTCCCCCCATGGTCCATCCTCTCCTCCATCACTCACATCACCCCCCCTTCCCCCCATCCCCCTGTCCCCCCCTCTCTCCTTCTTATTCCACATCTCTATACCCCATTGAGTATATTTGCTGTTTCCTCTCCTAGCCATCTCTGATGAGAGCAAAGGTTCCCTCATTCCCCCTTGCCTTCCCCCCTTCCATATCGTTGCAATAGCTCATTGAAATAAAGAAAAATCTTATTATATGAAATATCTTGGCCTATTCCCCCTCTCCTTTTTTTTTCTCCCATTACATTTCCCTTTTTTCTATTGACTCCATTTTTACACCATATTTCATCTTCGAATTCAGCTTTCTCCTGTACTTGAACTATAAAAGCTCCTTCTACCTGCTCCATTAACTGAGAAGGTTCATATGAGTATTATCAGTATCATTTTTCTATACAGGAATACATGTAGTTCATCCTCATTAAGTCCCTCATATTTCCCCCCTCTCCTCCAATCTCCATGCTTCACCTGAGTCCTGTATCTGAAGATCAAACCTTCTGTTCAGCTCTGGCCATTCCAACAGGAACATTTGGAATTCCCCTGGTTCATTGAAAGTCCATCTTTTTCCTGGAAGAGGACATTCAGTTTTGTTGGGTAGTTGATTCTCAGTTGCATTCTAAGCTCTTTTGCCTTCCGGCATATTATAGTCTAAGCCCTATGAGCTTCCAATGTAGTTGCTGCTAAGTCCTGTGAGATCCTGACTGCAGCTCCACGATATTTGAACTGTGTCCTTCTGGCTGCTTGTAATATTTTCTCTTTGATTTGGGAGTTCTGGAACTTGGCTATAATATTCCTGGGGGTTGGTTTTTCAGGATCAGTGGATTCTCTCCATTTCTATTTTGCCCTCTGCTTCTAGAATATCAGGGCAATTTTCCTGTAGTAATTCTTTGAAAATGATGTCAAGGTTCTTTTCCTGATCATGACTTTCAGGTATTCCAATAATTTTTAAGTTATATTTCCTAAATCTGTTTTCCATATCAGTTGTTTTTTCAATGAGATGTTTCACATTTTCTTCTAATTTTTCATTTTTTTGGTTTGGAAGTAATGAGCCCCAATTTCTTGTAAATTCAGCAATCTCCCTGAGTTCTATTCTTTGTCTGAAGGATTTGTTCTCCTCAGAGAGTTTTCTTATCTCTTTTTCCATCTGGCCAATTTTGCTTTTTGTTTTTAAGTTTTTGCAAGGCAATGGGGTTAAGTGACTTGCTCAAGGCCACACAGCTAGGTAATTATTAAGTGTCTGAGCCCAGATTTGAACTCATGTACTCCTGACTCCAGGGCTGGTGCTCTATCCACTGCACCACCTAGCTGTCCCCCCCAATTTTGCTTTTTAAAGCATTCTTCTCCTCAATAACTTTTTGAACTGTTTTATCCATTTGACCTAAGCTGGTTTTTAGCATGCTATTTTCCTCAGCATTTTTTTGCATTTCCTTGACTAAGCTGCTGATTCATTTTCATGTTTTTCCTGCATCTCTCTCCTTTCTTTTCCCAATTTTTCTTCTCACTATTTGATTTTCAAACTCTTTTTTGAGCTCTGTCATAGCCTGATCCCAATTTCTGTTTTTCTTGGAGTCTTTAGATGCAGGAGCTTGTGCTTCCTCATCTTCAGACTGAGTATTTTGATCTTTCTTGGACTCATTTGCAAAATATTTCTCAGTAGCGTTCCTCTTTTTTCTCTGCTTGCTCATTTTCCCAGCCTGAGCCTGGTTTTGGGGCGCTTCCTGAGCTTTTGGGACACTCCCATAAGGGTCTCAGTGTGTGAGGTTCTGTCCTCCCTCCTGGTCTGTGAATGACCATAAGCACCTCCCTCTGCCACGGGGCTGAGGTGGGGGGGGCCCTGTTCTTCTATGGGGGTCCCTAGACTGCGATCAGGATCTGAATGTGGTCAGAGCCCCAGAGTCCTGTTTCAGGGGCAGAGGACAGAGCTCTGCAGTCTCTCTCTTCACTCCCCTCCCTCAGCTCAATGGGCTCATGCCCTGGGGGCGCCTCTGGTTCTGTTTCCTGGAACTTGGCTGAGCTGGCCATGCTGCTAGCTGTGTGCCCTGAGGGCTGGGCTTCACCTCTGGCAGAGATCCCCAGCTGTTCCCCCACTTTGTGCCTGGTGCTCCCTGGGGCGTAGCTCAGGAAACTCACCAGCTGCTGTGAGCCGGCTCCCAGCGCCCTGGGGCTGCCTCCGGGAGGCTGAAGTTCTTCTGCTCTGGCGAGCCACCCCCTCTGGCTGCCCCTTCGACCCCCCGGAGCAGAGCCTTTCTGCTCTTTTCTAGGTTACCTTGAATTGGAGAACTGCCTCACTGGGTCCATCTCTTGAAAATTTAGTTAGAGTCCTTAGTTTCGAAGATTTATGAGAGAGGCCTAAGACAAGATTTGTTCTTGTCTCCATCGGCTCTGCCTTCCTCTCTCATGGTTTTTCTTTTGCCTTAGTTCTAATTCTTCTTTCACAAAATGGCTAATGTAACTATGTTAAACACAGATGTACACATACAACTTGTACCAGATAAAATTTCAATTAAAAAAAATCAAGGCCAGTTTGAATCATAAAATGTGAAGTCGAAGCAATATACAGTGAGATTTGGAAGCATTATACAGACAGATTGGGACAAAGTTGTGAAGAGTTTTAGAAGCAAAAAAGAGAGAAGTTTATATTTGAAATTAGGGACAATTGGAAGCTCTTGGAAAATGTTTAATTAGGGGAGTGATATAGATATATGCTTAAAGAAAATCACATTGGCAGCATTTTGGGGGTTGGTCAGCAGAGGTAAGACACTTGAAGCTGGGAGAACAATTTGGAAATGAGGACCTGAAGTAAGATGGTAGCTGTGTGAGTAGAGAGTTCAGAATTTGATAGCATATCTGGGTGAGGAGGGATGAAGATGCCTAGTTGAAGATAATTAGTTGATGGAAAACTAGAAGGATTTTTATTCCTTTGACAAATAGGTTGGGAAGAAGAGAGGTTTTTGGGAAACATAATGAATTTTGTTTTAGATGAATTGAGGTTATAATATCTGTAGTATAGTCAATAAATGTTCTGTTAGTATTTTGTGATGTGAGATTGAAGCTCAGAGTAGAAAGTAGGTGTGTGTGTGTGTGTGTGTGTGTGTGAGAGATCTGCATAGAAATTATGGTTTAAACCTGAACTGATGAGATTATGGAGAATGTATAGAGAAAGTTGAAAAAAGGACCTAGAGCAGTTCCTTGGAACACTCCCACCATATAAAGCATAATATAATTAATGAGCTAACAAAGGAGACTAAGAAGGACCTGTTAGATAGACAGAATTAGAGAAGAAAAGTGCCAATAACAAGAGAAGAGAGGAAAAATAGGACCAGAGTGATCAATAGTGTTAAATGTATCACATAGTTCTAAAAGAATGAAAACTGAAAGATTCAGCAATTAAAAGTTAATGGATAACTTTGGAGACGGTAATTTCAGTTGAACTTCCAAGTCAGACTACAGAAAATTAAGAAAAGAATGAGAGGAAAAGAAGTAGTGACATCTTAATAACATTCAAAAGATTTTATCCCCTTTGTCTTTCTTTGTTCATGAAAAATCTAGTCCAGTTATATCTTTGAAGATGTTAGAAATTTGCTCCAAAAAGTCCATAGATGGTGAGATGAAAGGACTCAGACAGGACATAATGTTAGATGAAAATAACAGTTTAAATTAGATACTAGGTTAAGTTTGAATTTAATTTCTCTAAATAGATGTTGGTTAAATGAACTAAATTTCATATATATCTGTATTTTAGGTCTGTGATTTAGACACTCCTCATCCCTACCTCTCAATAATTACCTTGTAATTACTATATATATATATATATATATATATATATATATATATATATATATATATATATATATACACATATATATATATATAAATTATTTGTTTTCATATTGTTTCTCTCAATAAATGTATTCTTCTTGAGTGCAAATTTAAAATTTTATTTTAAATTGTTCAATAGTCAATGTGTTGGCTAAGCAGAATGTCTAAGTTGTCTCCTTTGTATCTTTAAAAAATGGTAGCATGACACAGAGATGAGCCTAGCTTCTGACACATGATGGCTTAAGAGATATTAGGAAGTTCAAAATTTCAGAGTGGTTTTAGCTTATGATTTCAAACTCAAATTAGAAATGGAATGCTTCCAGAACCACATGTTGACTTAGAATACCACAATAAGCATTTGTTTTGGGCTAGGTACTGTGCTAACCCCTGGGATATAAATATTGAAAAAATACTATCTAAAGGGGGAAGACAAAACTGAAATGAAAGATGAAAAAGTAGAACATACTGACAGGTGAAGAAGTCACACCAAGAAGTCACATAGTAGTGTAGCCAATTGAAAAATAAGGAGATGCTGTAACTGAGCTCTCTCCTTCAGTGGAGTTTTGGAGTTGATGGCCCCATCCTCCAATCAAAAAGGCAGAGGGTGGGTAGTAATCTTACTGGGTGATCAAATTATCCCAATATGAACATCCCTTAGGGAATGGTGGAGAAGTCAATCAGACAAGTCCCCAAATAGTGTCTAACTCTGGTCTGTTACTCTTTCTATTCTGGAGAAGTAATCACTAAATATGAACCATTGAATAGTCTGGAAAAACACCAGGGATTTGAGGGGAAATGATACAAGAGTCAGCCAATAGTGAGTATTTTAAAGATACATACATATATACATACATACATACATGCATACATACATACAAGAGAGCTGAAATTATAGTTAAGATTTGGTTTCCAAATCTGCCTCAAACCTTTTATTATACTTAAAGACCATGGGCAAATCTCTCAGTTTCTATATTTGTAAAATGGGAACAATTATAGCTCCTACCTTTCAAGGTAGTATAAAGGAGTTTATGTGAAAAGTGCTATATAAATTCCATCAGTTGTCCTCCTCCTCTTTCCTCCTCCTCCTCCTCCTCCTCCTCCTCCTTAGTCAAAAACCCTTTATTAAAGGACCTATTTTATGCCAGGTACTATGCTAGGTACTAAGTCTACCAAGATAACAGAAACTTTTCTAGTCCTCAGGAAGCCTAACTGACAGCAAACTATTACATAAGATGAATTTCAATAGGGGATAAAATGTTAAATCTTGAACCTAGTTTTAAAATCAATTGTACAAATAAAAAGATAAAAGCTAGATTAACTGTTGTAAAGAATATCTAGGATTTTTGGTAACTGGAAGCTTACTATGAGTCGGAATTGTTATGTAGGTGTCAAAAAAGCTGGTGCAGACTTAAAACTACAATAATAACATCAGAAGATCCAGAATAAGGGAAGCTATAATCTCACTGTACTCTGCTTAAGAAACATATTTTTAGTTCTGAGTACAATATTTTAAGAAAACCATTGACAAATGGAAAGCAACCTTGATTGTGAGGGCACATAGACCTTTCTTAGGGAATAATGTAGGAAATGAATTAGAAGGAGATAATCTAATGAACTGTCTTGAGATAGTGAATTCTTATCAGTGACTGTATTAAATCAGAATATGACTGATAATTATAATTTACACATTTATATTTATGGGTTCCAGAAGTCTTAGCATAGCTTTAAGTTATTAACTTATCTAAATATTAAAACTTGAAACTTTACTAAGACTTTTGGATCATCCTGTATAGTGCTTGATAGTTTATAAAGTGATGGATTTTTTTCCACAATTATCCAAGGAAACAGTTAAGAGCCAATAAGCATTTATCAAGTGCTTACTGTGTTCCAGATTCTGTGCTAATTGCTGACAACTGTATAGGTATTATTTCTACTCTTAAAAAAGGTAAATAAACTGAGTTCAGAGGTATTAAATACTGACCATGGGTGACAAGGTTAATAATGACCCTGCAAATGCTCATTCTTAGTTCTTTTGGTTTTCAGCTTCAGTGTCTTTTCATTCATGCATAGATTGGACTAAATAATCTCTGAGAGCCTCTCCTAGTTAAGTCTGTGATTCCATAATAACATTTTTTTAAAGAACTGAATTTTCAGGTTTCAACTAATTGAATGAACATATGCCACAAACTCATTTTAATAGTTGTTAAGCACTTTAGTTTCTAAACTTTAATATCTGTAATTGTAATATGGAGGAAGGAGAAGAAAAAGGACCTGCTGTGTGTAAGGTAGAGTGCTGAATGCTCTATGAATATTATCATATTGGTTCTTCACAACAATGCTGTGAGGCAGGTGCTAAGCTCTATTTTTTAAAAAAAATTATTTAAGGCAATGGGGTTAAGAGTGACTTGGCCAAGGTCACACAGCTAGGCAATTATTAAGTGTGTCTGAGCCTGTATTTGAACTCAGGTCCTACTGTCTCCAGGGCCACTGCTCTATCCACTCCTCCACCTAGCTGCCCCTAAGCTCTATTTTTATAGTGGAGGAAACAAACAGCTGATTTGTCCAGGGTCACCCAGCTATCATATGTCTGAGATTAAATATGAACTCAGGCCTTCCTAATGCCAGACCAAGCATTCTGTCTCCTGAGAAGTTTCAACCACTGAAAGTTGAATGTTCTGTGGAAAAACAGTAAGGATTTGAGGGGAGTCAGAAATAGAGAGTTGTTTAAAGCTGCATAGGAATTACTAAAAAGTTGGTCAGTGATGTTTGTCTTGTTTTCATGACATTAGGGAAGTGGTGCCATGACAAGAATGTGAATTGGATTTAAGTGAGGGGGTGCTATGCTAAGTCATCAGCCTTACTTTTTCCTCTAGAGTCAGATACGAATCAGAATAACTAGAAATTACAGGGTAATCAGGATTGAGCAACTTGCCCAAGGTCACACAGCTACTGAGTGTCTGAGGCTGGATTTGAACTTAGGGCCTCCTGTCTTCAAGGTCAGTGTCTACCTACTGAGCCAAAGTTGGTCAGTAACTGTATTCTTAAGAACTTTGTTCAAGGTATCATGCTAGAGACTGGAATTGTGATTTCATTGGCATAGGGAACTGCCATATATGGAAACTCTGAACTCCCTTCACCAGTGCAAATTGGTTCTTTCTTAGCAATTTTAGAGATTCAGGAAGTTGCCTGGGTAGAAGAAATCTCCCAAGTGCAGCCCAAATCAGATTAACATGGAATTGGGAAATGTTTAACAAAATAAATAAAGTATAATACAATGTAATTAATAATGTTAGAGAGAATTTCTTTCTCACCTATCTGTATTATTTTGGAACTTCATTGATTGGCTTCTCTGCCATGCCCTAGGGATGCTCATTACTGAGATAATCTGATCATACAGTAAGATCTCATCAGTTTTGATACTGCACCTCTATCACTACCTGTTGCCTTTCTGATTGGAGGGTGGAGCCTTCAATTCCAAGCCTTCCATTGAAGAGAGGGCTCAGATCTAACATCTCCTTATTTCTTATCTGAATACCCTATTGTGGGATTTCTCAGTTTGATTTCTCCATCTGTTTGTATCTTCTTTTCCTCCTCCCAACCCTGTTTTTCATCTTCCATTTGTGTTTTGTTCCCCATTATAGATTGTAAACCCCTTGAGGGCAGAGACTGCCTTTTTTCAATATTTATATCCCCAGGACTTAACACAATGCTTAGCCTAAAATAATTACTTAATGTGGTTTTCTAAGTCAGTATGTGGCTGGAAGGTACATAGGAGAGACAAACTTATTAGCATTCTGTTTAGCCTGATGATGATGATGATGATGATCCTTCATTCTGGTAGAAGACTATGACATCATAGAAGTGATGGCATAACAATCAAGTTAATTGGATTTGAGTGAGGGGGGTGCTGTGCTAAGTTAACTAGAGCCATCTGGATCCAGTGACCAGATATAATTCAGGACAACTGGAGATGATCTTAGATGTGAGGCAATTAGGCCTAGACGTTGAAGAGTCAACAGTTTAAAATAAAACACCGACATTAGCACAAGCTAATAACAGAGAATCCATACTCAGAGTGCTTTACAATCATCTGTGAACAAAAAAATCATGCACGAACTCTTCCTCCACTTAATTCATGGCTTGTAGTCTTTTCAGGTTAAATGAGGAGCCAACCTTGATTATCTTTTAGTCCCAGGTGAAGACTTTTCAATCAGAGAAGTCTCAAAATAATGCAGATAGATGAGAATGAAATTCTCTAATTTTTTAAATTATGTTATATTGTATTTTCTTTATTTTGTTAAACATGAAGTTGAAAAAGCATTGGGAACAAGTACATAGTCTTGCTTCACTCCATTGGGGACTAGGAAAGTACAAGAGCATCAGCCATTTTATTTTGACATAGGAATTAACTCCAAGAAAACAGGTTCTCCACCAGCCAGCCCCACATTATCCATGTGGAATCCTCAGAGCAAATGGATAAATTTTGAATGCTGTTGATAAGTTTACTTCCTTTGGCAGTAGAGATAATAAGGTTGACACACTGCTTGTCAGAGCTAGTGTTTGGGAGCCTTCAAAGGAAAGTGTGTGAGAGAAGAGGTGTTAGACTGACTAGCAGATTGAAGGTCTATAGAGCTGTTGTACTGTATGCCTGGGAATCTACCAGAACCATGCCAGAAAACTGAATCACTTCTGTTTGAATTGGCTTAGAAAGATTCTGAATATCACCCAGCAAGCTAAGGTACCAGACACTCAAGTCCTTTCTCAAGCTGAACTGAAAAGCATTTAAACTTTTTTTGCAGAAAGTGAGCTGACTATGTTGTTTGAATGCCAAATGTGTGCTTGTCTAAAAGACTTGTAGAGAAAACTCACATAGGACAAGTGCTCACATGGTGGTCAGAAGAAGTGACACAATGACACTCTTAAGGTCTCACTGAAGAACTTTGGAATTGATTATATGACATGGAACACTAGCAATGATCCACCATGGGATGTCTGCATCAAAGAAGGTGCTGTGTTTTATCAGTAAAGCAGAATTAAAGCCACTCAAAAGAAATATGAGATGTGCAAATTTAGTGACATCTCCAATGAAATGTTGGTGTAGATCATTTGTGCCTAACCTGTGGTAGGACCTTCTGAGCTTTTATTGGTCTTATCAACCACAGTAGACACATTGTACCTTGACTCCAACATAGTGATGTCATTTTGGCCCTCTTCCCAGAACAAAGGAAGATAGAGATTCAAACCAGCTAAAGTGAGGAGGACATGCTTTCCATATATGTATAAGGAATACTGAAAGGTGAAAGAAACCCGAGGTAGAATGTCATGTTAGTAACAGCTGGACCTGAAAGTGTTGTCAGGAGGAATAATGAATAAGTCAAGAAGTAGATTGGAATTAGGTTGTGAAAGGCTTTAATGTCAGACTGTGGCTAAAGATAATAAAAATCAGAACTGGTGTTGGATGTGCTGTAGGAAGATAGATAAGTATTTGATGGAGCTATGAATGATGGTGAAAGTAACCTTTTAGGAAAGCCATTTGGAATTAAGTTAATAAAGTAACTAAATTGTTCCTACCCTCTGACACAGCATTCATCCTTTGGATGTATATCCTGAGAAATTCAGTGTAGTAGACAAAGTTGTGGCCTTGGAATCAGGAACACTGGAATTCAAATCCTCTCTCTAACACTTTACTAGTTCTTTCCAACTTTGTTTTCTCATATGTAAAATGGAGTAATAATTTCACCTACTTCATAAGGTTGTCATGAGGACCAAATAAAATAACACATATAAAGGACTTTGGTAAACCTTGAAGTAATATATGAATAGTAGCTATGTTGTTATGTGAGGTTATTCCTTTTTATTTATGATGGATTAGGTAGGTGATTGATGACTCTTACAACTCTGAAATTCTGTGATTCAGTGACATTTTAATTATTTTTTGCATAATCCCAAATTGTTTTTTTACAATGATTGGATCAATTCACAAATTCACCAATAGGATATTGTGTACCTGTTTATCCATATCATCTCTAGCAAATATACTTTGGTTTAATTCTCTTAGAACCAGATGAGATACATTTGTTCTTCAAAATTTTGAAGGTGTTTCTTCTCTGCTGTCTTGGATTTGATCCCCTATTCCTCCACTGGCTGTTTGCTCTTCCCCTCCTATTCCTGGTTCCCAATTTTTAAGCAGCAGTGACTAGCAACCCTAGTTCCATTTAGCCACTTACCATCAATTAGCTTTTACAGAGATTTATTTATTTATTTATTTATTTAGTTTTTGCAAGGCAATGGGATTAAGTGGCTTGCCCAAGGCCACATGGCTAGGTAATTATTAAGTGTCTGAGGTGGATTTGAACTCAGGTACTCCTGACTCCAAGGCCAGTGCTCTATCCACTGCGCCACCTAGCCACCCCCAGAGATTTACTTTAAAGATATATAAATCTATAAATTTCCCCCCCCCCCCCCCCCCCCCCCCCCCCCCCCGCCACAACCTAGTCTTAGCTTAGTTCCTACCTGGTCCCTCCAAATTAAGGTCCAAATACACATGACTGCTGGACAAGTCTCCATCTCAACTACCGAAAGTCCAAAAGATCCTTCCTGAAGATCATTCTTTTCTCCTCAGGACCTTGGTGCTGGACTGGCTGCAAAACCTGTATGCATTCAGACTCCCAAATTCCTGCAACTTGCTCTCTTGACTCTTCAGACCACTCTATATGGGAAGCTCTGTTCCCTTCACCTATAACAATGTCTTTTCATAGGGTTACATAAGAGTAGAGAAGACTCCCAATAGTCACATCACCAAAGGACCTAGGTGGAAGTTAACTTAGTTTTGAAGAAGCCCCTGTTGTAGCTACTCAGTTAGTTGAAAAAGGCATCTATTAACTATGTGGTTAGCAGACCAGATCTAGTTCCAGAATATCTGAATCTCCCTAGATTTAAAGTCAAATGATTCTCAGACTTTTCAAGGTATTCCCATTAAAACTATGTCACAGTTTTCTCAGAATCAAACCCCTCAGCTTGTCTACTTGGGGAGAAGTCTTCCTTACTGTTCTTTATTCACCAAACCTATTACACCTCTAATACTGACTGTTATCATCAAAACTGTAGATAAATATGTTATTGTTATTTAAGTTGAGTGATAAGATTTAGCAATCATCCATTGTCCAGTAAAAGCTGTAAAAAGCTATTATGACTATTTGAAAAGTGCTTCCTTTTTTTTTATAAAGGTTTTCTTTGCAAGGCAAATTGGGTTAAGTGACTTGCCCAAGGCCACACAGCTAGGTAATTATTAAGTATCTGAGGCCGAATTTGAACAGATTTGAACTCAGGTACTCCTAACTCCAGGGCCAGTGCTCTATCCACTGTGCTACCTAGCTGCCCTGAAAAGTACTTCTTTATTTAAAATCCCTTTCACTAACTTCTTTCACCATATAATAGTACCTCCTACAGAAATCCACTTAACTATCTTAGGCCTAGTTTAATTTATTCCCTCAAATCACTTATGTCATTTTGCTTTCCTCCCTGAATGAAAATGTTACTCCTTGTTATATTAAATATCATTTCTCAAACCTGTCTAGAGGAACCTGGTCAAGTAGATATAGAATTCCTAAAGCAATTCTTTATAGATTTTAGCATTTTGCAAGATACTTTATTGCTTTCATCCTTTCTTTTTTGTTTTAATTAAAACAGTTAAGTTCCCTAATCTTTGTCTTCCTAGAATGTCAAGAAGTTAAAATTCTCTTTTACTCAGGAAAGAACTTTTGAAGTAATTTTTCTTCAAGAAAGATGAGACTATAAAATATTTCCATAACTCTTCATTCTTTGATTTCCCATCTTTTCTTTTATATAGAGTCTTAATTGTAAGTTTTTTTTTTTTAAATCAGCTTTTTAGAATAACTGTTGTTGTAGCATATTATCTCTCCTTTCCCTTCCCATTTAGAATGTAAGTTTTGTGAAGGCAGGAAATGTTTTACTTTTGCCATTGCTTCTCTAATAACTGGCACAATAGAGAGTATTTAATAAATTATTGTCTTTAATCGATTGAATGTAATAATAGATGTTATGAGTTGCCTTTCTGTTTGTGTGTAGTCCTGAAAAGAATTAATAATACCAATTGGGAAGTATGTCAGTTGTGGTGAATTGGTCTAGATGTATTATAGTTCATTTACTTATGCGGAAATCTCTAATCCCATAGAAAATAGTTTAATGAGAATATTTTGTTCTAACTGGGATCTGAATGGATAAAACCAATGTGACAAACTGATGCTACTGCTGTTTTTCTTTTTGTGATCTAAACTCTGTGTGTGTATGTGTGCATGTTCATGCACACACATGCACCTGCACTTCCTTCTACCTTACATCTCAACCAATTTGTTTCTATTATAATATTAAATGCATTTTTATTGCTTGTAGTTTTAAAGCTTGATTTTGCCAGGTCTCTGAATGATTGGTGATTTTACATATGATAAAGCATATTAGCATATATTTAATAGTTTCTTTATAGTAAGAATTTTCCTCAAACAAAAGGAAATCTTGCTACCTTCAAGTTTTAGATTGTATTTCCCATCAAACCTTTTATATTTGAAGAAAAACTGTACAGGAGAATAAGGTAGCCTAGAAAATGGAGGGGAAGCTTAGCTTTATTGTGGAGTCTTGAGTCTGGGTGTAACCTAACTAGCTAGAGGATATGCAATTCATGATTGACAGCGGGACTAGCATTATGCAAATACTGTAAGAGAGAACAGCAGCTCAGGAACAGTGATCAGGGGCTCTGTTAGGGATCTTTCTACACACGCCACTCTCTAGTTTTTCATTCTTCTGTTTCCTATGTTTGTAAATAAATAGCACAAAACAGTTTTTACTTCATTTGTCTTCTGTAAAGCAAAAACTACAATGTAGTTTCAGTTTATCAGCAAGTCTACATGTGTGAGAAACTGATAGTCTCATTAAATTAGATATTTTTTAGAAGGGCACCATGCTTATCTTTAAACCTTTGTGTATTAAATCCTGTTTAGGGCTGTTCTCTTTATACACTAGTGTGTTTTGCTTGTGCCTTCCTATCTTCTTCAGTGAAAAGCCTTATGTAGGTCAGGCTTGGCTTAAGCAGATTTCCTGAACCTGCGTCAGCTTAAGCTGGAGGAATTTTAATAAACCCTCCCCTGTAGGCGTGGGCCTAAATGAGGCTAGCCTAGTTAAGCCTGATCTTTTTTTCTGTTTGTGTAAAAGAGCTGAGCAGAGCCAGAGACTGCATGGTGTTCAGAAACTACCTACTTAATTCGGAAATAACAATGGTTGGAAAGGCTAGATCTTCTAATTTTACATTATCTGAAAAGCTTGATTTGCTAAAGCTGGTGAAACCATATGTTAAAATTCTTGAAGAGCACACTAATAAACATTCAGTAATAGTGGAAAAGAACAAATGCTGGGATATCATAGCAGATAAATATAATGCTATTGGAGTAGATCGCCCTCCTCGTACAGCACAAGGCCTGCGTACCCTCTATAAAAGGCTCAAAGAATACGCCAAACAGGAGCTCTTGCAGCAAAAGGAGACTCTGTTAGATCATAGGAGCATTATTTCTGAGCCAACCAAGAAAGTTGTGGAAATGATTCCCCAGATTTCCAGTGTATGCCTAGGAAGAGACAAGAACAATATACAAAGGTAAGATTTATTTTACTTTTTTTCCTGAAAATTATGGCGCCTCCTATCTTTTGAGCTTTGCTTTGCTGTGATACTGAGATACAGATGTTCATAATACTTCATTACAAATGGGAAAATGGTGCCTTTGTTTTGCTTTAAATGTAAAAAAAATCAACTTGTAACATCCTCTGCACTAAATTTATCTTTATGTTTTTATATTTACTATTGTCCACTTTTCAGGTTTTGAGAGATTGGAAAAAATGAATGGGATGACAATGCAATTGTAATCCATGTCCTTTATCTCATTTAACAGTGAAATTACTATGAGGTTCAAAAAAGTTATCTGTCCACTTCCACTGCTTATTTTAGGCAAATTGCTTATCATAGGTATATTTTACATTTAACTTTCAATTAAATTTTCAATTTGGTATCAGGGTAGATAAGCTGACCCTTTAATACTACTATTCATAAATTATCGTTCTCCAGATATTCAATTTTCTTCTAATGGAAAACAACTTAAATACAACCCTAAACGAGTAATGAGAACATTTTTTACATGTTAAGAAAAAGTTTAAATAATTTTTACCAGCTTGTTCTGCATATAGAACACTTATTTTTTAAGTAGGAGAGTTTTTGCTTTTTTGACATTAAGATTGATAATTTCTCTTTGTTGGGTTTCAGCACTCATTAAGTGACTAGTTTTGATCTGAGTCATAGGTCAAAAAAGGAAGTGGGCAAGCTTTCTCTTAAAACTTTCTAACTTTGCTAAACTTCCAATTTGTATCTCTACAGAGATTGGACACTTCAACAAATTTAGTTAAATTTGTACATTTAGTCAACTCAACTGAGCATCAAGGGCATTAATTTAGCTATCCGAGTTTAAATATTATGAAAGCTAAAAAGGTCAACTTTATTGGCATTTTGATCTGATTAGATAACTTTCATTTGCACTTTTTTGTGGATTCCTTTTAAGGAGTGTTAACTTTTCATTCATTCAGCTGCCAGTGTCCTCCAAATGAAACTTCAGAACTCTTCCTCTCTATGTAGACTCTATAATTCTAGAATTGTTATTAGTTAGTGAAATGCTTTTTAAGATAGGAAGGAGACTAGAGGAAAAAATTATTACCTTAATGTGATATTAGTTTGTTTTCATATTTAACTGAGAGAAACTTTTAAAAACCCTCACTTGTACAATTAGATATTGATTATAATTAATAAATAATTAAGGGAATCTAGGTGTGAGTTCTAATTCTTGGTGATATTGGTTAAACCAAATAGAATGATTACTGATTATTTATCTTAACAGTGGCATGTGCTTTCAAAATTAAAATACAATAACAGGAAATTTATAGGAGCTTTCGACTGTTATCAGAAAATTCTTTCTTTTATCTTTGTAGGGGAAAGGGGCTCTTGAGTTATATGTACAGTGTCTTTGTACAAGTTTCCTATTTGCAATCTTATTAGGAGGAATAATATACACAAAGCTTGAATTTTGGATGATTATGTATTTTTAAAAGTGGAGTTCCTGAGGATGAACCATAAATGGATGTGTCTGCCTACCCTTTGAACTGTCCAGTGAAATATATTCTACTAATGGTGGTTTATGTACAATAGGTCATATGATTCCTTTATTAAAATAGGAGGTAAATAGTTTATTATTTCCATTTTATAGATGTTGAAATTTGTACTCATAGTTTGAGTGACTTATTCAAGATCATTTAGCTAATCTTTAGGAGTTTTCCTATATAATATCATAAGTATTCATTATGTAATTTAAGCAGCTTAAAAACTTAACAATTAATCTCAAAATTCCTCCAAGTAATTTTATAAACTTATTTACATTTTTATTACTTCATAATGCAAGGGTCTGCAGTTCAAATAATCTAGACTATAGTCCCAGCTCTACCACTAATAGCTCTATGATATTGATCAAGTCATTCATCATCACTAGTTCAGATTTTCTTTTCTACACAGTAAGGATATTGGATTAAATCTTGAAAATCTTTTTAGTTCTTAACTGTTAATGATTCAATAATACTATAAAATAGCTTGCCTATTGATTTCATCAAGTACCCTGTTTATTCTTCAGAAGAAAAACATTGCTATGAATAAGAATGTCTGATTGTATGACTTGTATTATTTGTTTTATATATTCTTTGTTTTTAAACTCCTTTTTTCTAAAATTGACATTTCTCTTTTTTTGGATCACTTATTAATACTAAAGAATTTATGCTTTTATTATATTTGCATCACAGAAAAATCTTTTTGAATGTCGAAATCTGTCCGTTAGCAATTTAAATGATCTTTTCCTAGTATTTTTTGCTCTGATTTTTATTTTCTGCATTGTTCTGAACAAAATAGAATATAGGATTATGACTATGACATTGTTAATTTACTTGGGATTATAATACTTATTCTTAATGGAGATTAATACACATCTAACATCTAATTTAGAATTAAATTTGCTTCTTATTGATTTAAATTATGTCTTTTTTCCCTTATCTTGATTTTTGGGGTGGTGATGTTTAAAAATGAAATGTTGGGGGCAACTAGGTAGCGTAGTCGATAAAGCACCAACCTTGGAGTCAGGAGTACCTGGGTTCAAATCCGGTCTCAGACACTTAATAATTACCTAGCTGTGTGGCCTTGGGCAAGCCACTTAACCCCATTTGCCTTGCAAAAAAAAAAAACTAAAAAAAATGAAATGTTAAAAAGACTGTCAGGAAAGAGGTGTTTGAAGAAACTCTTTCAGTCCATAGATAGACTGGATCATAAATAGTTTAGTGCTTTACATTGGTAAACACTTTTCTTACAACTTGTGAATTAGGAAGTACAAATAGTCATAGTAGCAGCTGACAATTGTTTAACAATTTAACGTACATTATCTCATTTGAACATCTTAACTATACTCTCAGGCTTCAGATAATATTCTCATTTTATATGTGAGGAAACTGAGACGTTGAGATGTTAAGTGATTTGTCCCTGGCCATTCAACTAGTATCAGAAGCAGGAATTCAAACCTATCTACTCTTACAGATGAGAAATCAAGCTGAGACTGTGATTAGTTTGTGATCACAAGCTTGGTGATTCCAAAAGATGGAAATTTTTCATTGTATTTTTCAATTTCTTAGTCACTTAATAGCATTAAATTATTGAGTGAAAAAAATAGAATCACTGAGAAAGTACTTTTGCTTCATGATGTGTTGGGGAAAGGAGTGGGTTTTGAATCAGATGAGTCCCTTGTCCAAATGTTTATTCCATTACTTGTCATTATAGGACCTTGTTCAAGAGATTTATCCTCTCTTCATGCCATTTTTTTCATCTGTATAATTCAGAATTTGGACAAGATATTTTGTAGTTCAAAAATCCTATGAACTGAATGGCAGAATGATGCTTTGCTGTTCTCTAAAATCACAATAGCTGTATTGATTTTTCTTGAGTCAGGTAGAGTAAATATTGCCCATCTATTGGGCATACCCCCAATCAGTCATACAAAGGGATCTCTTTCTGTTTCCTACCAGATTTCATGTTTGCCCAATATTATTTAGGTCATTGTGAATAGATAGTCCAATTCTGACTCAGAGCAGAGTTCGGTGGAATAGGAAGAAGCGTTTGAAAATTATAGGGTAAAAATGAGAAAATACACATCTGAAGACCTCAAAAGCATTGAACTGGTTGCCATGTGATCCTCCACTGACCAGGAGTCATAGGCCTCTTGGAATCAGTCTGCTAGTCTTACCATATTCCCCGGACTTATGCATTTAAAAATGTAGCTTTAATTTGTATTTTCCTCTGCTGAATGGTACATGATTGTCATTGACATTTAAATTAAAAACATACATGAAATTTAAAAACATTTAAAAAAGACCAGTTGTTTATTAATTGATGATCATTTGACCATTTCTCTTAATCCAAATACTCCTCATGATGGTGGGCTTATCGCTTATATGCATAGATATGAGTAGATGTTCCAATGTTGGTCACAGAGACTTATCAATTTTCCTATCATCTGTCTGATAAAAGGGAGAATCAATACTTTCCAAACCTGTCTGAGCAAGCACAATAAGCAGGAACACACCCATTAGCCTAAACTTAGAATTTCCTTTATTTTCTGATTATGAATTCTAATCTAATTCTTAGATTGGGTTAATCATTAAGAGAGATTTTATAAACTAGTTGATTTCTGAATGAGGAAGTAGAAAAAAAGGAAAAAAATCTTGTTTCTAATGCAGTAATAATTTCTCGCATAAATGTATAATTCTGAGATTAAAATTTTAGAATATGATTGTTTATTAGTATTTTAACTGAAATGAAATAGCTTTAAATGTTAAGAATTTATAGGATTTAGGAAAATATGTACTCTAAATATGCTTTTGTTTCATTTCATTTGATGTGTATGTTTGTGTGTGTGCTTTAGTGCAAACGTGGATAAGGAAGCCCAAGCAGGTACCAGTTTGCCACAGGTGATGTTCGATCACCATCCTGTTGCTATTACAATGGAGTTGGACCAAGAAGAAGATATTAAACCACCTCCTTCACTAATTTTAGATTCTCAACAGAATGAAACATTAGAGCAAAGAGAAGAACATGATTTGGTTCGTATTATGGAGAGAGCTTCACCTTCACTTTGTTCTGTTGATACAAGAATGACATCGCCGTCTTCTCTTCCAAGGAGAGATGAAATTTTAAGACATGAAAGTGGAAACCATTTTAGACCATTATTTGGATATGATCCACAAACATTACAAATGATGAAGGAAGAACATCAGATAATTTTAGAAAATCAAAGAAAATTTGGACTGTATGTTCAAGAGAAGAGGGAGGGATTAAAGAGAAGGCAGCAGCTTGAGGAAGAGCTTTTAAAAGCAAAAATCAAAGTGGAGAGACTGAGAGCAATACGGCTAAAACGTGATCTTCCTGAATACAACAGTCTCTAAATAGTTATCTATTTTATAAGAATAGTTTGAAAATTTCATCTGTGATTTATTAAATTAAATAGTTTTGACAAAGTCAGTTCCGTAAAGAGTGTGTGCTGGATCCGAATACATATTCTTAAAATACCAATTTCCTATTATTATGAGAAGCTATTACAAATTTTCCTATTTCAAATCTTTTGATTGCTTCATATGTCTGTAATACACATTTTAACATTTCTTCCTAAATTTTATTTGTGAGGAGTATAAATAGCTGATCTTAAAGATGTTTTGACTTTTTTTCTTTGAAGTTACTAAAAATTTCAGAAGAAACTTGTACTTCTGGCCTAGAGATACTCAAGTTGATCTTTATAAGAGGGAAAATGCCAATTAGAGAATTTCTAATAATCTTATTAAGCGTGTGATAATCTAATGCGAATTAATTGTTCTGTGTTACATTGACTTTCATTCTTTATTCTCCTTGAAAAATTTTTTTTGGGTGCTTTTTTTACAGTATAGTAATTTCTGGAATTTCTTCTCTTCTCCACACAGTTAAATCCCTTGAAACTAAGGAAAACAGTTAAGCAAAAACACCAGATAGAAGTGACCTTAACTGACAATGTATACAACATTCTGCCCTAGTATGTTCTACCTTTTTTGAGAATGAGAATACCTTAATTTTTTTGAGGACTAAATTATAGTACTATAGAATTTTAGAGCTGCAAGGGACCTTGTTAGAGATTAAACCTCATTTTAAAGAGAAAGAAGCTGAGATACAGATAAGTTAAGTAGCTTAGCAAAAGTCACAAAATATTTATTGACAGATCTGGGATTACAGCTCATTTCTGATTTAGAGTCCGGTTGTCTTTTTATTATGCCACAAATCCTACCAGTCTTTTAAAGTATCCCTAATTGTGGTTAGCATCTTAAGAAAAAAAATGTATATGTGTGCATATATGTATTTATACAAGCTTGTACATATACATATACATACACTTATAAATGCATTCATGCACGTACACAAAAAAGTGTTTCATTAAATAATTTGTTTTAAAATGATATAAATTAGTGGTGACTAGGGAATTTTGTAAATTGTTTTTACTTAGCATAAAATGAAGAAAGCTTATCTACCTTTGATTTATAATCTTAACATTTGCCTTAATTTAATAATTCTCAGTATTAATAGTATTTCAAGAAAAATTAGTATTAAAAACTAAAATGTTAATGTGTTACATCTACCAAAATAAAGTAGTTTATCATATATATTTGTAATCTATGTTAAGATCTGAGCCTAAAAAGGTTTTTCATTTGTAGAGTTTGTAGATTTTGAAAATTTTGAAAATAGGCTTCTAAAAATAAATTCTTTATTAAAATTTTTTTAGTTTTTTTGCAAGGCATACAGGGTTAAGTGGCTTGCCCAAGGCCACACAGCTAGGTAATTATTAAGTGTCTGAGACCGGATTTGAACCCAGGTACTCCTGACTCCAGGGCCGGTGCTTTATCCACTATGCCATAAAAATAAATTCTAAAAATAAATTTCAAGCAAAATATGTCTTGCTCTTATTGCTACATATAAAGCAATGAAGAAGGAAATTATCAGTCTGTATAATATGAAAAATTAGAAAAAAATGAAACTGCCATCATTATTCAGATACTTCTCAAAGCTCAAACAATCCAGGTTTTTAAAATGTGTGGATAGTTGAGTTTTTTTTTTCTCCATATAAGTTTGTATAGACAAAACCTGTATCTCATTACAACTTAGTGTTTAGTGATAACTAATAGAAACATTCCAGTTGAATTATAGAAACACATTACTTAAAAGTCATATTTAAATATTAAAATTTTTTCTGGGTCCATCAGTTTTTTTTATTTCCACTTTTTTGCCAATTTACTCCATATTATTGTTAATTAACAATGGACTTTTCTGAGAAATTTAAATATCTGCTTCTTTTAAGTTTCCCATTTTTTGCTAAGAGTGAGTTCCATTGAAGTTTCTGAGAAGAGTATAGGCTGACTCTTTAGGAGTAATATAATTTTTTCCTCTTCATTTCTCTAAGCATTTATCCAAAAGTCTAGATGATTTAAAAGTAACTTATATTTTGAGGGGGGGCAAAAGAAAGAGAAAGAAAGTACACCCAGATAAGTATAAAATATGTAAAAATAGAAATGAAGTAATTTTTTTTAATAGGATCAGAGTGCTCACAACTGGAGGTTTTAAGAAAAGCCTTATGTAGAGAGGTGACATTTATAAGCAGATCCTTGAATGAAATCAGGGATTCCAAGAGGTGAGATTGAGATGAGAGAGAGTAATACAGACATGGAATCTTTAGCTGCTTAGTGAATCTGATGATTATAAGGAACTAGAAATATCCTAAGAATTACAGGCAAAATTTTCAGTTAGTGTGGCACAGTAATCCACAGTGATTAAGATGATTTGATGATGGCTTACTTTGAGATGGCAAAGTACTGTTTCCCTGAATTTTTATTTTTAATGTACTACATATAGTTGAACTATCTATTTATTTGTTAAACTGATATGGAGCATTCTTCATTGTAGAATTGCACTGTCATACACAAGTTATATAAAATGACTAAAATATTAGATAATGGATAGGATTATTTGTGCCATCTTCAGCCATCCTCCCACCTTTCAGCTATTCTTTAAATTCTATTAAGTGATTTTGTGGAAGTGGCAAGTATTTCCTAAAAATGGAAAGATTAAGTTAAACAAGAATTTGGATGATAGAGATCTTCCTCTCTATCTTTTAAGATATGGACCTGCCAACCGTCATCTTGAACTCTGTACAAATAGTTTGCCCAGTTTTAAGCTAAGTATACAGTTTTTTTAGTTTTTTTTTTTTTTTTTTTTGCCAGGCAAATGGGGTTAAGTGGCTTTCCCAAGGCCACACAGCTAGGTAATTATTAAGTATCTGAGGCCAGATTTGAACTCAGGTACTCCTGACTCCAAGGCCGGTGCTCTATCCACTGCGCCACCTAGCCGCTCCCAAGCTAAGTATACAGTAAGGAATTGTGCTATGTCCCAGTAGAGAAAATGGTGAGAGCAGTACTATATGCTAATACAATCAGATAGATTCACTGTAATGAATGACTGAACTCAAAGACTAAGTATAATGATTTCAGTGTCATCATGACAAGAAATCATTGGTGAAGTGCCCCAATTTTTATCAAAGACTTGGATAAGAATATATTTTACATGCTCATCAGATTTCCCATTGGTATTAACTGAAAAAGAAATCTTTAAAATACTTGATGACAGAGTTGGGATCCAAAAAGTTCTTGACTTCTTAGAGCATTAGACTGCATCCAAGAAGATGAAATTGAAGAGGAACAAAACTAAGATCTTACAATTAGAAAAAAAGAGCTTCATATGTACATAATAGAGAAGACATATTTAGACATTAGTTGATTTCAAAAAGAACTTCGTGTTCTGGTAGACTGCAAATTGAGTTTTAGCCAGCACTCTGATGTAGCAGTCTAAAAAAACTGATTTGTTCTAGGACTTCTTTAAGAGAGGCGTAACTTCTAGGAATAAGGAAGTTGATAGTTCTTTTGTACACTGACCTAGATAGAGCTCATCAGGAATATTATATTTAGGTCTGGGTGTCACAGTTTAAGAAAAACATCTGAAGAGTATTTAGAAAAGGACAAATAGAATGTTAAAAGATCTTAATTCTGTGTAAGGATTGGCTGAAGGATTTGAGAATACTTAATCTAGAGAAGAGATGGTTCAGAAGGAACATGAGGTGAACTTGAAATATTGGAAGAGCTGTTCTGTGTACTTCCACAGATCAAAGTCAGAAGTGAGCAGAAATTGTAAAGAGGCAAATTTAGACTTGATGTTAAGAAAAGCTTTCTAACAATTAAAAGGTCTTCAAGCAGAGACTAGATAGCTGCTTGTCAGATATGTTATGGTGAAAATTCTCTTCATATAGAGTTGTTAAGTTGACATTTCCAGGTCTTAAATTCTGTGATTCCATGGAAGAAGGTAGTTGACATTTTAGAGAAGAATTAGCCTTTCTTCAGAAAATTAGTAGCAGTTGATTTTCTGAAATATGTATGACTATTAAACATACCTGAATTTTGGTTAGATTCAACCAAATACTGCAGTTATCTTAGCTTTGTGCATATGTTTGTATATGAAGCACTTAAAGGCATATTTAAATATTTGAAAATGGTTACAGCATAGCTCAATAGGATCTTGGATTTATAGTTGGAAAGGACTTAAAAGACCATCAAGTTCAGCCTCCTTGTTTTGTAGATGAGTGAACTGAAGGCATGAAGGTTAAACAGATATTAAGTTAAAGTTGTAATTTGCATGTAGGTCCTCCTGTGTTACTTCTTTTTGTTTTTTGTAAGGCAAATGGGGTTAAGTGGCTTGCCCAAGGTCACACAGTTAGGTAATTATGTCTGAGACCAGATTTGAACTTAGGTACTCCTGACTCCAGGGCCATTGCTTTATCCACTGTGCCACCTAGCCGCCCCCTGTGTTACTTCTAATTGAACACCATTTAGGTTTTTTCCAAATTAATTTATAGTGTGCTTAGCTTTTTTTCATAAAGAAATGAACTTAGTATAAATCAAGTAAATGGTATATATATTTAAGACTGTGTAAATAATGATTCTAATTCTTTAGATATAAATGATGGCTGTTAGAAAATATGGCATATATGTGGTAAATTTATATGGGCAGATTAATCATGAATTCTGAGGAAAATATTAAAGTTCTCTTAACCCTAACATACTGTACTTGTCAAATAGTTCCCTTTTTTGTTTTATGGAAAATCAACTTTGTATAATTTGATTTTTGAATGAGTTCTCTCTTTCCCAACTATTTCTTTAAATGATCATTCTTGTATATTTAAATGAATATGCTTAAAATATGTATCATCTTCTATGTGCCTTCTTTAGAGTAATCTCATGAATTTTGAATAGTCATGTTTAAATAATATAGACAAATGGAGTGGAATAAATTGTGTTTAACTATAGAGAATGCATGAACCTAGTCACAAATATTTTGTCAACAGTGTTCTTTTAAAATATAAAATAAAAAAATTTGTTACTTTTATTGTTCATGTTGTTTTAGTTATATTTAAAGATGAGAATAGGATGCTATAATAGAAATAATATCTTAGGAATGAATGAAACTAATTCATTCAAATGATCATGCTAAAATGCATACATATTTTAAGGTTCTTATATATCTATATGATCTACCTTTCTTTTTTTAATTTATTTTTTATTCTCATTTTGTACAAATTTTTTTTACATTAATAAAATATTCTTGTTTACAAGTAAATAAAATACCCCTCCCCCCATGAATATAGATAGACTTGCTTGGGCAAAAAAAGTAAAGGGGAGAGAAAAAAATTAAAATAAAAAAAATAATAGTAATAATTGTAGGTATGGTCAGGTGGTGCAATGGATGAAGCACCAGCCCTGGAGCCACGAGCACCCAAGTCCATATCCAGCCTCGTAAACCCAACAATCACCCAGCCATGTGACATGCAAGCCACCCGATCCCCACTGCCCTGCAAAAACCAAAAAGAAGAAAAAAAAAGACCCAAAATAAAATAAAATAGTAATAATAGTAGGGGTGGCTGGGTAGCAGACAGAGCATTGGCCCTTGAGCCAGGAGCACCTGGGTCCGAATCTGGCCCCAGACACCCAAAGATCACCCTGCTATGTGGCCCCCAGGCAGGCCACCCAGCCCCATTTTCCCTGCACCCCCCCCCCCAAATAATAATAACAAAAAATGTGCTTCAGTCTTTGTTCCAACACCAACAACTCTGTCATGGGTGGATCTCATTCTTTATGATAAGTCCATCACAAAACTTAACTTCCATATTTTTCCACTGTTGCCGTTGCTGATTGCAACTCCCTCCTTTCTTATTTCTCCACTACCATGTACTATGTTTTCTCTCTCCTTTCACTCTGACTCTGCTGTAGGGTCTCTGAGTGGCGCAGCAGGCAGATCCCTGATCCTGGGGCCAAGAAGCCCTGAGCCTCCATACCACCCCTTAAGCCCAGAATCCACCGGCCCTGTGGTCCTGGGCAGCCCGTCCAATCCCAGCCCCTTGCAAAAAAGTAAAAAAGCAAATGTGTTATATCTGACCACTGTCCATCCTCTCCTCCTTTATTCACATCCCCACCCCTTCCCCCTGCTCCCCCCTCCTTCTTACTCCAGATGTCTATACCCCATTGAGTATATATGCTGTTTCCTCTCCTAGCCATCTCTGATGAGAGCAAAGGTTCCCTCATTCCCCCTTGCCTCCCCCTTCTATATCATTGCAATAGCTCATTGTAATAAAAAAAAATCTTATTATGTGAAATATCTTGGACTATTCCCCCTCTCCTTTTTCTTTCTCCCATTCCATTTCCCTTTTTTCTATTGACTCCATTTTTACACCATATTTTATCTTCAAATATAGCTTTCTCCTGTGCTTCAACTATAAAAGCTCCCTCTACCTGCTCTATTAACTGAGATGGTTCATATGAATATTATCAGTATCATTTTTCTATACATGCAGTTCATCCTCATTAAAACCCTCATATTTCCCCCCTCTCCTCCAATCTCCATGCTTCACCTGAGTCCTGTATCTGAAGATCAAACCTTCTGTTCAGCTCTGGCCATTCCACAAGGAACCTTTGAAATTCCCCTGGTTCAATGAAAGTCCATCTTTTTCCCTGGAAGAGGACATTCAGCCTTGCTGGGTAGTTCATTCTTGGCTGCATTCTAAGCTCTTTTGCCTTCCGGTATATTGTATTCCAAGCCCTACGAGCTTCCAATGTAGCTGCTGCTAAGTTCTGTGTGATCCTGACTGCAGCTCCACGATATTTGAACTGTGTCCTTCTGGCTGCTTGTAATATTTTCTCTTTGACTTGGGAGTTCTGGAACTTGGCTATAATATTCCTAGGGGTTGGTTTTTTGGGAACTCTTTCTCTGGGGGATCGGTGGATTCTCTCCATTTCTATTTTGCCCTCTGCTTCTAGAATATCAGGGCAATTTTCATGTAGCAATTCTTTGAAAATGATGTCAAGGCTCTTCTCCTGATCATGACTTTCAGGTATTCCAATAATTTTTAAATTATCTTTCCTAAGTCTGTTTTCCATATCAGTTGTTTTTTCAATGAGATATTTCACATTTTCTTCTAATTTTTCATTTTTTTTTTGTTTTGAAGTATTGATTCCTGATTTCTGGTAAATTCATCAATCTCCCTGAGTTCTATTCTTTGTCTGAAGGATTTGTTCTCCTCAGAGAGTTTTCTTATCTCTTTTTCCATCTGGCCAATTTTGCTTTTTAAAGCATTCTTCTTTTCAATAACTTTTTGAACTATTTTATCCATTTGACCTAAGCTGGTTTTTAGCATGCTATTTTCTTCAGCATTTTTTTGGATTTCCTTGACTAAGCTGCTGACTTCATTTTTATATTTTTCCTGCATCTCTCTCCTTTCTTTTCCCAGTTTTTCTTCTAACTCCCTCATTTGATTTTCAAAGTCTTTTCTGAGCTCTGTCATAGCCTGAGCCCTTCTTGGAGTCTTTAGATGCAGGAGCTTGTGCTTCCTCATCTTCAGACTGAGTATTTTGATCCTTCTTGAGCTCATTTGCAAAATATTTCTCAATAGTCTTCCTTTTGTTTCTCTGCTTGCTCATTTTCCCAGCCTGAGCCTGGTTTGGTGGTGCTTCCTGAGCTTTTGGGGCACTCCCACAAGGGTCTCAGTGTGTGAGGCTCTGTCCTCCCTCCTGGTCTGTGAATGACCATAAGCGCCCCCCTCTGCCATGGGGCTGAGGTGGGGGGGGCCTGCTGTTCTATGGGGGGGGCCTAGACTGGGATGAGGATCTGAATGTGGTCAGAGCCCCAGAGTCCTGTTCCAGAGGCAGAGGACAGAGCTCTGCAGTCTCTCTCTTCACTCCCCTCCCTCAGCTCAATGGGCTCATGCCCTGGGGGCTCCTGCTTACGGGCTCCACCTGCTTCTGTTTTGGGGTCTAGGCTGCCGAAAGACCAGGCTGCTTGCTGTGTGCCCTGAGGGCTGGGCTCCATGTGCTTGCTCTGGCAGAGGTCTCCCGCTGTTCCCCCACTTTGTGCCTGGTGCTCCCCGGGGCATAGCTCAGGAGACTCCCCCGCTGCTGTGAGCCTCGGCTCCCAGTGCCCTGGGGCTGCCTCCAGGAGGCTGAAGTTCTTTCACTCTGTCAGGCCACTCTTCCGACCCTGGGGAGCAGAGCGTTTCTGTTCTTTTTCAGGTTACCTTGAGTAGGAGAACTGCCTCACTGGGTCCCTTTGTGGGTTCTGTCTCTCGAAAGTTTAGAGTCCTTAGCTGATGAGTTTTATCAGAGAGCTCCTAAGACTTGATCCCTTCTTGTCGCCATCTTGGCTCTGCCCCCATGAGCTACCTTTCAAGCTCGCTTTTCAAAGTTGGTAATTATTTGTAAATTCAAATTGTACAATTTGAAGAAACTAATAACATGAAATGTAGTTCTAATGACCAGAGTATACTAAAGGAATAATTTTAAAATTATCTACTGATGTTAATATTAAATCATTTTTGAACTCAAGTCCTCCTGACTCCAGGGTTGATACTCTCTCTATTCACTGGGCCATCTAGCTGCCCCACTAAAGGAATCATTTTTTAAAATTACCATGTGTTATTTAAAAAAATTGGCATGGTAAATTACAGGGTATTCCTAAAGTCTTCCTACAATTGTAAAGCTTTAATAATTTGTTAACTAGAATGGTGCTGTTTTTAAAGTCTCAAAAAGTCTTTGTACAAATTTTTGAGATGCCCGTGTATATATACTTTAATAATTACTGTTGAACATCACATTTTGAATTTAGTCATACCATGCATTATTGATTGTTAGCCCTTGCATATATGTAAATAGTATAAATTTAACAATATATAAAGTATTCAATTAATGTTTATACAATAAGTAAAGTAAATTACCAGCTGTAATATATCTATTTCAATTTGAACAACTTGGTTACTATGTTTAATTTTTCTAACCAAATGTAATTTATAATGGAAAGAAAATGAATTGCCGTAGAATTTCCATTTCTAGTGGAAACTGAAGGCCAGTGTTTGAAATTACTCTTCTAGTAATTAAATTTCTTCAGCATTTCATGAATATTAATTGGATTGCTGCATAATCTGGTTCTTAAGGTAATTATAATTTTTAAATTTCTGTTTTATTTGTTATTTTTGTTCTTGTTTAAAATTTACTACTGAATTATGATTTGTTCAAAGTATATGGTAAAATACCTATTTCCTGTATCAATGAGATATTAATCTGAAAGTAATCTTTTGACATAAATATTACAATTTTAAAATTCATAATAATTTTATGCCTTATACATAAATGGACACATAATGTACATAATGGGCAACTAATAATTATAATAACCAATTTATTAATCATGGCAGGAATATAATATGGAAGTTTGCAGATAGTAAGGGTTTTTATGCCTTTATTTTTCTTAATCTTAATAAACTCAAAAGTGTTTTAAACTTTAGCTTATGTATACATTTGTGTTTAGTATATATCAGGTAATTTCTGGTATTGTGTTTTGTTCCTTTTGGCATTAGAATACCAATTTATAAAAAGTTTGACTAAAAATAACTTTTTTAGTGATTCTTACATTTTTGCTGTACATTGAAGATAAAATTTGAGGCCAGAGCTGAACTTAAGAAGATGAGTCTTCTTGACTCCAAGGTTCAGTACTCTATCAACTTCACTATCTAGCTTCTGGTGAAGTAACTTAACTCTAGTACTACATCTGTAAAATGAACTGGCGAAGGAAATGGCAAACCACTCCAGTGTCTTTGCCATGAACTCAGATGGGGTCTTGATGATTCAGAAACAGCTGAAAGAATTGAACAAAAAAATACAATAAACCATAATATTATTAAATAGTTTTCCAGGTCAGTATATATTGCTCACAGGAATCCTTATGTATTGTTTAGTAGCCCCTTTTTCTATTTAAGTTTGACATCCCTGGTTTATGCAGACAATTATTTTTCAAATGTTAATTGTATCTTTTGCTTTTATATTGCATTCATTTTCCAAAATATTTCACCTCTCACATTCAGAGAGCCATTCCTTTTCATAATGAATTAAAAAGAATGAGGGGGCAAAATGACAACAGTCCAACCAAATGAAAGAAGATACTCATGGAATCGTACATTTTATGCAGTGTTCCATATCTGAGGTCTCTTATCTCTACAAAAAAGATTGGAGCATGCATTCCATTTTCTTTTGGAAGCCTAACTTTCTCATTTTGATTATGTAGTATTTATTTTTTTTTTAATTTGCATTGTAATAGTCCATGTGGATTGTTTTCCTGCCTCTAATTTACTTCATTTTTTTGTCAGTTTATATAAATCTTCCTTTGTTTCTTTCTATTCCTCATTTTTTTTTACAGTGTGTTAATATTCCTTTATATCACTTTTCCATCATTTGGGAATACCACAGTTGATGGGCATCTACTTTATTTCCAGTTCTTTGCTAATATAAAAAGAGCTGTTATAAATATTTTGGTATATGTGGGAACTTTCTTTCTATATTTGATCTTAGGACTATTTGCCTTATGGTAGAATGTCTGGATCTTAAGGTGTATGGATGTTTTTTAGAAACTTTATTATCATAGTTGAAAATTTAAGAAAACTTTAATGAAAGTTAATCAAACAGATACTTGTTATGATTCCATTTGCTAAATGAGGACATTCAACTTTTTATTAATGTACCTTTTAGTAATGTATAATCTTACATTCCTAGGTGAATATATTTTCATTCAATTGTTTATTTTTTTTGCTTTTTATGGGTAGCACAGTTTTATAATATGACTGTTCAACTCTCATCCTTTTTTTTTTTTTAAAGATAGGAAGTATACTTCCAATGTCATAGGGGAAGTAGACTAGGGTGAAGCTTGGAAGTGCAAACTAAGATTAAAGTAAATACAATGGGACATAGTAGATTGGATGCTGAATTTAGAGTCACAAAGATTAAGGTTTAAATATTGTCTCAAACATTAATTTCTATTTCCTTATGTGCAAAATGGGAATAATATCTAGTATTTATTTCAAACTTAGATACGATGATGCAAGTAAAACACTGCAAACTCTAAAGAGGTTTCTATTTTTCTTTCAGTTATTTGTTTTAGGCAAGTAACTGGTGTTCTGGGAAGTACTAGTGTATTTAGATAACCTGAGTTTGTATATCCCCAATAATTTTGATTTGGCTAATTATCAGTTCTCTAAAGTATATTTTGGAAATTTTCCTATACTATTGTGTATTTGAGTTTAAAATCACTATTAGTAAAACGGAATTGAAAAGGGATCAGGGTAAAAGGAGTGTGTATGTGTGTGTGTGTGTGTGTGTGTGTGTGTGTGTATCCCATTATTTCAAAGTAAAATATAAGTGATTTTTTATAATTTCAGTTTTAGATGTTAACTAAATTTAAATGCCAAGTGATGGCAAAGGAAGATGAGTAATGTGTAGTTCACCCATGCCTGCTTATCCTAATAACTTTTATTCATATAGAATTTAATGAATATACAACTTAGTTTTGCATTGATCCAAGTATATTCAATTTTACCATTAATCCCTATCCTTTTATAAGTTTTCCATAATGCCTCAAATGTTCTGGAGAACTTTTTTACTTTCCCTTGATGTTGTATCATTGGAGCTCTCTAATTCTTCTCCTAATACTCCTCATTCTCACCAGTGATCTTTTTGTTGTGAAATCTGATAACTTCTTTTTAGTCTTCATCCTGCAGAATGCAATCACATTCTCTTTCTGGAAATCTTCTCTTCTCTACGTTTTCAAGGCACTTCTCTCTTTGGATTTTCCTCTTATCTGTCTAACTGTCCTCAGGACATATTATCTTCTCTTTATAATCTTCCTGTTATTTCATCAGCTTCCTTGGGTTTAATCTCTATTCAAATGACTCACAACCCTCTATATCTAGCCCTATTCTCTTAAGAGTTTTAGTTTCCCATCACCAACTGCTTACTGATCATTTCAAATTGAATCCTGAACATTTATCTCAAACCCAGTGTATCCAAACCAGTTTTATCCTTCTCTGCTGATCTTTTCTATAAAATTTCTTATTTCTACTATTCCACTATTTTTCTAGTCTCCCTATGTTCATAGTCTTGAAAAACATGACTCTTCAATCTCCTTCACCCAGCATTTCCAAAAAAGTTGCCAGTCTTATCATTTCTATCTCTATTTTTGTTGTCGTTCATTCGTTAAATGATGTGACTCTTCATGACCCCCCCAACCAAAGCATGCCGAGCCCTTCTGTCTTTTACTATAAAGTGGAAAAATGCTTTAATCTGAAATCAGAGTTTGCGTCTTTCAAAGTCCTTTGGAATTGTCATGAATCATTGTTAAAATATTGTTTATTATTACCATGAACAATGTTCTGCTGGTTCTATCCACTTCCATTTTACATCAATTCATATAAATCTCTCCAGGTTTTTCTGAACCCATCCCATTCATCATTTCTTATATCACAATAGTATTCCATCACAATCTTAAACCACAGCTAATTCAATTATTCCCAAAGTGCTGTGATCCCTTCTATTTACTCAAGTAATGGCAGAATGATTTGAATACAATTCTAAGAAGGGTAGAAATGGAAAGGTGAAGAGAGAGAGGTTGGGTCAAGGATCCAAAGGCTTTTCAAAGCCAAGTTTAGGGTTGATTGCCATGTGACTAGTTCCTCTTTTTTTTTTTTATCATATAATTACCAGTGAAGATAATTGGGTAAAAAAGCCTTGGTCAGATCTATAGTTAAAGAAAATCACTTAAGCCTCTATATAAAAGATGAGGAGAGAAAAACCCATTATGGGACCTTACAATAGTTAGTATGAGAGGTGATGAAAAAGAGGTTTGATGGGAGAGATTTGTGCAAGTAGAACTGGCAAGATTAGGCAAATGTTTATCTCTCTCTCTCTCTCTCTCTCTCTCTCTCTCTCTCTCTCTCTCTATATATATATATATATATATATATATATATATATACTATATATATATGGATAAGGGAAAGTGAGGAATCAAGGTAAACACCAGTTGTTATAAACCTTTTCCTTCATTCTCGAAGCCCATAACATCAGGGAGGTGATGCCATGACAAGCACTTGAATAGGATTTGAATGAGGGGATGCTGTGCTTAGTCTTTCTCCTCCAGAGCCATCTGGATCCAGTGGCCAGATATAGATCTAGGCGACTGGAGATGGACCTGGATGTGAGGTAATCAGGGTTAAGTGACTTGGTCACACAGCTAGTAAGTGACAAGTGTCTGAGTTTGGATTTGAACTTCTGTCCTGACTAAGGTCAATGCTTTGTCCTCTAGGCCACCTAGCTGCCCTTATAAACCTTAAAGAGTAGAAGAATAGTAATATCTTCAATAGAAGTAGGGAAGTTTGCTTCTGGAAAAGTATGTGTTAATGTACTGCTCTATGGTTCCATATTCCTTTTACCATCTTAGAGATTTCTCAGACCATAACTCTTTTCTGCAAGTTTCCTTTGGACAAGGATTGTCTCACATATTTTTATGTTTTTTGCCTTAGTAGTTGGCATGATCCATGATAAGAGCTTAATAAAATATATTTACTCATTCATTCTATTCATTCTGTATTATTTACCTTCCTTCAGTCTATGGTCCAACCAACCTAGTCTCTACAATTCATCTCTTCCTTTAAAATGAAGGAACTCCTTTCTGCTTGCTTTTTCCTGACTTCCACAAGTGGTGGACTGTTTTTCTAACTACTTTGTATATTTATTTTTATTCTATATTGATTTTTGAATTTAACTTTGGATTTTATATATACATACATATATATATGTACGTACACGCACACACAAACACACACACACACACACACACACACACACACAAACACACGAGTATCTCCCCTGATCCATTATAAGTAAGGAATAGGAATAGTTTTATTTATTAACTTTTTTGGATTTGCATCTGCAGTGCCTGGCATATAAGTTGACACATCATTGCTTAATTTTGCTTGTTAATTGATTGCCATATGATTATCATATGGTGTCCTTTATTTCTCTCTTTTGTTTTCCTCATTTGTTATATAGTACAGCTTGTTCATTCCTACTTTGTGTCTCTCTTTTAACCTATTTGTGCTAATTCTTTTTAATTCTTTAGTTTTATTCCATGTCTTGCTATCATATAGCAAAACTGGTAGAATTTTAGTATAAAAAATAAGTTTTTGCTTTGAAGGGAAACTTGGTGTTTGCCTGCTTCATAACAATTTAACTAGTTAATATTTTATGTTTTAATAATGAACGAATGAGTACATAAACAAAAATATATGTATGCATGCATATACACATACAGATAGCAATATCTTATTTAAAATACCTAAGTGTGAATAGAATACTAGGCCAGTTGGAAAGATTTCCATTCAAATTCTCCATGAGATATTTAATAGTTGTATCACCCTAGGTTAGTCACTTAACTTCTGAGATTTCTCATCTGTAAAATGGGGATACAGATAGCATTCACCTTCTTTGGATGTGAATATGAAGTGTGACAATATTTGTAAAGCATTTTGCAAACATTTTTAACACATTTAACATTTAATTATTATATAATTAGGTCTAAATCGGGGTTCATCTAAATGCTTGTTGAAATAGAAGCAATAGACATTAATCGTAATCTTCTTAATCTTTCCTGTTGATAGAGAAGCCATATTCCTTTGATGACAGTTCTTTTTTTTTTTTTTTTTTTAGTAAATTCTATACTGTTCATTTGTTTGATAACATTTAACACAATATATATGCAGGACCTCACCATTCACATTTCATCTTCTAGCTTTTTGCCTTTATTGTTGTTCACACGTTTCAATCATGTCCAACTCTTCACTACTCCATTTGGAGTTTTTTTTGTTTTTCCCCCCCAAGGTAATGGGGTTAAGTGACTTGCCCAAGGTCACACAGCTAGGTAATTATTAAGTATTTGAGGGCAGATTTGAACTCAGGTCCTCCTAACTTCAGGGTTAGTGCTCTATCCGTTGTGTCACCTAGCTGCCCTCATTTGGAATCTTCTTGGCAAAGGTCCTAGAATAGTTTGCCTTTTCTCTCTCCAGCTTATTTTATACATGAGGAAACTGAGTGACTTGCTCAGGTCACAGAATAAATATCTGAGGTCAGATTTGAACTTGGGTCTTCCTGATTCCAGACCCAGTGCTTTATTCACTGCTCTACCTAGCTGCCTATAATTTTATGCCTTACTTGCTGTTTATTATCAAAGTGTTGTCCAACAAAGTTTTTTTTTTTTTGTTTGTTATATCTTTGGGGAGATCTTGAATCATTTTGATGGGGGAAAAAACTTGTAAAATATCCCACCTATATGGCAGTGTTTAGTCCTACCAAGTCAAATAATTTTTTGTAATGAACAAATCAACAAAAAAATAAGTACAATGAGATATTAAACTCTCTTCTAGAGTTTAATTGTAAAAAGATATGGTACATTGTTGAGTATCCCTTAGGAAAGCCTGCTTTGTTCCATACTAAATGTTTTCATTGTAGAGGCTGCCCTTGATTTATGTATGGATTTTTCTTATAAGTATTTTATGGAGATGAGAGAGTTTTGGCATATATGTGTATGTTAATTTTTTCAGTTTATTTTGGTTTTCATAGTCTGAGATTGTTCCCATGACTTTAGTATTTTAAGCTTGTATGAGATTACTTATTATCCTCATGGTTATATTTCCTCCACCATGATGTTTTTGTCCTTTGTTCTCAGGGAATATCATGCCATCAGGGAGGTGATGCACATGGATTAGATTTGAGTGAGGGGGAGCTTTGCTAAGTCACCAGCCTCACTTTCTCCTCCAGAGCCATCTGGGTCCAGTGACTAGATATGAACAGGATGGCTTGGAGGCATGGCAGTCAGGGTTAAGTGACTTGCCCAGGGTCACATAGCATAAGTATCAAGTGTCTGAGGCTGAATTTGAATTCCTGCCTCTTGACTCCAAGGCCTGTGCTTTATCTACTGTGTCACCTAGCTGCCCTCCAACATCCTTTACATTTATGTATATATATTTTTTTATTAAAATTTTTGTAAGGATTTGTGCAAATTCTTTTCATCTCCTTAGACCTTAGATTTTCATTTTGAATGTTCTTGGGATTGACTTAGTTTAGTTGGACATCTTGCTGAGTTTTCTTTGAAGTGGATTTATACACCATTCTTCTGTTTTATGAATGATACTATTTATAACTAGTCATTATCCTTCTGCATGATATTGTACAGATGAGTTTATATTCCTACCTAATTTTTAACTCTGGCTGTCATTGAGCCAGATATTTTCTAGGTGCTTTCTGGGATTTCTTGGTTTCCTTTTATATTGATTTTTGTTGGTTACATGTAACCTAGACTTTCCACATGATATTTTAAAAATAATCTCTTGAGTTTCTTGAGGGTTATTAGCCTTTAAAATTTTACTTAATTTTTTCTTAATTGGCAAGTGTGGCAGATCTACTTTATCATCTTAACTTCCCCTAAAAGAGGCCCTAGATTCATAAACCTGTGTGAAAAGACTTATCTATAAATGCTAATTGAACCTGAGCTAATAGGCTTCTCCTTGTGAACTCTAGGTCAGTCTGAGCAAATGGGCTTATGTGCTTGACCTAGTAAATAGGTTTTGTATTTAAACTTTGGCTTGACCTGGCAAATAAATTTGTGTCAATTCTAGTTTAAACTCTAACTGAGCTTCTAGTTTAATTTATTTTGGTCTAGCATGTATACCACTTACATCCTTATGAACGTTTATCTTAGCCATTTATGTCCCTGTATGGGCAAACTTCCCTATCCCATTTAAATTTGAAATTAGACTGAGAAAATCCCATTGCTTCATTGACCTAATAATAGCCATCTTTGTCTAAGGTCTAACTAATCAATCAGTTAATATGCATTTATTAAGTGCCTACTATGTGCCAGCTACTATGTTGAAAACTAGTGACACAAAGAGAGCTCTTGCCCAGAATGTTATGTACACAAAACAAGCTATGATAAATATGTTATAATCCATAGGGAAGGCAGAAGAATGAAGAGGGAGTAGGAAATGCTTCTTGTAGAAGGTGGATTTCAACTGGCACTTGAAGGAAGTCTGGAAGCAGAGGAGAACATTCTAGATATGAGGGACAGCCAGTGAAAATGCTGGGAGTCTGGTAGAGATGGGGTGTCTTTTTTTAAGAACAGCAAGGGGACCAGTGTCATTGGTTCAAAGATTGTGATGGGATAGTTGTAGAAGATTTAAGAGGCTGAAAGAGAAGGTGGAGAAGAAGGAAGGTAGGTTATGAAGAGTCGAGTGCCAGATAGAGGGGTTTATATTTAATACTGAAAGTGATCAAGAGCCATGGGAGCTACGTAAGAAGGAAATCCAATGGTCAGACCTGACTTTAGGAAAATCAGTTTGGCAGCTGTGGGAGGATGCACTAGAATGAGACTTGTGGCAGACAGACCCACTGGCAAGCTATCACAGTAGTTTAGGGAGGGGGGTGATGAGGGTCTAAAACAAGGAGGCAGCTTTATCAAAGGAAAGAAAGGTCATATTTAAGGGATGTTTTATAGATGAATAGATGGATTAAGGAGGGTAGGGTGGGATGAGAAATAGTGAGAAGCTGAAGATGACAGCTAGGCTGTCTGGAGGACTGGCAGGAAGGTGATACTCAGGGCAGGAATAGAGAAATTTGGAATGGGTTTGGGCAAGGTCAGCAGGGTTTTGTTTTTGTTCTCTAAGGGAAGGAAAGTGGGAAGGGTTGATAATAGATTCATATGCATAATATTCAAAAAGAAAAATATAAATGAAGTAGAACTGTTCTTAGAGGATGGAGAAGGAAGGAAGGAAGGAGGGAAACAAGCATTACTAACTGCTTACAATGTGCCCAGTACTCTTCTTAGTACTTTGAAAATATGAGTTCATAGCTATTGCTAACCTTGATGTATGATTGAGTTGGAGAAGAGGGTTACTAGTGACCCAAGATATGAGGGATTTACAGCATAATGTTCATGAGTCTCCACTTGTTACCTTAAGCAAAGAAGTTTTAGGAAGAGATACCAAAAGGAGAAACGTATGTTTTCTTGGAACGGATCCTTGTTCCCACCACAGATAAAGTTTTAAACACCAACTGGGTGAATATTCAGGCTGTATGTTTGCCTATCTGGTAAAATAAGCTGTGATGATCAACACAATCAAAGAAATTGAGATTTGTCCTATAGTCTTAGCCAATATCTCTTTGAGCCAAGATATTTTTTGTAAATCTGGGTCCTTTTCCTCCTTCTTTGATTTCTTTGTGATATATGTGCATACATATACATAGTAGTGGTTATTGTAAGGTCAAAAGGTAATCATGAGTTTAATAGATTTTCAGGCATAGATAAAATTATTTTCCAAAATGGTTGATCTAGTTCACAATTCTATCAATCAATCCTATGTTAGCATATGTTTTCCTAAAGTCCCTCTAGAATTCTTTTTTTTTGGGTAAAGGTTTTTTGCAAGACAGTGGGGTTAAGTGGCTTGCCCTAGGCCACACAGCTAGGCAATTATTAAGTGTCTGAGACCGGATTTGAACCCAGGTACTCCTGACTCCTGGGGCTGGTGCTCTATCCACTGCACCACCTAGCTTCCCCTAAAGTCCTGCTAGCATTTCTCATTTTCCTTTTTTTTTTCATTTTAATCAATCAGAGGGAGGTGAGATAGTACCTTAATTTGTTTTTCTTTAATTTTTAGTCAGACTGACCTAGAGTTCAAAAGGAGAAGCCTATTAGCTCAGGTTCAATTAGCATTTATAGATAAGTCTTTTCACACAGGTTTATATGCAGTTTTTTTATATGACTACTGAAAACTTAGATTTTCTTTGAAAATGGAGAGAGATTCTTAACTTGGAGTCAGGTTTAAGTAAAAAAAAAACCAAACTACTAGAATTGGGTTCCTTTTCATTTTATTTGATGCATTTATAAACTTTATTCTGGAAAGGGGTCAGTAGACTTACCCAGATTGCCAAAGAGGTCTAAGAAACAAAAAAACTTAAGAACCCTTGGACTAGAGTTATACTTTAGACCTGAAAATAACAATAATCAATACCAAAGAATACTTCTTTATATATTGCAATGACTATATTGTTAATTAAAAATCAAACAAACCAAGACAAATCAAAGTGCTTATATAGAAATTGCCCATAGGATCTGAGTTGGAAGGGGATTTGGAAGTGAACTAATTTATCTTCTTCCTTCAATCGTGAATTCTTTTTACAATTTTCCAATGAGGAATCCTGCAACTGTTTTTTATATCACTCTAATACAGGAGAATTCACTTTTTATTGGGACAGAAGTTCCATTTCATTTAGGGACAGTTGCGATTTATTAGAATGTTTTCCCTTGACCTGAAAGTCTATTTTTCTATAACTTGTAGGATTAGATCACGTATTTTTCTTTGGACTGTGTTCTTCCCTCTCAAACTAAAAAGAATATATAAAACTTATTAAATTACTTCAAGAATCTCTAAATTTTTGGGGTATGTATGCCTTAGTTTTTATTTTTAATAATCATAATAGCTTATATTTATTCTAGAGCTTAAAATTTTGCTTAGTGTTTTGTAAATATTATCTCAATTTATCCTTCCAGTAACCCTGAGTGGTTGGTATTATTATTTCCATTTTACAGATGAAGAAACTGAGCCGCTTAGCAAGTTGAGTTACTTGCACAGAATACATAACTTCTAATTGTCAGAGGCTGATTTGAACTTAGAACTTACAGTGCTCTACTGTTTCACTTAGTAGGAAATTAGATGGTCTTTGAGAGTTGCTCTGGCTGAATAATTTAAGTTTAGCATCCTGCTGTGCACTGCATGATGATATGCTCTCAAATGAGATATGCTACAAGTATTATTTCTATCATAAATTTTCTACAGAATAACTATTCCCCAAATCATTTACCTGATCTTCATTTGATGTTCTCTTACTATACTGGTCTTCATCTTCTGCTACTGTGATTTGATTAGATATGCTGTTTATTTTCAAGCCCAAAGGCTTCTTTAAGTCCTCTGTAAGAGATCTTGCAGAACTGGAAATGGGAAAATAGAAGAAAGCAAAACAAAACAAAATTTCAGAAGACTTTAGCCTTATTGATAACATTTCTGTTTATCTCTTTGTAATTATATCCTGCATACTTAAAAAAGCATATACAAAATCATCTTTTTTTTTAGATTTTTTTTTTTTTTTGCAAGGCAGTGGGGTTAAGTGGCTTGCCCAAGGCCACATAGCTAGGTAATTATTGTCTGAAGCCAGATTTGAACTCAGGTACTCCTGACTCCAAGGCTGGTGCTCTCCCCCTTCATTCATTCATTCAGAACATATTTATCAAGCATTTACCTTATGTAATCATCATGCAAGACACTGAAAAATAAAGATGAGAAACAACTACTGTAAGCAACTTTTGATCTAGCAATATTAATGAGACATAAACACAAATAAGTATGGGACAAGGCATATTAATAATATATTTGCTAAGTAGAGGTCTAAAGTTCCAAATTTGAAGAAGAAAATTATTATTTGTATTCTCTTAAAACTTCAACTTGCTTACTGATTATTTTATCTATGTATATATGAATACTTAATAAATAATAGGACAGCCCCATTTTCTTTCTTTTTTAAAAAGATTTTATTAATTTTGAGTTTTACAATTTTTCCCCTAATCTTACTTCCCTCCCCCCCCTCTAGAAGGCAATTTGCCAGTCTTTACATTGTTTCCATGGTATACATTGATCCAGATTGAATGTGATGAGAGAAATCATATCCTTAATAAAGAAAAATGAAGTTTAAGAGATAGCAAGATTACATAATGAGATATCCGTTTTGTTTTTTTTTCTAAATTAAAGGTAATAGTCCTTGGTCTTTGTTCAAACTCCACAATTCTTTCTCTGGATACAGATGGTATTCTCCATTTCAGACAGCCCAAAATTGTCCCTGATTGTTACACTGATGGAATGAGTGAGTCCATCAAGGTTGATCATCACCCCCATGTTGCTGTTAGGGTGTACAGTGTTTTTCTGCTTCTGTTCATCTTGCTCAGCATCAGTTCATGCAAATCCCTCCAGGCTTCCCTGAATTCCCATCCCTCCTGGTTTCTAATAGAACAATAGTGTTCCATGACATACATATACCACAGTTTGCTAAGTCATTCCCCAATTTATTTGATTTCCAATTCTTTGCCACCATGAACAGGGCTGCTGTGGATATTTTTGTACAAGTGATGTTTTTACCCTTTTTCATCATCTCTTCAGGGTATAGACCCAGCATTGGTATTGCTGTATCAAAGGGTATGCACATTTTTGTTGCCCTTTGGGCAGAGTTCCAAACTGCTCTCCAGAAAGGTTGGATGAGTTCACAACTCCCCCAACAATGTATTAGTATCCCAGATTTCCCATATCCCTTCCAACATTGATCATTGTCCTTTCTTGTCATATTGATCAGTAACAGCCCCATTTTCAATGATCCTATTGAATGTGGATAGATGATAGATGGAAATATAGATATAGATAGATAATTATCTATAATATGTATGGACTTTTTCAGTGACTCCTCATCCAGATACATGTTGTCATTTGAGCATTTAGAGCTTTTCTTTTTTCCACTCAATTGCTTTTTTTCCTGTTTGCCTTGCCAGATCAGGCTCTCTTGAGTGGAATGTATTTCATCTGGGAGACTTGTAGCATTCAAGGGCTTAATGAAATCAGCCCAATGTCACTCAAAACTGTTCATTAGGAAAGGTGTGGTGAAGTGAGAAGAGGGGAAGAGTAGAGTCAAAGGACCGCATTTGATATCTGACACTGCCATTTACTGCATGGGCCACATTTACAAGCTGCCTCACTTCTCGGTCCTTCTCTCCAGTTTCTTCATCTTCAAAATGGGGTGGAGGAGGAGGATGGACTAAATGATTTTTGGGTTTCAAAGTTCTAACTATCAATCTAAATCCTTATTTCTATAGGAAATCCTTCTTTTATTTGAATTGTGCCCAGGATGTCCTTCATGATAGCCTTAAACATCTTCTGTAAGCATCCAGATCTCTTTTTTATGCCTTTCATACTGAAATCAGGAGATTATTGAATTCACTTGTCTTGTTGTGACTTGATTCCAGTTCTAATGTGACTTTTACCTTATATGAAGGACAGCCTTCTAATGCTACACTTTGCTTTTTTGAATGAAGCACTTAAAAATCAAACATACCATAGTATTGTGTTCTCTCTGCCTTTTGTGTGACTTGGAAAAATGGTCAACTGTAGAAGAATAATGGTTCTTTTGACATTTGTTTCTTTTTAAAACCTATATTTGCTGTGAGAATTTCTGTTTTCAACTGAACTGATAATTTATAGGGTTGCACTTTTTTTTTTTAAACTTGGTTGAGTCTGTTTTGTTCTTTATGTATGAAATAGGGTTCAATGATCCCGTGACAAACATAAGAATTGGGTTTGAGTGAAAGGGTGCTGTACTAAGTCACCAGCCTCACATTCTCCTGCAGAGCCTGTCTTCTGACTGATCATTCAGCATTAAGTTTCAAGTTCATCTGTTTAAATAAGGGTTTACTCTCATTCAAAGGCACCCACTTTATTATTTACAAATACTTAACCATAATATATGTTATCATTTATTTTAAGTATTAATGTCAATAATATTATTCATCTATATTTAATTATATATTGTTATTATTTTATAATTAAATATGTCTGTCGTGTGTGCAACAGACGTACTAAATCTGTCTCTCTGGCTGACAGTCTTAACTGGAGTTTGTTTTAAGGGGTAGAGCTCATATTACAAGCATCCTAAAAAAAAATCATGCTATATTAGATTTTGTTTTCTGGAAAATACAGTAGTGTCAAATGTCCTGAGGTCAGATTTGAACTCCCATCTTCCTGACTCTAAGACTTTATCCACTGCACCATCTAGCTGCCCTAGCCCTGTACCAAGCTCTTTGCTAAGTGCTTTACAAACACTATCTCAGTTGCTCCTTGTGACAACCTTGTTAGGTGGGTGTTGTTATTGTCCCAACTTTACATCTCAGATAGAAAGATGTTAAATGATTTGCCTGGAGTTATGTAGCTAGTAAATCTGTACACTGGGGTCCTCTTGACTGCAGACTCATTTCTACTCACTGTCCCCCACTTCTCTTTGACCAAATATTTTATTTCTGTTTCACAAATTCCTGTTAGTTTGATTATTTCTTAACCATCAGACAAGAATATTTCAATAAAAATTGAACTGATTCCTTTTCTACTTTGAGTTGTAGCATGATATAATGGGAAAGGGCAAAGGACTGAAGAAAACCTGGCTTAGTTCACCACTTACTGATCAGCTGACATGGGGAATTATAACCTCCATTAGCCTCAGTTTTTCCATTTGTAAATTTAATCCTTTCACTTCCTGGTTTACAGAGATTTTGTGAATATAAAATGTAACCTTTAAAGTACCATGTCAGTGGGATGTCTTATTAGTGTTTTATACTTGTGTTATTCTGATTGAGGTGGGAGACTTTCAGATATTGATTACTTTGCTTTTCTTTAGGTTCTTTAAAGTATATGCCAGCCGTTTCTTTAATATTATAAATAAGATTCTTCGATATTGAGTTTCTAGCCTTTAAAATTTGTACTGATGATTATATTAATATTGCATTAGGTTATTGAACCTCAGCTGATTTATATAGGACAATAAGATCATTTCATTTATCTACTTTCTTGATCCAAGAGTATGCTCTGATTCTTATTACCATTCCAAGCATAATTCCAAGACAGATTTTATCATGCATATTGCCAAATTCTTTTTCATAGTCAATATCCCTCAACATATTAGTTACTTAAAAATTTTTATAACTTCATTTTGAATGTTATCTCTAAATCATTTCATTCAGATGTTAAACTGTTCACTTTTGGTATCTTTAACATTTTGGCATTTTTGTGGTTCTAGCACTTGTGGCAGTAGAAGAAGTAACCAAGTCAGAGGAAAAAGAAGCTGCACCTCACCTAGTGACAAAATATTTCAGTGTTGTTTGGCGTAAAGTTTCAAAGAAGAAGCACAAAAAGTGGGAAGGTGATGCTGTCCTTATTGTGAGTGGAAGGTCATTCACCCTGAAGGACTTGGAGGGCAGAGACATTGGAAGAGGTAATCTCATACTGTGGGGAAATAGTGGGAATGTGTGTTCCTCAGTTAGTGTGCATTTCTGCTAAGAAGAAAGACTGATATAGCTTTGAGGGCTGCTCCTAGAGGCAGCTAGTGGGTGTGGAATCCACTGGAGCTGGCAGGGGGCTGTGGAATTGTGCTTGAGAGGACCAAGGAGGGCAGTGCCAGGCCTCCTCAGTCTGAGCTGTTGTGCTCCCCTCTGCTTGGAAGTAATATAATGCATATTTTTAAGTGATCTTGGTTCAACTTTTCTTTTTCCTGCAGTATAGCACATAAACATAGATCCCACAGGATACATGTTCTATGATTAATTGTTTCTGCTGAGGGTGGGATATAGTTTCTCTTTCCACTTCTTAACCCCCCCTCATGTATTATTATTATTGAGGTACTTCCCAGAAAGATGAAAGATTATAAGGTAGTTAGTGGCTTAGTGTCCAGCCCTGTTCAAATCTGGCAAGTCACTTAGCTTCTCTTTGCCTCAGTTTCCTCAACTGCAAAATGTGGTCCATAATGTTACCTACCTTGTAAGATTATTGGGACAGTGAGGCTCCAAAGAAATAATACTTGTCGAAACATTTAGCATAGAGCTTAGCATGTGATGGATGTGTAATAAATGATTATTCCCTTCCCGCATTTATCCAGGGATTTGCTGGAGTCAGTTCATAATGACTCAAGAGAACCAATTGTTAAATTTTTAGTGTAAGTTTTTACACCTTGGAAATAGTCATTCTACAGGCTTATTTTATTATTTTATTGATTGTCTAGATTGAAGAAAGTGGGGGGGAAACATTAAATATACAAATTAAACTTAAAATTACATCATGTGTATACTTGCACATCTCTGGGTAAAGCTAAGCAAATCACTTTAGTGAGTCAAAATTCAAAATATTCATGGCAGGACAATATGCTTAATATCTCAATTTTATTTCTTTTCCTTGAGGCGCTTTACTTCAATAGTGTTTATTACCTTCCTGTTTTAGCATCTTTATGTTTTTGGCACCACAGTTGGTTAAGGGAATTTCAAAGGGGCACTTTCAGGCTATCTTTGCACAGTTCATCTATGTGGACTTTTCAGAGTTCCATGTCTTACATTTATATGTAGCTCTATATTAAAGTCCCCTTGTATAATCTTTTAAAAGTATAGGTCTTCTAAAAAATTTTTAGGATTATAATAAGTAAAAATGTCACAACATATTCTACTTGGTAATAGTAAAATATTTTTATCTTTCCTTAACGGTTCATAAGCAGTTTTCATACTTTTTTTTTTAGGTTTTTTTTTTTTTTTTTTGCAAGACAATGGGGTTAAGTGGCTTGTCAAAAGCCACACAGCTAGGTTCAGTAGAATTCTCCGCTTGTTCATCTTGCTCTCCATATTTTTTGCTCACATACAGTTTCCTGGGAGTCTGCTTTTATTTCATTAGTCTATGTGAGCCTTTCTGCTTTCACTCTTAACTCTGGAGAGCCAATCCAGTCAGGGAGGGGAGGGTAAATATACCACTTTGCATGTAAACTTCAGTTCTGGTTGGTTGGTTTGTTTAAAAATAAAAATCTGCAAAGCCTAAAAAAAATAATTAAGTGATTAATGGATATGTTTATAGGTAGAAGAGAATAATTTATTAGAGAGAGACAGATGCAGATGTAAGAAAAAGAATAACATAATTGAGGAGGAAGGGGATGATGAAATCAAGAATTAGAGAATTGGTAGAGGAAAGGGAAAGTTCCTCCTCAGAAACAGGGGATGAAGACATAGAGATAGGGTAATAATGCAGAGGAAATTTGGATATGGAAATGGGGGAATATGAGAGAGACAGTGAGAGACATACAGAGAGACAGCCTCAGTTTTCTCAGTAAAGTTTGGTGCTAGACTTTTGCTGAGAGTATATGTTTCATAGTGGTAGAATAAGAAACTTGAACAAAAAAAACAAAGAGAGAGACAGAGACAGACAGACAAATAGATTCAGAGAGACAGGCAGAAAGGAAGAAGAGACATTGTAGAGAGTAGGCTGAAGGGTGAATTGAAGAACTAAGCACTGTAGTTGAATAGTTGTTTAATATACTGTCTTAAATCATTCTTTCATTCATTTGATTCTTGTTATTTGAAGGTCTTCAGGGAAAGGGACAATTTTTCATCCTTTTTTACATATTCTACAGTTCAGCCATTCAAGTCTGTGTGTAACAAGCCCTAGTTCAGTTAGATCATCCTCTGCTGTTGTGCTGACTTTGCAGAAAGTTGTTGGGTGAAATATTTCTTTCTTTTTTATATGAATTTCCAGAGCACAGTTTAGAGCTTCTAGAACACCCTATTTTAATTAATGTCTTAAAATGTTTTTAATTGATATACCTTTGGGAAGTGGAAGAGCTGCCAGTAGTTTAATTTATCATTAATTCATAATCCTTGTTATATCTTTGAACATATCTCCTTAAAATTGAAGAAAATTGGTCCTTAACTATAGTTATTGGTGTTATCGAATAGACTGAAGGAGATCCTAGAATCATCTATTAGTAATGTCAAACATTTCTGAATTTGGTATTGAGGTTTTTCTGTTGTTTCCTAGTATCTTTGGAATCTCAATGTGCTCCATGGATATATTCACCCCTTTGTGTTATGGCAGAAAGTTTGTAGTGGAGAAATAATAGAATTGAAATAATTTACTGATTGAGTAAACAAACAGCTAAGCCTAATGAAGAAAGATCATTATGAATCAAGAAAGATAGAAGATGTGGGGGAGACTAACAAAAAGTGTTTGTAATTTTTGTGCTTTTAAGTTGCTTACAACTGATAGTCTTAGACTTAGCATGATGGCATTATGAGACATGATAAATATTGAAATTCTTTCACCTTGCTGTTGAGACTCAACTCTACTGGATATCATCATAATATTGTTCCCAAGATTAAAAAGGCAATTCCTAAGAATTTGTTGGATTTAGATCTGGATGGACATTAATGATCACCTAAAATAATTCTTTCATTTTACAAGTGATCTAGACCCAAGGTTATACAAATTGTAAATAATCGAACTGGATGTAAAACTCAGATGTGATTGAAAATCCAATGCTCTTTCCTTAATTTCAAGACTATATAAAAAATTTCAGTATTTGTGAATATGTGATCTTCCAAAAATCAAGCAAGTTCTTATATATTTATAGACTAATTGAAAAAACAAGATTAAAGAGTTGCACTAAACTCCTATGACACAAATATGGTTTTGATACCAACCAGAGAAAGCAAAAAAACAGAGAAAGAAAACTATAAACCAATTTCCCCTTTTGACTCTTCATGTAAAAATTTTATATAAAATATTATTAAGGAGATTGCAGTGATATATCACCACAATCACACACTATGACCAGGTAGGATTTATACCAGTAATTCAGTTGGAAAACTTTCAGCATAATTGACCATAAAAATTTCTTGCTTACTTTGGATGATCACCTGAATTCAAATTCAGCCTCAGACATTAATTAATTATATGATCCTGAACAAGTCATTTAACCCCAATTGTCTCACACCCCCCAATAAATTAAAAGACTAACCCCCTAATGAGAATATTCTTAGGGTTGCATATCATCTTCTTATTTGGGAATGTAAATAGTTTAACTTTGTTAAAATACTATATGATTTCTCATTTAATTTTTATTCTCATTCAATAATCTCTAGAGTTCTATCATATCTAACCTTTCTATTCAGGAACTTTAACTCTTTTTTTGGCTATTTTTTTTTTTTGTTTAGATTTTCTAAATCTGAAAGGATTAATTTGAGGTCCTCCATTATTGTATTTTTGTTGTCTGTTTCTCCCTGTAACTCATTTAACTTTTCCTTTAAATATGTAGATATTATTCCATTTGATTCCTATTTGTTTACAAGTGTTATTTTTCACTGTTGACTCCTTTAAGCAAAAAAGTTGGTTTTCCTGTCTATCTCTTTTAATTGGGTCTATTTTTGCTGCTTGTTTGGGATCATATTAGATACTTCTGCCTTTTTTCTATTTCTTCAGAAGGATAATAAATTCTTCTCTAGACCTTTGTTTGGATTCTTGTGTATGTCTCTCTTTCAATGTATTTTCTTTTGTAAATAATAATAATTAATATTTATTGTGCTTACTATATGCCAAACATTAAGTACTATATAATTATTATCTTGTTTCATCCTCACAGCAACCTTTGGAGTTAAATATGATTATCTTCATGTTACAGATGAGAAAACTTAGGCAAACAAATTAATGACTTGTCTAGGGTACCTTGCTATTAAATGTCTAATGTCAAATTTGAATTCAGGTCTTCCTGACTCTAGGCTTGGCATTCTTTCCATTACAACTTGCTACCTCTATAAGCACATTATATTTTAAGCAGTAGATTATTAGATTCTACCTTCCAATCTATTTTATGGATGAATTTGTCACCTCTATAGTTATGATTGTTAATTGTGTATTTCCCTCCAGCCTATTGTCTTATAATTGTGTTTTTTGTCTTTTTTTTCTCTTTCCCTCATTCAGAATCCAATAATAGACTCTTATCCTTTTCTATAATTTTAAGATATTATATTTCAAGAAATCAAAAGAAAACTGTCAAGGCCTCTTAGAAGCAACACAAAAAGAGAAAGAATTCATTGGTCATCTCCAGAAAGAAACTCAAAAATAAAATTTCCCAGGAACAATATAGCCAAAATGCAGAGTTTACAGATCAAAGAAAAATAATACAAACAGGGAGCAGGAAAGAATTAAAGTTCTGAAGAGCCTCTGTCAGAATTACACAATATTAGATGTCATTGCTATAAAGAAATCAAGCCCTTAGAATTCAGTGTTGCAGAAGAGAAAAGATAGAGGCTTACCACCAAAAATAACTTGTTTCTCAAAACTGAGCACAATTCTACAGGAGGGAAAAAAAAATAGATTTTTTTTTTTAATGAAATAGACACTGTCTAAGAATTTCCGATGAGAAGACCTGAACTTTATAGAAACTTTTAAATACAAGCATAGTACTTAGAAACAGGAATAGAAAAGGACAAGCTTAAGGGAAGAAACAATGACAACTTGTTTACATTCTAATATTGGGAGACAATACATAGCTGTTGTCAGAACCACATCATTCTCAGGAGTTATAGAAGAAGTCTAATTAGAAAGCCTGGGAGTGTGTTTGTTTAGTTTTGGAGGATCTTAAAAAGATAAATGGAAAAGGAATGGAAGAGGAATACAGTGGGGGGGGGAGGAAGAATGAGGGGAGAATTATCTCTGATCTTTGAGGTAAATAAATGAGTAAATAAGAAGCCTAAAAGAAGAAATCTCCTTCCTCTTGTGCCTTTCCATGGACTATTCCTTGTGCCTGGAATGCATTTCATCTCTCCCTCTTCAAATCCTTTCAAGGTTTAGCTCTAGTGCTTTCTTTTCCACAAAGCCTTTCCTGTTCTCTTTAGTTGATAATATCTCTTTCACCCCTTAGGTTGTTGTTTGTTGTTCTTCCTCATCCTTTGTTCTCCTATAGGACCTATGTCTTCAGGAGAGTGATGTCTTTATTTGCAGTGGCAAGACATAGGTCAGGATGAGTGGCATGACTCTGGATGCAATGGGAGGCCTTGGCCTTTTCAAGCTTTTGTGTGTTTTATTTGTTGCCTCTGTTCTAGTGTAAGCTTTTGGAGATGAGGGAGGTTTTTATTTTGTCTTTTTATCCCTAGTACTTAGCAGTGCCTGTCTTCTCTCTCATTTAGGCTAGTACAGAACCTCTGTCCTGGTAACAGTCACTGTTGCTGATTGTTTTCAATGTCCTTATTGTACTCTCCCCTTTACCTTTAGGTTCTTTGTTACTGGATAGCTGGCTGCTTTGGAGGTAGAGGTGGCTCACCAGTTGCTCTGTTGGAAATCCATGACTATTAGAGATTTTCCCTGCCACATGTTTTCACTGTACATTTATCTTCCATGTTTAGTTCTTTTTTTGAGGGGTGGGGGGTGCCCAAGGTCACATAGCTAATAAGTGTCAAGTGTCTGAAGCTGGGATTTGAACCCAAGTCCAGAGTTCAGTGCCGGTGCTCGATCCACTGCACCACCCAGCTGTCCCCCCAGTAATTTTGGTCAGTTCTGGTTTAGATTTTTTTTTTCCCTTAAAGCTTACTTAATTTTATCCCTATATGATTAGTTAATTTATTTTAGGTTTTTACTCAGAAGGGCAGATCTTGTATACTTTCCTTCTTGTTAGTCATGAAAGGTTATTCAGATTCAAAAATAGTTGTTTTCATTATCAGCTATTGAATACTGTTTGGTCTCTAATTAAATTGCTTCACTGCTCAGAGGCACTAAATCCCTTTTTCTTTTTTTCTCCTTAGGCACTGGATATAAATTGAAAGATCTGGACACTTTAAATGAGGGTGAAACAACAGTGATTGGTGGAAAAGAAATAGAAGTCATGGGTATAATTTCTTCAGATGATTATAACAGTGGCCGATGTTTTCAGTCCAGCATAGGGAGCACATGCCTCACAGCTTCACAGTTTACCCAAAAGCCTTTTTCTAATCCAATGAAAAGTATCTGCAAATCCAACACAAAGGAAAAGATTGTAGATGATTTCCCAAATTTCAAACCTCGTCATGATCCAAATGCACAAAGTAAGGGTTTTAAAGATAATTTGTTTTGTGTTTAAATCTTTGCTTTTATTTCTATACTTTCTGTGTATATTTGAAATTTTGAAAAGCCCAAAGAGAAATAATATCAAATAAAAAGAAAGTAATTTGTACATTTGTTTGTAGTATATTATTATAATTGGAAACCTGGAAAAAAATCCAAATGCCAATAACAAAGGAATGCCCAAGTATGAGCCAAGAGAATGTATTCAACCTTGAGTAGTATTAAGTATATTACATGGAAATGTGTGATTAAGTAATATCAATGGAATTCAAAACATTATGTGTACATATTGATTACAATAATGCTAAAACTTATTAAAGATTGAAGAAATATTTGGATCCATGTGAATTGTCAAAATTTTTGTCAAATTTTCATTTGATTCTTTTCTTTTTAAAGTTGCTTTCTCAACAATGAACGTATAGTATTTTTGGAAATAGTCAAGGAGACACTCATATTTATATTTATATCTGAATATATATATATATATGAGTATATATATGTATATATAGACATATTCATATATATGGTATATGTGTTTCAAATATAAACTTATGTAATCAGTAGACACTTATAGATAAACTAGGAAACTATACACAGGCTCCAGAGGGAGTAAACCAGCAGCTATTATATATAGTAGGGAAGAAAATGACTAAGTCAATGTTGTGCATTGAAAAGAGCCCTGGCTTTGTAGTTGGAGAACCTGGGTTCAAATGCTACCTCTGGCACTTACCTGTGCAGCCTTTAGTCCATCACAGACTCCCTGGGTCTCATTTTCCTCATCTGTAAAAATGAAGAGCTTGCACTGTATGATCTAGGCTATTATTTTATGATTCTTTTTATTCTCATTTACTAATTATATGACCCTGGGTAAAGCGCATACCCTCATTTGCCTCCATTTCCTCATCTGTAAGGAGGAGGAAGGATGGAGAAGGACATGGCAAACCATTACAGTATCTTTGTCAAGAAAACCCTAGATGGGAATCACAGAGAATCAGCATGATTGAAAAAAAAATGACTAAACACAATTTATACTAAACTTCTACCCATATGCCTCTATTATAAGAATATTTTTTGTTTAGATCTGTGATTTCATTGATTAGTAAATACATTCAGAAATTCAGCAACTTTTCTGAAACTTAGGGCCTTAGGGAGGGAGGAAGGGGTGTGGGCCATTGAAAGTTCAAGCAGTTTGCCTTGGTGTCACAGAGCCAGATGTACCTAACCCCAACTCCTGCTCTGTGTCTACTAGGCCTTACTTCCCCTTGATTACAGGTATGAATCCGGAATAGTTCCTCAAAATAAGGAACTATTATTGCCCTTTGATCCCTAGAGAGAAACAAGAATGTGAACTTCAAGTATATTTAGAATTTCAAATATTTTATTACTTATTCTAAGGAATTTAGAATATGTGAACTTAATTAATGTAGCACATATACTAAGCAAGCATATCACTTATCTTGACAATAGAAGTGTAAAGAACCCAGGTGGCACATTTGCTGATTCATTTTTCCTATTGCAAACATACAATCAAAGAACTGAAAGGACCTTGGGAATCATGTATTCCAGCCTCATGTATTTTATGAATAAGAAAACTGAGGAGCCAAAAAGTTATATTACTTACTCAAAGATATATGGATAATAGTGGCATGCCTGGGACTAGACTAAGTTGTACATTAGACATTACCAGTTTTTTTTAAAATAGCTTGGTGTTATTTGGTTCTCAACAACAAGAATCAGTCATCATAATTGGTCTTTATAAGCAAAAGATCTATTGTAGATGCTGCTCTATCTGTACCTCATTTTTGCCACTAGTGTCAGTCTTTCATTGACACCGAAATTAAAGTCAGAGGTCCTGTGTTACACCAGGCCAGGAGACTGGTGAAACTGTGATTTTGCTATGTGGCTCAATTGGAAAGGGATTCCTGCCAAACCTCTCCCAGTGTAGTTATAAAAGTATCTCTTCTGTAGATTTCTGGCATTAGGTTTTTGCCAGTATTTCTATAGGACTCACCAAGGAGGGTGAAGAAACAGTAATTTTTTTTCCCCTGGCCAATTCAACTGCTGCAGTAGTCACCTTCTATTTCATGTTCTTGAAAGACTGACCATGAAAGTTACCTTGTCTGCTGGAATCTCAGTGCTAATCTCCTTTTTTAGTGATTAAAAGATTGTTACCTAAAATGGAAGAGTTGTGATATATGCTAGAGAACATTGTGTTTAATGCTATTGTAATCATTTCCCTTGGAAATTTTGTTAGTATTCCATTCCTTTTGGGTCTCCAAAATGGTAAGTTACCATATTTTCTAGGGCGCGCGCACACACACACACACACACACACACACACATGTGTACATTTACTCATATGCACACACATACACACATATATACACATAAACAATATACATACACACATATGTACACTTTTTTTTTTTAAACAAAATAGTTGGTAAGAGAAGGGATTAAGCAGTGCCAGGTACGGATATTTCATTTGATCCTCACAAAAACCTTGTAAGATAGATACTATTAGTCCCATTTTTACAGTTGAGGAAACTGAGGCTGACTGAGGTTAAAGTTACTTGTCTAGGATCACACAACTAGTAAGTGTTTGAACTTGAGCCTGAATTCAAGCTGTCTTCTTAACAGACCCAGCTCTCTTATCTACTGAGTCATAAAGTTGTCTAGGAGTAAATATAAATGAATTGTCATTGAATGCCCACTATTCCCTTATTAATTGACATGTGATATAGGCAATAATGGCTTTTTTTCTTTCTTTTCTTTTTTAAACAATATAGACCTAGATTTTTTTATCCCTAAATGTATACCAGAACTTGTCCTTCACTAAAGTTTATATCACTTTAAATTCTGGTTCTTGTCTTCTTTTTTATTGTTCCCTTTCTACTTTTTCTTTAATTCTTAGTCTTTATTTGACATGTATGATGCATACATTATGGATATACAGTAAATTCCAGTAAGTTCCTTTTTGAGGGTTCTGTTTATTGTTTCTTTGCCTTTGTTACCTCATTGCTTAGCATAATGCCTTCTCCACTGTAGACACTTAGTGAAGATGTGCTGAATTGAATTACTTTTATTATCTGCAGTGTAACTGGACCATCTATCTTGATTTCAAACCCTCACAGAATTTAAAATTTCTTTCTGAAGTTCAGTTAATTTTCCATGTTAATTTTTCATATTTCTGAAAATGACATTTTATCAAATGCAGTTACTTCTTGCTACTACCAACCTTATGGCATGAAGCCTTTCCAGACTTAGCTATATTTGGCATTTGTTGCCAGATGCATGCAACTTGGAGTCTTTCCAACTGGCAGGACCTGTTCATTAAGTGAAACTCTTTAAGTATACAGGATTATTGCTATACTGAAATGAGATATTTGAACAGGACTTAGATAAAGGATAAGTAAGCATGAGGCTTTTTTCCTAAATATTGTTCTCTAACTTAATACTACCCTGATAATGTTTAAAGTAATTCTATTAGTAATACATGATAACAGAAATTTCTTTTTCCTGGTATTAAGGTTAGCATAGTGATAGAGGACTGGATTTGGGGTCAGAAAGACCTCAGTTCAAATATGACCTTAGATACTTACATACCATGAGACCCTGGGCAAGCCAGTCAGTTTCCTGATCTGTAAAATGAGGATAACAATGGAACCTACCTCATGGGGTTATCATGTGGACAAAATGAAATAATATTTTAAAAATGATTTGTAAATATTGAAGTTTAAATAACAAATTTTGAATATTGTTAAAGTTTAATAGAGACAGCTAGGTAGCACAGGGAAGAGATCACTGAGCCTGGAGTCAGGAAGATCTGGGTTCAAAATTAGGAATCAGACATTTTCTAGCATTGTGACCCTGGGCAAGTCGCTTAACTCCCTTTGCCTCAGTTCCTCCTCTGTAAAATGGAAACACACTAGAGAAGGGAATTACAAATCACTCCAATATCTTTACCACAAAAACTCCAGACTTTGTCCATGGGATCTTGTAGAGTTGGACATGATTGAATGACTGAATAGCAACAATAAAAGTTTAATAATAATGCTAGCTATTATTACAAGTAATAGTAAATTTATGATGGTACAATTGATGGCAAATGTGATCTCCTGTAATTAAAATGAAAATACACTTATGGCTATGTTTTAACAATTCCTTTTAAGATTCCTTTGTTATGCCACGACCAGATAAGAATCATCAGTGGATATTCAATAAGAACTGTTTGCCACTTGTGGATGTAGTTGTAGATCCCCACCTTGTTCATCATCTTCGACCTCACCAAAAAGAAGGAATTGTGTTTCTCTATGAATGTGTGATGGGAATGAGGTAGGAAAATAAGTTCTTTGTTTCATCTAGCCCATTTTGAGTTTGACTTGTAAAAGGCATTTTAGAACCTTTTATTTTAGTGGGGAAAGAAATGAACAGTTCTTTTACTGAAGAGAGTGTGATTGCTATTTATTGATAACTCTACTTGTAAACATTTTGTTCATGCTTTAAATGCTGTAGGTTCTCATACTTTATGGTTTTAGAATCCCTTTATATTCATAAAAATGACTGATTCCCCTAACTCCAAAAGCATTTGTTTATATAGATTTTATCTATCAATATTGACAGATTAGAAATGAAAACATCTTACTATAATTAATATAATACTTTTGGCCTCAGAGATACCCTGAAAGAGTCTGGGAGAACCCTCTCCTTTTTTATCTTCACCCAGGGAACCCCAGTTTTTTTATGATAATGATGGCATATGCCTCCTTCCAGTTCTTGCCCTTCTCTGCTAGGCCATGATAGAACTCTAACTCCTTCCCATTTCTACCACCTGAGTCTATGAATTAAAAGCTATAGAATTTGTGGATAGGACAACCTTCTGTTTGCCAGAATAATAGATCTTGACTTTTAGGTTTGGTTTTGAAGGAGGAAGGGGAGTATAGACTTCCCTAAATCATTGGGTCTCCCAAATGGCCTTTGTAAGCAGCAGTTATGACAAATAAGATGACTACTTCTGTTCCTATTTGAATAGAAGAGAACATGGAGCAGTTTAGTTAAGTTTATACCAAAACCCATCAAAATAAAAATTTACAGTAAAAAATTCTTCCTGGATTTGATGTATTTTACATTTGAAGAGACTTAAACTAATTTTAATTTTATTTGATCAACATATTTCCAAGCTACAATAAGTGACCCACTTGTTTACATCAATATTCCCCATCTGCATAGTATTATCTTTAAAGTTGTGACCTTTTTCTTTGCTTTTTTAAGTTAAAAATTAAAAATTTTATTTTTGAGATTCATAATTATAATGCTTTGGAAACATCCTGATGTTGAACATTCCCATATGTAATTCAAATTAGTCTTATAGTCATCCAAATTTATTAGACTATTAAATAGTAATAAATAGTAACTCATAGTAACTAATAAATAGTAACTTAATAATATATCTCCAAGAATTAGAATGTTCTGTTTAAATACAAATTAATCTTCTGGTCATTTCCTTAAATCTTTAGTTAATATTTTGAATAATTCCTTCTTGATATCGTATAAGTGAAAGGACATTGAAGAGTACAAGCTTCCCTAAACTGCAAGGTTAGGCAATCAGTCACTAGATGTTTATTAAGCATTTACTATATGCCAGGCAAAGAAAGAAAAGAAAAAAAATGACAATCCATCTCTGCTCTCATCAAGGAAGCTGAAAAGGAGGTGAGGGAAGCCACCTGATATGGGGGAATTATGGGAAAAGTCTAGAGGATACTAGAGGTATGTAGTAAAGTAAAGGTGATGATAATATTGCTGCTGGATATTTAGATTTGACCCCTACAAACCTGGGCTATTTTTCAGATTCTTGTTCATACTGGGTGGGTTTAACCCATATGAAGTCCCAGAATGTTAGTGATTTGCAATATGAGGGACTTTTACTACATGAGAGTAGTTGTGGGGGGATTCAGGTCTTCTTTATTCTTCAGTCACCTAACTTCCTAACTTTTATTCTAGAGCACAGAGCAAGCTCTTGTGTTGGCTTCTAATTACCTTTGGTGAGAAACCACTCATTTCTTTTGATGTCTGATCTTTAAATTGATAAAACTGCTATACTAGTAAAGCAGACAGTTAAAGTACTTAAAAACTAAATTAGAATTAACTGATGATTTCAATTAAAATATATAACTTAATAATATTTAAATTAAGATATGTGATTTAAGGTTATAGTATTGCTTTAGATGTTGATCTGTAATGAATGCGATCAGATGGGAGACATTTTAGAAAGAAAATGGTACAGGATCAACCTTAATCTTCTCAATAATACTTTGAGCTATTTTTTCCACTTTCTTTGTCCCATTCTGTTGTTCCCTTATCTTTTTACTCAGGAAGAATATTAGATTCTATCCTTGACTCTCTTTTCTTTCTCTTTATGTATTTTCTCAAGTTTATGTATTTCTTTTCTTTCAACTCTCACCTCTGTGCAGATTTCTCTACCCTCTAGTCCTAACTTCTTTCACAGTTTTAAGACTTTCTTTTCCAACTGCTTTTAGACTTTAAATGTTTAAAACTTCAGCTGTAATTTTTGCTCTTCTTGCCATCTTATTTACTTTCATGTCTACTTTAGAAACACCTTTTCCTTTTCTAATCTTCATTTCAATTGTGTCCTCTCCACCTTTAGGCTTTTATTACCCATCCATAGTGAACTATTGCAATAATTTTCTAACAAGTTTTCCCTTTTCCATTTCCTCCCCACTCCAAATAATTTTTTACAACAAGGTAAGTTATTTTCCCTATACATAGATGATATACTCATGCCTCTTCTCTTCTCAGAATCTTTCAAATGTTCCTTGAATTGAATAGTACAATTTTTCAGGATTGGAGAATGAAGTCACTTAGGTTTCCTTTTTATTACTTAAAAGTTTTTTATCTTTATGTTATTTAATTTTTTTCTTACCAAGGGTAAAGGTAGTTTTATCTTACAGAATGAATGGCAGATTTGGTGCTATTCTTGCTGATGAAATGGGTTTGGGAAAAACACTGCAGTGTATTTCACTCATCTGGACACTCCTGCGTCAGGGACTCTATGGAGGCAAGCCAATAATAAAGAAGATACTTATTGTTACACCTGGAAGCTTGGTGGTTAATTGGAGGAAAGAATTTCAAAAATGGTTAGGAAGTGAAAGGATCAAGGTGTTCTCTGTTGATCAGGTAAGACACATTTTAATCTGTCCTTAGAAATAGTTTTAAAAATCATTACATTTGTAGAAATTCTGTTTTTTATTAAGAATTTTCTTTAACCTAGTCTTCATTCTGCACTATCCCTAAGGATCTGAGTTTGAATTCTAACTGTTATTTACTTCCAATGTGACTGATTTAATCTCCCAAACTTTTGGGTCAGTTTCTGAATCTGCCTAATGAAGGGGTTGTCAATGTGGGTCAATGATCTTATGAAGCATTTAAGTAACATTGTAAATTTTTTATCTGCCTAATTCTCATTTAATAGATATTCTTTGTTGTATCTCTTTTGATTGTTTGCTTAAAGTTCCACTGTGTCAATCAATCAACAAGCATTTATTCATTCATCTTTGTGTGTCTTTAAGTTTTGCCGTGTATTGAAGCTGCAGAGAAAAAACAGAAATGGTCCTTGTCCTCAAGAAATTAGATTTTTTAACATACATAAGTGACAAGATAAATAGATCTAGGTAACTAGAAAGTAGAGAGAAGACTAAAGGATTAAAGGAAGCCAGTGATTCCAGGAGTCAGAAGTGAGTGGGGAGAGTTGTGGGTGGGCAGGAGAGGACAGCCTCATGGAGATGGGAGATGGAGGGAATAGTGTGTTAAAACACTGGAAATGTTAAAAAGAGGCCAAGTTGTGAAGAGCTTAAAAATAAAAGAATTTATATTTGGTCCTTGAAGGAATTAGTGAGTAATAGGAATCTGTATTAATGTATTTGTGTATTAGAGTATTCCTATACGTCCTATTTAGTTTCCTTTAGCCTTAATTTCTGTTGGGACTGTTTAATAGAAATTGAAAAGTGTTGGTGATATCTTGGAAATTAGGTATAATGCTTAAATTATTATCATAATTATTATATTATATAATTAATATTATCATATTATCATAGGCTTGTACCATTTAGAACTAAATAGGACCTTAGAGGCCATGTAGTGAAACTTTCTCATTGTACAGATGGAATAACTGAGTCTCAAAATAGGGTAAGGGATTTAATTTAACCAAAGTTGCCAGGAAATAAAAGGTATAGACAGGATTTGAACCCAAGTTCTCTGACCAGCATCTTTCCCTGTACCACTTGTGCCTTTTCTGATAGATTTAAATGAGAAGTTTTAGAACATTAAAAACTTTTATAAAAATCTAAAATAATGAAGACTTTTTCTTTTATTGTTGGTGCCACAAATACTAGTGAAGTGCTGATTTAATGAACCCATACATTTCTTCAACTAACCCAAAATAGTATACCTTTTAAAACATAATTTGATAATATTTATTTGTTAATGGTTAGACTAGCTAATTACAGTGCAAAGGATCCACCTTCATAGATTTAATTCTTTTGTAGGCTACTTCAGGCTTTGTCCCTGACGCTACCTGCCTTGCATATTATATATAGCCAGGAGACTAGTCAAGTAAGTGTTGATCGATACAAATGTATCTTTACTAATGAAATAATAATTTAATGTAAATGTTCTGACATAAGAAATTGGCAGAGTATCATCTTCATATATTAAAAAAACTACATGCCTATTTTCTCTTTTTTGAGGAATTAATCCTTTTATATTAGGGAAACTTTGGGTTCAAAGTCAGAATTGAAAATCTTCTCACCAGCATAGTTCTTCGAAGTTGGTCATTGTAGAAGGCCAAAATGAAAATGTCTTATAATTATCACCTGATGTCAAGAAGACTTTGGACATGTTCAGATTAGGGACCTCTCTCACCTCTGTGCCTTTGCACAGATTGTCTGATGGACCTTAGAATATACTTCCTTCTCATTTCCATTTAAAAATTTCTAGTTTTCCATAAGGCTCAGTTTATGTGTTATTAGTACTTTCTTTTTCTTCACTGTTTCCCTGTTGCTGCTACCATTGGAATGTATATATGCTCCTTTAGTGCAGGGATTAATTTTTCTTTTTCTTTGTGTCCCTGGTGATTAATATAGTACCCAGAAAACTTTTTGAAAAGGGTGCTGTTATTGTCCCTATTTTACAGATGAAGAAATTGAGATGCAGCAAAATGACTTGCAATTAAAGCTATTAAATGTTTAAGGCAAGATTCAAACCCAGGCCTTCTTGATTTTAATCAATTACCAAGTATTTTGGGTACTGTACTAAGAATTAGGGTTACAAATATAATTAATGAAACAACTCCTACTTGCAAGGGCATTACATTTTAGAGGGGAAGAAATATATAAAATATGTACATATATATATATATATATATATATATATATATACATACACACACAACATCAATATAAAGTTAACAAATTCAAACTATACAAAATAGTTAAATATAAGTTAACTTGGAGGGAGGGCAGGATGGTACTAGTAATGGTGCTTGATCTGTGTCTTGATGAAGAGAAATTTTTGTGAGTTGTAGGAGAGTGTGTTCCATGTGAGGTGATCACTGTGGAGACACCCAGTATTCTGCACTGTTTCATAGAGAACAGCATGAGCAAAAAGCCCAGAGGGGAGGCCTCTTCTCAGGGTTGAGAGAAACTTGGTTTCCCCTAGAATAAAAGAGGACCTAGAGAGTAGTGGTTTGAGAAAAGGCTGGTAAAGTAGTTTGAGATTCAGATCAAGAATTTCTTTGGTAGGCAGGAGGGATCCCTGAAGAATGTTGAGTTGGAAGAATGATAGGACCCATTCTATGCCTAAGGATTAGTCAGACCACTGTATGAAGAATGAATTGTGGTTTTTGTGGAAAAGGGGAAGCTAAAGAGCTGAGATAAGACCAGTGAGAGTTTATTGTGGCAGTTGAAGGAGTTAGTAATGAATGTCTGTACTAAGAAGGTAGCAGTAAGATTGGGAGGGAAAGGATGCAAAAGAGAGACATCGTATAGACCCTTACAGTAGGAACCTGTATATATAATCGTGTGTGTGTGTGTGTGTGTATGTCACACACACACAATGTATAATCTAAGCTATTTTTAAAAATTTAATTTATTTTGAATTTTATAATTTCCCCCTAGTCTTGTTTCCCTCCTCTCACCCCCCACAGAAGGCAGTCTGTTAGTCTTTATATTGTTTCCATGATATACATTGATAATATATCTCCTGACAGCTGACTTGACTGTATCCCATAGGTTTTGGTATATTGTTTCATTTTTGTCCTTATCTAGGATGATATCATTAATTCTTTCTATAATTTGTTTAAAATTTAGTTTCCAATTAGTTTTTTGGTCTATTTCTCCCTGGCCCTTTCCTGCATGTGATTTTTATGCCATTATAATCTGAAAAGGATGTATTTGCTATTTCTGCCTTTCTGCAGTTGATTATTAGGTTTTTTATGCCCTAGTACATGGTCAATTTTTGTGTAAGTACCATGTACTGCAGAAAAAAAAGTATATTCCTTTCTGTTCCCATTCAATTTCCTCCATAGGTCTATTATGTTTAGGTTTCTAACACTATTTACCTCCTTAACTTCCTTCTTGTTTACCTTATGGTTAGATTTATCTATATCTGAGTGTAGAGTTTTGCTGTCTATGTCTTCCTGTAACTCCTTCAACTTCTTCTCTAAGAATTTGGATGCTTTACCATTTGATGCATACATATTTAGTATTGAAATTACTTCATTGTATATGGTACCTTTTAGGAGGATATAGTTTCCTTCCTTATCTCTTTTAATGCTATCTATTTTTGCAACTGCTTTGTCTGAGATAAGGATTGCTACCCTTGCTTTTTTTCACTTCAGTGAAGCAAAATATATTTTGCTTCAACGTTTTGCCTTTACTCTATGTATCTCTGCTTCAGATGAGTTTCTTGTAAACAGCATATTGTAGGATTCTAGTTTTTAATCCACTCTGCTGTTTGCTTATGTTTTAAGGGAGAATTCATCCCATTCACATTCAAAATTATAATTACTAACTCTTTATTGCCCTCCATGCTATCTTACCTTTGTATTTTTTTCCCTTTTCACTTTATCCATATTTCCCAGTATTTTTTCTCTTCTTTTTTCTTTCTTTTCTTTTATTTTTTATTCTCATTTAGTACAAATTTTTTTTTACATTAATAAAATATTCTTGTTTAAGAGTAAATGAAATACCCCCTCCCCCCCATGAATATAGACTTGCTTGAGCGATAAAGTAAAGGGGAGAGAGAAAAAATTAAAATAAAAAAATAGTAATAATTGTAGGTATGGCCAGGTGGTGCAATGGACGAAGCACCAGCCCTGGAGCCATGAGCACCTGAGCCCATATCCAGCCCCGTAGACCCAACAATCACCCAGCTGTGTGACATACAAGCCACCCAATCCCCACTGCCCTGCAAAAACCAAAAAGAAGCAAAAAAAATGACCCAAAATAAAATAAAATAGTAATAATCATAGGGGTGGCTGGGTGGCGGACAGAGCATTGGCTCTTGAGCCAGGAGCACCCAGGTCCAAATCCGGCCTCAGACACCCAAAGATCACCCTGCTTTGTGGCCCCAGGCAGGCTACCCAGCCCCATTTTCCCCTGCACCCTCCCCCAAATAATAATAAAAAATGTGCTTCAGTCTTTGTTCCAACACCAACAACTCTGTCATGGGTGGATCACATTCTTTATGGTAAGTCCATCACAAAAGTTACTTCCATATTTTTCCACCATTGCCATTGCTGATTGGAACTCCCTCCTTTCTTATTTCTCCACTGCCATGTACTATATTTTCTCTCTCCTTTCACTCTGATTCTGCTGTAGGGTAGCTGAGTGGTGCAGCAGACAGATCCCTGGTCCTGGGGCCAAGAGGCCCTGAGCCCCCATACCACCCCTTAGGCCCAGAATCCACCTGGCCCTATGGTCCTGGACAGGCTTTACAATCCCAGCCCCTTGAAAGAAGTAAAAATGAAAATGTGTTATATCTGACCACTGTCCCCCCATGGTCCATCCTCTCCTCCTTTATTCACATTCCCACCCCTTCCCCCTGCTCCCCCCTTCCTTCTTACTCCAGATGTCTATACCCCATTGAGTATATATGCTGTTTCCTCTCCTAGCCACCTCTGATGAGAGCAAAGTTTCCCTCATTCCCCCTTGCCTCCCCCCTTCCATATCATTGCAATAGCTCATTGTAATAAAGAAAAATCTTATTATATGAAATATCTTGGCCTATTCCCCCTCTCCTTTTTCTTTCTCCCATTCCATTTCCCTTTTTTTTCTGTTGACTCCATTTTTACACTATATTTTGTCTTTGAATTCAGCTTTCTCCTGTGCTTCAACTATAAAAGCTCCCTCTACCTGCTCTATTAACTGAGAAAGTTCTTATGAGTATTATCGGTATCATTTTCCATGCAGGAATACATGCAGTTCATCATCATTATTAAGTCCCTCATATTTTCCCCTTCTCCTCCAATCTCCATGCTTCACCCAAGTCCTGTATCTGAAGATCAAACCTTCTGTTCAGCTCTGGCCATTCCAAAAGGAACCTTTGAAATTCCCCTGGTTCATTGAAAGTCCATTTTTTCCCTGGAAGAGGACATTCAGCCTTGCTGGGTAGTTTGTTCTTGGCTGCATTCTAAGCTCTTTTGCCTTCCAATATATTGTATTCCAAGCCCTATGAGTTTCCAATGTAGTTGCTACTAAGTCCTGTGTGGTCCTGACTGCAGCTCCACGATATTTGAACTGTGTCTTTCTGGCTGCTTGTAATATTTTCTCTTTGACTTGGGAGTTCTGGAACTTGGCTATAATATTCCTAGGGGTTGTTTTTTTGGGATCTCTTTCTCTGGGGGATCGGTGGATTCTCTCCATTTCTATTTTGCCCTCTGCTTCTAGAATATCAGGGCAATTTTCCTGTAGTAATTCTTTGAAAATGATGTCAAGGCTCATTTCCTGATCATGACTTTTGGGTATTCCAATAATTTTTAAATTATCTTTCCTAAGTCTGTTTTCCATATCAGTTGTTTTTTCAATGAGATATTTCACATTTTCTTCTAATTTTTCATTTTTTTTGTTTTGAAGTATTGATTCCTGATTTCTGGTAAATTCATCAATCTCCCTGAATTCTATTCTTTGTCTGAAGGATTTGTTCTCCTCAGAGAGTTTTCTTATCTCTTTTTCCATCTGGCCAATTTTGCTTTTTAAAGCATTCTTCTCCTCAATAACTTTTTTGAACTGTTTTATCCATTTGACCTAAGCTGGTTTTTAGCATGCTATTTTCTTCAGCATTTTTTTGGATTTCCTTGACTAAGCTGCTGACTTCATTTTCATGTTTTTCCTGCATCTCTCTCCTTTCTTTTCCCAGTTTTTCCTTCTAACTCCCTCATTTGATTTTCAAAGTCTTTTTTGAGCTGTCATAGCCTGAGCCCAATTTCTGTTTTTCTTGGAGTCTTTAGATGCAGGAGCTTGTGCTTCCTCATCTTCAGACTGAGTATTTTGATCCTTCTTGGGCTCATTTGCAAAATATTTCTCAATAGTGTTCCTCTTTTTTCTCTGCTTGCTCATTTTCCCAGTCTGGGCCTGGTTTTTGAGGTGCTTCCTGAGCTTTTGGGACACTCCCACAAGGGTCTCAGTGTGTGAGGTTCTGTCCTCCCTCCTGGTCTGTGAATGACCATAAGTGTCCCCCTCTGCCACGGGGCTGAGGTGAGGGGGGCCCTGCTGTTCTATGGGGGGCGCCTAGACTGTGATCAGGATCTGAATGTGGTCAGAGCCCCAGAGTCCTGTTCCAGAGGCAGAGGACAGAGCTCTGCAGGGATCTGGGCTGCTTGATGTGTGCCCTGAGGGCTGGGCTCCAGGTGCTTGCTCTGGCAGAGGTCCCCTGCTGTTCTCCCACTTTATGCCTTGTGCTCCCCGGGGTGTAGCTCAGGAGACTCCCCTGCTGTTGTGAGCTGGGGCTCACAAGGTTACCTTGAGTAGGAGAACTGCCTCTCTGGGTCCCTTTGTGGGTTCTGTCTCTCGAGAGTTTAGTTAGAGTCCTTAGTTTAGAAGTTTTATCAGAGAGCGCCTAAGACTTGATCCTTTCTTGTTGCCATCTTGGCTCCCCCCTCCCCAGTATTTTATTTCTGAATACCACTACCTTCAGTATGTTTGCCTCCCCTCCCCCTTTTTTCCCCTTTCCCTTCTATGCTTCTTCCTTCCCTTCCTTCTGTTAGTTCCCCCTTTCCCCTTTTAATACTTGAAAGGTAAGATAAATTTCTTAGCTGAGTGTATTTATGTTAATTTAAACCAAATCTGATCAGAATAAGATTCAGGCAGTTCTCACCTCCTCCCCCTTCCCCTTTATTGAAATAGGTCCTTTGTACCTCTTAATGTAATAGGATTTATTTACCTCATTCAATCTTCTCTATCCTTCTGTCTCGTTACTGTCCCCCTTTTTAAGGAGGTATTATTTTTAAATCATTCTTAGTCACAGAGAAGGCTAAGTATAATCTCTCTAATAGAGTCAAAATTCTTGAGAGTTATGAGTCTTCCTCCCAGGTAGGGATATAGTCAGTTTCATCTTATTGGATAGCAGTTTTTTTCTTTACCCCCACCCCCCCCTTTTTTTTTTACCCTTTTCATGTGTCTCTTGATTCTCCTGTTTGAATTCCAGATTTTTTATTCAGCTTTGGTGTTTTCATCAGGAAAAATTGGAAGTCTCCTATTTTATTAAATGTCCATCTTTTTTAGAAGACTCAGTTTTGCCAGATAGTGAATTCTTGGCTGCATTCCAAGCTCCCTTGCTCTTCAGAATATCACATTTCAGGCCCTTCAATCCCTTAATGCTGATGCTGCTAGGTCCTATGTAATCCCTACTGTGGCTCCTTGATATCTAAATTGTTTCTTTCTGCCTGCTTGCAGGACTTTCTCTTTCATCTGATAGTTCTGGGGTTTGGCTACAATATTCCTTGGTGTTTTCATTTTGGGATCCCTTTCCAGAGGGGATTGATGTATGATTTCAGTAACTATTTTGCCCTCTGGTTCCATGATATCAGGGCAATTTTTCCATCACTAAATCCTGCAATATTAAGTCCAGGCTTTTTTTCTCTTTAATATTTTCAAGGTGCCCAATGATTATTAAGTTGCCTCTCATGGTTCTGTTTTCAAGGTCAGTGGTTTTGCTGATGAGGCATTTTACATTTTCTTCTGTTTTTTCAATTATTTTGGTTTTGTTTAACAGATTCTTGTCTCATGAAGTCATAAGTTTCCACAGACTCCATTCTTTTTTTTTTTTAAGAAAAGAATTTCTTCATTTATCTTTTGCAACTCCTTTTCCTATTGGTCAATTCTATTTTTTAAGGATTTTTCCATTTGACCAATTGAGGTCTTGAGAGAATTATTTTCTTTTTGCATTTGTCCAATTGTATTTTCCAAGGATTTGTTTTCTTGTTGCAAGGTGTTAATATTCTCTCTCAGATTTTCCAATTGATTTTTTTTTTTTTAGATTTTTCAAGGCAATGGGGTTAAGTGGCTTGCCCAAGGCCAAACAGCTAGGTAATTATTAAGTGTCTGAGACTAGATTTGAACCCAGGTACTCCTGACTCCAAGGCTGGTGCTTTATGCACTGTGCCACCTAGTTGTCCCTTCCAATTGATTTTTAAACTCCTTCTGAATTCTTCAAGGAAGTCTTTCAGGGCTGGAGACCAAATCATATTCTCCTCAGAGGTTCTAGATCTCTCTGAGTTAGGGTCTTTACCTTATAGGTCATCTTCTATTGATCCCCCTTTCTGCTGGCCTTCATTTTCCAAAAATCTTGTGTTGGGGTAGGGGCTGGTTCACAGGGGTTTAGAGTTGAGGTCCCTAGAGGCTTTGCTCACTTGGCCTAGTAACTCCAAGGGGGCCACTGGTAGAACATGCTGATTGCTTTCTCTGGAGTGTGTGACCTTGATTTGAGGCCCTCTCTCTTGGCCTGGAGGTGGGATGGGTGGAGCTGCTGGATACTTTTATCCTTGAACAATTTGGGCTGTGCCCTAAGTCAAGGTAATTATTCCTATTCCGCTGAGGGAACTCTGCTGCTCATACCTGCACCTGGGGAGGTGGGTGGCTTAACAGCCACCTGTTTATGTTCTGGGAAGAGGGTTCAGTTGAAATGAGAGTATGGAGTCTGAGGAGGAGGAGGAGCTCCAGAGGAGCCCAACTGATCAATGTCCGCAATTCTTCCCACTGGAACTAGCCCTCCAGCCCTGCTCAAGCACCCCAGACCATCAGTTCCACAGCCAAAGTCTCCGTGCCCTGGTTGGCTCTTGTACCGTGGCTCCCACAGTCGATGTGTTTGCGGCTGATTCCTGGCCCTCTGCTCTGTTTCATCCCTGCCCCCCTCCCCAATACCCAAAGACTGAGCTTGTTCATAGATGTTCTTCTCCTAGCTTTTTTTCCCCTGGGTTTTGTCTATTGAATTTATGTTAAGAGGTTTCTTTCATATCATATATGAGGGAAGATCAGGAGACCCTAGCACAGTGCCTGTCTTCTCTCTGCCATCTTGACTGGAAGTCCCCTGATTTTTTTTAATATGAGAAAACTGAGACCCTGAAAAATAAAACTAAAAATCCTATCTTTTGATTCCAAGATCAGTGATCTTTCTGCCCTTCTTTTTTTTTTTTTTTGATAGAAAGGTTGATCTGAAGGACCTGGTAAATGATTGGCTTCAAGATTGAAAAATCAAAGATAACCTCAAGGTTTTGAATTTAGGAAACTGGGTGAATGATGATGTCACTGACAGAAGTAGTTAAGTCAGAAGAAGGAGTAGATTTGAGGAAAAATAATAAACCTGACTTTGGACATATAGTTTGGTGGAACATCAAAGTGGATGTCCATTGATAGTAGCTGGAGATGCAGGTCTAGTGCTTGGGAGAGAGATTAGAACTAGAGCTAGAGATTTCCGAGTGATGTAAAGAGAAGTGAGAGTTGAAACCATAGGCATGAACAGAGACTAGAGCAGGGGTCCTTAACCTTTTTTGTGTCATGGATTCTTGGTGGGGCTTATGCAACTTTTCTCAGAATTTTGTTTTAAATGCATAGAATAAAACATACAGGAAGCTAATCACATTCAAATTCAATTGTTCAAAAAATAGCAGTTTTGCAGACTTCAATCATTCAGTTAATCTCCAGTGGTCCTGATTCATATCTGACCATTGGACCCAGATGGTTCTGGAGGAGAAAGTGAGGCAGTGACTTAGCACAACAACCTTCATTCAAATCTAATTCATGTGCTTGTCGTGGTCTTCTTTGAGAAGGAAGGACAAGCATCTTCATCATCATCATCAAATATTTATTAAGAGCCTGTTACATTCCAGGTACTAAGTACTGGAAATTCAAAGAAGGATAAAATTAGAGGCTTTGCTCTGAAGAGCTCAAATTCTTAAAGGAGAAACAACATATAAACAACTATGTACAAACAAGCTATATAGAAGATAAATTGAAGATACCAACACTAAGGCAAAATGGGAAAGACTCCCAGTAAAATGTAGGATTTCAGCTGATAACTTGATGCCAGCCAGGGAAAGGAAGAGGCATAGATAAGGAGGGAGACTGTTTCTAGTATGGACTGAATGAAAATGCTAGGAGTTTGTAGATGGAATATTTTATTTTAAGAACAGCAAGGAGGCCAGTGTCCATGTATCAGAAGTGAAAGGTAGAAGTAGACTAGAAAGGGGGAAGGGGAAGAGGAGGTAGATATGAAGGTCTTTGAATGCTAGCCACTTGGGTATAAGCCCAAAGATGACAACAAAAGCTTTGTTATTATACAAATAGATAACTAGCTGCCTCTGTGACAAATAGCTCAGCAGGAGCTCCAACCACTGCTAATCTCTCCTTCTGATCATTCTTTGGATGACTTCTTTTCTAATTGTTCCTGTTCTCTCTCTCTCTCTCTCTCTCTCTCTCTCTCTCTCTCACTCTCTCTCTCTCTCACACACACACACACACACACACACACACAAAACCTTACAAAAAACCTTACATTCCCCTGGGCTGCACTACTCCCTTTAATATAAGAGCTCAAACCTATTGGTAAAAAAAGGTCTGGCCCAGGGTTTATATTAGTATAGGGAACTCTGTTGTGGGTAAACTGTCTCTACCCATGCAGCAGCTTTTCTCAAATTTAGTCTTAGAGAGTTGTCTGGGACATTAACACAGAAGTGACTTTCCCAGGATCACAAAGCCAATATATATCAGAGGTAGGGCTTTAAATAGACCTTTTGGGGTTCAAGGCCAAATTTTCATCTTCCCCCTTGGGATGCAAATGCAGAAATCAAGGTAGTTGAGGACGCAGAAACGGTCACTGGATTTGCTATAGAATGCTATTAACTCCATTTAATAGAACAATTCTGTAGGGTAGTAGATGTGGGAGACAGTACAAAGAGTGGAAGAAAATTAGTTATAAGGGATGCTTGCTATTAGGTATAGTTTTCTTTTCTCTTTGGGAGAGGGGAAGCTGACAGCATATGTGACTTGGAATGCCTCTGGGGATTCTGTCCTTCTCTTGATACAGTTGAACTTAACACAGTTGAATTTGTTCCCTTGTCCATTAAGTCAGAATGAAGCAGATGCTATCGAGAGGTTAGAGTTTGGTCAGATATCAAAGATACGAAAGTCACCTGTTGTCTTGATTTTGTCTTTCCCCTGGACTTTTATGTCTCTAGAGGAGAGAATATCTTATGACAACTTTGTGCAACTCTGCTTCACTTAAATCCAATTCATGTCTAAACCATCACCTGTGATGCTGTTGTTCCTCTTCAGAATGAGGGCAAACAACATCAGTGAAGTTCCCTCATTTAAGCATGAGTTTGCTCAAATTATTTCTTGGTCCAATTTTTATTGTGTCCTCAGTTTGTGAGAGGGAGAGGGAGGAGGCAGAGTTTTGCCTAACTGAATTGTTTCAAAGGTCATACTTTCATAGCTGTGGTACAGACAGGAAGGAGCTCTGGAGTCTTATCCAAGGTTATGACTTCCTCAGTTCCTTAATATGTCTAGCTATTTAGATGACTTGCTTGTTATAACTTATCTTGTCTCTTTAAGACCTCTTTGGTCCTAGTATGTTGTCTTGAGATATATTCCTGTCCCCAGCTTCAATTCTCCCTTTACACACAGAAAACTCTATATTATTTTTTAAATCCTTTTACTGGAGGAAAGCAGTATGTTACCTTTCACAGCAATATTTTCTGGGTCTTACACCATTTCCATCTGTTTCTTTTTCAGTATCATTGACATATTATATCAATATATAAAGCACCTAGGATACAAAGTTAAATTTAAAAATAGACCTTGCCCTCAAAAATCTACCTGAGGTATACAACATATAAACAGTTGAGAAACTGCCAGATATTTTGTGGAGAGTGCCCTAAAAACTAGGAGGAAAGACTTCTTGTAGAAATGAGAGCTGAGCCAGATGGATCAAACCCAGAACTTATTCAGGAAGTAAATGATCTGCTGACTTCTTTACAGGCTCTCTGAGAATCTTATCAAGTTGAAACAGTCATTGAATGAGGTAGAGATGGAGCGGAAGTACATGCCTGTTAATGATATCCTTCTTGCATCTTTACCACTGATATTTTTTTTTAGGTTTTTGCGAGGTAATGGGGTTAAGTGGCTTGCCCAAGGCCACACAGCTAGGTAATTATTAAGTGTCTGAGGCCGAATTTGAACTCAGGTACTCCTGACTCCAGGGCCTCTATCCACTGCATCACCTAGCCGCCCCAACCACTGATACTTAATAAAATGAAATTTCATTTATTTCTTCCCCCCCCCGAAAAACTTTCTTGGAAATTGAGACAGTAGGAAAAATATAATTCTCTGTACCATAAATAATAAATAGTGGTTACTATTTTCCCCTCCAGCACTGAAATGTTTTCTTGGTGAAATAGGGCAATAAATAGTGGAATATTGTCTCTCTTAATGCCATCTAGTGGCTGATTAAAGTATCATTTTCTTAAATTCATTGCTGTTTATCTACCAGTAATTGGAAAAGGTGGAGGAGGGGGAGGAAAGAAGTTTAAGTGAAACATTTGATTTAGGCCCTTGATGTTAGAGAAGTCAAGTGAGTGAGAAATGTCAGATATATAACATTGGTCATTTTTTGTCCAAGTAACTGAATTTTTTTTAAATTTTATTTTATTTTTCCAATTCCATGAAAAGGTAGTTTATAACATTCATCCATTTGCAAGTTTTTGAGTTCCATATTTTTTCTTTCTCTCCTTTCCCTTCCCTTCCTCCTCCTCATGGTGATAAACAACCTAGTAAAAAGTACATGTACAATTTTTTAACTTATTGTTTTACTTATTTCCATATTAGCCATGTGTGAAAGAGGAATTAGAACTAAGGGAAAAAAATGAGAAAGAAAGTAAAAACATAGAGGAAGTTTTAAAAAGTGAACATAGTATGCTTTGCTCTGCATTCATAATTAGTTTTCTCTCTGGATGTGGATGGCATTTTCTATAGCAGGTCTTTCAGGATTGTCCTTGATCACTGAACTGCTGAGTGGATCTGCATCCACCATTGTTGATCATCTCAAAATGTTGTTGTTAAGGTGTACAGTGTTCTCTTGATTATGCTCCAAGTAACTGCATTTTTTTTTATTTTTTGCAAGGCAAATGGGGTTAAGTGGCTTGCCCAAGGCCACACAGCTAGGTAATTATTAAGTGTCTGAGGCTGGATTTGAACTCAGGCACTCCTGATTCCAGGGCCAGTGCTCTATCCACTGCACCACCTAGCCATCCCCAAGTAACTGAATTTTGTAAGATATGGGCAAGTTGTGAAACCTCTTTGGATCTGCTTTCTTTCCTTGAAATAGATGATTTAGATTTTAGAAGTCTCTTTCAGTTTTAAATCTTTTATTAGCCTATGATGTTTAATGTCATTTTAGCTATCAAATTGTTGTTGTTTGTCCTTCATTCTTGAAGTGGACCATGATATCAGGGAGGTGATGACATACATGCAAGTGAGCTAGATTTAAGTGAACTTAGGGCTGTGCAAAGTCACCAGCTTCTCCTCTAAAGCTATCTGAGTCCAGGGCCATGAATATAGATCAGGACAACTGGAGATAGTCCTGGTTTAAGTGGTAGAAATGATATGAAAGGGGATTCTGTATAGTTTCAAGTTAGACTAGATTACTTCTGATGGCCTTTCCAACTCTGAGAATCTGAAATTGTATGATGTGAACAGATAAGATAGAAACTGGTTTGTTTTTATCCTTGTATTCCCTTAAACATAAATATTGAAATGAATGTAATATGTATTATTAATAATCAATTTTCATAAAGTATCATTACCTAATAGTCAACAATTTAATGATGAGCCATTCTATATTCAGTCTCTTTGTATTCTTGGACAGTACTCATTCTGTCACTTTGACTTCATTTATAGTCTTTCCAGTTTATTAGAACATCCTTGTATAAGATATCTGAAGATGTTCTTTTAGCATAGCCTTTGGGACCTCAGGGTCATACAAGATGAGGCATCAGAGGAGGACTTTCATTGAAAAATTTTAAAAAATGTTTTGTCACTGTGATGGTTATAATATCTTAAAGTTGTTTCATTTGCATTTCTTTGATTATTAAAGTTATCAAATTAAAATTCAGTCATTAACAGTGTTTATTAAGCTCCCATAATATCAGCTCTTTCAGAAGCACTGAGGTTACAAAGACAAAAATGGAACATGACCTGCCTTCAAGGGATTTTTTTTATTTTATTGGAGGAGACAATATGTATATGTATATGTATATGATTATACACACTAAATACAAGGTAATTTTTTAGGAAATTACTAGTAGGAAGGATCAGGTAAGATTTTATGTAAGACAGATTCCATAAACTGCAAAAAGTTAGGGAGTCAAAGAGGTAGAAGTGAATGAGTTCATGAGAGGCTTGGGAAATAGTTTCTGCATAGGCAAGGGGATGAGAGTACTGTTTTTGAAGAAAAACAAGGCGAATTTGACTAGACCAACGAATGTTTGAAGGGGAATATTTTATAATAAGGCAGAAAGGTAAGTTGGAGTCAGCCAATGAAGAACCTGAATACCTGACTGAGGCTTGTATTTGATCCTTGAGGCAATAGGGGAGCACTCAACCGACAAGCTGTTTTCAAAGTGATTTTCCTGAAGCACAGGCCTAAAAATGGCACTGTCCTACCCAGTAAGGTCTAGTGGCTTCCTGTTGACTCTAGGATTCAATCCTTTTTTTAATTTCTATTTTTTTGTGTAAGTTGGATACATATATAATTGTTAGCACAGTAATATATGTATATAATTTAGACATAAGCAAGTATAAGTGTTTTAGGGTAAATGCTCAAACATTTTTGCTGTTGGGGTGCCCAGTGAAAACATTTTGGGAGACTACTGCTCCTGTCCATTGTTATTTGTTTCAAGTTTTTGCTTAACTTTATACTAGGTGCCAATATGGTACAAACACGTACAAATCATTTTAAGACTGACAATTCTCAAGGCTATCCTTTCTATCCCAAAGTCTTTACTGACCATTAGTTTCACACCTTCAAATGCCTATCAGACATCTTAAGCTGTGAGTTCAGTAAACATCTTAAATTCAACACATCCAACTCTGAACTCATTATTTTTCCTCCTAAACCCTTCTCCCCTCCTACCTTCTCTATTACTGCAGCAACACCATCCTCCTAGTCCCTCAGGCTTGCAGTTTAGGAGGCATCCAGGATCACTCACCATCTTTTTTCCTCCATATCCCACTATTTCTAAGGCCTATTGTTTTCACCTTTGATACATCTCTTACACATGCCCCCTTCTTTCCTTAGATACTAGCATTTCTCCAGTCCTCCTCATCTCATGCACAGACTACTCCAGTAGCCTGTTGATAGGTCTGCCTTCTGCCTCATTTCTCTCTCCACTTCAGTCTATTCTCCATTCAGTTACTATAGAAATTTTCCTAAAATGCAGGTCTGACCATGTCACTCCCTTACTCAGTAAACTTCAGTATTGCCTCTGGGATCAAATACAAAGTCCTCTGTTGGCATTCAAAGCCTTTATGACCTAGCCTCTTCTCTTTCCAGGCTCTTTTCCCTGAACAAGACACTTCTTGTCTGGAATGCTCTCCTTCTTCAGCTCTACTCCCTATCTTGGCTTCCTTCAAGTCCTAATTAGAATCATATCTTCTACAGCAGGTATAGGGAACGTCTGGCCCGAGGGCCACAGAAGATTTGCAAAATCATTTTGTGTGGTGCTGCCAAGGCAACCACAGGTGAAACTCCAAATTCAATAAATTAGGAGCTTTTCTTGGGGGGGGGAATTAAATAATGTTTGATCAAATATAGCATGTTAATTTTTAAGTTTTAGCCATTGTCAGAAGCAAAGTTTGCCACCTCTGTTCTGCAGGAAAGGTTGCCCAACCCTTTTACACTGTAGTGTTTTTCCCCACTTAATTATAGCTTATTTATCCTGTCTGTAGCTTGATTGTATATATTTATTTGTGCATTGTCTTTCCTGTTAGAATGTCAGCTTCCTGAGGGCAGGGACAGTGTTTCGCCTTCTTTTGTATCCCCTTTGTCTGGCACATTTTGTTGTTGTTGTTATTCAGTCATTTTCAGTCATATCTGACTCTTGGTTGAACCCTCCATTTGAGGTTTTCTTGACAGGCTCTGGAGTAGTTTGCCATTTCCTTCTCCATCTCCTTTTACAGGTGAAGAAATTGAGGCAAACAAGGTTTAGTGACTTGCCAGGGTCCCATGACTAGTAAATGTCTGAGGCTGCATTTGTACTCAGGAAAATGAGTCTTCCTGATTCCAGGTCCTGCACTCTAGCCTCCTAGTTGCCCCACTGGGACATAGTAAGTGCTTAATAAATGTTTATAAGTTGATAAACCATCCCTGTCCCAAGCAAGCTTATAGCTTTAGCTTGATGGAGGAGACAGATAAGTAACATTGCAAGTCAAGGCTGAGTTTCATTGTGTTTTTTCTTTGTTTCATGAGTAGTGGTGTTTTCAAAATTTCACCACCTGGTAATTCATTTTTTCTTGGTGAGTGCCGCCCCCCCCCCCCCCCCCCCCAGTTTGTAGTTAGCCAACCTGCCAGACAACAGATTTTTCACTGGGCCTATTCTCAAAGCCTCTAGTGTGGTTCAGTGATTGAATGCAGGATTTGGAATCAGTGAACATGGGAGCAAATGCAGACTTTGTTGGATATTCACTCTATGACCTTAGGCAACTTAACTTCTTTGTGCCTCAATGGCTTCATCTGTAAAATGAGAAGAATGGACTGGATGGCCACTGATGTCCTTCTTAACTCTCTGTGATTTTAGCACTTGGCAGAGTTTGCTTTGTCTTATCAGAAATTTTAAGAACCCAGGGTCATGGGCAGCTAGGTGGTGCAGTGGAGAGAGCACTGGCCCTGGAGTCAGGAGTGCCTGAGTTCAAATCTGGCATGAGACACTTAATAATTACCTAGCTGTGTGGCCTTGGGCAAGCCACTTACCCCCCCCCCCCATTGCCTTGTTAAAAAAAAAAGAACCCAGGGTCAATTTCTAGATCATAATAGGACCTTGGTGTTGATATTCGGATAGGTTTTAGTCATAGAATCACATAGTATCACAGATTTAGAGCTAAAAGGGACTTCAGAGATTATCAAGTTCAGTTCTCCTTTTTTTTGTAATTGAGGAAACTGAGGCAGAGAGGAGAAATGGTTTGTTTAGCACCACAACTATTTTTGTTGGAGGTCAGATTTGAGTTCAGGATTCTGACTCCTTTTTCAGTACCATCTCCATTATGCCATACTGCCTCTTAATTTACTTAACTTAAAAGGCGGCTTAAGTCAGGGAGATTGGTTTGACTTTTGCTGTAGTATAGACATGAGGTGATAAGGGCCTAGACCTTCGGTAGTGGCATTAGAAATAGACAATGTGAAAAATGGAAGGGTAGAACACTGGACACATATGGAGAGGGTGGAGGAAATAAAAGTTTAAAGGTGGATTGAATTTGGGTGATAAGGAAATACGATGGTGCCATTTAAGGATGTGAGGAATTTCATGATAAGTACTGTTTTTTGTGGGGAGGGAAGATAATAAATCTTGGTCCTTTTGAGTTTCAGACAATGACAGAACATCCAAAATGGTAACAGAATGTGGAAAAGTTGTAAATATGAAACTAGTGCTCTGTTGAGACTTTGGGGTTGGATATATGGATTTGAAAGTCATATATGATAGGGTTTTAGAATTAGAAGGGGATATTAATGATCATCTGAACCAGCCACTTAATTTTACAGATGAGGATACTGATATAAAAAGAAAATTTAAGTAACTTGCTTTTTTTAGAGCTCTGAAAGAAATCCCTGCCTTTGGAGTCAAAATCTCAGCTCCAATTTTTAATAGCTAGGTAATCACCTCTCTGTTCTTTCCTTTGCTCATCTTAAAGTGGGGATAATACTAGTGATATTTCCTCCCAGGATTAGTGTGAAGAAAGCATTTATAAATCCAGAAACCTAATATGTATATGTTGCATATTCCCCCAAAATATGTTTCTGAAGAAGAGGAACTACTTCATTTTGCACTGATATCCTTGGATCACCTAAGTACATTCATTGTCACACACATAGCAGATGTTAAAGAAATGCTTATTAAATTGAATATCAATATAATGTCAATGTATTTATACATAATATAATAGTGATTTAACCCCATAATCATGTGGAAATAAAAACAATACTTATGTAAAATGTTTATACTTAATATGCATTGTTCAAATACAGTATGAATATATGCTATATATAATAAAACATAAAATAATATAAATATAAATATTCTTTAACCACATTCTGTCTACCAAACCTGCCTTTTCTAAATGGTGACTTAAAGGAGATACCCAGAACTACCCATATGAGATTAGGTCCTTTTCAGGGAGAGAATATGTAGAGACAAGAGTAGAAAAACCAAGAACTGAGACCTAAGGAGTACCCACAGAGAGAAGAAAGGGAATAATCAAAGGGAGATAGTAGTTAGGAGGAAAACTAGGAAAGTTCAGTGTTCCTGAAACCAAGAGAGAAAGTAATTCAAGATGAAAAGTGATCAACTGTATCAAATAATGAAGAAATGTCCAGAAGAATAAGGACTGAGTAGAGTACATTTGTACTCTAGTAGAATACATTTGGTGATTAGACTATCCCCTGTGATTTTTGAGAGTGAAGTTTAGTATGATGGAGATGGAAGCTAAATTTTAGAGGCTAAATAAGGAGTAGGCAATTTAAAAAAACAGAATCAATATGTGTAGACTATTCAGTAGAGAAGTTTGCCAGTAAAGGAAAGAAACTGGATTCTAGAGGTGACAAATTAAAGAGGGGAAAAAAGGGTTTTTCCCCCAAAATAGGAGGGAGGACAGATATGAATATTTTAAAATGGTGAAGAACCACTGAAGAGAGGAAAAAGATTGAAGATGATGCAGTATGTGTGGAATCAAGATCTGTCAGTAATCAGAGAGAGAATGGATTATTAAGTTTTAAAGGAAAGGACACTTTCATATACTTACCAGAAGGAATGAGAGAATGAGTTTAGTGATAGAGATTTGTAAAAATGTAAATAAGAAAAATTTTTAAAAAAAAATGTAAATAAGAGTTAAGTGAGGGAACTCAGACAGGTTTTCCATGTGAAATTGTTAGAGGCTTAGAAGACAGTGGTTTGAAATAGATCCTGGAGGGAGAGAACTGAAAAGAATAAGAGAATTGCTAAGCACTGGGAGAGTCCAGTTTGGAGAAGGTATTTTTACTAGGCTGAGTCTGCATAGTTTTGATTAATTTTGTTAAGCTCAACAAGTTAGAAACACCCTATAAATTAAGAAGTGAATTTGCATGATTTGCATGTGGAAAAGGTTATTAGTGATATCAGTTATTCCAATCTCACTGACTCTCATGGATACCAATCAATATTAATGTGGAATAAAAATGGAATATTAAAAACATGTTTATTTCAGCAGTATTCTGTTCCTCATCAAGCAAATACCATTGTTCAGCCCTTCAGCTCAAAATGAAATTTGTTTATTTTCTTACGTGGTTTTTACCTTTGAGGCATAAGTTTTGTATAATACCTAATAAGTGACTGGCTTGAAATTTGCTCTTTATCTTATTGATAAAGTTCCTGTACATATTTTGATTCATGAAATAATATAATTTATTTTCAGGATCACAAAATAGAAGACTTCATCAACTCTCCACTATATTCAGTTCTTATTATCAGTTATGAGATGTTGCTTCGATGCCTGGATCAAATTAAAAATATAAAATTTGATCTTTTAATCTGTGATGAAGGACATCGCCTAAAGAACAGTTCCATTAAGACAACTACAGCTCTTGTTAGCCTCTCTTGTGAGAAGAGAGTAATTCTTACTGGTTAGTATTCTATAAATTCACTTAATCTTTTAGTGTAGTAAAATTTTAGTACTAGGAACAGACTCTTGTTAGACTTATATATTTGATTATATTAAATGAATATTGTGTGCTCTCAGTACTTCCTATCCAACTCTGATAATTATGTTAGAGCCATGGAGAGAAGCAAACTCCCACTGGTGTTCCTGTTGATTTAGAAGACATTCTGTCATGAAAGAAAAGAAGGAAGAAAGGAAGGAGGAAGGGAAGAGAAGAGGGGAATAAAGTGTAAAAGCCTGGAAAGGAAGGGGACAGGTTATGAAATGTTTTAAAAGCCAATGAAATCACCCTTTCAACTTAACAAACCATAGAGACATTCTCTAAATTTTCCACTTTGAAAGCAGGTAAATCCCACTTGAATTTTTAATAAATTAGATATTTCTAATTCATTTAAAGAAATAAAATGAAATAAGTTCATTTTGAGAAGATACAATTGGGGTGGCTAGGTGGTGTAATGGATAGAACACTATGAGATAGGGAAAAAAATTAAGAGAAAAATAGGTGATATAACTAAGCTCAAGAGGTTCAATACACCAGAGGATAATCTCTTTAGGCCACATGCAACGTCTCCTAATTGTCCTCCCTGCCTCCAAAATGATTTTCATAAAACACAAATCTAACCATGTCATTCCCTCCTCAATGAACCGCACTGTTTACCCTCCACATATTCCAATCCAGTGACATTGGCCACCATACTGCTCTTTGCACACACTACTCCCAGCTTTTGACTTCTTGCCTTTTCTCTGGCTGTACCCCTGTGCCCAGAATAATCTCCCTTTTCCTTCCTTATTCTGGCTTCCCTGCCTTCCATCAGTAGCTCAGCTCAGATCTCAACTTCTTACAGGGACTTTTCCTTCTCCCCTTCCTCCTCCCATTGATGCTGCCTTTTCATTGAGATTACCTTATTTTTACACACTTGTATGTGCACTTTTTTTTTTTAGCATATTAAAATGTGAGCTCCTTGAAGGCAGGGTGCATGCCTTTCTTTTTTATCCCCAATTCTTAGCACAGTGTCTGGTACATAGGAAACACTTAATAAATGCTTGTTGACTGCCTGTCTCTGGAAAGTAAAGAATATGTAGGTCTGGAATAATATAATAATCCTATTAAAATCAATTCATATTTTGTACTGATAGGTTGACATTTTTCTTACAAATTGCTATTACTTAATTTGGGTATCTGTCATGAGATGTGGGGAGATTGATTTGTTGATTCATTAGGTTTTTAAGAATGCTCAATTCTATACCTTTAAATATTTTCATTTTCCTGTTCTTCAAGGTACCCCAGTCCAGAATGATTTACAGGAATTTTATGCATTAATTGAATTTGTGAATCCAGGAATACTAGGCTCTTTGTCATCATATAGAAAAATATATGAAGAACCCATTATTAGATCCCGAGAACCTTCTGCTACTCAGGTATTATGTTTATTAATAAATGGTTGTTTTTTTAATAGATTGAAGGGATATTCATAATCATTCTCGTTCTGAAGAAAATCCATATAACATCTTTTTAATAAAAAATACAATTTCAGCAATACCTATATATCTTGATTACAGGCGTGAGGGGAGAAGAGGGAACATCTGTGAATATTTTTGAATATAATTAAATTTGTCTTAAAACAGCTTAGTATTCAAAAACTAACTTTTAATTTTGTAGAACTTTTTTTTTAGTTTTTTTGCAAGGCAATGGGGTTAAGTGGCTTGCCCAAGGCCACACAGCTAGGTAATTATTAAGTGTCTGAGGCCAGATTTGAACCCAGGTACTCCTGATTCTAGGGCCGGTGCTCTGTCCACTGTACCACCTAGCCACCCCCCAAATTTTGTAGAACTTTTATGAATTCAGGGGATTATGATAAAATATCTGGCCTATCCTTTTTTTCCCCCCTCTTGCTAAAGAGCACTTTTTATGATTTAAAATTCTGAATTCAATATGGATTTTCTAGCCTCCTATTTGAGATTAGGATTTTTTTTAGCATATAACATCAGAGTATTGCAATTATAGACATTTTGTTTGAATGATATATTTTTTTGAAGAAATATTATTATTTACTTGAATACTTTGTAATATCTTCAAAAGAGCTGTTGGTCAGTTCCCTATAGGTCTACTTGCAGTCTTGCATCTTTAACTTAAATTGTGCTGGCTCTAAAGAAGGAAGTTTAATCTATTAATTCTCTGTGGGTAATATCGCCAATCTATATTCTATTATAGACTATCAGATAAAGGCCTGTTTCTTGAATAATTTAGTTTGTGGATTATAGATTTATAATGGCCCTCAGACAATTCTAACAACTAACCAAACAATGAATCATAAGACTATAGCTTTAAAAATTTAATGATTAAGCCAAACATTAAACACCTCTATGTTGGTTTTTACCTTCTCCCTCTCCCCAGTTCCCCCACTCATATTTGTATTGCATTTTTCTATAATAATGAAACAAACAAAATGTGACCAGCTGGTCACAAGAATAGTTTTTTTTTAAGATACATTTTTTTTCCTGAACTTTGTTTCAGAAAAGTTTCAATTTTCTTTTTTATTATCAGGAAGAAAAAAAATTGGGAGAGAGAAGAGCAGCTGAACTTACTCGTCTTACTGGACTCTTTATTCTTAGAAGAACACAAGAGGTGATAAATAAGTATCTTCCACCTAAAATAGAGAATGTTGTCTTCTGCAGACCAGGAACATTACAGATTGAACTTTATCGGAAATTGTTGGATTCTCAGGCTATCAGGTTTTGCCTGCAGGGGGTACTAGAAAATAGTCCTCATCTGATTTGTATAGGAGCTCTTAAAAAACTCTGCAACCACCCCTGCCTTCTCTTCAAATCTTTAAAGGTATGGTACTTATGAATGAAACCCTAGGTTGTTCCTTAGAAACAAAAGGAGGCCCTGGGGGCATGAAACTGATAAATTTAGGAAGCCTGCCAAGCTTAAACTTGGCCTATCCAAGGGTTTGGGTCTATGGCCAATCCATGTGGTTGCCATTTGAGAAAGTGAAATGAATTGTTCATTTTGATTATGTTACTAGCCTCTCCATCAATGAGGACTACAGACCATCTATAATTTACATATAAATATATATATATATATGTCAAAATTCACCATTCACAAATCTTTATATGCAAATGTGAACTCTGACTGCATTTTCTATAATATTATGAATTGCAAGAATTTTTTTCTCTATCTAAGATTTATAAAAATATTGCAGGTTTATGCTACAATGGTTTATATTTACTCAGTTTCTTTTACATTTTAAGAAGTCTACTTTTATAACTTTTCAGCAGGCACAGATGATAATTTATAGAGCAATCTCTTTTGAAACAGACTTTGTACATAGTAATAAACAAAAATTAAACTAATTGGGCTTAATGCCCAGGAAAAATAGAAGCTAAAAGGAAGACGTTCAGATGGTTTAAAATGTATAGACTTAAGGGGCATCTAGAGGGAGTAGTGGATAGATCACTGACCCTGGAGTCAGGAGGACCTGAGTTCAAATTTGTTTTCTTAATAATTATCTAGCTGTGTGACCTTGTGCAAGTTACTTAACTCCACTGCCTTGCAAAAAAAAATTTAAAAATGTACTGATTTACTTAAAATAACCTTGAGCTTTACTCTGAGGACTTCTCTATAGGTGGGAGATTTTCATCACGGTAATATGAATATGTAGAAATCACATTGAGCCTTTGCTTCATCTTCTAAACAAAGTTAAGAAACTACTTTGTCCAAATCTTCCATTTATAGGAAGTCAGTTGAGGAGCCATTCATTTCAACAGATTAAGGGTGGTACTGAGCAGCTAGGTATAGCAGTGGATAGAGTGCCAAATCTGGAATTAGGAAGAACTGAGTTCAAATGCTGCCTCAGGCACTTACGAGCTATAAGTCACTCCATCCTATTTGCTTCAGTTTCTTCACCTGTAAAACGATTTGAAAAGAAGAGTACTAGCTTCCTGCCTTGAACTTAGATGAGAAGGCAATAATCAGTAGAATAAATGGGGAGCCAGTGGGAGTGTTAGACCTTCTTGGTCTCATTAATTATAAGTCACACTTATCAATTGTTTTGGGTTTTAGAAAGTGCTTTATTTCACCAGCCAAAAGGTGGTACAAGTATTGTTATCTCCACTGTGCAAATGAGGAAAATGGGAGTTTAAGTGACTTTCCCCAGCCAAAAAGTATCTGAGCTAGCAGTGTCAGCTGGTAGTACAGAAGCGTCAGCTAGACCTGAGTCTGAGCCGCATAAATTCTCCCTAGCTGTTTGCCTGGGCAAGTCTCTTCTCTTAGCCTCAGTTTGTTTATCTGTAAAGTGAAGATAATAGCACCTACCTCACTGGCTTTTTTTTTTTTTTTAGGTTTTTGCAAGGCAATGGGGTTAAGTGGCTTGCCCAAGGCCACGCAGCTAGGTCATTATTAAGTGTCTGAGGTCAGATTTGAACTCAGGCACTCCTGACTCCAGGGCCGGTGCTTTATCCACTGCGCCGCCTAACCGCCCCTCATTGGCTTGTTTTGAAGATTAAATGAAATAATACATGAAGAATGCTTTGTAAACCTTAAATTATCTATGTAAATGCTAGTCATTATTATTTTCATGTTAGGCACATAGTCCGGTCTTTCCTACAATTTCAGGGAAATTTATAACCTCTTTGTTATAAATCAATATATATATATATATATATATATATATATATACTGGGGTCAAAGAAAATCTAGTATGTCAGAAGTAAGTAACACTTTATGTATCCTTACTGAGAAAATTCTGATCTTTATAGAAGTTGTAATGTGTGGTTAACCATGTATTGATAAGGCAATGAATTTTGCTTATCAGAAGAGATGTGCTCTGGGAAGACCTAGAAGTCAGGATCTAAAAACAGTTTCAAAAGTGGGAGAGCATTGTGTTGTGAGTGATTTGTTTCTTGGATTCTAAAAAGGAAGATTTCCTTCTTCATCCCCCCTGCAGAGAGAGAGAGAGAGAGAGAGAGAGAGAGAGAGAGAGAGAGAGAGAGAGAGAGAGAGAGAGAGAGAGAGAGACAGGGAGAGACAGAGAGAGAGAGCTAATATCCAGGAGCTCAGGTGTTTTGCTTTTGTCAAATCTAATTCCTTCCAAGGAGCAAGCACACAGCTTGGGGGGGAGGGGGGAGAGTCTTCTCCATCAATTTATAGGTAGGCAAACATGTCAATTGGACATAGCCAAATGTCCTTCCTTAACAACCCTCACTCCACAGCTGGGTATAAAACCAAACACACCTCAGAACTACCTTCTCCAGTCAGTCTGAACAACAGGGCAGGCCCTCATAAGGGCTACTGTGAAACACCACGTGGGATCAGCTTGCTGACTCCCCACAAGACTCAACCTTTTTCCATTTTCTGGAAAAAGGGAAACACAGAAGGAGGGCTAGAGGTCCAATAATTTTCTTACTTTTCTAAAAATCTAGGATCTGAAAAAGGGGGTATGCTTCTCACCTATGGAGCTTGATCCAGTTTCCCAAGTCTGGGCAGAGATTTGTTATCCTGGTTAACTCTCCATTATGTAGCCACTGGCTACTTGAGTTGGGAAAGCAAAAGTGGAAATAAAACAAAAATTTGTTAAAGGAAGTTACAACACATAGGAAGGGATAAGGAGAGAGAGAGAGAGAGAGAGAGAGAGAGAGAGAGAGAGAGAGAGAGAGAGAGAGACAGAGAGACAGAGAGAAAGACAGAGAGAGAGGAGAGAGGGAGAGGGAGAGGGAGAGAGAGAGAGAGAGAGAGAGAGAGAGAGAGAGAGAGAGAGAGAGAGAGAGAGAGAGAGAGAGAGAGAAAACGAACAGTCAAGTGGCATTGGCTGGACCACAGATCAGAGAAGACTGCAGCCCTGAGTAGGAGTCCAACCCAGGTTTTTATATCTTGCCTCTCATCCAGAGGGTAAAAGGTGAACTCACTTCCCCTTACTTATCTGGAATTAGATAGAAGGTGAAGCCTAAGGAGATCAGGATACAAATTTTACATTAAACAATGAATCAGTGGTAATGGAGATCTCTACCCAATTTGAGCAGATTACAAATTGTTTCTGTTAGAATCATAATTCTCTACTTCTAGTCAATTTACATCCCTACCCAATTTCTATATTCACAATTCTCTTCATCTTTCCCCTGCATCAGTTGGGGCCACGTGCTTTTGTTTTTTGCCTCCATTCCCTACAGGAATGAAGGGAAATTCTCCCTTCATTTCCGTACATCCTTATTCCTGATTAATTTTTTGGAATTAATTAAATAGGATGTGTGTTATTTACTCCAAAACATGTTCCAGAATACTGTATAGTCATAGGTAGATTTTTTAAAATTTGCCAAAATTTATTATGCTTGTTATTTAGTTAATGTGACTTAATAGAAAGAGACAGAGACTTGAAATTCAGAACCCTAATTAGGTTCCTGATTCTACCACTTACCCAGTAGCTGTATGTAACCTTGGCTAAGTGTTTTAGTTTCCCAGTGCCCCAGTTTTACCATATGTGATGCAAGATTTGATTTTTTAAAATATTATTTATATATTTTATTTTTACATTTCCTTTATTTCCAAATATAAGCTTTCCCCTTTCACTACCCAATCAACCTCTTGTCACAGAGACTGAAAAAGAATGAAGTGGGAAAAAGCAATGTAACAAATCTAATCACCATGTCTTTGAGTCTAGCATTATGCAGTGATCTACACCAATACCTCCTCACCTTTGCAAAGGAGGGGAAAGAAGGAGAGGTGTATTTTCTTCTCTCTTCTCCAAGGCTAAACTTGATCTTCATGTTACTAATATATGTTTGTTTGTTTGTTTTTTACAGTGTTTACATTTTATATGGTTTGCTTTTTATTTTTTATTTTTTTGCCTTTATAAATTGTTTATATTTTACATTATTTTCCTTAATGAACTATTTCATTTTCCCTTTTCATTTCTAGTATCTAGAACACATTGATACTTAATAAATGCTTATTTAATGGAAATATGAGATGAGGATTAAATTATGTTCAATCTCCTTTTCATCTCTATTTCAACACTTTTAAAAAAATTTCCATGTTGAATTAAATAATGTGAATTTTCTCACTCTTAAAATTTTATTTTGAATAGGAAAAAGAATGTAATTCATCTTCTGATGAATATGAAAAATATAACTTTTCTGAAGGTTTGATGGATGTCTATCCTATGGATTACAATTCAGTCACATTTTCTGAGACAGATTCAGGAAAACTACAAGTCTTGACAAAGCTGTTAGCAGTCATCCGTGAACTCAGTCCTTCTGAAAAGTAAGATAAATTTTGGAAGCAACTTTTCAATGTTTATGAAATTTGATTTTCCCTATTGTGATTTCCTTTAAAAAATTAAAATAAGATAGAATAGCTACTCAACTTTGGGTCATGATACCTTTCAACAATTTTCTTTGGTATAAAACCCATAAAAAGATGCCTGAGTTTTGAATTAGCGGTTAGTGCAATATATTGTATGAATTTTAAAGACATTTTTGGGCTTTCTTTGAGCCTAACACAGTGACTTGGATGTAGTAGTAACTTAAATATTTGTCAAGTTGAATTTCAGCAACAAAGTATAATACCATGTAATTACTCATGAAACATATATGTGATAATATGAAATCATTGATTTATCAGCTATTATGGGTATTATCATAGAATCCATTGCTCATTTTCTCTCAAATTTGCTAAATCATTTGACATGTCTGAATTTGCAGTGTTTTTTTCTGTAACATGGAAATGAATAATAGTTTTTTTTAAAAACAAAATTTGACTATTAAGACCAACTCCCCCCCCCAAAAAAAAACCAAACAGCTTGTTACTCCAGCCTGAGAGTTCCTGCTATACTAATTTATGGTTGCTTCAATCCTCTATTATATCAAAGTCCCAGCCATGCTTCACTTCAGAGTTTCTGCTGTAGGCATTCTCCAGTTCTGGACCAATAATCAAATCATTTATGTTACTAGAAAAGATGGCCTGACCTACTTATTTCTCTAATAACTCGACCCACTACCTCCATAATTCTCTTTTTTGTAGCTGTTCTTTTAAAATATGATTTCATTTTGAATTTAACCCTACATTAACTATAACTGTTGAAAATTACTATTTCAGTTTGAATGAGCAGATATCTATTAGTTCCTGATTGATGCCAGGAATTCACTAAGTGCTGAGGTTTCAAAGACAAAAACAAAATGGTTTTTGTCCCCCAAGGAATTTATGTTCATCTTGGGGAATCTTGGATGTGCTGATAATATGCTAACTGACATAAATGTGTCTTAGTCTTCTAATTTTTCAGTTTGAGCTACTATATGTTAGCAAGTACTAGTATATGCTAACATATTATGCTAAGAATATATAGTAAATAGTATTAGTTATTAATTCTATGATACTACTCTAATTCTAATCTCCTATTATAGAAGCATATCCTGATTATAAAAATGTAGACTCAATGATATATTTTATGAATCTCATTGAGATTAAATTTTTTATTTGTGAAAAAACATCAAGTTCATTACTTGCTCTGTAAACAGCAACTAATATGGTAGTATCATATTATAATAAAAAAGTCAAGACGTAACAGGCCTTTCTCTCTGTTTTACAGGGTGGTACTGGTATCTAATTATACACAAACCCTGAATATTTTACAAGAGGTCTGCAAGCGCCATGGATATAATTGTTCAAGACTCGATGGACAAACCCCGGTTGCACAGAGGCAGCAAATTGTTGATGGATTCAATAGCAAACACTCATCAGTTTTTATATTTTTATTAAGTTCAAAGGCTGGTGGTGTGGGCTTGAATCTTATCGGAGGTTCTCATTTAATTTTGTATGATATTGATTGGAATCCAGCTACTGATATTCAGGTAGGAAAACTTTGTATATAAAATGTCAAGCATTTTGAGCCCTACTTTTTGTTAGGGACAAAGAGCTTATATTCTGAAATGATTATTTTCTAGGAATGAATATAGACAAGCATAGTACCCTTAATGTATTCTCTAGATCTGCAAATATATCTGCTTGTATTCTGGACTCACTTTAAGACCTCTGTCTCCAGACTGCTGAGGCACTGCTGGTGGAACCAGTTCTGAGTCACTCTCTACTCCTGAGCATTCCCCCCCAAAAAACCCCACTCCTCTTAGGGGGTTGTCTGAAGTTACTTGGACTGGGTGCAGACCTGTCACAGAAGCTATGGATCCCTGATGGATCTTTGTACAGACCCACATCCCCATGCTTTGGTACAGGATGGGTGCTTCCAAAGAGCTAACAAAGGGTTAACAGCATACCCTAGAGTATACTCAGTATGACATTAATGCTATGATTTCTTTGTAAAGAACCAGATGTACATTGGCACACTTGGGAGGATGCCCAGTCATCATGAGACAGCTAGGTGGCGTGGTGGATAGAATGCTGAGTTTGCAGTCAGGAAGATCTGAGTTCAAATATAGCTTCAGAGGCTTATTAACTCTGGGACCCTGGACAAGTCACTTTACCTCTGTAATTTATCATTTTGTTAATCATGCTAGCAACAATAAAAGGGATCAGTGATACTCTTGAAAGCCAAATACCCATGGAACCCATTTATATTAGGTATGCTGGAAGAATGTGTGTTCCCGAGGATGGCAATTGACTCTGATTGGTTAACAATTTCTGAAAAGAACGAATATGATAATGAGGACCTAGTCTAAGGAAAAGCTTGCCTGGTCTGAGGAACTTTTCTAAATCCTTATTACTTGTCTAAAATAGACAAAAGGATTAACTGCCCTCACACCCCCATCCACCCAACCAAGACCTGCTAGAGGGGAATACTATGGACTGGAATTTGCCTTAGATTACATTCTTTGTAATAGTTGAGTGGAGTGGAGTGTTCCACCTAAGATTAAAAGACCTGTACTCCAGGTATTTCGGTAATCTCATCTATCCCCAATGCCCTTCAGAGTCTGAACTATTTATATAGGTTTCTGAAAAAAATCCTAGTCTTAATTCACTCATTGGTTGTTAATAGGAGAGAGAGAATTATTTCTCTCATCTCTCTTGGTCTCAGTTTCTTCAGATGTAAAATGGGGGTGATAATAATTGCACCTATCCCTTGGAATCAGAATTAGAATCAGAAGAGATAAAATGCTTCCCCCCAGAACCTTTCTCTTAGAAGGGAGTATAGAAATGCTTATTCCTTTCCCTTTTACTTTCCCCTTTCCTTCCATTCCCTAATCACTGGTTTTAATATCTGCAAATATATTTTTAGATCTGGGACTATAGAAATGCTTATTATTCCTTTCCCTTTTACTTTCCCCTTTCCTTCCATTTCCCAATCACTGGTTTTAATATCTGCAAATATATTTCTAGATTCCTAGATTTCTCTAAATTAATTAGTCTTTGATACTGTTTTTACTAGGCAATGGCTAGAGTGTGGCGAGATGGTCAGAAACATTCGGTACATATCTACAGACTCCTCACAACAGGTATTCATCCTCATTCTAACTCATAATGCTCTTTTGATCTAGTCACTCAAAGAATCAAAAATATTATGTGTTTTGGATAATAAAAATAACTTGTTTCATCTGTAATATTTTTTAATGTCAATAATTCTTTTTAAATTACCTTACTAAAATTTTCAATTTTATTTTATTTTTAACATGTATCAGAATTTGAAGTTAATTATAATGAATATTTCCTTTTCAGGCACAATTGAAGAAAAGATTTATCAGAGACAGATCAGTAAGCAAGGTCTTTCTGGGGCAGTTGTAGATCTCACCAAGACATCTGAACAGATACAGTTTTCGGTGGAAGAACTTAAAAATTTGTTCACCTTACATGAAGATTCAGATTGTGTTACTCATGATCTACTAGATTGTGAGTGTATGGGGAGAAATGATCATCAAGGTGAGTTTTATTTCTATAACTAAGATAAAATTAATTCATCTAATTTTCAGTGTGAGAAAAATTTTACACTTAAGCATTAAGAGATCTGATTCTTTTAGGTATTATCTTATTGGGTTTACTTATTTTACAGGCCACTACAGGTGTAGCTGAGAAAAATGTAATTCTTTGAACCTCAGTAATTATCTAAATTTAATTTTCTCTTTTAATTGATTATGGAAGCATAAACAAAATGGCTTAGGAAGGGTTTCAGATCCTATTTATTATAACTCTATTAAAATATAATGAAGTATACAGTCTCATAGAACATATATTTGTCATTCCCTACATTCAATAGGAACCTTTAATGAAGACATGGTTTCAATAATTACATATCCAGCCAATTCAGTGTATCTGATAAAGGGGTACTTTTAGCCAAAGTCAGATCATTGAATCTACCTGCTTCTTATCTTTCACATTTAACTTGAGTTCATGTAATTTTAGTGTTGTTTGATTTAATTATTATTGAAATTTCTAGGTTCTTTTAATTTTCTTACTATTTATATGAAGTGTTAATTAAAATATATTTAAAATTAATGATAACATTCATTACATTAGTAGAACTCTCTCCTTCCTTCCTAATTGAGATCAATGCACAGCTCATATTTTTTCCTTCCTGTCTAACTCTTGCCCTCATATTAGGGGACATCATTATGTATATTGATACTCTGTTAAACATTTTAAATTCACCTTTCCCTAACTTGTTTCCCATGATCTACTCTTTTGCTCCACTCCCAACTAAACATAGAGATAGTCATATAAGGATACGTCATTTAAGGATTTTCTCATTACTTACAAGTATCCCCCCATTCCCCATTCATGAACTCTGACATTTCTTTATCTGATCATAATTTGTTGTCATTCTACTTCTGTCTTTTAACTGCAAATATTTATCTGTTATTTATTTTCACACTAGCCTCCGATCTCTCCAAATCTCAGTTCTTTCCCAGGCCATCATCCAATCACCTCTCTTCTTTTCCCTATCTTGACCATTTAGTGAATTTGTTCAGCTCTATGTTGTCTTATTTTTGGAGAGGTCTCTTGCCCATTTATCCTTTCAAAGATTTTGCTTGTCAGTCCTCCTCTTGGTTGTTTTCACCATTGCCTGACTTGACTGCTACTCCTTATGCTGTTGAATGGAACTCAGGAACCCATATTCCTGTTTGACTTATAAACCCTTCATAATCTGTCCTCTTTCTATTTTTCAAGTCCTATTGATATTCAACCTCCATGTATTCTGCAATATTGGCTTCCTCACTGTACCTCTAAGACTCCTGTCTCCAGATTGGGCATTTTCACTGACGATTTCCTATGCTGAGTGTACTTTTCCTCTTGTCTCCACCTTTTGGTTTCCTGGCTCCCTTCAAGACTTATTTAAAGGTTCCACCCTTTATAAGGAATCTTTCCCAGTCCTTTTTAACCTTAGTATGTTGCTGCTCTGATTTCTCCCAATTTGTCTTCTATATAACTTGTTTGTACATATTTGTCTGTTGTTTCTCCCATTAGACTTTGAGCTCCTTGAGAGCAAGTTCTGTTTTTGATCTTTCTTTGTATCCTCAGTGCTTAGCATTGTTCCTGGCAATAGTAAGTAATTAAAAAGCCCTTATTGACTCTCTGATAAAAAAGAGTCTTATTAATGTTATGGGATATTATTATGCTGTAAGAGATGAGGAAGGAGATAGTTTCATAGAAACCTAGGAAGACTTGTATGAACTTATGGAGAATGAGATGAGCAGAATCAGAACAGTTTATACAGTAACAACACTATTGTAAAAACAAGCAACCTTGAATGATTTGGAAACTCTGATCAGTGCAATCAGACCAACCTTAATTCCAGGGAACTCATGATGAAACATATTACTTCCTGATAGGGAGGTGATAGATTGCAAATCAAATTGAGTTTTTCGGATTTGGTCAATGTGGAAATTTGTTTTGAGTATTTATTTCAGTTACAGGGGTTTTGTTTTTCTTGCTTTCTCAACGGAGGGGTTGGGGAAGGTGGGACAATATGGGTCTTTATTTGAAAATAAATTAAGATTTAATTAGAAAATTAATATAAACTGACACTTTCTATCTCTTTTACTCATTTCAGCCGAGTCTTTGGAAGATGTCCATACATATAGAAATTGTCAGCTTGGCCCAAATCACTATAAGCCTGACTCCAAAAGACCTCTTTCCATGTCACAGTTGAAACAATGGAAGCACTTCTCTGGAAAACATCAGAATATTAATGATCCCTTTCTTGAAAGAATTAAAGAAAATGTTTCATTCATTTTTCAAAATGTAACCAATCAAGCTCCTCTAACATAATTTACATTTACAATAAGGACAATGAGTATATACAGCTATTTTGTGTGATTCTTTAAGACTTAAGTGTGTTTTTTATGATAGAAAATGAAATTTAAATAAAATTGATGTATGTTTTTATGTAATTTTGTCACAATAGTCATAATTTATTAAAATATTTAATAGTTTATCATATTCTTAAAGGAAGGCTTTTGTTTCATAAGTTTATTGATTCATTCCATATTCAATAAATGTTTTTTCAGATGCCTGCTAAATACTGTGTTGAATACCAAAGTAGAACAATACATATATAACATTTTACATATATATATAAAAATTTGAAAGTATAATAAAATTTACTCAGATGTAGTTAAATAATTTATTATATATTTAAATTCTATAGCACAAATTATGAATATATAGATTAAAGGGAGGACAAAAGAAGGGAGAGAGTCTATAATATGTAAGAATGGAAAAAACGAGCAATAGTTCTCTACCTTCAGTTTGCAGAATGATAATATAAATGTTTCTAATTAAATAATACATTACTATGTATAGTATAATTGATTTCATATTTTTAAAACACACCATTAACTCTTTTTAATAGTAAGTTGTATGTTTATATGTAATTAGAGAGAATATGTGACTACCTATACTGCATTATGTTGATTTGGGATGTTATTGTCAGTGTCATATTCACTACCTATTTTTGATTATTCCATTTTCCTATATAAATTGAACTATTACTTGCTTCTCCCATTCTGTGATTTTATTCAAACTTTCCTCCTTTGAAGCATCCGCAAATCTTCATTATAAAAACAAAAACAAAACCATAATGAAACCTAGTTTTCTCATCTCTTCTAGCTTCTCTTTATTTTTGCTGCCAAATTTTTAAATGAGTAATTTCCATTTTTTTTTGCTACTATTCTTAACTTACAGTTAACCTTCTGTTCACACCAGTTTTCAGAAGTTTTATTGAAGGTCATTCTTAATAGTCCTATAAAGTTCAGGGGCCATCTCCTTAAAAGGAGAAAATAAAGTTGCGATCACTCCTTTTCAATTTCCTTTGTTGTTTCCTCATCTAGATTGCAGTATGCCACAGGGTTCTGTCCTGGACTCTTCTCTTCTCTCTTTGCGTAATTTGGTGATCTCAACAGCTCTCATGGATATAAAATATCATACCTATGCTGAGAATTCTCAAACTTACCTTTCCTTCTTTAACCTTGCTGCTGACTCAATCTTTTTCTTCAACTGACTTTCTCGTTATCTTGAGTTAGATATTTAAGAGTTGTTTTATACTCAAATGTGAAAATGAATTCATTATCTTTCCTCCTAAACCTTCCCATTTGCCTACCTTCCCTATTACTGTACAGTTTCTCAGTCTCTCATCCTGAATCCCTCACTCTGTCCCACACCCATATCAAAGTTGTTGCCAAGGCTTGTCCAATTCACCTTTCTCATACCTCTCCAATATGCCTGTGTCACTGCCCCTCCCCTGGGACAGACCCTTATCACCTCATACCTGAACTATTTTAAAAGCCTGCTGATATGTCTGTCTGATCCAAGACTCTGCATCCCAAACCATCCTCCATTCAGCCACCAAAAGTGTGAACTGAAGAAAGCACAGGACTGAATATTTCTCCCTTCTACTCAGTAAACTCCAGTGACTTCCTCTGGTTAAATTTCCAAGATCAAATACAAAATTCTCTGATTGGTGTTCAAACCCCTTCATAACTTACTTCCCTCCTTCCTCTCCAGTCTTCCCACACTTTATTCCCCAGTCCATATGCTTTGATCTAATGACACTTCCTTAGACAACTCATTCCCTTAGACTCTGGGCATTTCCTATGCTTGGTTTGCTTTCCTTTGTCACCTCTGTTTCCTGGCTTCCCTCTTTCTTTTAAGTCGCAACTAAAATCCTATCTTATATGGGAAACCTTTCCCAATCCTTCTTAATTCTAGTGTCTTCCCTGTTATTATTTCCTATTTATCTTGTATAGAGAACATTTGTATATATTTGTTTGTTGTCTACTCAGTTAAATTTGGGAATTTCTTGAGGACAAGACTATCTTTTTTCTTTTTCTTTTTTTTTTTTTGTATCACTGGCACTTTTGCAGAATGGCCAAGTGGCACATAATAACTGCTTAATAAATATTTTTTGACTGAAACTTTTTTAGTTTCCATAGGACTAACATTTCCTTCCCTTATTTCTATGTTTCTGGGTTTGCATTTCAGGCCTTCTTCCTTTTCTCACCTCTCATTATTTCTTTCCTTCCTTTCTGAGATCACCTATTCAAAGCTTCAGTGGTCTGATTTCTATGATGATGTCAAACAGAATTCATTATTTTTCCCCCTAAATTCTCCACTACTTCTATCAAACCTTTTAATGTTGAGACTGCACAATCCTCCTAAGCCCTTGACTTGCAGCCTAAGTGTTATCCTTGACTCATCACTCTCTTTCACTCATCAACCTCCACTCTCCCATGTCCAATCTGTTGCTAAATTCTATTTTACCTTTTTCAACATACCTTCTCTGGCAGGGCCATAACTCTGGTGCTGACATTCATTGCCTATGCCTGGACTATTGCAAAAGCCTGTTAGTGGGTTTGACTGCCTCAAGACTCTTCCATCTTGCATTCAACCACTAAAGTGATTTTTCTAAAGCAACAGGTTCAACCATGTCTCCCTACCATCTCTGGGATCCAATACAAAATCGTCTGCTAAGTGTCCAAGGCTCTTCATAACCTAGCCACAAATGCCTATCTCTTCACCCGCATCACTTGATTTTCTAGTTCTCATATATTTCACTTCTGCCTTGTCTTTGATCCAGTGACACTGGCCTTCCTGTTGTTTCTCAAATAAGGTCTTCCATTTCCAGACTCAAGGCATTTTCTCTGAAGTTCTCCTATGCCAGAAATACCCTCCCTTCTCATCTCAACCTACTGGCTTCCTTTGCCTCCCATCTTCTACGGAAGCTTTTGCCAACCCCACTTAATTCTAGTGTCTTCCGTCTGTTAATTGTTTCCTATTTTTCTTGTATATAGCTTGTTCTTACATATTTATTGACTTGGAGTCTCCCCCATTCGATTGTGAACTCCTTGAGGGCAGGGACTGTCTTTTGTTTCTTTTAGAATCATTAACATATAAGGCAGTGCTGACACAGAGTAGGTACTTAATTAATGTTAATTGTTAATCTTTAATTCTTTTTAACTAGAGGCTATTTCAGTGCTTTGCTGGATCCATTGTCTCAGTGTTACGTGATTCTTAGTGTCTTTTGTCTGCTTTTCTGTCATTGTGCCATTATGACTACAAAACTGGGAGAGAAGAACTGAGAGCTACTTTGCATCATCTTTGTTTTCATGAACAAAGATTTCATCTCCTAGTCACTTGCCTACATGTGACAAATCTTTCCAACCTAACTTGTGGAAAGCAGACACAGTATTCCCTTCAAATGTAATAAAGGAATAGATACTTAAGATATTTAATCAACTACTATCCTGATGATAAAGAAAAATGGCTCTCTAGTAGATAGAAATAAGTATTTTCATTAAGCTAGCTAGGTTGATTAGATTTGACAGAATAAATCTGACTGTTAAAGTCTGGAAGTAATTTGATAACAATTTCAACTTGTCAGAATTTTTTAGTCAGATAAGAATTGTGGTACTTATGGAACTTTATAATGAATCCAGAAAAAATGATGGTTTCTATTCACCTCATTGTTCTGGGAAAGATTATTCATTAAATCTAGATTATTGTTAATTTTTAACTGTCAGAAATATATTCTGCTTTAAAAGGGTTAATCAGTGGTTTCTTTGAAAGCTAGAAGAATGGTGGCATCTTTAACTCTCAAGGCTTCCTGGGAGTTCTTGCTATAAAGGTGGACTCCATTCTCTAAAAAACAAAATGCTGGATCACATTTTTGTTCTGTATTAAGATGATTTGCTATCCATCTTGGTTGATTTTCCTCTTTCTAGAAGAGGGGAATGGAGAGGATAGAAAACCAAAAATTTAACACCAGAAATTGGCATATTGATAATGTAGAAGTGTAACATAGTCAGAAGTATTTATTATACATTTCTCTGTGCATGATACTATGCTTTTCAATAATTCAAAATACCCTAGGAAGCTTTTAAGTTTTCCATTTTTTTCCCTTACTATAATTCTGATAGGGCTGACTGCTTGTCAGACAAAAACCTGTCACCATAATGGGTGGTAATTTAGGGTCATATACACAATTCATTTTAATACATACAAATATACTAGTCACATTTTTGTGTAAGTGCTCTGTTCTTAAGTATCAATGTAAAAATTTTATTGTGGGGATTTCATTAATACTCTTTCTTTAAATTTGACTTTAAAAAAAGAGCACAGCTGAAGTGCAGATTCCATTTTCCCATGCCAGCAAAACACCTTCCTAGAACTGTTTATCCATTTAATAGTATATGTGTTCAAAGAACTGACAAGCAACTAATATTATTAAGGATCTACCATGCTAAGAGTTGGAACAATCGAAAAACATGACATTTCAATTCCATGAAATAAACATTTATTAAATGTCTGCTATGATGTGCCAGATGCTGTGATAGGCCTGGGGTGCAAAGGCAAAACTGAAACAGTCCCTACCTTAAGGAGTTAATTATCAATGGAAGCAACATTCTAGGGGTAGATATGGAGTGGAATGGGGACCAGGGCTATTCAACCAGTCCTATTCTCCCCACTTGGGGTGTTCCAGGAGGACTAAGTTACCTCTTGGTTCAAAGGCTGGCCTTTTCAGGGATGCTTATCTACCTTAGGTATCCTCTATTCACCCAACTCTTGCCTGTGGGTCTAAGATGTAGCATGCAAAGCAACCACAATGTGGTACAACTACCTCAACTGATGAACCCAGCATGTCATTGTTGTCTTTGAAAATGAAGGGTAAATGACAACAAAATTCCCCTGAATGTCCCTGAACACACACACACAGACACACACACTCCCAGTGAATACTGACTCCTTTCCAAGGAAGTTGGGTTTCCTGGTATACATGTTCTTTCTCTGCTTTGAGAAGATGTTACAAAAAGATTTATAATTCTCTCTATTTTTAGCCCCCAGTCAGAAGAAGCACTTTAGTAGAGCCCTTGAGTTTTTGCATATCTACCTCTCATTTCTCCAGGGATGCTTTCCCCTCAACTGCCTCCACCTGACAACAATTCCAATAAATATACCCAGACTGAACATTATTTATAAAGAAAAAAAGTGCTTAAAAGCCAGAATGATAAAGATTTTTCTGTGCCCAGAGAAGAAGGCATGTGCCCCATGAAGTACCTCAAGGTGAGACAGTATTACTACTTTGGATTCTGTTGTGATGGGTATGATGGTCAACAAAGAGAGCTAAGCCCACAGTACTACTAATGACAGACACCCAGCTTCACTCCCAGAGTCCCAACCCTTCCCCTTGTGGCAGTTTCCTCTGTCTATGGGCTTCTGCTTTTCCAGATGCATGTATGTGTGCAAGAGTAGGAGGCTGGACAGGGAGCAGGGAGCACAAGAGAGATGTGGTTAAGCCACCTTTCTATGGAATTATATAAAAGGATTACATTGGTGTCACATTTTTGCATTTCGTTTAACACATTTTTGTTAGGTCTTGCATTTTCAAGGACCAACTCCCTTGCATATAGAGGTAACTAGGACACAGGAGATAGTAACATGGAACCAGAAAGACCTGAGTTCAAATCCAGTCATCAATGTGACCCTGTGCAAGTCCTTCTGTTTGCCTCAATTTCTTCATTTATGAAATGAGAATACTAATAGTATTCACTTCTAATGGTTGATTTGATGATCAGATGAGATGCTCATGTTAAGTGATTTGTATTGTGCCTGGCACAATTATTTTACCTATTATTATTTCCTATTATAAAATTAAATATATATATATATATATATATATATATATATATATATATATATATATATAATGATTGAGGGGGTGATGCTAGCAAGTGGGAGGATAAGTTTCCTGAGGAAGGTAAGTTTTGAAAGAAGTCAGAGACTGAGTCAGCTGTGAAATAGCAGGACCTTCCAGGTATGGAAGATGGCTTAAGGCAAAGCAAGCAGACTGCTTTGGCTGGAACTTAGGTATGTGAAGAAAAGGGTAATGTGCAATAAGCTTGAGAAAATAGGCAGAAGCAAGATTTTAAAAGATGCTGAATGCCAAACAAGAGTTTGTATTTGAACTTAGAGGCAAAGGCAAACTGCTAGAACTGTGGATCAGAGGGATGGCATGGACAGCCTCGAGCTTTAGAACTATCAATCTGGCTGTTATAGGGAGGATGGAGATTAGTGAAGGAAGAGAAAAGAGACAAGGAGATCAATTACCTGTTGCATTGAGTTTTAGTGATAGGATCATGACCTGGATTGGATTATGCTAAATTATCCAGATAGGAAACTTAATAAACGACTGTGACTCCCTCTCACTTTCAGGATCCTTTCTCAACTTCATGCCTTTGAACCTTTCTAGACTTTTAACCCCCAGGACTGGCCTTCTTGCCACTTCATCTCCCAACCCTATGCCTTTTCATTGGCTGTCTCTCATATCTGGAATTCTCTTCCTCCTTTCCTCTTCCCGGCTTCCAGTCTCCTTCAAGTCTCAGCTAAAATCTCACCTGTGACAATTACTTCTCTTTGAATCTGTATAGAGGGTCATATCTGACAGCTAGGTGGTACAGAGGATAAAACATCAAGCTTTGAGTCAGGAAAACCTGACTTTTCTTTGTTGACACTGTGCAAGTCACTTAACCTTGTTTGCCTCAGTTCCTTGCTGTAAAATGAGCTGGAGAAGGAAATGGCAAACTACTCCAATATCTTTGTGAAGAAAATTCCAGATGTCATAGTCAGACATAACTAAAAAATGACTAAACAACTAGGGTTGTATTTTTACCTTTCTTTGTATTTCTAGAACTTACCATGGTATTTGGCACATAGCAAGTGATTAATAAATGTTCTTTGACTTGCTGAGTTCTATAGCAATGGTGCCAATATTCAGGAGATGGCACTTTTTCCTTGAGTCATCATTGAATCATTGTTTCCTCTTAGGTTTCTCAGTTTGTCACCTTCTCTGTTCCATGAAGAGTTCAACATGACCCAAAACAATGGTACTCTATGTCTTCTTTTCTTACTTTTGCTACATTTTCTGTTTAATCAGACTCATTTTTTTTATTGAAGACTTCTGTGGCTGAGTCACATGTTCATCCTCTTTGTGTCTTTGCCAGCCTGGATCCCTAAGACCTACTATCAACAATTCAGAAGCCTTTGTAGTACATTTTAAAAACTTTTATTTGCATCCAAATAACAATTCCTTATCAGGTGTGTCTTTATCATTTTTCATCTGAAAACCTGAAGTGTTAAAAATGTGACTTTTTCCTTTCTAAGCAGAATTTACAAATCCTCTTTGGATAAGAGGATAATGAAAGATTCAGCAAAGCCAAACATAATATGTAATTTATTTATTTTTGGATGAAGTTTCAATGTCAGTGTATTAGCAAAAGAATTCTAAGAAAATTCAGAAAGGGATTTAAAAAAGATTGTATAAAACCAGAAGTGTGTGTCTTTAAATCTTTAATTTAGATTGTATTTTAAAATTCTAAGGGAATATTCCAAAATCAAAGAAGCCTTAGAGCTGGAAGGGACCTCGTAGGCAATCTAGTTCGACTGCCTCATTTTACTTATATTTTTAAAAAAATAATTTATTCATTTTTTAAATGAATCTCTTCTGCTTTCTTTCCCCAAGGGGATAGGGGAGAAGATTGGAAAAACAACATTGACTTTTAACAGATTTGCATAGTCAAGTGAAACAAATTTTACATAGACTGAATCAAAAAAATAAGTATCAATCACTAACCTAAGTCCTTCATCTCTCTGTCAGAAGGCAGGTAGCATATTTTCTCATGAGTCCCCTGTAATTGTAACTGAGCATTGTGTTGATCAGCTTTCTAAGTTGTTTGTCTTTACTATGTTTTTATTACTTAAATTGTTCTCCTGGTCCTGCTCACTTCATTCTTTATTAGTTCTTACAAGTCTTGCTGGCCTTCTCTGAAACTACTGTTCCATCACCTTCATATACCATAATATACCATATATCAATATACCATATACCATAATTCTCCAGTTGATGTTCACTCTCATAATTCCTTGTTATTTTAGATTTCAAAAATAACTTCTGTACACATTTTTATACCTATGAATCTTTTTCCTTTTTCTTTGATTTCTTTGGGATATAACAGTCAACTACTTTATTTTGTATTGTATTTTTAAAAATACAAATACTTTTACAAATACTTTTGCAAAAAATTGCACAAAGTGAGAGCCAGGAAAATTAAATGATTTGCCCAACATGATAGAAATAATATCAAGGATAGGGATTATAGGAGGTGGCTAGGTGGCACAGTGCATAGAGCACCAGCTCTGGAGTCAGGAGTACTTGAGTTCAAATCTGGCCTCAGACACCTAACAATTGCCCAGCTGTGTGACCTTGGGCAAGTCACTTAACCCCATTGCCTTGCAAAAACCAAAAAAAAAAAGGATAGGGATCATATCTAGATTCTCTGAATATCATGCCTGAACATTTTCCATTGTATGCTATGGTTCAATATTTTCATTTTACAGGAGAGGAAAATTAAGTCCCAAAACCAATGAGAAAAGAAGGCAAAGTTTCTCAATTAGTAACTTAACTTTGAACAAATGTCATTTTCCCTAAATTTAAAAAAACTAAAATCCATTTTTAAAACAATCCTTCCTCTGGCAATCTGGAATTTTAGCTGTCATAGATGATATAACCATTGTAGGTCAGGATTAATACATTTATTCATAAGACAATTATGAATATTTGCCTTTATATATCTACTTATTCTCTCTTTTGTTAAGATATGGGGTGAAGATCTCTTTTATTTTTTCCCCATCCTTTCTCACTTTCTTCTTTTTTTTCCAATTTTTTTCTATCCCACCCTTCACTTTCCCTCTTAGCGTTGCCATTGGCACATATGGATACTACTTAACTCAGCTGATCCTCTGAGGGCTTACTCTTGGATTACTTTATCCATTAAAAAAAACCTCAGTAGCTTATCTTCAATTAAAATTTGCTTAATGCAGATTGTGTTTTTTGTATGAGAAACATCAGTGAAAGGAAGAAATCATATTCTTAAAGAACTAGCCTCTTGGGCATATTTTTCTTCTAAGAAATTCTTGATGAAGCATGGGTTTTACTGGATTACTTTGAGGTCTCTTGTAACTTAAATTTTCTGGTAGTTCTTGGATTGTATATTCCCTTTGCCCCAACCTATCCCATCATCAGTACTTAGCACAGTGTCTGACACAGTGAGTGTTTAATAAATTGCTTGTTGACTGACTAGTAATGGAAAATCACCATAAATAATTTTAATTCAGACTAGGACATTTTAAATAATAGATTATTTTATTCATTTGATATTTATTGAGCACTTTTTTCCTTTGTGCTACTGTGGGGATAAGATGTCTTAAATGTGACTCTTCCACATCCATGCAACCAACCCTATCTCAAAGCATTTTGAACTCACATGACTCTCATAGGGTCATTTTCTCTCCTTGGTTCATTGCCTTGTGAAACTTAAATAGTTTGAGAGACATAGTTTCTGGATAATTTAATCATTTTATTCGTACAGTAGCATATTAATTAAAAAAGATATCAGGTATTCTTGAGAGTGGCAATCAACTCTGATTGACTGGCGATTAATGAGGGAACAAATATTCCAATGAAAGTCTTAAAGCACTGACTTGGATCACCTAAGTCTTGGTCAAGGAGACATATCAATTTCTTTATCACCTGTGTGACAAAAGGGAGAATTCATATCTTCTCTGACCTATACAAGTAAGCACAATTGAGCAGGAATTCTCCCATTAGCCCAAACTGAGTATTTCTTTTACTGTCTGATTAGATCTCAGTCTGTGTAAGTCTAAGATTTCCCATACTGTTTGATTTCTGGATGAAGAAGTAGAAAAGGGTAAAAAACCCAAACTTGATCCTGATTCAATAATGATCAATAATTCATTTTTTCTTAGCCTTTACTTAATGATTTCCAAGTAGAGGGTGCCTATTATCTCCAAAGGCAAATCATTCTGATTATGTACTGCTCTAAATCTTGCCATATTTCAACTTTAAACTTGGGTCTTTGCACCTTCCCATTGTTCTTAGTTCTGCCCCACAGGAGAAAGTGACATCTAGTCTCCTTTTCTTCACTTCATACTGATATGACACAATCCTCTGCCATCTTGGTTACCTTCTGAACAGCCTCCAGATTAATGATGACCTTCCTCAGCTGTAATTCTTAGGCCTGAATGTAGCACTTCATGTGTATATAGGTAGACTATCCTAGGCGGGGAACAGAAGGACAGTCACCTCATTTTTGGATGCTATGATATATATTTTTTAAGGTTTTGCAAAGCAATGGGGTTAAGTGGCTTGCCCAAGGCCACACAGCTAGGTAATTATTAAGTGTCTGAGGCCAGATTTGAACTCAGGTACTCCTGACTCCAGGGTTGGTACTCTTATCTACTGTGCCACCTAGCCACCCTGCCATGATATTTTTAATGAAGTCCAAGATCAAAATAGGCTTTGCATCCTTGTGAAATCATTTTTTTGAAGCAAAGAATAAGACTTTATTGAATTTATCTTAGATCTAACCCAGGATTCTTGCCTTTTGAGATCATAACTTTATCATATGGTTAACTAACCTTCCTAGTTTTATATTAATTTCATAACTCACACTCTACATCTCCATAACTTCCCTTTTCTCCTTTCTTTATGGCAAAGAGAAATAGTTAATCAAAGCCAATGGATGAAATGACTGAATCTTTCTTAATGCAATCTGGAGCCCTCTACTTTCTACTGAAATGAAAGAGATGGATTTCATCATTTGTACTTTGGACTGAGATTAGTCATTATATTTACTTAGATTTCTATTACCTTTAAACTTTAAAAAATAATTTTACAATATTATAGTCATTTTGTATGCCATCCTTCATGTTCTTATTTTGCTCTGCATCAGTCCCATATCTTGCAAGGTATGTTATCCTAGTTTTTAAGTTGAGGAAACTGCGGTCAATTGTCTTGTCCAGGGTCACCCAATCAGTAAATATAGACATAGTATTTGAACTCTTGTCTTCCTAACTCAATGCCCCTTGCTCTATTGACTGTATCACCTAGCTGCTTTTAATCCAAGGAATTCAGAAGCTTCTATGAAGCAGTTCAGAAGAATAAAAGCTCAGCCAAAACAAACATATGCAAAATCCTTCAATTATATAAACAAAGATGACTGAATGAAAAAAATCTGAAATACAACTTTTTAAATAAATTTAAGGCATTTGAAGAAATTGTTTATTATAGCTTATAAACTCTTTTATCCTGTTTTGATGAACTCTTTAGGGATTGTGTTTTATGGCAATGGGGCTATTTATAGGGGTCATATGCTGGGCTGAAACCAAATTTTTCAATTAAAAAAATCCCCAGATAATTCCTTAATTGGACTGAAAGAAAAAAATCTTCCTGCCTCTATATAAGATATAGATAGTCCAAGAAGAATGAATAGATTCTAATTTTGCAGGTAATGCTGCTAGAGAGGCTTTGTGATCCATAAATCCTTTCTGGTCACCTCTGCAACAGAGTGAACTTCAATGGGCATCCCAGTTCTTCCCTAATGCCAAACCTACCTAATCTCAAACAACAGGGTTAGATGGAGATTTATACTTTATTGCTCTGTCTTTGCCTCATGTAAGTACAAATGGGAGGTAGAGGAGATACTGACTCTGTCTTAGTTGAGGAATAATATGTCACCTATAGGGTAATTAGCACTACTACTAATTAGCACTACTACATCTCTATCTCTCCCAGGGGGATGAGCCACCTACTAAGCAAGTGAAGGCACATCCTCCAGGTGGTGTCCAAGGGTCCTTTTGCTCCCTGAAAGCCCTGGTATCCATTTTTACAGACTATCTACTTTCTTTTTCTTCTTCGCTCTCATAATGATTCCTTATACTAGTGGAACATCTAGTTTTAAAAAAATAAATTATTTTATTTTTACCGGTGCCTTTTTTTGTCCCACCCTCCTGATTTATGAATAGACCAGCTAAGTGACACAGTGGATAAAGTGCCAGGTCTGGAGTCAGGAGGACTCATCTTCCTGAGTTCAAATCTGACCTCAGACACTTTCTAGCTGTGTGACCCTGGGCAAGTCATTTAACTGTTTGCCTTAGTTTACTCATCTGTAAAATGAACTGGAGAAGGAAATGACAAATCATGGGTCAGATACAACTGGAAATGGCTGAACAATAATAATTTCTGAATATAGATCTTTTGGACTCAAGAAACTATCTCTTATAAGAAATATTTTTAAAAAGAAAGCAAAAACATAACCAATAATTTTACTCTTTGACAATGTATGTGAGAGGCAACAATTTTTAATAAAAAGTGAGGGGAGATGATTTAGGAAAAGTACCTTTTCGAGTGTGGAAAGGTGGTTTTGGCCCATGTTACTGCCTCTTGGACTAAAGTTCTAGACATATCTGTTAGAGAACTACTATAGTGGGGGTGATGGGAAGGGATTGGAACAATTTTTTTGTGGGGAAAGACTGGCTTTGGATTCAGAGGACCTATATTCAAATCTTGGTTTTTGTCACTGAACACCTACTTGTGTGATCTTGGGCAAGTCATGTCTTTTAATGTTACCTGACCCATCTGAAAAATGAAGACTGTGATTTTTTGAGCTCCAATTTAGCTTTTAATCTATGATCTTATTTATGATTGTTATTCTAACTTGTCTAATTTCACAGATATTTTTTGTTTTTACTTTTGCTTTCCTTTAGTCTCAGGAGAAGATCATCAGTAATGCTGCTCATAATCTCTCTCCAAACTTGTTCTTAAAATATGACCCAATCTATCTTGGGAAATCTAGTTAAATTGTTGTCTTTCAATGGCATAATGTGAGAGGCAACATGAATATCTGCATAAGACTACCTTTTTCTATCAAGATCTTGGGAAATGAGAAACCTGGAAAGACTTGGCCCCAACCTCCTTATAGGATTCTATCCCCAACCTCCTTATAGGAATCTAGGAAAACTACTTAAACTCTCAGTATTCTGGTCAGTTCTTTAAGATTATATATATACTGATCTGTGTATTTAGGTGTAATTTTTTTAAGGTTTTTGCAAGGCAAATGGGGTTAAGTGGCTTGCCCAAGGCCACACAGCTAGGTAATTATTAAGTGTCTGAGACTGGATTTGAACCCAGGTACTCCTGACTCCAAGGCCGGTGCTTTATCCACTGCACCACCTAGCTGCCCCTTGATCTGTTTCCTTACTTGGAATTTCCCTACACAAAAGAACTCTAAGATTCAGCTCCACACCATTATCACAAAACAAGAAATCTGATTTGTGAGAGTGACCAGATGAGGGCAGCAACAGCTCATAGCAAATGTCCCTCCCTTCATTGGGAATTCCAGATACATCTCAGAGCACATAATTTCCTATTTCAATAAAATTTCAAATCATGGCCTGCCATTATGAAGATGGTGACTATTCTGGCTAACCATGTGACTGGTGGGATTATTTTCTATGTTATTTCATTTTGCTAGAGTGTTTTTGCAATGGGATTTGGGTAGAATGAAGATAATGATTTCCCTAGAATAAAATAGAACAATCAATTAAAAAACAACAACAAAATCCAAAGAAGCAAAAATGACAGTATTACCTTAATTCTATCAGATTCTGGATTTGTTTCACAATAAAACAGCATTATCTTGAGATGTATTTTGGTATAGTTTGACATATTAACCATGGAATGTTATAAGGAGTTAATTAGGCACTGCTGATAGTGTAATTCACAGTTTTTCCTTTCTACAAAGTGAGCAGAAATTTTAGAATGTCAGCGTGGAGCATTTATAGGACATTAGACTGTTTTTGCTTTAATGTTTTTATTTCCTTTCTACTTTCTTTTTGTTGTTTGTTATAAGGGATGCTTTTTAGAGAAGGGGACAAGGGAGGAATAAAGAGAATGATGATGATGATGATGATGATGATGATGACGACGACGATGATGACAGAAAACTAGGTGGCCCAGTGAATAGTTTCACTGGGTCTAGAGTCAGGAAGGCTCATCTACCTGTTTTCAAATTTGGCCTCAGACATCTGAGGCCTGTCTGTCTTAGTTTCCTCATCTGTAAAGTGAGCTAGAAAAGGAAATGGCAAACCACTCCAGTATTTCTGTCAAGAAACTCTAAAGGGAGGGTCATGTAGAGTTAGGCATAACTAATAAACAACTTAGTATATCATCAATGATCATAAAAATAATAATAAATAATAGCTAGCTTGAATAGAAAGCTCTATGATTTCCAAAGAGCTTTATGTGTTATCTCATTTGATCCACATCACAATCCTATGAGGTAGATACTATTTTTATCCCCATTTTATATTTGAGGAAACTGAGATAATCACAGGTTCAATGACTTATCCAGGGTCACTGGATCTAGTAACTGAGGGAGGATTTGAACTCAGATCTTCCTGACTACAAGTGCAGGACTCTGTCCGTTGTTACAATTTAGCTGCCACAAATCTAGACAATGCAAAAGCCAAATATCAAAAATCTATTTTTAAAAAAGAGCAATAAATAATATATTTGAAGTCAGATAACCTGATTTCTGATTCTTGTTCTTTCATTACTTATGTGAAGATGAACAAAACACTGACTGACTCTCTCTGGGCCTGTTTCCTTGTAAAAGGAGGTGGTTGAACTAGAGAAGTCCTTAGCCTTTGTGTCCTACATCTTTTGTGACCTCCTCTCTGTCTCTCTTTCTCTTCTGTCTGTCTCTCTGTCTCTGTCTCTGTCTCTTTCTCTTTCTTTCTCTCTTTCTGTATCTCTCACTGACTCAGTCTCTGTCTCTCTCTGTCTCTCTCTGTTTATCTGTCTGTCTCTCCCTCCCTCTGACTCTGTCTCTGTCTTTGTCTCTCTCTTTCCTTCTGTCTTTCTGTATCTGTCTCTCTCTGTCTCTTTCTCTTTCTGTCTCTCTCTCTGTCTCTCTCTTTGTCTCTGTCTCTGTTTTTTTTCTCTCTCACATGCACACACTAGATAACTCAGTGAGCTAAATTTAGTAGATTTAACAATGAAAGGGAAAAGATGGATTAGAATCAAAGGGTTAAAAGAAATTTTTATTAATTTTTTAATGTTTTGAGAAATCTGTGTAGGCCTCTTGGCATAAGACAGTGGTGAAGGAGCAATTGAAGATCAATAAATGAAAGAGATAATGAAGGAGGCAGATTGAAACAAATGTGATATAATGGGAAAAGATTGGAAAACATCTTTTGAATCAACCTCAGAGTTAGAAAAGTCCTCAAGAGCCATCTAATCGAACCTAATGTGAAGAATTAAAGACCCCATTTGACATCATACCCAATAAGTAGTCACCTAAACCTCTATTTGTTTGAGAGAGAACTCACTACCTCTTGCAGTAGCCATTCCACTTTTGGCCTGGTGTAATTGGTCCATGGCCTTCCTGAAACATGACATCCAGAATTGAATAGAATATTCTAGATGCCATCTGAGCAGAACAGAGTACACTGGCATCCTATATGAATGGTGATATATAATGTATTTCTAACATAGAAGAGAGAGGCAACATAGCATTGGGGTTGGAAGACTGACTTTGGAGTCAGGAAGATTTAGGTTCAAAGCTGTCTTTGACACATATTAGTTATATGACCCTGAACCATTCTTTATGAATATAAATTACAGGGGAACTGCAATTAATAATAGGGGATTCTATACGGGAGTTCCTACATAATCTAACAAAATCACAGATGCCACCTCCCATTCTACTGTCAATGATAATATATGTAATAAAGATATTGCCTTTATCCTGTTATGACAAGATTATATAAAGTACATTATAATTTTTAAAGTATCTAAAGATCCTATAAACATTCATTTTAACAGTAGGTTTTCCTCAATTTGGCTAAATCAGGTTGAGAGTAATCCACAGGCCTCAAATTAGTTGATGAATTAGGGACAAGGGGTGGCTGCCCTAAGCATTTGAAGACTTTCCCTGATAGAATGGGCAGATAAGAATCGCTTATTCCAATGACCATGAAGATTGCTGAAGCAGGCTCTGTGGAGTGCATCAAAGATACCAAGGTCACCCACTGCACCATGGGCCATTACCAATTGTCTTGACTTTTGTTCTTGCACTGGACTTTGGTGACTCAGGAAGAGAGAGTGAGGCTGATGACTTTATATAGCTCTGCCTAACAAATCCACTTCATGCACAAGTCAAGACTCATCCTCTTGATGTCATTGTTCCTCTTCAATATGAAGGATAAACATTTCCCCCCAATTACCCAGAACTCTTTTCCCCCACTTTAGATTTTCTGTAAAACTTTGTTTTTTTAGAAACTAAAGACATACAATACTCAGAGATTCACAGAAGATCATAATAAATAACTTCATATTATCTAGTTAGAACTGGAAGGTCAAGTCCAACTCTATTATTTTATAGATGAGTATTCTGAGAACCAGAGAGGTTGATTGATTCGAAGACATAACTACTAAATGTCTGAGGCAGGATTTAAACACAGATCTTGACTCAAAGCTCTGCTTCCATCACCATGCTTCCTTACACAGACCAAACTGCCAGTAAGTGGAGGAGTCAGAATTTTAACATTGGGCTTCAAGTCTAAATACCATATGTTGTTTTGAGAAAACTTAGTCCTTTATTGTACAGATCTCATGCTTTGAGCAAAGAGGGAGAAGTCCCTTGCTCCTTACCCTTGTTAAAGCTTGTTTCTGATACTGATCATGTGGTATGTTTTTTGGGTCTTCATCCCATTTAGCCCGCCTTGTGGTGAGTTCTCTGAGCCATGCACACATTCATAAAATATGTATAATGAGCTTTAAAATTCTTGCTTTTGGATTGATGGACACCATGACAGCTTCCAGGAATTTCTTTTTAGGTCAGAGCTAGTACCTGCTACTTTAACCCTATTACGCACAAGACCTAGTAAATCAGTGAATCTAAAATGCAATTTTTAATTGATGTCCAGAGTGCATTTTATAATGTGGATAAAATCCATAGAAACCTAGAAACACAAACAGGAGCTGGCAGCAAGTTAGAAAGCGATACTCAAATCTTGTTTTTCCTTCGGTTGCTTTGCCTACTAGATGAACTTGCTTGACAGTACACCTGGCTATGATCAGAACTTGTTGTGCTCTGGGAATCAGATTGGCTTAGTTTCATTGTCTTCTGGGAGGGCTTCAGTGTCTACATGAAGCAGGTGCTAGGCATCTTTCTCTTTAGGCAAAGGAAGCATAACCCAACAGCTCTGCCTCTTGTTTAGTCCATGTTTCACTACTCTGTCTCTCAGAATATCTTGTTTGGCAAAGAATGTCTTCATCAGAAGTTCCTAGGTCTGCAGTTAGAAGGGACCAGAGAGGTCATGTAGACCAACCTCTTCCTTTTCCAAATGAATAAACTGAAGTCCTGGGAGCTTAGTGACTTGTTGACAGTCACAGAAGTTGTAAACATCAGAGCTGGGATATGGACTCAGATCCTCTGGCTGGAGGGCCAATGTGCTTTTTTTTTTCTTTTTTAGTTTTTGCAAGTCAATGGGGTTAAGTGACTTGCCCAAGGTCACATAACTAGGTAATTATTAAGTGTCTGAGGCTGGATTTGAACTCAGGTACTCCTGACTCCAGGGCCAGTCCACTTCACCTAGTTGCCCCCAGGTCAATGTACTTTAATTCAATCTTGTCATAATACTATACCATACTACAACTCAACCATTCAAGTTACTGAAGTATAGTGAGAGGACTAGACTAGAAGTTAAAAGATGTGGGATTGGCTAACAAGTCACTCTGTGTGCATGCATGCATGTGTCTGTATATGTATGTGTGTGTGTGTGTGTGTGTGTGTGTGTGTGTGAGAGAGAGAGAGAGAGAGAAATCAATTCCCCTCTTTGAGTGTCTGTTTCTTCATTTATAAAATGAGGGATTTGGAGTTAAGAAGATCTGGGTTCAAATTCTGAAGCTGCTATAAAGTATAAGATTTGCACCATGATTTTTAAAATTATTTTATACCTCTAAATCCTTGATCATATGATTCTCTGGTGAACTAGATGATATATAAATCTCTTCTAGCTTTAATAATAATAATTCACATTTTCATAGTGTGAAGGGAAGGGAAGGGAAGGGAAGAGAAATGTTCAGAAGGGTGGAGTTGGAACTGAACTTCTAACCTAGAACTTGATTTGTACTATATCATGGAATCTTGGATACTCTTTTCATAGAATAAAGAACCACTGGATCTCATAATTAGAAGGAACCTCAGAAGCCATGATGATGGTGGTGTCCAAGACAGAAATAGGGAAATTAAGGAGGATGGTTTTTGAGAAAAAAGATGAATTCTATTTTGTTGAGTTTTATAGGAAGTTTTAGGTGTATGAGATATCCAGTTTAATAGATTGTTGTTAATATTAGACTAGAATTCAGGAAAAAGACAAGTTCTGGATTTATTGATCTAGGACTCATTTCTTGCTAGCTCTTTTTGCCTATTCCTTAATCCCTTGTCACTAACAACTCTTCTTTTCTCCAGGGTAAATATCCCTTATTTTTTTTGAAAGGCAAATGGGGTTAAGTGACTTGCCCAAGGCCACACAGCTAGGCAATTATTAAGTGTCTGAGATGGACTGAACCCAGGTACTCCTGACTCCAGGGCTGGTGCCCCATCCCCTGTGCCACCTAGCCGCCCCTCTTATTTTCAACTAATATTCAACTAATTCTCTTATGGAATTTTGAAACTCTTTGACATCTTGACTATCCTCCTTTAAATTCTTTCCAGATTAACAATTTCTGGAGAAACATCGGATCCAGAATACTCTGTAAATAGCCTGAATGGAGGACAATCTCATAGGAATTTTTCTTCTCTAAATCTGGACACTATTATTTTCCAAATGCAATTAAATCTGGTATTCACTGTGGATTCATATTGAGGTTTGATACTCTACAAACTTGATTTTTTTAGACAAATTATTATCTACCCACATCTATCTCCAGTTGTACTTGTAAGGTTATCTTCTTGTGTCCAAATGTGATACCTTAGATTTTCTCTATTAAATTTCCCTCTTTGAAATATGATTGAATACTCTAACCTGTCAAGACTTCTTGAATCCTTACTTTTATCTGATATATCGTTCTTTCCATTTCTGTCATATTTCATATTTAATAAAAATTTTTATATATACCTTCATCCAAGTAATTGGTAAACATGTCAAAGAGTAAACCAGATGTGGTAGTACATACCCCTGATTTCAGTTCCTGGGAAAGTTAAAGCTGAAAGAACTCTTGAGATCCAGAGATCTTAGATCTATGTAGGGATGAATTGATAAGGTGTTGGCACAAAGTTCAGCACTAAGATGTGGAGAGGGTAGGGAAAAGGGGACACAAGATTCCCTGAGGAAGGGTGAACTGTTCCAGGTCAGAAATGAAGGAGGTCAAAACTCCTATGCTGCTTAATAATGGGAGCATACCAGAAGTAGCCTTTGCACTCCAGTTTGGAAGAAAGGGAAACCCAGTCTTTAAAAATAAAATGTTAAATTAGAGCATATGACCAAACATATTCCTGGGGTAATCCATTAGGAACAGCCTTCCAAGTTCACAGCAAACCTCTAATGATTACTCTTTGCATTCTGGCATTCTACCAGTTCTAAATATGCTTAACTGTGCTATCATCTTGCCCCAATTTCTCCTTTTCCCTCCATGAGAGTGTTTTATTTTTCTAGTAAGTTTGCAGAAAAAGGAAATGAGGTTCTTCTGGTATGTTCTCAATGAGGTCATGCTGACTTTTTTTTTGTAATCACTGAGTCCATTTCAAGATGTTTGTAAGCCATCCCCCTAATTTCATCAGGAATCAAAATCAAACTTGCTGCCTAATTGTTTGAAAACCCCTCTTTCTTCTCTTTTTTGAAAACTGGGGCAACATTTGCTCTTTGACCAGTCTGGAGTACTTTTTCTAATCTTTGCATATGATGGAGAGACTAGAAGCCCTCTGAGCTTTAGGTCAGCTGAATTTATGTTTTTAAAAAGGGAGTAGGGAAGAAATATGGTTAGATGGAGATCAGAAACTGTGACCCTATCCCTTGGGACAAGCTTGTGTCTGTAACTTTTCACCTCTTATTTATCTGTAGTTTGAAACACTGGGGTTTTCCAAGTCTCCAGAATGGTTTGGTAATTACTAGGTCAAGTAATCACCACCTGCAGTATGGTTATCTTCAAAGATATAAATTTGGAATGTTTACAAATCACTTGCCATAAACTAGAGTCTCTTATCAAGGGGAAAGGGTTTTGGACCAGGAAAAAGAGTCAAATAAAAAAGAAAATTTAAAGAGATTAGTTAATTGGAATAACTTGATATTTATGCTAAAATGGGGTCTGCAAATGAAAATTATTTCAGTGAGATAAAATATTTTAGCAATAGCCAAAAAGTTCTGAGGAAATGAGACTAGGTAAGTTTTCTTTTGGTTCCTAGGACAAGGGTTGATCCATCCAACTATCCATCTATCCATCTATTCATCTTTATCCATTCATCTATCTATCATCTATTTTGTCTATCTTTCTATCATCTATATTTTCATTCATTATTTATCTTTCTGTATGTGTATGTCTTATAAAAGAGCTGGAAAAAACTCACCCATGGACTTTAAACTAAGGGAATATAACAGTATTCATTCTTCCCTGAGGAAAGAGGTTTTCAGCTGATCCAGAAGCTGGAAGCACCAGAAACATAGCTGATCAATATCTCTAAAGACAAATGTCCTACAGAGAGTATCTGGTGTAGACTGTGTCTAACAGAGTAGTGATTGGAGGAGACAATGAGCTCAGGAGAGCAGACCTATTCTGTACAGACCAGCAGCCCCAGTGGGAACAGAGTGTGAACACAGCAAGACATCAGTGAATTTGCAATATGGGTGGTAAGCCGATTTGTAGCTAATTTCCAAGGTGTAAATCATCACAGTGAAAATTTAACAATTGGCTTTTGAGAGTTAGTTTGAGTTGGCTCCAGCATACCTCTTATAAATGATCATATTAAAATAGTTATTGTGGAAAGAATTGTGAATTTGGAGTTAGAGGAGTTGGATGAATTTGGGCTTACCCCTTGAGCTACCTTGGACAAAATTACTTCCTCTCTCTGGGCTTCAGTTTCCTCATCTATAAAATGAAGAATTTTTAATTGATGATTTCCAAGGTCCTGTTCTCTGTAAGTCCAGTGATCCTAAAAATTGTCTTTTGAAATAAGTTTTATGTATACCTTTTGTGTACCACTGCTCCCAGGATCATAAACAAAAGCAACCAAATGTTTTTTTGATAATGTATAATGTCTTCTACCACTCCAACATAAAGAAGAAAATCGATTACTTCATCTCTTTTCTAGGGGCAAAACTGATCATTATAATTACATAATGTTAATTAAGCTTTGCACATATAGACTTCCAACCTAGACAGTATAAGAAACTGAGTTGTGCAACTAACTCATTTCCTTTCCTAGTTATTTAAAAATGGGAAAAATACAGATTTTTTAAAATTTTTTCCATTTCAAAATGATTTTTAAATTAGAACTAATTGGGTGAAACAATCTCCCTACTTTTGCAGAAGAAACTACTTCTGTTAAAAATTAGATTATCCCTTCTTTAAAAATGTCACATTTGTGGGGTGGCTAAGTGGCATAGTAGATAGAGCACCCGCCCTGGAGTCAGGAGTACTTGAGTTCAAATCCGGACTCAGACACTTAATAATTACCTAGCTGTGTGACCTTGGGCAAGCCACTTAACCCCACTGCCTAGCAAAAAACCTAAAAAAAAATGTCACATTTGTATATTTTGATGATTATTTCTTTTTTTATTTTTGAATTCAAGTTTTATTCATTATGAAATTTAAGGACCTTCTGCTCAGAGCTTTCAGGCATCTTTTGAGCAAGTCTGGCTCATGGATGTATGCTGAGTCCATTCCATTTCATGAACCTGAAGCACCAATTGTGCCCTCCTTTGAAATCAGTCACTTCTTTTCCATCAGCAGTTCTTCTGACCTCATGCTGAATCAACCATCTTTGTAGACACAGGAATTCCAATTGCCCTTTGCTCTTTATTTTATTAAAAATTTTATTTATTCTGTTTTACAATTTTTCCCTCAATCTTACTTCCTTCCCCCAATCCCCCACAGAAAGCAATTTGTCAGTCTTTCCATGTCCAAATTGAGTGTGAAGAGAGAGAAAAACCATATCCTTAAGGAAGAAACATAAAGTATAAGAGATAACAAGATCAAACAATAAGATATCAGTTTTTTTTTTTCTAAATTAAAGGAAATAGTCCTTGGACTTTGTTCAAACTCCACAGTTCTTTCTCTGGATACAGATGGTATTCTCCATTGCAGACAGCCCCAAATTGTCCCTGATTGTTGCACTGATGGAATGAGTGAGTCCATCAAGGTTGATCATCACCCCCATGTTGCTGTTAGGGTGTACAGTGTTTTTCTGGTTCTGCTCATCTCACTCAGCATCAGTTCATGCAAATCCCTCCAGGCTTCCCTGAATTCCCATCCCTCCTGGTTTCTGATAGAACAATAGTGTTCCATGACATACATATACCACAGTTTGCTAAGCCATTCCCCAATTGAAGGACATTTACTTGATTTCCAATTAGTTGCCACCACAAACAGGGCTGCTATGGATATTTTTGTACAAGTGATGTTTTTACCCCTTTTCATCTTGATGATCATTTTTTTTTTAAAATTTGATTATTATTTCTAATTTGTCTTGAATATCTTTTTTTTTTTGTAGATAGTTATTTGCATGTTGTAGTCAAAGTTATGCTGGTTCAGTGACCCATTGTTCCCAGTCCTGCTGGTCAATCAATGTTGGGAGGGGATATTGCCCAGTCAGAAGCTCTGTATTGCCTTCTATTTGTTATGTAGCATATTGCCCTCTACCTGCCTATTTCTGGTAAATTGTCATTTCCTTGCCATCTTGAGGATGAACTGAGATACAAAGGTCCACCCCCTTTTATTGATATAGACCTATCTGGATTGTCTTTATCACATTACAAAAGTTATCAATAAAAACTGGCTCTATCTTGAAGCCATAGCTGATCTCTCGTTATCAGTCTGTCAATGAGTTGCTATCTTGATGTACTTTAATAAACTCCTTTTATTCTCTTTGCCCTGAGTTTTCTTTTTTTTTTAAATTAGGGTAAAAGTTCAAACAAAGAATTTTCCTTTCAATAGTTGTCTGCCCTCATTACCCTGGAAACTCCTTGAGAGAAGGGGCCATCTTTTCCCCTTTCTTTGTATCCTAGTAATTTTCACAATGTTTGTCAAATAAAGAAAAAAGGCCAAAATAGTTTATTGTTGTTAATTAGTATGTTTGTAAATCAATAAATTATTCAACAAGCATTTCTTAAGTTCTCTGTGTTAGGCCTTAAATGTGATAAAAATTTCTAACTTGCCATCCTTAATTATTGTCTTTATTTGATAGATGAGGAAAATGGGCAACAAGGAGGTCAAAGTATTTTGTCTTAAGACACATATAGCCAGTAAGCAGCAGAGTTCTTCTGATTCCCAGTTCATTGCTTATTCTATCACTCCAAACTGCCTCTCAGACAAATTTTGATAATAGGGTGACTGGAAACAGTTCCCTGGTATGAATTTTTTTTTTTTTTTTTAGGTTTTTGCAAGGCAATGGGGTTAAGGCCACACAGCTAGGTAATTATTAAGTGTCTGAAGTCAGATTTGAATTCAGGTACTCCTGACTCCAGGGCCGGTGCTTTATCCACTGTGCCACCTAGCCGCCCCTCCTGGTATGACTTTTGAGATACTCTATCAGAAAGTCTATTTCCTGAATGGGAACATCCTTAGTCCAAGAATTTATTTCATTTAAGTAGGAATCATTGTTAGATTCCAGTTCTTCGTCAGCAGCTAAAGAAAGATTAAGTTGATATTAAGTATTAAGAATATTGTTGGATATTGTGCCTGGCCTGTTGTGACCTATTTATAAAGCTGCTTTTGAAAAAGATTATGTGAGTGCCTTGTCTCAAAATCTGTAAATTAGAAGTTATAATCCTTCTTCCACACTGGTCCCCTTGACACTTAGCATGTCTTAAGTTTACTTTTACATGATTCATTCATTAATCAAAAAGTATTTGTCTCCTCCACATACCTAGAGTATGTGGAATATTAGATTATTTGGGATAAAAGAAAATAGCCAACCAATATTTATTAAATTCCTCTTATGTCAGACAACTAGGCTTACCTTTTATCTTCCCCTAAAGAATATGTTTCTTGAGAGTTAAGAACTCTTCTCTTCTGTCTTTGTATCTCCGATAGATAGTGTTGAGGTTTCCTTGACAAAGATACTGGAGTGGTTTGCCATTTTTCTTATCCAATTCATTTTACAAATAAGGAAACCGAGGCAAACAGAATTGACTGACTTGTCCAAGGTAATATAGCTAGTAAGAGTATGAGACTGGATTTGAACTTAGGTCTTCTTGACTCTTGGCTTACTGCTCTTTAAACTGTGCCATCTTGCTGTCCCTGCTTGGTATATAATAGTTTCTTCATAAGTATTTGTTAGTTGATTTGTTAATTGATTACTAAAGGCATATTTTACCCCTAATTTCCCTAGTTCCTGTTCATGTGGCCTTTTCCTACTTTCCTGTCGTAGACATAGTAGGAACATCACTGACTCCTCACCATCCTTTACCCCTTACATCTTGCTAATTCTGCCTGCCCCATATGATTGGAGGAGCTCAAGTGAGTGGATAGAATTAAACTCTAGAATGAAGTTGGTGTCCAAAGAGCCATTATCTTGAGGAGAGTCCATGAGACCACATCATCATGGTCCTAGTTCCTCAGGTCCCAGGATAATTCATTCCAATTTAGCCCACATTCATGAAGCGGTTACTTGGCAAGGATGAGGAGCTGAGGACTCTGAAAAGTCAGAGAAGACTGGTTTCAAGGCTAGCTTCTGACACAGATTGGCTATGTGACTCTGGGTAAGTCTCTCAGCCTCTTTGTACCCAGATATCTTTTCTGTTGCAGAACAGTTGCTAAGGCAGTTTCCTCACTGGGAGATTCTCCACAGCTATGACTTTAGAAGAAAGGGAGAAATATCCAAAATATGGTGCTTAGGGATAGAAAGACAAAATGGAAAGCAGAGACTATCCTCAAAGATTCTACTACCACATGTAAACGTGATTCTTTAAGGAGAGAGAAAGTACTACAAACCAAGAACATTAAGAAAGGCTTCTTTAAGGAGGAAGATATATGAGCTAAGCCTAGAAAGAAACTTGAAGACATAAGATATGAAGATAGATTAAAAAAATGCATTCCAGATACAGAGGATTGTTCGTGCAAAGAGAATAGCTGGTAGCTGGTGCTGTGGATAGAGTGGTGAGCCTGGTCTCAGAAACACCTAAGTTCAAATACTAGATGTGTGACTGTGGGCAAGTCACCTGCTGTCTGCCTCATTTTCCTTAACTGTAAAATTCAGATAATAATAGCACCTATTTCCCAGTGTTTTTGTAATGATAAAAATAAGAAATTTGCATAATACTTAGACTGGTGCTTGATATAGAATTGGCACTACATACTTACTATTTTTATTGTTGTTGTAAATAGCCAATAATAGGTCAGTTAGAGTGGAATATAAAACATTTGAAGGGGAAAGGTAGAGTGGAGTCAGAACAGGAAGAACTTTAAATGATAGAATAAAGAATTTTTATATTAGAGGTATTGGGGAATCCTTGAAAGTTCACATGAGGGGTGGCTAGGTGGCGTAGAGGATAAAGCACTGACCTTGGAGTCAGGAGTACCTGGGTTCAAATCCGGTCTCAGACACTTAATAATTACCTAGCTGTGTGGCCTTGGGCAAGCCACTTAACCCTGTTGCCTTGCAAAAAAAAAACAAACCTAAAAAAAAAAGAAAGTTCAGATGAGGAAACTGAGGCTGAGATAATTTTAGTGACTTGTCCAAAATCACATAGCTAATAAGTATCTGAGACAAGATTTGAAGAGAGTAATGTGGCCTATTTCATTGTGGCAATTAGGGCTTTATTATGATTAGGATATTTAGATCCAGGTCTGGATTGTTGATAACGACTCTCAAATGTCAGTTCAGACAAATTAATGAAAGGGGGCTATAGAGGGGTTAGGGAAGTGGGAGGAGATCTCAGGAAAACCTCTGTATATGAGGCCCCTGGAAGGAAAGTCCCCAGGAAAGAAAGCAGAGAACTCAGGACAAAAGAAATCTGAATTTGAGAAGTCATCATGAGGGTTGGGGGTGAGCCAGGGAGAAGATCACAATAGGATGTGGTAATAATAATAATAATAATAATAATAATAATAATAATAATAATAATAATAATAACCATACAGCAATAATAATAATATCATTATTATAATATTTAAATTTTGAAAATACTTTACATATGCTTTTTCATTTGATCCTTACAAAAACCCTATGAGGCAGGTGCTATTATTATGTCTATTTTACAAATGAGGAAACTGAGTCTGAGAAAGATTTAGTTACTTATCCAAGGTCATACAACTAGTAAGTGTCTGAGGCAAGATATGAACTAGTCTCTCTGACTTTGAACATTATGCCATATAGCTGCCTTTGGGAAGCCTTGGGACTCTACCTTGTCTAATAATGCCAACTTTGATCTTCATAGTCCTGTGGCTAGCTTTGTTGCATTGGACAAGGGGAGAGTCTAGCTCAGCATACCCCTCGGAGTAGCTGTAGGTCTCCAGGGAAAGGTGGAGATGGGGCTGTGATCCTTCTTCATCCTAGAATGTGACAAAAATGTACTAATGCGTTGCTTTCAGGTGTAACAGCTTAGGGCCAAGTAATAGAGTTGGTGACACTACGGATAGAAGAAAGATCTGGCAGAGGACACGAGGAGGGCAGGGAGGTGAAAAGTGCCTTCCTCTTCCCCTCACTCCCCATGTTAGAATTCTCTAGGTCAAAACTTGTCACTACAACCTAGTTCCAGCTTTGAGTCCTGTTGATCGCCTCAGTTTCCTCTACATCCGTCTACTCCTTTGTAGTCCTGCTGCCCTCATTTTAATTCTGGTAGGAAATTGTTATTTCAACTTTCTTGATAAGAAGTAAAATTTCTTTTCTTGCCCCATCTACTTCCATGATCAGAAAGACCCCTGTCAGAGTACTGAGTCCATTTCTGGTCTTTAATTTAGGAATGCTATACATAAGAGGATTAACATCTGGGGAGGGCAACCAGGGGAATGAGAACCTTTAAGTCCATAATAAATGAGGATTAGTTAAAGCAAATGGAGATTTTTAGCTTAGAGAAGACTCAGGGCATAATAGCTGTGTTCAGGATTGTTATATGGAAGGGGAATCTGAGGATCTAATTCTTACTGCTTATGTGACTATAGGCAGTTCATCTCACCTCCCAAGATCTCCGTTTCTTTATCTATAAAATGAGAAGTTTGAAGTTTCTTCCATTTCCATATCTATGATCCTACAATTTATTCTGTCCCACAGAGCAGGACAAGAAGTAATGAGTAGAAATTGAAAGGAGGCAATTAGAAGCTTAGCTTCAGAAAAAAATGATCAATTAGTGCTAAGCAAAGGTGGAATTGCTGCCTAGAGAGGTAATGGGTTCATCCTCACTGAAGTCTTTAAGTAGAGAACTGACAACCCGTTGTCATTCAGTACTGTTATAGAAGGAACTCCCCTTCCAGTAGGAGCTGAATGTTTGCTGACTTCTCTTCTGATTCTGAAATTCTATGATACTGTGTTCAATAATACGCCCTTGAAGGGTGAAGCTGGCATGGTAGAGAGAAAACAGAATTCTGGGTGAAAGTGCTCACTGTTGTATCTCCAGGTACAGTGCCTGGGACTTAGTGTTATTGTCCGATTGTGTCTGACTCTTTGTGAACCCATGTACCATAGTATATTCATACTATCTGTGGGGTTTTCTTAGAAAAGAAATTGGAATGACTGGCCATTTCCTTCTCCTCTTCATTTTACAGATGGGGGAACAGAGACAAACAGAGGTTAAGTGACTTGCCCAGAGTCACACAGCTGGTGTCTGAAACCAGGCCCTGTGGGCCTGAGTAAGCCCATTGCTTTAATCATTTAACTGCCTAGTACACAGTAGGCACTACATAAATATTTAGGAAGGTAATCTATAAATGCTTATTTCCTTCCCTCCTTCCCTTTCTTAATGGGACCACCAGCTTTTAATTTTCCCTCTTTCCCATCTACCCTCCATGCAGCTACAAAATAATCTTTCTGATCATGTTACTTCTTTCATTAAAATCTCCAGCAGCTCCCTATTACTTGTAGTATAAAATGTAAATGCCCTATTTAAAGTTATCTATAGTCTATCCTTTATTTAAATTTCCAGATACATTCCTCCAATATTTTCTACATGCTAATCAAACTGACTTACAGGTTTTCCTCTGAATTTTATATTCACTCATCAACCTCTATGTCTTTGCATAGGCTGTTCCCCATTCCTGGAATGTGCTTCCTCTTCACCTCCATCCTTTAAAATTCCTAGTTCCCTTCAAAGCCTGACTCAGGAACCATTCCTATAAGAGGGCTTAGTGTTCTCAATCTCCTTAAATATTCAAGTAAGGTCAAAACAACAGCAAAGTTCTTTGAAATACTTAAGTCTAGAAGAGCCACTTTTTTTTGACAAGGCCACAGGGAGTTTAAGTGACTTGCCCAAGGTCACACTGCTAGGTAACTATTGTGTGTCTGAAGTGAGATTTGAACTCAGGTCCTGACTCCAGAGTTTTTGCTCTATCCACTGTGCCACCTAGCTGTTCTGAAGGGTCACTTTTCTGTGCCATAATAATTTCCAGAGGAAAATGATGTTGGAGATTTTTGCAGGAGAATTTTAGTTGCTACTTATTGTTTAAAGTGACAACTACCCTACAGGATGTTAGCTTCCAGAGAGCAAAGATTGTTCTTGATTTTTGTGTTTGTATCCCTTCATATTTGTGTGTGTATCTCCTCATACATATTGGGCACTTCTTAAATGCTTCCTTTAAGTTCCAGTTAAAATCCCATTTTTTTTTTTACTGCAAGTTTTCCTCAGCCCTTCTTAATTCCAGTGTCTTTGTTAGCTATTTCTTATTTTACCTGTATAGGACTCATCTTCTTGAGTTCAAATCTATCCTCAGGTACTTCCCAGCTGTGTGACCTTGGGCAAGTCATTTAACTTGTTTGCTTCAATTTCCTCATCTGGGAAATGAGCTAGAGAAGGAATTGGCAAACCACTGCAGTATTTTTGCCAAGAAAAACTCCAAGTAGGGTCATGAAGGGTCTGAAATGACTGGACAATTCTGTATATAGCTTACTTTGTATTTATTTGTTTGTATGTTGTCTCTCTTATTAGATTGTAGGTTCCCTGAGGGCAGGATCTTTTTGTTTTAACCTCTTTTTGTATTCCCCAGAGCTCAGCACAGTGCCTGGTGTATACTATTTGCTGCATAAATGTTTATTGATTGATTAAATATCAAACTGAATTTTTGCATTAAATTAGGTGTCATCCTCATTTCTTCACTCTCATTCTCTATTTCTGATTAGTTTTTTTTAAGTCATATCAGTTCTACTTTTTCAACAACTCTGAAATGCCATCACCATCCCTTTGCCCCCCCCCCCCCCCCCCCCCGCAACTTTCTTAGCCTACTTCAAACTTAGTTAAAATATCAGCCTTAGTAAGAAGTCATTTCTGGCCCCCCTTTTATCTTAGGGACTTCTTTCTAAGGTAGACCTGACCTTAGATGTTTGTACAGGACCAAGACCAGTTTTCTGTTTTGTTTGGGTTGAAAATTTCACTTTCTCGAATGAATATGTTATAGAAACCATAACTTTCTCCTGGCAGTTTCAGATCTTTGGTATTTGGGAAACTGGCAACAGACTCTAATTTTTCTTCATATATCTGTCCTATAATAATAATATTTACTATTCATATAGCATGTTAAGGTTTGCAAAGACCTTTACAAGATATTATCTCATTTTATCCTTACAAGAATCTTCTAAGGTAGGTACTCTCATTATTCCAATTTAACAGATGAGGCAACTGAGGCAGATAGAGATTTCAACTTCTCTAAGGTTAAAAACAATGAGCAAATGTGTGAAGTAATTTCTCTATCCATTTTGATAATCTAGTGTTTTCTAAGGTATATAGGAACAGACATGCAAATTAATCATGAAGAACAGCTCTGAATATCTTATGATTTTTCCAAGATAAATGATTAAGTACACTCCAATTATGACCCTGGGTAATAGAAGTGACACAGAGTGAAGATAGCACAGATATTGGGCATCTTTAATCCCCCTCTTGCTTTTCTAAGTCTTGAGATTTTTCTGAGGTTAAGGGCAGAAACTATCTTTGGAGAGAGGTGCATCATGTAAATTAGAAAACTGAATTTGCTGCATACAGAAATGTATTAGTATATGTTTCTCTCAAAAGAAGATATGCTTGACATAATTTTATATTTAATTGAATTATCATTTTCTTTATCACTTTCTTAAGTCCGGATATTAATGAAATAATAAATCAAGCTCTGATTTGTAGTTGTAAATAGGTGTTGATGTAAGGTGTTCACACTGAAAATTTAACAATCAACTTTCACAAGCTAGTATGAACTAGCTCTAGAACATTCCTGGTCACATGCTTTCTGTGGCCAGGTTCCTTATTCTATGCTTTATCTTCTTCTGTAAAAGGAAGGGCTTAAACTAGAGGAGGGTTTCTTAACTTTTTTTTGTGCCATGTCTCTGTTGGCATTGGGTGAAACCTATGGACCTCTTTACAGAAGAATGTTTTTAAATGCACAAAATAACTTAAAAGAGTACAAAGGAGTCTGATTATATTGAAATAAATATACAAGTTCATGAACCCCATGACATCTATCCATTGATTCTTTGGTGGCTTTGTAGACTCTAGATTAACCACTTTTTTTGTTTTGTCATTCTGTGACTAGGTGGTAGAGTGGATTGAGTATTGGACTTGGGGTCAGAATGACCTGAGTTTGAATCCTATTCCAGATATATTTACTTAATATATCTGGGCAGCCCTGGGCAGGTGGTCACTTAATTTATGTCTCCCTTGGTTTCCTCATCTGTAAAAATGGAAATCATTAATAAAACCTAAGATTGTTAGGAGGATCTGATGAGGCAATAACTGTAAAGTGCTTAGCAAAATGCCTGGCATGTACTAAGTAGGTGCTACATAAATATTATTATTATTATTATTATCATAATCATCTGAGGTTCCTGTAGGCTTTAGATTCTATGACTCACTGTTGAACTTATATGATTTCCGAACAACATTCAATGTTTATGAATCACTAAGATTTGCAAAAATACTGAAGCAGAAATCTTCATTGAGAGGGTAAAATGTCCTTGGAATGGCATGAGTCAGGGAATGACAAAAGATGAGGGTCAATCTTGAAGGAAGTCTGTCATGCTTTAGTGCTCAATTGAGAGAATGAATGCACAGGATATCACCTACATAGCAACCACAGTGACAGCAGCAGCAGCAAGCAGAGACAATTATATTGCCAAGACCTTGTAAAAATAAAATTCCAGAGCCTTGGGGACCAGGAAAAGGACAGGAAGTGACATATACAGCAGTCAAGTTGAGACTGAAGTTCTGTCCTGGAAGAAATGACATAGTTTTCCTTAAACTCCTTTCTCTTGTCATATTAATAGTTTGTTCCTTGTTATCTCATGCAAACACGGGGTGGGGTACCCAGAGCTACAACTAGGATTTCTGCTAGAGTTCTTTCCCAAAATACCTTGTATTTAATTGCCTTAGATTCATTTGTATTTATTTTCTTTGTGTTATACATACATACATACACACATATACACACATGTGTTGGTTTCTTTCTGTCTGTCTAGCTATCCATCCATCTCTCTCTCCCTCCATGCCTCCCTCTCTCCCTCCATCCAAACATCCATCATCCATCCACCCATCCATCCATCCCTCCTCCACTCTCCCTCCTCTCTCCCTCCCTTCCTCCTTCCTTACCTCCCTCTGTCCATCCTTCTATCTATCTATCTATCTATCTATCTATCTATCTATCTATCTATCTATCTATCTATCCTTTGTGTTCTCCTTTGTTAAAATGTAAGCTCTTTGAAAGTATTGATTGTTTCATCCTTAGTATTTAAATACTCAGAGCCCAACACAATGCTTGACTCACAGACTTTTTAAAAATTGTTTTTATTTAGTTAAGGCAATGGGGCTGAGTGACTTGCCCAAGGTCACACAGCTAGGCAATTATTAAGTGTCTGAGGTCAAATTTGAACTCAGGTCCTCCTGACTCCAGGGCCAGTGATCTATCCACCAAGCCATGTAGCTGCCCCCACAGTAGACTTTTAATAAATGCTTGTTGACTGAGGAGGAGAGGTGTTTAATGAATACTGGACCTGGCTAGCTTGGGGTGGCAGCTCAAGGCAGGTCAGTTGAGTGACTAGGGGAATAGTGGGAAGCAACCTTTTTCTCATGCCTCTTTTTGAATCTCCAGTGCTTAGCACAGTGCCAGACCCATAGTGGGTATTCAATAAATGTTCATTGATAGATTTCTCGATTGATCCTGGAGAGAACAAGTATACCTTCCAAGATCCAAGTGCCTGGAACACAACCTCCAATGTCTCATGCTCATTGGGTTCTGGAGATATCTGTTCTTCTTGGGTTTGCATTATAAACTATTAGCAATGCCAAACAATAGAATTAAAGGGCAGTACTTTGATCTTCTGGCTTTGAATCTTTCAGGTTTCCAATCACATTTTTTTTTGCAGGCAATGGGGTTAAGTGACTTGCCCAAGGCCACACAGCTAGATAAATATTAAATGTCTGAGGCCAGATTTGATCTCAGGTACTCCTGGCTCCAGGGCCAGTGCTATATCCACTGTGCCACCTCGCCACCTCATACCTGTGATTTTTGATTTATGGCTATCGCAACCTCCAAAATTCTTGAAATAGACATGCTAATGATTCTAAATTATAAGTACAAAACCCTGAAGATTACGTGTCACAGTGCTGACCTAGCAATGGCAACTTGATGGCAGAAAGTATATTGCTAGAAGTAATATGAGATAGTCAGGAAGACTCATGTTTTGGGATGAAATCTGTTACTAACTGAATTGTTATTTAGTCATCCCAAAACATAACTTCTCTGGGCCTCAGTTTCCTTATCAAAATGATGGGATTGTAACTAAATAGTCTCTTTTGACTGTGTGCTCTCCATGGTGCCTGGGAAATTCTCTAGCCCATTAGACACTAGGTGATGCATTGGATATAGCAAAGGAGTGTTATCTCAGACACTAGCTGTGTGACCCTGGGTAAGTCACTTTATCTCTGTCTGGTTCACTTTCTACTCTATCTAGGATGGGATTGGAGGAACCCCTAGTAGTAAACCTCTGCCTTCTAAGGAAGAGCTACTATTCTCTTCGATCAGCTCTTTTGGTCAATTTTTATGAAGCACTTTCCTTTAGTCAGGCTGTTTACAAAAGGAACTATTTTTTGAGCTACCTTGTCCTCAACTATCTTCTTTGATATAATTTGAGTTCTTTATGTTTCCTTCTCTGTCACCTAAGCTTCTACTCTTCTCTCATTGATCATCAGAAGCAGTTTATAATTACTACTACTATTACTATTATATGCATTTTTATTTTTTCTAAGTTATAGTGAATTATTTTCTGTATATATTTCTGTAGACTGAGAAATTTATTTAAATTTTTTTGTACCGATAGTCAGTAGATTGGTCTATTTTTATCTTTCCCTCTTTCAGGTATAAATTAGATATTGGTCTTTTAACATTAGCTTACTAAGTGTTTTCTGCTCTGTTATGAAGAATATTATTTGTTATTTGTAAGGGACTGGAAATGATGTTACCCTCTACAGGAAGCAAGGTATTGATAGGATTGTATTATCTCCTCCCCCCAGACTGAGGCAAGCATTACTAGGGCTCAATTTCATCAAATGGAAAAGAAGTGAAATTGTGCCAGGGAGACTATCTTATAATTTTTCAGTACGCTCCTCTGTTGTTCTACGCAAATGGAAGAACCGAACTAGTTGTTCTTGATCCTTCTTTTTAAATGAAAACCAATCGTGATATAAGTGATGTCTTGACTTGTGCCATTTCAGTGAAGGGGAGTTGTACAGAATCGTCAGCCTAACTCTCTCTTCCAGAGTCTCATAAATTATGACATAACAGATTGTCACGGGGTACGGTGGATGACCTTGGCATCTTCGATGTCTGATCAAATGCTCAATGCTCCACAGCACCTGCTTCAGTTGCCTTCATGGCTATTGGAACAAATCATTCTCATGCACCCATACTTCCAGGAGAAACTTCATTTGTTTAGGTTAGACATCTGCCTAGATCACCAACTGGTTTAAAGTCTTTTGGCTACTCTCAATATGATTTAATCTGTTGGCTGAGATAGTTTTTTTTTTTTTTACCTGGGTAAAGCATGCTACAGCTTCCTGAAGTCAGACTTGAGAATTAGGTGATAGATGAACACCAAAGGTGGGTGAGTATCCATAAAAAGGGCTTGACAAGCCCTCTCATCAGAGGCTAGTGACCTTTGTCTCATTTCCCCTCTCCTTCCTCCCAGCACCAATTCACAATGTGTAGAGATAGTTCTGTGATTTCATTTGTATACTCTGATCCCTCCCAGCACTCAACAGTGATATAGATCACAAAGCCTCTTAATTCTCATCTGCTCCCCAGCCTGCCAATGGGGAACCTAATGATCAAGACCAGAAGCAACATTGGATAGTCATGGTATAGGTTCTTGAACTTTTTTTTTTTTTTTTTTTTTTTTTTTTTTTTTTTAGTTTTTGCAAGGCAATGGGCTTAAGTGGCTTGCCCAAGGCCACACAGCTAGGTAATTATTAAATGTCTGAGGTCGGATTTGAACTCAGGTACTCCTGAATGCAGGGCTGGTGCTCTATCCACTGCGCCACCTAGCCTCCCCTGGTTCTTGAATTTTCTAAGGGCAGCTAGGTGGCACAGAGAATAGAGCACTGGCCTTGAAGTCAAGAGGATGGGAGTCAGAATTTGGCCTCAGACACTTGACTCTTACTAGTTGGGTGACATTGGGCAAGTCATTTAACCCTGTTTTCATCACATCCAGGATCATCCTGATTCATATCAGGCCACTGGACCCAGATGACTCTGGAGGAACACTTGAGACTGATGCCTTAGCACAGTGGCTTCCCCTCACTCAAATCCAATTCACATGCTTGTCATGGCATTTCTTCCTGAAATCATAAAGTTACTATTATCATTATCATTATCATGAACCTTTTAACCTTCTCCAGCCCACATCCCATTGCCCCATTGTCCAGATGTCAGCAACTCACTCTTAGCTGGATCCTGACATTTTCCCCTCTCCCCCAGTCCCACCACTGCTGGAGATACCCCAGAACTACACTCCACTTTGAATTTTCAGTTCCACTATATTCTTGGTCTGGAATTAGCTGCCTTACTCCTGTTCTCCAGTGTCTTTGAGGCTTTATCACCTGCCTTCCTCTTTTTGCCTACCAAAAATCATCTCTGGGGCCATGAAGTGGAATTTTCCTTTGTGTGTTAACTCATTTAATTAGAATGTGAACTCCATGAAGACAGTGACTTAAAATAGGATATGCTCAAAGTTTGTGCAGTCCATGAACAAAGGATTTCAGTGAAGCAGCGTTGTACAAAATCGTCAAAATTTGAAAGGGAGGAGAAAGAAAGAGGGAGAGAGATTTCAGAGTTTCTGCCTCTGAGGAGAGAGATAACAGATAATATGAACTGATCACACATTTTCTTTTAAGTTTTGCCAATTTTTTTATTAGTTTATTTTTTGTTACCTACATTCAGGCACATAATGGAGCGTGTGAAAACTTCTGAGAGTCAATTATTCAGGTTTCTGTTTGAGCTTTTATCCTTTGAAAACTGCCAAATGCTACAATTCAAAACCTGACTTTTATTTTTGTTGATTGTCTAGACTTCAGAAAATCATGGAAAAAATGTTAACAATACTGGTTGAATTTAAAAGCATGTTGAGTATATGCATTTTTTTGATAAACTAATTGTTAAACATATATCGGTCTATTCCTTGCACATTTTCCAATATATCCCTCCTTCCCCAAAGAGCTATTCTTTTTGACAAAGAATAAAAAAAGGGGGGGGATTATTCAGCAAAATCAATCACTACATTAAAAAAAACAATCTGTTATTACATGCAATGTTTCCCCACCTTTGAAAAGAAGTCAAGGAAATCTCTTTTCATATTTCTTCTTTAAGACCAAGTCTGATCATAATAGTATGGCACCATTCATTTCAAATACGTAACGCATGGTAGGAGCTTAATAAATAAATTCTTGTTTCCTTCTTTCCTTTGTTATCCAGATATAATGAAGGCAGGCACTTATGTTATTGTAATTGTGTATATTGTTTCCCTGGTTCTCTTTACTTCATTTAAATTCAGTTCATATAAATCTTCTCATGCCTCTCTGTATTAGTCATATTAATTATTTCTTACGACTTAGTAATATTCCATTACATTTATGTACCACAATTTGTTTAGTCTTTTCCCACACACTTCCATACAGGGCATTTCGCCCTCACCTAATGTTTCTATCCATCTCAATTCTATTTCCTCAAGCATTTTGTCAACCTACCTGAGATTCTAATGTTTCTCTTGTTCCAGTGTCTGTAAGAAGTCGGTAAGTAGCTTTTTTTTTTTTTAATGACACCTCATAAAGATGAAAGAGTGACTCCATTCAAGTCTCCCGTGATTCAGTTCTACTCAAGTGTTTTAAGGCTGATCGTGAGTCACAAAAACAGCCCAGGGTTGCTAAGCAATCTAATACATATTTCATTAGCTGAAGCCATGGCGTCTTCTGCTTGCTCTCAGGGGCTGTGATGTGGGGGAATTCCACCCGAACATCCGTCTGCCAGCATTGCAGCGAAACTTGAAGGGATTCATTTGTATGTTCTGGTCTCAAAGTCAAAGATCATGCTTTGTAGAACTAGGGCTGGAAGGGGTTCTAGAAGCCATAGACTGTCTCCTCATTTCATGGTTAGTTAATACACATTTGTTAATAACTTACAATGTGGCAGCTAGTGTGTACAAAACATTACAAAGAAAGGTAAAAATACAGTCTCTGCCCTCAAGAAGCTCATATTCCTAATGGGGGGGGATGAGAAGACAACATGGAAATAACTAGACAGGCAGTAGATATATACAGAGTTGAAAAAGAAGCTCCGAAAAGGGAAGAAATTGATATCTGGGAGGATCAGAAAAGACCTCTTGTAGAAAATAAGATTTGATCTGAACTTTGAAGAAAGCCTAGCAGGGGGTGGAGGGGTTGGGGAGGTGAGAGTAGGGAGAGCTTGTCCTATCTGAGGAACTCCAAGCCAGCCAGTGTAGCCCAATTGCGGAGTGCCTGGAGTGCAGTAAGGTATAAGAAGGGTAGATAGGCAGGTAGGGGTGACCAGGTAACAAACTTTGAATGTCAACAGAAGTCTTTATATTTGTTCTTAGAGATAATAAGGAGCCACTGGGTTCATTGAACAGTGGGGTTCACTAAGCAGGAGGTGACAGATTTTGCTTTAGAAAACCAGCTGGATCAAGGGTGGATTAGAACAGGGAGAGGTCTGAGTAAGGGAGACAAGTTAGGAAGCTATTTCAGTTATCTAAGAGAAAGGTGACAAGGTGAATTAGAATTGTGATTGTGTGAGTGGAAAAGAAATATTTATGAGAGATATTGTGAAGGTAGAAACCATAAAAGCATCCACAACAGATTGGAGATATGAGATGAGGGTGTTAAGGAGTTGAGAATAAGATCAAAAATAGTAAGCCTGAATGACTGGTAGGATAATTGTACTCTTGAGAATAAGAGAGAAGTTGGGAAGAGAGATAGTAAAGGGGGAAGGTAAGATACCAATGTTTGTGATGCTTGTGGGGTATTTAGTTCAAGATGTTCAAGAGGAAATTGTAGTTCATTAGAGAGCATAGTTCTAGATAAATAGATTTGGGAATAAACTGGATACAAGTAATGACTGAGAGCTGATGAGATCACCAAGTGAAGTAGTATTGAGTAAAAAATAGAAAGGGCCTATGATGAAGACACTATGGTTAGAGGGAATGACTTTGTGTCAAAGGAGATTGAGTAAGAATGGCCAAACAGGTAGAAGAACCAGGAGAGATGAATGTTATAAAAAGCTGGAGAAGAGATTACTCAGAAGGGAATGATGACCACTTTGGAGAGGTCAGGGGGGATCCATAATGAGAAAGGGTAATTAGATCAAGCAATAAGAGAGAGCATTGCCAACTTTGGAGAAGTGGTTTCAGTTAAATGATAAAATTTAAAATCAGATGGCAGGTAAGTTTAGACAGAATTTAGAAGCGAGGAAGTGAAGGCATCAGCAACAACTTAATGAATTTAGCCACAAAAGGAAAGTGAGATGAAAAGATAATGAAATTGAGACTTTTTAAAGTTACAGCATGGATGGGCATGTGTATAGAGAATAAGGAAAGAACCGGTAGGGGGGTGGGGATTATTAGAGTGGGAGCAACTTACTGGAGAAGTCAGAAGAGCATGGGATCAAGGGCATATGCAGAGGTTTTGGCAAGGAAAGGGGGGGGTCACCTCTTCATCTGAGAATGAAGAGATGGAAATAATCTGAGAGCTATAAAATGAAGAAGAAAGGAAAAGGAGGAGCTCTTGGAATAATTTTTTTAAGCAAAATATGAAATGAAGGGAAGGAAGCATACTGTTGGGGACTGAATAGAGATGACATTTAGAAGAGTCACTGTGGAAAATCGGATAGTAAATCAATTAGGAAGGATTCAGTTTGGGAGGAATGCTTGCCTTGCTGATGTGAAGGCCCAGTTGTGATTATGAAATAATGGTTTATAGTGTACCTTATTGGATACAATGAAAGCACATGATAGGAATAATGCAAGGTTGGACCTTGGCAAGATATGATCTATAGTAGCAAAAATGACACAAAGGAATTTAGAGTGGAGGAGAGTCTTGAGTTGATTTGGTTCACCAAGGATTGATTTAGGAAAGGATAGAATGATCTGGAGAAGAACTGAGGAATGGTGAGAATGGAACTTTAAAAATGAAGATGATGAGGATGAGGAAAAAGGTTGGGGGTATAAGGTATAAGGAGAAGTGGAATGATAAAAATTTATAAACATTGAAAAGAAATTTAGAATTCAACATGGAAGCTGAACTGTCAAGGCCACAACCATCTCCATGTGTAGCTGAGGTCTGTGGTCAGTAGGTCAGAGAAAACACAGATGAGAATGGGGGATGGAGTTTTGTACTTTGAATACTAGGAGTTCAGAGTCACTTGGGATGAATAGAAGGGACTGAGTTTTAAAATTTGTTTTTTACTTATTCATTCATTTATTTCTTTTACCAATTCTAACCTCTGAACAAATGAGAAAACAAGCAGAGAAGTTGTAACTTGCCTAGAGTCACACAGATTACCTGTCAGAGGGGTGTTTGGGGTGTTCAGAAGGATTAGCACCTTTGGTGTGAGGGCTTGCTGAACCCTTTTCAGGGCTTCTCATCCATCTTTGGTGTCTTCCAGTTTCACCCAACTCTCACCTGTGGCTCCAAGAAGCTGAAGCCCTGGTAATTGTCTTGCTAAATGTCTTGCCAGGTTGAGGGTAACTTATAGACCTCAGACATGTCAGTGAATTAAGGGATCTCTATTCCAAGCATGTGACAACTTCCCTCTATGGAATGGATAGATGAAAACAGTTTTGTTCCTACAGCCATGAAGGAGGCAGGTATTGTGGAGTGGTTAAAACTTGTCTGGATAGAGAAGACACCAAAATCATTCACTGCATCTTGACCTACTACCAGTCTCCTTAACTTTTGTTTGCTACTGGACTGCAATGGCTTGGGAAGACATAGTGACTGATGACTTTGTGCAGTTCTACCTCACCGAAATCCAATTTAAGTACAAGTCAAGATTTCATCCATGATATCATTCATCCTCTTTGAAGATTAAGGACAAACAAGTGTCAGAGTTGAGATCTAAACCTATCATAGGTTCATAGTTTTGGAACTAAGAAGGGAGTTCAGGGGCTATCTAGCTTAATCCCTTTGTTTTTGTAGCTGAGGAAATTGAAGTTCAGGTTATTTAAGTGACTTGTCCCTTCTCATACATGGTAAACTTTAGAGGTAGGATTTGAACCAAGGTCCTCTTACTCTAAGGCAAGTGTACTTTGTATTGTACTTTGCTGCCTCCATATTCTCTCCTGGGTCTTTCTTGTCTGATTCCCTTATGAATTAAGAGCACATGCTTTGCAACTTGGGCTACAATAGGAGTAGATACTAAAGGGAGTGATTGGCATGCTGTAAGACTTTGGACAAAGGGTGGGAGGAAGTGGAAATTACACTGTCTTTGAATTCAGAAGCTCTAGGTTTAGATCTTTTACTTACTTTGTGTTCTTGGACAAATTACTTTCCCTCTTTGGAGTTCATTCTCCTCACTTATAAGATGAATTAGTTGATCCAATCAAAGTTTTCCTTAGTCTTTGATCTATACCTTATTCATGACAAATTTTTGCCAGTCTAAAAGTTTTAAAACCAAAGTTCCTTATTTTCCAAATCCTTTACATGAAAAAATCTGCCTTTTCTGCCCTCTCCCCCACCTCACTCATGTTTCTTGTTCCGTTAAATCCCATCTCTATCACCAATATCATCTCCAAATTCAAACGCTTCTAGTCAAAGGTTGTAGTTGTTCTACATCATTCTCTAAGAACATCAATGACATCACAAGAATAATGTCTTGACTTGCATGTTAATTAAAAGACTTTAGGAAGTTAGATTAACTTGCATAGGAAATTTAGGTATTTTTCTGGTGCTCAATGAAACTTGGGTTGATAAATAGTGGTCTGACTTGTCTGACTTCAGTTTCCTTTATCTACTAATCACTTAACTTTTCAAACTCATGAAGATATGAAATTTAATATGCAATCATTGATGAATTTTTCATTGATTTAAAAAAATGAACTCTGACTAAACTATTTCAGTCTCAAGAGATAAGGGTAAAAAATCCAGAATCTGTTTTGATAAGTGGTATTGGAACTGAATAATGAAGAAAGTCAAGATTTCCTCCTTATAATGAATACATTGGTATCAGAAACATTCATTTGTTCAATATTTAGTGTTAGTTCTGCTGCAAAACTCTGGTTAATTCTTCATTATTCACAGGATATTCCAAACCTCTTAGCGTGACATTCAATGCTCTCTACAATTTTACAGGAAAGGGAAGAGTTGTTTAAATAGGCCACTGGAGCTCTTCAAGAACTCATTAGTCAACTCAGATTTAAATAAGATTTAATAGAGGAATAAAAGAAAGAGTCATGAATAATGAATGCAGATGAATAGCAGGTCCTGTATGAACAGTAGCAGGAGCAGTCAAGTTCAGAATGAGATAAAATTGAGTAAAAATGCCATGGGCAACAAAATTTTTTTTTAAGCCATATTGAGGGCAAGAAAAAAATTCAAGCTGGATGCGCTGATGATAACAGATGATGGTAAAAGGACAGAAGTGCTCAACTTCTATTTCTTCTCCCCCTTCTACTTTCTCCCCTGCTACTTTCAAGGAGAATGATCTTTGTACTGAGGAGAAAGTGATTGTTAGTAGATAGTTGAAACCCAAGATTAAAGAAGAGATGGTAAGAGATCATCTACCTTCCCTCAGTGGGTTCAAGTCCCTAGATTGACCCCAAAACTTTCCTATGAAACTAGCCCACTCAATATTTCTCATACAAGACATCCTATCTGTCTTCTTCCTCAGTATCTTTGTCTTCCATGCCCTGCCTGAATGCTCTCCATCCTCACCTCAAACTCTTTGGGATGTAAGTCTATTCATCAAATTGGAGAAGAGATTCTTAGTCAGATATGAATGAACTTTGTGATCTCTGAAATCACCAACATTGATTGTGTGAAAGGAGAGGAACACCTAGTCACACTAGATCAAAGGAATAAAGAATGGGGGATATAATTAAAGAGGTTCAAAATATGTTGAGTCGAAGTAAATTGTCACAATAAAATAGAAATTGAGTTCATTTGCTGTGAAATATGGATAAATTTGGGGGGTAAGGAACAGTTAAAATACAAGGGGGCAAGAGAATCAAATGTCTTGTTGAAATAGCTAACTATAGAGTCAAGACTGATATAAAAAATGAAGTTAGAATAGAGGTTATCAAAAGGAAGAAGAGAGCAAGATTAAGTGATTGGAGATGAGGGCAAGGAGCAAATTTAAGAGGAGTGAATCAGTGAATGAATGAATTAGGCAAGATACTGTGATTGGAGAGAGGAATTTCAGGCATTATGATTCATTCTTAGACTTCAAGGTTCTTTCCTTTGACTACCATCAGTAGACATGAGAGTGCCACTTGGCATACTAGCATGGAATTCTATATCTTAGGTAAACTTATTATAAGTTTGATTCAAATGACTTACATATTAATGGATACAGAATCATAGAATTATATTGGTTTAGATCTGTAAGGGACTTTAGAGACCATCTATTTCAATTTAGAGAAGTTAAATGATTTGTTCTGCCTAATGTTCATAACAGAAAAGAATAATGAGCAGATTTAAAAATTGTCCTTTTTATATTATTTCTTTTTCCTTTTAAAATATTTTTATTATCAACAAATATGAACATTTCAATATGCAAAGACAAACACAAAAGAGAAACTGGGAACTTCAGGAATGTCCAGTTTTTCCAAGATGTGTAGCTTGGTTTTATTTCTTGTGAAATTTAACATGCTAATTCTAGCACTCTCCTATTTAGGTCCACTTCTGAACTTCATTCTGCTATCCTTTTTATTTTTTTAAATGTCTTTGATACCCTTTCATTTTCTTTTCATCTTTTTAGCGTCACATTCATTACTTCTGCATTGACCTCCTAACTTCCTCCTTTGAAAAAAAAATAAGTTTTTTAGTAACATATATATATCTATATCTATATGAAACGCAAAATGAATCATTTATCTCTAATTTATCCTCCTCGTAGCTTGTTTGCTTTTATTTGTATGTTGTCTCCCCACATTCAGATTATGTCTCTTGAAATCAGGGACAGTCTTTTGTCTTTCTTTGTATCCCTAACATTTAGAAAATTACCTGGCACTGTCAAAGTTGTGTTCCTAAATGTTTAACAACTAGATCTCAGTTGGTGGGGGTTAGGGGTGGGGGAGAATACAGACAAGATATGTCTTTAAGTTTAATCGATATGAAACCTGAAAAGACCTACACAAATTGATACAAAGAGATGTAAGCAGAACCAGGAGAACATTGAACATAGTAATATTATATGGTAAAATACTATGAATGACATGGCTATTCTCAGCAATACCATGATTCAAGACAATCCAAAGAATAAATGAGGAGAAATAATATCTGCCTCCAGAGAAAGAGTTGATGTCATCTGAACACAGACTGAAGCATACTATTTTTCTTTTCTTTTCTTTTCTTTTCTTTTCTTTTCTTTTCTTTTCTTTTCTTTTCTTTTCTTTTCTTTTCTTTTCTTTTCTTTTCCTTTCTTTTCTTTTTTCTTTTCTTTTCTTTTCTTTTCCTTCTTTTCTTTTCTTTTCTTTTTTCTTTTCTTTTCTCTCTCTCCCCCCATTCTTTTTAATGTATTTTTTGTTAATTGTCAATTTTAATGGATAATTAGATGTTCCTCTCTTTTTAGCAAATAGAATAATGGTTTACATATTTTGTTTGATTTGCTTAGTTTTGAAAGAGGCAAATTAGTATGTCTTATGATAATAATTTTACAGTTTATTTCTCCCTATAATATAATTAACTTTTCCTTTAAGTACTTAGAAACTATAATATTTGGTGCATATATACTATATGTGATTATTATTTCATAATCTAGGATAACTTTGTCTAATGTAGTTTTCTAAAAAAAACTCTTTTAACTGTCCATATTTTTTGCTATTGTCCTATATTAGATCATGGATACTGTCCCTGCTTTTAAACTTTATCTGAAGTGCAATAAACTATTCATTAACTCAATTTAATCTTGGATGAATCAGCATGTTTTTTGTGTTTCTCATAAACAAATTATCATAAGATTCTGTTTTCTAACCAATCCTGCTACCTTTCTCCATTTTATGAGTGATTTTATCCCATTCATGTTCACTGTTATGATTATTAATTTTGTATTTTCTCTTTTATATTGTTTCCTCTTTTCTTCCTGCGGTCTTTTAAAATGGAAAGACCTAACTTTAAAAAGCCAAGTTCTCCCACTGCATTCATGGCCATCTTCAGTCATCCTGATCCATATCTGATCACTGGATCCAGATAACTGTGGATAACTCACTTAAATCCAATTCAATTGCATGTCTTGGCATCCCCACTCTTATGTCATGGTCTTCTTCAAGAACGAAGGACAAACATCCATCAAGACTGTATCTCTAATAATTTTAATGTGTTTCTATACTAAACTCTATGTTGGTATTTTCAAACTTCCATTATCCAGTTCTGAGAAGAATGTAATAGAGTTGTTTATTTCTTCCACCTATCCTTAATATTTGTATTATCGTCTTTTGTACCCATTTATGAAAAATATTGTCTTTCCTCGTTCCTTTCTTCCATTTCTTCTTTTCTTCCCTTAAAAAAAAAACCAAACACCTTTCTTTCTTAAAGTCAATCAAATAGAACAGAACTACATGCAGGCCTAGGTCTTATTTAATTTCCTTTTCAATTCTTGGTGATATTAGAATTCTCAAGGGACATCTGTTTTCTTTTCTTTTCTCTATTAGATTACATTCATGCCAGTATCATTTGGTCTCTTTCAATAACTCAAGACTTATCTACTGCTCAAGGTTTTCTTTTCAGAGTTTCTACCCAGCTATGACCTTTTCCTCAGATATATTCAAAAATCCTCTATTCTTTTTAATGTACATTTCTCTCTTCACTGCCACCTCCATTTTATGATACGTTTGTAGGTTAAGTTATTTTTGGTTTTATCTTTTTTTTGAATATAGTATTCTAAGATTTTTTTCTTTTTGTGGTAATTGCTATTGAATCTTATATGATCTTCTGGTTACTTGGTTGGTGAATCTTTTTTTTTTTTTTTTAGGTTTTTGCAAGGCAAACGGGGTTAAGTGGCTTGCCCAAGGCCACACAGCTAGGTAATTATTAAGTGTCTGAGCCAGATTTGAACCCAGGTACTCCTGACTCCAGGGCTGATGCTTTATCCACTGTGCCACCTAGCCACCCCCGTGAATCTTTTTTTTTTTTAAACATTTTTCTCTTTCACTTGGAAACTCTGGATTTTGGCTATGACACATCTATGTATCTTTAATTTGGTGTTTCTTTCAGGAAGTGACCCAAGCGTTCTTCTATTTTGATTTTTCCTTTTTGGTTCCAACTGATCTGGGTGGCTTTTTTTTATAATTTCTTAAAATATAGTATCCAGACTTTTTTTGGTTACTGTTTTCAGGGAGTTTCAGGGAGTTTGGTTATGGTTTCAGGGAATCTTAACTGTTTTCTACGACAACTTTTAAAAATAGTGAGCCCTTTAAGTTTTCTTCTGTTTTATCAATTTTATAATTTATTCTAATATTTCTTATTCTATAAAGTCATTGATTTTTGTTTGCTCCATTCTATTTTTTCAAGGAATCCTTACTTGGTAAATTTCTACCTTCTGTTCTAATTTTTTTCCTTTAAATGTTTTCCTATAGAATTTTCATTTCATTTTTAAAATTTTATGCTTAATTTTCCCAATTACTCCTATAGTACTTGTAACCAAACCATTTTTTTTCTCTGTTGAGACTGTTTGTAGTTGTTGTTAGATGACTGTTCTTTCAGATGTACCTCTTGAACTTTCCTTTCCCGCCATAGTGTTTCTTCATTGTGTTTAATGCTTTCTTCTATTTACTCATATTTTTAACTTTAGTTCTTGTTTTGGAATTTGATGATTGAGCTAGTCTCCTTTGGTCCTTTTGGATGAATTGGATAGGCTTCCTACAGTTCTGACCCTTCTGTTTTTTGTCTGTATGGTGTTGCCACAGATAATTCAAATGTGATTGCTGGTATTAGTTTTCACTTTTTGCCTCAGTCTCTGCTTCTGGCCTCTGGTTTTGCAGCTTTGAATCGAATGACATAAGTTTATGTCTAGTTTTTTTTCTATATCATTTGTCTTTTTAGGACTGTTTTAGGCATTTTCTGTGGTTTATGTCAAAGAACTAGTTTCTCTATGACTTTGCAAGTTACCCAAGTTTATGCTTCTATTTCTAGGACTGATTGTCTGAATACATGGAGGGGATATCATCTTCACTAGTGAAGGGAATACCCACCCTGATGAGATCACAGATTCATTAAGCTCACTACCAAAGTTATTTAGGTAAGAAAAACCCCCTTCACCTAGTTTATCATTATTTAATGAACTCATGTTTTCCTTTGGGAAATTTTATTTGAATCTTACAAAGATTTCTTTTCAGGAAGCTGCAGTCCCAAACTTTATGAGCTGAAAATTCTAATCAAGGTCATTATTTTCTGCTGTGAGCATTAGTGGCATCTGACCTTTGTGAAATCTCTCTTTTAATTCCACTAAATCCCTTATATCCTTTTCCCAAACCTCCATTCATAATCAGCACCTGCTTTCACTTGGTAGAATTTCCTTTCTACTTTGGTTGCACTGGCATTTAATACAGCATCTCCTTTTTTTTAATGCAATATCTTAAGCACTTGAACATTCTTCAGGGACACTTAGAGGAGACCCTCTAGGAGTTGCCAAATGACACCATGTTTTGCCAAATGCAGCTGCCTGTTCCCCTCCTCTACATTATGTCTGATTAAAGTAGATTATTCTAGTTCTGTCTAGAATGGTCTGTCTGATCTGCTGAACTTCATCTGTCTCTGTGCCAAGTTGGAAGAACCCTAGTCTATCTCTGACCTTTGCCTCACTTATACAGCATAATCAATAAATCAGCGTGCCTCCTTTTCTCTACTATGAGCATCCTAAATAGACTTTATCAAAATGGCAGAATCAGGTTAGCAAAGAAAAATGTCTCCCCACAAATGATCTTTTCCTCTACACTGCATCAGTTATCTTTTCTAGCTTGCCAAGAGGGCACTAAGGAAATAAATTATCTTCTTTAAGAGTTTCATGTTTTGGGGGTGGCTAGGTGGTGCAGTGGATAGAGCACTGGCCCTGGAGTCAGGAGTACCTGAGTTCAAATCTGGTCTCAGACACTTAATAATCACCTAGCTGTGTGGCCTTGGGCAAGCCACTTAACCCCATTGCCTTGCAAAAACCTAAAAAAAAAAAAGTTTCGTGTTTCGTTTTTTTATACACAGATACAAGGTATTGACCAGTCACTAAGTAGCATGGGTGTAGGGATAAGACTGGTTGACTTGACTTCAGGAGACATGGATTTGAGTCCTGCTTCCTTCATTCACCTACTATCAGTTTGATCTGCTGCAACTCAGTTTCACTCTACATAAATGGACTTATTTTCTTTGTAATATCAAGAAAATAGAGTAATACTATTTGTGCTATTTCCCCTTGGGAGGATTAAGGGATATATGCTAAGGTGTTTTATGCTCATAAAGCACCATCATAATAACAATAATTGACCTGTATATACATGAACATGATACTAAAGTGGTAGGCATTAGCTGAGCTAGGATATTAAGCAGACCCTCTGTCTTGGTTGTATGATTTGGTGGTGGTGGTGGGATAGATGCCAAGTAGGACTGTATGCAGGAGTTACACAAAGGAAGGGAGAAATTTGCTTTTTAAAAATGAAGCCCATTCAATCAAAAATGATATTCGGTAAAGAACTTAGGAGTTATTTGTCTTTTTTTTCCTATGTAGGTATATGAAGCATTCCATATATTTGACCTGGTTTATTATTCACCATAGTTATATAGTCAATCTGTTTTCCAGTTTACCCTTCTTGCCCTTAGAGAATCATAGTTTTTAATTTTTTAAATTAAATTATATTTTAAAAATGAAGGTCTGCCTTCTCTCCTTCCCATTCTCCCCTCTTCCCCCCAATCTCAACTAAGAATTTAAGAAAAACAAAACTCTGGTAATAAACATGAATAGCTTTGTGAAATAAATTTCTGCATTGATCATGTCAAAAATAGATCTCAGGTGTTTTCTATCACTTCTTTATTAGAAAGTGAGTAACTTGTGTCATCTTCAAGTGCTTTGGAATCATGGTTGGTCATTGTGATAATTAGAGTTTCTAAGTCTTTCAAAGCTGATTATTTTTATAATATTGTTATTATTGCATAAATTGTTCTTTTGATTCTGTTCAATTCACTCTTTGTCAGTATGTACAAGTCAGCTAACACTTTAAGATTTCCAGTCACTTTCATAAATGCTAGGAATACAAAGAAAGGTAAAACTATTTACAAACAAGTTATATACAGGATAAATCTGAAATAATCAATAGAGAGAAGACACTAGAACTAAGGGAGAATTGGGAAAGACTTCCTCTCAAATCATCTCTTTCATAATTTCTTACAGTAAATTCCCTATCATAAATTATTCATTATCATTCAGTTGATGAACATCTCATCAATTTCTAATATTTTAGTTTGGGCAGTTAGGAGGCACAGTTGATAGAGCACTGGCCTTGGAGTCACGGGGACAGGAGTTCAAATCCGGCCTCAGATATTTAACATTTTTTAGCTGTGTGACCTTGGTCAAGTTACTTAAATTTGACTGCCTTACTTCAGGATCATCTCCAGTAGACCTGATTTCTATCTGGCCACTGGACACAGATGACTCCAGAGGAAAAAATGAGACTGGTGACTTAGTACAGCATCCCCTCAGTCAAATCGAATTCATATGCATGTCATGGCATCACTTCCCTGAAATCACGGGCTTCTTCAAGAATGAAGGACAAAAAAAATAACAGTCTTTTAGTTCCGACATTTCAGTAGTTTTTGATTTTGTGATAGCATTTGTGGTTTTCTTGGCAAATGTACTGAAATGGTTTTCCATTTCTTTCCCCAACTTGTTTTATAGATGAGAAAATTGAGGCAAACAGAATTAATTGACTTACCCAGGGTCACACAAGTCAAAAGTTTCTGAGACTGAGTTTGAATAATGACTTCAGGTCTGGCATTCTATTCATTGTGCCATAAAGAGATGCTATAAATACTTTTATACATTGGGTCTTTTCCCTCTTTTTTGGGGGGGTGTAGACCTAGTAGTAGTATCATTGGATCAAAAGTTATGCATAATTTCATCACTTTTGAGCTTACTTCCAGATTGCTTTCTAGAACAGTAGACTAGTTCATCAATGCACATGTTTTCGCTAAGTTCCATCAGCAATTGTCATTTTCCTTTTTATTATCTTAGCCAAATTGATAGGTATGAGTTGGTACCTCAGAGCTGTTTTCATTGGCATTTCTCTAATCATTAATTGTTTAGAACATTTTTAAAAATGATTGTTGATAGCTTGACTTTTTTCTTTTGAGAACTGCCTATTCATAATCTCTAATTATTTGTCTATAGAGAATGACTCTTATTCTCATATACTTAAATCAATTCTCCTTACATCTTAGAAATAAAACCTTATGTGACATTAACTACAAAGATTTTTTCCTCCCTCATTTGCCTGCTTCTCTTCTCATTTTAGTTGCATTGCATTTATTTGTGCAAAACCGCTTTTTATTGTTGTTGGTTAATTATTTTGCAGTCATGTCCAACTCTCTATGACCCCAATTTGGGTTTTCTTGGTGATGATACTAGAGTAGTTTGCCATTTCCTTTTTCAGGGTAATCTACAGATGAGAAAACTGAGGCAAATAGGGTTAGATGATTTGTTCAGGGTCACTCAGTGAATATCCCAAACTGGATTTGAACTCAGGTCTTTCTGCCCCAAGCCAGGAGCTCTCTTCTATGTGCCACCTAGCTGCCCCAAACATCTCTTTTTTTAATGTAATTAATATCATCCATTCTACCCTTACCTGTCTCATTTGTCTATGAACTCTATCCATATATCCAACAGGTAATTATTTTATTCCTCTAATTTGTTTATGATGTCATCTTGCTGTCATGCACCCATTTGGAGAGAAGGATGGCATTTTAAAAAGGGACATTTCTGACCTTTTCTCTCAGTGTTTCAAGGGAGAATGTTATAAGCAGAATGAATCATAATGACTCCTAAGTCTTTTCTTTTCTTCATTCTTTAGATGATGTGTGATTAAACAATTAAAAGATTGAAAGGGACAAGGCTTTGGTGTAAAGAGAAAACTCATCTTCTAACCCTGATGTTGCCTTTAACTTGATACTAGAGCTCAGGTAGATTTTTTCCTCTGAATTTCGCCTTCCTGATCTGTGAACTGAGAGGGGATTGGATTAGATAATCTTAAAGATACCTTCCAGATTCAACTTTCTATACCTCTGAGATACCCAGGAAAGCAGAGGGAAGCCCACCTAAAACGTAGCAGGTTCATCCCCTGATGACTATGGAGGATAAGCCATTTAATCTTTGTAGAAGATTGGAAATTTCTATCATAAGCATAAAGTTGTGTAGCACTGTAACTTTATCTGAATTGTCTCATTTGATTCTCAAAACAAGCCTGTTTGTTATTATAACTCCACTTTACCAATGAGAAAACTGAGCTTTAGAACTATTAAGAGATTTATTATAGGTCACACAGTGAGTAAATACCTAAGGCAGGATTTCAAAGTCAAGTTTTCTAGACTCCAAGTCTGGAAGTGCTCTATGCATTATACTGTAGTGCCTCTATCAGAGTTTTTGATTTTGTTTTCTTTTAATGTGACTGTCAAAAATGCAACGCAAGAAATTTTTTTCTGTCACTTTGCAAAATTAAGAAAAATGCAGAGATTTTGGCTGTGTGACTATCTGGAGTCAAATTTTCAAGCTGTTTCCTCTTTTTTTTGGTGATGGGGGCAGCTATTAATGATGACAATGAATGAGAATTAAAGGAAATAACCTCAAGTGTGGCATTCCATTTCAAATTCTTGTTTTTTGCTCTACATATCAGGGGGAACACAGGCAGGAAATGTGTCCCTACTGTGTCACTCACTGCAGTATTAAAAGTATCTGAGTGCTGTTCTTGCTGAGAGCTGTTTTCCAACATCTAATGCCAACCATCTGATGTTTACAATAAGTGGGATTACTGAAATAAACATCAGTGGGAGCAATGCCCCAAGTGACAGATTGGCGAGAATGCTGCCTGGTGTAAATTGAAGTCTAGATCCTCCAGAAGCTTTCCAAAAAGGGAGGTGATTTGCTTCAATAATACCTGGTTCCTGGCTACTTTAGGGTGTCTCTTTCAGATGAAACCTCCAAAAATTTGCTTTTAGTCAGAGTTCTGGAGCAGCAGGCAAGCATTGAGGATTATGATTTTAGAGGTTGAGGGGATTGTAGAGGTCATATATTCCAACCCCGTTGTTTTACAGAGGAAGAAAATGAGGCCAAGGAGGGGAAAGTGAAATGTCCAAGGTTATTCAGGTCCTCAGTAGCAGAGCTAGGAATCAAACTCATTTTATTGTTATTCAGTTATGTCCAACTCTGTCTGACCTCATTTGGAGTTTTCTTGGCATTTCCTTCTCTAGTTCATTTTTACAGATGAAGAAATTGTGATCAAAAGAGGGTTAAGTGGCATGTCCAGGATCACACAGATAATAAAGTATCTGAGACCAGATTTGAACTCATGAAGATTAGTTTTTCTAACCTCAGGCCTATGCACTGAACCACCTCCCTGCCACCAAACTCATGCGCTCTGACTCCAAATCCAGTGTTTTCACTCATTGCACTTTGTATTTTGCTGACTGATATTACATACATTCATTGTTTATAGTAAGCTGAGAACCATCCACTATTTAAAAAAATAAATGTATACATCAAATGAATTATATAAATGTGACATACATACACTCATAGATTCATGGAATGTCAGAATTGGAAGGAACTTTGGAAGCATTTAGCAAGCCTTTCCTATGTGTAGAGCAGCTGTACTAATGAAGCCAAACAAGCAGTCCCTCCTTGGATTCCACTAGGGGATAATATTTGCATCACCTGACTAACTCCCAGATCTGTAGTGAGAATCAAAGTGGATAACAGAAACATGATTTGTAACCATAAAGTTCTTTATAATTGAAAGCTCTTCTTATTATGACTCTGTGCACATAGGACCACAGATTTAGAATTAGAGGGGAGCTTTGATATTTCTGGTTCATTTCCCCTTCTTTACTGTTGAGGAAATTGAGACACAGAAAGGTTAAATGGTTTATTCAGTCAATGACTGATTCAGTACTGGAATCCTGACCCCAAATCCAACACTCTTTTCATAGCATCAGTCTTCAATGTATACTGACTGATGTATTGGGGAGGTGTTTTTGTTTGTTTTAAAACATAAGCCATGGCAATGCTTTTTTGACTTCAAGGGCTATCAATTTCGACTTTGAACCATCTCTCATTTATGCCCCCTTCTCTTCTAACACTGTTACCTGACTGGGACAGGACCTCATCACTTCACACCCAGACTACAGCAATAGCCTTTTAGGTGGGTGTGCTGCCTCAGGTTATCTTTCCCCATTCCAATATATTTTCCATCCACCTCCATTCAATCGTCCTCCAGTCAAAGTGATTTTCCTAAAATGAAGGTCCAACATGTTACCTCTAATAGGATAGTTTATCTCTTGATTATAGGTACTTTTTCCAGCTATCCTCCATGCCTGGAATGTTCTCTGTTCTCATTCCCCTCTTCTTTCTTCCATGGCTTCCTTTTTAAAAATACAGTCTTCTACTGGTAGCCTTTCCCATCCTCCTTGATTTTAGTGCCTTCACTCTGTTGATTATTTTCTGTCTATCCTGTATATCCTGAACACCTTGACAATGGGGATTAATTTTTTTTTTTTTACCTTTGTTTGAATCCTTAAGCCTTAAGCCTTGACTGCTATATAATGGTGCTTGGTAAATGTTTATTGACTGGACTCTGGTTATGGTTCTTATCTTAATAGGACTTTTCCAGGGCCCAGTATTATAACCTCTGTTTTAAATGGAAATGATAGTAATTGCCAAAACCACAATAGCTAAATTGTTTGTGAAGTCTAGATGTGTGGTAAGGAACAAGTCTGGGAAAATGAAGGAAGAAAATGTCTGGAAAACCCACAGACCAGAATGATGCCAGATCCTTTGTTTCTCCCCTCCTCCCCCAAAAGGAGATTGAAACTTAATTTAGCTCACTACCTACCCAGACTGTCTCCTTTAAAATTATCATCTGAATTTCAGGAATGTTGAGAAATGGGGCACTGTACTAAATATACTGTACTACTAATTATTCCCAGGGGAATGTAAACTCTTTAAAGACAAGGGTTATTACATTTTTGTCTTTGTAGCCTTAAAATTTAGCTCAGTAAAAATCTACACAGTAGGTACTTAACTAATATCTATTTAATTAAAATTATGAAAAGCAGAGCTTTAGGAAGTAATAGAAAAAATAAAATTCTAGATAAATATAAACTTCAGAAGGGACATTAAGAAATTAGAATGTGTCTTATGGAGGATGTAAAGAGTGGGGGGGAAATTTGAATTGAAACTGGGAAAAGATTGGTTAATCAATCGCTCTATTAACTAACAAGGAAGAAACTAGGAATATTTAGAAAGGAGTTTTTCAAATATTTTCAAATGTTTTCAAATATTTGAAGGATTGGCATGGGGCAAAGCAACAAGCATTTATTCAGTGGTCATTATGCTCCAGATACTAGAGATAAAAATTTAAGCAAAAAAGAATCAGTCTCTGCCCTCAAAAATCTTGCAATATAATGCAAGAAGACAATACATAGAAAGGAACTGAAAAATGGGAACCATTGGGAGAGACATGGGGGCAATAGGGAGGAGAGTCATGGTTTTGAAATCTGGAGAGTCCTAAGAACAAGTGAGTGGTTAATGAGGGTTGTTTGGCTGAACCCTCCCCTGCACAGAGGTTCTGGGAGGAACTCCTCAATGGTAGAAGAGGATGGGTGAGGTAGAGGGACATCCCAGGGGCAAGAAGTCTCAGGTACTGAGCAGGTTGTCACTGAGGCATGGTGTTGAACTCAGAAAAGTCAGAAGCATAGCTGGGAAGGGAATATGGAGAAGTATTGAATTTTTCTTCTTGGGCCTCAGAAAGCTGAACTCAGAGTAAGGGAAGATAGTTGCAAAGGTATGTATTTAGGTTTTATTATAAGAAAACTTCCTAAGTTTTTCCCAAGTAGAATGAGATGCCTTAGGAGGAGATGAAACATCACTAGAGGTTGATTGATCACTTGTCTGTTTTGTAGAGATGATTCCTCTTGACCATCCTTCATGGAGTAGATGACCTCGGAGGACTTTTCTGTTGGAAAGATTCTATGATTCTTGAAATTCTCAAATTCTGGATTTAACCACTACTGGAATCTAAATTAGATGTAAAAAAATTAAGTAGCAAAATAAATGCATTATTACTTTTGTCTGCAACCTTGTTGAGAGGGTGTTCAATCAGCAACTAGAACCTACAACAAAATGATGGATGGATGGATGATGAGAGATCTGAATCCAGGCTACTTGAGAATTTGCTTACTGGAAGAACTGGGAACCTAATCTGGCGAAGTATTAAAGTATCTGAATGGTGGTTATATGTAAGACATTTAGATTTGCTTAGTCCTGGAGGAAGGAGGACCACTGAATGGTGGTGCCAAACAGGTAGGATTCTGCTTAATACAAAGGAAAGACTCCCTGGTGTTTATAATTGTCCAACTTTGGAATGAGCTGCCTGGAAGTATGGTTTTTCTGCCATTGGAGATCATCAAGAGGGAAAGGATGACTGCTCATCTCATGGATAGGATTTTTGGTCTAAATTCCCCCTGCACTTCTCTGCACCCCCCCCCCTCTGCCCCCATTCCAATCCTAAAAGAAATAGAGACAGGAAATATGACATTGCTACAAGGTTCCATCCTTCAACCCCTGCCCCCCACCCAAAATCCCACAACTAAAGGGAATCGAAAGACAGGAAACATGACATTGCTGACACACTTGATTTATTTCCTGCCTTGCTTTCTTTTAGTTTCTGGGAATATGGTAACATACATGCTATGAAGGCTATCCTATGTCATTTATTCTAACAGCTACAGGGTAACTTTATGAGCTCTTTCTGAACAAAGCCTGTGTAATTGGAATCACAAAATTATAGAATGCTAGAACCGAAAGGAACTTTAGATTTCATCTAATCCAATCTATTCACTAAAAAAATATTATATTCCGGTTTACATAATTGTCCCTGTATAGCTTATTTCTATTTGCTTATGATCTCTGAGTGTGGGGGGAGGGAGGAAGAGAGGGACAGAATTTGGAACTCAAAATTTTAAATAAAAATGATAAAAAATTGCATACATTTATAATTTGTCCCTTCCAATAACCTCTAGTGAACCCCTCTCTTCAAAAAACTCCCACACAACCCCTCCCTACAAAGCAATACTCTGATCATAAACATATATAGTATAGCAAAACGAATTCCCACATTGGTCATGCCTGAAAAATGTGGCTCTCTCGAAGTTCAACTCCTCTTTTTCAGAAGATGGGTGGAATGTTTCACCTTCAGAGTAATGGATTCATGTTCTATCATTGCATGGATCAGAGTTCTGAAGTTTTTTGAAATTGCTTTTCTACAAAGTGGTTGTCAAGTAAAATTGCTCTCCTCCTTTTTCCTTCCCTCTGCATCATCTCACAGAAGTCTTTCCAGTTTCCTCTGAAACTCTTCATTTCATCATTTCTTACACACAAAAAATATTCCATTCCATTCATTAGTCATAATTTGCTTAGCCATTTGTTAATAGAACATGCCTTCAATTCCAATTTTTGGATCCCACAAAAAAGAGGGGCTATTAATATTTTTATACATATGGGTCATCTTTTTTCTTTGATTTCTTTGGACTAGAGACTCTATAATGGTCTAGATGGGTCAAGGAATATGAATGGACTAATTTGGAATACACTTCTAAATTTCAAATCTTTAATGATGAGGAGACTGAAGCCCTGAAGACTAATATGACTGATTCTAGGTTATGCAACTGATTTTTCGCAGAAAGGACACAAGGAGATAAAACCACAGGATCATGGATCTAGGGCTGGAAGGAATGTTTTAAAATTATCCACTCAACTCTTTCATTTTGAAATTGAAGAAACCCAGACCTAAGGGCACAGAGGTAGTAAGTGGCATAGTCAGGACCTGAATCCAAGTCTCCTGACACCAAAGTGGCACCACTTCCTCTAGTCCTTTCCACTTCAGATTTGAAAGGGATCAAGGTTTCTTGCCTTCCACTCCAGTGGGCTTCTGGGTCTGGTGTGCTTATTAGAAATCAGTTTAGAACCTAGGACTAGCCCATTTTTCAAAGGACTGAAACATTTTCTACTGACCTCCAGTACCTCTCTGTTTGCTTCCCAAACTTCAGAAGTATCAAGGTAGGGATGGAGAACTAGAAGAGGTTGATTGCAGACATAAAAGTGACTATGTATAAGGAATGAATCTCAGGGTGAGGACAATTAAGACAGGAACTGCCCCCAAAAACTGCAGCACCCAACTGCAGCAGCACCCAAACCCATTGTTACTTCAAAAGTCTTGTTCTATGAATATTGACAAATAGGTGGTAAGGATTTGTGGGGCTTTCAGCCTTCTGACCACTCTTATTAAATGGGTGGGAGGGGGCTCTGAAGAGCCAGAGGAATGCAATTTCAAACCTTTGATCAGACTGTGAGCCAAATCCTATTCTACTTTGTGTGACAGAGCTGGCTCTAGAATCCAATAGTCTTCCTTCTGCAGCCTGTGCTGAGATCACAGGGCCATGCTGCCCTTCATCAATATTGCTCTGAAGGATTGATCATCTTTCCTCTTTAGCTGAAGCTTTTACTCTTTTGGAGCAGTTCCAGGTTTTCTCTTCTTTCTCTTTTCTTTCCTTTTTCCCCCCTTAAAGGTCAGTGACAGGTGAAGATTAGTTAGGGGGTGAATTCAGTGAGCAACACTTCTCAGAAACACTCCTGGCCCCAGCAAGCAGTACTGGCTATAACTAGATTTTGTGTGAGCCCTGAGCCCCTGTGACGCAGATGCCAGAGTTGCCACTCCAGGCTGGGTGGCAGCTTGGGAGTAACAACAGAGGGAGTATGACTGTAGAAGTTTGTTTGTTCTCTGGTCAGAGCCTGTTGCAGGCCATGCCTGGATTTAATCAACTGCCAGGCAGCTCTTAAATGTCCAAATGCCCACAAAAATGTCTTTAGTTCGCCAGCGAAGAGTAAGTTAGAGATGCATGTATTGCACCACCCAGGGACTGGCACTGGAAAACAGAGGGGACTGATTTTTTATAGTTGTTGCTGTTAGATTTGATTAGTAGTTGTCTCTCCAGGAGGAAAAAGGTATTGTTTTTAATTTAGAACCTACTGGTTAATTTAAATCAAGGACCTCCAAGTGTCCAATATTTCTCCTTTTTGTTACTAGGTCAGGTCCCTGACTAGGTCACTTGCTCTGTGAGTGGTGGGAGATGGGGGGGGCAGGTGGGATTGGGAATCATCATTACTGTACTCTTTGGTTGGTCTCACTAGTAGCCATCAAGCTACATTTTCCCTACTCATTTGTGCCTTTGTCATTTTCTTTCCAGACAGGTTTCTCTTGGGAAGTTGACCAACACCCAAGCCATCCCACTGTTAACTACCTTATCCCATTAAGACAAGTCCTCTCTGAGAAAGAACCATAGGCTAGAACATTGGGCCCAATCTAGTAAAATAAATTGGGGTAAATGTAAAATCTGACATGGGCTAAAATAATCCAACTTCACGGGGTGGGGATTAGACTAAATAGCTTATTAAACTAAACAGTTTGTTAGTTAAAAAGATCTGGGGATTTTAGTGAACTATATGCTTGACATGAGTCAACTGTATGAGACTGATAAAATATCTAGTAAGTTCATGAGTAGGGAAGGCATAAGACTGTTGTATTCTCCTATGGTCAGATCACATCTACAGTATTGTGTTCAGTTCTTAGAGACACATTGCAGGAAGAATGTTAATCTGTAGGAAATCCAGAGGAAGGCAAACCAAGATTGTGAGTGGTTTTAAGATCAAACTATATGAAGATCAGCTGAGATAACTGGGGATAATAGACTGGAGAAGAGAAGCTTGTTAGGGGCATGGAATGGATGGTGGGACATAATTTGCTTTCTTTAAGGCCTTTTTTCCCCCAATATGTCACATGAAAGAGGAATTACTCTTGTTCTTTTTGCCCCTGGAGGCAGAACTAGGAACAATTTGTGGAAGCTGCAAAGAGGCAACTTTCTGTTCAAAAGGAATGAAAAACTTTGAAACAACTAGAGCATACAAAAGCAGAATGAGCAGTCTTATTGGGGTCTTTAAGTGGGTGTGACCATTTGATAAGCATGTTGTAAAATGAACTTGTCATTAAATTAGTTGTTTGAAACCTAGGATCTATTTTCCCATAGAAACCATGTTATTCACAAAGATTCAGTTCCTAGGACAAAGTCTTATTTAACTAATTATATACATGGTATATATTACAGTGTTAAGAGCATTATATATTCAAATGAAGTAATATTTCCGTGGAAAATGTCAGTGGAAATTTCAGTATACCAAGAACAATGTCTTTTACTATAGTCTTGGAGACAGGATCAGAGATTTCTTTTTCTCATTCTCACCTAAATTCTGGGTAATGGAACATGGGATTGAAGTGAAAATTCTCCTTGTTGCAAGTCATGTATGATAGCTTCCATGGCAGGGAGACTAATTTGAAGAGGGCTGGAAGGGATTGAGAATCAGGAGCGAGAACCTACTGTGTCTCACCTGCTTTGGTCCACTGAGGACCATAACATAGTCTTATACATCTATATCTCCCCCTTTAGAATTTTTCTAAGGGTTTAATATTTTATTTTTGGTTCCAACAATTGAAATATGTTTCTTCTCCCACATTAACTTCCCTCACAGCTTCCCTTATCTCTTATTTGATTCATATTCATTAGGGAAAAACCAAGTCCTATCTATATAAAAGTGACAATGGTGAGCTTTTGGATTCTCAAAAGGTAAAGAAAGACTTCTCACTTATATTTTAGGTACTCAGTGAGTCTTGGGATGTTGAAATGTAAACATCACTGAGGTAATAGTAATAAAAGAAGAGTATCCCCAAGTTTAATCCTCCTTTTTTCTTGTCTTCCTTTCTTTCCTACTGTGGTCAGTATTGCTATTGTAAACCTGGCCCCAGGCTCAGGGGGTGGTCAGAAGAAGAGGACATCCTTAAGAGGGGAAGGGAAGACAGGATCTAGATCTCAAGTCACGGGAACTGGGGAAGTAGAACTCCTTTAGCTACTCAGATGGGGCTTAGGCAGCCATTCATATATAATGAATAACAAATAGCCATCCATATGTAATAGGTATATGTAAGTTGAACAGGTATAGAGCAAGGCATTCTAGTATAAGGCACCATAATTTCCCTCTATGGGTTTGCAGTCTAGTTGGGGAGCTATGACATGAATGAATACATGAAAAGTTAAGCCATTAAAAAGTTAAAAGACGTTATATCCTGGTGCATGGCCAGTTGCCAAATGAACGGATTCCACAGTAAATGACATGAATTCACAGGAGGATGAAGTTCCCAAATGCTGGAATTGACTAGGAGAGCTTCACGGAAACAGGGAGGTAGGTCCTGGATGGTCAGGATTTGGATGGGTGGGAGTTGTTACCAGCTTTAATATTAGAAGTAGAGGGTCCAGGTTGAGGGAGGTAATAAGCCTTTTACTGTGATTGACTGATCAAACCAGATTTTTAACATGTAATATTTAATTTTACACCAAGTAGTCCTGATGGAACCCTGACAAATGGAAATATGTCCAGACATATTGGCGGTATGCAATTAGGAACCATGACTGAGGGATTAAGTGGATGATTAAGTATTTATTAGGTACTTCTTTATCCTTTCTTTATCCAGTCACTGTCCTGAATGATGGGGATTCAAAAATAAAAACAAAGCAGCTCCCTGCCTTCAAGGATCTTATATTCTTAATGTGAGAAAATAATTCACAATAGCTAAGTGGTACATTGGAGAGAACTCTGATAGGTAAGAAGACCTGAGTTCAGCTCTCACCTCAGACATCTTCATGTCTGATCACACTTAACATGATCCTGAGCAAGTTCCAACTTCTCTGGGTTTCAGGTTCTTCATTTGTAAAGTGGGGCTAATAATAGCAGTGGAGTCTCACGATTATTGTGAAGCTCAAATGAGATAATGTTAGGATCAATGGATAGAATTATAGAGAGGAAGATTTCAGCTCATCATGTGGAAAAATATTTTAACAATTAGAGCTGTCATTATGGAATGGACTGGTCTGTGAGATGACTTCCCTAAAACAAGAGGGATTTTAATATATACTGGAGGAGAATTTTATAGAGGGAATGTCATTTTTGTAGGGGTTGGATTAGAAGACCTGTGAAGTCTCTTCCAAATCTAAGCTGCTGTATTTCTATCAATGGTAATGTAATCTTCAGGCTAAAATTATGGTTCTTGGTTACAAAGATTGTCTTCAGTCTTGAGGACTTTACAACAGATATCTCTTTTTATTTTATTTTGGTTTATGTCTTTACTGTGGATTTCCTCTGAGAACATCAAAATTAGGTTCATATGTTTTTTTATAGAAAAGTTAAAGGAACCTCATGCAAGCATTCAAGTTAGCAAACAATAGAATATAGGTCAGGCTTTATTTAACCTAACAAGAACAAAATGGAAAACATAAAGGACTTATAACAACTGAATCCATTAAAAAAGTCAATCCAAATTTCTATTCTTCTCTAATAGGTCTCCATCGCCCCCTTGGACTTTCATTATCCTTTACTCTTCTAGTGTAAAGGACCTGGAGTTAAATTGAAAGATGAAAGCACTGTGTTTCGTTAAAGAATCAAATTCCCTTGACCATTCAGTCCATATAATTCATGGTACAAATGAAGGGTTGGGTCTGAGTTTACTACATTTGGCTCTGGGCCATCTTACCAATTTTGTCTCCCATTTAGGCTAGGAGCCCTTCTTAAAGGGTTGAAAACATAGTATTTTTCAAGAATTCCTCCTTTGGAATGAGCAATTTCTAGCTTACTAGGGTTATATGTTTCCCTAAAGGGATCACATGAAAGCATATCCTCTTCTCTTTGGAACTAAGACTGCCCTTTAGAAATGACTCCTTCCCTATTCGAATTTTTCTAACTTTAGTTCTTTCCTGCACTACCAGGCCAGGTTGAGGTATCTGCTCAACTGGGTTTCTTTCTTTCTTTCTTTCTTCCTTTCTTTCTTTCTTTCTTTCTTTCTTTCTTTCTTTCTTTCTTTCTTTCTTTCTTTCTTTCTTTCTTTCTTTCTTTTCCTTCCTTCCTTCCTTCCTTCCTTCCTTCCTTCCTTCCTTCCTTCCTTCCTTCCTTCCTTCCTTCCTTCCTTCCTTCCTTCCTTCCTCCTTCCTTTCTTTTTCTTTCTTTCTTCCTTTCCTTTCTCTCTCTCCTTTTCTTTCTTTCTTTTCATTCATATTCACATGCATATTTTTAAGTTACAAAATTTCCTTCCACCCTCCCCCTTCCCACCCCACTCCCCTCAGTGGTGAACAGTCAGGTTAGCATTGTATATACATATTTTGATAAACATGTTTACAGATTAGTTGTTTTCAGTATGAGGAATTAAGATTAAGGGAAAGAGATACATGAGAGATAATCTTTATAAAGTGTTCATCAGATTCTGAATGGTCATTTTTTTTGTGTGTGTGTTTTGTTTTGTTTTGTTTTTTCTTCCTCTGGATGGGGATAACATAGTCCATAGATGGTCTAATAGTTGTCCCAGTCCTCTGAATTGCTGAGAGGAGTTGTTCCATCAGGATTGTTCATCTCACAATGTTGTGGTTAACGTGTACATTGTTTCTTGGTTCCATTCTCTTAGCTCAGCATCTGATCCCATAAGTCATTCCATACTTTTCTAGAGTCTGACCATTTATGATTTCTTTTAGAACAATAGTATTCCATAGTATTCATGTACCATAATTTGTTTAGCTATTCCCCAAATTGATGAGTATCCCCTCAATTTCTAATTCTTTACTACTATAAAAAGAGTTGCTATGAATATTTTGGAATATGTAGGACTTTTCCCTTTTTAAAATAATTTCTTCTGGGTATAATCCTAGAATTGGAATTGCTGACTCAAAGGGTATGAATAGTTTAATTGCTCTTTGGACATGCTTCCATATTGCTCTCCCTGTTCACAACTCTACTAATAATGCATCAATGTCCCAGTTCTCTCACAACCTCTCCAACATTGATCATTTCCCCTTTTTCTCATCTTGGTCAATCTGATAGGTGTTGTTTTAAGTTGCATTTCTCTAACCAATAATGATTTGGAGCATTTTTTTCATATGATTTTATATATAGCTTTAATTTCTTCATTTGAAAACTGTTCATATCCCTTGACCATTTGTCAATAGGGGAATGACTTATGACTTTATAAATTTGATACAATTCTTTATATATTTTTAGAAATGAGGCCTTTGTCAGAACTCCTAGTTGTGAAGATTGTTTCCCAACTTTCTGCTTTCCTTCTAATTTTGGCAGCATTGATTTTATTATTGTCAGCTGGGTTTTGGTAACTGGCATGAAAGCATGCTGGAACCTCTCAGGTACATCCATTTGTCATGCTGGTTTGAGGATTCAGTCAGAATTGCTGGGTTTGGATGTAGCATTTCAGATTCACCAGGCACTTAGAACTGTGCCAATAGTAGGTGTTTCATAATGCTTATTGATTTACTGACTTATATTCCCTCTTTTTCTTCTTTCTTATTCCAAACACAAGCCTGACTATGTTCTCTTTACTCCTATTCTGCAACATGATCCCTCATTAAACTGTCCCAACACTCAGATTCCTAGACTTAAGATGTTACTATTCCATGCTCAGATATATAGCATCCTAGGAAATGGAGATTAGGAGATATCCTTCAATGAGATATCTTGTATAAATCCTAAGTTTCAGGAAAATTGAAGACTTGAAGCCTTTTCTCCTTGGTCATGCCCACTGTAGTAAACTTTGAAAGCAAAAATAATATTGGATTGGACTAAGTCATGAATTGTCTCCCTTTAGTTTATGTACTGATCACAAGGTAAAGGCAGACCTAGAGATCAGCTAGGTGTCAGAATGTCTTACTCATTATTTGGGGGTTTTCTTTTCTTTCTTTTTTTTGCAAGGCCATGGAGTTAAGTCAAGGTCACACAGCTAGATAATTATCAAGTGTCTGTCTGAGGTCAAATTTGAACTCAGGTCGTCCTGATTTCAGGACTTCGCTCTGTCCGCTGCACCACCTGGCTGCCTCAGGGGAGTTTTCTTATAGTAAGTACTTGCAAATGAGATAAATCCTGGAAGCTGATTGAAGACAAAACCTGTCTATGTGTAACATTATAAGGTAAGGAGGTATTCATTCTCAAACTGGGATTAGGAGTCCTTGGACCCTAACTGACTTATGACAGGGGTCATGAAATTAACAGCCTGGGTCATATGATAACAACTTGGGAAAAATTGCCTTAGATGTAGGAAATTTAGAATGATCCAGTTACTGACTAGGAAGATAATATTCAGTAGTTTGATTTTTCTTATACCTCATGCACATATCACAAATTACCCATAGGTAGAGCAGGTAGCTGGCACAGTGGTTAGTATACTAGAATCAAGAAGACCTGTGTGGAAATATAGACTCAGACACTTATTAGCTGAGTGTCCTGGAAAAATACCTTAACCTGTGATGGAGTGTTTTGTCATCATCATCATCATCATCAATCATTTTTATTGTCTACTAAGCAGTGAACTTAGTTCTTTATTCTGGGTAAGAACAATGTGGCTTCCAGGATGCTTTTAATGGGCAGGTCTCATCATGTCACTCCCCTAATCAAAACTCTTGAATCAATCTATTGCCTACTGAATAAAATGAAAATTTCACGTAATGCCAGGCCTCCTAAAATCTGTTAGTTTCCCTTTCTAGACTTATTTCATACTCCTTTCCTTCACATACTTTATGTTCCAATCCAACTCTAATTTTCACTCAATCTCATTCCCTCATTTCTTCCTGTCTTCTATTGAGTTTGTGCTGGTCATCTCAGTCATGGAATGGACTTGTTTATTTCTCTGACTATTGAAATCTTTTTCCTTCAAGTCTTATTTTGGATGCCATCACTTATATAGAAATTTTCCTTTATGTTCCTTGCCTCCCCCCACCCCCACCCCCTGCCAATATGCCTTGCTACTTTCTTTTGATCTGGAGGCAGTTAGGTGGCACAGTGGATAGTGCTGGGTTTGGAGTCAGAAAGATTCCTTTTTCTGATAGCTTCAGACACGTCCTAGATTTGTGACCTTCTGCAAGTTGCTCAATCCTTTTTTTTTTTTCTGGTAAGGCAAATGGGGTTAAGTGGCTTGCCCAAGGCCACACGGCTAGGTAATTATTAAGTGTCTGAGACTGGATTTGAACCCAGGTACTCCTGACTCCAAGGCTGGTGCTTTATCCACTACGCCACCTAGCCACCCCTGCTCAATCCTTTTTGCCTCTGCTTCTTCATCTGTAAAATAAACTGGAGAAGGAAATGATAAACCACTCCAGTATCTTTGCCAAAAAACCCTCAAATGAGATTACAAAAAGTCTGATATGCCTGAAAACTACTAAACAACAACAACAACAATGGTGGTTAGTGGAGTCCAAATCTTGATCAGAAGTACCTTCAAACTTGTAGCCTTTCCTCTGAATATCTCCTCTTAGAACCTCCATTTAAAAAGGGCGCCTAGGTCAGTCCTCTTCATTTCTCATCAGGCTTCAATCCAAACTCCTCCAACATGCCCTGAGGATAATGGTATCTCTTCCCCTTCTCTTCTTTCATTTTCAGTTTTCTTGTATGTGTTATCGTCCTTCATTGGAAGGTAAGCTCCTAAAGGACAGGGACCATCATTATTTTTTATGTATTTGTAATCCCTGTCAGCAGGGAGAATGGCACACAAGCTTACTAAATGTTTATTAACTGACTAAATTAATAATAAAACATCTGTTCTGTGATTTCAAGCAGAAAACCATTTACGTGTCCAGGGTTTACTTCTACATATACATCCCCTTATGTGGACATCAGTTTACTTGCCTTTAAAATGAAGTTATTGGATTAGATGATTTCTAGGTTTCCTGCCAGTTCTGATATTTTATGACTGATTGTATTAAAAAAAGTCCCAAACCTGTTATATAGCTCTTGTGATTGAGCTCCCCCCCCTTTCTTTACATTTGATTAGTTTTATTTGACACTGATCTTAGTTCTGACTTTTTTCTTCTTGACTTCAATGATGAATAATTTCTTCTATTGTTTATGAGAATTATCCATATCTGTCTGGGTTTCCTCCTTAGTCCAGGTACAGATTTACCCAGGCACAGATGGGAGGAGAGTCCTTCTTTTGCAGAAGAGTGGCCTCAGGTCACCAAATGGTAGGCATAAAAGTGCATTCCATTAGATGTGATAGTTCCTGCTTCCAAATTCTCAATTGTTGCCGATTTCTCTTTGGCTTTAGTTCTCCCATATTGATTCCTGGATCTCCTTTGTTGGAAACCCTATATTCTGTCATTTCCCTCTGGATACATATCCTTGGTGTGACTTGGCCTTCATCATTACACTTCTCTCATGTGAATGGTGGGTGCTTGCCAAGCTGCCCTTTAGTGGCCAGCAAATAGGCCTGGCCTCACATGTTGAAGTCCTCCTAATGTCTGCTGCTAAACTACTTATAATAAAAGACATGGGATTGATTGCCTTCTCAGGGCTCTCTAGCTATGAGATGTAGGACTTCAGTCCCAGTTGTACCAACTCCTAATGGAAGCCACTTGGTTCCAGGCTCAGTTGGTCCAGGCTCAGGTCCAAAGAGAAAAGGATTGGCTCTAGATGAAAATAGGATGCACTTTGTGGCATCAGGCCAGACACTTCCAACTACCAGAAAGATTTCCTGGCCAAATAGATGAGCTGTCTGCTTTCCTAGCCCAGATCAAATTATGCCTCAATTCCGCCCCTAACAAATTACTCAGTGAACAAACCAATATTGCTTTGGTAGTTTCCTATTTACCTAGGTTCATCCTCAAGTGACCTGTTGATGATGGAAGAGAGTTCTATGTTGGTTGATTTTGCAATTTTTGCTTTTGACTCAGAGAAATCTTTGGAAACCCAGGTCAGACCATGGATGTTAACAGATAGATCCAGTATCTTAGGTAGGGGATAGGGCTTGGCTTTTGATGACTTCTGTGCTTTCTAGATAGTAAGTTGATGATTACCTTAAATGGAACTTCTTTAATGAACTAATTCCTTGAGCTTCTTATGGACTCAATTAAGGATGAACTTAAGAGAAGATATTATTATGTATCTACCCCTCCTGATTAAGTGGAATTTCTCCATGAACTTTTAAGTCCTACTCACTCCTTATCTCCCAATTCTTATTTAGATCCAGAGAAGCTCCTACAACTAGGTGAAATCTGGTTCTACTCTATCCTTTTTAAATGGGACAGGTGACTGTCCCCAAAATGACAGGTGTTCCATAGGTGGACATGTCACAACTACATTAGTTCCTTCATATGAAGATTGGGGAAATCTTAAGAAAAGAGCTACATAGGGCTAATGATAATAGCTCATTCTCTGTTCCATTATTCTCTTCTAGAGATTTGATCATTTGATTTATTTTGGTCAATAGCTCTTAAGTTTCTATATCTCTGAACCCTTTTGATAAATAATGGACTTGAGGAAAACAAGGAAACATTTAGATCTTGATTAGATCCTACAGTAGTCCAATTATAGAACATATGACACAGTGGATAGAGTTCTGGATCTGGAATCAGAGAGCCTCATCCTCCTATGTTCAAAACCAACCTCAGACACCTATTAGCTTTGTGACCTTGGGCAAGTCATTTAACATTGTTTGCCATAGTTTCCTCATCTGTAAAAATGAACCAGGGAAGAAAATGTCAAGAAAGCATCAAATGGGACCATCAAATGGAAAATGAATGTACACAAAGACGAAATGTAAAATGGGGGAGATAGGGCCAGATTTCATTGAATAAAGATTTTGAGGATTGAGTTGGTGCATCAACCACAAAAACTAGCATCATCTTAGCCTACATGATTAGAAATGCAGTATCTAAAATGAGGAAAGTCCTATTTCTGTTTGAAATTCTGCCTTGAGAGATCACGTCCTTAGCAAAGGGACCATTTCCAAATGGCACATTTTGTAGGTATATATCCTAATGTGAGTCCAGAGAAAGGTGACTAGAACAGTAAGTGACCTTGAAAGTGTTCAGATGGAAGAAATCAGGATGATTCTATTCAGAAGAGTAGAATAAAGGGCAACATGATTGCAGATCTCAAATACTTAAAGAGTCATGTAGACAAAGATAGAACTTGTTTTGCTTAGCCTTTGAAGACAAAACTAGATCCCTGGGAGGAAGTTATAATGAGGAAATTTTAGTTTGCACATAAGGAAATATTTTCAAGGGTTAGAGAGATCCAAAAATAAAAGAATTAGATCCTCAATTTTTGATCAATTTGTATGAAAGCATTTGTAACCATGCATTACTATACAATGGAAAGTACATTGACCCTGGAGTCAGAGACCTTGGGTTTGAATCTTACCTCTTGCACACCATCTGGGTGACCTCAAGTAAATTTCATAACCAGCTCTGTGTCTTGGTTTTTTTTCATCCATAAAATGAAGAGTTTGAATTAGAATGAAATTCATTGTCCCTTCCAGTCATAGGTCTGTGATTCTAGGATGCTAAGTTAAGCCCTAATGTTAGCCTTAAAAATTTCCTTCTGGTTCTTATATCTTCTTTTCAAAGTTTATTCTATCTCATCTCCTCAGATATTATCATTAAACCACTTGACAGATGATAGAAATGAATCAGAGTGAAATTAAATGATTTACCCAATTCCACAAAGCAGGTCAATGAGTCATGAGTAGAAGCTTAGGTTTCTTAACTTGAAGCCCTGGTCCTTGCATGGTGAATAGCTGAATTTGGTAGGGATAACCATCTGTCCCCTATAATTTCAATTAAATTATACTTGAAAATAGAAAAATAGATTTCTTCTTCTTTTTTTATGCAAAGCAATGGGGTTAAGTGGCTTGCTAGGTAATTATTAAGTGTCTGAGGCTGGATTTGAACTGAGGTAATTCTGACTCCAGGGCCAATGCTCTATCCACTGAACCACCTAGGTGCCCCAGAAAAATAGATTTCAAAAGGATATCTTTACTCTAGAGATCATACCTATGAGTTCCCATTTGAATGACTATTGGCTCTGACTAGGTGCCATTTCAACAACTTTGGCAACATTTTAAAAAGCTAAGCAGGAGAATTAGTTCTAAAATAGTGTCTCCCTTAAACAACTGAGAGAGTGGACATATTGCTGTTGAATGATCTTTTTTTTTTTTGCAGAGTGACATGTAAAGTTTAGGGGAGGTAGGCATATAGGTATCATCATCTTTATTTTATGGAGGAGGAAACAGATACAGAGAAGTGAGGTGACCTTTCTCACCTTTCTCATGGCTCTTTGGAGGGTCCTGTAGCATGGGTCTGGTCATCTCTAAGGTTCCTTTCTTTTTTTTAATTAAAAATTGTATTTGAGTTTTACAATTCTCCCCCAATCTTACCCCCCCCCAAGAAAGCAATTTGTCAGTGCTTACTTTGTTTCCATGTTGTACATTGATCCAAATTGAGTGTGATGAGAGAGAAATCATATCCTTAAGGAAGAAACAAAAAGTATAAGAGATAACAAAATCAGACAATAAGATATCAGCTTTTTTTTTCTAAATTAAAGGGAATAGTCCTTGAACTTTGTTCAAACTCCATGGCTCTTTATCTGGATACAGATGATATTCTTCATTGCAGACAACCCAAAATTGTCCCTTGTTGCACTGATGGAATGAGCAAGTCCATCAAGGTTGAACATCAACTCCATGTTGCTGTTAGGGTGTACAGTGTTTTTCGGGTTCTGCTCGTTTCACTCAGCGTCAGTTCATGCAAATCCCTCCAGGCTTCCCTGAATTCCCATTCCTCCTGGTTTCTAATGAAACAATAGTGTTCCATGACATACATATACCACAGTTTGTTAAGCCATTCCCCAACTGAAGGACATTTACTTGATTTACAATTCTTTGCCACCACAGGTCTGCTATGAATATTTTTGTACAAGTGATGTTTTTAACCCCTTTTCATCTGAATGATCTTATGGAAGTGAATAAGAGTCTTTGAAAGCTAGGCCTTGACCTCCAGTCTTGAGAATATTTAAGCAATCAAATCAAAAATGAGATTTTTTAAAAAAATCTCACAGTCATCATAAAAAAGCATCTTTTTTTCATAATTGTTAGATGACCTTGGGGTCATTTTAGGATTTTGCAGCTATTCCTTGTTAGTGATTGCTGTTTTCACAGAAGAGGTTATTCATGGTGTTGTAGACAGAGAGCTGGCCTTGGAACCAGGATGGCATCATTCTCTGATACATGTTGGTTTGTGACCCTGGGCAAGTCACTTAACTTCTCTGCTATGTTCCTCCATTAAGACTATGAATTGCAAAAAAAAAAAAGGTGTGGACTTGCCTTGATGAAGGGAGTTCCTTCACTTGCGATATATCCTTATACCAAAATATCACATATCTACTATCTATATTAATTTTCATAGAATCAAAAACACAGAATTTGTGGATTAGATGAAGAATTAGGGGTTTTCCTTCAATTATTCCACAGATAAGAATTCTCCTTCAGCATAATCCAATAGATGATCATCTTTTTTTGCCTGAATACCTCTAGTGGGGAAGAAAACCTGAATCAACCTCCTGACATTGTCTAATTTTAGGGCATTTTCACCCTCCATAGGCCTTAATCTACTTCTTTACAGTTTCTATCCAGTGCTTCTAGTTCTACCTACTACTATCATCTAGAACACAAAGCATTTCTCTGCCATGGGATAATTCTTCATAAACTTGAAGATAGATGTTGTGTATGTCATTTGTTCCAGAGTAAACATCCCTGATCTCTTTTCATGTTTTCATATAGCCTGAACTCAAGGCTCTCCATCATCTTGGTTTCTCTGGATACTTCCCAGCTCATCCTTCCTATAAGATCCCCTAGAACTGAATACAGAATTCTAGACATATTCTGCTCAGAGCCAGTTCAGAGATTCTATCTTTCCCCAGTCTAGGACACTATATTCTTAATTCAATCTGAAAGTGCCTTAACTTTTTGGGCTACTTTATCGTGTTGTTGACTCATATTGAATCTGTATTCCATTCGATTTCCAGATCTTCTTCAGACATGTTGCTGCCTGTCCATGCTTCTTGCATCTTGTACATGTGAAGATGATTTCTTGAATCTAAACATACAATTTTACATTTATTAAAGTAAGTTCATTTTATTTGATTTTGCCCTGTAATCTAGCCTAGGAATTGGAGAACTATGACTCGGATGCAAAATCTGGTCCTTTCCTTATCTTTGAATAGCAACAAACTATAAAAATTTTTTATTTTTTAAATATAATAAAACTTTACTTTAAATTATAAAAACTGTTCTTTAAATACAATTACATTTTATTTAAACATATTAAAACATTCTTATCTTGGGCCTCTCCAAAAAACAGGCAGCAGATTTTTTTCCCATAGTCCATAATTTGCTCACTCCTAGTCAAGATCTTTTTTGAACTCTGTCTTTTTCAATCAGTGTGGTAATTGTCTTGCCCTTCTTACATCATTTACAAATTCAGCAAGCATGCTTTTATTCAAGTCATTGACAAAAATGCTGATCAGCACAGAGGCAATCACATGGAGCTATTCCACTATATAGACTTCCTTCTAGGTTGATTTTGAATCATTAATGTAGATACCGAACTATCTGAATCCAAGTAATTATCATTTTGAGCCAACAGTTATGTATAGTGAATAAAGTGCTGGGTAGTCAGAAAAGACCTGAGTTCAAATTCTTGTTTCTAATATTTACTAGTTGTATGACCATGGCCTAGTTGTTTAATCTTTCTGAGTCTCAGTTTTCTCATCTATCAAACAAAAGTGAGCCTCAAATGAAGTAATATAGATAAAGCATTTTGCAATCTTTAAAATGCTACATAAAATCACTTAGGGTCATGTAAGAAACAAGATGGAAAATGATATTTTTCCTGTTCCCTGCAAACTCTCAAGTTTTCCAAAATAGAAAATGTATGCCAAAGATAAAGCAACTTCACTTGCCTCTGTGGTCTAGGACCAGATTCTAAAAGAAGATAAAAAAACAATGCCCCAAACCTATGAAATGATGCTAATTGACCATGAATTCACTTGATATCCCTCCTCCACTTCCCCATTAGTGAAATGAGACTGCACTAGCAGACCAAAGGACCCAATATATACATTAATTAATTATAGACTAATTACTATAGAACATAATTAATAGACCTATTAATTAGGTCTATTTTGTGCCAGACATTATGTGAAGTTTTGGGTATATAAAAAGAGTCAACATACCCTGCCCTCATGGAGTTTATAATGTAATGGAATAGCAAATCCCATCTCCATAGACTGTTCCCTGCTTCATCTTTCCAGAGCAGTGAAGATCCTGGTTCCAAAAAGCATGGGTTGGATAGCATTCCATTAAACCTAAAAGAAAAAACTCAGGATTCAACTGGGGCTAGTTTTGACTACCCAAGAATCATTTGGAGTAGAGATCTAAGCTGATTAACTGTAAATTGCTCAATGTGAGATGAATCTCACTGTGAGATTCAGTTCCTAAGGAAACCATCATCAGAGGGGATATAGTCAGAAATAAATAGGAGAAAATCAGGAGAAAAAAATGTCTCAAATTACCAAAGACCTGAGAAAGAAGAAAACTCAAAAATCCTGAACATAAACAGATTAAAAACAATAGAGAAATTTTAATAACAGAAGGAAATGTGGCCTCCCTATCTAGTTAACAATTTCAAGTATCTATGAATAAATACTGCAAAATAAAGGGCAATAATCCAGTACTTGATGAGACAGAGGACCCTGGGGAATGAGAAGAATATAAAACCACAACATGCTGTTCCTGATTGGTTCAAAATGAAATGAGAATTATGGGAGCAGATTTTTTTTTTTTGCACAGCTGAAGAAATGATTTCCTTTTGGAACACCCCAAGCAATAAAAATGCAAGAAGAATGAATAATGACATACAGGGGCAAATTGACAGCAAAGAGACCAGAAAGAGATTTCTTTCTAAATGTACACAAGGAGACAGAGATGAAGGTTAAAATATGGTGGAGGTGACAATAAAAGGGCAGATCTGGTACATCATGAGCAGAAGTTGGTGACACCCTGTCTATAGGTGAATCAATGTTTTATTTATTTTTTTTGGGAGACTACATTGTAATAAAAAAAAAAAAGGTGCAGGAAGGGGAACCAGCAGGAGAATAGAGAAAAGTGTGTGATGTTCTGGGAAATCAAGGAAAAACAATGAAAGGTGATCCCTGTGTTTCCAGAAAGAGAAGAGCATATAGGAGAGATTGATTTATGCAACAGATTAGACAGAACAGAAGCAATAGAACTCAATAGAACTCAATATCTCAGTGTATGATAAAGTGGGAAATATGAATAACTTAGGAAAAATTAATATAAACAGCTAGAAAAACTGGAAAGCAGTTTGGCAGAAATTAGGTTTCGATCAACAGTATATGCCACACTCCACAATGCATACCTTTAATATTAGAGATGATATTTCAAAATAATGGAAAAGAAACAAATAATTTACCTCTCTCAGTAATATGTAGGAGATGAATTCTTAACTAAACAAGAAGAAGCATTTACAAAAGATAAAATAGATAACTGATTATTTGAAACTGAAAAGTTTCTGCACAGACAACATTAATGCACTTAGGATAAGAAACTTTGATAAGGGTTTGGTTTCCATGAGATATAAACAATGAATAAACAAACAAATAAACAAATTTTCTATCATCTATCTATCTATCTATCTATTTATCTATCTATCATCTATCTATACATATATTTTTATATATAAATAGCCATTTGCCAAAAGATGAATGGTCAAAGGATATGAATAAACAGTTCTCAAAAAAAATCACAAAGTGTTCACAGTCATGTGAAAAAATACTACAATTTACTAATAATAAAAAATGCAAATCAAAACAATTCTGTGATTTCCTCTCAAACCCTGAAAATTGGTAAAAATGACCAAAAAAAAAAGAACAGTAGTCAATACTGGTGGAGTTGTGGAATGATGAGTACACTAATACATTGTTGGTGGAGCTATGAAATGGTACAATAATTTTTGGAAATCAGTTTGGAATGATCCAAATAAATGGCTAAAATATCTATATCTTTTGCATCAGTGACTCCATTACTGGGCTTACACCCCAAAGAAATGATTAAGTATCTATATATTCTAAAATACTTGAAGCAACACTTTTTGTGATATCTAGGAATTGAAAACAAAATAGATGCCCATTGACTGAAGAATAGCTAAATAAATTATGGTAATTAATATAATGTGTTGTAAAGAATGATGGATGTGATTAATACAGAGAAGCATGGAAAAATCTATATGAACTGAGGCAGAATGAAGTTAGCATAGTCAAGTAAAGAAAGATTCAGTAACTATGATGTAAATGAAAAGAACAATTATGCCCCCCCCCAAAAAATCAAAAGTAAACAGCAAAATTATATAGATCAAGCAGGACTCAAAGAAAAAGATATGAGAAGTCACCCATTAGTACCCCTTCTTAAAAATGAGAGGTCCATGAGTGTTATACACTGCACGTTTTCAGACTTTTTCAAAGTATTGATCAGTTGAACTGATTTTTTTTTCCTCTTTAAAAATATTATTTGTTATATGGAATGGATATCTGGAAGGGTAGTAGGGAAATTTAGGATAATAATGGTGATGTAAGAAATAGAATATTTTAATAAAAAACTTGCTTAACAATATAATCAGATAATATTTTATTGCTCACAAAATAGTAGGAGCTTTTTTATCAAAGGCTTTGCTAAAAGTCTAGGTTAACTACAGGTATAGTTATGCCCTTGATCTGCATGTCTAGAAACTTTCTGAAAAACAAATGTTAGGTTAGTTTGACATGACCTATTCCTTTTTGTGAAAGATTTTATTTATTTTGAATTTTACAATTTCCCCCCCCCTAATCTTGCTTCCCTCCCCTCCCCATTCCCCCTGCAGAAGGCACTTTGTTAGTCTTTACAGACCTGTTCTTGATGAAGCTATATTTTATCACTATTCTTTTCCAAGCTTTTAATAATACATTCCAAATTTTGCCAGGAGTTTAGAAGTCAAGTTTACTGGCTTATTGAGAACCTGGACATTTGATCTTTTGTAATGTTTTGATAATTGTTTCTTTTCTCACAGTCTTTCACATTTTTTTGATTATGACTTATTTATTCCATATGCCAATTTTTCTATATTCTTTGCTGTTCAGTCATATCTTACTCTTCTTGACCTTGGGGTGTTCTTGGCATAGATCCTGGGGTAGCTTGTCATTTACTTCTCCAATGGATTAGACAAATAGTGTCTAACTAATTTGCCCAAGTTTCCACAACTAATAAGTGTTTGAGTCTGAATTTGAACTCAGATCTTCCTGAATCCAGGTCCAAAACTCTCTCCATTGTGCCATCTAACTGCCTCCTTTCTGAATCCTAGTTTTTCTGGGCCAAATGTCTTGTTTTTAATCAGGGCAACTATGTTCTCTATTTATCTTTACCATTTTCCTCATTTAAAAATATTATAATGAAACATTTATAGAGCATTTTAAGTTTTCAAGAATACTTATCATATATTAACTCATTTGATCCTGAAAATAACCCTATGAAAATAAATGCTATTATTATTCCCATGTTACAGATGAGAAAATTGAGATACTGAGAAATTAAGTGACTTGCTTAGAGTTACACGACTGCTAATGATTGAAAGCAGGGCTATGTTACTTAGCTGGTCGTTTTTTTTTAATTTTTAAAATTTATTTATGGCAATGGGATTAAGTGACTTGTCCAAGGTCACACAACTAGGCAATTATTAAGTGTCTGAGGCTGGATTTGAACTCAGATCCTCCTGACTTCAGGCCTGGTGCTCTATCCACTGTGCCACCTAGCTGCCCCTTAGCTGGTTATTTTAATCAAACCTGTGATTTTATTTTTATAAGGAACGCCTTGTGAGAAATTCCTCTACCAATGCAGATTGGCATTTATTTTGTTACTTCTACTAATAGAGAATTGTTCAAGGTCCTCTAGTCAGTATATACCAAATGCACTAGGTTTCCCAACTCTTGAACCTCTAAACCATGATGCTTGTCATTATTTCAAGATAATTTCTATTTATCTTAGTTATTAATTATCATCCATTTTTCTATTCTTTTCTTTCTTAAGATGTTTCTTCTTAGCAAAGAGAATGAACCAAACTAAAACAGTTGGTTGGGTAGTTCACCTTTCCTCCTCTTGTTGGTTATCATTGGCCAATTCACACTGAACAACTGAAGGAAGAGACCTTTTGCTCAATATATCTAAAAAAACTTTCTCCCCCTGCCCCTTTAGTTTTTTCATTATCCTCAGTTCATTTGGAGCTTTTATACTTCTTACACTATATTTATAGGACTGTGCTCCATTTTGTATTCATGTCCTATTTTTATTCTTTATACTTTCCCGTAGTTGTTCCTTCTTATACAATAGCAACAGTTGACTCATTATTAAAAGGATTGATTATGTACCAAGTGCAATGGGTATACAAAGAAGTAGAAGAGATGTATGCTTTACTCTTTGAGGTGTTTATAGTTTGGGGACAAGGGGGAGTCAAGGCATCCAAGCCTAATTATGCCTGGACTCCTAAATTCTTGGTCAAGGGACCAGGAACTTATCTTAATTACATTGTATTTGTCCCCATTAAAAGTCATTTATGCATCCACTGATCAGCAAACATTTATTAAGTTTGTGATGAAAATAATTTAAGGGGCAAAGGATATTCTCCTTCTAATGGAGGAGACAGCAAACAAACAAATATGGACTACCTATATACTGGATAAATAAGACATAATAACAAAAAGAAGACTAGAAATAAGAGGGTTTGGGAAAGACTTTCTGTAGAAGACGGGATTCTACTTGGGACTTAAAGGAAACCGAAGAAGCCAATAGGCAAAGATGAAGAGGGAGAGCATTCCAGGTATGGGGGACAGATAGAAAAAATAACCTGAAGTGAGAGATGGAGTGTCTTGTTCATGGAAAAACAAGTAGGCCAATGTCAATGAACCAAAGAAAGAGTACATATAAGAACACTAGAAAGGTAGGAGGGGGGGATAGTGTCTCATCTATAGCATGGGAATAATGATTACATCTACTTCATAGGACTATTTTCAGGATCAAATGAGTTAATATTTGTAAAGTATTCCTGAAACCTTAAAATGCTCTATAAATGCTGTTATTATTATAGTTTTTTAAATGAGGGAAATGGTAAAGATAAATAGAGAATCCAGAGAACCTATGAAGGGCTTTGAATATTAACTAAGACCCTTGAACATTAAGTAGAGAATTTTGTTTCCTATCATGGAGGTGATAGGAAGCCACTGGAGCTTTTTAATTAGGAGAGTGACATGGTGAGACCTTAGAATAAGAAAAATCATTTTATTGGTTGAATGGAGGATGGATTGGAATAGGGAGAGATGAATGGGGAAGACCCACCAGGTTGCTATAGACCAGATGGGAAGGGGTAGCAGTATCAGAAGACAGAAGGGGATGTATAAAAGAGATAATGCCAAAGGTGAAACTGGCAGGCCTTGGCAGCAGATTGGATATAAGGGAAGGTATGAGAAATAATGAGTAGTTGAGGATGACAGCTAGTTTGAGAGTCTTAGGAATTGGGAGGTTAGTAATGCCTTCTACAGTAATATGGAAAGTGGAGATGAAGAGAGAGGGTTTAGGGAGAAAGACAATGAGTTATATTTTGGATATTTGGAATTCAAGATGTTTACCAGTCATTCAGTTTGAGATGTCTGAAAGGCAGTCAGAGATGAGAGATTGGGAGTTAGCAGAGAAATTGGGGCAGGATAGGAGAAGTTGAGTATCATCAGCATAGAAATGATAATTAAATCCATGGGAATTCATCAGATGAAGTAGTATAGAGGAAGAAGAGAAAAAGGGTCCAGGATAGAACCCTAAGCCACACAGCAGTTAGAGGATGAATTAGATGAGGACACAATAAAGGAGATGGAGAAGTACTGGTCAGATAGTTAAGAGAAACAGGAGTGAGTGGCATAATGAAAACTCAGAGAAAAGAGATTATCAAGGAGGAGAGGTTGATCAACAGTGTCAAAGGCTGCAGAGAGGTCAAAGACAATGAGAACTGAGAAAAGGACATTGTATTAGGCCAGAGATCATTGATAATTTTGAAGAGAGCCCATTTGAGCATAAACTAGAAAGCTGGATTGTGAAAGGTTAGAAAGAGAGTAAGAAAAATGAGTGGAAGCATCTGTATTAAAAGCCGCAAATAATAGAAAAGATTTCATGTAGTAACTGAATTTGGTTCATTTCTAGTTATCTCCCAAGGGCATTCATTTTACCTTTAAGAAGCCATGATTTCTGATAACATTTAAACATAGAACATAATTATTACAAATCTAGTACAAACACAAACAGGTCTGCCTCAGAGCTCAATTAGCTAGGGATTTTTTTTCCTAGCCAGCTCTTTTCAGTGCTCTCCTTGTCTTTGGTAAATCTTCTTTTCTTGCTAGAAGTTAGATAAGAAATGCTCAAGGACAAGAGGCCCCAGTTGAGTTGAACTTTATGCCTTGGTTAAGCAAGGGAATAATTTGAATGACAGGATTTAATGTTGCTTTTAAGCTTTTTTTCCTTGTTATTATCAGCCAACACCCTATAGATCTAAGTGAAAAGCATTAGACATTCCAGATGTCTTAGAAAGCTAAGGGGACTGAGCTCAAAACTTCTAGGCACTTCTTTCAGTTTAAAATATTGCCTCACACATAATACTTCTTTTAAGACTGAAATATATTTCTTTAATGTCAAAACAACCTTCTTTATTTTCCTTCTTATTCTTGGGATATGGTAGATGGGGAGCCAAATTGGTATTTATTTATTTTTTAAACAGTTAAGCAAACTGGGCTTTTTTTTTTTTTTTTGGTCAGATGGAGTCTCTCATCACATATCTAATGCAGTAGTAACCCACAATGAAATTAGAGTCATATTATTTTTCTTCCAGTTTGAGTATTCTTTTGAATGAAAAGAACCCAACAAATATATTTTTATTGATATGTTTTTATGTCATTTAAATTTTTCCCTCTTTCCCTTCCTTCCATATAATTCCATTCTTATAATAAAGATTTGAAAAAGAAAAGAGAAAAAAATCAGTACCAATTAATATATTTGAAAAAACTCTGACATTAATAGGTAATATTTCATACTCATACACTTCTTGCCTCTCTACAAAGGAGTGAGTAAGGTCTCTTCTTTGGTACCAACTTTGTTCATGATAATTTTGCAACATTTGTTTTTGGTTGTTTTATGGTTGTTACTCCCATTTATATAGTCTAATTTACTGGATACAATGTTTTATTGACTCTTCTTCATTTTGCATCAGTTAATATGTCTTTTAAAATTTTTTAAAATTTAATAGACTTCATTGATATTTTTCATGTTTTAGTATATCAAAATTTCTTTTGGTAGATATTTATAAACATTTGACTATGAAGTATTCAAAGAATCCCCTTATCATATAACAAATAAATTTAATGAAAAAAAGGAAAAACCCCAGAAGAATCAGTACATTGAAGAAGTCTAAAAATACCTGCATTGTTCCATATGCATGGACCTCCTATCAAGGCTGAATTTTCAAATTTTTTTTTTTTTGTTATCTTATTTGATCCTCACAATAACCTGTGGAAAACCAATCCCCTTTTTACAAATGAGGAAACACACTGAAACAAGGCTAAGTGACTTACCTAAGGTTCATTCATTCATTCATTCATTCATTCATTAAACATTTATTAATCATCTACTAAGTGTTGGGCACTGTGCCAAGCACTGGGCATACAAAAAAGGAAAAATATAGTCCCTGCCTTCAAAGTACTTGCAATCTAATTGGGGGCAGGGGAACAACATGTAAACAAATATATGCAAAGGAAGCTATATACAGGATAAACAGGAAATAATTAAAAAGAGGGAAAGCATTGGAATTAAGAGATATTAGATTAAATGTCCGAGTCAGGATTTGAACTCAGGTCTTCATGACTCCAGGTCTGACACTCTAACCATTTACCCTACCTAGTTACCTATAATTATATACTTATGACTTCACATATATTGTCCTTGTACAGTTATTTTTCAATAATGTCCAACTCCTTATGACCCCATTTGGAATTTTCTTGGTAGCAATACTGGAATGGTTTGTCATTTCTTTTTCCACCTCATTTTTTTTTTTTTTTAGGTTTTTGCAAGGCAAATGGGGTTAAGTGGCTTGCCCAAGGCCACACAGCTATGTAATTGTTAAGTGTCTGAGACCGGATTTGAACCCAGGTACTCCTGACTCCAAGGCTGGTGCTTTATCCCACGCCACCTAGCCGCCCCTCTCCACCTCATTTTACAGATGAGGAAACTGAGGCAAGTAGAGTTAAGTGACTTCCCCAAGATCACACAGCTGCTATGTGTCTGAGGTCAGATTTCAATTCAGGAAGATGAGTCATCCTGACTCCAGACCTGGTACTCTATCCACTGCAACATCTGCCTTACTTCCTAAGGATATAGTTTTTATTTATTTATCTTTTTACAAGTTAAATTTCCAAATTAGACTAATCTCCCTTGAAGGCTAGGATCAGTTTTGTTTTTGTGTTTGTATTTCCAGTATTGAGTACAGTGCCTTATACATTGTAGGTGCTCAATAAGTCTTACTCCAACACTTCATCATGGTCCAGAAGTGATCCAAGGTTTATCCATTTTATCTTAAGTTCTAGCAGGTCCTGCCAAGTCAGAAAGAAAAGCTCGTGCAGCAACAGTCTATGTGTATTCTGGGTTGTCTGCAGTATTCAGGGAAGACTAACATCTCTGGTGTGAGGACTTGCTGGACTATTCATCCACCTCTGATGTCCACCTGATTCACCCAACTTTCGCCTGTGGCTCCAAGAAGCTATAGGGTGTAGGGTGTAGTGACTACACCCTGGTAAACTGTCTTGGCAGACAGGCTAAACCAGGTTGAGGGTAACAAATGGACCTCTGATTTGTTTGTAAGCTAGTGGGCTGTTGACATTTCCCTTGAAGTCCCAGGTCAAAGAATCAGGTCCATGGAAAGAGGTCATGAATATAATAATATAGATATAAAGCAACAATGGGATAGCTAAGGGTCATAGTGGATAGACTCCACCAGACCTGGAGTCCAGAAGAATTGAGTTCAAATTTGACCATAGATGCTTACTAGCTTCTCTGAAGTCAGGGGGACCTATGTACAAATCTGGCCTCAGAAACTTATTAGCTGTGTGATCTTGGATCAGGAGAAGGAAATGATAAACCACTCCATTATCTTTGCCAAGAAAACTCCAAATGGAATCATGAAATCAGACAAGAGTGAACAATATCAACAGAGCCCCTAAAGATGTCATTCAAAAGGATTGCAAGGGGATTAGGGAAATCATTTTTTCTCTAGAACACTTTTCTAAAGTCCTTTCCTAGAATTCATAGTAAAACCTTGGGGAGAGAGTAGATAGTAGAGAAATAGAGGCTTTGAATATAGCCAATTTCTAAAAGGAGTTTGAAGGCAAGAAAGATTGCAGTGGATCCTTTGAGGACTGGAAATGAGGAGACATGAGAGAATTTGTTGACAAATGGGCAGGAACCTGTGGGGGGGGGGAGAGAGAGAGAGAGAGAGAGAGAGAGAGAGAGAGAAGAGAGAGAAGAGAAGAGAAGAGAAGAGGAAGAGAAGAGGAAGAGAAGAGAAGAGAAGAGAAGAGAAGAGAAGAGAAGAGAAGAGAAGAGAAGAGAAGAAGAGAAGAGAAGAGAAGAGAAGAGAAAGAAAGAAAGAGAGAGAGAGAGAGAGAAGAGAGAGAGAGAGAGAGAGAGAGGAGAGAGAGAGAGAGAGAGAGAGAGAGAGAAGATAAGATAGAAGGGAATAATGGATGGAGTGAATTTGTTTTCTTCTGTGAGGAAGAAAATTCACAAAATGCTGGAAGTCCCTATAAGTAAGGAGGCTATATGACTACTGACTATACATACCTTTCCAGTCAGAAGTGAAGCAAAAACCAAGTCTGTAACTAGGAGATCAAAATATTTAGCATCCTTTGACTAATGGTCTGTCTTTTTTTAATATCCCTATTGGTTCACAGTGATACATTTGTTCCTTTCTCTTTATTCTTATGTGGTAGGCTTCACCATAATTTATGAGAAACCAGCTGAATTGTAGCATTTAACAGTAATTAGGTCATATTTCTACAGCACATGGAATGAAGAGTGGGTAGATACTTACACACTGTCTGTCTTTAATTGTTTAAATAGGCAGGTTACGAATGGAATTGTGTGAGGGTTTGGAGAAACTGAATGATGAAATAAAATCCCTTAGTCACTAAGAAGCTATGTTGAAGTATTGTGCTGGAATATGATTTTTTTGGTTGTTATTGTTTAATTTCCATTTTCAAATCCATCTTTATTTTTTGAATTATTCAATAGAACTTTTAGAATTAGAAGTTTCAGGGGACTAAGACTTTGGTAGACTCTGTGAACCCCAAGAAGACATTAAGTCAAGTCAAGTCAACAAGTATTTATTAAGTGAAGTGCTGGGAATATAAATACAAACAGAACGACAGTCCCTGCCATCAGGAGTTATATTCTAAAAGGGAAGCACAGTTATTTAAAAAGCAACCAAAAAGGGGGATGGGAAGAGAGGAGGAACTAGGCTGACCTGGGCAATGTCCTTAAAATGGAAGTTCTAATAAGAAGTAGCCAATCAGAGGGAGAGGCTACAGAGGTGGCATGAACTTCCAGGGGGAGAGTTTTTGAAGCATAGAAGAGAAATCCAGAATCAGGAGCTCAACCTGGCAAAGAATGTACTATTATTATGCTCACTAATAAGAATAAAATTAGATAAAGAAAGCATTTTAAGTTCTTTTCTGTGCTAGACCTGTACCAATGCTATGGATATAAATACAGGTAAGCAAGACAGTCCCCTCCCCTTATAAACGTTATTTTCTAACGGAAAAGACAATAAATATGGGATTGCTGGAACGTGGAAGACAAGGAAGAGAGGGAGGGTACTAAGGAGAAGATAGTAGAATCTGGAGAGAAGTAAGATAAGAATAAGGTGAAATGTGATTGGGGTCCTCCTCAAAATGGTGGTCCTAGGGAGAGAATCACCTGAAGAAGAGGGGTTCTGGCCCCGAGCATTTCCAAGATGGCAATATAGAAGGTAAGAAGTAAGACGTGAAGCCCAGAGAGAGAATCAAGGCATGAAGAACTAAACTGTATTTCACATGGTGGATTATCAGTTCAGGACACCATCACTGTCTGGGGTCATTATGGTTTGGACAAGTCAGGGTCAAAAGAAGAAACATCCCACTCCCTTAAAAAATGCTGTCTTGTTTCAAGAACCTGAGTGAAACAAGATACTATTTTAGGTGTACACTTTCTGACTTTATGTGGCTAGTCAGCAATGGATCTGAAAAAAAAGATCTGGGAAGTTTTGTGGACTATACTTCAATATGAGTTATCAAAGTGATATTGTAACCAAGAAAACTAGAAATCTTAGGCTAAATTGAGAGAAGTTTCAATAATTGGGCCATAGGATGGATTTATTCTATTAAGGTCAACTCAACTAATTACAGGTAGATTATTCCCACATCTTAGGCAGGTAGTTGGTTCAGTGCATAGAGCATGATATCAGATTCATCTTCTTGCTTTCAAATCTGGCCTCAGACACTTGTTAGCTGGGTGACCTTGGATATGTCACTTAATCCTCTTTGCCTCAGTTTCCTCATCTGTTAAATGAACTGGAGAAAGAAATGGGAAATCACTCTAGTGTCTCTATTAAGAAAAAACCCAAATTGGGGGGCTCTTCAGTCATGACTGAAAAAAATGACAACAACAACAATATCTGGGTTATTGAGTTCAGTTCTGAGTACCATATAATAGAAGTGACACTGACAGCCTGGAGAATGTCTAGAAGAGATCATTGGGAAGTTAAGATCTTGAATCCAGAACATGTGAAAATCCATTGAAGAATCTAGGGATACACTTGGGGTGGCTGGGTGGCACAGTGGATAAAGCACCGGCCTGGATTCAGGAGTACCTGGGTTCAAATCTGGTCCTCAGACACTTAATAATTACCTAGCTGTGTGGCCTTGGGCAAGCCACTTAACCCCATTGGATTAGATTGGTTCTGTAGAGCCACAGAGAGCAGAACTACAAGGAATCTACCTTAAGCTGCAGAAAGATAAAGTTGGACATCGGAAACCAATTTTCCTAACAATCAGTTACTAAAATGTGTGAAGAATTTCCTCAAGAAGTAGTGAATAGGAGTGGCTAGGTGGTGCAGTGGATAGAGCACTGGCCCCTGGAGTCAGGAGTATCTGAGTTCACATCTGACTTCAGACACTTAATAATTACTTAGCTGTGTGGCCTTGGGCAAGTCACTTAACCCCATTGCCTTGCAAAAACCAAAAAAAAGAAAAAAGAAAAAAGAAAAAAAAGTAGTGAATATCTTTTCATTAGAAGACACTGAGTGAAGACTGGGAGAGCACTTGCTAACTAATAGCAGAGGGTTTTCCTATTTAGGTCTAGGTGGTTCTGATTGACCTCTGAAGTTTTTCTCCAACTTTGATATTCCATGTGTCTATGAGTGCTCAAAGGTACTTAATATAAAATTGGGGGTAAGTGGAACATCTGCTGGTCTTTAATAAATGTTTGTTGTTGTTTGTCCTTTGTTCTTGAAGAAGACCATATCATGGTCACATGAATTGGATTTGAGTGAGGTGGTGCTATGCTGAATCACCAGCTTCACTTTTCTTCTTCAGAGCTATCTGGGTCCATTGACCAGATTTGTATCAGGATGACTGATATGGTGGTTAAATGACTTGCCCAAGGTCACACAGCTAGTAAGTGCTTAATGTCTGAGGTCAAATTTGAACTCAGGACCTCCTGACATAGGACTTGTGCTCTAATCACTGTACCATCTATATGCCCTAAATAATAGTAGTAAATAATAATCATAAATGTTTATTGAATAAATGAAGGAAAAGATGTCATATGACAGCTTTGTATTTGCAAAAACAAGGTTTGGAAGTGACTTTGTAAATTTGAGAATTCTACAAGTCTTGGTTCCCATTGGGTCACAGCTGACTGGCACCAGGCACAAATTCCTGGAAACTACTCCAGAGTTTTTGGAGAAGATGGTACACCTAAGAAGATTAACTGAGAAGTCAGGGATAGTACTGAGCTGAGGTGCAACGTAAAAAGTCTAATTAACAGTCCTGAAAACCTCTTTATGTTCTGATTAGGCTTTAAGTACCAGTCTCCGAAGAATATAATAGCAGTTGTCAGTTAAGTTACTAAATCTTGTTTTCTGTTATTCTTTCAGTGGGCAGCTAGGTAGTGCAGTGGCCCTGGTGTCAAGAGGACCTGAGTTCAAATTCGACCTCAGACACTTAATTGCCTAGCTGTGTGAGCTTGCGCAAGTCACTTAACCACACTGCCTTGTAAAAACTAAAAAAAAAAAAAAGCTGCTTTAAGTTATTCTTTAAGAGTGACCTGTGAGGGGCGGCTAGGTGGTGTAGTGGATAAAGCACTGGCCTTGGAGTCAAGAGTACTTGGGTTCAAATCCAGTCTCAGACACTTAATAATTACCTAGCTGTGTGGCCTTGGGCACACTTAACCCCATTTGCCTTGCAAAAACCTAAAAAAAAAAAAAGTGACCTGTGATGTGAGTCCTTTAGAATTTCTTCTGTGGGTAGAACATGAACATCTATTCCATAATTAATTAGCATTTTATAATGGTACCTTTCAACTCTTTCATTGTGGTGGTCTCCATACAAACCAATCCTCTGTTTTAAATAATTTGTCTCCAGAGTGCTATCCAAAGAACATGCCAATGGGTTGGAACTAAAGAGTGTGAGGAAGAGAAACTCAACCTCTCTTCTCAGAGACCAGGCACCTGTAAGACTGAACTTAATATGAGCCCTCTGCTCTGGACTCATCCAGAAGTAAGATAAGATGAAGAGGAATGTGCCTGGGGTCCTCCTCAAATGGTGGTCCTAGGGAGAGAATCACTGAAGAAGAGGGTGGGTTCCTGAGCATTTCCAAGGTGCAATATAGAAGGTAAGAAGAAAGAGGGTGGAAGCCCAGAGAGAATCAAGGCATGAAGAACTAACTGTATTTGGCAAGATGGATTATCAGTTCAGGGACAGCATCACTGGCTGGGGTCTGACTGACACTTTAAAAACTATCTTCTATTACCTAAAGGAAAAGAAACAAAAAGTAGAAAAAGTAGGCAGGGGTCCAGGAGCAAAACACACATGGTTGAATTTATGTTCAATTCAGTTAATGGGGCATTTCATTCTCTGAAAGAACAAAACTTTTCAAACTTGAACTGCTTATGACTAGAAAGAGATCCCATTTGGTATCCAGGAACCAAGAAGATCAATTCCTAATTATACTTGCTGTTACGATTATAATACACAACCAAGGTTCAATAATATCGATCAGATATCCTTGTATTAAAATCTCTGGTTTCCCTTACTTATTAGCTATGATTTGTGTTTTGTGTTTAGATATCTATCTG